>NC_086103.1:43463526-44754968 GCF_963921235.1 Mobula hypostoma | reverse complement strand
GTCCATAAACAAAGTGGCAATTGTGAAAATAGGAGTAGACAAGAATGCTACACCTTATTTCTTAATGTACAATGTTCACCTAAATGCACTCCCAGTCACTAACTCGGGCCAACCATCGTCTACACCCAAATTAACTTGACAATAAAGTTTTGGAGACCACAAAAAGGTCCAAGATGTTGCATAAAAATAATGCCGACCTTAGTTTCCATACGAGATGGCAACCTCCTTGTCTCATTACTCAGGTTATCCATGATAAGACTGCAGCAATCGAGACCAGGAAGGGTAACAAGACTGTAAGTAAAACTGTCTCCATAGATAACATCAAACCTCTCCCAGCAGGATTCATTCCCCCACAATGAGCGGAACCCTTAGATTGGTACATGAGTCCATCACAAAACCCCCACACCCAGACGGGTGCAGGAGATATATTGAAAAAATAAAACACATGTTTAGATCTGAAAAGCAACAAAAAAAATCTATTCGCTTGAAGACAATCTCATAGATACAATGTGCTGGATTAATATATCCAGAATGTATTGTTGTTTTCAGAGTAAGAAAGACTCAAACTCCAGGAAGAAATGTTGCTATTACCTCTTCTCACCTGTCTATTACTTTCTCCCGGGTCCTTTCCTCTTTCCTTTTCTCCTATGCTCCACTACCTTCTCCTATCAGATTCCTTCTTCTTCAGTCCTTGACCTCTCCCACCCACCTGGTTTTACCTTTCACCTTTCAGCTAGTCCCTGTCCCCTCCTCCCACCTTTTTTATGCTGGCATCTTCCCCCTTCCTTCTCAGTCCTGAAGAAGGGTATTGGCCTGAGACATCAACTGTTTATTCATTTCTATAGATGCTGCCTGACCCTCTAAAGTTCTTCCAGCATTTTGATTGTCTCATCCGATTTGGACATCCCGAAAACTCAATGACTCAGAAAATATTAGATTAAGGTGATCTGTAAGCAATGTTGATTCTAATTCAAATATTACTAAATGGCCCTAACTTCTTGGTCATACAGTAGGTGAACTAATATACTGGAACCCTTAATTCTTGTCTCTGGCAAAGTGATTGTTCCTGTCCACTTAAACATTCACTCTGACCACATTGCAGATGAAATGGACATAGATAGATGGGAAGGCAAAGAATCACTTGCAGAAATAATTACGAACACCCCAACAAAACTTAAAGAATCCAGCCCAGATATTGAAGGTGTATTAATCGAGGAATCCCTTGACATGAATCCAGCTACCAGTACACTTGAAGGAAAGGATAGGTACTGTTATGTCACTTAAGGGAACATGACATTGAAACTGTTAGTCTAGAACAGAGGTTCCTAACCTGGGATCCATGGACCCTTTGCTTAATTGGTCCATGGCATAATAAATGTTGGGAACTCCAGGTCTATAACATTGTGAAAAAAACTATTTTTTGATGATGACTCCTCCATTAGACAGATATCTTAATGCACCTTCACTTTAGGCCATTTTACCATAAAGATTTTAGATGTTTCCGCTGTGACTACTCTTTCATTCCAGTGTTAAATGACAAGGTAACATTGCAGTTTTCTGCATTTTCCGGTCATGTTCTAAATGGTTCAGTGAAGCCCTTGATCTGGGTTTTGCAAGGGATGATGAGATGGAAAGATGCAACAAAGCATCTTTAAACAAAAATGCAATGAGGAAATCTTTAAACAAAAATGTTTACCTTCTTGGTCAACTGAAACTGGTAAATCCAATCAATTTATTGGTGATTTTACTCCCATAGATTATTGTAGTTATCCAGATTTCTTATCTGCCCTTAATCAAGCAGCCATGAATAGTTCATGCTGTGGTGCAAATACCTTACAACCAAAATTACTTCAGAATTATTGGTGTCATTATAAATTCAGTTATATTTCAGATAGACTTAAGACTCCAAGTTGAAAAATAGAGAAACAAGCCTATGAGAAATTTACTGTTTGAGACACATTGATATTGCTAAATTTTATGGTTACAGAGATAACGTTACTTCCTAAAGAAGCAACAGTCCAGACACAGAAAAGCTTACATTTACTGTTGTATATTCAGTCGCATGGTGTTATCATCAACAGGCAGAGAAAAAAAACGATTTAGCCCTAAACGATTTTCATGATTTAAAAAAAAAATCAGAGTAAAAACTACCTGAACAGCCATGCCTTGTCAGTGTTCACTCTCATAATATCACTGATGTGATCACTTGGAAGGCAGAAATATCTGATAATAAAAATTGTTCACATACTGCTATCAGAGGATCATCCGTTTTTTAAGGTAACAGAGGAATCGTCTCGGAGTAATTTGATGACTGAATTGTGTTGAGTATCTCAAGATAGAATCGCACGTCCAGTTTTAAAGAATGGTTTACGATAGATGCGATAAAGAATGTTTTAGAAGGACTAACAACACACATCAAAGTTGTTGGTGAACGCAGCAGGCCAGGCAGCATCTGTAGGAAGAGGTGCAGTCGACGTTTCAGGCCGAGACCCTTCGTCAGGACTAACTGAAGGAAGAGTGAGTAAAGGATTTGAAAGTTGGAGGGGGAGGGGGAGATCCAAAATGATAGGAGAAGACAGGAGGGGGAGGGATAGAGCCGAGAGCTGGACAGGTGATAGGCAAAAGGGGATACGAGAGGATCATGGGACAGGAGGTCCGGGAAGAAAGACAAGGCGGGGGGGGGACCCAGAGGATGGGCAAGAGGTATATTCAGAGGAACAGAGGGAGAAAAAGGAGAGTGAGAGAAAGAATGTGTGCATAAAAATAAGTAACAGATGGGGTACGAGGGGGAGGTGGGGCCTTAGCGGAAGTTAGAGAAGTCGATGTTCATGCCATCAGGTTGGAGGCTACCCAGAGGGAATATAAGGTGTTGTTCCTCCAACCTGAGTGTGGCTTCATCTTTACAGTAGAGGAGGCCGTGGATAGACATGTCAGAATGGGAATGGGATGTGGAATTAAAATGTGTGGCCACTGGGAGATCCTGCTTTCTCTGGCGAACAGAGCGTAGATGTTCAGCAAAGCGGTCTCCCAGTCTGCGTCGGGTCTCACCAATATATAAAAGGCCACATCGGGAGCACCGGACGCAGTATATCACCCCAGTCGACTCACAGGTGAAGTGATGCCTCACCTGGAAGGACTGTTTGGGGCCCTGAATGGTGGTAAGGGAGGAAGTGTAAGGGCATGTGTAGCACTTGTTCCGCTTACACAGATAAGTGCCAGGAGGGAGATCAGTGGGGAGGGATGGGGGGGACGAATGGACAAGGGAGTTGCGTAGGGAGCGATCCCTGCGGAATGCAGAGAGAGGGGGGGAGGGAAAGATGTGCTTAGTGGTGGGATCCCGTTGGAGGTGGTGGAAGTTACGGAGAATAATATGTTGGACCCGGAGGCTGGTGGGGTGGTAGGTGAGGACCAGGGGAACCCTATTCCTAGTGGGGTGGCGGGAGGATGGAGTGAGAGCAGATGTACGTGAAATGGAGGAGATGCATTTAAGAGCAGAGTAGATAGTGGAGGAAGGGAAGCCCCTTTCTTTAAAAAAGGAAGACATCTCCCTCGTCCTAGAATGAAAAGCCTCATCCTGAGAGCAGATGCGGCGGAGATGGAGGAATTGTGAGAAGGGGATGGCGTTTTTGCAAGAGACAGGGTGAGAAGAGGAATAGTCCAGATAGCTGTGAGAGTCAGTAGGCTTATAGTAGACATCAGTGGATAAGCTGTCTCCAGAGACAGAGACAGAAAGATCTAGAAAGGGGAGGGAGGTGTCGGAAATGGACCAGGTAAACTTGAGGGCAGGGTGAAAGTTGGTGGCAAAGTTAATAAAGTCAACAAGTTCTGCATGCGTGCAGGAAGCAGCGCCAATGCAGTCGTCGATGTAGCGAAGGAAAAGTGGGGGACAGATACCAGAATAGGCACAGAACATAGATTGTTCCACAAACCCAACAAAAAGGCAGGCATAGCTAGGACCCATACGGGTGCCCATAGCTACACCTTTAGTTTGGAGAAAGTGGGAGGAGCCAAAGGAGAAATTATTAAAAGTAAGAACTAATTCCGCTAGACGGAGCAGAGTGGTGGTAGAGGGGAACTGATTAGGTCTGGAATCCAAAAAGAAGCGTAGAGCTTTGAGACCTTCCTGATGGGGGATGGAAGTATATAAGGACTGGACATCCATGGTGAAAATAAAGCAGTGGGGGCCAGGGAACTTAAAATCATCGAAAAGTTTAAGAGCGTGAGAAGTGTCATGAACATAGGTCGGAAGGGATTGAACAAGGGATGATAAAACCGTGTCGAGGTATGCAGAAACGAGTTCGGTGGGGCAGGAGCAAGCTGAGACAATAGGTCGGCCAGGACAGGCAGGTTTGTGGATCTTGGGTAGGAGGTAGAAACGGGAAGTGCGGGGTGTGGGAACTATAAGGTTGGTAGCAGTGGATGGGAGATCCCCTGGGTGGATAAAGTCCGTGATGGTGTGGGAGACAATGGCCTGGTGCTCCTTAGTGGGGTCACGATCGAGGTGTAAATAAGAGGAGGTATCCGCGAGTTGTTGCTGTGCCTCGGCAAGGTAGAGGTCAGTACGCCAGGCTACAACAGCACCCCCCTTATTGGCGGGTTTAATAATAAGGTTAGGATTAGTGCGGAGGGAGTGGAGAGCAGAGCGTTCCGAAGGAGTGAGGTTGGAATGGGGACAAGGTGCGGTGAAGTCGAGACGGTTGATGTCCCGTCGGCAATTAGCGATAAAGAGATCCAGAGCAGGCAGAAGACCAGAGTGGGGTGTCCATGAGGAAGAGGAGGGTTGAAGAGGGGAGAAGGGGTCATCGGTGGGGGTGGAAGAGTCCTTGCCGAAGAAGTAGGCTCGGAGACGGAGACGGCGGAAGAAAAGTTCCGCATCATGGCGAACACGGAACTCGCTGAGGTGTGGGCGAAGGGGGACAAAAGTGAGGCCCTTACTGAGAACAGAGCGTTCTGCCTCCAACAGTTGAAGGTCGGAGGGGATGGTAAAGACCCAGCACGGATGAGATCTGGGATCAGAGGGGGGAGGGGGAAGGCTGGGGGTGTCAATGGAGAGGGGAGGGTTGGGGTGAAAGGAAGATGGAGCCTCCGAGGGCCCAGGAGCTGACGGTGGGATCTGAGGAAGACAGGGCTGCGGAGTGGTGGTGGGGCAAGGGGAGACGGGGGTCACAACAGCAGCACATAAAGACCCGGCCTGGAGCTCAAGGCTGGAATCTTGAGAGCTGGGATCAGAGGGGGGAGGGGGGAGGCTGGGGGTTTTAGAAGGACTGGATATTTGTTGACAATGCTAGAAGAAACTCAGTCACATTAAAAGAATATTTCTCTGTAAAATATGGGAGAACTAACTAATACAGTCAGACAAGCAATGTACCTCCTTTCACAAATTCCTTTGCAAATCCATACTAAGCCCTTGACTGGCTTAACACTCTAGCTGAAACAATAGGGAAAACATTCCCACTGTTGTACATTTAGCTTCTCCAGCAGTGAATACAGTTTCTGGGTGGGGTGGCACTATTTTAAATTGACTTACAGATTTTTTTGCTGTTTTCCAATGGACAATTCCTCCAGTCATCAGAATTATTTTTTTTAGTGTCTTTCTGTTGAGACATTGAAGTCTTCAAGGATGGAAGTTTGACTTCTGCTTTTTGTATAATTGCTTCACTCCTACCACATAAATGTCTTATACCTAACCTGCAACACTATGGATTATCTCTTGTATGATTGCTTTGCTATACACTGACACGTTTACCTATACCTCTGATTTGCTCTCAACCCTGGAAGAGTGAAGTGCAGGGACAGCTCTGATCATGCTCCTCACCTTTCCCTACACCTGATTGCTATCATTGTGCATGGGTATGCATCTTTCTTGCATCATCTTGGGGGCGGGGGGGGGGGAGTTGGGATGTACTGTACAGTATCTGTCATGAATAATTGTTCTAATAATCCCATGGAAAGATGAGTCCACAAACATTGTTTTTACTTACCTATCTGTGATGTTGCATATTGAATTTTTAACATGATTAGCTTTTTATATATATAGTTCTTAAGATTTTATATGATGTAATTTGTAAAAGTGTTTTTTATTGCTAATGTTGGCATTATACTATCATGGTTTACACCTTTGATTTTAAAACTACCCATCTTACTAGACTTTGTGTGTTATATTATACTCTGGTAAAGGAATTACCAGGAGGAGAAAGATAGCTACCCCTGAGGAATGTTACACTCCCGATAACTTTTTTTTTAAACCTGTTCTGTTGTGATTTCTTTGGAATAGGTGATGTAATTCTAAAGCCGCTTAGGTTAACAAAGTGTTATACTGTCTTAAGGTAAAACTATTTGAATGTGTTTTCTGTTTGCCTACTATGTTTGTATTTCGGTATAAGCATATGTTGTGCATGTGGTACTCCGACAATGCAACAAGTAGGATCACTAAACCAATCAAAATGCTACTTTTCTTATATTTAATTTTACTAGAATAATTTGCATATTTGGTTAATAAAATTCCATGGTTTGACAAAATAGCCTTACTCAGTTAAAGTTTTCTGGGAAAATACAGAAAGTTCTCAGTCAGGTTCAATCCTTAACGTGGAGGGGGAAGACCTTGGCAATTGTAAAGAGTTCAGAATCATTAAAATAGGAATATATTTATGGACATTGTATGGATGCTAAGTCACAGCATACCAATGGATGTTCACTCCCACAGCAGGGACGTCACCAACCCCTATGTGGGGACATTCTTTTTCTTGGAGCTTAGAACTAAGGTATGGACATAATTCTCAACAGGAGAACTGTACTCTTTCATACTTTTGCGAATGTTTCATTTTTATGCACATTATTATATTGTGAGAACATGTAACTGATAGATAAAAATTTCTATATTTAAAGTGTAAGCTTACTAATTCTCAGGTAAAAGAAAACAGCAGTAGGTGATTAGCAACTTGCTTACAAGACTCGTTTCCAGGAAACCTGAGTAAAGTATGCACCACATTGAAAGCAATGCAGACAACCTTGTGAAAGAGATGAATTCTCTTCAGATTATTGAGAGACATTGCCAGCTGACCTGATGAGCCAACAATGACAGAGACAGTGATTCAAATTTGCATCAAGGAAATAACAAGAAGTGTGGTGAAGAAGATTTTACCAAGATGGACTCATGTGAATTTGTAATATGGACATTGATGTGCCATTAATGCATGTTTATACAAAATATAATAGTGATGTTTCACAAACCTCAAGGAAATGAGTTTTGCTGAGATTAGGGAAGAGAAAAATCCCATGGAAACTTTTACATTGGGAAGTACTCAATGAGAAACTTGAGCATTAGATCACAGGGAGCAAAGACAGCCTTTGCCACCAGTAACTTACTGGAATGAATGGAGGAGGAACAGTCTGTTCCCAAGCGAAGTCTTGGGGAGAGACTTGATCTTGAAGCTGATATCAGCAGAAAGAAGATGGGTTAGAAATCTTCACTTAGCGGGGGGGGGGGAGCGGTTGATAATTACTTACTTGTTATTTTGCTAAACTTGCTTTCTAAACAGCAGTTACCACTTGTAAGATCAAAAACAGATGTAATTAAACTTCTAACTAACATTTGTTTAGTTTCTGGTCATAAAAGGAAGTCAGTCTTCAGTTCAAAAAATGTAAATGGAAAGCAATGATCAACTTGAAGTTAAAAATAGCTTTGCAAACAAGCTCTGCAGATACAAGGTGCTCTGTCTGTGTAGAAGCAGCTGCTAGTCACTGCACCTGCTTTATTATTGCTCAAATTAAACAATGGGTTGTTTAATTTAGACCATAAGATACAGGAGCAGAATTAGGCCATTTGGCCCATCAAGTCTGCTCTGCGACTCTGCAATTTAAGTTGTTTCAAACAGACAGGCTGACTCTTAAATTACTTAGTTCAAGGAAGCTTGCAGAATAGGTACATAATATAATTTAGTGCATCAACAACTGATTGTTTGTAGTTGAGAGTTTTGTGTGCTCAAGGAATTTAGCTTTACAGCATTAATTGTGAAATGTGAACATTAGTTAAGATCAATGTCTTCAAAAATGCTTTTAGACTGTTTGTGTTAAGAGGATATCTGAAGAAATATCATATGTATGTTGTCACCCAAGTGGTAAATAAATATTATAAATGTAGAGAGCAGTGCAGGCTTATTAGGAATGGGGTAAAGAATATCCAGCAGCATGGAAAAAAACACAAGCTGAATTGGAATCCATTCATCCACCTTCAGTTTCTGCAATAGACAATTCGCTTGTCTGCAACTTATTGGTATGTCTTAAACACAATGGATTCTGCAGATACTGGAAATCCAGAGCAACACACATAAAATGCTGAAGGAATTCAGCAGGTCAGGCAGCATCTATGGATATAAATAAGTAGTAGATGTTTCAGGCTGCACCCCTTCTTCAGGACTGGAAAGGAAGGGGGAATACAACTACTGCCATCTTCAAAGGATTTCACCACTGCCAAATGCATCTTTACCTCCCCCACCCCCCCCCCACACACCTACTCTCTGCTTTCCACAGGGATCTCTCCCTACATGATTCCCTTGTCCATTCATTCCTTCCCACTAATCTCCCTCCCGGCACATACCCCTGTAAGTGATAAAAATGCCACACCTTCCCATTCACATCTTCCCTTAGCTCCAGTCAGGGTTCCAAACAAACCTTCCAAGTGAGGCAACTCTTCACCTGTGAATTTTTTGGGGTCATCTATTGTATCTGGTACTTCCATGCAGTCTACAATACATTGGTAAGTACTTCCATGCGGTCTACATTGGTAAGACCCGGTGTAAAATGGGGAACCACTTTGTTGAGCACCTCTGCACCATCCGCCAAAAGTGGAATTTCCCAGTGGCCAACCATTTCAATTCATATCCTCATTCCTCTCCTGACATGTTGGTCCATTGCCTCCTCCATTGCCATGATGAGGCCACACTCAGGGTGGAGGAGCAACACTTTATATTCTGTCTAGGTAGCCTCCAACCTGATACCATGAACATCAATTTCTCCTTCTGGTAATCTTTTCCCTCCCACTTCCCTTTTCTTCTATTCCCCACTCTGGTCTCTTACCTCTTCTCTTCTCCTGCCCATCACCTCCCCCGGTACCCTTCCTTCTTCCCTGTCTTCTATGGCCCACTCTCCTCGCCCATCCGATTCCTTCTTTTCCAGCCTTTACATTTCCCACCTACTTGGCTTCGTCTATCATCTCCTTAACCTCCCCACACTTTTTTATTCTGGTATCTTCCACCTTTCTTTCCAGTCCTGAAGAATGGTCTTGCCCAAAATGTCGACTGTTTATTCATTTCCATAGACGCTGCCTGACCTGCTGAGTTCCTCCAGCATTTTGTGTGTGTTATTGGTACGCCTTTTTAGTTTATAGGAACTGTACCTATGTTAAGGAAATCCTTTGAATTAAAGAAATCCTTTATGCTTTGTGATTAATCCTTTATGTCTTAGAAATGCTTTGTACTTTGGAAATGATTTGTGGTTTACAAATGGTTTGTAATTTGGAAATGTTTTATAATGTTTCAAGATTCAAGATAATGATTCAATAATTCAAAGAAAGATGGAAATCTTCTGCGAGAATTGGGAAATGTTCAAGATGCTGCAGAAATCCTCTGTGGATTTTAATTGTGTTTTAAGAGTATTGTGTGGATTTAAACATGTATCACTGAAAATAAATGAACTGTGTTTAAACTACTTTGTTAGCTGGAAGTATCTTCTTCTTGGTAGGGAGAGGGGACCCATCGCTCAAGTAGAGGGTACTGGCAGTTAAATAAACAGGGAAGTAAACTAGTTTTTGAAGATCATTGGTTGAGGATCATTGGGGTCTCTTTTTCCGCCATTAGAGACATTTACACCACACGCTGCATCCGTAAAGAAAACAGCATTATGAAGGACCCCACGCACCCCTCATACAAACTCTTCTCCTTCCTGCCATCTGGCAAAAGGCACCAAAGTATTCAGGCTCTCACGACCAGACTATGTAACAATTTCTTATATCACCATGGTCCTGAAAAATGTCTCATTTTTACTCTGTACTGTACCAGCAGTTATGGTCGAAATGACAATAAAAAGTGACTTGACTTGACTTGACTTGAGTTACAGCATAATCTCCACTTAGTGAAAGTACTTGTAGCCATTTGAGCTTAGGACTTGGGGGTCAGCAAACCCAATACCAACACTCCAGTAATAAGAGTCCAATCCTGACCTCAGTGCTGTGTGTGAGGAACCAGCCTGTCAGCATGTGGATTTCCACCAAGTGCTCCACTTTCCTCCCGATTCTAAAGACTTGCAGGTTGAAAGATCAATTGGTCAGTGTAAATTGCCCCTAATCTATAGATGAGTAATAAAATTTGACAGAGCTGATGGGAATGTGGGGAGTGAGAAAAAAAACAGGTTTAGTGCAAATGCATGTGTGATGGCTTGCATGAACACCATAGGTTGAAGGGCTGGATTCTGTGTCATTTGACTCCAAGAGCCCTAATATTAAAAAGCAGAATAAAGGGCTTATAGCAGATTTTAAGGACTTCTATACATATGTGAAAAAGAAAAAAATGCTCAAGTTAATATTGGTAGGACAGATTATTTTGGGAAATAAGGAAACCATTGAGAAATTAAACAAACATTATCTGTCTTCATAGAAAAATGACACACAGAACTGGAGAGGTTTAGATATCTAGAGAAAAAGAAATGCTCAAAGAAAGATAGTCAAATGAAGTGGAATTCTTCTGAGGAAGTCACACAGTAGATATCTAAACTAATCTGCAGTTAATATGACATTGATTTGGTTGTGCTGTATAGAATCCTAAAGAAATGTATCATTGGAGGAAATCTCGTAATAATTGAAAATGCTCAGATATGCTAAACATTGATAAAACCCAAGAAAACACTTCCAATTAACCTGAAGATAATAAAATCAAGTCTTGTTTATAGCTAATTCATAAGATCGATTTCCTACCAAACAGAAAATAAGCTCATACAGGATTAATTGTGCTTATTGTGTAATATACTATGGCTGTATGCTACTCTCTAATCCAAAAAAAAAATAGTTCTTTTAACTAGAAAATTAATTATATATTAAATAAATAATGGTTCAGCTTTAAAAATGACAAAGCCATTTAGATAAGGAATACCTTGGTAAATATTTTCATTTTCTGTGATGGAAGGCATTATAAGGCACTGTTCAGACCATAGTTCGATTACTGTGAGTAGTTGTTGGTCCAATATCTAAGAAAGGACGTGCTGGCACTGGAGAGGCTCCACAGGAGGTTTATGAGAATGATGACTCTGGACCTGTACTTGCTGGATCGAGGGAGGGAATCTCATTGAAATCTACTGAACATTGAAAGAAATAACTGGAGTGGAGAGAATATTTCTAGTAGTGGGAGAGCCTAGCTTGAAAGGGCATGGCCTCAGAATAGAAGGACGTCCCTTTAGAACAAAGGTGAAGATGAATTTATTTAGCAAGAGGGTAGTGAATCTGTGGAGAACAAGTCATTGGGTATATTTAATGTGGAGGTTGATAGGTTCTTGATTAGTAAGAGCATCAAAGGTAAACGGAGAGAAGGCAGGAGAATGGTGTTGAGAAGGAAGATAATCAAATGCTGGAGCAACCTCAATGGCTTAATTCTGCCCCCATGTCTTAAAATCTTATACCATATGTTTGCCACTCATAAATAAGGAGGACACTCTTTCCAACGTCAGTAAAAGTACGCTCAAACTAAACACTGATTTTGCTGCACTCTGGAACTATATTTAAACTACAACACTGCCAGACTCCCGTTGAAAATACATCCATATACATATATATGATGGAATTTAAAAAATGACGACAGCACAATTATTGTAGAGGCAAAATCCTGTTCTTTTATCAAGAACACTCACCATTGTGTTGTGTGCTC
Source organism: Mobula hypostoma (assembly GCF_963921235.1). Lineage (NCBI taxonomy): Eukaryota > Metazoa > Chordata > Chondrichthyes > Myliobatiformes > Myliobatidae > Mobula > Mobula hypostoma. The sequence goes on along the minus strand of NC_086103.1, from coordinate 44,743,059 downwards.
TGCAGCCGTGTAAAACATAAACCTCAGAGCAGATCCAACTGCTAGATCCTGGACATCCTAAAGACATTATGGGCAATCAGAAGCCTCAGAATTGTATTCAGCCAGAATGTGCAATCCCAAAGTAACACATCCCTCACTCCACAATTCTTATCAAGCCAGTGAATCAACCAGCTTCATCATAAAAATGAAAATGCATGTTGGGAGCATCACCAGGTATGTCTACACCAGGATGCTGTAGAAATGCTAAACATTAAAAAAAACAACATACAATAAACAGGACCAAGCAATTCCGCTACCCTGAAGATCTGCAGTCCTATAAATATCCGGTTATGAATAATGGTGTTCAATTCAATAGTTCATGGAGAAGGAACTCCAAAGGAAATCTGTTCTTAAATACAGGATAGGCCAGCACATGCATATCATAAACACAACATCTCATAATTGTATAAAAGGTCAATTTAACTTATTAATTTATTCTCATTTTCCTCTCACAGTTTTATGGTGCTTCTTAGGCAAATACTTACAAATAATTACTGTTTTTTTAAATAAAGGAAGTGATCATGAGTTTTAATTGCTTTCCTTTCCAGAACCATGAAATGAGTAGTACTACGAGTCATATTCCAGTGGCTTTGAATATTTGCTTTTGAAACTCCTTTGATAATTACTTGCCGCAAGCCTGATTTCACACATCACAGTACTTCAATTTCAAACAGAGTTTGAACTGTCTGTCCCTTGATGACTTCTATTGAAATGGTCATGATTCATGATTTGGAGATCTTTTGATTTCAAGTCTAGTGAATAAATCTCCCTCAGTAGGTTCTTCGTCTTCTATTTGAGGCAAAAACCCCACATGACTACATTTTCCACAGAGAAAAGTTTCGGCCCGAAACATCAGCTGTTTACTCTTTTCCAAAGATTTTACCCGGCCTGCTGAGTTCCTCCAGAATTCTGTGTGTGCTTTTTTCTGAACACCAGACCCAACCAGTTCCCCTCCACTACCACTCTCCTCCATCTGACTGAACTGGTCCTCACTGTCAATAATTTCTCCTTTGACTCCTCCCACTTCCTTCAAACAAACGAAGTAATCATGGGCACTCAGCTATGCCTGCCTTTTTGTTGGCTATGTGAAACAGTCTATGTTCCAAGCCTACACTGGTATCACTCCCCAACCTTTCCTATGCTACAATGAGAACTGTATTGGTGCTGCTTCCTGTTGAGCTCATTGACTTCATCAAATCTGCCTCCAACTTTTACCTTGCCCTCAAATAAATCTGGTCCATATCTAACACCTCCTTCCTCTTTCTCAATCTCTGTCTCTATCCCAGGAGACAGTTTATCTACTAATATCTTTTATAAACTCACTGATCCTCACAGCTACCTGTACTACACCTCTTCCCACCCTGCCACTTGTAAAAATGCCATCCCATTCTCTCAATTCCTCCCAATCTGCCGCACCTGCTCTCAGGATGAGACTTTTCACTCCACAATTAATGAGATGTCCTCCATCTTCAAAGTAAGGGGGTTTCCTTCCTGAATCATCAACGCTGACCTCACTTGCATCTCTTCTATTTTGCGCACGTCTGCTCTCTCCCCATCCACCCACCACCTCCACCAGGGATAGGGTTCCTCTTGTACTCACCTACCACCCCACCACCCTCTGCATCCAGCACGTAATTCTCTGTAACTTCCACCACCTCCAGTGGGATCCCACCATGAAGCACATCTACACCTCCACCCACTTTCTGCTATCCACAAGGATCGCTCCCTACATGACTCCCTTGTCCATTTTTCCATCCCACTGATCTCCCTCCTGATCACCCATTTGAATTCTACTTCCCATTCCCATTCTGACATGTCAATCCACGGCCTCTTCTACTGTTGCAATGAGGCCACACTCATGTTGGAGGAGCAACACCTTATATTCCATCTGGGTAGCCTCCAAACTGATGGAATGAATATCAATTTCTTGAACTTCCTGTAATTGCCCCCTACCCTCTCCTTCACCATTCCCTATTCCTAATCCCCTCTCTCACCGTATCTCCTTACTTGCCCATCACCCCCCTCTGGTGCTCCTCCCCCTTCCCTTTCTCCCATAGTCTTCTACCCTCTCCTATCAGATTCCCCCTCCTCTTGTCCTTAATCTCTTTCACCAACCAACTTCCCAGCTCTTTACTTCACCTCTCCCCCGTCCCAGTTTCATCCATCACCCACCACCTTGTCCTTTTTCCTCCCTTCCCCCACCTTCTTAGTCTGACTTCTCACCTTTTCCCTAGTCCTGATGAAGGGTCTCGTCCCGAAATGTCAAATAGTTACTCTTTTTCACAGATGGTGCCTGGCCTGCTGAGTTCATTATATGAAAGACATGAATTATGAACACATCAAAAATTTAGCCTTTAGTATTTTATACACCCAGTCAGAAAGCAAAATTCCACTACATATCCACTCTGCCAATAACTTATTATGGATAATCAAGTAATGCACAGAGAAGTGTGGACTCTGGGATTGCTTTCATTATACTAGAGAAAACTAAGGGGTGATTTGATCAAGAAAAGGCATTTCTAATGTGATTTCCCACGATCAAAGATGAGAACGTAAATTGGGAAGAAGACAGATGGCTGGCAAACTTGGGGAGAACAATTCTGTGTTGGCTTGGAGTCAGTTTTCCAGTAGATTGAAGGCAGGTCAGTGAAAGGATCAGAACTGGTTTGACAGAGTTGGAGGAGGGGAACTCTCTCAGATGATGAGCTGACTGAGGATTGTGCAAGGTGATTGCTGATAAACAATAACGGTGTTGGAAGAGGAACACTTTGGACTGTCTGACAAAGACCCATGTGTAGTGGATGTCTAATGTCAAAGCAAGATTAAGCTTTCCTTTTAATGTGAGGCTCTCAGAGGCCTGAAATACCTGGTGGGATTCTGCATGTGAATATGTTGTTTGGTATCATCACCTTGTCCAGTGGCTTTGTGCACTAACATGTCACAGACAAAGTGATGGAATGTGGACAATGCAATCAAATCTATTGCCCCCAGTAGCTTGCTCACCAATGAGGAACCATTCATCTAGAGACTCCTATGCAGCCTTTGTCCAAACTTGATCCCAAGAGCTGAGTGAGAGGGATTTCCTACAACATCAAGGCAGTATTAGCTGAATGTGACATGAAACAGCCCTGCAGAAACTGGAGTCAATGGGCATCAACAGAAAAACATGATGACTGCAGCCATACCTCACACAAAGGAAGATATCTGTGGTTAATGAAGGTGAAGCATCAGTCCCACGACATCACTAGAGGGGCTCTGAAAGGCAATGGTTTGGCTCAACCATCATCAGCTACTTCTTCAATGACTGTTCCTCCATTATTCACCAATGACTACACAACATTCAATTCCACTTGCACCTCATTATAAAATGAAAAAAATCTGTTCCTCCATTACCAAGACCTAAATAACATTCAAAATGGGATGCAAAGTACCAAGTAATATTTGCACCATAAAACAGATGGACAATGACTGTTTCTAACATGAAAGTCTAACCTGCTGCTATTGATATTTAATGGCATTGTCATCACTGAGATCACCAGTGACCTGGGGTTCACTACTTACCAAAAACTCAACTCACACCAGTTGAGGTTGGTACATTGACTGTAGCCTTTATTAATTTGATGCAGGTCTTGAGCATCAATCCAACTGCCTAGGATTTCTACCAATTTTTGCTGCAACTTGCATTTTATCAGCTGCACTCACTCTATATTGCTGAAGTGTGGGGGTGATTTTTTCCAGTGTAGTCAGGTATCCTGTCACTGTAGATGCTGCAACCAAGATATTTGTGAAGCAGCCCATAAAAATATTTGATCCATAATTTGATGGAAAATCACTATCACTAATCTTTTCCCAGGACAACTGGGTATGGGTATTAACATTGCTTTTTTCAGTAATCCCACATTCCAAAAAAGATGCTGGCAATAATTTTTTGCCTACAGTCTTCTACATTGACCCAAGATTAAATCTTTGAACTTGCATCAGGATGACATTGGAGTAAACACTGAGTAAAATACTTATTTTTGAGATATTCCCATTTTAACATATTTATCAAATTGTATCTAATTATCAATTTTAAATCAGAATCAGGTTTAATATCACTGGCGTATGTCATGCAATACTGTATGTTGTTTTCTGCCAGCAGTACATTGCGATACACAATAATAAAAAACCCGATAAATTACAATAAGGAATACATATAAAAATCAAATTAAATGAGTAGTGCAAAAAGAGGGCAAAACAGAAAAAAACAAAATTGTGAAGCAGTTTTCATGAGTTCATCCCCCATTCAGAAATCTGACGGCAGAGGAGAAGAAGCTGTACCTGAAACATTAAGTGCATCTCCTCTTTGATGGTAGCAATGATAAAAGTGTTGTCCTGGGTGATGGGGATCTTTAATGAGGGACACAACTTTCTTGAGGCATCATCGTTTGGAAGTGTCTTCGATGCTGGGTAGGCTAGGGCACATGATAGAGCTGGAAGAGTACAACTTTCTGCAGGTTTTTCCAATCCAGATGATCCGAGACTGAATGAAGAGCTAATGATATTTCATCTACTGTAGGCCTATTGTGGCAACAGGTAAACCACAGCAGGTCCAGGTCCTTGCTTAGTCACGAGTTGACTCTTGCCATGACCAACCTTTCAAAGGACTTTGTCTCAGTAGATGTGAGTGCCACAGGGCAACAGTCATTGAAGCAGTTCACCCTGCTCTTCTTGAGTACTGGCATGATAAATACATTAAGGAATAGTATTTAAACACACAAGGGCTATCTCTGTATATTGGTTCATGGGAGATTTCACTCTTAGCAATTTAGAAAGCTAAAGAAAGAGACAGTGTCTTTATCTAAAGAAAAACAAGAAGCTAAATAAGAAATCACACAATTTTGAGCAACATTTGAACACTAAATGAAAACTACCTCACAATGGTTTCAAACTTAAAGTGTTATTTCATTTGGTTTTGATAAAAATTAACCATAGTTGTGCTCAAAATGATGCAAATTTGGAATTGAATTATAAGGATGGTAAATGCTGTCAACAGATGAGAAAATGCAAGATTTGTAAATATATCTGAACTTCAGTACATTTATTGTTGAAGTATGTATACATTATACAACCTTGAGATTTGTCCCCTAACAGGCTGCCGCAAAACAAAGAAACTCAAAAGAAACCATTAAAACAAGACCGTCGAACATCCAATGCACAGAGAAAAACAAACAAATCATACAAACAATAAATGCAAGCAAATAAGAGTTCTGAACTGAAGTCCACGGAGTCCATCCACAGACCATCAGTTCAGAGCAGAGCAGCACAGCGAGCTGAACCAGCCATCCCTCATCTCGGGCCCCGACACCCTGACCTTTTCAAGCAGGCCTGGCACCTAAATTGTCTTCCAAACATCAGGTCCAGTTGCTTCTGTGTGCTCTGGGGCTTGGACCCTGCCGCCTTGGTTCGGCCTGTATCCAACCTATTCAATTCAGGCTGGTGCTTAAATCATCCTTCAAAAAATTGGGTTCAGTTGCCTTGAGACGCTCTGGGGCTTGGACTCTGCCATCTCGATCCAGTCAGTACCCAACTTTTCTGATCTGGCTCGGCATCCAAACTGATTGAATCTTAGGCATTCCTTGCTCTTGGTGATGGGCCCACTGCCTTGCCTGGCCTTAGTTCTGTCACATCGAATTGCCTCCAAGTTACAGGCTTTTGTTTGCAACGATTGTTTACCAGAAAAAGAGTGATTAACAAAGTATTTAGTTGTTTTCCTTGTTTTATTAACCACCAGCCAGAAGTCACTGAGATTTACAAGTGCCATTTTAAACTGGAACATGACCTAAGCTATAGTTGTAGAATATATTACAGCAGAAATTCATCTATTGCTGCCTGCACTAAATTTATGGAAAATTCAGTATGTCATCTAAAACTCTGACAAACTTATAGAAATGTGTGGTGGATAGTATATTGACTGGTTGCATCATGGCCTGGAAAGAAAACACCAATACACTTGAATGGAAAATCCTGCAAAAGTAGTGGAAATGGCCCAGTCCATCACAGGTAAAGCCCTCCCCACCATTGAGCCAATCTACATGAAACATTGTCACAGGAAAGCAGCATCCATCATCAGGGACCCCCACCGCCCAGGTTATGCTCTCTTTTCGTTGCTGCCATGAGGAAGAAGGTACAGGAGCCTCAGGACTCACATCACCAGGTTCAGGAATATTTATTACCTCTCAACCATTAGGATCTCGAACCAAAGGGGATAACTTCACTTGACCCGTCACTGAAATGTTCCCACAACCTATGGCCTCACTTTCAAGGACTCTTCATCTCATGTTCTCAATATTTATTGTTTGTTTGTTTATAAATTATTATTATTTCTTTCTTTTTGCATTTGCACAGCTTGTTGTGTTTTGCACATTGGTTGTACACCCAGTTGGTGCAGTCTTTCATTGATTCTATTATAGTTATTAGATTTATTGAGTACGCCTACAAGGAAACAAATCTCAGGGTTGTATATGGTGACAGATATGTGCTTTGATAAATTAATTTGACCTTTGAAATAAAAACCTACTGTCAATACTCAGCAGGCCAGGAAGCTTTAGCAGATTTGTTGTCAAATGTGATAGGTATTGCCAACATATTCTGTTTTCATCTCAGATTTTAAGTTACTGCATTTTTCTTTTGATTTTAAGTTACTGTGGGAATTTAGTCCTGCAATGTTTCTAAATGTTCATTTTATCCAAACTGCAATCCAAATCAAAGTCACCAGTTACTGCACACGAAGATTAAAGGGATATAGAGTTCAACAATTTAAAGGTCCTGGGAAAATCAAGTTATGGTAGCACTCTGCAGAACAAGCATTTATTTCAATGCCATGAGGGGTTAGAAAAATATCTCAACAAGTAACAGTATTGATTAGGTCTCTTATGTATTAATTAGGTCTTATATCAGGGTCAGCTAGCTGTGCTTTGCATATGTCACTTTCTACAGAATTATAACTGCACCAATGGATCACTTGGGAAACGGTTTAGAAAAGTGCATTTAGATTTGGAAAACTTCATACAAGCAAGAGTGGAAGGTCAGGGGAATAATTGTTATGAGTAGTTTCAATGAAATAGAGACACTAAAAAGGAGTAGAGATAAGGAGTAGAGATATAGAGGCATTGAGAGATGGAGAGAATATATTAGTGGAAATAAACTGTGACAATTAGCTCCTTTTTGTGTTCTGTCCAGGTGTTCTGGAAGAAGCCTCATATTTGTGTATTATTCTTGGACAACAAACAGTCGCTGATCTAGTTATAGTTGCTGAATAGCCCATACAGATTCTGTTGTTATTATCATGGACGATATTGACTATGCTACTTTGGAACAAGAGCTTCTCTCTCTTTTACCAACACAGTAAATGTGCTACTAGACAAGGTAACATTCTGGAGTTTTGCTACAGCCAATTAAAGATGCCTGTCGTGCTACATCCCATGCCCCCCACCCCCTGCCCCAGGCATTCTGACCATGCTACTATTCAGCTTACCCCTGCATACAGGCGAATCTTGAGAACAGTGAATCCCACTAATAAAGTTGTAAAAATTTGGTCTGATAAAGCCACAGCGATGCTAATAGACTGCTCTGATTCCACTGACTGGAACATCTTTAAAACCAGTATCGAAAGCATTAATAAATACATTAACACTGTTACCTCCTGTGTCAGCTTTTGTGAAGATGCTTGCATCCCCACTAAAACAATTACCAGATTCAGCAATAATAACCCCTGGTTCAATGCAGAGCTTAGCCAGCTGTGCCTAGAGAAGGAGGAGGCTTCAGGAATGGAGATAAAGGGGAGTTCAAAAAGGGAAAATACAAGCTGAAGAAGGCAATAAGAGCTGAGAAATGCCATTATTCAGTCAAACAGGAAAAATAGTTTTCTGCAAATGATTGTTCTTCAGCTGGGAAAGGACCAGAATGAAGAATATTACCAACTACTAAAAGAAGGCATTTCCCCCTGCCCCAATGAACCTCCTCCTCCCAAACTGGTTAAATGAGATCTACTGCAGCTTTGACTTATAGATCATAGTTCAAAGCCACCCTCTAGTGCCCACTCAGCCAGACCATCACCAATGCCTACGGAAGCTGTCAAAAAAAGGAAGTAAGAAAGCTGTTCAGGAAGCAAAATATAAAGAAGGCTGCTGGCCCTGACTCTGTCTCCCCAACATCCTTAAGCACTGTGCTAATCAGCTGCCTAGAGTTTTCTCAGACATCTTGTCAATCAGTCTCTCAAACTATGCACTGGTCCAACATGTTTCAAGAAATCTGTCATTATTCTAGTCCCCAAAAAAAAAATCAAACATCATTGGACTCAATGAATACAGGCCAGCTGTACTCTCATCAGTCATAATGAAGACTTTGGTCATGGCATTTCTCAAATTCATAACTCTTTTTTTTCTAGGTCTACTGCAGCTTGCCTATAGAACTAGTAGGTCTGAAGATAATGCAATTAACCTCAGTTTGGACTTCATACAATAGCACCTGGTACATATGTCGGGAATCTCTTTGTCAATTTTAGTTTAGTTTCAATACCACCATCTTGAGATTTTGCAAGAGAAGTTTTCCGAACTTAATGTACCAGGCCCGATCTGCAGGTGGATCACAAACTTCCTCTCTGACAAGAGACATTATGTGAGACTGAGCAAGCACATCTCCGCATCCCAACTCAGACAAGACTGGTATGCTACAGGGGTGTGGTCTCTCCCCTCCCCAATTTTCTCTAGTCACCAATAATTGCATCTGCAGTGATTCATCTGTTAAACTGAAAAAGTTTGCGATGACACCACCGTCACTGGAGCAATTATCAGAGGCAACGGATCCAAGTACCACCAGGAAGTAAACATGCTAGTGTCGTGGTACAATCACAAAATCTTGGAGATGAATGCCCTCAAAAGGGTGGTGATAAATAAACCTCAGGAGAGATGTGTCTCCCCTTCACCAACTCATCATCTACAACTCTATAGTTAGCACTGCTTCAACTTTCAAGTTCCTGGGCATCATTATTTCTCAGGATTTCATGTGGGAGAACCATATCCCCTTCGTTAACATTCAGGTTCAGGAAAGGACAGTCCTCTGTGGCTGTTGGCGAAATTCTATCTTCCCCTGAACATACTAGCGCAATTCTACACTGCCATGATAAAGAGCATCCTCACATCAGCCATTAATGTCCAGTTTGGTGTAGTATCCTCTCACAGTATACAAAAACTACAGTGAACTGTCAGGTCAGCAGAAAAGGTCATTGGCTACAACCTACCATCACTGCAGGATTTGTATGTGCCAGCACAAAGAAGCCGCAGGAACAATCATTGCAGACACTATCCACCCTACCAAATGCCTTTTCCAAAAGTTCCCTTTGGAAAGTGTTATAGAGCTATTAAGATAAAACTTCATGCCATCTTAAAGGTTTCTTCCCTTATACAGTTAATCTGATCAATCATTCTAATTGACCTCCCCACCACACACTCTATCTATTACCCGAGTCACTGGAATGTACTATAAAGCAATTTTGTATAATGCTATTTACATTGTAAATTCACACTTATATTTATGTATTTCTACATATTTTACTTCAAATCCATACTTTAACTTCCCACTTTCTTATTTATTGTTCTTTGGAATCGTTGTGTTGTTTTTTGTTGCTATAAGTTCTTTGTACACTTAAGTGTAGATGCTAAATCAAGTTGATCCTTGAAAAGACAGCAAAATATTAGTGATGTGGACCCTATCATTCAATCTGCAAAAGGATCTAAGAATCTGACAGCTATAACCAACTCACAATGACATTTATCCCATAATGATTTAACGCATTTTTCGTTAGGTGTGAACAAGCTCTGAGTTAGCTGATTTAATCAAGGAATTGATTTACAGTAACCTTCTTTAAAATTACCAAATACACAGTTATGTCTCATTCCCACAGGTGCATGGACAGAACTAAAATAGTTCTTGTCAAGTTTTCTGTAGACATCACTAAAGCCTTAACAGCATGAGAATTGTTATTATTATCAGCAAAACAATTTGTGATGGACATTTCTAATGACAAGAAATTCAATGTGCATTTAATTCTCAAATAAGAAGAGACAATCGGAAGCTAAGAGCCATTTGAATCCTACAGATATGCAAGATATTTAGGATGATAAAAAGTGGCCAAAAGCCAATTTGATTTGTGACAGCAATAACTCAAGTCTCCAAGTACCCATTATGTACTTCATACACATTTAGAAGGCAGCTGCACAGCTTTCAGTTTGACAAATAATCTGAAAACAGATGAACTTTGGATCTTTTAACATTTTCAAATTCAGTGATTTCAAGGGAGTAAACGAATGGTGTTGACAATAATTTTTCATACTTAATTAGCCGTCAGTCAGCTGAACTTTGAAAAATATGCATGTTCTCAGAGCAGCAGAAATTTTTCAGAACTGTGAAAATCTATCCACTTTGCAAAAGCCAAGTCTGATTCAATTGTGAGGATTTATATTCTGTAAGGGTTTTTAACCCTGTCTATCCATAGGTGCTAAAGTTGCTTCAGATTCTTTAGTCAGATCCACCCTGGCTGGACTTCACCATACTTACAGTAATTTTAGTGTTTGTGACCTTCTTTATATTTTTGCAAGCAACAGCAATTCAAAAGAAGTATATTGAAGCGTTATTTTTCTTGTAATTTAACTTTCTTTATGCTTGCTTATATTTTTATATTATCACCTTTTTGTGTGTAATTGTTCAGGGAATTTCCAGTAATTGTAGTTTAACTAATTCTGTATTTTTCTACAAGTTTTTCTGCAGTCTGTATTATGCCACTGAACCTGACTGTTTCATATGTTACTTCTTATCAATAAATGTCCTTCATCTGTCTAGTCTGAGCTGGTTGTTAGTATAAGAAGAGCATGACTACTTTGTGGTTTTTCTTTCTTTGTTCACTTCCTGTTCTCTCCCTTCTCCATAGAAGAGTAAGCTGGTTACTGTTATAAACTAATAAAACAACAATAATGCCTCATTCTTAACTTTTGAAGAGCCTTCTGGATCAAAACATTACCAGGTTCAACAACTTGGCATAGTTGGCAGGATTATTGCAAAGATTTAAGGATGTAGAAAAATCCCAGATGAAGGGGAAAGTTTCAGTGTGTATATTCAACAAGACCTTCCTTTTCACTTTCCTAATCTTCAGAGAAGCACCTAATTTTTACTCCAACCATTTAAAAGAAGTTTAAGAATGATAGGACTGCTCTACTCTACTTTGCTCTATTTTAGTGAAGTTAAAAGTACACTAGTGTTGGTCAATTGGCACAGTCTATAAATTAAAGTTTGATAAGGTGTAATGCAATCTTGAAGAGCAGGTCAGCTATGTGCTGCTTGTGTGAATTTTGGTGGCAATCTAGTGAAACGGATTTTAATTTCAGTTGTAACTTAGTGATATGAGCAACTAAGTGCTCTATGTGCCACAGAAGGCAATTTAACACCATGGCAAAATGAGCGAAATCTACTACAGAAAAAGAAGGAACTGAACCTCCCATAGTTATGTGTGAACAGATGACTGAAAGGTTGTATTCTTATTTAAACAAAGTAGCCCAACTTGTTAAGATTAATACAGAAATCAGAATGAAATATATCCTTAATGTTGAGTCTAATGGAATTTGGCTGCTAGGTGATTTTAAAAAGGCATGGGGTAAGATGAAGAGAATGTGAAAGGAAAAGGAACTGGATAGATGCTAGCAGTCGTATCACCGTTAAGAGAGAGAGAACGTGTTCAGCTAGGTGATCAGTATGATGAAAAATATAATGTGTTAGCTGAACAAGTGTAAAAGGAAATAGAAAACTGTGACAAATTATGAATTTGGTATGATAAAGACAGTAAAAACTCTAAAGAGAAAATCTGTGTATTAACTGAGCCAGTGAGAAAACAAGCTAATAAGTGTAAGCAGATTGAAATGCACTCTGAGGAGCTCAGTGACAAACTGAAGCAGTATCAAAGAGCACAGCAGGGACCTCAAAGGAGCAGCCTTGACACTGGCCCTTCCCCTAGGGACGACACATCCCTTATATCGGATATTAATCAGAAGCAGTGCCTCCATCTCAACTCAGAGGAATAGTAGGATGGGCATGACATGGATTCTACAATGGCCTCTAGTGATTTAAGTAATGATGACAATGCTGAGACTATAGGGTTGGCAGCCATGTTTCAATTTGCCCTAATAACGACCAAGCAAGTGAAGACACAGAGGAAAGATGATGGATCCTTTGAGACAAGTCTTTGAACTAGCTAAACTCTAAGAGATTGATAAATGATCCAAAGAGGTTTCACATCCTAAAAATGGTTCAAAGACTTGAGATTAATTTCAGTATATTAAGATCATATCCAGCCTGCACCCATATGATAGCATCTAAATTTTGGCTGCTGTGTTATTTCCTCATCAAGTCAAACAGTTGACTCATAGAGTTGACACCTACATGGAAGATTATAAGCAAAATTTACAAAGTGGTTGGAGAACCATTAAGAGATGGTTGGAAAAACAGATTCCAATACAAACTGAATGGTAAGTGATAGTTCATTGCAAGTGGTAGATTGCAGAGGATTTTGCAAAGGCTGTCAGATCTGCAAAGCCACCCAGAACAGAATGTGGTAGCATCTCTCAACTAAATTGTAGCATCTGGTACAACTATGTATCAAGATCATACTACGTGATATAGTCAATTATTAGAAGTACAGGTGTCCCCCGCTTTTCGAATGTTCGCTTTACGAAACCTCGCTGTTACGAAAGACCTACATTAGTTACTTGTTTTCGCTAACAGAAGGTGTTTTCACTGTTACGAGAAAAGGCAGCGCGCAAAAAAAGGCAACCCGTGCCCCAAGCAGCCAAGCTCCTCCCCCGGAACTGCATTCAAGCTGGCATTGCTTAAACACATGCCTGTGAGCATCTGTGCTTTAAGTCGATTTATTTTGAGCATCCGTTAGCAAGATGAGTTCTAAGGTATCGGAAAAGCCTAAAAGAGGTTGTAAGGGTGTTACACTTAGCACAAAACTAGACATAATTAAGTGTTTTGATCGTGGTGAACGAAGTAAGGACAAAGTGAGATTGGCTTGTGGAAGTTGACAAAGATGATATTGAAGAGGTTTTGGCATCCCATGACCAAGAACTGATAGATGAAGAGCTGATGCAATTGGAAGAGGAAAGGATAACAATCGAAACTGAATGCAGTAGAGAACGGACCGAAAGTGAAGTTGTCCAGGAACTGAACGTGAAGCAACTGCAGGAGATGACAGAAAAATACGCGAGGCTAAGCAATCAAGCATACTGTTGTTTTTCAAGCCTTCCACATCAGCCACAGCAGATGATGAACCTCCATCTTCGACATCGAGGCAGGCAGACATAGAAGAAGATGACCTGCCTGGCCTGATGGAAACAGATGATGATGAGATGACACCTCAGTGTCCCACCACCCCAACCCCCGGGCCACGGAGAATGCAGCGGTAGTTGGGACGCACCCAGCACATCTTTAAGAAAAAAGCCGAAATAAACAAGCTAATTAATTAGGTGCCGCCTGGCACGTAACTGTCGGCCCAGATCAGAGGCGATTGCCGATTGCGTCACCTCTGATCTGGGCCGACATTTATGTGCCGGGCAGCACCTAATTAATTAGCTTGTTTATTTCGGCTTTTTTCTTAAAGGTGTGCTGAGTACATCCTGACTACCACTGTATCACTGCATTCTCCACGGATCGGTATCAGTTTGCTGCCCGGAGGGTGGGGCCCACTGCACCACCCCAACCTCCGACGACTCAGCCTAACACACCATCATCAGTGTGCTCGGTGTTGTCCCAATTCCGGTAAGTGATACTACACTGTACATACATTATTTCTACTTTATATAGGCTGTGTATTTTTATGTGTTATTTGGTATGATTTGGCAGCTTCATAGCTTAAAGGTTACTGGAGAGAGTGTTTCTGCCGAGAGCACTTGTGTGAGATTTTCGCTACGGAGAACAGTGCGGCTATGATTGTAGAAAAGTATTTCTACTTTATATAGGCCGTGTATTTATCATACAATTCCTGCTTTTACTATATGTTACTGTTATTTTAGGTTTTATGTGTTATTTGGCATGATTTGGTAGGTTATTTTTTGGGTCTGCAAACGCTCACAAATTTTTCCCATATAAAAAAAATGGTAATTGCTTCTTTGCTTTACGACATTCCAGCTTATGAACCGTTTCATAGGAACGCTCTACCTTCGGATGGCGGGGGAAACCTGTACTTTGATACTCAGAGATAACACATACCTTTCCTTTCCAAAAATAAATAAACCCTACAAACCATCAACTGTTTCCACGTATGAAGTTATATAATTGGTTAGTATGTTCTGGAGTATTTGTGGACATATTAAATCAATCCATAGCTTTTTTATGAATGGAATCTCCTCAGCTTCCATCACTGAAGTGTCCACTTCTGGTGCATCAGCTACTCCTGTTTTCCTGTAACTCCTGGCCAGTTTCATGTTCGGAAATGGGTGTATCATATAATCTGTGCTGCGGCACTGCTGCAGTTGACCCATAGCTAATGTTATCTTCTCTTGAAGCATCCAATTAAGACTGTAAGACCATACAAGATAGGAACAAAATTAGGCCAATTGCCCATTGGGTCTACTCTACCAGAGCTGATTTGAGCCCTGTTTGACAACCCTGTCCTTGAGCACATCAACAAGTGTGTAGATAGAGTGACATCACAAAAACAAATAAAAGTTTTCCCCAATCAGAAACCATGGATGAAAAGAGAAGTTCGCCTCCTGCTCAAAGCCAGAGATTCAGCCTTTAGGCCTGGAGACTGGGAGGCTTACAGCTCAGCCAGGGCCAACCTGAGGAGGGGAATCTCTCAGGCTAAGCACATATACAAACAGAGAATCGAGGAGCATTTCAACTCCTCGGACCCCATGTAGCATGGCATACAGGTCATTACAGACTTCAAACCACCTAGTACTGTGTCCCCTTCCAGCTCTGCTTCCCTCCCTGATGAGCTCAATTACTTCTGTGCTTGCTTTGACCGAGAGAACAAGGAGGTCACCCTCAAAGCGGATCTCCCACCTGGTGAACTGCCTCTCTCACTTTCCACCTCCGATGTTTGTGCCACCCTGAGCAGGGTGAATGTACAGAAGGCAGCTGGTCCGGATGGAATACCTGGCCGTGTGCTCAGAGTCTGTGCAGGCAGTTGGCCGGGGTCTTCACGGACATTTTTAATCTGTCCCTGACCCAGGCAGTTGTCCCCACAAGCTTCAAGATTGCCACCATCGTGCCAGTGCCGAAGCATTCCACTGCCACGGGCCTGAATGACTTCCCCCCAGTTGCACTCACCCCCATCATTGCAAAGTGCTTTGAGAGACTGGTTCTATCACATCTGAAATCCTGTCTGCCCACTACCTTACACCCTCATCAATTTGCCTATCGCACCAACAGGTCAACAGAGGATGCCATCTCCATGGCACTTCACTCTGCCCTGACCCACCTGGACAGCCCCAACTCTTATGTCAGAATGCTGTTCATTGACTTTAGTTCGGCATTCAATACTGTGATCCCTCCAAGCTGATCACCAAACTTCACCAGCTTGGTATCAGCTCATCCCTCTGCAATTAGACCTTGAACTTTCTGACTAACAGACCCCAATCAGTTAAGTTAGACAACCTATCCTCCTCCACTCTAACCCTGAACACCGGCGTGCCTCAAGGCTGTGTGCTGAGCCCTCTTCTGTACTCCCTTTTCACCTATGACTGCGTTCCTGTGCATGGTTCTAACTCCATAATCAAGTTCGCAGACGACACCATGGTGGTTGGCCTGATCAGAGGGGATGACGAGACGGCCTACAGGGACGAGGTCCAGCACCTGGCCACGTGGTGTGCCGACAACATCCTGGCCCTTAACACCCAGAAGACCAAGGAGATCATTGTGGACTTCAGGCATGCTAGGAGACACACTCACGTCCCCATCTACATCAACAGAGCTGTAGTGGAGCGTGTATCAAGCTTCAAATTCCTTAGTGTGCACATTTCTGAGGATCTCACATGGTCCCTGAACTCCCCCATCCTGATCAAAAAGACGCAACAGCACCTTTATTTCCTGCGGAGCATCAAGAAAGCTCACCTCTGTCCCAGGATACTGATGGACTTTTACCGTTGTACCATTGAGAGCATACTCACCAACTACATCTCAGTGTGGTATGGCAATTGTCCCATATCAGACCGCAAAGCACTCCAGTGTGTGGTGAAAACTGCCCAGCGGATCGTCGGCACCCGATTGCCCACCATTGAGAACATCTACCATAAACGCTACCTGGGCAGGGCGAAAAGCATTATCAAGGATGCATCTCACCCTAACCATGGACTTTTTATTCTCCTCCCATCCGGTAGGTGCTACAGGAGCCTCCGCTCCTGCACCAGCAGGCACAGGAACAGCTTCTTCCCTGAGGCTGTGACCCTGCTGAACCTCACATCACAGTGCTAAACAGTATTGTATTGTATTGTACTGTCTCAGTACTTTTGTATTTGTGTGCTGTAGCACTTACTTTTTATTTCCAGTTATTTTGTAAATAACACTATTCTTTGCATTTCTGGTTAGACGCTAACTGCATTTCATTGGCTTTGTATCTGTACTCGGCACAATGACAATAAAGTTGAATCTAATCTAATCTAAACTTTCCTCTCAACTTCATTCTCCTGACTTCTTCCTGTAATCTGACACCCTAACTAAGCAAGAACTGATCAACCTTCGCTTTAAATATACAACTGCATTACAACTTGTTCCAGTTCAATACCTGCCTTGGAGAAATAAGCCGATATCATTGCATAGCACTGGACAATGATCAACAACCCATAACTGTGCAGTTCATTTTTCCGAGTTATTACCTGCCTCCTGATAAGATAGCTGTGACAGACCATTCACGGTGGCATTCTTTCAAGTGCAGCATTCCAGGGAAAAGAAGCAAGTGCAACAGAAAAATGGCTAATCGTGTAGGTGTCAGAATGGCTGTTGTTAATCCAAAACTGCCACCAATGCTTAATGGGTCATTGTCAGAGTTAAACACCAGAAAATCAAAAGCTTCTGAGCTCAAGTAACTCTGAAAATGATAGTTAGAATCTTACTCAATCTGAATAGTTTCTTCCACTAGAGATGGGGGTGTAGAACATGTTAGCAATTGTTAGCTCATCGCTCTTTACCTCAGAGCTGGGACTTCCTTTTGAGCAGTAACTTGTGAAGGGGGCATTGTTGTGGCCAAATTCAGCAGAAACTTTGACCAGTTTGGAAAAGTCCTGAGGAAGGATCAAAGCTCACTGTCATTCATCCTTTTTCACATTCAGCAGAACAGCTATCTTCCCTCAAACACGTTTCCCTTTGTTCCTGGTTTCTGAATCCACTGTAAAACTACGTACTTATTCCACATTAGCTGCACTTTTGACTTCTGAAACCTGTGAGTATCTTCCTCCAGCACTATCAAATGTTACTGTTTGTATCAATGAGGATACCTTCTTGATGACCTGGACTTCTTGGCTTTTCAAATTACTGACAAAAGCCTTCATGACCCTACATTAACACAAACACAAGAAAACACGAACAAGAATAGGCATTTGGCTCATCAAGCCTGCCGCACCATTGAATATAATCATTGCTAATCTAACTCGGCCTCAAGTCTTTTTCTGTGCTAGTTGCACAGAACTCTGTGCACAGCCCTGAACTCCATAATCTTTAAAAATTAATTTACATATCTTCAATATCTGGCCTCCACAAACCTCCATGGTAGAGAATTCCAGGGACACCACTGTTTGCAAGAAAACATTCCTATGCATGTCAGTGTAGAATTACCACACACTCCACCTTATATTGTAACTAGTGTTATCATAAATCGGTTATGTGCATCTATTAATGGATAACTCTGAGTCTGAGCCCAGACTCAACTGTACATGGACATATTAGGTCAAATTCCCTGAAGTATGGAAAGCCCAGCGATTCTACAAATAAATCCAATGTTCATACACCCCCATGAGGAAAGTGCAAACATTCTTTCCTTCTTTCTGTAACAAAGATCCAATCAGCTTCCCTCTACCAACCCTCTCATCTCCCCAACAGAACTTTACTGCTACAGTAAACAACTTCTCCCTGGACTCACCTCACTTACAACAAATCAAAGATGTAGCCATGGGTACTCACTTCGGCCGCAGCTATGCCTGTCTTTTCATTGGCCATGTGGGACAGTCCTTGCTCCAAACCTTATCTGATAACACACCCTAACTCTTTCTCCATTACATCAGTTATTGAATTGGTGCTGCTTCCTGCCTCTTCACAGAACTCATCAATTTCATAACCTTTTCCCCCTAACTCTGCTCTCATATTCACTTGGAAAATTTATGACATCTCTCCTCCTTTTCTGGATCTGTCTATCTCATTCACAGCAGACAAACTACCCACTGACATTTACAAAAACCTATCGAGTCCTACAGCTTACCAATACAAGTCTGTTGCCATCATGTCTCTTGTAAGAATGCCACCTTTCTCTCAGTTTTTCTATCTCCACTGCATCTGTTCTCCAAATGAAGTCTTTCATTTCAGGATATCTGAAATATCCTCCTTTCTCAGGAAGAGTGGCCTCCTTTCTATTTCTTGCATTTCCCTCATGTCTTTACTTCTACTCTCATTCCCTCTCTCCAAATAGAAGAGTCCTCACCTTTTATCTTAATGGACTCCATATCAGCTTAACATCCTTTGTCACTTCTGCCAGCTGCAACAAGATCCTGTCACATCTCTCCCCACCCTTTACCACCTTCTGCAGGGGTCACTCCATCCCTGACTCCCTGGTCAACTTACCCCTTCTCACTCGCCCCTTGCTGACCTTGGCAGATAAAAAATACATTTCTACTTTTATTAGGCCTCAGGTGTCACTCTTAGTCATTGTCATAGTACTTTATCGTTTCTTGTGTATTTGCCTACCTGGTTCCTGTTCTAGTTTATAATCAGGACCACAAAGCCTCTGTACAGATATGGATGAACATTGAACTGAAAACATACTACATGGTGTGATGTATTATTAATGGGATTTTGTGTAAAGGCCAGCTGGCATTACAATGTGACATTATCTGAAGCTATTCAGGTGACCAGGTCATGCGTGTGTATTATTCTTATTGATGTAGTAACATGTTAATACCTAGGAGAAAAAGTGAAAACAATCTTGTCCAATTTTTAAAATCGACAGACATGATAAAATTCCTTAATCCTTTATATTTTTAAATTTTAAAAAATATTTCACTGAAAGAAATCTAATTGTCATTCTGAGGCCCTCCATTGGTCAGACTTGACCATGGATGTTTTGTCCCAGCTGTGTCAGTATGCAAACCAGGGCTGAATGTCATTCTAACTCATCTAATTTTGCCTATTCTCATTACTTTCCCTGTTAACGTAGAGCATTTAAACTTTATTTGCCCATAAGGAATAGTTAATATTTCTCTCATTTTTTTCTCTATGCTCATACGGAAGGTACATAATTCCTTTCAACAAATACACTTCCAAATGGTTCTGAATTCACATTTTATGTTTGTTTGCATTTGGTCTATCTATCCATGATCGATTGCACTGGGCGCCTGAACAGTACAAAAATGCTGTGGTATTTCTTCAAATTATGTAAATTGTTCATGACTTCAAAGTATTGAACAGATGATATATTTTAATGTTATTTCTTCTATTTTGGTACATATCCTACAAATCTGGAGATTTTGGTTATTATTCCTTTACTCAACTGATAACAAACTTAATTAAAATTGTGAAAGTTGTATACCTGAATTCTGGTGTACACACTTACACTCTTGTTTCGGCCTGGTTATAGTTGCCAGTGCCCTCTCCTCTCCTACCTGGAATCACGGCCACTTTCACACTTTCTGACTACCTGTATATGGCCTTTCACACTGGCCTTGTGGTTATGCAGCAGGGACCCAGAGACACATCTGCCTAAGGCAGGGCAGCTTGGAGTTGCAACTCTATCCCTTACAGCTATCATAGGTGGGAGTCACTGATCAGCTAACGGTTAAAAGTATGAATCAGAATGTTTTTTAAAGTACCTCTGACATTCACACGTTACAATGGAAACAAAAATGTTAAATATGATTAAGTAAAATAAAATAATTAATACAAAACATTAAACTAAAGCAAAATTTACTTAAAAAAAGATTCTCAGCTTCTCCTTTGCATCCTAATCTACAATCTGTTTGGTTTCTGTTGAGGTGCATCTAGCCACTGAAGATAAGTGGCAGGTTCAACCTTACACATCTGTCAGAATTTCTGGACTTCAATGGTCAGAAATTACACCCACTGAAGCAGCTGAAGCCAGCAGATTTGAACCTCCAGCACAATCCAGCATCATAGGCTCGAGTTCTTCTTTCAAGCCTCTTTGGAAATGATATCTTGCAGACAAATGAAGACATATCTGTGCTGCAGCAATGGACCCAAGCTTCAAATGAGGGACTGTGTTAATATTTTTCTGTTTCCTATACTGACCTCTCCATCTAAGCTCTCTCGGGGTATGATTGCAAACTTAATGCCAAATTTTTCTTAGGCCATTTAAGGGAATGTGAGTCAAAGAATACTTATATAGAAACATAGAAAACCTACAGCACAATACGAGCCCTTCGGCCCAAGATGCTGGGCTGAACATGTACTTATTTTAGAAATTAATTCGGGTTACCCATAGCCCTCTATTTTTCCAAGCTCCATATACCTAACTAGGAGTCTCTTAAAAGACCCTATCATATCCGCCTCCACCAGCGCCACTGGCAGTCCATTCCACGCACTCACCATCCTCTGCATAAAAAACTTGCCCCTGCCATCTCCTCTGTACCTACTTCCAAGCACCTTTGAACTGTGCCCCCTTGTGTTAGCCATTTCAGCCCTGGGAAAAAGCCTCTGACTATCCACACGATCAACACCTCTCATCATCTTATACATCTCTATCAGGTCACCTCTCATCCTCTGTTGCTCCAAGGGGAAAAGGCCAAGTTCACTCAACCTATTCTTATAGGGCATGCTCTCCAATCCAGGCAACGTCCTTGTAAATCTCCTCTGCACCCTTTCTATAGTTTCCAAATCATTCCTGTAGTGAGGTAACCAGAACTGAGCACAGTACTCCAAGTGAGGTCTGACCAGATTCCTATAAAGCTGTAATATTACCTCTCAGCTCTTGAACTCAGTCCCATGGTTGATGAAGGCCAATGTACCATATGCCTTCTTAACCACACAGTCAACCTGTGCAGCAGCCTTGAGTGTCCTATGGACTCAGACCCCATGATTCCGCTGATCCTCCACACCGACTAAAGTCTTACCATTAATTCTATATTCTGCCATCATATTTGACCTACCAAAATGAACCACCTCACACTTATCTGGGTTGAACTCCATCTGCCACTTCTTAGCCCAGTTTTGTATCCTATCGATGTCCCGTTGTAAACTTTACAGCCCTCCGCACTATCCACAACACACCCAACGTTTGTGTCAGCAGCAAACTTACTAACCCGTCTCTCCACTTCCTCATCCAGGTCATTTATAAAAATCACAAAAAGAAGGGGTCCCAGAACAGATCCCTGAAGCACACCACTGGTCACCGACCTTCATGCAGAATATGACCCATCTACAACCACTCTTTGCCTTTTGTGGGCAAGCCAACTCTGGATCCACAAAGCAAGGTCCCCTTGGATCCCATGCCTCCTTACTTTCTCAATAAGCCCTGCATGGGGTACATTATCAACTGCCTTGCTGAAATCCATATACACTACATCTACTGCTCTACTTTCATCAATGTGTTTAGTCACATCCTCAAAAAATTCAGTCATGCTTGTAAGGCACAACCTGCCTTTGACAAAGCCATGCTGACTATTCATAATCATATTATGCCCCTCCAAATGTTCGTAAATCCCACCTCTCAGGATCTTCTCCATCAACTTACCAACCACTGAAGTAAGACTCACTGGTCTATAATTTCCTGAGCTATCTCTACTCCCTTTCTTGAATAAGCAAACAACATCTGCAACCTTCCAATCCTCTGGAACCTCTCCCATCCCCATTGATGATGCAACGATCATTGCTAGAGGCTCA
This sequence comes from Mobula hypostoma, assembly GCF_963921235.1. NCBI lineage: Eukaryota > Metazoa > Chordata > Chondrichthyes > Myliobatiformes > Myliobatidae > Mobula > Mobula hypostoma. Next base: position 44,720,892 of record NC_086103.1, on the reverse strand, counting down.
GTAATCTTCTCCCTCACCTTCCACAGTAGCCTGGGGCATATCTCATCCGGTCCTGGTGACTTATCCAACTTGATGCTTTCCAAAAGCTCCAGCACATCCTCTTTCTTAATGTCTATATGCTCAAACTTTTCAGTCCGTTGTAAGTTATCCCTACAATCGCCAAGATCCAAGGTCTAACTTAAACTGAAGTTACATGGGGTCATTATGTTGTGCATTTAATATTTCAGTAATATACGAGTAATCTTATACATATATTGTTTAACCATTCTTGTTCTCCTAAATAATTCATTATAGGTTATATGTATAAATACATGAACTGCACATGTCATCTCGCTACAGCGAGGTAAGTACGCGTGCCTCATTTAAAGTAAAGAACAAACTTAAGACTTGCATCTCTCGGCTCTCTTGTTTCCCTCTGAATTAGTTTAATGCTTTGAAGTTACAAAACATAACAGCGGTGATAATGTATTTTCAAAACAAACAGGACTACCGACTCGTTGAAGCACAGCAAAGAAATACTGAGTTAAAAAAGCAGCATAGCACATGTTCTTCAGAAGGGAAGACATAATTGAGTTTTAAAAAAGGCAGAAAATGGAAGAATTCAGTGTTTCATAAACTGAGTACCGGGTGAAAATAATCAGAAATGGCTGGCTACTTTGGAAAGATAATCACACTTGATTGCTTGGGGGTTAACTGACCAGCAGAAATGAGCTTTGCTGATATTGTGAAAGCAATGATGGAGCATTTAGAACCAAAGCCATCGATGATTGCAGAACACTTTAGCTTTCATAAGCGGCATCAAAAGGGAGTCCATTTCGCTGTACATGGCTGAATTGAAGAGATTGAGCACTATCAGTTTGGTAATGGTCTTCATGGAGCAGTGCGAGATCATTTGGTTTGTGGAATCTTACAGGAAAGCATTCAAAAATGTCTCCTAACTGAAGCATAGCTTACACTTATGAGAGTGGTTGAAGTCAACGGAAACCACAGACTGACTGTGGAGCTGCAGGCAGGAATGTAAGTGAGCATGAACAAAATTGTAATGTCTATAAGAAACTGGCCTGGCCGAACAACTTGCTACTGTTGAGGCACAGGCTCACATACAACAGACCAATGTAGCTTTAAAGGCAAAACTTACCCAAAAATGCAATGAAGTAAGACACATACAAAGGGTATGTCAGGCAGACAAAAACTGAATGGTCTGCACAGGGAAGAGAAAAAGATAAGTGGTCAAGTTGCAGTTTCAAAAACAGCATAAATCTGCATGCTGCTGATGAAAATATGATGATGAAGATGATGATGATGATGATGAGAGTGACACAGGACTGAGCAGCCTTAGATTTACAATGTGAAAACTACAATAGACAAGCAATATGGCTTACACCAGAAGTGAACGGCAAATCAATTAAAATGGAATTAGACACTGCACAAAATATGCTTGACCGGTATTTCAATGATACTAAACTGAAGGCTACAGATATCCAGCTAAGAAATTATACTAGAAAAACGATAACTTCTGTGGAAATGACATCTGTAACAGTGAAGTACAACCACCAACAAACCACATTGGGCTTATATGTGGTAAAAATAGGAGGACCAGCATTGCTAGGACGTGAGTGGCTGAGACAACTACAACTTGATTGGAGATCCGTTCACTATTTGTATGCCACATCTCCTGCAATAAAGTCAACTGAAAGGGAATTAAGAAAGGTACTGGATCATTCCACAACGGTCTCCATTCTGCATACCAGTGCTGGTGCCAACCTCTGTGCCTCTGGTTGGAAAACATATTTGACCAAGGAAGCACCATGCTGCTCAGTGGAAACAAGAAAGTAGCAAAAGCAGTGGTCCGACTACAACATATTTTGTAGGCAACATAACTGAGAAAGCTTCTGATATGTTAATGAGGCAGTTATTTGTGAAACATGGCTTGATTTTAAGCTGGAAGAGAGTTCAAGGAGCTTCAGGAATGCTACAAGCATTCGGCTTTTGTGAGCATAAAGAACCAGAATTTACTCTGCGTGCATTAAGGTTATTGCATGAACTTCAAGTGGGAGACAAAAAGCTGCTTGTAAAAATAGATGCAGAGATCAAAGCCCAGCTGGATGAATGGAAGGCCAAAAGGAAAGGAGTCAATGGAGGAACAAAAACAGAGGATTTGTTAGATGATGTTACCGATGAGGAAACCAAGAGGAGAGATCGGGAGCAATAGCAGGATTAATAAGAGAATACTCCAGTGGACTAAATGGACCTTCCCAAGATCAAGATGAACAACCTGGAAAGAAAAAAGAAAAGAAGGAGGCAGCTGACATAAATTCTATGGAAACAGAAGATTAAACAAGACCCAATTTCTTAAGAAATTAGAATATTCAGAGATACGCATAAGAAACTAGAAGAAAAAGGAAGGAGAAAAAAATAAAGATAGGAATTTGAAAAGGAGAGAAGCAATGATCAAAGAATCAAAAAGGATCATCTTTAGGCCTGAATAGGACAATTTAAATTTAAATACACTGTGGATGTCTGTATAGTAGTTGCATTATATAGTATAATGTGTATTTGTTGAGAACCATTCTCTATTAAATTGGAGTTTATAGCTAAGCAGAGAGGAGTGCTGTATTTAATATTTCAGTAATATTTGAGTAGTCTTGTAGGTATATTGTTTGATTAAGCATTCTTGTTCCTTTAAATAATTCATTATGGGTTAAATGTATAAAAACATGAATTGTGTACATCATCATGCTATCACATGATTAGATTGCTTAAAATGAAGAATAAACTAAGATTCATATTTCTTGCCTCTCTTGCTTTCCTTTAAATTAGTTTAATGTTTTGAAGTTACAAAGCATAACGCCTTACATTAAGATTCTTATCTACATAAACAGTAACAGAGATGCTTTCTGTAAACTATTTTTAATGAGGCTCCTTTTAACTTTCAGGGGTCAACTTGATTCCAGATATATGGACATTAATTATCTTGGCTGCCAGGGTGAGTTCAAGTGCAAACAAGAAGAACAGCACCTTGTAGTTCAAGTTCAAGTTTATTGTCATCTGACTGTGCATACAGTGGTGTGATGGGGTCCTGAATTACCCCTATGAACTGTGCTCGGTTACCCCTATGAACTGTGCTTTTGAAAAAAGAGAGAGAGAGAGAGAGAGAGAGAGAGTTATTTAACACCAACATGTTGTTTTGAAAGAGAGAGAGATACAAAGACTAACTGTTGGACTGTCAGTTTAAGGCACGAGAAAGAACTGGCTAACTTTTGGATTTCTGCTGAGTTGGAGACAGCACCGAGCAGCTCGTAAGTTGCTATGGTGACCGAGGGCGTTATTTGATGGACACTTGATGTCATGATTTTCCGGCAGCGTGTTGATACTTCTCAAGGACATCGCCTGCTTGCATTTCTTACACAGAGAGAGGAAGGAGGAGTTATTTGAGTGACAGTTGATGCTCAGCATGGGAAGATAAAATAGAAGGGCAGATGATAGACCTCCGACACAGGTTTTGGACTGAATGAGCTTTGTTGTGCCCGCAGAAAAAGTGGGTTTTTGGAGGATCGATCAGACAGATCGATCATTGGCTCTTGCAGTGAAAAGAAAAGGCAGTGACCAGTGGGGAGTTGTCCATGTGTCCACCCTTGCCTGGGTCACAGTCAGTGACTTTTAAAGGATTTCAGAGGACAACGAGAAGATCGACGGCGTCAGCTTACCTGAAGACTCAAATCTCTCCCTCTCTCTCTCTCCATCACTACTCCACTCAATATCACGAACTGAACTGAACTGAACTTTACTCATCATCGTAAGACTGTATCTTTTTACCCCTAGACTTGAAGAAGCTTGGTTTTTCACATATATTTCCACACTTACTGATTTACTTACTTTTATATAATCATTGCTAACCTGTTTGATTTATCCACATTTATATTACTGTATTGCGTAATTACTAATAAATATTATTAGTTAATAGCAATACTGGACTCCAAAGTGTTTTCCATCTCTGCTGGTTCTTTATTCCCATCACGGGGTACGTGACAGTGGATGCAGTGGCATGCAAATGTTTGGGCACCTCGGTCAAAATTTCTGTTACTGTGAATAGCTAAGTGAGTAAAAGATGATCTGATTTCCAGAAGTTATAAAGTTAAAGATGACACATCTCTTTAATATTTTAAGCAAGATTACCTTTTTATTTCTATCTTTTACAGTTTCAAAATAACAAAAAAGGAAAAGAGCCCAAAACAAAAGTTTGGGCACCCTGCATGGTCAGTACTTAGTAACACCCCTTATGGCAAGTATCACAGTTTGTAAACACTTTCTGTAGCCAGCTAAGAGTCTTTCAATTCTTGTTTGGGGGATTTCGTCCATTCTTCCTTGAAAAAGGCTTCTAGTTCTGTGAGATTCTTGGGCCGTCTTGCATGCACTGCTCTTTTGAAGTTTATCCACAGATTTTCGATGATGTTTAGGTCAGGGGACTGTGAGGGCCATGGCAAAACCTTCAGCTTGCGCCTCTTGAGGTAGCCCATTGTGGATTTTGAGGCGTGTTTAGGATCATTATCCTGTTGTAGAAGCCATCCTCTTTTCATCTTCAGCTTTTTTATAGACGGTGTGATGTTTGCTTCCAGAATTTGCTGGTATTTAATTGAATTCATTCTTCCTTCTACCAGTAAATGTTCTCTGTGCCACTGGCTGCAACACAAGCCCAGAGCATGATCGATCCACCCCCGTGCTTAACAGTTGGAGAGGGGTTCTTTTCATGAAATTCTGCACCCTTTTTTCTCCAAACATACCTTTGCTCATTACAGCCAAAAAGTTCTATTTTAACTTCATCAGTCCACAGGACTTGTTTCCAAAATGCATCAGGGTTGTTTAGATGTTCCTTTGCAAACTTCTGACACTGAACTTTGTGGTGAGGACGCAGGAAAGGTTTTCTTCTGATGACTCTTCCATGAAGGTCATATTTGTGCAGGTGTCGCTGCACAGTTGAACAGTGCACCACCACTCCAGAGTCTGCTAAATCTTCCTGAAGGTCTTTTGCAGTCAAATAGGGGTTTTGATTTGCTTTTCTAGCAATCTTACGAGTGGTTCTCTTGGAAAGTTTTCTTGGTCTTCCAGACCTCAACTTGATCTCCATCATTCCTGTTAAGTGCCATTTCTTAATTACATTACAAACTGAGGAAACAGCTACCTGAAAACGCTTTGCTATCTTCTTATAGCCTTCTCCTGCTTTGTGGGCATCATTTATTTTAATTTTCAGAGTGCTAGGCAACTGCTTAGAGGAGCCAATGGCTGCTGATTGTTGGGACAAGGTTTGAGGAGTCAGGGTATTTATAAAGCTTTGAAATTTGCATCATCTGGCCTTTCCTAACGATGACTGTGAACAAGCCATAGCCCTAACGAGCTAATTAAGGTCTGAGACCTTGATAAAGGTTATCTGAGAGCTCAAATCTCTTCGGGTGCCCGAACTTTTGCATGGTGCTCCTTTCCTTTTTTTCACTCTAAAATTGTACAAAACAAAAATAATACACTAATCTTGCTTAAAATGTTGAAAAGAATGTTTCATCTTTAACTTTACGACTTTTGGAGATCAGTTCTTTCTTCTACTCACTTAACTATTCACAGTAACAGAAATTTTGACCAGGGGTGCCCAAACTTGTGCATACCTGTACATACGAACAAATGTATGGTCCCCCTGCTGGTATTTATCCTTGCAAGTGGAACAAATGCTACACATGTACCTACACTGCCTCCCTCACTACCATTCAAGGCCCCAGATAGTCTTTTCAGGTGAGGCGACATTTCATCTGAGAGTCTGTTGTGGTCATCTACTGTATCTGTACATTGGTGAGACCCAACGCAGGATGGAAGACCGTTTCACCGAGCACTGATGTTCCGTCCGCCAGAAAAAGTGGGATCTCCCAGTGGCCACCCATTTCAATCCTACTTCCCATTCCCATTCCAACATGTGAATCCATGGCCTCCTCTACTGCCAGGATGAAACAGAGCTTGGTTCTTTGTCCACAGATGTTGCCTGACTACTGGAGTTTTTCTATCTGATCAAGTGAATATGGGTTCCTTGAAAGCTCAGCTTGTGTCCAGTGGAATCCCAGTGGGCCTTAACACTGGATGTTTAGAAGTACGTATTTGTCAATGACTTCTGAAATGTAAGGGACATGAATAAGTTGTTGGTTGATGATACTAAAACTGGTGGCATGGCTGCAGGAAGATAACAATGGACTGGTCAGATTTGTACAAAGGTAACAAACTGCATTACTTTCAGGGGGCAAACAAAAGCATACATAGTAATGTTCTAATAGGTGAACAGGAGCAACGGGAGGTTAGTGTGCACACCCACAATTCCCTGAAAGCAGCATGATGGTTAAGGTATTTAAGAAAGCATTCAGATCACTTATTTTACTGGCTGAGATGCAGGATGCAAGCAGGAAGGAGATGCTAGGATTGCATAAAATGCTAATTGGACCAGAGCTGGAGTAAGAGTATATAGACCTGATCACCACAGCACAGGAAAGATTGTGACAGCACTAGAGAGTATGCAGAGAAGATTTACAAGTTTGTAGTAAGTGAGTATTGTTATGAGGATACACAGACTACAGTGCTGCTTGCTTTTCCTTTGGAACCCGAACTTAGAGGAAAGATTTAATGAAGTGTATAGTTATGGGAGATTTAGATGGGCTATACAGGAAAGAAATTGCTAACAGGGGAATAAAGGTTTAAGTTAATTATTAGAAGGCTAGAAATCAGTTTAGAAAAATAAATTCACACAAAGAGAAGTGGGGCTCTTCCTGAAATGGCAGTGATGACATAAATTCCTAATCACATTTCAGAGATACCTGGATATGCTCTTAAATAGCTTCAACCTGCAAGGTCATTGACTGAGAGTTGGGTATTAGGAGTATTTGTACTTGTCTTGGTATTGGTGCTAGTAGCTGAGTGCTCCTTACACACAGGAAATTTCAGTGATTCTCTATTGCACACATAAGATGATGAAGAGAATATTTTTTGAAGTTTCTTTGAGGCTAAAAATTCTTATATGCAAACGATTATTCAAACAAATTAAAATAACCAAAAACTTCAATATCTTGAAGAAAACTGGAGAAATATATTCTTATTCAGTAGAGTTATCCAACTCTAATGGTAAAATGTACATATTGTTATGTAGATGTTAATATATGGAGCACATAAGTCTCAACTAAATTACAGAATATAGGAAAAATCCTTAGGGAAAAAAACCTGGCAAGACAACAATTGATAGATATTGGAAATAATGAAGCAATATTGCATGGCTATAAACAGTTACACTTTACATTCTATTAAATACTAAATATAGCTAATATCATAAAAACATGCAAAGCACGAATAGCTTGCCAAAATGTCACTACAGTAAGACCAAACAATCACTTCAGGAAATAACAAGTGCTCTTTAAAAAAAACACAGTGCAGGTTGTAAAAATGTACAGAAAATAACAGAAAACCAGGTAGCAATCTTTATGTACAAATTGTTCTATATATCCTATGCAAAGATTCTGAAGGTTGCTATGTGTACTTTCAAAATAATTAAAATACAATAAAATGCAACAGACTCTAAACCAAATCAAATGCAAATATATCATAAGATCTAATAAATTTTACAAACTGAAGTTCCAAAAGGTTGCCTTGTGTTGAGGGAAGTCATTATAAAAGCAGAATAAAATATTTTTCCCTAAGTGAATGTGAAAAAAAAATCCATTTGCATTCTTTCTTTGAGGCCAATTATCTCTAACATCACTCCTCACTATCCGGAAAGTTGGATCGATCCAATTAAAGTTGAACATTACAGATGCAGAAGAATTCCTCAGCAAGACAGGAAGAACATTTATGAAAAAATATTACATCAGATGAATTAAATAATAAACAAGATAAATGGCTTTTTTAGCGTATTTTGATAGTCGATGCTACCTTCAAACAGGCTGTTGTTGTTGTATGAATGATTAACTAGTGATGGTGTGATATAGAACTTATCACATTCTTTTTGTCCATTTTAAATTTGTATTTTGTGCGTACTTCATTTTTTCCTTCTTAAATGCATATCAGAATTTATGAAAAATTATTTTGTTTGGAAACAGAGCTAATTAGAAATCTTTGCTTAAACAACTACTGCAAGTCAGAACATCCTCCCCCCCACCCACATTGTTTTTAACATACTGCACATAAATTAGAAACAGAAAGAACAAAATAATTTTATTTATTTTCAAAGCAGCATGACCAGTGTAATATTGAAATCATTTTACCTTAGAGGAGTAAGTGTGTCCGTCGGAACCACAGACAGAACTGGGGTGCACCCCAGTACAGGACTTGCATCTGACCAGACTGGTTGCTCCCACCCACTGTTTATGAGGAAGGCTGTCCTTTTTCTGCCTGACACTGGAAAGCATAATAAAAATGCATATACTAAATGACAAAGCCAAGGCAAACCTTTGTTTCATTATTTTAAAAGCATGAGATTTCAGTCCAGATTCAAAATGATGAACAGCTAAGTTTGAGCACGCACAGCATCAGATTCACACAACAGCAGAATAATTGGATGTTTGTGATTTGCAGTGTACTGCGCTCTCTTCTTCATCAGCCATGGTGGCTAAATTAGACATTGCTGCAAAAGGAGTGCAGGGATGTAATACATAACCAAATCTTTTCTTTTCAATCCCATGCAGACAGCACCCAGGGCCTCATGCTGTCTGCTCATTAATGTGATTGCAGCATAAGATAGCACTAATCGTATTGTTGACATTATCAATGCCTTAGCAGGGCTGGGGATAGGTGAGTCACTGGCACAAAAACAAACCTTTTGACCTACGACACCTATGTCACCCCTCAGCTTCCTTCATTCCAGGGGAAATAAGCCCAGTCTACCCAATCACTCATCGTAACTGTCGTTCAATTTAGGAAATATCCTGGTGAATCTCCTCTGCACTTGCTCCAGTGCAATCCCATCCTTCTATAGTGTGGCAACCAAAACCACACACAAAATTCCAAGTGCAACTTGTTACAAAAGTAAGTCTCTAGACCAGAGGTTCCCAACATTTTTTATGTCACGGATCCTGAGAAATCCGTGGATCCCAGGTTGGGAACACCAGCTCTAGACTATAACATCATATTTCCTCATTAAATTAAGTCATAACAGCTTTAGTTGTTGAAAGCAACTTCCACAACATCCTTCTGTCAAATGTTTAGACTTCTGATTACAGGAGTGATCCTATGGGATTAAAGAAATGCTTACATAGTATCATTGTTTAAAAACTGAGGAAGAGGTGAACCAACTAATTACAGGCTACTCCTGACGAAGGGTCTCGGCCTGAAACATCGACTGTACCTCTTCCTAGAGATGCTGCCTGGCCTGCTGCGTTCACCAGCAACTTTGATGTGTGTTGCTTGAGTTTCCAGCATCTGCAGAATTCCTGTTGTGACAGGCTAGTTAATTTGACTTCAGGGGTGTGCAGATTATTGGAATCAATTCCAAAGCTTTGAAAACTAAAAATCAACAAGGGTAACAAAGAGAATCAATGAGGCTCACGCAGCATGTGAGGATTTCACTGAAATGTCTGACAAGGCCCCAAATAGCAGCCTCTTCCATTTGGTCCCAAGGGGTGCTGCCCCAAAGGAGCACTGGTGACCTTCCCGGTGACGCAGAGTTTGACACCTGCTCGGGAAAACAGTCTGGGTGTGGTGGAGAAAAACTGCTGCAGGAGATAGTAGTGGACGAAGGCTATTGGAAGAATGGATGAGCAAACCTTCGCAGAGATTGTGATGGTCCTGGGCTTTGGGGCTAGAGGATGACGTTCCAGGAGTTCAAGGTTGAAGACACAGGGAGATGGCGAGTGGTTTTGGATGAAAAGAAGACATGAATGGAGGTTAAGGTTGAGTTTAGGGGAGGAATGACAGGGGAAAGACTTCTGACATGGGACAAAGAAAGACTTGGACTCCTGCAGATCAAGTGGGTATGTGGCCTGACGTTGCTTGGAGAACAGGGATAGTGTGAGAACTGCAGTGAATGAGAATGGGGCTGGAAGAGGAATAACAAAAGGGTGAACTATCTCTAGATGCCTTAGTATTGTAAGCAAAGACAGCTCATTTCCATTGGTGGCTGAATATGGAGCAAAAGGAAAGAGTCAAGGAATTCTCACACAACAATCAAAGAGGATAAGTGAGAGAATGAATACTAGAATACAAGTCACTTCATCACAAGTGATTAATGAAATATTAATAAAACAAAAGTATCAAAGGAAATATTTAGAAATAGGCAAAGAAATGCAAGGCAAGAATACAGAGTACACCCTTCCCTATTATCATTTCTATGAATAAATCCTTTTTTTATATGAAGATATGTTCATATAGGGCGAAGATATCTTATGAAAGACCCATTCATGAAAGACATCTCATGCTAGAGATGTCCAACACACTAAAGACACTACCCTTTGCTTCCTCGTCCAGATCAATCTGACTCTCCAGTGCTTTGCAATATAGGACTACATTATTTAGTTACAACTTACATTTCTGCAGTTCTTATTTAATGCTCTTAGTCTGTTATTGGATAACTGGAGATCATTAAGGAAATCTTGTTCCATTCCATGTTCTTTCCCCGTTAACTTTCCTCCTTTGCCTATGTTTTCCACGCTGCAGCTGCAGATGTGAAACCTCAGGCTAAGGTACATATCCAAGAGTAAATGTAGTAACATTTGCAGATGTCTCAGAATCTCATGTGATCATATATTATATGATAGCACTTCCACAAGTCACTCAAATGTGAATTGGCATCTATAATCATTACTCAAGTGCACAAGCAAATAGATTTTCTTCAAAATTCCATCCACCATACGCAAACAGTAAAGTCCTAAATCTTGCTGCACTGAGTAAATGTCAAGTATATAAAAAGAATATTCCTAGTTTTACCAGGGTTCTTTTAATGTATCCAAAGGTAGTGATGGGCAGAAACTGCAAAATCTCTGTAATTCTGTCAATCAAGGGATCCTACAACTTTTGCCCTAAGAATTCAAAATAATTATCACATGCCAGTAACACCAGGAAATGTACAGCAGTAAGACAAGAAAAATACTGACTAACTGAGAAAGCAAGGATTAGAGAGAAAGTCAAAAGGGAGAGAATGAAATAAATAATTATGAAATAACTGTACAGAAAATATTACATAAGAGCTTTGTAATCATTACCAATGTTACATTACATTTAAAGGGTTTTTCCTTAAAATTCTTCAAAAATGTTGCAGACAATTCTTCCTCCATTTATTGGTTTCAAAACCTTAAAATAATTTTGTTTAGGACCTAATGTGAATATTGTGGAATTAATTCCACAAATACATTATACAGCTCCAGCACAAAGATTTTGCCATAAAATTCTGCAAACATACCAAAAGAATATAAGGATTGTGCCCTCTTTCTGGAGGTTGAAGGCCCAATATCTGCACGTCTGAGAGTCTGGGGCCTGAGGCAGCCTGTCCTAGGTTGGAGGCCTGTGTGTTATGTGAGAGGAGAGTGGAAAACGGGTTTGTTTTCGGGTTAGTAACGTACTATTCTGTTGTTGGTTGTGCTTGTGATAGTCTGCTAAACATTGTGGGCATGCTATGTTAGTGCCAGAATGTGTGGTGACTCTTGCAGGCTGCCCTGCTCATCCTTGGCTGTGTTGGGTGTAAATGCAATTGACACATTTCACTGTATGTTTCAATGTACATGACAAACAAATTTGAATCTGAACAATTCAATAAGATCGTGGCTAATCCAATGCTGGCCTCAACACCACCTCGCACTCATTCCCCATACGCGTACCTGCCTTGCAATGTTAATGCCCGTCAATCTCTGTCAATATATTTAATGATGTTGCTTCTTGAGCTCTCCAAGCTGGAGAAATGCAAAAATTCAAACACTGAGGGAAGAAATTCTTACCACCTCTGACTTCAATATTCAAACAGAAAGATGCCTAACAGTACAAGAGAAATGATGTTCAGGAATACTGGAATGGAAAAAGGAAATGGTAAGTGCAGTGAAGGGAACCTAAATCAAGGCTGAAGAGTGGAGTTTTAAGAAGACATTTGAAATTTAGGATAGAGGTAGCAGGCAAAGAAACTTTGATAAAATGATTCTGAGAGAAGACAATGGGAAGAATTAATCAAGTTGTAGAGATTAATGGAGGTGAGAGAGTAAATCAATATTCCCAAATTAACTGCCCCAATTACCTCGAATGGTTCTCCATCAACAGTTAGCTGGGTGGGTATGTTGTCATTTGGTTCCATTCTTATCTGTCCAGTTGTAGCTAAAAAAAAACTTCTGTAATCTCCTTGAGCACTGGAGTCCCATTCCCATGGCTTTTTATTTCTCATCTACGTGGTGCTACTCAGTTACATCACCTCAAAAATCAGTAAACGTTTGCACGTACACTAGCAAACATCCAGCTTTACCTGACCACCAGTTCTGATGCCTTCACCTTTGCTGCTTTCTCAGGTCCCATGCCTGACATCCAGAACCGATGAGCAGGAAGCTCCTTTGTTGAAATATTGGAAAGACTAATACCATTGCCTCTGGTCACTGCCACCAGGTCTATTCCCTTGCTCCTGGTAACTATTTCAGATTACACCACACAGTTCTCAATCCTTCTTGGCCCCAAACTGAGCTTCAGATCACATATCTATGCTATTTGTTTCTAACTCTACCTGAATGTGCCTCTCCAGTTTATCAGTTGTGCTTTTGTCACTCTTGAATGACAACCCCGTCAGACACCAGCCAACATTCAATTCTCCATGTGACCCTACTTTACATAAAATTGATTTATCTACAACTTTGCTGTGCTCTTGCTTTGATTTCTGTTCACCCATGTGCTGGACGATTCCTGATTGAACAACATCATATTTTAAAATTCTCAGTATTATCTTCTCTTTATGGCATTTCTCCCTCATCTCTGTAATTGCTTCTTGTACAATAACCCTCCAAGATAGCAGTAGTCTTCCAATTAAAGCCTCTGGATCACCCATCAATTTGATACTCCACCACTGCTGGTAGTGCCTTCTGCTGAATTGAAAATACACTAGGGCTAAGATGTTAACTGTCCTGTGCTATCACCAGTGGGATCATCAGTTGATCTGCCACCTGTCTTCAGGAGTTTTGGCCCGCTTATGATCAAGGCTCCCTCGAGGTGGTGGGCCAGCAGTGATAAAGCACCACCTCCCACTGGTGAGGTTAAAAACTTGGCATCTGCCTCTATCAGAGTTGTTGGTCGCTTCCATCCAACAGATAGTCTACTCTTCAGGTGTCTATGGAACTACTGAAGGGTTTGTAAAAGATGGGTACACTGTCTGACTATCTGCTCCTCTGGACGTACTTGGTCCACGCCCATGCTGATCCTTTCTCTGCTGCCTCAGCTACAGCCCTGCTGGTTGACTTGATCTCTCTTCTAGTGAAGCCAAGGTCACGCAGCCACTTCTGGAAAGTGAACGCAATAAAGCCGCGGCAACCTACTTCGAATGGATTACCTGCCCTATTTCCACAATACAAAGACCCTACCTACCTACAGCTACAAAAACCCTCAGCCCTTCACCATACTATCCTTCCTTGGAACACCCCTGTAACTGATCAAATTTTTTTTGATAGAGTGCCTTGAAAAAGTATTCAGTCCCCACAACTATTTTCACATTTTACTGTCTCATTTATTGAAGTAGGATTTTTTGAGATAATCTATAAAACATTGTGCATCATGTCAACTAAAAAAATGCAAAACATCTGTCAACAATGAACTAAAACTTAAAAACCAAAATGGTAAGGCTGAATAAGTATTTGTCCTCTTTGTAATTACTACACTAACTTTCTTCAGGTGCAATGCTGTTTATTACCTTAACAACTCACTCCAAAAATTGAAGGATCACCTGTTTTCAATGAATTCATAAGAATAAATCCCCCCTCTCTCTGTAAGGTCCAACAGTATAGTAGATTTTTAATGGACCAAATCAAAATGAAGACAAAAGAGCATTTAAAACAAGTCAGGGAAATGATAATAGAGAAGCACAAATCTGGGAAAGGTACAAGACCATCTCAAAGGCACTGAACATACCTCAGAGCTCAGTGCAGTTCATCATGAAAAAGAAGAAAAATATGAAACTACAGCCACACTGCCTAGGTCAGGCCGCCCCTCTAAACTTAGTCACAGAAGAATGGCACTTGTGAGAGAGGCTACTGTGATGCCAACAGTCACTCTGAGTGAGCTGCAGATGTCAGTGGCTGCAAACGCAGATGAAGTTCATGGCTCTACAATCTCTAAGGCCTTGCACAAAAAGGGTATTTATGGAAGAGTGGTAAAGAAGAAACCCTGGCAAAATAAATAGCATACCCCTGCCCGTAAAGCCTTTCCAAAGTGTCACTATTGTAAAGATGTGGAAGAAGATCTTGTAGTCAGATGAGACTAAAGTGGAACTTTTTGGCCTCAACACTGAGTGTGTAAATCTTATACTGTGTATCAGCCAGGTAACATCATCCCCACTGTAAAGTTTGGTGGAAGTAGCATCATGCCATGGGGATGCCTTTAGCAGGGACTGGAAATCTGGTCAGGATTGATCGGAAAATGAATGCTGCTAAATACAGAGAGAATCTGGATTAAAGACCTGCCAGCCTCTGCCAGAAAACTTAAACTAGGGAGGAAGTTCATCTTACGGTGGGAGACTGACCCAAAGCACACTGCCAGAGCAACCATGGAGCGGCTTCAAATGAAGAAAGTTGATCTACTGGAGTGTCCTAGTCAGTCCTGACTTTTTTTTAGAATTTTTTTTTTGCTCAGCATAACAAAACTTTCAATTTCCAGATACACTTACATTTACATTTCTTCCCCTCACAGATATCAGGTATCAGAACACTTCTATCAAAATACAGACATCACCACAACGTCCTATACAAAAGCCCTTATTAGTATAGCAGACAGGTTTACACCTATATACTACAGAAAAGGTTGCCATGTTTTATGACAAATATTTGTTTTTGAGTGTGCCATACATGTCAAAAAGTCCAAAGGAATGTATTCCATGATTAATTTACGCCAACCAAAAAGTCCAGGGGCCTTATTGGATATCCAACAAAGTAAAATGTTCTTCCTTGCACAAAAAGTCAGGATGTTAAAAACACAAAATACTCTGCAGATGCTGGGGTCAAAGCAACACTCACAACACGCTGGAGGAACTCAGCAGGTCGGGCTGTTAAAAAGTTTTTTCTGATGTGCATTAATAATACGACTGCTGGGTAAGCCTAAGGGAAAAGACACTGGGTCCAGTTCAAGCTCCATCTCAGAATCTTTTCCATTTCACCCAAAATATCACTCCAGTGTGCCTGAAGCTTGGTTCAAGTCCAAAAACAGTGGGTGAAAGTTCCAGTATTTACCTTACAGTTAGAACACATTGGAGAAACCCCGGTCTTAAATTTCGAGAAACTATCTGGAGTCAGATGGGCTCTATGCAGAATTTTCAGTTGCAATGCTTTAGTTCTATTACAAACTGAAATTTTCTTTGCATTATCACAGACGTCTTCCCATGTTTCAGCTGTAATTTCTCCTCCCAGCTCTTTCTCCCAGACCCTTCCCAGTTGCTCAGCCTCTCCACAAGAACATTCCCTCAGGACACTGTAAAAAATATTAATGGAGACTTCATCCTTAGAATGAAACACCCTCTTTTCTATGTCAGAACTATAGAAATCAGTCAACAATGAGGTTTTTTTCTGTCTATAATCTCTCATCTGAAAGAAACAAAAAAGATCCTTGTTGGGTATGTTAAATTTCTGTACTATTTGACTAAAACACATCATCGTTCCTTAATCAAACAAATCTCCTAGATGGAAAATACCCTTAGAAATCCCAAGTTTAAATCCAGAATCCATTATGCCAGGCTGAAAATCTGGACTGCCGGTTATTGGACTGATGAGTGATATTTTTGCTCCGTTGCCCTCAATTGTTGCAACATCCTCCAAGCCCTGACTGTATTAATTGTTATTGGATTGCAACAACACTCCTTAACTAGTTTCATCTTATTGAGGAAAAGCAAATTAATAAGAGGGCATTTTGCTTGTGAAGTTTCAATGTCTAGCCAAATTGAGGAGGGGTCCCTGCAAACCCAGTCAACCACATAAGATAAAAAGGAACTTAATCGATATTTTTTGATGTCAGGAAAATCCAGACCCCCTAGACTACTGGGAAGCTGTCACTTAGACATTTTAATACAGGGTCTTTTTTTGTTACAGATGAAAGAGACAAACCAGCCATTTATTTTTTTTAAGTATTTGTTGGGTAAAAATGACTGGAATCATTCGTATTGGGTAGAGCAGATGAGGAAGAATGTTCATTTTGAGCAAGGATATTCGGCCAAGCCAAGAAATGGGAAGAGTGCTCCATCGCTCAAGATCCTGTTTGATTTTGAAATAATAACTGTATAAAGTTAGCTTTGAACAATTGATCAAAAGTAGGTGTGATAAATATGCCTAAGTAAACAAGATATTTGATTCTCTTGGCAAAGCTAAAACTTTTGTGGACACATTGGGTTAAAGAATGTCAGTCCTGATCTTAATCTGATTGAACAAATTTAGGTAAAATAATAATGTTAACATAGATATGAAAGTCAAATGTTACTGTTTATTGTCTTCATCTGCTCAGTTTATCAATCAAAAATTTCACACTATCCATTTAGACCCTGCCCAACCTAACAGTGCAAAACAAAGCCAAATCCCTGTATGAATCAAAGGTAAAGGAGTCAAATTAGTGACTCATCTCAATGGCACTTTGGGTGTTGATTTGTCACTCACTGAATTTTTTCCATTGTAACACTTTGGAGATGTGAGAAAATAAAAATATCAGTATTTGTAATTTCACGCAAAAGCAAATATTTTATGCAACTTTTCTTTTCAAGCTGCAGGATGTTTTGTTTCTGTTTAAGATTTTTTTTCTTCCTAGCAATTTGATGAAAACCCATGAACAGCAAAGGAGCAATGTTAAACTGCCGATCACCTTGTCAGCCTCTTTGTAAGGGGAACCACAACAATGCAAACTATTGAGTGCCCATCTAATTTGCAGGCAATCAGTGAAAAAGGACAATATGAAGACCTGTGATAAATATGAGCTGTCAATAAAACCTGCCTTTGGCAGTTTGAATGGAGTGCAGACAAATGAACAAGTCAGGAAGTTTATTTAGACTGGTTAGTTAGGTTGGAATCTATGGTGTACATAATGGAATAGAACAATCAGAAGCAGTGGGATTTCTAGGAAAGTAAAGTGAAATTCAAAATGATATTGTTAACTTCAGGAGTCTACGGGAGCTAGCGGACATCACTGATCTCCAGATACCTGTATATTGAGAGTACGTTGGATTGGTTCTGACTGGTGGAACACTTTGTGCAAGGGATGAAATTACCCACTCAAAGCTAATTCTGGAAATAGTCAGTTTGTAAATGTTTGTTAAGTGGTTCCAGCTAATGCCACAGATAATGCTTTACATGATGTGACCTGAGGAACCAAAAAATCAATATGGACAACTGCAGTGTCAAATATTAGCAACAAGTTACAAAGAAAGACTCCAATGATGTCAATCTGAAATGAATATTTATCAGAATCAGAATCAGGATTAATACCAATGGGATATGTCATGAAATTTGTTGGTTTGCAGCAGCAGCACACCGTAAAAAAACTATAAATTACAAAAGAAATATATATAAAAAAGTAATGAAAAAAGAGATAAAAGAAGAAAATATGAGGTGGTTTACATGGGTTCATTGTTCATCCATAAATCTGATGATAGAGGGGAAGAAACTGTTCCTAAAATGTGTGTCTTCAGACTCCTGTAGCTCCTCTTTGATGGTAGCATTGGGGAGAGGGCATGTCCTGGGTGATAGGGGTTCTTAATGATGGATGCTGCCTTTCCTCAGTACTGGGGCAGGTAGTGTCCATGTATGAATTGGCTGAGTTTACAACTTCCTGCTGCTTTTTCCTGATCCTGTGCAGTGGCCCCTCCATACAAATCAGTGATGCAACCACTTAGAATGCTCTCCTATATCTGCTGAAATTTGTTAGAGCCTTTAGTAACATACAGTACCAAATCTCCTAATGAAATATATCTGCTGCCATGCCTTCTTTTTAAGTGCATTAGTACACTGGGCCCAGGATAGATCTTCAGAGATGATGACACCCAGAAACTTGAAACTACTTACCCTTCCCAATGCTGGTCCTTTGAGGAGGAGCGGTGTGTGTTCCCTTGACTTCCTCTTCCTGAAGTCCACAATCAATTCCTTGGTCTTACTGATGCTGAGTACAAAATTCTTGTTACAACACCACTCAACCAGATGATCTATCTCACTCCTGTATGCCTCCTTGTCACCATCTGAAATTCTGCCATCAATAGTTGTGTCACTGGAAAACTTATAGATAGTATTTCAGCTGTGCCTAGCCACACAGTCGCAGGTGCAAGGAGAGTAGAGCAGTGAGGTAAGCACGCATCCATGAGGTGTGCCGGTGCTGTTTGCCCATGAGATGCTATTCCATTCTGACTATGGTCTCCCGACGAGGAAGTCAATGATCCATTTGCATGGAGGGTACAGAACCCCAGGTTCTGGAGTTTGTTGATTAGTACTGAGGGCATGATGGTGTGAACACTGAGCTATAATCAGTAAACAGCAGCCTGACTTAGATATTGCTATTGTCCAGGTAGTCCAAGGCTGAGTGGAATACCTTGAATGATACTGTATCTACCATAGACCTATTACGTCTACAGGCAAATTGCAGCAGGCCCAGGTCCCTGCATAGGAGGTAATTGATTCTGGCCATGACCAACCTCTCAAAGCACTTCAAAGCACAGAAGGTGTGAGTGCAACTCACATGTGAAGTGTGTAAAGGAAGGAGAAAGACTTGTATTAATAAATTGCACATTTCACATCTTTTTCAGAATGTCCCATTGCAATTCACAGCCAGTGAAACACAATAACTAATTGGTATACATCAGTCTTCCAAAGACAGCTTGAACACCTGCTGGTAGGAATATTAACTGAATGATAACATTGGCTAAGATCTTCTTTGCAAATGAGCCATGGTATCTTTTATTTCCACGCAGACCAACTTCAGAACCACATTTAAGTTTCAGCCTAGATTTTTACGGCCAAAGCTCTGGAGTAGGATTTGTACCCAGGCCGTTATTAAAGAGGCAAAAGTCAAAGAGTAATATAGCATGGAAAGAGGCCATTCAGCCCAACTTGTCCTTGTTGAGCATGGAGTCTACACACCAGTATAATATCCTTCTAAACTCCTCCTATTCAATGTTGTTATTGAACCTGTCTCAACCATCCCCTCTGGCTGCTTCTAAACCTTTTACCTTAAACCTATGGTCTCCAGTTTCAGTTTCCTTCCCTTCGATAAAGGATTATGTATGTTAATCCCAGTTATATCACTTTATACAACTCTATAAGGTCACCCCTTAATCTCTTACGCTCCAAGGAATAGAAGTCCTAGCCTATCCAATCACTTTTTATAACAAAGGCTCTGGAGTCCCAGCAGTATCCTTATAAATCTTCTTGCACTCTCTGATGTCCTTCCAACAAGAGGGTGACCAAAACTATTCACTATATTCCAAGCGCTGTCTCACTAAGATAAGCTATACAACAGAGTGCTATAAGGTAAGCCACAGTTCACAGTAAGTCAACAGGCTCCCATCATAAAGAATTGAAGAGATATGACTGCATGAATTCAGTTTGGGCACTACCACAAGCATGTCTATAATAAGGCAGCTCCACCCATGGCCAACATTTATCTCTCAACTGCTATGGTCAGAAGTTCTCACCTGCTTCTAAAGGGCAACCATTATACCAGTGCCCAAGAAGAGTAGTGAAAGCTTCCTTAACAACTATCATCCTGTAGCACTCATATCTATGGTGATGAAACGCTTTAAGAGGTCGATCATGACTAAACTCCTGCTTCTGCAAGGACCTGGACCCACTGCAATTTCCCTACTGCCTCAATAGGTCTACGACAGACACAATCTCAATGGCTCTTTATGTGGTCTTAGATCACAAAGTAAACATCTATGTCCATGTTTAACACCATCACTCCTACAGTCCTGACTGAACAGCAAAGAACCTGGGCCTCTGTAACTCCCTATGCAATTGGATCCTTGACTTCCTAACCAGAAGACCACAATCTGTGCGGACCGATAATAACATCTCCTCCTCAATGACGATTAAGTCTGGTGCACCTCAGGGGTGTGTGCTTAGTCCACCACTCTACTCTCCCTATACCCATGACTGCGTAGCTAGGCATAACTTTAATGCCATCTATAAAATTGCTGATGATACACCCATTGTTGGCAGAATCTCAGATGGACACAAGAGGGCATACAGGAGCAAGATATACCAGATAGTTGCACTCAACCTTGCACTCAATGTCAGTTGGACCAAAGAGCTGATTGTAGACTTCAGGAAAGGTAAGACGAGGGAACATGAACCAATCCTCACTGAGGGATCAGAAGTGGAGAGAGTGAGCATTTTCAGGTTCCTGGGTGTCAGGATCTCTGAGGATCTAACCTGGTCCCAACATATCGATACAGCTGTAAAGGCGGCAAGGCAGCGTCTATACTTCATTAGGAGTTTGAGGAGATTTTATTTGTCATGTGATACACTCGAAAACTTCTACAGATGCACCATGGAGAGCATTCTTACAGGCTGCATCACTGTTTAGTATGAGAGGGGGGTGCTACTGCACAGGATTGAAAGAAGCTACAGAAAGTTGTAATACTAATCAGCTCCATAATGAGTACTAGCCTCTGTAGTATCCAAGACATCTTCAGGGAGACGTGCTTCCTAACGATGGTGTCCATTATTAAGGATCCTCACCATCCCCGCCATCTTCTCATCGTTACCATCAGGAAGAAGGTCCAGAAACCTGAAGGCACATACTCAGTCATTCAGGAACAGCTTCTTTCCCTCTGCCATCTGATTTCTAAATAGACATTGAAACCATGAGCACTACCTCACTTTTTGAAAATATTTCTGTTTCTGCACCACTATTTTTAATTTAACTGTTTAATATATATATTTACTGTGATTCATTTATTTAATTTTTTTCTATATTATCATGTACTGCATTGAACTGCTGCTGCTAAGTTAACAATTTTCATGACTTATACCAGTGATACTAAGATCGATTCTCATTCTTCCTTAGGCAGTTCCTCAGAATTGAGAATGACTTGCTTTCATTCTATTTCATGCATTTTGAACCATCCAATATAATGAGAATCCACAGATACTTCCATAGCTGCGCATTGGGGCTGACCGGAAGTGCACTGAGAGCGGTAAGCGTAAAGGTGGAGGGCTTGCTGTTCTGGTTAACAACAGATGGTGCAATCCTGGTCATATTATGATCAAGGAACGTGTTTGTAGCCCAGATATTGAACTTTTTGCTGTTGGACTCCGGCCATATTCTACCGAGATGCAACACTGGGCGTCATGGGAGGTTGTTCCTGCCTGTGGCCATCGAACTTTGCAGCTCCTCCCGTGGAGGGTCAGACACCCTGAAGCCAATAGGCTGGTCCTGGACTTATTTCCATCTGGCATAGTTTGCATATTGTTGTTTGATTGTTTGTGGTTTTGTATTGCTATATTTATGCTCTATTCTTGGTTGGTGCAGCTGTAACGAAACCCAATTTCCCTCAGGATCGATAAAGTATGTCTATCTATCTATCTATCTATTTGGGCAACTAGCAGGGGCTCCTTCCACTATTTACTCTTGGCTTCTGTGCACAGGGTTCTCAATACCAAGCACCTTCTTCACTTTGACCAGTCATGGGCCACAAATTCTTAACAGACAGCAGGGATGCTGGTTTTTTTTAAGGAGCCTTTATGCTGGTCCTTGTATCTTATCCCCTGTTTGCTTGATAATCTTTTCCTGCGACAAGCATGAAAATTGATTATCCGTTTCAAAAATCTGGCATGAATTTTGCAGGGACAGTAGTCATTGTAGTCAAGTTTATTGTCATTTATATATATGTATATAACATATATTACTGCATAATGTATACAGAAATGAGACATTTCTCTGAACCAGGGTGTAAAACGCAGGAGTACATATAACACACAATAACTAATGAAGGATAAAATCTACAGATGAATTACACATAAATAACAGACTAAAGTGCATTAATATTAAATATTATAAGGTACGGAACAGATTAACCAGTGACATTTCGAACACGATGTGGCGGGGAGTTCAGAAGCCTAATGGCCTGAAGGAAGAAACTGTTTCCCATCCTGACCGTTCTTGTTTTTATGCATCGGAGTCTCCTGCCTGATGGTAGAAAGTCAAAGAGGATGCTGGATGAATGGGTGGGATCCTTAAAAATACCACGGGTCCTGCACACGCAGCACTCCTGATAAATGTCCCAAAAGGATGGTAGGGAGACCCTTATGATCCTCTCAGCTGTTCTTTCAGTCCTTTGTTGGGACTTCTAGTCCGATGCTTGACTACTCCTATACCAGATGCAACTTGTCAGGACGCTCTCAATAGTGCTCCTTTAAAATGCAGTTAAGATTGGGGGGTGGGGTGGGGGCCTTGCTTGCCTCAATCTGCTTATAGAACTTCAATAGCAAGATGTAACCTCAGAGGTCTTAGCACAGGTGCTGAAAGGTTTGTAGTGTCAGCTGAGAACTCTGCAACTGCTGGGCCAACTTGTGTCACGTAATCTTATTCTGTCACTGTGGAGCATTGGTCCTGGTTCTAGCCAGAAGGTCATGTTCAAGGCTGCTTTAGAGTTATGATACTTCATTTTCAATGCTGCTCTGCAGCTATTATCAGAATTCAATATTGGCATTTGTACAGCTACTGTCAAACATCTGTTCAGTCAGCACATGTTTCACATCTGGTGTCCAAGGGGCATTGGAGTTGGCACTTTTTAACTGTACAGCGGGACTGCAGCACGAGTTGAAGCACATGACAGGAATCAGAGCTGACGGAATGTGCAAAACAGGCTATGAGACTGCCATGAGAGGTAGACTGACACAAGTGAACAGCTGCACAATGCAAAATAGAAATTGAAAAGGTCATGATCACCTACCCAGCAGAAAAAATTCCAACATGCTACCTGGTCAAGTTGGGCTTCAGTCATCATTGTTTCTCTAGTTTATTGAGCCAAGACAGAGTTCTATTCAGTTTGTGCAGTTGAGAGCATACAGTGGCCATGTCACATTGAAAGAAACCACATGTAGAGGTAACTTCTGATCCACAGCATGAAGTTTAGCGTTTAGAATGCCAGGTGCTCCAACACAGCAGGCTTGAATGCTGCTCTGCTTTCACTGCCTGGGAACTCACGAACTTTGTCATCAACATTGCTGCCTCGATTGAGATATGATGAGGAAGATATGACTAGTTTAAGGAACAAAGCAGTAAGTACAACTTTCTTTGAAGCAAACCAGAAGTGGAACAACATCTCACTCACAAACCATCATACCATCCACTCCATCAAGCCTCTCCTGCTCCATCTGTAAAAATGACCTCATCAGTTACTTAAGAATCCACAGAACCAGACCGGAAGCAAGTCATCCTCAATCCCATGGGACTGCCTAAGAAAAAAACTGTATGGTCATTGCCTGATGGGCCAATGGCCTTGTGTATTGCTGAACACTTTCTCAGGAACAAAAATGAGCACTGTAGTACTGACTACAGGTCTGGGGCTTGGAGAAGTGCAGACAGTTCTGCCAGTCTTTGAGTTGAACAAGGATTGGTGCTCATGTAATTGACAGTGCGTGCAACTGGGTAGGGGAGAAGAGAATCAAATAAATGGCTATACTGGAGGTGGTGGTAAAGATCAGGACTTTCACTGGGAGCTAAAGGGACAATCTTGATTGGGAAGAAATGGGAGGGGTATATCTTTTGGAAAGTAAAGGGGGCCGTGGAGAAATAGAGCAATAGCTGATTGGGTAATGGAAGCTCATTGGATGGGAAGGAGGAGATGAGAAATTTGGGACTGTAGCATGGGTGCAGATATGTAGTGTCACCAAGGGTATAGTGGTTTGGTGTTGAGCACAGTATTATCCTGATGGTCCGCAGAAATGCAATATGGCCCATTTTCTTCACAATACTGAAAATGAAACACAATGTGAGGAATGGCAGACCCTGAAGCACATCTAGTGCTAAAATGGCTTAAATGTGCAAGTCTGAAACATGTTGTCCTAAAAAAAAGCAGTGACTGATCATTAATGTATTTAACCCCACAATGCAATCTGGTCTCTTGGTCGCAACTTTTTATATGGGGTATCATGGATTAGTGATCCTTACATCCTGTCGCGGCAACAACCATGCACTCAACATCAGTAAGACCAAAGATCTGATTGTGGACTTCAGAAAGAGTAGGACGAGGAAACACACACCAGTCCTCTTAGAGGAATTGAAGTGGAGAGAGTGAGCAATTTCAAGTTCATAGTTGTCGCTATCTCTGAGGAACTATCCTGGGCCTAATATATCAATGCAGCTGCAACAAGGGCACAAGAGTGGCTATATTTCATTCGGAGTTTGAGAAGATTAGGTATCTCATCAAAGACACTGGCAAATTTCTACATTTATACTGGGGAGAGCATAATGACTGGCTGCATCACTGTCTGGTATAGGGGGTGGCTACTGCACGGGATTGACAAAAGCTGCAGAGAGTTGTAAACTTAGTCAGTTCTATCATGGGGACTAGCCTCCATAGTATCCAGGACATCTTCAAGCAGCGATGTCTCAAAAAGGTGGCATCCATTGTTAAGGACCCACATCACCCAGGCCATGTCTTGTTCTCATTGCTACCATCAGGAAGGAGGTACAGAAGTCTGAAGGCACAAACTCAGTGATTCAGGAACAGCTTCTTCCCCCCTGAGATCCGCTTTCTGAAAAGACATTGTACCCATAGACGCTACCTCACTACTTTTTTATTCTTATTTTTGCATGACTTACTTAATGCAACTAGTTAATATATACTTAGTGCAATTTACTTTTTTTCTATTATTATGTATTGCATCGTACTGCAGCCACAGAGAAAACAAGCTTCATAACATATGCCAGTGATATTAAACCTGATTCTGATTCTGTGCCATGCTTGACTAGGGTCTAACTAAGGGAAGATGTGCTTATCTGTTATTTCTTGGCTTCAGTAGTCGAGAAGAAGATATAAGGAACAGATAAAGATCTATTAAATAGATAATAATATGGGAAAGTGTCAAAATTGTTCATTTTGGCAGGATGAATAAAACAATAGAATTTGCAAACAGATTAATCATTGTCACATGTACTGAAGTATAGCGAAAAGTTTATCTTGCATACTAACCATTCAATTCATTTTATTTCAATGGTGCATTGAGGTCGTACTGGGTAAAGCAATAACAGAATGCAGAATGAAATTGCTAAGTTAAAGAGAAAGTTCAGTGCATGTAGACAGCAAGGTGCAAGGCCAAAGGCCATAATGCAGTAGACTGTGCTGCCAGGAGTCCATTTTACCGTACCAGGTTACCCTTCATTGGGAGAGGGGAGAAGAGAGAATGGGAGAAGCCTTCGATTACATTGGCAGTGAGAAATTAGATGGAGTCCATGGAGGGGAGGATGGTTTCTGTGATGTGCTGAGCTGTGTCTACAACTCTTTGCAGTTTCTTGTGGTCACATTTAGAGCACTTGCCATACCACGTTATGATGCATCCAGATCGGATGCTTTCTATGGTGCTTTGATTACAACTCAGTGAAAACGGTCAAAGGGGACAGAAGCACATCATTTAATGATGAGAGCTGGCAGAGTTCAGAGATGCAAGGGAATCTATAGGTTGCAGTGCATAATTCATAATAGATTGCCTTATGAGGAATATTTATGTAATGCCCTGGTTGCCAGTTTTACTGCTATGCTGTGGGTAGTTCACTTTGGCTGTTCTGTAACAGCAGTCTGTTCTGCTTTCAGCCTGTTTGTTTTATCGTTGAATATAAGGAATGCTGAGGAATGTGTGTCATCCAATCAGGATGGTGGAACTGGGAGAAGGTTCCAAAGAAATCTGAGGGGAGAGGTTTTATGAGGGGCACAAAAGTTGGTCTTGGTTTTTTGTTCAGCGGAAGATGAAGAGAGAAGACGCTGGAGAGAGCCAGTTGCAGCATTTGATCCAGTGGGAAAATGCGAGTGGGAAAATCCGGCAGGAGGTCTACCAAGGATTGGTGAATAAGGCTTTTGGAAGATTTGAGCTCCAACCTGTGCACATTTGACTGTTTAATTATGATGGGCCCTTTTTGTTTTTTTTCTTTCTTTTCTTTACTCACTCTTTGGTTGAGGTTCACAAACATACTTCTTTAATATTGTTATTTCTTGCCGACGGGCTACCGCAGGGCAGCAAAACACGCAGCATGTACACAAGTAGGGACTTGGGTGGGCGAGACATCCCGACCCCATGGATTTAGCGGGACCAAAGTCATATACACTCTGGACAGATGAAGCCTGAGAAGGGTGGGTTCTCACAGTGGAATCCAGTGCCTGTTAGTGAGGGGCTAACAAGCCACATTTCCAGAAACACCCAGTAAAAGGGGTTTCATTTAGAGGTGCCAAGCTTCTAACCAGTGGAGTATAGAAGAGTGAGAGTGAACTTCATTGATACATTAGAACTTGAGAGGTCTTGATGTGGAGAGAATATAAATACTGTATGTTGGGTTCTCAGTAATATTAACTGTAATGTTAACTGTTAATAATAAAATGGCTTCTCTGTAGTGTTATAATGAAATGGCTTCTCTGTAATGTTAACTGATGAGGTAATGTTTCTTTGTAGCTGGAATGTTTGGGTTATAACTATAGATAATGGGAAACTAACCAATGGAAGTCATGTTATTCTCTCTGTATGTGTGGGAACCTGAGTGAGTGCACAGGAATTTCTGCGAGGAGAGGCGAAGAGGAAGGATGTGAGGGAAGCTGTCTGGTAGACCACCGTGGTTGGTCCCAGTCTGAGGGTCGAGGAGTTCAGAGGAGATCGAATGGTGGAGAGAAGACCCTGGTTCTTGAGCTCCAACGATTGTGCACACTGTTTAACTTTGATAAGTGTGGTGCCTTTTTCTTTTATATTTTTGTTTCCCCACTAGCCACATAGTCACAGTAAGATTTATAAAGTGTAATGATTTAATCGCTTATTGTATATTGTCTGATTTTTGCATTGTGGGTTTGTACTGGGGTACATTACACAGCATCCACACAAACTTGATTACCCAGGTTGGCGGGACTGAGGGCGTTTCCCCTGGACGTACACGAGCTGAGCGAGTCGGGGGCTTACATCTATATTTCCAATGTATTTCTATTTATTACTTCAAATCAATGGCTACAAAATCTGAACAACAATATTCTAAACTACCATCTTCAAGACAGCTTTCAACTCTGAATAAATTAGAATCTTCTTGTTGGTTTTCAAAAAGTAAAGCAAATTGTATAAAATTTAATTTTAGAGATCTGAAATTCTTACCACATTTACCATTTATTTCCCATGCTATCAATCCCTTCCTCTTTTCACGATAAATATCCAATTCTTTCCCATTCCTATTTATTTTTCAGCCGGAAGCATTCCAGTGTTAGTTAAGGACTGCATGATCACTTTTACTCTCCCAGACGCATTCTCCCAGAAACACGCTCCCATAGCCTGAGCTAACTCGAAGCATATTTTTAATTTATTCCAAGAAATACTACAATAAAGCTGCATCTTACGCAATTATTCTAAACAAAATCAACACAGCCTGATCTGTCACAATGGTGGGGCATTGGGAGCAAGGGTGGACCCAAATGCAAGACACATCTTGTGAAGTTACTTAGATTTAGTTTATTGTTCGATACCAGGAGAGCAAGGCAGGAGCAGGAAATAGCCAACTGGACAAGGACTCAGGACTACGACTAGGCTGGGATCAAGGGTCTGGGCTTGGACTCGGAATCGGCTCCCAGAACTAGAAGAGACATGAAGAGGCTAGGGTATGGACTCCGAGCCAGAGACTGGGCAAGGACCCAGTACCTGGGTCTTGCCTCGGGCTCGGACCCCAGAACCAGGCATGGACATGACATGGGCTAGGGAGAGGAGGAACATGGGAACACAGAGCCTCGGTCTCCGGGAGCAGGTACATGGAACCATGGACACGTACACAGAACACAGAGTCGGGACCCCTCCTTGGGTACAGGACATAGGGTCGGGACTCAAACACAGAACAGAGAGCTGGGACCCTTCCTTGGGTACAGGACATGGGGCCGGGACTCGCACACAGAACAGAGAGCAGGGACCCTTCCTTGGGTACAGGACATAGGGCCGGGACTCATGACCCTCCACGGGGCAACGGCAAGACGGCCTGACTTACCCCACAGAGGAAAGGACAAGATAGGACAGAACATGACCCCCCGCGGGGCAACGGCAAGACGGCCTGACCTACCCCACGGAGGCGAGGACAAGACAAGACAGAACATGACCCCCCGCGGGGCAACGGCAAGACGGCCTGACTTACCCCACGGAGGCGAGGACAAGACACGACAAGACATGACCCCCCGCGGGGCAACGGCAAGACGGCCTGACTTACCTCACGAAGGCGAGGACAAGACAAGACATGACCCCCCCGTGGAGCAACGGCAAGACGGCCTGACTTACCCCACAGAGGCGAGGACTAGACAAGACAAGACCAACACGAATGAACACCAGACAGTATCTATCTAGCTCCGGTGATGGAACTAGACCGAAGTGCAGGTGGGGGCTGCAGACAAGGGCTAGAGGTGAGAGGGGCAGAGAAGAGATTCAGACAAGGGGGTAGGACAGGAATCACAGACCACCAGGGCCAGGACTTGACTCAGAACTGGGAAGCCGCAAGGGCCAGGACTTGACTTGGCGCTAGAATGCCGCCAGGGCCAGGACTTGACTTGGTGCTAGAATGCCGCCAGGGCCGGGACTTGACTTGGTGCTTGAATGCCGCCAGGACCAGGACTTGACTTGGTGCTTGAATGCCGCCAGGGCCAGGGCTTGACTTGCTGCTAGAATGCCGCCAGGGCCAGGACTTGACTTGGTGCTTGAATGCTGCCAGGGCCAGGGCTTGGTGCTAGAATGCTGCCAGAGCCAGGACTTGACTTAGAGCCTCCGGGTAGTGCCGAGCTCTCGACTCGGCCCGGGAACAGTAGACAGCGGTTCTTGATTCCCTCCGGCAGGTTAACTGACGGACCCACCTTGATGAGGAAACTTTGCAGGCTCACTTTGGCGAGGTAACTGGACTGGGTTGCTCCGGTGAGGAAGGGCAAATTACCGGCACTCGCTTCGGCAGAGACTAGACTTGCTCTGGCCAGATGACATTGGCACGCCGTGACTTTGCAGACTTTGCAGACGCTCTCGCACCGAACGGCTGAAAGCCGGAGACCATAAACTACCGGTTCAGCCAAGTGTTAATTGCCTCTAATCACCAAAGTCAAGGGACATGGGAAAACAGGGAATCAACAGTCCGGATTGTAACATAAACAAGCTAAATTTAAAGGGACCCCGATCCGGACCATGACACTGTCACTGATAATTTACTAATTAAGTAGATCTATGTATACCATTCAAATTATTTTTAATTGACAAATTCATTTATGTCTTCCCAAAACATGAAAAAATCTGATGTACAGTTTCATATCCACTGACAACTCAGTAATAAATTGCCTGACAGGGAGAAGGTAGGATAATGGGGTTGAGAAGGAAATAGATCTGCCATAATGAAATGGCAGAACAGACTCAATGGGCTGAATGGCCTAATTCTGCTCCTATGTTTATGGTCTTATAGTGTAAAGCTGAGGAGTGAAATCCGGGAACTTGACTGAAACATATGAAATTCAGAGGTCCTGATGTGGAGAGAATGCAAATATACTTCACATATATTTCTATTTCTTTCTTCAAAACAATGGCTATAAAAATCTGAACTAGAGATATCCTAAACTACAAATTCATGACATATACCAGTGATATTAAACCTGATTCTAATTCTGAGGAGCAGGTTGAAATGTCAAGAAAATGAAAGAGGATTTAGTTTAACTAGGTGCAGACTAGACAGATCAATAGATATGCTTCCTTGCTGTATGCATAGTTCTGTAATCTCTGTAACACTAAAATCTTGAGTTGGTTACACAGACTTTAAATTAATGGCAGAATATTTACTCACAGAAATTCTACTGCACAGCTCAATACTTTGCTACAAAAAGTGAATTTTATTAAAATGCTTCTAGTTCCTTTATCTGTATGCTGTGTGTACAGACAAACGATCAGGCAGGTGCAGCAGTGAAAAGATTCTCACAATATCTGTGAGGCCTGTTTCTGCATAACCCCAAAATACAGCTCGTTTTCATGGTCTTGGAACATTATCACGTTCAGTCACACCCTCAAGTGGTCAGTTATGATCCCACTAATCCTAATCTCCTGATCTAAAACAGTCATATGCTTTGATTTAAAGGGTTAATCCTTGACACACTTCTCTAATCTTTCACCCTACAATCTTCCTCAGATTTCTGAGAACCACACAACTACGCTCAGCAGTCCAACACTGTGGAATACAAAACTAAAATAAACTGTTGACAGTAATCCATTATTGCCTTCATTATAGAAAGTGTTAAAGTGTCTAATTTCTCATAATGATAAAATATACCACCCTGTTAACACAGCAAACAGCACTAATAAAAATATGTCTGAGTTCTGAGTGCCTGACTGATGAGCTTTGTATCATTGAGACCAAATTTCTATGAGCAACCATTTGAGAGTAATGACATGATCAGATGTGTAACCATCAGCAAAAATGGGTGAAGAGCATTCACGATAGAAAGTGCCTGGCTGAATTTCCTGATTCTACCTAGAAACCAGCACAAGCATATTCCAATCCAGAAAACATCAATTTTCATACAAGTAATGCTTAAAAATGGCCAGGCGGTGCAACCATATCTCTAGGATTTTAGATTAATCCCAGGTTTTTAAAATTACGCTGAGATTCCCAACAGAAATTATATCCAATTTGAACTGATTTCCGGATGATTGCCACTCAGGCACAGCTGTTGCTTTGCCATGTTATCGACACTATTCCTAATTCTGAATATGCCTGTTCTTCATGTCAGAGTTATTGATTGTAAGCGGTAGCATTTTTGTTTTCCTGTCCATTACCATTGGGGCTAATTGGACTATACAACATCACTGTTGTTTGTCGAAAGCGATAGCTTAATTAGTGTAAGTTCCCCTCGTACTTCATCGATGGTACCGTGTCAACCAGTGATCCGTCTGTCTGCTCAGCACTCAATGGTAATGTAGATGAAGGCACCTGTAATTATTTCATGATGGTTCTTACAAAAGGGAGAAAGAGGTCATAATTTGGGATGTTTCATTTCTTTCACACATATCTACATTCGGTGGCCACTTTATTAGGTACACCTGCTCATTAATGCAAATATCTAATCAGCAGATCATGTGGCAGAAACTCAATGCATAAAACCATGTTACCATGGTCAGGAGGTTCAGTTGTTGTTCAGACCAAATAACAGAACGGGGAAGAAATGTGATCTAAGTGACTCTGACTGTGGAAGGATTGTTGGTGCCAGACGGGGTGATTTGATTATCTCAAAAACTGCTGAACTGCTGGGATTTTCATGCATAAGTCTCTAGAGTTTAAAGAGAATGATGCAAAAAATTGGAAAAAAAAACATCCAGTGATCCTTGGCATCCATTTTGGTGGGCCTTATGTTTTCTTCTGTGCACAGGATAGGAAAAGCAAACTTAACAGGAAGTGCATTATTTTGGAAGGAGGCGATGTAAAGTAGTTTCCACAGATCCTCACATTACACAGTGAATATGCTGTTTAGGACTTGATTGGCTGGATTAGTTAATAGGTGACAGAATTAAAGTTGATTACAGCCTATCGCCCAACTCTAAACAACAAACAATGCTTACGCTATCAATAAATGGGGTCTTACCATCCTAGATAGTGATACCTTGCTGACGAGATTTGAAAGTGGAATGTGGATATTTGCTGAGGTGTACCTAGAAATTGTCTATGGATAATTCTTGTGGTACTGGTAAATTATAGCTGTAGCCACTTCCAGAAGATGCTAGGAATTTCAGAGCAAGGCTGTATCCTTTATTACAGACTAAAGACAATTAATATATATAAGCTTATGTCACAGGTTAAATTCATGACTTAATTAGATGCTTAACACAAATACTCTAAGTACTTCACATAAAAGTTGCTGGTGAACGCAGCAGGCCAGGCAGCATCTCTAGGAAGAGGTGCAATCGACATTTCAGGCCGAGACCTTTCGTTGTTTGTTTACTCTAAGTACTTACATTCTTTGAAATGAGGAGTGCAGATATAGGAACTTATAGGAACATAGGGATTATAGGCTGTGTCTGTTAAGTGGCATTTTTAGAAGCTGAGAACGTGTTTCCCTCTCTAGTGTAGTAGTTAGTTCCTATTCTGAAGAATATGAGGCAACACACCCAACTCAATGTCAGCTTTTCTCATCAAGATTTTGTTCTACAATCAACTTCTGGAATCAATTTATCTTCACGTATTTCATCAGTATCTTCAGATACGTTCCTCACTGTACTTATTTGATCATCAAGGAAACTTCCCAGCTTATCTACAACTTGTACCAAATATCATTTTTGAACCATGAATTTATGCCATTTTACATTGCCGATTTCCACATAAGAATATATTTATTAGGAGCAAAAGAAGTCTCCTTATCTCTTTAAGTCTGCTACTTATTTTAATAAGATCTGATTTAAATCTCAACTGCACAATCTCAGTACAAACTGTTAGCTTCCTCCTCTTGATTATAAAGCACAAATCTAGCTCCATGTTAAACACATTATAAAACTACCTTAAAATACGCATGCCACTCTATGAGAAAAAAATGCCATATCAAATGAACAGCCTCTTATTTAAAATAAAGACACCTCATTCTAGAAAGAGCTAAAGTCCTCTCCAAACCTGTAAAGATACCTCAGGAACTTAAAAATTTTAAACAAATTCACTCTCAATCATCTAAATCTGCTTATGCTAGGTATTAGTCCAGTAAGCCTTCTCTAAATTGCCACAAATGCATTAACATGCTTACTTAAATAAGATCAGTGCTGTGCACTATATTTATGAAGAGATACATTAATACTCTAAATAAGTAAAATGTAACCTTCCTTCTTTTGTATACAATTATCCTAGCAATAAATATTGTTTCATTACCTTGCCAAATTGCTATATCTGCAAACTGATATTTTGTGAATTATGCCAGTAGACAATATGCTTCTGCTTTTAACCTTTCCTGCTAAAATGGACCACTTACATATTTTCTCACAGTATACATCATTTGCTAGACCTTTGCCCATTCGCATACCTTATCTAGAACACAGAACAGTTCAGGACAGGAACAGGCCCTCCGGCCCACGAAGTTGCTTCAAACCAACTAAATTAATAATCAAATGGCTGGCTAAGCTACTCTCTTCTGCCTACACAATGTGCATATCCTTCCATTTTCCTCACATTCATGTGTCTATCGCAATGTCTTTTAGAAGTCGGTAATATATCTACCACCACCCCAGGCAGCGCATTCCAGGTCCCCACCCCACTCCATGTAAAAAATGTGCCCCTCATATTTCCTTTGAAATTACGCCCTCTGGTATTAGTCATTACAGCCCTGGGAAAAAGATACTGTCTGACTACTCTACTTATGCCTCTCATAACCTATTAAATCTCCATCAGATCTCTTCTCAGTCTCCATTGTTCCAGAAAATAATAACCCAAGTTTGTCCAAACTCTTGTTATAGCACATGCCCTCTATCCTACGCAGCATCCTGATAAGTATTTTCTGCACCCTCTCCAAAGCCCTGGCATCCTTCCTATAATGGGGCAACCAAAACTGTATGCAATATTCCAGAAGCAGCCTAACTAGAGTTCTACAAAGCTGCAATGTAACTTCCTGACATTTGAACTCAGTGCCTCAACTAATAAAGGCAAGCATGCCATATGCCTTTTTAACCAACCCTATGAAACTGTACAGCCACTTTCAGGCAGCTATAAACTTAGACCCCAAGACCCCTCTGCTCATCAACACTGTTCAGGGTCTTGCCCTTAATGGTGTACTGTCCCTTTAAGTCCGAGCAACCAAGGTGCAATACATCACATTTAGCCAAGTTAAACTCCATCAGCCATTTCTCCACCCTTACCAGCAACTATTCTCTATCCCACTGTATTCTTTGCCAGTCTTCTATGCTATCCACAACACCATTAATCTCCATATCATCTGCAAAGTTACTAACCTACTTGTCTACATTTTCATCCAGGTCACTTATATACAAGACAAACAGCAAAGGTCTCATTACAGATCTCTATGTAACACTGCTTATGACAGATCTCCTGATGGAATCGGTCCCATCAACCATTACTCTCTGTCTTCTATAGGCAAGCTAGATTTGAATCCAAATAGCCAATTCACCGTGAATGCCATGCATCTTAACCTACTGGATGAGACTCCTGTGTGGGATCTTGTCAAACACCTTATTGAAATCCATGTAGACAACATCCACAACTCTACCTTCATCAGTCACCCTCATCACCCTGTTAAACAACTTAATCAATTTAGTCAGACATAACTTGCCCTGCATAAAGCCTTGCTCACTCCCCCTAATTTGGCATTGGGCTATAGTTTTCCAAATGCACATAAATCCTATCCCTAAGAATTCTCTCCAATAACTTCCCTACCACTGACATGAGGCTGACCAGTCCATACTTATCTCGCTGTCTATATTATATACATATATATATATATGGTCCAGTACAGCCCCTCCTTATGTGGGACCATCTATATATTGATTTAATAAACCCTCCTGGATGCACCTAAGAAATTCTGTCCCATCTAAACCTCTTGCAGTCAGAGGGTTCCAGTTTATATTAGGGAGAGTGATGTCCCCATGACAACAACACTGTTGTTTTTACATCATCATCATCATCATCGTCAGGTGCTGTGCCCAGTTTGAGCTTTGACTGCCATGGCCCACACACTCCTGTTTTGGGTCAAGTGGATCAATTCATTGGTATTCATTTCCAGTTCTCTGGCTGCTGTCTCCATCATGATTTGTCTTTGTCTTCCTCTTGCTTTCTTCCCTTCAATCTTTCCCATAATTACCTTGCATTCCAACTCCTCTTTCCTAATGTTGTTTTTACATCTTATCTTAATCTACCGGGATATCTGTTCTTCAATGTCCTTGTGCAGTCTGTAGTACAATCCCATCAGAGTGACTGGATCCCTCCTATTTCTGAGTTCCATATAGACTCAATGATCAAGTCCTTCAATATGTCTTCTCTGAGTGCAACTGTGGTATTGTCCCTGATTAGTAGTACAGCTCCCCCACCTCTTTTAACTCCCTTTCTATTCTTTCTGAACCACTAAAACCCTGGGATATTAAGCACCCATTCCTGTCCCTCTTAACCAAGTCTCTGTAATGGCTACAACATGATAGCTCCATATACTGATCCTTGTTCGTCTCATTTACCCATAATAGCATAATACTCCACACTTCAAACTATCCATCCCACTGTATCTATTACTCTTCCCCATTTGTTTTTACTGGCTCTGACATCTACCTTCCTCTCTATCCTTCCACTTTCTGACCTGCTGCTCTGGTCCCCCCTCCCCCCGCCAAACTAACTTAAACCATCCCAGGTAGCACCAGTGAACCTCCCTCTATCACCCTTTGTAGCCTCCTTTTATATTTTTCACAACTTGCTTTCCAATCCTTTATCTAAGTCATTTTTACATATTATAAATTGTTCAGGCCTTAGTATTGATTCCCTGTGGTCCATCAACTTTTATGTCTTGTCAATCAGAAAAAAAAATCCGCTGGAATTGTGTCTTTGCAACCACATATCAATTAAAATAAAAACATTGACGTGGGAGATAGCTTTAACTGGTGTGTGTGTGTGTGTGTGTGTGTGTGTGCACACGCACACACGCATGCGCTCGTCAATGCGTAGACAACAGTCCATACGTAGTGCTAAGAGTAGTCATCGCTCTAAAATAAATAGATCCATACATTACACTTCCTCCCCTTTTCGATTAATGGACCATCAAACTGTATACGTACAAAACACTCAATTTCACCTTTCATAAACCACATTCTAAATCAACATGCTTTTGCAATAACAGTCCATAACTAACTTCACAGTTCCAAAGATTCAGTCTTTTGGATGGCACTCTGTTTCTTTCAGGATAGTGCCTCTGGACCTGTGGAGTGACATCAGATTTGGTAGGTGTCTGGTCTAAGACAATGTTGACAGTTGCCGGTGTCATGTTGTTGTTGATGGCATGATCATCACTGAGAGGTCAGTCCAGTGGCTATAATGTGCTCATCTTGTTGGATACAATCAACTCAGGTGTGTTCTTCGGTTGAGCATCCAGTATCTGGTCTACGTGACGTCTCCATGTCTGATCTCCAACATCCACTGTGCACATCAGTGGTCCTGTTCTTGTTGCTCCCTTACTGGGCATCTACTTGTCTTCTTGATAATCTCACTCTAGGACTTCCTGTCCAATCTCGAACCTCCTTGCAGATTCACTTGGCTGAACTGTTTATTCTGCACTTCCCTCTGGTTCAGGAGGTCTATGTGAGATCTCAGATTCCTGCTCATGAAAGGCATTGCAGGTGTTTGATTTGTCATCACATGAACAGTGGACGGATATACAAAAAGGAAATTGTCCACCTTATGCTGTAGAAAATGTCCTTCTTTGTCCATCGCTTTAATGCACTTCTTGAATGCTTGAATAAACCTTTCAGCTAACCCATTCATTACTGGGTGATGAGGAGCTGCCTTGAAATGCCTGATGCCATTTTCCTTCATGGACAATCGGAATTCTTCTGCCGTGTATTCTGGTCTGTTGTCACTCACAATTTGTTCTGTTAAGCTGTTTCTGGTGAAGATAGTCCTCAGAGTGGAGACAGTCTTTGCTGAGGTGGTTGACTTCATTGGTATAACCTCCGGCCACTTCGAATGAGTATCCACAGCAATCAGAAACATGGAGTCCATGAATGGCCCAGCAAAGTCAATATGTACTTTTTGCTATACAGCAGCCACTCCCACAGATGTAACGGTGCCTGTGGGGGTGCATTTTGAACTTTTTGGCAACCTGAACAGCTTTTGGCCAAGTTTTCCATCTGTTTATCTATTCCCAGCCACCACACGTAGCTCTGGATGAGACTTTTCTGCTTGACTGTACCCAGGTGTCCTTCATGCAGATTTTCTAAGACTCTGGGTTGCAGTTTAGAGGGAACCACAACATGAGATCCAGACATCAGTGTTCTTTGACATACCAACAGTTAGTCTCATCTCACTGAGAACTCTGGAAACATAGGGTTACCACGAGCTGGCCATCCTTGCATGGTGATTTCAAAGACTTTTGACGATGTCGGGTCATTCGTTGTGTCCCTTTGTATTTCGGAAATTGTTACTGGAAACTGGTCTACCAGTGTAGTGTGCAATGCTTTTGGTGGGCCACAGTATGAAGACTTTTCTTCTTCAGTTGCCAACAGTGGAAGATGTGACAAGCCATCAGGGTTGCTGTGTTGTTTGGTACCCTTGAACCCTATGTCATAAGAGTTGGCTCCTAGGATCAGTAACCCGGAAGCAGTCATCACTGGAATTTCCTTCCCGGGATTGAAAATGGACACGAGGGGCTGGTGAACTGTCATTAGTGTAAACTTTAGTCTGTAGAGGTAGTGGTAGAACTGTTTTATTCCTCATACTAGACTAAGGACCGCTCAGTCGATCTGTGCGTAGTTGTGTTCTGCGCTGTCAGTGATCTTGACGCAAATGAAATCAGGCGTTCAGATCCATCTTTCATAATGTGTGACAAAACAATTCCGAAGCCATAAGGGGACACATCACACGTTGGTCTCATGGGCAGAGATGGTCCACATCAATTGCCTTATAATACAGTTCAATCCTCTAGATATAACCCTCCTAGTCTGCAATAGCACATTCAAATATGTCAACTTCTCCAACTAAAGCCATCGCCACGTTATTTTCACTCTATCTTTGCTAGTTGCATCTCTTACTGGTTACTATGCACTGTTATTCATGCATCCGTGACGGCTTTCTCTGTACTTTTTAACTCTTTCCCTTCGCTGTCCTGTAACTGTTGGTGCAGTTGGTGATACTCTCTGATGTTCAAGTTCATACTCGTCGCCAATTTGTTGTGTCTTTGCAACTACGTATCAATTAAAATAAAGGCACGCATGTGGGAGATGGCTCTAATGGGTGTATTCACATTGCAGTGAGAGCGCAAACACAGCCAACAGGTCAATGCACATGTGTAGACAACAGTCCATACATAGTGCTAAGGGTGTCATTGCTCTAAAAGAAATAGTTCCATACATTACAGGAATCTGGAACAACATACAGTCTGCTGGAAGATCTCAGTGGGTCAAGCAGCATCACTGGGAGGAAAGAATTTGACAATATTTTCAGTGGAAGACATGCATCAGAGCTGGGAATAGAGAGATGAGCAGCCAGCAGAGGGAAGGGAAGGGGTGTGTCAAGAGAGGATTATTAAGTAATTGGGGTGCTAAGGAAGTGAAATGTTGGTGCCCAGATAGGGGTGGAGAATGAAGGGTGGAGTTAGAAGACTCTGATATGTGAATCATTGATAGAGGAAGGAACGGGGGTAGAGAGGAAGAGAAAGGGAGAGAGAAAGAGAGAGAGAGATTCACAGAGAGAGGGAGAGAGTGTGAGAAAGAGAGAGAGAGAGTGAAAGTGCGAGAGTGAGAGTGTAAGAGAGTGTGTGTATGTGAGAGAGAGAGTGAGAAGATTCTAGACAGCTGTTGGAGAGACATAAGTCAGAAAGAAAGTTCTACCAGAGCTGGTTTTGGCTATTCAGAGGTGAGATTGGTAAGCATTAGAGAAGGGAAAGATGAATGACAGTTGGAACCAGATGGGGCTCCCTGAAAAAGGAGATTTTGGATGTCGTGATACAGAAAGCCCCAACTTGAGAGAAGATGCATCGGAGATGGAGAAAATGGAGAAAAACAGGGTATCCTTTCAAGGGTCAAGATGGGAACAATTGCAGCCTAAGTGGCTATGGGCCTATGGTAAATATTACTGGATAGTTCAGCCCCTGAGATGGATCTAGAAAAGGGAGAGAAGTGTCAGAAACGGTCCATGTGAATTTGTGAGCAGGGTGGAAATTCATGGTGAAGGTGATAAAATCAGTGAGTTCTACACAGATGCAAGAGGCAGCCCCAGTGCAGTCATCAATGTAAAAGAGTTGGAGAGTGATACAGAGAAAGGTTAGAATGGGGTCTGGTTTACATAGACCAGGGGTCCCCAAACTCTTTTGCACTGCCGACCGGTTTCATATTGACAATATTCTTGCGGACCAGCCGACCCGGGGGGTGGGGGGGAGCATGGGTAGGGTTGCCAATGGACAAGAGTAGCAGTCAAATATGTTGGGTTTACACCGAGAAAGACTACAATGACCATGAAGCCTTGCGCAGGCACCAGTGCGTATGCGTAACCTGCACATGTGTGCACGTGCCGATTATTTTTCTACAAATTGTTTTTGGCGATTCTGTTCGGGGGGGCGGGGTGGTGTTAATCACAACTGGAATATCGGTGATAAGTGGCTAATACACACAATTTCATTTCTAAAAGGGATTATCTAACGAATTTAATATTAAACACAGTGCATATTTTCCTCGCATGAATATAGTGATAAGTCAATTATCAGGGGAGGAGAACAGGGGAGCTTTAAGTAAGTGTTGAATGAACTTCTGGTAGAAGTGGTAGATGCAGGTTCGATATTATCATTTAAAGTTAAATTGGATAGGTATATGGACAGGAAAGGAATGGAGGGTTATGGGCTGAGTGCAGGTCGGTGGGACTAGGTGAGAGTAGCTTTCAGCACGGACTAGAAGGGCAGAGATCGCCTGTTTCCATTTAGAAGATTGAGGGGGGATCTGATTGAAACGTATAAGATCCTAAAGGGATTGGACAGGCTAGATGCGGGAAGATTGTTCCCGATGTTGGGGAGGTCTAGAACGAGGGGTCACAGTTTGAGGATAGAGGGGAAGCCTTTTAGTACCGAGGTTAGGAAAAACTTCTTCACACAGAGAGTGGTGAATCTGTGGAATTCTCTGCCACAGGAAACTGTTGAGGCCAGTTCATTAGCTATGTTTAAAAGGAAGTTAGATATGGCCCTTGTGGCTACAGGGGTCAGGGGGTATGGAGGGAAGGCTGGGTTCTGAGTTGGATGATCAGCCATGATCATAATAAATGGCGGTGCAGGCTCGAAGGGCCGGATGGCCTACTCCTGCACCTATTTTCTATGTTTCTATGTTTCTATGTAATTGTTATATGGTTATATAAGTCACTTATAAGTCAATAGCATCATAACATTTTAAGTAACGTTTGGATATTGAACACACAGCGCATATTTTCCCCGTATGAACATATATAATCATTGCAACACACCAATATCGCTGAATCAGTGGGAGCCCTGGGCTTGTTTTCCTGCAACAACACGGTCCTATCGAGGGGTGATGGGAGACAGCGATACTCGAAAGAGGTTCCTTATGTCCAGTCTATTCCGCAATTTAGTTTTCGTTGCATTCATTGCAGAGATACATTGGAAATGGAAGCAACATTTTCAGTGCTTTTGTGGCTGTCTCAGGATATACAGCCTTGACTTTGATCCAGAATACCGGCAGAGATATTATGTCAAACATACTTTGCAGCCCGCTGTCATTTGCAAGCTCGAGAAGTTAATCTCCTTCCCGCGCTGACACGGACGCGTAATGGCCTCGCGTGCATAATGGCTCAACAGAGCGTGACAGGGAACGAGGAAAGGTGCAGCTGACTTATATCGCCAAATCATATCGTTTCCTCGCGGCCTGGTAGCGCATGCTCTGCGGCCCGGTACCGGTCCGCGGCCCAGTGGTTGGGGACCGCTGACATAGACAATGAAAGAAGAAGCATAGTTTGAGCTCATGGCTACACTTTTGATTTTTAGAAAGTGAGAGGAGTCAAAATAGTAAGAGCAAGTACAGCCAGGCAGATGAAAATTTTGGTGGAGGAAAACTGGTTGGATCTTTGTAATATAAAGAAACATTGGGCTTCCTAAAGGAAGACAAATGTATAAATAGTGATACACAGTGATATTGAGGCCACTGGGGTCAGGGAAATTGAAAGTTGTCCAAATGGAGAAGGAGATGCAAGGTGTTCCGGATGAAGGTGGGAAGAGACTGGACAAGACGAGCGGGGATGGAGTCGAGCTGGGAGAAGATAAGGAGTTACATTTGGTTTTCTCCAACACAACAAAGCCTTCACTTAATCTGAGGAAAAATGTGAAATCAAAATGAATGCGTCAACCATCTTACTAACTGTTTTGATCCATCATAAACCAAGAGCCTGTTCACCTATAGTTTCAACGAGTTACTCTGGTGATGGTATCTTTCCCTAAACCCTTCTTCTCAATTCCCATTTATTACTTTTTTCCTGACCATTAGTTATATCCTGTACAGTTGATTGATGTAAAATGCCAGTTCAATCCACTCATCATATTCTATTTTCCTTTATTAATTCTGAAAGTTCACTTAGGATCAATGCTCACTTTGTTCACTCTGTCTTTTCAAATTATCCATAAAAATACATGTGATTTGGTAATTCTGGCTAGCTTTGCCTAATACTCAATTTTTTCCTTCCATATAACTTACTGTCATCCTTGACCACTGTTTATCATCTGTCCAAATTTCTGAACCACTACTTGCCCCTGCAAAATTATATGTTGTTTTTCCTTTAAATTCAATTCTGCATTCAGTCTCCTTTGTTTAACCCCACCCTTGGAATTTTTCCTTCCTGTTGGAATTTAGGTATTACATGCAACATTGCAAGCAAGAATAAATGTGAAAGTATTTGTGCTTAAACTTAACAGCTTAACTTGGATTCTTTCATCATTTAAAGCAAACACAAATTTAACCTGCGGCATATGGTCTTAAAACTTCCCAAGACTGCATTGTCTTGATTGTTTTTTCAACATAGCAGAATAATTACTTGCTGCTTCTCTGATGTTTGTTTGACTGCTCTCCATGAACTCAACTCAAATCATTGTTGGTTAAATTACCCTTTCAACTTTGGTATTATCTCTGTGAAAGGAGCATCTCTAGCTTTTAACGGAGCCAACAGTCAACGAGCATCTGAGATGCCTCTGTGTCAACCACAGAGAATAACTGCTTTCTTTTACTCTCTTGTTGTAACATAAAATGTCAAGAATATTATTTGCAAGAAAGAACATTTCTATCCCTTTTGTGTCGGCTGTGTAGGAATTATATGATTCCTTGTGTACACCCAGGCAGCTCGTGCAATCTATCCACACCTGAGCCACCATCTTGTTCTATTTTCTTAATAAATAGTGAGGCCATACACAAGCCTCCCATGTGTATAATTCATTCCCTCCATATTGTAGACCTACACTGCTTCGCTCACTTGTCTAATGCGATTATTGCTGCATGTGCATTTTCTCTCACTTTTGACGAATTTGTGTGGGCACTGGCAAATCAGGCCAATGTACAAATGGGAACTTGCATGACAACATCATTTTTTTTTTCCCTATCCTGACCACTAACTATTTTTAAAGTCATGGGTTGAGCAGCGATGTATTGAGGAAAAAATTACTGTTCAATATACTTTTTTCCCCTTGTTGTCAGCTGTGTGTATTTGGAGGTGGTTTGTGAACCAGCCTTGTGGTGTTGGTAAATTCTGCTATAATCAACATTGCACACCAGAAGTTTCAGAACCAGGATGTATACTTTACCACTGACTCCAAACTAATTGGCCATCACATCACACATGGTAATTTTACTGTTAGATACCTCCAAATTACTTGCATCTTTACACACAAATATACCACACATGCCAGGCAGTATCTGTATTTTACACAACTCTGTTTAAAGGTAGTTTCTAATCCGATTCAGACAGTGATAAAATTTAAATAGCACAGGGAGTTCAGTAATTCTGATGAAAGTTGCTGCTTGTTAGTTCCTCAACTGTGTTGTTTCTATATCAACTGCAGGTTAGCAAGGGACACCATGAGGTCTTTTTCTCTGACGAGCTTTTTATCAGTGATGGACAGTAAATGGTACAAAGTTACTGCACAGCACTCCAAAGATAAGGGGATGTTCATGGTATCAAAACGGTTAATAAAAACTGTTCAAAGACGATGTATTACTTTGCTACATTCACTTTCTGATTGATCTGCTTTGCTTCAGTGTCATTTCTGTTTGAGTGATATCAAATAACATCTTGTAATCTGACATACATGGCTTGTCTATGTATGATCTTAGACTAAGAAGGATGTGTAGCAATTTTGCTAACAATGAGCAAAAGGATAGTTTTGTACGGGTATCAAAACAAAAGGAGGGCTGAGCCAGTGTAATCACAGAAAATAGTTTACACTAACATGGCTGAGAAGATTTGGTTTGATACTAATATTTAATTGGTAATGGAAATGAGTAAAGTTAGCTTAATAATGTCATGTTACTGGACTGATACTCCAGAGTATAGGAGCTCCAATTCCACTATGGGAATTTAGGTGTACCTTTGAAAAGAATTGGAGGTAATAAAGCAGTTTCAGTATATGTGATCATGCAGCTACCAGGCTGTTATTTGAAGTATGCCACATAAAGAAGATAATCTGCAGGACCATAATTATGAACCATTTCTCTGTCCATGGATACCATCTGACCCACAGAGTAGTTGCAGAATATTTTGATTTTTTTTGGATTTCCAGCAACTATAGGTTTTTAAATTTTCTTCCACCCCAATACCATTGCACATGACGCAATCGTATCAGTATAACAATGGATAATAAAGGCCAATAATATCCACATTGTAAAAATAAATTTCAGCCATGAACATTTTATTTGCTTATTTATTAAGATACAGCATGGCCCTTCCAGCCCTTGGAGCCACGACGCCTAGCAATCTCCCAATTTAATCCTAGCCTAATCATGGGAAAATTTACAATGACCAATTAACCTAATAACTGGTACATCTTTGGACTGTGG
Organism: Mobula hypostoma; assembly: GCF_963921235.1. Classification (NCBI taxonomy): domain Eukaryota; kingdom Metazoa; phylum Chordata; class Chondrichthyes; order Myliobatiformes; family Myliobatidae; genus Mobula; species Mobula hypostoma. Next base: position 44,676,787 of record NC_086103.1, on the reverse strand, counting down.
GAGGAAACGGGAGCACCCGAAGGAAACCCACACGGTCACGGGGAGAATGTACAAACTCCCAAAAGGCAACAGCAGGAATTGAATCAAGGTTGCTTGAACTGTTAAGCGTTGTGCTAACCGTTAGACACATTAAGTTTAGCTGATGCCCTACTGCATAATGATTGTAAATAGGCTGCTGGCAAGTGGCCTGATCAAGCAGCCATCAGATGAAAATGTTAATTGCTGATGTTGAATTTCCTTCCCATGAACTTCTACTCCTGATTCATTTTTGGATTTTAATAAAGCTCAAAGCAAAATAAATTGTTTATAATTTGAGTGTATAACAGGTCTCTTCAACTTACACCATTCAGCTTGAAATCTTTCCCCCTTTATTTCCTAGTTGTATTGCATGATATTCTTCACACAGAAACCACTCAAACAGGCAGTAAGGAAATTGTTCTAAGCTCTGCAATGCTTCCTTTTTTCCTTTATGCTTTCAGTCCAGGCATATCTTTTCTCTAAAAATGTTATGAGAATTTGAAAGATCAGCTTTTTTTTCTTCTTCACTTAAAATATCAGGCCACATAGCACGGTCTGTCACCAGCAACGCCTCATCAGTTCACTGATATTCAACATATTTGGCAGATGTCAGTCTCAGAGCCAAAGGCACGCACTGATTGTTCAAGACTAATGGAGATAGAATACATCATAATGCTTTGTCCCAGAAACAACATTTTTTTAGGAATCTGAAGGTGAAGTTAGTACTCAGTGTCCTGTTCTATGTTTCACTTCTTATCAGAGCTGAGACACCATCAACTGCAATGATGATTCCAGTCTTGCAGATTAGGAGCAAAGGGGAAGACAAGCTCTTCTCCATAATTACCTTGCTTTGTAAACTATTCTTCAATGGTTTTGTACATTTTGAATTACGTTAATTGTTTAATGTTTAAATATTTGTTAAGATTTTTGTTCTTTAAAATGTCAGAGGCAACTGATGCCAGTGGAGACACAGGATGCTGGAATCTGCAGCAAAACTAAAGAGGGACTAAAGAGGCACTCTACATTTCACTCCACAAATGACTCCCTGACTCAATGGGTCAGGTAGCATCTGTGAAGGTCTGTATTTAATACTTCAGTAATATTTGAGTATTCTTATAAATATATTGTTTGATTAAGCATTCTTTGTTGTTTATATAATTCACTCTGATTACATGCAAAAATGCGTGAATTGCACACGTCATGATGCCATCACGCGATGCGTGCGCGGCCAACTAAGGCTCGCATTGGCTCTCATATTTTCCTTTGAATTGGCTTAATGTTTTGAAGTTACAAAATGTAACAGAGGGAAATGGACAGTCACAGTTTTGAGCCGACACCCTTCAGCTGGGCTAGAAAGGGAGAGGTAGCCAGGTTACAAGGTGGGTGGAAGGGATGCAGCATGAGCTTTCAGGTGATAGGTAGATACAGGTGAGGGGTGTGACAGGCAGGAATGATATCAGAAACTGGGAGGTGACAAAGGGGTGTTAATGATGGAATCTGTTAGGAAAGGATGGTGAAGCATGGACTAAAGGGAGGGAAAGGGTATATGGTTGATGCACAGAGGGAGAAGGTGAGGAAGGGAAACAACAGAGCAATGAGGGTCAGGTGCCTCGCGACTACAGAAGAATAAAGGAGTAAGGGGACAGATGGGGAAGTGGTTACCAGAAGTTTGAGAATTCGAAGATTGTGGATTTCCAGCCATTTATCTTCCTGTTAAGTACCTGGCTTTATTTCTATCATTAGTAAACTATTCCAATGGCGTTGTTCTAAACTTTAAGGTATCTCCAGAGCTGGTATATGTTATTTCTTACCTGTGCATTAGTTGTCTGCGATTAACACAAAATGCTGTTTGGTAGTCATGGGTTACGCAGACCTTGTGTTGGCTGCATTTCACGTTTAGACATGGGTCTTTTGTTGGATCCAGGGCTAAGGGAAGAACAGCAAAAACAATTAAATTAAATAAATACTTCCAGCCTATTTAACTATGAAACACTTTTTCAAGCATTTAGTGCCATGCAGTTTTTTTTATTCTTAAATAAAATAGCACAATTCTTTGATTTCACTGTTCTCCTTGCTCAGTGATTGTCCACAAAAATATGCACATTCAATTTGCACTTCAGTTCTGAACAGCCACCTGTGCATGCATGCTGAGCACAAATCTATTCCCCTAAACACCATATCCTGTGGTTTTTCAGCTCAGCTGGTTTCAACAAGGCCAAATTTTCTGTTGTATCATTAATGTTTAATGTTACATCTATTCACTGGGGTAGTGCTGATCATGTTTCACCCTTGAGGTGATCATGTGATCAGCACAGTCAACTATGCTTCCTCAAAACAGCTAACAACATCATCAGTTATCTAAATGCTGATGCAGTGCAGTCAGAGTCACCCATGGTTATTAGTACCACCCAAAAGATGCACAAAGCTAATCACTGTAGACTCTTTGTCTTTCTCTGTCCCTACATCATTATAACTGCAATCTCCAGTATCTAGGCCAATATACTCCCTATTATATGGCAACTCCAAAAATCAACAAATAAAATTGTTGATATATATATATATATATACACACACAGACATACACACACACAGAGTGAAACCCCGTTATAACGTGATCATTTGGGTCCATAAAATGTCATTGCGAAAAAAGCGGGGTCACGCTAAATCAGGGTTGTTTTTACTGTCGAAATTAAAACACAGATTAATTTTTAGTAAAGCTTTTTAATGCACAAAACAACAAATAAAAACATTCAAGAACATTAGCAATCATCATTTACAGTTTATTTCTTAAAAAAGTGATCGAGTCTTCCTTGCTTGAACGTAGCATGTGGCTGGCTGCGAGTGAAATCTAGAGTGCCTCTGAGCTGGAGGGTTTTTATGTGGCCCACCTCCTGGGTCTCCAGCCAACGAAGGCTAGCCTCGAGGTGTTCAATGGCTTCAGACACCTTCGGGGGTGGGGGTGGAGGCTCTTCATTATCATCTCCTTGTGGCTCAAGAACCAGTACACTTGCCTCTGTTGATGCTATAGTTACGTTACGGACGATCTCGGCGTCCGTCACGTGCTCATATGTTGGGCATTCGTCGTCGGCAGAGTACCACTGGTATAGCTCTTCTTTATTCCATTCAGACAGCTTCTCTGCCTCATGCACATCTTCCTCTGTGAAGCCGTACAAATCTGTCATCAATATCTTCAGTGGTGGATTGGCGTGATGAAAAGGCTGGCCCCAGACTCTTCTCCCAGCATTTCTCTAAACATGACGAGCTGACTGCTGCCCAGCCCTAACTGGCAAACTTCCTTCACGTTCAGGCTTTCCAGATAGGCTTCAAGTGTTGTTGAGTCGGCTACAATTCTATGAAATAATCCCCGCCTGTAATTCTGCTTGAACACGGAGATGATCCCCTGATCTAGGGGCTGGATCTTGGATGTAGTGTTCTTGAGGAGGTAAGAAACTCTGATCTTTCTGTCACGGCTTACTAGGTTGGCAGCTGGCGGATGAACGGGACAGCTGTCAAGCAAAAGAAGAGCTTTGAGTTCTAGCTTTTGCTTACGCAAATGAGCGTGGACGGCAGGGACAAAGGTTTTGTGAAACCAATCCTCAAAGATGACACTTGTCATCCAAGCATTGCTGCTGTGCGTGTACTCGAACGGTAACGACTTCATGTTGACATGGTGGAAACAGCAGGGCGAGCGAGATTTTCCAATCATGAACGGTTTTAACTTATGTGTTCCAATCTTGTTTACACAAAACAACAACGTTGTGCGATCTTTGCATTGTTTGAACCCCTCACGTTGGTGGGCGTCATCTTTGCTAGCCAGTGTGCTGTCTGGGATCATCTTGTAGCAGAGGCCTGTTTTGTCACAGTTCTACACTTGTTCTTCCACGTAGCCACCTTCTTCTAAGAGAGTTTTTAGTTCAGTCGGGTATTCGCTGGCGGTGGCACTGTCGGCTGAGCAAATTTCTCCTGACACTAACTCTTGAGAATTCCCGTGATGGCATTCAAACCTGTCTAGCCATCCATTGCTAGCTTTGAACTGTGAAGTTTCTCCGTTGATCTGCATGTCAAACTTCTCGGCTTGAGCTTTGAGAATAGGACCGGAAATTGGAAGGCCTTCTGAGCAAGCTTGAACGAACCACTTGTACAGGGAGTCATCAAGGCTGACATCTTTGGCTGTCTTCAGGCGTTTGGTTTTTAGTCCTGCTTCTTCTTCAACTTTGCAAAGTGGCGCGCGTAACTTTTCTTCGTGAGATTTCCAGCCACGAAGCGTTGATTCCGGTATCCCGAGGTCTCGTGCAACTTGAGTTTGACTTTTAGTCTTGATCGCGTCAAGTGCGTGAAGCTTATCTTTCACAGAAAAAGATTTTCTTTTTCTAGCAGTTTGTTCCATTTTGAGCAAAAAAAAGTCCAATGACTCATACAAAATGCTGGCGGAACGCAGCAGGCCAGGCAGCATCTGGTCGAGACCCTTCGTCGGGACTAACAGAAAAAAGAGCTAGTAAGAGATTTGAAAGTGGCAGGGGGAGGGAGAGACCCGAAATGATAGGAGAAGACAGGAGGGGGAGGGATGAAGCCAAGAGCTCAGAAGTTGATTGGCAAAAGGGATACAAGGCTGGAGAAGAGGGAGTATGGATTGACATGGGACATGGATGAACATAGCATCCAATGACTCATCATGTTATATCCGAATTCACGTTAAATCAAGGCGTGTAAAATCAGGGTTTCATTATAAATAAATAAATAAATAAATAAATCAACCAATCAATCAGTCAATCAAAGAAGGAAATTTTTTGATCTGGGGAATTATTTTACTTCAGTGTTTTATTGACTCGTAATTATTTTAATGTGTATATAATTGTTTATTATTTTAAATTACTTTTTAATGATTTGTGAAAATCTTAACAGTTTTTAATATCAGAGACATTTACGAACTATAAAAGAAATTCTCATATTTTACAGCTTGGCTTCCCGTCAGGGGTCGGGGGGGGGGCGGGGGGAGCAAGTGCAGTATGCGCTTTCTAAGGCCATGCTAATTCCAGGTCAGGTACTTGCAAGATCAACCTTCCACATGCAGCCCAGGTGTGTGTAGGTGGACAGGCAGAGACAGCTGGCAGCGAAATAAATTCAATTTCATTCCGCCCATTCTGTCTTCTGTTATTTTCTCTTACAAGACAAGGGAACATGCAATGTTTTCTGATACAACTTCTTCAGAAAAACTGCTCATGCAGTGCGAAGTAGGTCTAACAGCTCAATTCACAAAGTCCATGGTTTTCCTCACAACTTCTTCCAGCATTGGGTGTGGTAAGCTGCAAAGGTACTGGGCATGTGCAATGCCACCCAGTGATGTGTAATGCAGGTTTAGTCGTCACTATGTGTAATGCAGGTTTAGTCGTCACTATGTGTAATGCAGGTTTAGTCATCACTATGTGTAATGCAGGTTTAGTTTCATTGACTCTCATGTAACATGTACATGTTCCATCGTAAAAAACTCTTACTGTCCAGGACATGCCCCTTTCTCATTTCTTCAGGGAGGAAATACAGGAGCCTGAAGACACATACTCACAGTTTCAGGAACAACTTATTCACCTCTGCCACGAGATATCTGAATGGTCCATGAACTCATGGACACTACCTTGCTATTTTGCTCTCAGTTTGCACAGCTTAATTTTTAAAATATTTCTTATTGTTACTTATAGTAATTTTTATATATTGTATTGTGGCTGAAAAATGACTAATTCTATGACATAATGTCAATGGTAACACTGGACAACAAAGATTTTGCTTCCTGAATACTTTTGTATGTATCTTATAGATTTTGGGCTGCTGATCATGAAAATCACCATGAAATTTCCCTATCATGTACCATTTTTTAAAAAAAATTGCCGATATTTGTTATTTCAATTCATAATTCAAGTCAATTAAAATGTTGCCCACAAAGTAAGCTGAAATGTTTTCTATCTTGTCCAGGAATACCTGGGCATGCTTAGGCAGGGCAGATGCTGCATGGCAGGACAGGTTTTAGAAAAGCAATAAATTTCCATGAAGGATTTTGATATTTATTCAGACGTTTCCCAGATTAATTGATGCCAAGATTAAGGAAAGCATTTTTTTGTCTGTCCACAAATGAAACAGGTCATCAATGACAGACAATTTGAAGAACTTCTAGTGGAACCAGAGAAAATTGCATGGAAGGCATTCAAGGATGTTGCTGAAAATTTTATTGGGAACCACAGAGCACCAAACTACATGCAGCTGGACGACAACATGCTTCAAGCATACAAAATCATGAAGTGCAACATGTCACTAAAGATTCATTGCCTGCATTCCCATTTGGACTTGTCCCTGCAAACCTTGGTGTTGTCAATGAACTATTGTACGGCGTCAGTACTCCAAACCCTACACAGACACCACAGGACACTCCCATACCGGGCGCGACACACACGCACGAGGGATTAACAATGCCTAACGTGCTGACACCTCAAGTCAGGCCGGAGCCAGCACAACCGCCGTCGCCGATGCAATCACCACCGGTGCTACGTAGATCACAGCGACGGACTCGACCGCCTGATAGACTTGACCTGTAAATATACTTGTTTTAAATATTGTCAGTCACTTCACCCCGCGGGACTCTTTTTAAAAAGGAGGAGTGAATGTGGTAAACCATATATATAGGTTATAACTGGGTTATCTGTCTGGACACGCCTGGACACACCCCTCTGCTGACTGCTCCTGTGGGTCCTCCCACAGACCCTGAATAAAGGCGATTGTGCCACTGCTCCTCCCTCAGTCCGGGGCAGATACTCAGCCGGGACGTGGACCATTTACTGTTAATAAAAGCCTTTCAGTATTTACTCTACTTCCAGTCTTTTGGAGTAATTGATAGTGCATTACTGGAGATGCTGGTAAGGCCCATAGTAGTTGAAAACATTCTTTTTGTGGTGTGTCTTCCCCCATTCTTCCCAGGCTTTGTCCACTTAGTCCAACTGCAATCCACATTCAGGAGGTAAATATGGTTTGTTCGCCCACCTACTGAACCTCCAACCAGCTCATTCTCAGGTTTTTGATTACAATTTGCAATGCTGCCTTCAGTCTTTCTCGTTTTACCAGTATTACCATCTCCCATATGTTTTCCTTTCCTCCTTTCACAACTGGGGAGTGAGGTGAGGAGGGATATTGCACTTCACATACAAAAGGTGCTTAAGCAGTGAGCCCTGGAAAAATGAAGTCCAGCCTTTTACATAAGCTCTGCCAAGCGCCACAGAATTTCCAGTGGAGGGTTAATTAATTCTGCAGAAGACATATTACCTTCCTTGGGAGTCAGGCCATTGTTGGTAAATTATTCTCTTTCTAGATTCCTCTATCATGCTGTTCTGAGCCAGAATATTGCATTACAATATATAAAGATATAAATCTTACAATTGATATTTGCAATTGTTTATTTTCCTATACTTATTATTATTTTAGGGGTTGGATGAGATCCATATACAAAGTTATCGCTTCCGAAGCATTGTACCACTAGCCCTGGTTCTGAATCATTAACAGAACAAAACACCTCAGGGTCTGGTTTACACTGCTGCCAATTTGCAAATAAAGTAGCCTTTCTCTAAATGACTTCCTACAGTTGCTTGTTCTATCCATTATCCTTTGGTTCCAAAGTGAAAGAGAAAATAACAGATTACATGGGCAGACTGCTTACCGGATGTGTTGCAGCTCCATACCGAGGCCTGCGGGCTTCATTTTGCCCCCTGCCAGTCTTATTAAACGCAGAAACCCAGGCAAAAGTTGAAGGTCACACAGGAGGACTCAATCAAAGTTGGGAAAAGGAGTAAAATTGGCTAATAGTGAAGGAATTACTGGATGATACGAATTTTTAGTTTAAAAGAAAAGTTGAACAAAACTTTGAAGTTTTAAATAAAGCAAAGACTGGGGTTTGGGTGAGGAGAACTGGAAATTATGGAAGCACGGTACTTTGGAGAAGGTGGAACCCTCACATCAACCTACTGAAGAGAAAGAGGCAAATGGACAAGAAAGCATAGTAGCAGCACGAGGAATCATAGTATCCTCACACTTGCCTGAGAAATCCAAGGTCAACAGCAGATGCCTTTTCATTGGCTCTGAAACTCCTGGACCATTAAGATGCCTAAATTCAAGATGCTCTTCAGTGACTACAGCTCAGCACTCCCTCTATCACCCCCTCAAAACTCATCCCTAGGATCCAAGACCTGGGCAATACAATCCAATACCTCCTTGTGCAACTGTATCCTCGATTTCCTCAATGGCAGACCACAGTTAGTATGGATTGGTAACAACAGTTTCTCCATCCTCACCATCAGCATCGGTGCAACACAAGGGTGTGTGCTTAGCCTCCTGCTTTACTTACCTGATACCTGTGATTGTGTGGTTAAGTATAGCTTCAATGCTGTATTTACACTTGCTGACAACACAGATGTTGTTGGCCAAATCAAAGTGGTGACCAATCAGCATATACGATGGAGATTTGAGTGCTGCCACAACCAACAACCTCTCACTCAACATCAACACAAGCAAAGAGCTGATTATCAACTACAGGAGGAAGAAATTGGAAGTCGATGAGCCAGGGGAATGGAGGTGGGGAAGGTTAGCAGTTTTAAAATCCTTCGCACTAACACATCAGAGGAACTGTCTTGGAAGCAGCATGTAAGTGCCATCACAAAGAAGGCAAGGTAATGCCTCTACTTTCTTAAAAGTTTGCACAGATTTAGCATGCAAAAAAAAAATTTGACAGACTTCTGTAGATGCACGGTGGAGAGTACCCTGACAGGTTGCACCACAGTCTGGTATGGAAACACAAATGCTCAGGAATTGAAAAGACTACAGGAAAGTGGTGGGTGCAGCCCAGTCCATCACAGAAAATCCCTACCCACCATTGACCATGTTTACATGGAGCACTACAAGAAAGAAGTGTGCATTATCGAAGACCCAACCATCCAGGCCATGCTCTCCTCTCACTATTACCATCAGGCAGGAGGTACAGAAGTCTTAGGCCCCATTCCACAAGGTTCAGGAACAGTTATGGCTCCAGAACCTATGTGCATAACTTATCTCACCATAACGCTGAACTGATTCTACTGCCTAAAGTCTCACTTTCAAGGACTCTTTCGCTCGTGTTCTCAGTATTATGTTTTATTTGCACAACAGTCTTCTTTTGTATATTGGTCAGTCTTTGTTTATGTGCGGTTATTTGTAAATTCTAATGCATTTTCCTTTATATGGTTGCAAGAAAATGAATCTCAAAGTAGTATATAGTAACATATATGTACTTTGATACAAATTTACTTTGAATTTTGAACATAAATTGGAGGAAAACAGGCAGCAGTAGCAATCGCATTTTTATTAATGAAATGAAGAATAATATAAGGGAAAGAGAGGGAGAAGGGAATGAAAAAGGCAAATATTAAGTGAGAAGCGTTTCATGTTAGTGTTAAGAGTACTATCAGAAGAGCTTTTCTCAAATAATAGACTATTTTTCAAATAGTGGACTTCAGACTTTCTGAGAGACGAGAATTGTTTGAAGATATTTGGCATGAAAGTTGTTGGTGCAATGCCCTATATCTGTGCTATCAATACAACAATAGGCTTCAATATGTAGTGTTAATCATGGAGAAGTTCAGCAATCCTTTAGAGATCGTAGGAAGTGAGATCTAAGCATGGGTATCTGACTAATACTAAGTGTTAAAAGTCTATAAACTAGGTTTTGTAATCCTTGCTTTTTAAGTGCTGTGAATCAAAAGAATATTTTAATGTGGAGTAAAACTCACTTGTGATTTTTTTCATGTTAATTTGTGTCAGTCATTAACATGGACAATGCCATTTCCCATCATGGTTCACTTTAGTATTGCTAATCTTTTCCATATGTCAGGTGTGCATCTTCGGACATCATTATGTACCCAAAGTTCATGTTTGCCCCTCCTGACATGAACTGAAGGCAAATGATCCATGGAACAATGCCAATTCACACAGGAGCGCATCATGCTCCTCTCATTATTTAAAGAGACACTCTGCTGATATCAGGACACCTCACTAGAGAGCTTCACAACTCACTACAGGTTGATCAGACACTTTGCAAAGTCCACAGAGTATACTTAGATCAACAGTGAATGCTCACTCCAGCCTTAAGCCTTTGTGGTATTTAATCAATATGTGCTTTAGTGATGACAAGTGTCAGCAACTGTAAGTGTTGTTATGGTTAAGGCTGACCACTCATAGACCCGAGGTAGAAGTCAAAGACATGCCTTCTCTCAGTGACACCACACCCGGCCTAGTTTTCTCTGATAAGCCTTGTTATATGTATTATTATATGGTCAGGGTGCCAAAGCTTGCATTATGGAGGCACGTTAAATTCTGTGGGAAGACTTTTCCCCAAGTTTTCATCATTGAGATCAAAGTTATATTGATTTTTAATTTTCTCAGTACAGACTAGTGGCTGAAACTTGCCACATCTCCCACTTGCTCCTCATGACTGCTGCAGAAAAGTCATTGAGGTACTATATTCACAAAGGAATGTTTTCATTTCTTTTTAAGAGCAGGAGTAACTGAGTCTTTTTCAGGTTGCAAGGACGTACTGTGGATTGTCACCTTGTCGTGGTGGAGAGTCTTTTGAGTCCCCTGATATTCAGAGAGCGATGCCTTCTGGAGTTTCGTTCCTTGTAGGATCACCCATGGTGGTAAGGTCAAAGGTGAGGTTCCAGACAAAGAGCAATACAACCAGGACCTCAATGGTGGAGCCAGTGGAAGATGATTGGACATGTCATCACCAGTAAAGATACAAGAATGCTTCAGCAGTGAAGTGTCCTCAGTTGTCTTGCAATCCACTGGATCTTGACCCTGATCTGTTCCGGACTGTGTGGTGGCTGCCCGCGAATTAGCCTCCCCACGCTAAACAAAGTCATATACGTGTTCTCCATGGAGGGAATCCACCCCCCGCTGGCCGCTGTGGAGTACCCTAGAGGTCCACTGTTAGCCCTAAGTTATTTACTCATTACATTATTGACCTCAGAGACAAGGGGCAGAATGTAAGGTATCTAAATTTGCAGATAACATAAAAAATAGATGGAATGGATGTTGTGATTCAGACTTATAACATCTTTAATATAATATAGATAAGCTGAATGAGTGGGAGAAAGCCTGGCAAATGGGGCTTAACTTGGGGAAGTTTGCAATCATGTGTTCCAGTAAGAAGGAGAAAAAGGCAAATTATGTAAATAGAAAGAAATTGTAAATGAGTGAAATACCAAGGGAACTAAGTGATTTTGTGTATGAATAACAAAAAGTTGGCAGGCTGGTGTAGCAATCAGTTGAGAAGCCAAATGGAATGCTGACCTTTATTACAAAGGAGTTGGAGCTCAGAAACTGGAAAGCTTTGTTACAATTATGCTGGGTGTTCGTGAGGCTCACCACACGTATTTTACAGTAATTGTAAAATATAAGGCACCCATTTTGGACGTGAAGAATTAGTATAGTACTATCAATACTCAGCCTAAATATTAATAACAGAAACATACTCTCTTTAAAGAGTGTGTGATATTTGTGGAAATTATTAAGCTAGTGCTCTTTGTGGTGACTGTAGATTGTAATCACTGGGAGTGAGTGACCTATGAAAACTGTCAGTAGAAGGAAGGATAAGGTTAACAGATGTAAAGAAAATACTGGTAGAAGGAACAAAACTAAATTTAATACTTCCAATTCCAATGACTGAAAATAAGTCAACATACACTCAACATGTACCTAATCAAATGACCGCTGAATGTATGTCTGTGGTCGTCCTTTGCTGTAGCCCATCCATTTGAAGGTTTGACATGCTGTGTTTTCAGAGATGCTCTTCTACACACCACTATTGTAACATGTGGTTATTTGCGCTGCTGTTGCCTTCCAGTCAGCTTGAACCAGTCTGGCCAATCTCCTCTGACGCCTCTTCATTGCATGGCATTTTCACTCACAGAACTGCTGCACAATGGATTCTTTTTTGTATTTTTGCACCACCCTCTGAAAACTCAAGGGACTGTTATGCATGAAAAGCTCAGGACATCAGTAGTTTCTGAGATACTCTAACGACCCCATCTGGCACCAGCAATCATTCCATTGTAAGAGTCACTTAGACCACATTTCTTCCCCATTCCGATGTTTGGTCTGAACAACAACTGAAGCACTTGAGCAAGCTGGCATGCTTCTATGCATGGAGTTGCTGCCATATATGATTGGCTGACTGGATAGTTGCATTAGCGAGCAGGCGTACCTAATAAACTGGTCACTGAGTGCATATGCTGGAATTTATCAATGATTTGAGAACAAATTTGGAAGGTAACCTTTAACAAGCATTTGATGTAGAATTTATCATGAAAGCATGTTTTGAACATACATGCCTAACACCAAAATAACCCAGGGCAAAGGTGAGTGCTTTGCTCATTGCACAAAATAAGAGCTCCAGGGATGAATAATGTGAATGGCAAAATCATTAATGGGATGGTCATTATAACACTTTTGGGTTGCAATTCATTAGTTTCTCACCAGACAAAATTATTCTTCAGTTCTAACAGAAGTGAAGAATTTTGTTTTATGTTGATGCAAATGTACAGTACACAGATGGACTAATGAACACTAAAGGAATATTGAACACATTATTTTTTGGATGAGTTTTTCGGGAATTACACGTTAGATATTTTGTGTCAAGTTATATTGAATTGTTTAAGGAGAACACAATGCTATGGTTGCTGGTCTTTTGATAGATTACTTGAAATCAAAAAGAAAGGAAAGAGAGTTAAAACATTTATAATTAAAGGAACAGATTTAACTTGGTGAGATCCTGTCAAATGAGTGATAATGAAGATCACTTTCTCACTGAAAGTCGCTTTGAGTATTGTGGAGCTCACTGCCCTGCTGCATTCCAGAATTCTCCACTCATAATTTATCTCAGGTTCTTGAAATTCCCAAATGGGAAGAAGAGAATCTGCAGCCTCCGGATTCCTTTATTCATATCCTTACGCTACCTTCTCTACTAAACAATCAACCAGCTGCGCTCCTCCACCTATCCCTTTCCAAGCCTCTCAGTAACTTCAATCTAATGGATCGGGACTACAGAGAGTCGTGGGAGCTGAATTCTGAAGGAAGGCAGTTTATTTAAAAACTTCTTCGAGTGCAAGAAGGATGAGACTGCGCAGGCACTTGACGTAACAGGACAGCGCAGAGAGTTTAAAAAGGAGGCCACCCTATACAGCGGGCAGCAGAGTGAGTGGTAGCAGAGTGTAGGGCTTTGGCTTCAATGGGCTTAGGCGGTAAACAGGAAGAGGCGAGAGTGAAGCACCAACTCTTTTTTCTCCCCCCGCTTTCGCGAATCGGCCCAGACAGACAGGAACAGCAGGGCTCTCACAGCTAATGGTACGAGCTAACGGTTTAAAAAGTTCATCTGTTTGGTGAGGTAAGTGGGTGAGCAGACTTTTTTTTCCCGTTTCATTCCTGTAGAATTAGATAGCATGCCTGCAGGGTTAGTGCTTTGTTCAGGGTGTCAGATGTAGAAATCCTGGGAGACCTCCAGCCTCCCTGATGGCCACATCTGAACCAGGTACACCGAGATGCAGCTCCTCAGAGACCGTGTTAGGGATCTGGAGCTGCAGCTTGATGACCTACTGCTTATCAGGGAAAGTGAAGAGGTGATAGACAGGAGGTACAGGGAGGTAGTCATCCCTAGGCTACAGGGGTCAGAAAACTGGGTCACTGTCAAGAGAGGGAAGGAAAATGCCTGGATAGTGGAGAGCACACCTGTGGCTGTCCCCCTCAGCAACAAATATCTTGTTCTGAATGCTGTTGAGGGGGATGACCTGACAGGGGATGCCCACGGTGACCGGGTCTGTGGCACTGAGCCTGGCACTGTTGTGCAGGAGAGAAGGAGGGAGAAGAGGAATGCGGTAGTCATAGGGGATTCCATAGTCAGGGGAACGGACAGGAGATTCTGTGAGCCTGATAGAGATACCCGCATGGTGTGTTGCCTCCCAGGTGCCAGGGTACGGGATGTCTCGGATCGGGTCTGGAATATTCTGAAGGGGGAGGGTGAGCAGCCAGTTGTCTTAGTACATGTTGGTACCAATGACATAGATAGGACAAAGGAGGAGGTCCTGAAGAGAGATTTCCAGGAGTTAGGAAAGAAGCTGAGAAGCAGGACCTCCAGGGTAGTAATCTCGGGATTGCTACCTGTGCCACGTGCTAGCGAGGGCAAAAATAGTAGGATCAGGCAGATGAATGCGTGGCTGAGAGACTGGTGCCTGGGGCAGGGCTTCAGATTCTTGGATAATTGGGATCTCTTCTGGGGGAAGTATGACCTGTCCAAAAAGGACAGGTTACACCTGAACCCGTAGAGGACCAATATCCTGGTGGGAAAGTTTAATAGAGCTGTTAGGGAGGGTTTAAACTAATTGGGCAGGGGGATGGGAACCGGAATGACAGAGCGGAGGAAGGGGAAAACAGAAATAAATCTAAGATAGTGAGCAGTAAAGATGTCAGCAAAGACAGGCTGACAAGAGAAGTCGAAGCCAAAGTTAAAGCAAAGGAGAGGGCATACAAGGAAGCAAAAACCAGTGGGAAGACAGAGGATTGGGAAGTTTTTAAAAGCTTACAAAAGGAAACTAAGAAGGTCATTAAGAGGGAAAAGAAGAACTATGAAAGGAAGCTAGCAAATAATATCAAAGAGGATACTAAAAGCTTTTTCAAGTATATAAAGAGTAAAAGACAGGTGAGAGTAGATATAGGACCAATAGAAAATGATGCTGGAGAAATTGTAATGGGAGATAAGGAGATGGTGGAGGAACTGAACGAGTAGTTTGTATCAGTCTTCACTGAGGAAGACATCAGCAGTATACCGGACACTCAAGGGTGGCAGGGAAGAGAAGTGTGCGCAGTCACAATTACGACAGAGAAAGTACTCAGGAAGATGAATAGTCTAAAGGTAGGTAAATCTCCCGGACCAGATGGAATGCACCCTCGTATTCTGAAGGAAGTAGCTGTGGAGATTGCGGAGGCATTAGCGATGATCTTTCAAAAGTCGATAGATTCTGGCATGGTTCCGGAGGACTGGAAGATTGCAAATGTCACTCTGCTATTAACGCAAGAGATTAACGCAATAGAAAGGAAGGACATAAGCCGGGAAGATGTGGAATCGATATGGGTAGAGCTGCGTAACACTAAGGGGCAGAAGACGCTGGTGGGAGTTGTGTACAGGCCACCTAACAGTAGTAGTGAGGTCGGAGATGGTATTAAACAGGAAATTAGAAATGTGTGCAATAAAGGAACAGCAGTTATAATGGGTGGCTTCAATCTACATGTAGACTGGGTGAACCAAATTGGTAAAGGTGCTGAGGAAGAGGATTTCTTGGAATGTATGCGGGATGGTTTTTTGAACCAACATGTCGAGGAACCGACTAGAGAGCAGGCTATTCTGGACTGGGTTTTGAGCAATGAGGAAGGGTTAATTAGCGATCTTGTCGTGAGAGGCCCCTTGGGTAAGAGTGACCATAATATGGTGGAATTCTTCATTAACATGGAGAGTGACGTAGTTAATTCAGAAACAAAGGTTCTGAACTTAAAGAGGGGTAACTTTGAAGGTATGAGACATGAATTAGCTAAGATAGACTGGCAAATGACACTTCAAGGATTGACGGTGGATATGCAATGGCAGGCATTTAAAGGTTGCATGGATGAACTACAACAATTGTTCATCCCAGTTTGGCAAAAGAATAAATCAAGGAAGGTAGTGCACCCGTGGCTGACAAGAGAAATTAGGGATAGTATCAATTCCAAAGAAGTAGCATACAAATTAGCCAGAGAAAGTGGCTCACCTGAGGACTGGGAGAAATTCAGAGTTCAGCAGAGGAGGACAAAGGGCTTAATTAGGAAGGGGAAAAAAGATTATGAGAGAAAACTGGCAGAGAACATAAAAACGGACTGTAAAAGCTTTTATAGATATGTAAAAAGGAAAAGACTGATAAAGACAAATGTAGGTCCCCTGCAAACAGAAACAGGTGAATTGATTATGGGGAGCAAGGACATGGCAGACCAATTGAATAATTACTTTGGTTCTGTCTTCACTAAGGAGGACATAAATAATCTTCCAGAAATAGTAAGGGACAGAGGGTCCAGTGAGATGGAGGAACTGAGCGAAATACATGTTAGTAGGGAAGTGGTGTTAGGTAAATTGAAGGGATTGAAGGCAGATAAATCCCCAGGGCCAGATGGTCTGCATCCCAGAGTGCTTAAGGAAGTGGCCCAAGAAATAGTGGATGCATTAGTGATAATTTTTCAAAACTCGTTAGATTCTGGACTAGTTCCTGAGGATTGGAGGGTGGCTAATGTAACCCCACTTTTTAAAAAAGGAGGGAGAGAGAAACCGGGGAATTATAGGCCGGTTAGCCTAACGTCGGTGGTGGGGAAACTGCTGGAGTCAGTTATCAAGGATGTGATAACAGCACATTTGGAAAGCGGTGAAATGATCGGACAAAGTCAGCATGGATTTGTGAAAGGAAAATCATGTCTGACGAATCTCATAGAATTTTTTGAGGATGTAACTAGTAGAGTGGATAGGGGAGAACCAGTGGATGTGGTATATTTGGATTTTCAAAAGGCTTTTGACAAGGTCCCACATAGGAGATTAGTGTGCAAACTTAAAGCACACGGTATTGGGGGTAAGGTATTGGTGTGGGTGGAGAATTGGTTAGCAGACAGGAAGCAAAGAGTGGGAATAAACGGGACCTTTTCAGAATGGCAGGCGGTGACTAGTGGGGTACCGCAAGGCTCAGTGCTGGGACCCCAGTTGTTTACAATATATATTAATGACTTGGATGAGGGAATTAAATGCAGCATCTCCAAGTTTGCGGATGACACGAAGCTGGGTGGCAGTGTTAGCAGTGAGGAGGATGCTAAGAGGATGCAGGGTGACTTGGATAGGTTGGGTGAGTGGGCAAACTCATGGCAGATGCAATTTAATGTGGATAAATGTGAAGTTATCCACTTTGGTGGCAAAAATAGGAAAACAGATTATTATCTGAATGGTGGCCGATTAGGAAAAGGGGAGGTGCAACGAGACCTGGGTGTCATTATACAACAGTCATTGAAAGTGGGCATGCAGGTACAGCAGGCGGTGAAAAAGGCGAACGGTATGCTGGCATTTATAGCGAGAGGATTCGAGTACAGGAGCAGGGAGGTACTACTGCAGTTGTACAAGGCCTTGGTGAGACCACACCTGGAGTATTGTGTGCAGTTTTGGTCCCCTAATCTGAGGAAAGACATCTTTGCCATAGAGGGAGTACAAAGAAGGTTCACCAGATTGATTCCTGGGATGGCAGGTCTTTCATATGAAGAAAGACTGGATGAACTGGGCTTGTACTCGTTGGAATTTAGAAGATTGAGGGGGGATCTGATTGAAACGTATAAGATCCTAAAGGGATTGGACAGGCTAGATGCAGGAAGATTGTTCCCGATGTTGGGGAGGTCTAGAACGAGGGGTCACAGTTTGAGGATAGAGGGGAAGCCTTTTAGGACCGAGGTTAGGAAAAACTTCTTCACACAGAGAGTGGTGAATCTGTGGAATTCTCTGCCACAGCAAACTGTTGAGGCCAGTTCATTAGCTATGTTTAAAAGGAAGTTAGATATGGCCCTTGTGGCTACAGGGGTCAGGGGGTATGGAGGGAAGGCTGGGTTCTGAGTTGGATGATCAGCCATGATCATAATAAATGGCGGTGCAGGCTCGAAGGGCCGAATGGCCTACTCCTGCACCTATTTTCTATGTTTCTATGTTTCTATGTTTCTATTTAAGAAGGGGGCAAGGAAGCAAAAAGAAAATTATAGACCTGTTCGCTTGACATCGGTGGTTGGGATAGATGGCTTTGTGGCTAAGTTTGCTGACGATATGAAGAGGGGCTGGTAGTGCTGAGTGAACAGAGAGTCTGCAGAGAGACTTGGATAGATTCGAAGAATGGACAAAGAAGTGGCAAATGAAATACAATGTTGGAAAGTGTATGGTTTTGCACTTTGGCAGAAGAAATAAACGGGCAGACTATTATTTAAATGGGGAAAGAATTCAAAGTTCTGAGATGCAACGGGACTTGGGAGTCCTCGTACAGGATACCCTTAAGGTTAACCTCCAGGTTGAGTCGGTAGTGAAGAAGGCGAATGCAATGTTGGCATTCATTTCTAGAGGAATAGAGTATAGGAGCAGGGATGTGATGTTGAGGCTCAATAAGGCGCTAGTGAGACCTTACTTGGAGTACTGTGGGCGGTTTTGGTCTCCTTATTTCAAGAAAGGATGTGCTGACGTTACAGGGGGTACAGAGAAGATTCACTAGAATGATTCCAGGAATGAGGGGGTTAACATATGAGGAACGTTTTACTGCTCTTGGACTGTATTCCTTGGAGTTTAGAAGAATGAGGGGAGACCTGATAGAAACATTTCGAATGTTGAAAGGCATGGACAGAGTGGACGTGGCAAAGTTGTTTCCCATGATGGGGGAGTCTAATACAAGAGGGTATGACTTAAGGATTGAAGGGCGCCCATTCAGAACAGAAATGCGAAGGAATTTTTTTAGTTAGAGGGTCGTGAATCTATGGAATTTGTTGCCACGGGCAGCAGTGGAGGCCAAGTCATTGGATGTATTTAAGGCAGAGATTGATAGGTATCTGAGTAGCCAGGGCATCAAAGGTTATGGTGAGAAGGCAGGGAAGTGGGACTAAATGGGAAAATGGATCAGCTCATGATAAAATGGCGGCGTAGACTCGATGGGCCGAATGACTCGATGGACTCGATGGGTCTTATGGTCTTATGGTCTAATGTCAACTTCCTTTCCCAGTTCTGATGAAGAGCTTTTCAAATGAAACTTAACTCCGTGCTACTTGACTTACTGATTACACACAGCATTTTCTACTTTTACAGTCATGGAGGCACAGAACACTACAGCACAGAAACTTCAGTTCATCTAGTCTGTGCCGAACTAGTAATCTGCCGTCCCATCAGTTTGCATGCTCTCACCACCCTCTGAGTGAAGACATTTCCCCTCATGTTCCCCTTAAACATTTCACCTTTCATCCTTAACCCATGACCTCTAGTTCTAGTCTCACCCAACCTCAGTGGAAACAGCCTACTTGCATTTACCCTATCTATACCTTCATAATTTTGTATACATCTATCAAATCTCCCCTCACTCTTCTACACTCTAAGAAATAAAGTCCTAACCTATTCAAACTTTCCCTTTTACTCAAGTCCTGGCAATACCTTCATAAAATTTCCCTGTGCACTTTCAATCTTATTTACATTTTTCTGTAGGTAACCAAAACTGCACACAATACTCCAAATTATATCTTACCAAGGTCTTACACAACTTCAACATAGTATCCCAATTTCTGTACTCAATACTTTGATTTATTAGGGTCAATGTGCTTTTTTCACTTTCTTTATGACAGTATCTACTTGTGATACCACTTTCAAGGAAGTATGGATCTGTAGACCCAGATCCCTCGGTTCTACTGCACCCCTCAGTGCACTACCACTCACCATGTACATCCTACCCTAGTTTGTTCTCCAAAAGTGCGGCACCTCACACTTCCATCTGTTATTTTTCAGCCTATTTTTCCAGCTGGTCCAGATCCTGCTGCAATTTTCTGATAATCTTCCTCACAGTCCACTACACCAGCAGTCCCCAACCACCGGGCCGAGGACCAGTACCGGGCTGCAAAGCATGTGCTACCGAGCCACGAGGAAACGATATGAGTCAGCTGCACCTTTCCTCATTCCCTGTCATTCACTGTTGAGCTTAAACGCACGTGAGGTCATTACGCACATGAGGTCATTACCCGCATGAGGTCATTACCCGCGCGTCATCCATGTCAGCGCGGGAAGATCAACTCCTCGAGCTTGCAAATGACGACGGGCTGAAAAGTATGTTTGACATAACATCTCTGCCAGCACTCTGGAACAAAGTCAAGGCTAAATATCCTGAGACAGCCACGAAAGCACTGAAAACGTTGCTTCCATTTCCAACATATCTCTGCAATGAATGCAACGAAAACTAAATTGATAACATCGAACTGGACAGAAGGAACCCCCTTCGAGTATCGCTGTCTCCCTTTACCCCTTGATGGTACCAAGGGTCCCACTGATTCAGCGGTATTGGTGTGTTGCAATGATTTTATATGTTCATATGGGGAAAATATAGGCTGTACGTTTAATATCCAAACATTACTTAAAATGTTATGATGCTATTGACTTATAAGTGACTTATATAACTATATAACAATCACAGCACGGAAACAGGCCATCTTGGGCCTTCTAGTCCGTGCCGAACACTACTCTCACCTAGTCCCACCGACCTGCACTCAGCCCATAACCCTCCATTCCTTTCCGGTCTATATACCTATCCAATTTTTCTTTAAATGATAATATCGAACCTGCCTTTACCACTTCTACTGGAAGTTCATTCAACACTTACTTCAAGCTCCCCTGTCCTCCCCTGATAATTGACTTATCACTATATTCATGCGAGGAAAATATGCGCTGTGTGTTTAATATTAATTTGTTAGATAAACCCTTTTAGAAACAAAATTGAGTGTATTAGCCACTTATCACCTATATTCCAGTCGTGATTAACACCCCCCCAAAACAGAATTGCCAAAAGCGGTTTGTAGAAAAAAACCGGCACGTACATGCATGCGCAGGTCACGCATGCGCGCACAGGTGCCCGCGCAAGGCTTCATAGCCATGGTAGTCTTTCTCAGGGTAAACACAACGTATTTGACTGCTACTCTTGTCTGTTGGCAACCCTACCTACCCACCCCCCGCCCCCCACCGGGTCAGCCGGTCCGCAAGAATATTGTCAATAATAAACCGGTCCGCGGAAAAAAAAAGGTTGGGGACCCCTGCACTACACCTCCAAACTTGCAAATTTGCTGATCCAGTTTACCATATTATCATCCAGATCACTGATATAATTGACAAACAAGTAATCCAGTGCCGACCTCTGTGGGGCGCCACTAGTCCCACACTCCAGTCAGAGAGGCAACCATCTTCTAACACTCTTTGTCTTCTCCCACATGGCCAATGTCTAATCCAATTTCCTACCTAAATTTTATTTCCCATTTCCAGCATCTGCCTCTTTATGATTCTGACCAGATAGAACTTTGTTTTCTTCCGGATGTGATATAGTAACATTCACGGATTAAACTCTGCTTCAGCAATTCAGTTACTTCACAGCACAGAATTTCATTTACAGAACTCAAAACATATTTACCACAGCAGAAGATGGATGTCTATCCCAGTTTGTTTTTCTGCTTTTGAAATCCTGCATGATAAAAATATGCTAGGAGCAGTTTAAATAATTGAAATGAACAATTTATTTGTGCTTGCATTTCTATAGATAGGACAAGCGAGATATCCAAATCCTCAAAATACTTCTAAATCAGTTTCCTTCAACATTAAATTTCGATTTAACTGAAATTCCAAGACTCAGTGAAGAGGGTAAATCAAAACCAAAAGAAAGTGATATCTTTATGTCAAGGACCCTCTTAAAGACTGACAGCTGCTTTGTCTATTTACAGTGATGATTTGCTGGCTAATTCATTATTTGTTAGCTTTCATTTCATGCTGCAATTATATTATAATAAAACATATTCTTTAAAAATATCATTAATACATCTTAGCTGTTTTGACAAGTCTAATTACTTTCTGACCTCGGTGGCATTATCCAGCTAATTTGGCATAGAAAGAATTTAATGTATTCGTGATGAAGAACAGAGACATACTGTATAATACAGAACAGTACAGTACAGTAGTAGGCCTTTCACCTCACAATGTCTATGCCAAACACAATACAAAATTAAACTAAATGTCTTCTGCCTGTACATGATTCCTATTCCTCTGTTTATGCATATTCATGCATCTAGTGAAAGCCTTTTAAATGTTACTTTCGTATCTGCTTCCACCGCTACCACTAGATCCAAGAACCTGCCAATCTCTGGTAGAAAAAAACTTGTCCCGCCCTTTAAACTTACCCTCGCTCACCTTAAATGCATGCCCTTTACATTTGACATTTCGGCCTTGGGGGGGGGGGGGAAGTTTCTGACTGTCTCTCTTAATAATTTTATAAACTTCTATCATGTCTCCCATCAGCCTCTGACACAACAGAGAAAACAGGCCAAGTTTCTCCAACCTTTCCTTGTAGCTCACACACTCGAATCTAGCCAGCACCCTGGGAAACATCTTCTGCACTATTTCTAAAGCTTTTGCATCCATCCAAAAATGGGATGAGCAGAACACTCCAAGTGTAGCCTAACTGAAATTTTATATATAACTTCCTCCCACTTATACTCATTGCCCCTACCAATGAAGGCCATCATGCCATAACTTTTTTTTACCTTCCTCTCTATTTGTGTGGCCACTATGGTCTTGGAACCTAAGTTCTCTTGATATATCAAAGCTGCTAGAGGTTCTGCCATTAACTGTGTACTTTCCCCTGCATATGTTTGAACTCTCAAAGTGTAACATATCACTTGCCTGGATAAAACTCCATTTGCCATTTTTCTGCCAATGTCTGTAACTGATTAACATTGTGTTACATCCTTTGTTGGCCCTCTGTGGTGGTCCACAACTTCATCAAGGCTTGTGTTGAGAGGCCCCAACACCGATTCCTGTGGAACACTGCAGGCCATGGTTCTCTAGCCAGAGTAACAGCCTTCTACCAAAACTTTCTCTCCTTTGGGCAAGTCAATTCTGAATCTGAACTACCAGATCAAGTGCACCTTAATCTTCTGCATCAGCCTGCCAATGAGGGACATTGTCAAGTGCCTTCTCAAAATCTAAGTAAACAACAGCTGCTTTCACAGGTGCACTGTTCAACCTCAACAATTGAGTCCAAGAGCCACAGGAGCACTGAGGTACCATCAGTCAAAATGACAGGGTCCCATCATTGGCTAGTCCTGGACTCGAATCTGAAGATCAAAGTCCAAGGGTCGAATGGAAGCCTTCTCCATATAAAATACACTTTCCTCTGAGAATCACCCTTCTGCATGTGTAAACAGCGAGTGCCAATTATCCAACCGTAACTTGTGAGGACATGTCACCACTTTCTGCATCAGGTGGGAATTCTCAGTATTGGAAACCACTGGACACCTGGCATGCAGGCCATCCCTACTGGAATATATCTTATTGGCCGGGATATCTGGCCATATGGTAAAAATGGGAAACATCCCCTGCTTCCCTTAAGCTTCTGTGGGAGAGGTTATAGTGCACACTGTTGCATTGGGCAACATGCCGTTAGGGGTGGACATCCTTCTCTGCAGGCTTTTGAGAACTGCGCTGCACTAAGTTCTACTGGGAATTGTGCTTCTTTATGGGTGTAAGTGACCAAATACTATTTCATACTGCTGTGTGTCTTATTTGGCAACATTTTTCTAGGGCATCCAAGTTGGCAATATGTTTCGGCATTAAAGAAGAAATAATTCCAAGCTAATATCTGCAGCTACAAGTTTCAGAACCCCAATGTTGAGGTTTCTTGCACAAAACTCACTGTTGTCATTTTCAGCATGGTCGATTCCACTGATGTATCGCAAATTCTCACAGCTACTGACTTTTAGCCTGGCAACTGGAATCTCTAGAACCAGCTCTTAAATGAACAAGCCACAATACATTTTCCACTCTTCCATTCACAGGGAAGAGTGAATGGATACTGCAATGAAGACACAAGGATGGGTAAGTTCTCTCAGAGAGTCAGAGGGAAGATGACTGGCTGGTGAAGAACAGCTGTTACAGGGGACTATTTCTTATGTAAGGTGGTCTCAAGGGTTCTAGCCTGGCTCTTCTTGCTGGAGTTTATAAGGACAAAACTGTAGTCTATAAATGTCTGCAATTTTTCAAAATGTGCAATGCAGGCACACCTTTATGCCCGCTCTATTTTCTTGTGTGAGCTGAAGGCGGTTGAAATTTTCTGAGTATGGGGTCTGGGTTGCCCTTTTTTTATGTGGTAGCAGGTAGCAAGCTGTGACATGTGGCATTTACTAGGGACAGCAGCTTGGATGCTCCTGAGGTCCGGAAGCAAACAGTGATACTGATCTCAATGGGCAAAGAAGCCGAGGGACACCAGTGAAGTTGTATTTGAGGCCCTGGGATATCAGAAATCTTATTGAGGATGCTGAGTGTGTAATTAGTAATCTTTCAGGTGCAATGGGATTAGTGAAACCTGGATATCTTGTCACTGAAAATTTTCAGAGCAGTAATATTGAAAATGATACTGGAGATGAATTTTTCACGTCGTAATACTATTGACTTTGCAGGAGTTTTGTGCTGAAGTATAGGACCCAGGGCAAACAGAAATTCTGGCAAAATCTTAGGAGTCAAATTTCCAATGGGCATTCAGACACCAGATATGTGTGATATTGCTGGGTCTGAGTTAGGCTGGGTTTTAACTGCACAACACCTTTCTATATAGGTTGCATGAAAGTCACAGTACAATTTATTCCGTGGAGGACCAAGGGAAAGTACAATGAAATATTGATTAGATGGGAGATAGGTGAAAAAGCAGCCGGTGGAATTTAATGTCAGTAAGTTGGAGAATGATGAACCACACTCTGAGGAAAGTATAAGGCTTAGTTAGGAATATAGATTCGTCAAGCACTAAAGTCAGCACAAGGCTTTAACTCAGGAGGTATGGAATATAAGAACCAAGAAGTAATTATGAGTTTATATAAAGCTGAGGATAAGTTATAGTGGTCTATGCAATTTATTGATCCACACAAGAGTACTGAATTTAGGAAGAATAAAAAGTTGTAAAGGAAGGCTCAAAATACGAAAGTTTCTGTTGTAGATTGCAGGATTTGTATAGTAGATGTTTTCATTATGAAAGCATGGGAAGGGGTGAGAGAAACTGATTGCTCCTATAAATGAAGGATTGGCAGCAAGGCCCTGAGTGCAAAAAATAAAGAGATTTACAACAAAAGACTGAAAAAAATTCTTTATGTCAGTGAATATCAGCATTTCCTGTTTTTATTTAACATTTCTTCATAAAGGAAGTTGCGAATGTAGATTTTACTTTCAGGGTTAGTGATTCAGATAGATGTTGTACGCTAGAGTTGAAAGAGGCTGGGAAATAGGATGATCAATGGAGGTGCTGGCTTTAGTTCCTGGCTGACGTTACCATATTGCGGCATCTAGATGCCTCAGAACCCAACTGAACTAATGAGATGGCTGGTAGGCAGAAAGACAAGTTCAAACAGAAGATCACAGCCTAGGAAACACAAAGTTATTGCCAATGGAGGAGGAAAGCCTTGGGGCAGGTTGAAGTATTGCTTGTGAGACCTAATCCAGCATCACTGCTGGGGTGCATTGAGGCCAGGAATTGCTAGTATCCCACACTTGACCCATGCAAAAAGGAAAAAAGACTCATGTATATGCGCATCTGATTGGAAAACACTTCGTTAACATAAATGCAATTTGCATCTGCAGAGTTACCTGGCCAGATTTCTGAAGTGACAGAATTCAATCTGGAAATGCAATCCTCTTCCACTATAGAAGTAAGCAACTTCACCTTTATGAATCTAAAATGTAGCACTTCCTGAGAGAGTTTCTAAGCCTTGTAATTTATCACAAACAAGTAAGACCTGAGCCTTAGTCACACGTTATTTCTCAAGAGGGATTAGGTAAATCTCTTCCCCAGGGCAAAAATTCTAATATATCACCTAAAAATTCTTGCCTTTACAGCGGATGATACCATTTGCTTTGAAAAAGCAAACAAAGAGCCCAGATTTCCTAACTGACGCATACACCTTCAAAGAACATGGTGTCAATGTTTTCTATAACACATTGTGACCTGTGATAGGAATAAGCTTGAGAGCTATCAATCCTACAGAGAATTAATTGTGATGATGATAAATTATGTGTAGAAGATTTAGCCAAAATCTTTTGTTAATGTTAATTATTTTGGAGCTCTGACCCATAGCCATTTATCTTAAGTAGCAGTTTGTTGCTATGACAGCAAACAAAAGCTGCAATATTCTTCTCAGGCACACAATTCACAGTTTGTTTTTATTTAACCAAGCTCCGTGTTCATACTTTACATTCTGCTTAATTCAGCAGATTGCCAGTATAAAAGCAACAATATATCAAAAGAAACGCTGAGCTAGATTAGAATTTAACCCTAAAACTTAAGTATTGATTGTAAGAATGTATGTCTAAATTTTATAATTTACATCAGAAAAAAAAGTTTCGATCAATGGCTATGAATTAAATTCAAGAAGCTAACACAAATGAAATCAAATGAATCAGTAAACAGAAAGACATAGAATATATTATCTAAAATCCAATTGGTCAGTAATAAATTCTCACCAACAGTATACTGTTACTTTGGCATCAGTAAAATAGAATGAAAAAAACATATTACTGTGCTCAAGAATCATACAGAATCCAAACAAGAGCATGACTGAAAATGTTGGAAAATGAACAATAACTGCAGGTCATATAGCAGCTACAGCTGAAATGTTAGCTTTCTCTTCAGACTCGGACTGACCTGTGTTTCCTGCATTTTCTGTGAACAGAAATCCGCAAGGATATGGAAGAAATCTTTCAACTTACTCCACACAAGGATTTTAGATTAGCTGTCTGTTATAGAAACACTCAGTTTTCATATTCACTAATTGCCTCACCTGGAAGGACTGTTTGGGGCCCTGAACACATGCCCTTACACTTCCTCACTTACCACCATTCAGGGCCCCAAACAGTCCTTCCAGGTGAGGCAACACTTCACCTGTGAGTCGACTGGGGTGATATACTGCGTCCGGTGCTCCTGATGTGGCCTTTTATATATTGGCGAGACCCGACGCAGACTGGGAGACCGCTTTGCTGAACATCTACGCTCTGTCCGCCAGAGAAAGCAGGATCTCCCAGTGGCCACACATTTTAATTCCACATCCCATTCCCATTCTGACATGTCTATCCACGGCCTCCTCTACTGTAAAGATGAAGCCACACTCAGGTTGGAGGAACAACACCTTATATTCCGTCTGGGTAGCCTCCAACCTGATGGTATGAACATCGACTTCTCTAACTTCCACTAAGGCCCCACCTCCCCCTCGTACCCCATCTGTTACTTATTTTTATGCACACATTCTTTCTCTCACTCTCCTTTTTCTCCCTCTGTCCCTCTGAATATACCTCTTGCCCATCCTCTGGGTCCCCCCCCCCGTCTTTCTTCCCGGACCTCCTGTCCCATGATCCTCTCGTATCCCCTTTTGCCTATCACCTGTCCAGCTCTTGGCTCTATCCCTCCCCCTCCGGTCTTCTCCTATCATTTTGGATCTCCCCCTCCCCCTCCAACTTTCAAATCCCTTACTCACTCTTCCTTCAGTTAGTCCTGACGAAGGGTCTCGGCCTGAAATGTCGACTGCACCTCTTCCTACAGATGCTGCCTGGCCTGCTGCGTTCACCAGCAACTTTGATGTGTGTCACACAGAGGGTTGTGGTTCTGTGGAATGCTCTGCCTCAGAAGGCAGTGGAGGCCAATTCTCTGGATTCTTTCAAAAAAGAGTTAGATAGAGCTCTTAAGGATAGCGGAGTGAAGGGATATGAGGAGAAGGCAGGAAAAGGGTACTGATTGTGGATGATCAGCCATGATCACAGTGAATGGTGGTGCTGGCTCGAAGGGCTGAATGGCCTACTCCTGCACCTATTGTCTATTGTCTATTGTCATTCTAAACTTAAACCTAATCTCCTTGGCTACTCTGCCATCTTCCTTTCCATTAAAACCTTATCTCATTGCCAGTTCTGTGTCTTTGTGTTAGTGTTTTGGGCATGCATCTCGGAATATGCCTGTATAAAATATGCTCCATATTATACACACATTCTGGAGCTGTGGAAAACATTCACAAAGTTAAAAATACAGAACTTCTCCTGGGACTTCTCTTCTAGAACCTAGTACTTCAATCTCCTCAGTCTCCATAGAAATTTGAAAACCTCTAAAATTTCACCAAGAAACAGATTAATGATGCAGAAAACTTCTGCCATTATATCTGCATTAGCAATCATCCTTATACGGTTGTATATATCAGTCCTTGACAAGTGATCTGCAAAATGTTTGTGTAGTTGAGAATGGATCATGGTAATGCTGCAATCTGAAGTGAAAATGGTGCAGTTTCCACGATAAAAATAAGGTGACACTGGGCCTGTACTAGATAATTGCAACACACCGAATACTGAAAGGCCTGCATAGAGTGGAAAAGGTGAGACCATACCCATTAGTTAGGAAGTCTGGAATCTAAGACCACATCCTCATTATAAAGGGACAGCTCTTTAGAATTAAGATGAGGAGGGATTTCTCCAGCCAGTGGGAATTGTGGAATTCATTGCAATGGAGGGGAGTGAATACCAAGCCATTGAGTCTATTTCAGGCAGAGTTTGATAGGATCTTGAATGGCAAGGAGATCAAGGATTAGAGAAAGAAGATGGGAGAATGGAGTTAAGAAAAATAATAAGCCATATTGAATGATGGAGCAGACTCAATAGCCCGACTGGGCTTTACCTTATGGTGATACAGTCTAAGATAGTGTTGCTTTGCCAAGATTGGATGATGTAAATCTTGTGGCGCCATGGATTAAGATCCTCAAGTACAGCTGCAGATCATCTGGTACATCCAGAAAGCATGATATAGGATAGCTTTACCTCACCATCAACCAACATCTTCCTTCAGTTCCTCATTTTACTGCTTTACAATTGCCAAGTGTGGCTTCTCTTAATAGGACAGTACTTCCACTTGTAGCAGATATCGATGGATCTCCAGAACCTTGCGCAGTGCTCAGCAAGCCTTCTCCTCCACTAATAAATCAATTTAGCAGAATCCCATCTCAAGAACTAAAATGCAATTCTTTGCCAGACTCTTAAAAATCTTGTAAATGTGTTCTTAGTTTATCTCTGGAATGTGACCAGGAGATCGCATTGGTGTGAGGACCAAGCAAAGAGCAGAAATTTCTTTTCAATTGAGAGTCAACTTTCGATAGGGTGTGATGCCATAATATGACAGAACTGCGTACTGCTTGAAAATGAACAGGTCATTTAAGTTTACCAGATTGTATGGCACTCACCTTGACAAAATTCTGTCTGTGTTCTTAGAGCACCTGGACATTCAGGAATCAGAAGCCTTTGTAATTCAGGAAGAACTCCAGTTTAACAGGAAACGTCTATGGGAACCACACAATCCCAAAAGCTCTTTTCCTGTGCACCTACTGACTTCTACTCAAAAAATAGAATGTAATATTCTCTTTCCGCATGAACAATGTGTCTATGGCATCAATGCAGACCAAATTGTGAAATAGAGACACATAAGCTGCAGATGTTCCAAATTGTGAAATATAGCAACAAGCAGCTGTGCACGGTTTACAGTGACTGTGCCTACTTCTGCAGGTTTCCTCTATACTCTAGTAGGAAGAAATCTTCAGTGAGCCTATTCCATTTCCTCATGTTTTGGGTCATCTCCTCTTCCTGTAGAGTTATGTTTTATGTTCATACTGCTGCTACCAAAACACCCATCAAAAAGATGAGCTTTATTTGCCACATGCACATGAAACATGCAGTGAAATGCATTGATTGTGTCAAATCAAATCAACGAGGATTGTGCTAGCAAGCGTCGCCATGCTTCCGGTGCCAAAATAGCGTGCCCACAAATCAGTAACCCTAATTTCCCCATTCTCCCCCTTTTTCCATGTTCAAAAATCTGCATGTGTTTGTCTACTTCCCTAATTCTCAGCAACCGTCATTCCTTCTGCAAAACATGCTGGCACGTTTTATATTAATGAAAGCTGCCACACTAATGTATATGGTATGTCAGCATCACTTGTTTCAAAATGAATGTATTTCCATTACCATAATGCAAAAGTAATAACTGAACTTCCTTGCTTTCTTAAGCAGATAATTTAGTTTATTGTGGGGGGAAAAAAATCTTGTCTTACGATTATCCATACAATATAGTTAATAGCCTTTGGGGCACATTATTGGCACAATAATTAAACAAGTCTTTTGCTTCAATAAAATGTGCAATATACTATAAGAATTAAATAAATTACAATAGTAAATGATAAAATACTCTGACTGTCCAACTACAATTCCATTCCCTTTTCAAAATCATGGCAAAAAAAACAAGTCTCAATGGTCTGCATAATTTTCATTAATAGTACAGTGTGCTATAAAATAAAATGATTATTTATTTATTGATTTATTTATAGGTGCAGCATGGTAACAAGCTCACCTGGCTTAATGTGACTATGCCATTCACGTGGTCATGGGGAGAATGTACAAATCCTTATAGATAATGGCAGATTTGAGTCCTGGTCACTTTGCTGTAATGGCATTATGCTACCTTCTATATTACTGTGCCTCCCAGGTGAACTGACCCCTTCAAGTTTGGCCTGCTGTTCCATATGATCATAGCTGATCGACCCCAGACCTTATCTCTTCTTCAGTGCAGTTCTTCATAGTCGTCACTCCCCTGGCCTTTCAAATGGTTATCAACTTTCTCTTTAAATATTCCTAATGATCTAGCCTCCACAATCCTTCAGGGAAGAGACTTCCAGAGATTCACCACCATCTATGAAAAGTTACCGTGCTGGTTGGATGTTATTTCGCCAGAAACATCCAGATCTGTTATTTTTGCTTCATCAAAAACATCAAATTTTAAGGATGTTTGAGTATACCTGTCATGTAATGAAATTACATATGAGAGGATAGCTTCAGGTTTTATTCTCAGTTTGTAAAGGCTTTGTAATTTCAGCCATAGAAGCAGAAAAAGAAGTTGCAATCAGTAACTTGATGGTGAAATAAGGGGTAAGACCAGTGATTCCCAAAGGGGGAGGATAGATGTCCTGAGGGAGTGTTAGAGGAAACAGAAGTCATCGAGGAGTGTTCAAAACTCTTGGGGGTTGGGGTGGCGGTAAGCAGCACCCTAACCTGAAGCACGAGGCCTGAAGACTGTTTGTAGAGCAGGCACTTCGAAAAAAATGGATGAAGCAATGGAACGTAGGAAGAACCATAGCTCTGCAGACAGTGAGCACTCGCGGTCACAACACATCTGAAACTCGGCAATCTCATCCGGCCTTACCAGCCAAACAGACATTATTGGGGATGCATAAGTTAGTAACCAGGGTGCCCAACAGCTCCCCTTGACTCGTGGCACGGAACAAATTCATGCAATTTTATGGTTGGTAAGTCAAGTATACTCTTTCAACTTTTTCCTACAGATCTATGGAAAACAGGTTGTGTAACAATATAGTACTGGCCAGAACCAAATGGTGAAGTAGAGCCTATCAGTCAACCTGCCAACTCTGAGGATTCCTCTCGAGGTGTTCAAGGTGTCCTCAGCTTTATAGGTGCAGTTAAGAACCATCCTTGGGGATTAGGATACCTTACGTGATTGGTCAATCGCACTAACTGGAATAGTATAAAGGTAGCTTGACGAACACCAGCTCTATCCCTACTAACATTCAGATTCCAAGTTGAATCCTTGTCAATTCAATTTTCTTTGCTGTGATCATCTTCATCTTTGCTTCACCGTTCCTTTGCGTGCCGCTACCATCATTCCATCCGTGTCAACTCGCCGCCACATCAACATCTGATAGGCATTCCCGGTTTGTGTTAATTTTTAATTTTAATTTAGCCCTGTTAATGATGGATAAAAACGTAGGGTGCAACCTCTATGAGTCTGAAGGTGGTGAAGCCTTGAATTCTAATCCTGCTAAGAAACAGAAACTACAGACAGTGTGTCAATACAATGTTACATACCTGGAGTATAGTTTTATTTCATTCCTTTCAGAACAGCGACGCCCCATGTGTCTTATTTGTAATATTGTGCTGTCTACTGATGCCATGAAACCATCAAAGTTGTAGGAACACCTCTGTAAAAGACACTCTGAAAAGGCTACTTATGGTATTACTCAGTTCCAAAAGATGAAAAAAGCATTTGAAAAGTGTTGCATTTGCTAATGAAGCTAAGAATGACCCTGACAGTGGTCTCATTGCTTCTTATAACATTTCCAAAATGATAGCAAAGTGTGGAAAATCTCATACAATTAGTGAAAGTTTAATAATGCCTGCTGTATCAGAAGTGCTCACCACTATTCTCAAAATGGATACCAGTATTTTAAAATCAATTCCTCTGAGTAATAACTTTGTAGCTCATTGTATTGATGAAATGAGTGAAGACATTGAGTATCAGCTGTGCAAAGAGCTACAAAAAAATGAATTTGGGATACAACTGGATAGTCAACTGTGTGAGAAAATGAGGCATTGCTAATGGCATATGTACAGTTTATTAAAATGGAAACGTTTATGAAGAGATTCTCTTTTTGAAAAAAGTAAAAAAAAAATACCAATGGAAAATCAATCTATGACGAGCTCAAAATGTATATTGAGGGTAAAAGTATTCCGATTAGGAACCCTATCTCTTGTGTAACAGATGGAGCACCATATATGACAGGTTGCCATGCTGGTTTAGTGGCATTTATGAAAAAAGAAATTCCATGTCAGTTTGCAATCCATTGTGTAATTCATCATCAACATGTCGCAGCCAAAAACCTCAGCCAGTGACTTTTTTCAAGTATGACTCTTGTAATATCTGCTATCAACAAAATTAAAGCTCATCTATTAAATCGCAGAATATTTCACCAGTTTTGCCAAGATATCGATGAAGAACTTGGGCGCTTGCTTCTTCACACTGAAGTGCGATGGCTATCAAAAAGGCTGCTGCTTAAATCATTTCTGTGATTTTTTTTGACACCTGTGTTTGAATTTTTGCTCAAAGTTGACAAGAGCTTGGGAAGCAAGATTGAATTTCTACATGGAAATGTGACATATCTAGCCTATGACAAAATAAACATTCTAAATAATGAAACTGCAGGGTAAGAATTTCAATTTAATCCAGGCAAAAAGTACAGTGTCCACTTTTATTGGAAAATTGGAAATATATAAGTAAAACATTGGGAGAAGAATAGTCTCACAATTTCCTTGCATGGAAAGTATGTCACTCCCTTTTACAGACAGTGATTTGCAAGAGTACTGCTTACACCTGCAGCCACTGAAAAAGGGTTTTCAGAATTGATTCAAGGATTTAAATGATCTGAAAATTTCAGACTGGGTAATTAACCCATTGCTTTACAAGGTGGAGGAACAGGAAGAGAGCTTGCAAAAAGAAACTATCGAAATTCAGAATGATGAAGAAACAAAACTGCTTTTCAAAAATGTCAGCTTTTGTGGTAGATGGTTACATTGTCATATGAATTTTCCTACTCTTGAGAGAACAGCCAAGCTGCTCTTCATTGCATTTCTATCCTCCTACCTTGCTGAAAGAGGCTTCAGTGCAGTGAACCACAAACTCACTAAAAACAGAAACCGCTTAGACATTGTTACGCTTGGGGACTTGGAATTTGCTGTCACAACTTGAACCAGATGTGTCAACTCTTGCTAAAAACCATTAAGCTCAAGGATCACATTGATATCAAAGCTGCTGTACAAGTGCACAGGTACTGTATAAGCTAGGTTTAAAGACAAATAACAAATTGAAGAAGAATCATTTTTCTCACATTAGCACATGGTAGACAAGATTTTACACTACAGGCTTGCCAGAAAGTATATTGTGCCTGAGGGGTGTTGGCAAGTACGAAGGTGCTTTAGGAGGACGTTGGGATAAAAAAAAGTTGGGAAACACTTAGTTGAACCACTTTGCGCTGAGATCAGAATCAATTTCTTTACTTAAGAGGGTGGTGGTCCATTTTAAGTACCTGGGGACAAGCGTGCAATTTTTATAAGGGGTTGATGAGGTTGACTGATGAGAGTAGGGCACTGTATGTATTCTACACGGACTTCAGTAAGGCACTTAACAAGGATTCACATGGTTGGCTGACCAAGAAAATTATGATGCATGTGATCCGTGGTGACTTGGTAGACTGGATCTGAACTGACTTGCTCACAGAAGACAGAGAGAAGGGTTGAAATTTATTTCTCTGGCAGGAGGTAGTGTTTCTCAGGTCACTGCTGGGACCTCACAAATGACTTGGATGGACATGAAGATGGATGGGTTAGTAAGTTTTGAGGTGACACAAAGATTGGTGGAGTTGAGACGGTGAAGAAGATTGTCAGAGGATATAGCAGGATATACGTACATCAGTGCGTACATGAGTGGAGGAACGGCAGAAGCCGTTTAACCTGCGCAAGTGTGAGATGTTGAGAATGTGGAGGCTTTGGAAAGAGTACAGAAATGATTTTATTTAGCAATAAGGCATGGAGTAGACTCTTCCAGACCTTCAAGCCATGCTCCCCCGCCCCCAGAAACTCCCATTAAACCCCTGATGGACTCTAACCTAATCATGAAACAACTTACAATGACTAATTAACTTAACTGGTAGGTCTTTGGACTGTGGGAGGAAACTGCACAGATTCCATGGGGAGGACACACAGACTCCTTGCAGACAGCACCGGAATTGAACTCTGAACTTGGGAGCGCCCTGAGCTGTAATGGTGTTGTGCTAACCGCTGTGCTACCATGGCACCCAATGGTACTTCTAGGAATTACTAAGATGTTGCATGGTAAGATCTAGAAGGAGAAGTTGGATAAACTTGAGTTGTTTTCTCTGCAGTGTCACAGGCTGAGGGGAGACCTAAGATTATGACAGGAGAGATAGTCAGATTGTGCTTTCTCAGGATAGACATGTTAAATAGTTGAGGGCATACATTTCGGGTGAGGGAAGGAAAGTTTAATGGAGATGTATGGAGTTTGTCTTTTATACAGAGAGTGCAGGTGCCTGGAACAGGTTGCCAGGAGTAGTGGTGGCAGCAGATACAGAGAGGCATTTAAGAGGCTTTTAGATTGGCACATGAATATGCAGGGATAGCACAGCAAAATGCCTTTTAGAAAAGCTCTCTTCTGGAAAGAACTGTAGGGCTATTAAAACAAAAGCTTCATTCTATCTTTTTAAAAGTTTCTTCCCGTTGGTAGTTAATTTGATCAACCATTCTAGTTAGTCTCTCCTCTACCTATTTCATCAGTCACCGCACTGCACTGCAAACACTTAAAATCACTTTTTATAATGCTGTTTGCATTGTAAATACCTGCTGGTATTTATGTATTTATTCATGTTTCAATATCCGTAATTTAACCTCCAATTTTATTTTATATCATTCTTCATTCTGGTAATTGGTGAATATTGTTGTTTCCAGACACATGTTGTACCAACAAACCACAGTAAATATGTGATACATGTAATAAATATAGTGGATAAAATTGATCCTTGATCCTTGAAGAATACTGATCATGTGCGGGCAGAAGACATTGACACAGACGTTGTGGGCCAAAGGACCAATTCTTGTTCTGTGCTGTTCTATATTACAGAGTCACAGAACATTACAGCACAGAAACAGGCCCTTTTGCCCATCTAGTCTATGCTGGACCATTAATCTGCCTCATCCCATTGACCTGCACCTGGGCCATAAGCCCTCCCATCCATATACCTATCCAAATTTCTCTTAAATGTTGAAATCACCCCCACATCCACCGCTTGTGCCGGAAACGTGTTGCACACTCTCTCAACCCTCTGAGTGAAGAAAATTCCCCTCATGTTCTGCTTAAACATTTTGTTTTTCACCTTCAACCCATGACCTTCAGTTTTAGCCTCACCCAACCTCATTTACTCTATTCATACCCCTCATAATTTTGTATACCTCTAACAAATTTCCTCTCAATCTTCAACATTCCAGGAAATAAATTCCTAACCTCTTCAACCTTTCCCTATTACTCAGGCCCTCAAGTCCCAGCAATATTCTGGTAAATTTTCTCTGCACTCTTTCAATCTTATTTACATTTTCCCCATAGGTAGGTGACCAAAACTCGACACAAAACTCCAAATTAGGCCTCACCAACATCTTATACAATTGCAACAAAATATCCCAATTTCTGCACTCATAACATTGATTTATGAAGGCCAATGTTCCAAAAGCTTTCTTTACGAACCTATCTACCTGTGATGCCTCTTTCAAGGAATTATGGATCTGTATTCCCAGGTCCCTCTGTTTTGCTGCACTCCTCAGTGTCCTACAGCTCACTGTGTAAGACCTGATTGGTCCTCCCAAGGGGCAACACCTCACACTTGCCTGAATTAAATTCCATCTGCCATTTTTCAGCCTATTTCACCAGTTGGTCCAGATCCCGCAGCAAGCTTTGATAGTCTTTCTTGCTGACCACTACACGCCCAATCTTGGGCTCATCCACAAATTTGCTGATCTAGTTTACAACAATATCATCCAGATTGTTGATATAGATGACAGATAACAATGGACTCAGCACTGATTGCAGCGGCACACCATTAGTCACATGCCTCCAGTCAGAGAGGCAACCATCTACAACCACACTATGGCTTTTCCCACAAAGCCAAGGTCTAATCCAATTTACTACCTCATTTTGAATCCCAAGTGGCACAATAATCTAAATTAGGCCTCACCAACATCCTATAAAATTTCAACATAACATCCCAACTCCTGTACTCAATAGATTAATTTATGAAGGCTAATGTGGCAAAAACTTTCTTTATGGCCCTATCCATCTGTGACACCACTTTCAAGGAATTATGGATCTGTATTCCCAGGTCTTTCTGTCCTATCATTCACCATGTAAAACTTCCCCTGCTGGTCCTCCCCAAGTGCAACATCTCATGTTAAATTCCATCTGCCATTTGCAGCCCATTTTTCCAGCTAGTCCAGACCCTGCTGAAAGCTTTGATAATCTTTCTCGCTGTCCACTACACCCCAATTTTTGTGTCATCTGCAAATTTGCTGATACAGATTACCACATTATAATCTAGATCACTAACACAGATGATAAACAACAAACGACCCAGCATTGATCCCTGCAGCCCACTGCTAGTCACAGGGTTCCAATCAGAGAGGCAACCATCTATAACCACTCTCTGGCTTCTTCTGCGAAGTCAATGTCTAATCCAATTTACTACCTCAATGCCAAGCGACCGAACCTTCTTGACCAACCTTCCATATGGGACCTTGCCAAAGACCTTTCTAAGGCCCATGTAGACAACATCCACTGCCTTGCCTTCATCAACTTTTCTGGTAACTTCCTTGAAAAAGATGGGTCAGACATGACTTACCATGCACAAAGCCAAGCGACACACACAAAATGCTGCAGGAACTCAGCAGGCCAGGCAGCATCTATGGAAAAGAGTACAGTCGAAGCAGTCTCCTAATCTGCATTGGGTCTCACTAATATACAGGAGGCCACACCGGGAGTACCGGATACGGTAGATGATTCCAACTAACTCATAGGTGAAGTATCACCTCATCTGGAAGGACTGTTTGGGGCTCTGAGTGGTAGTGAGAGAGGAGGTGTAGGGGCAGGTGTAGTATTCTTTTCCATAGATGCTGCCTGGCCTGCTGAGTTCCTCCAGCATTTTGAGTGTGTTGCTTAAATTTCCAGCACCTGCAGATTTTCTCTTGTCTGTGGATGCATAAAGCCATGCTGACTATCCCTAATCAGTTTCTATCTATCAAAATACTTATATATCCAGTCTCTTAGAATACCTCTCAAATACTTCCCTGCTACTGATGTTAGGCTCACGGGCCTTTAATTTCCTGGCTTATTCTTAGAGCTTTTCTTAAACAACAGAACAGCATTAGTTATCCAACAATCCTCCAGCATATTACCTGTGGCTGAGGATGTTCTTACTGGCTCTGCTATTCTGCTCTTGTCTCCCACAGGGTCCAAGGGAACATCTTGTCAGGCCCTGGAGATTTATCCACTCTAATATGCCTCAAGACAGCAAACACTTCCTCCTCTGTAATCTGAATCATTGAATCCCATAACATTAAGCTGTCAGTCCTGCCTCTCCTGCAACCAAGTCTCAGTAATGTCTACAGTGTCATAGTTCCATATGCTGATCTATGCCCTAAGCTCACATGCCTTTCCTACAATACTCCTTGCATTGAAATACGTGCAGCTCATAACATTAGTCCCACCATACTCAACTTTTTGAATCCTGACCTTTTAAGTAGACTTAACGCCATCTTTTTCCAGAACCACTGCACCATCTGTTCTTGCACTCTGGTTCCCATCCCCATGCAAGTCTAGTTTAAATACCAACCCATGCAGCACTAGCAAACCTCCCTGTTAGGATATTAGTGTCTACCCCCTTGCAACCACCAGTTCTATGGTAGACCATAAGCTATGTGCTGGGTTTGAGGTTTTATCTTCACACATTCCCCTCCTCATATTCCAAAGACTGTGCTGGTGCACTGAAAGCAGCGATGAACATTGCCAATGTCTGTCTTCAGTGAAGAATGACTCTCAAGGATAGAAGAGTGGCTTACCATTTTCAGGATCTTGTTATAGATTTTATTAGAAGATGGTGCCTATATAGCAGAGAGAGAGAATGTATATCACCTCCAATCCAAAACTGTGATCACCCCAACTTCAGGCATCATGTTTCAGTTTGTATTGTTGACTTGTTCACTGAAGTAGATAAAAGAATGGCCCTTACATGCAAAGTAAAGTTCCTCAACTGCCTGCTCCTGCTCCTCGTGTACATTGCTTTTGAAAAATAAATATCTGTTGCACATTGTTTCTACCTCAGATCTAACCCCTAAAATGCGAATAACAAACAGGACCCTCGATACAACTATAAAGAGTCTCATTAGTTAAAAGGGTAATTCATGGTATCCAAAATGTTTGTCTTCAAGCAATTTAGCTGGAAGGGACATGCACCAGCTGTGAGATGAGCTTCAGCTTTCATGTTCTAGACACTGGAAATTTAGAAGAAAATGGAAAGGATGTCCTGTTAAGGATTGTTCAGGTGTGGGAAACGAATTAGAAAACAGAACTTCAGGTGTGCTGACATAAAGCCATCTCGGCAGAGGCAAATTGACAAAGAGAAAGCCAGCCATGGCTGTAAGATCAATGTCAGAATGGAAGTTTCAGTTTCTGGTATCAAATAGCAAAAGGCCTCGATAGAGTGGATGAGGAGAGGATGCTTCCTATGGTGGGAGTGTCTAAGACCAGAGGACTTAGCCTCAAATAGAGGGTTTCCTTTCAGAACAGAGGTGAGGAGGAATTTCTTAGCCAGAGAGTGGTGAATCTGTGGAATTTGTTGCTGCAGGCAGCTGTAGAGGCCAAGTGTGTACATATGTTTAAGGCAAAGGCTGATAGATTCTTAATTGGTCAGGGCATGAAGGGATACGAGGAGAAGGCAGGAAACTAGGCTGAGAGGAAAAATGGATCAGACATGATGAAATGGTGGTGCAGACTCAATGGGCCAAAAGGCCTAATTCTACTCCTATACCTTACGGTTTTATATGCTGACATCAGTTCAAGATGAGCTGCACCCACTGCTGTTCACACTGCTGACCCACAACTGTACTGCCAGATCCATTCATCAGCTTCACCGATGATAGAACAGTGGTTGGCCTCATCAGCAACAATGATGAGTCAGTATAGAGAGGAGATAGACAGGCCTGTCAAATGGTGTGAGAACAACCTGAGTCTCATCATGGACAAAAGAAATAATTGCAGACTTCAGGAAGGCACAGGATAACCACTCTCTATCGTACCAGCAATGGCTTTGCTGTAAGAGAGTAAAGACTACAAAGTTCCTTGGTGTGGATATAATGGACGATCTCCTTGAACCTTGACCCAGAACACCTCCTCACTAGTCAAAAAGGCACGGCAGTGTCTATACTTTTTGAGGAGATTGAGGTGTGCAAGGCTCTCCACCCCCATTCCAATAACTTTCGACAGGAGCACCATCGAGAGTGTCCTGTCTGGCTCCATCATTGTGTGGTGTGGAAGCTGCGAGGCTTCCGACCAGAAAACCCTACAGAGTACTGTAAAAACCACCAAGGGGAT
The DNA here is from genome assembly GCF_963921235.1 of Mobula hypostoma. Classification (NCBI taxonomy): domain Eukaryota; kingdom Metazoa; phylum Chordata; class Chondrichthyes; order Myliobatiformes; family Myliobatidae; genus Mobula; species Mobula hypostoma. The sequence continues at coordinate 44,636,843 of NC_086103.1, read as the reverse complement.
CACAAGGGGTTCCCTCCCCTCTACTTGTTACCTTTACTGGAAGTGTTCATGAACTTGAACATGAACGTCAATTGGATTGGCCTATTTTCAAATCTTCACAATAAGGGCAGATGTAGGCCTGAGGCATTGCTGAAGATCTCTACACCCATCCCAGAATCTCTTTGACCCACTACCATCAGGAAGGAGAAACAGAAGCATCGAGGCTAGGACTACCAGATGGGGTAACAGCTTCTTCCCTCAGGCTGCAAGACTAATGAACACCCTGCCACCATGAAGGCTGCGTCACTGGAACAGTGAGCTGTTTACTGTTTACCTGTGCTGCACACTACGTGCATTTGAATGATAGTTTATTAACTTATTTATGGTAATATGTTGGTCAATGCACTGTGTGTGATATATGTTCTGTGGGTGCACTGTGGTCTAGAGGAACGTTATTTGTTTGATTGTGTATGTGTGCAGTGAGATGACAATAAACTTGAACGGGAATTTCAATCAGACTGGCTTATTTTTAAATCTTCACAGTAAGGGCAGGACTTAAATTATTAATATGGATAATTTAGCCAGAGGTAATTGCCAAAAATAAGAAAAAGGATGATGTACAAAATCGTCTGAAAATTGTCTCGAAATAGTCAAAGAACAACAGTGCAAGATAATAAGATTAAAATCTGAGTTGAAAGAATAAACCAGGTGCATACATAATAAAGTGGAAAATAATGCAGGACACTGAATGAGAAAGGAACATGGCAGAATATTTTCCTTTGGATTACATTTATATAAATGTTATTTGGAGAAAATTTTGTGTTGGTTGGATTTTAAACCTACGTGAAATTAATTTAGACCAATAAATACTTTGGCATGTTGGCATTTTGAGTTGGCCAGAGATAAAATTAACCAGTCAGATGAAACTGAAGTGAGAATTCAGTTAATTTGCATATTAGTAATTTTTAAAGCATGATAATTTCATTCCTTTTCATCACCTCATTCTTTCATTTCTACTTCAGAGAATTTTAATCCCTTCCACAAACTATAAATCCAAGTTGTACCTCCTTCATTCAAAGCAAGCTCATATTAATGGGTTTCTCCCTGTGCAATCCAATTTCACACCTGTGCAACTCTGTTCCTGCTTTGCACTTTCATGACGACTAAAAGAAAACTATTAAAAATAGGATCAGTCAAGCATTGAACTTCCAACATCAGCTTCATGTAGAAAACATAGTCTAGTGTAATGTAACAATAAGAGCTTTGCAAGTGTGTCAGGAAAAGGGTTCAGTAAAAGTAACCACCATATCCTAGAAGTTAAAACTTTAACTATCTCACTGCCACCACTTAGACTACTGCATGAATTCTTCTTGTAAATGAAAATGTTTTTTGTTTTTCAAATTGATTACACAACACCTTGGTCTACTGTAAATTATGTAAATTAGAGTACTGTGCAAAGGTCACAGGCACATGTATATAACTAGGGGTAGACTAAGACCTTTGCACTACTGCAGTAATTTTATGTACTGCACTGTACTGTTGCTGCAAAACAACAAATTTCATGACATATGTGAGTGATGATAAACCTGATTCTGATATGGGTCTCTGTTGTGGACTGAGAGTGGGAAGGGGGCAGGGAGAGGGGGGGATCATGGTGGTGAAAAGGGGAAGGGAGAGAGGAAGGAGTGGGAAGCACCAGAGAGACATTCTGTAATGATCAATAAACCAATTGTTTGAAATCAAATGACCTTGCCTGGGTGTGTCTGCATCCACACCACTCCCCGTCCCTGGCACTCCTTCTCTGCCACCTATCTCTCCTGCGGCGTTCCACCCTCGCCATTCCCAACATCCTTTCCTCCCGCCAGATTTACAACTCCGCTCCATGTTAACAAATACAGTAGTTTGCAAAAGTCTTAGGCTCCCGAGCTATACTTTATGTGCCTGCGACTTTTGCATAGTACTGTACGTGCAAGTTGTGCTGAACCTGATCTAACGATTAACATGAAGTGGGCTTGGGATCTTTGGGGAAGGCCAAATACAAGGAGGCTAGATTAACACTGATATTTTCTCCTCGCAAAACCACTTTGTGTCACAAGAATTCTTTCAACAACAAAAAGAATTGGCGGTCACACGATAGGAACCTTCTGTAGCGAGGAAGTTCTGGAGAGACATGCCAGGCGGCAGATGCAGCTTCATAGGCCTCTGCTCTCCAATAAAGCACAATTGCTAACAGCAGGATGAAATATTGTGGCACGGGTGAGGGCTGGGATGATGCAATGACTGTGTATGAACGCACTTGTCCCTTCTTTTGAAAGGATATTCTTCAGATCATTTAATCAATGTCTGTCATTCCAAAGATGATCTGGATCGCAAGCAGGCTGGTGTCCCAAGGCTGGGTGTGCCTGCACCTGCACCACTCCCCATCCCTGCCAATCCTTCTTGGCCACCTATTTTACACCTTTCCCACAGCACCTCACCCTCGCCATTGGATTGAATTTCCAACTGCGACATTGATGGCAACAGCAGTGAAGCTATGAATAGACAAGTAACATGCAAACTGCTTTTGGATTTTGTCCTTGTGAGTAAGGCTTTTGTTTTACTTTTAATTTACAGTATTTAATTACGTTTGTATATTTATGAATTTAGAGTTTCTCTTAGTAGTTCAAAATTCTTATTTTAAGAACAATTATCGATTTGATGTTTTACTAACTGTTAAACTGATTTTAAATGACAATATTTACCGACTTTAATTTCTCACTCTTTCTGTTCCCCTCTGTTGCCCTCCATACCTCCATGTCTCCCCAGCACTAGTACGAGGGGTGATTGATAAGTTTGTGGCCTAAGATAGAAGGAGTCAATTTTAGAAAACCTAGCCTCAGGGCACTGGCAAGTTGTGTTAACTGGGGTACCATGGCTTCAGTGAATCAAGATCAAAGACACTGGTTATCACATGGATTGTAGCCTGGGGGTAATTTGAGATTGAGCTTTGGGGGTGGGCTTAGTCAATGGACAGCAGAATCATGGGTAGAGGCAAGTTTGGGATTTACCCCAGTGAGACCTCACTCTAGCACTGTGCTATGAAATTGAGTGACTATCAATGGTCACTTCTTGACAACTGTGGACTAAATTAACAGAAGTTATAGCATGGAAGTGGGCCATTTGGCTCAATAAGTCCTTGCCAACTTTACAGAACAATCCGCCCCCATTGCCAAGTTAATTTTCAGGATTTGGCTCAAAAAAGAAAAATTGGATGGAAAGTGAAATTGATTCAGGGGCAAACATGACATGCGTTGGCAGGGCCCAGTGACATGCAATAATCTGGAGATTTTAGTCCATCCAAACTGCATTTTCTATTGCATTGTACTGAAATAAACAGAACTGCAAATCCCAATTTCATCATTACAATTTTTAATAGCTATCCTCCCAACCTGCATCTCAAATGAAAGTTTTCCATCTTGATTCTCCATGCCTCCTTTATCCCTATACTCGCCTTAACAACTCCAAAAGCTCTCCTTTCCTTTACATCTAACCTCTCTTTGCCTCTCATTTGTCTGTCATGATTTTTACAAATGTCCTTCAATTTTTCAGTCTTCTTAAAATCTATTTCTGACAGCAGCTTTGATCAATCTTTCTCATCTCTCTGTTGTCCTTGTGTCCATTTTAAATTAACATTTTGAAGAAGCATTTTCATAAGATTTCCTTTATTAAGGATGTTATATTAAAGAAAGCTATTAATAGCTGTAATTTAGTTCCTACGTGCTAGCAACATATTAGGAGTTATAGGGTTGGTCAATGCCAAATTAGCATATGTATAAAAGCAACAGCTGCATCATATCAACATTATTATACGTAAGTGTATAAGTGGGAGAAAACCAGAGTACCTGGAGGAAACCCACTTGCTCACAGGAAGTACGTACAAGCTTTTTATGGATGGTGTCTGAATTGAACTCTGAACTCTAGCGTTGAACTAACTGCGATGCTACTGTGGCACTCACAGAGCTTCAGACAAAAAAAAAGTACCGAAGGATTTGATTCTTAATCCATTGAAGATGACTAGCAAGTTTGCCCACTTGCCCATTTCGAATATGGGCACATTTCCTTTGGCAATTTTCAATGTGCTGTAGCTAATGCTGATGTTAATTTGGGTTGAGGTACTGCAGTGGTAACTTCAGGAAGTGGAAAGAAGATTGTAAGAGCTGATCTGAGGAAGCGAAGCAATACAGAGTTAGAATGATATTGTATGGAAGCAGTCATTGGCCCTCTGGGTCCATGACAACCACTAATTGTACACTAATCCCATTTTCACTCTCCCCACATTGCTACTAGCTCCCCTGAGATTCTGCTGTTTATCTAGAAGTGGAAACCTCATGTGAGCCAATTAACTTACTAGCCTACATGTATCTGAGATGTACTTGGGACACCAGGGCATCAGGGAGTGGAGGGAACACATGCAGTCAAAAGGAGAACATGCAAACTCTACTTGGACAGTACTAAAGATCAGAATTGAATCTGAATCACTGGACCGGTTAGGCAGTAATTCTACCAGTTGAATTATTGCCACCAGTCTCTAGCTGACTCCAGTGACAAGAACTTCTTCATCATTTCAAGATAAATAACAAATATTGCTAAGGTACATTTAACTAATAATACAAATCTGCCTGTGTAATAAATCATAAGAGCCATTTTAGGACCTTTTCTGAACGGGAATATTTAAGATTACTTGGAGAATTTCTTATATTTCAGGTGCTTGTGAATCCTGACATTCAAATATAACTTGGGACTTTGTCTTGTTATTCTCTACTTTCTGTAAGGTAACTGAAATTTGATTTGTTAAATAATGCTTAACGTACGAGGGGTGATTGATAAGTTTGTGGCCTGAGGTAGAAGGAGTCAATTTTAGGAAACCTAGCACATTTATTTTTCCTACATTTGCACACACAGTCCAGCGGTCGTGGAGAATATGGATCCCTTCTTTGTAAGAAGTCGGCATCTGGGATCTCCAGAAAGTGGTCCACAGCAGGGGTGATCGATAAGTTCGTGGCCTAAGGTAGAAGGAGATGAGTTACTAACTTCAAACTTTCTGTATTTTCACTCAAGGAGTTGAGCTGCACGTGCATGTAACAAGAGCTGTATAACTGAACAACAGGAATTCTGCAGGTGCTGGAAATTCAAGCAACACACATCAAAGTTGCTGGTGAACGCAGCAGGCCAGGCAGCATCTATAGGAAGAGGCGCAGTCGACGTTTCAGGCCGAGACCCTTCGTCCTGACGAAGGGTCTCGGCCTGAAACGTCGACTGCGCCTCTTCCTATAGATGCTGCCTGGCCTGCTGCGTTCACCAGCAACTTTGATGTGTGTTGCTGTATAACTGATCTCCTTCTACCTAAGGCCACAAACTTATCAATCACCCCTGCTGTGGACCACCTGGAGGTCCAAGATGCTCTCGTTACATGCATGTGCAGTTCTTTGAGTGATAATGCAGAAAGTTTGAAGTTAATAACTCATCTCCTTCTACCATAGGCCACAAACTTATCAATCACCCCTGCTAAGAACCACTTTTATAAAGAAGGGATCCGTATGCTCCATGACTGCTGGACTAAGTGTGTACATGCAGGAGGGGACTATGTTGAAAAATAAATGTGCTAGGTTTTCTGAAATTGACTCCTTCTACCTTAGGCCATGAACTTATCAATCACCCCTCGTAGTGGGTGTACTGTAAATTGATTAATGATGTTGATGCTCCTTTTGGTCCCTTGCCTAAGGCAAAAAAAAAAGTAGTTCAGAGCAGGTCCTTGTATTGCATTTTAAATAACCCTGTCATTGCCTACATGGGTTGCTGGTGCCTCTGAAGACCTGCATTGGACTCGGCTTATTCCTTTGTGACTGATAGGTTTTTCTGACTGGCAACTGCATGGCTCGTTAGCAGCCAAATGTTTTTCTGTCACTGCCCCCCTCCCCAACACCCTCAGGCAATGTACAGTGGGGTTCCAAATTCAGAAGCCACAAGATAGTGGCAGCAAAACAACTTTACTCGTTGGATACAACACCAGAAATATGGCTAAATTATATTAAAACAATGTTTTGTAGTGGACATCATTTCTAATTAAAAAAAGCATCTCTATGATTTGAGAGGTTTACATGTTAAAGATGGAGGGTATAAAACAGCTTAAATTTCAGATGTTTGAAATGAAAATGTTCCCTTTGAAACCGTGGTATGATTCCATGAAAGGTGATAATTTGAAATTGCAACAGAAATAATGTGGTTGTTGTTTACAGAATAAAAACATTAATTTTAGAAGAGATTTTCAAAGGCTTAACTTGCAGCTGTTGCAAACTTCCTATGTAACTTGTATGCAGACAGGTGGAATATTGCCTAATATTAGTATTGTACTTCATTAATATTCTTATGAATCTAGCTGAAATAAATTCATAAGTTACTGTAAACTTAAAATTTGTGGCAATACATCATTGCTTCAATTGGGTGAGAGCTAAAGAATATTTCAGTAACAATGGCTACATGAAACTTATCTCGAAGTTAAGGTTTAATTGGATACTGTAAGTATGGGAACTAGGACTCTCCAGAAAGAGTACATTCAAAAAAATGTAATAATGTAGGAGATGTAAACAAAAACTGAAGTCATTTGAGGAACGTCGGGGGTTATGTTGCAATATATATTTTCTCTGACATCTATCTTATTGTATGCACTAAAAATATATATGAAACAAAGAGGGATTTAAAAAGAAACCCTAACATTGCCTAGTAATGATGTTGACATACTAACAGATGAGAAACATCTCAAACTGAATCAAATTTAAGGATTTACATTAAGGCTTCACATTATGTATATTAGCTATTATTTTACTATTTTTGTGAGAAATATGTCCATGGTGGCAAGGACCAAGTTCATGAATGTGTAGCGTATCTGTTACATGCTCTTACAGATTTGCTTCCATTGATTCTGTGAATATTTAACAATTAAATGAATCATATACTATTTTAGAGGATGTTGCATCCAAAGGTGCTTTATTCAGTCATCAAAGCAACCTCAAGAGATTGGGGCCTGGAAATTGAGGAATACTAATAGTAAAGCTTAGAAAGTTTCATGATTTCATCAATATAATGTTGGGTAATGCGGAAGACACTGGGACTTCGTTGGGAGGGAGATAGAAAGCCCAGTGATGTGGTGTTACGCCAACAACTTCTCCATCAATGTCAGCAAAATAAAAGAGCTTGTTATTGTCTTGGGGGAGAGGGCAGTGCACATGCTCCTGTTTACATCAGTGGAACTGAGGTCAAAGGGGTTGAAAGATTCAAGCTCTTGTGAGTGAGCATCACCAAAGGCTGTCCTAGTCCAACTACGTTGGCACAAAAACCAAGAAAGCTTAGCAGCTTATTGTTTATTGTTTGACCTTGTACTACCTCAATGGATTGTTGTAATGAATTCATCTGTATGAACATTATGCAAGACAAGTTCTTCACTGCACCTCAGTATATGTGAGAATAATAAACTAACTTAACAATTTTACACAAAGGCCTGATATCTTGGGATGAACAATGATCGACCTGCTCCAACTGTCGGGTGTCAACATTTCAAAGACCAGTTGGTACTGGGAAGGATCAGCAACAAGGATGTGGGTATGGAGTGCCGGTATGGATGCTATCTGCAGACTGAGCAATGCATCATAGTTGGTGGGGTGGGGATTTTGCAGCAATTGTAGGCTGTAGGTGATGGGAATGAGAGACAGTTGATTGGGATGGAGAAGGGTGTCAACATCTTGTGTGGAGTTAAGTATTCCAGGTGTCTAGGTCGTTCATGATTGGGGACAGGGAGTGCTCAGTAGAGGTTCTGTACATTGAGCTAAGTAGTGATGCTTACCTTTTAGAAGTGTCTCTACCATTATGACATTAGTAAAACATAGCTGCTTTTGGAGTTACCATTACTGACTAACAGCCGCTTTTAGAGGAAGCTGATTTAATTTCCCACACACCATTCCAAAAAAACATCGTACACAAAATGACATCATCAAGGTAAGAAGAAACATGAACATAAATATCTGGTCAAATTTCTGCCACAGCATTAAAAATGGCAAAGAAAAACTGTAATTGTGTTAAATGCATGCATCTTCTTTTGTTTTTAAATCTAAAATGGTCCTATAGTACTGAAAAAAGATAGTGCAGCAGAATCCATTTCCTAAGATTATTTACACACCCTATGAACCTTTTCTACAGAGAACACAAAAGAAGATGTCATTAAGATATCCTAAAATTGATTTTCTATAGCACTAATATTCATGACAAACTAATAACACAAAGCATTTGAAAATCATTAATTAGGAACAGCAAACATTTAAGGCTAAATGGGACCTACATTTTAAAAAAACAGCAGATTGATTTAATAAATATGATACAGTCGTGCCTCTAAGCTTGGTGAGATGGAATTTCAAAGTTACTGTAGCCCTAAAGGAGGGAAATAGAAGATAGTTATTGCCTCTCAAAGAATGTTAGTTGACTGCAGAACTTCACAATTGATATGCCCATAACTGAATAATTCTCCAGTGGAGCCTTCCAGTCAGCATAAAGCAGTCTACAGGACTCCTCAAAGTGTCCAATGCGTCACTGTGAGTTTCCATGGATTGTGAATTCCTCAGTTGGGATATCTAACTTCCAAGCCCAAATCAGATGTTGCTAGTCTCGAGCCTATTGAAATGAGGGCAACTGGCTACCAAGAGAAGGGGAAATGTCAGAATCATAGAACACTACAACACAGAAAGAGGCTCTTTGGCCCATCTATTCTATAGAAAACTGTTATTCTACCTAGTCCCTTCAAGCTACACCTGGATTATAGCCCTCCATACCCTTCTCACCCACGTACTTACTCACACGTCTCTTAAATGTTGCAGCCAAACCCGTATCCACCACTTCTGCTGTCAGCTCATTCCTCACTTGCATCACTCTCTGAGTGAAAAAGTTCCCCCTCAGGTTCCCTTTACGTATTTCACTTTTCATCCTTAACCTCTGACCTCTAGTTTGAATCTTACCCAACCTCAATGGAAAAAAGCCTACCAGCATTTACCCTATATATACCCTCATAATTTTATATTCCTCTATTAAATCTCCCCTCATTCTCTTACCCTCCAGTGCTAACTTATTCAACACTTTGCCATAACTTGGGTCCTCAAGTCCCAACAACATCTTCGTAAATTTTCCCTGTACTCCTTCAATCTTATTGATACATTTCCTGTAGGTAGCTGACCGGAACTGCACACAATACTCCAAATTTGGCCTCACCGACATCCTATACAACTTTAACATATCAACTCCTGCACCCAAGGGAACTTGTCTTCTGGGAGAAAGGGGATCCTTTTTAACTAAGTTAGTTTAACTAGTTTAATTGTTTTATTTGTATGTTTGCCTGTGTATTATTACTTCATTCTTTAAAATAACATTACGTTTTTAAAAAAAGTTTTGATAATTAGAACATCTGTGAATGCAAAAGCCTCATGTTTGTGCTGGGAGCAGATCTCCAAGATCAGAATCATAATCAGGATTAATATCACTGGCGCATGTCATGAAATTTGTTGTTCTTGCAGCAGCAATACAATGCAACACGTAATGATAAAAAAACTGAATTACAGTAAAAAACAAATATATTAAATAGCTAAATTAAATAAGTGGTGCAATTAGAAATATGAAAGCAGTGAGGTAGTTCTCATGGGTTCAATGTCCATTCAGAAATCAGATGGCAGAGGGAAGAAACTGTTCCAGAATCATTGAGCATGCGACTCAGGCTTCTGTACCTCCTCCCTGATGGCAGCAGCGAGAACAAGGCATGACCTGGGTCCTTAATGATGGATGGCATGTTTTTGATGCATCGCTCCTTGAAGATGTCCTGGATGCTAGGGAGGTTATTGCCCATAAGGGAGCTGACTGAGTTTACAACTCTCTGCAGCTTATTTTGATCCTGTGCAGAAGACCCCTCCCCACCTCCACCCATTCCAGAAAGTGATGCAGCCAGATAGAATGCACTCCATGGTACATCTGTAGTGTTTTTGGTGATAAACCAAATCTCCTCAAACTCCTAATGAAATATAGCTGCTGTGATGCCCTCTTTGTAACTACATTGATATGTTGGGTCCAGGTCAGATCCTCAGAACTATTGACACCCAGGAACTTGAAACTGCTCACTCTGTCTATTTCTGATCCCTCTCTGAAGACTGGTATGTGTTCCCTTGTCTTACCCTTTCCGAAGTCCACAATTAGTTATTTGTTCCTACTGACTTTGAGTGCAAGGTTATTGCTGCGACATCACTTAACTAGCTAATATATCTCGCTCCCTCTTGTCACCATCTGAAACTCTGCCAACAATGGTTGTATCATCAGCAAAGTTACAGACAGCATTTGAGCTCTGTCTAGCCACACAGTCATGGGTCTAGAAAGCATAGAGCAGAGGGCTAGCACACATCCTTGAGGTGTGCCAGTGTTGACTGTCAGTGAGGTGGAGATGTTACTTCCAATCCACACAAATTGTGGTCTTCCGGTGAGGAAGTCAAGGATCCAGTTGCAGAGGGAGTTAAAGAGACCCAGGTTCTGGAGTTTTTCAATCAGAACTGTCAGAATGATTGTGGTAAGTACTGTGCTGTAGTTAATAGACAGCATTCTGACATAGAAATTTGTATTATCCAGATGAACCAAGATCACATGAAGAGCCAATGAGATTGCATCCGCTGTAGACCTATCTTGGCGATAGGCAAATTGCAGTGGGTCCAGGTCCTTGCTGAGACAGGAGTTAATTCTAGCCATAACCAATCTCTCAAAGAATTTCATCACTGTAGATGTGAATGCAACTGGATGATAGTCATTATGCAGCTCACCCTGCTCTTCCTGGGCACTGGTATAATTGTTGCCCTTTTGAAGGAGGTAGGACTTCCGACTGTAGCAAAGAAAGACGAAGGTGATGCCCGGATTGATGGAAGAAACATCGTCATCCAGCATGAAGCTGGCAACAATCTTGGAGGTGTTCGTCTAGAGCTTTAAATTATTACTACTATGCAACTCCTAGATAGCACACACATCCAATCAATTTTACAAGAAGAAGAAAATGCCAACATCTAAATATGACTCAAGATGAATAATGGCATGACTACAGCTTTTGCCATTGAATCTAGAAACTTAATTGGCAACACAACTTGATATTGCCAGTCATTTTATTGTCAGCTGGTTTCCAGCTACACCAATGATCTAACTGAACATCTCCCGGTGGTACTCGCCTTCTCTTAACATAGTCTATGTAACTGCAATCATATCTGGTAAATGACGCACTACTGTTGCAAGATTTGACCTTTTCCCACATGGAACTTTGTGGATTGTATTAAAACAGTTAATATGACTGCAATATTAAAAATGTGATTCCTACAGAATCAAATTCTGAATGTCATATGAGTTGCATTTTGAACACCACATACATGCCATCCACGGTGGCTTTGGAAAATTTGTCAAAACGGACAGACGGTAGACAGCCGAATCGTATGGCTGTGTTCAAATGAAGACTAATGGAGTTCTACAATCATTATCTGTAATTGGTAGTCTAACAGGTGGATTGACACCACAATAACATTTTGTTTAATAATCTGTTAAAGAACTTAACCTGCTTATTTCAAAATCCAAAAATATTTTGTCAGACTAACAAAATTTTCAGGTGAGGTTTTTCCGGTTTAGGATGGATGCGCAAATTACATATGTTTAATCATGTACTGTTCATTCAGGCTTGAAACTCATGTTTTGTAAATGGCATTGTTCAGTAATATAACAATAGAATCCTTTGAATAGCATGCACAATAACACTGATGACAAAATGTTTTTCTCCTTGCTTTTTACTGGAGTTCTGATAAGCATACTACTTTTTAACTAATAAAGAATACAAATTAAGTGTTGAAAACAATTCAGATTTCTAAAATGCATACTTTTAACAAAAGCAATGTATAACAGATGCTGTGAATCTGAAATGATAACAAGGACATTTGGAAATACTGAAACTTGTTTCTCTTTTCACAGGAGCTGCCTGACCTGTTCAGTATTTCCAGAATTTTCTGCTTTTTATATTCATCATTACAATTCAGAAGCAACCGCAGAGCGTAGGGCACGTGTGCCCAGAAACACAATTGCACAGTATTGAACTTCTGTGTGCTAAGAAACTGAATTTCTCCTGAAACGGGATAATGTCTATTTTAGAATCAGAATCAGAATCAGGTTTATTTTCATCAGCATGTGTCGTGAAATTTGTTAACTTAGCAGCAGCAGTTGAATGCAATACATAATATAGAAGAAAAAATAAAAGAAGTAAATAAGTAAATCAATTACAGTATATGTATATTGAACAAATTAAAAATCATGCAAAAAACATGAGGCTTATGCACTAGAGTGAGAGATCAAGAGTTTGATTTTATCATGAAAGAGAATCAGAATCAGGTTTATTATCACTGGCATGTGTCGTGAAATTTGTTAACTTAGCAGTGGCAATTCAACGCAATATATAATATAGAAGAAAAAAAATAAATTATAGTTGACATATAATGAATAGATTAAAAGTCGTGCAAAAAACATAAATAATATATATTAAAAAAGTGAGGCAGTGTTCATGGGTTCAATGTCCATTTAGGAATCAGATGGCAGAGGGGAAGAAGCTGTTCCTGAATCGCAGAGCGCGCCTCTTCAGGCTTCTGTACCTCCTACCCTCCTGAGAGGAGACATGATAGAGGTGTACAAGATAATAAGAGGAATAGATAGAGTGGATAGCCAGCGTCTCTTCCCCAGGGCACCAGTGCTCAATACAAGAGGACATGGCTTTAAGGTAAGGGGTGGGAAGTTCAAGGGGGATATTAGAGGAAGGTTTTTTACTCAGAGAGTGGTTGGTGCGTGGAATGCAGTGCCTGAGTCAGTGGTGGAGGCAGATACACTCGTGAAGTTTAAGAGACTACTAGGCAGGTAAATGGAGGAATTTAAGGTGGGGGCTTATATGGGAGGCAGGGTTTGAGGGTCGGCACAACATTGTGGGCCGAAGGGCCTGTACTGTGCTGTACTATTCTTTGTTCTATGTTTTATATAACTCACAAACAGCACAAAGGTAATATTACCACAAATAAATTAACAAACAGTAGGTGGCATATATGACGCAATTCAAAAAGCTACTGACACTTCGTGTGTGATGAGACCTGAGTGGTGGTAGGGAGTTCAGTCGTCTCAATATCTTGGGAAAGAAACCGTTTCCCATCCTAACAGTCTTTGCCTTAATGCCTTAATCTGGCCTGATGGTCAAGGGTCAAAGAGACTGCTGAGTGCATGGGAGGGGTGACTGACACTGCCAAGGTCCCTGCAAATGGAGTGTTCCCTGTAAGTATCCTGGATCGGTGGAAGAGAGACCCCAATGATCCTCTCAGTAGTCCTCGCAACCCTTTGTAGGGCCTTACAATCAGAGGCCTTGCAATTCCCTTCCCAGATAGTGATACCACTGGTCAGGTGCCCCTGTAAAAATCGGTTAAGATGGTGAGGGAGGAGTCTTGCTCACCTCAGTCTCCTCAGGAAGTGAAGACGCCGCTGTGCTTCCTTAGCTAAAGAGGTGGTGTTGAGGGACCAGGTGAGGTTGTCCGTCATGTGCACTCACAGAACCTTGATCCTCCTAACTCTCTCCACAGGGAGTAGCCATTTATGCACAGTGAGGAGCTGACAGCTTGCACCTACCTAAAGTCCAGTCTTGCGCACGTTGAGATTCAAGTTGTTGTGTCGCCCCAATCTACTAGCCACTGTACCTCTCCTCTATACGCCGTCTCATCATTGTTGTGTTTGAGGCCAACTACATTGGATCTACAGTATAGTCATGTGTTAGGAGCAGGCTCAGGGGCACTAGTGCTTAATGTGATGGAACTAGAGATGTTGCTGCCAACACGGAATCACTGCGGTCTTTCCGTCAAAAACTCCAAGATCCACTTACAAAGAGGTGCTGAGACCCAACAAGGACAGTTTACCCACCAGCTTCTGAGAGATGATCATATTAAACACCAATCTAAAGTCAATAAAAAGCATCCTGCCTCTTGAGGGACCATTGTTGTCCAAGTTCTTCTGCTCGATTCCCAAGCGAACACTAAATGGGGAATGGCAACATATTTTGTGCCGTAATGTGGAAACTGCACCAGGAATGTAAAGGCTGATGCATGTCTGGAAGGTCCTGCTCACAGAGTTGCAAAAACCAACCTATACTATTTCCTTACTAAACAATTCTCAGTCGTAAAAACACTAAAAGGAACTATGATATGCTATTAAATTTCTGAGCTAAAATATTTATCTCAGTTGCAATCTTAAATTCAAATTCTATTATTCATTTCATTGTTTAGCATTATGCTTAGCATTAGTTTCCCCATCTGGTCCACTGGAAAATATCATGAGATTAGTCAAAAAGATGCTTGACACAGTACTAAAATGTTATAACACAGAAACAAGTAATACAGCAATCCCTGACATGACCAGAGCTAACTGAACACAGCTAGACAATTGATTAGGCATCAGCCTAAGAATGGTACCAGCACTCAAAGGCACACATCCATGGTCCAGGAGACCCACTGAGGCACTTACGAGATTCTAAAAGAATGCCCCCGCAAAACTTTGAAGAATAAACTGATGGCCACTGAAAAAAAAACAGCTGCGGCAAATATTTTCAGTCAATGAATCTGACATCCATCCATTGATGTCTTATAATCAGTTCAAATGGGGTTTTGTGTTATGTCCTGTAACTCCAAACATAAAAGTAGTTGAAAGAAAAACAATGGAGCCTGAGGGATGTGTGTAAACTTTAAGTGAGATGCGTCCTTTGACACGGTGACATGATGACGTATGCCATTTTTGTACTTTTACATATAACCTGCAATGCATTATGTAAACAACAAAGAATGTTTAATCAAACAATACATTTACAATATTATACAAATATTACTGAAATATTGAGTACACAACATTGGGAAACAACATAAAGGGTCTCATGGACCCTTCTGCTTGATTATTATTGTACTCTGTTGAGAGAAGGAAGAATGAGTTCCCTCCCTATGAGAATCTCTCTGTGAAAGAGTTCCTTACATTGAACATGGACAATGTTTGCCTCCTCTGCTCATCCGAGAGATTCACTTGGGCAGATATAGAGAAAAATCTCCCTGGTAGCCACCTTCTTCCTCCTGCTCCTGCTGCTCTTTAGCCTCTCTAGGCTCAGATTTCCTGTGACACAGGCCGCTCTGCCTTTGAATGTCCCAGCTGTGTATCATGCAGCTTGTCACAATGAAGCCTGTCTTTGCCTCGCATATACCGTAGTAATGGAGGCAGCAGAGTCTCACTTTTGAGACCACTAAAGGAATTTTCCACAACAGTTTTAGTTTGACTGTGGCTTTTATTATATGACTGCTCAACTGCTGTGGAGATGTACTAAATCTCCTCAACTCTCTATCAAAAGTAGAGCTACTGACTTGCCTTCATGATTGCATCAATGTGATGGGCCCAAGGTAGAGCCTCTGAAATGCTGATGACCATGAACATGATTAATAATAATAGTAGTAACAACAACAGCTTTATTTATAAAGCACCTTTCATACATTAAGATCCAGGCTCAAAATGCTTTAGACTGTGAAAAACCAATACAATGATAAAAATATGAGAATATTAAAAATCATAAGCAAAGACAAAGATTATATAGAATAAAATGTATGTAATTGAATATAACAAATTATATCAATAGAGTCAACATCAACAAGCATTAGGTAACCCTGTATGTAGGCCAAATTTAAAAAGTGGTTTTTAGAAGTCATTTGAAACTTTTCACAGTACTAGCCTGGTTTATCTCAGTTTGCAGAGTATTCCAGATTTTTGGTGCATAAGAGCAAAAGGTCACATAGACTTCTAAAGATTTACTTGGCTCTAGGAATACTAAGCAAAATGTATTCACAGATCTAAGATCACAATTCGGAATGTAAGAGGATAGATACTCCAATATATAGGAAGGAGCTAGATTATTCAGGATCTTATATACAATTAAAAATATTTTAAAATTGATCCGAAGGGGACACAATCTGCTGACCCTTTCCGCATCCGAGCCCTCAGTGAGGACAGGTGTCTGTTTTTCTGCCTTGTCCTTCCTGAATTCCAGTATTAATTCCTTGGTCCTGCTGATGTTGAATGGAAAGTTGTTGTTGCAACACCACTTAACCAGCTGATCTATCTCATTCCTGTACACCCTTTGTTGCCATCTGAGACTCCGCCAACAGACGTGTTGCCAATGGGAAATATATAGTTGGTGTTTGAGCTGTGCTTAACGACACAGTCATGAATGTAAAAGGAGTAAAACAGTGGGCTAAGAATGCATCCTTAATGGGTACCTGATTTGATTGTTAACAAGGAGTTGTTATTACAGAGTGTGGTCTCCTGATAAGAAGTTGTGGATTCAGTTACAGAGAGCCAGATTTTCAAGCTTGGTGGCTAGTACTAAGGGGCTGATGGTGTTAAATGTTGAGCTGCAGTCAATAACCAACAACCTGACACATGTTTTATGGATGTTTAGATGCTCCAAAGCAGAGTTGACAGCCAGTGAGACTACTTCCATACCTTTGTAGCAAAATGCTGAAGGAAATTTCTTCTGATACATGAAGCTGATGAAGTGGAGTTTGAAATGTGAGCAGCCTGCTGCATTTGGCAAAGTTGTCCAGTTAACTTTCCCAATACCATTAGAGTCTCTGTTTGCAAAATGGAAAAAGCAATAAATATGCTTCTTGTTGAACTCCTCAGTGGTTGGAGGATGCACTTTGAGCTCCTATTTAAGTCAAAGGGACACAAATGTGTGCACATGAATGATGATAAAATCATGAGCACTCCAAACACTGGGAAAAGGTAAAGTGTCAACACGAGGAAATCTGCAGATGCTGGAATTTCAAGCAACACACATAAAAGTTGCTGGTGAACACAGCAGGCCAGGCAGCATCTCTAGGAAGAGGTACAGTCAACATTTTGGGCCGAGACCCTTCGTCAGGACTAGCTGAAGGAAGAGCTAGTGAGAGATTTGAGAGTGGGAGGGGGAGGGGGAGATCCAAAATGATAGGAGAAGACAGGAGGAGAGGGATGGAGCCAAGAGCTGGACAGGTGATTGGCAAAAGGGATATGAAAGGATCATGGGACAGGTGGCCCAGGGAGAAAAAAAGGGGGAGGGAAAAGTCCAGAGGATGGGCAAGTAGTGAGAGGGACAGAGGAAGAAAAAGAATATATATATATACAATAAATAAGTAACGGATGCGGTACGAGGGGGAGGTGGGGCATTAACAGAAGTTAGAGAAGTCAATGTTCATGCCATCAGGTTGGAGGCTATCCAGACGGAATATAAGGTGTTGTTCCTCCAACCTGAGTGTGGCTTCATCTTTACAGTAGAGGAGGCCGTGGATAGACATATCAGAATGGGAATAGGACGTGGAATTAAATTGTGTGGCCACTGGGAGATCCTGCTTTCTCTGGCGGACAGAGCGAAGGTGTTCAGCGAAATGGTCTCCCAGTCTGCGTCAGATCTCGCCAATATATAGAAGGCCGCATCGGGAGCACCGAACGCAGTATATCACCCCAGCCGACTCACAGGTGAAGTGTCACCTCACCTGGAAGGACTGTCTGAGGACCTGAATGGTAGTGAGGGAAGAAATGTATGGGCATGTGTAGCACTTGTTCTGCTTACAAGGATAAGTGCTGGGAGGGAGATTGGTGGGGAGGGATGGGGGGGACGAATGGACAAGGAAGTCGCGTAGGGAGCGATCCCAGCGGAAAGCAGAGAGAGGGTGGGAGGGAAAGATGTGCTTAGTGGTGGGATCCCGTTGGAGGTGGCGGAAGTTACGGAGAATTATACATTGGACCCGGAGGCTGGTGGGGTGGTAGGTGAGGACAAGGGGAACCTTATTCCTAGTGGGGTGGCGGGAGGATGGGGTGAGAGCAGATGTGCGTGAAGTGGGGGAGATGCGTTTGAGAGCAGAGTTGATGGTGGAGGAAGGGAAGCCCCTTTCTTTAAAAAAGGAGGACATCTCCTTCATCCTGGAATGAAAAGCCCCATCCTGTGAGCAGATCCGAGAGAGAGAAAGGTAAAATGTAAACACAAGGAATTCTGCAAATGCTGGAAATTCAAGCAACACACAATCAAAGTTGCTTGAACTAACCTGACGAAGGGTCTCGGCCCGAAACGTCGACTGTACCTCTTCCTATAGATGCTGCCTGGCCTGCTGCGTTCACCAGCAACTTTGATGTGTGTTGAAAGGTAAAGTGTGATAGTTTGTATGTATGTGATGTTCTTTCGTGCTGGGAAATGATTGCTGCATGTGAACATTTGAATATGGTTCAGGAGCAGATCACTGGAATCTGCTCTACCATTGAATAAGTTTGTGGTTTATCTGATTGTATCCTCAACACTGGATTCCTATGTTCCTGAGGCAGTCAGATTTATTTCAGGTACAATTGTTCTTTGTGTGACTGGCTCCTATAAAAATTGAAGCCAAACCACTTTCTGGACAAAATAGTTTTATAATGATCATTAATTTTCAGAGAAGAATCATATGATATGCACTGTGCTAAGCTTCAACCATTTTACCTTTCTATGACCTTAGCACCATAAATGAAGCAGAAACATGCAGCATGGAATGAAGGGCAACACTAATAAATACACTCCATTTGCAACCAACTTTTCAACTCTGATCATACAAATTGCAATTTAACTGAAACACTCACATTCAGCAAAATGTTTCTGTTGCATAATATCCAAGCTACACTTCATACTGCTGAAAGGATAAGCAATTAGGTAGAAGGTAGAATATTAAATGTTTGTGTGAATTGAAAAACTACTTATTCTGAAATTTGTAAGCCTACAAGATGCTTGCATTCAATTTGCTCACAACATTTTTCACTGTGAATGAGACAAACATAAACTAGGGAAGGTTTTACATTTTGATGGGAAGCCAATGATCCGATTACATTGGAAGGGCAGGGTTTTACACCTCCGAAAAAAACCAGCAGGAAGATGGCAGAACAGACCCACTGCCTGCTGATACAAGCATTGATATACCCAAACTAATTTTAGTTTAGGGCTTCAGCTGAACTGAGCTGGTGAGCTTTATATCAGTGCTAGGGGAATTACTGGAGAACACTCTATGGAAGAGGGATCATGTAGATTTGGAAAGGCAGAAACTGATCAAGAAGAGTCAACATGACTTTGTGCGAGGGAATTCCAAACTCACTAATTTTACTACATTTGAGGAGGTAACTAAGAAAATCATCTTGAACATCAGAAAACAATATAAGATATTGTGGCAACCCACTTTCTGGCACACGCGAACCGGCTCACAACAGCGCGCGGAGGCAGAGGGCCGGCCCCAAAAAGGGCGCCAGGCCATCTTCACCAGCAGGGGGAATATCCCGCGCGCAGAAAGGGTCTGGGAATATGCATTCCCCACAGCAATCCCGCCCAGGGAGGGCGGGAACGGGAAGGCTTTAAAGCAGGCCGCGAAGTTTGAATAAATCTCTTTCATCGCAACTCTAACTCACCAACTCCGTGTGGTTATTCTAGCGCTGTGTGTAGCACACCGCTACAATTGGTGACCCCGACGGCCCAAACGATATTTGGACCAGAGATGACCAACGCTGCATCTGTTCACGCAGTTTCGTTAAAACTGCCAAGCTTCTGGACGCTGCGATCCCAATTATGGTTCGAACAAGCAGAAGCACAAGTCCACATTCGGCAGATAACCTCGGAGTCCACTCGCTACTACTACGTGCTGAGCTCACTCGACCAGGAGACAGCTGCACAAGTTGAGGAGTTTATACAGTCACCCCCGGAGGATGGCAAATACACAGCATTCAAAGCCCTGCTCATAAGGACTTTCGGACTCTCACGGCGCGAATGAGCACGCCGCTTAATGCACCTGGATGGTTTGGGAGACAGGCCGCCGTCAGCATTAATAAACGAGATGCTGGCCCTGGCTGAAGGACACAAACCCTGCCTCATGTTTGAGCAGGCGTTCCTAGAGCAACTGCCTGAGGACATATGCCTGCTGCTGTCCGACGCAGATTTCAGCAACCCCCGGGAGGTGGCGGCCCGAGCACATGTGCTGTGGAATGCCAGGAAAGAGAGAGGGGCATCCATCGCACAGGTCACCAAGCCGCGTGCCCAACGACAGACCAGACCAGGCCCGGCAGCAGAGCCTACAAAACCCGGCGACGGGAGTGAGGAGCCCAACGAACAATGGTGTTTCTACCACCAGCGGTGGGGCATTGAGGCCCGCCACTGCAGACCACCCTGCAAATTCCCGGGAAACGCCAGGGCCAGCCGCCGCTGATGGCTACTGCGGCTGGCCATCAGGACAGCCTCCTGTACGTCTGGGACAAGCAGTCGGGACGCCGCTTTTTGGTCGACACCGGAGCGGAGATCAGCGTCTTACCTCCAACGAGTTACGACACCCGCAACAGAGAACTGGGACCCACCCTGAGGGCTGCTAATGGTAGCACAATACGAACCTATGGCACCCGCACGGTGTGGCTACAGTTCAGCTCCAGCCGGTTCACGTGGGACTTCACACTGGCCGCCGTGGCCCAACCACTGCTGGGGGCAGATTTTCTACGAGCCCACAGCCTGCTGGTCGACCTGCAAGGGAAGCAATTAGTCCACGCCAAGACTTTTCATACATTCTCCCTGGGTGAAGCACAGTTGCCAGCCTGGGGTTATGTGGCGACCCACTTTCTAGCACACACAAATCAGCTCACAACAGCGCGCGCAGGCAGAGGGCCGGCCCCACACCTGGACTCCATCACACTGACCGACGATGAATTGCTCAGGCACCGCGGCGCAGGGGCAGACCTCCCAAACAGAGGCCGATCCAGACTGTGGACGTTGGGGGAGGTATCGCAGGTTCTGGGGGGGAGGTTATGTGGCGACCCACTTTCTGGCACACATGAACCGGCTCACAACAGCGCGCGCAGGCAGAGGGCCGGCCCCAAAAAGGGCGCCAGGCCATCTTCACCAGCAGGGGGAAAATCCCGTGCGCAGAAAGGGTCTGGGAATATGCATTCCCCACAGCAATCCCGCCCAGGGAGGGCTGGAACGGGAAGGCTTTAAAGCAGGCCGTGAAGTTTGAATAAATCTCTTTCATCGCAACTCTAACTCACCGACTCCGTGTGGTTATTCTAGCGCTGTGTGCAGCACACCGCTACAATATTACATCATTGATGACTTTTCATCAGTCATGCCTCCCACAAGCAAACTCAGTTGAACCATATTTCATACATTGTTGCTGTGGTCATATATCTCAGAATCTGATTTTAAACCACGATGGCTATAATCAAGTCACAGATAACTGGTGTTCTATGAAGGCTTACAGATTTCAGAATAAATAATTTTTCAGTTCTTATCCTGTCAGCAGTATGAAGTGTAGCTTGTTTATTATGCAACAGAGACATTTTGCTGAATGTGAGTGTTTCAGTTAAATTGCATTTTGTATGATCAGAATTGAAAAGTTGGTTGCAGGGTGAAAGACTTTAGTACTTGACAAAGCCCTGCACAGCATACTGTCCCAGAACGTTAAAGCACATAGGATCCAAGGCAAAATGGATCTAAAACTGACTTGGTCTTGGAAGGGAGTGACCTCAGATTCCGTGTTGGGACAGGCAACTGGTTGCAGCAGTTCCACGGATCCAGAAAGAAGATTGATGCTCCTTGGCCTCACAAAACTGGAATATTGGTGGGAGAGGTCTTGAATTGTTTCACTCTACAGACTTTGTGGCACAAACAATAGTCTGGTTCTAGATGAAGGCAGGAGTAGGGGAAGGTTGAGTGGAGAGAGTCGCATAACACACACCTGTTTACTGCCTACCCTTCTTGTGCACTACCTTGGGAATGCTAACTTCACCAGCTAAAAGTCCCGTGGGAGCAAAACTCATCACAAGGTCTAACATTATTCTCTTGCCCTATTTCCTGAATCTCACAGTTATGGAAGTAATATTCATAAGTATGGTGAAAGCTATTGCTGATAGTATAACCCAGCATCTTAACAGCTTTAGCTAATTGAGCCCAATTCATTCTCTACATGAATTCGATTCTACGTTTACAATTATGTTGCATTAGAGTAGCTGTCAGTGTTATCATTACTGCAACCTATGTATTTGCATTTCATTTATTTCCATGAGATTTTCTGTTGGAAATTCGCCCAGGAAACTATCAGCATTTTTTCCATATAACCAGGATTTCCATGTGAAAGAGGAACCTCCAAAGTTGTAGTTAGTGGATCTTTGGTGTTTTTCCAAGAGTATAAGATTGCATATTTTTATTTTAAAATTAAGTTTTTAAATGCTTTGAACTGCATGACGTTTTAAAATATAAAGGAACAATGTTAACTCAGCATGGGAGATGTTAAACGGAACAGTTTCTATGTGAAAAACAAGAGAAAATCTGCAGATGCTGGAAATCCAAGCAACACACACAAAATGCTGGAGGAACTCAGCAGGCCAGGCAGCATCCATGGAAAGGAGCAAACAGTGGACATTTCTAATGAAAGGTCTCAGCCCGAAACATCACGTTTGCTCTTTTCCATAGATGCTGCCTCGCTTTATGTGAAAAATTTTATCTTGTTTCCCAAATCTATCACCAAGCCACTGGAAGATTATCTGGTATTCCATAACTCCCAGCCTGTTCAAGCAGTGCAAAGGCCTTAATTAGTAAACTTAATTTTGAATTGGTTTCCATTTTGTGATTGTTGAAAAATAAATTAGACCTTTAGGGACTATGGAATATATAATGTCCAAAAATAAAAGCACCCAAAAAAAGCCATAAGATCCCATGAGATAGAGAACAGGATGCTATTGCATCTAGTGCTGCACGGCAAATATCAGAGTTGCATTGTACATGCACACATTAACAATAAGATGAACCTTTGAACCTCTGCTGCACAGGAACATCTTAAGCAATCAACATGTGACTCAAGGGTAAACCTTCAAAAACAAAGTCAAATGTAGTGTTCAGGGGAAGCAGGTTGTGATTAACCAAGCAACACCCACGAAATGCTGGAGGAACTCAGCAGGCCAGGCAGCATCTATGGAAAAGAGTACAGTCGACATTTTGGGCCGAGACCCTTCAGTGGGATTGGAGGAAAAAAGATGGTGTAGATTTAAAAGGTGAGGGAGGGGAGTGAGAAACACAAGGTGATAGGCAAAACCGGGGGGCGGGGGCGTGCATGAAGTAACTGGCTGGGAAGTTGATTGGTGAAAGAGATATAGGGCTGGAGAAGGGGGAGTCTGGTAGGTGAGCAAAGAAGGCCATGGAAGTAAGAAAAGTGGTGGGGGGGAGTAGATTGGGGTCTCCCAATCTACGCCAGGTCTCACCGATATACAGGAGGCCATACCAGGAGCACTGGGCACAGTATATGACCCCAGTAGACTCACAGGAGAAGTGTCGCCTCATCTGGAAGCACTGTTTGGGGCCCTAAATGGCAGTGAGGGAGGATGTGTAGGGGCAGGGGTAGTACTGGTTCCGCTTGCAAGGCTAAGTGCCAGGAGGGAGATCAGTGGTGCTGGAGCCAAGCAGGAAGTCTTCCATAGCACCAATATCTTTTCCTGACTCAGACTCAGATTGTAAAGGTGCTGCAAAATACCAGACAGCTGACTCGCACAGCCCTTCAGTACTCTGGGGCTGATACAGTCAGGTCCAGCAGCCTTGCCTTGACGTTGTCTCTTAACCTGACTTGCGGTCTCAGACAGACGGGGATGAGTGGTCACCCTCATGGAGGCAGGATACTCCAAAGTTGGAGGGTTTGGAACACAAGCACTCACTAGAGGGGAGGGAGGGTGGCGGGAGAACGCTTCGGGGCAGAGAGGGTGTGTGGTCTGGGCAAGTGGGGGAGGGGACAGCAGGAGATCCCATGCTGATCCTGTTGAAAAACTAATTCAATTCATTGGCTTTATCCAGGCAGCTGTTGATCTTCCTTTCCTTCACCTTGAAGCCAGTGATCTGCTTCATACCTGGCCAGACGTCCCTTATGTCATTCTCTTGGAGCTTGTACTCCAGCTTCCTCTTGTAGGATTCTCTGCACTCCCTCAGCTTTACCCTCAGTTCACTCTGTACTTGTCACAGTACTTGTCTATCTCCACTCCTGAAGGCTTTCTTCTTATTATTCAGAGGTTCTTTCAGCCCACTGGTGATCCAAGGCTGAATATTGTCAAAAATAGGATTTGTCAAAAATATTCAATAAATAAATTAAAAATGTTATTTTTAACTCACATTTTTGACTGATACTCAGATAATGCAAATGTGCATTATGTGATAGTGACTGTTTTCTGGGAACTCAGCCCATCAGTGACCACCTGACTCTCCCATAATGCAAAGGTTGCCTGTAACTCTAGCTTAAGTTGAAACACTTGGATCTTTTGGAAGGGTAACTCTGATTTCATGGAGATTGTGAGAAACAATGCAACCAAACAGGCACAGCATTCCTGCACATCAAGTATCTATGTTTCCAGCAGTAAAGAAACTAAACCATTTCAATCCTTCCTAAAGGTCAGTGCCAATAAGCAAAATCCTGACAGTGAAAAACAAGTTTAACAGTAATTTATGGTACTAATCGAACCGCTATGTTTTGCAAATTAATATCTGATGTTATCATGAGCAGTTTTTATCTAGGTCACAGAATTTATATCTGAGATAAACAATTTATTAGAATACTCCGGAAATGATGATGCAACTGCTCAATGAACTCCAAAGCATCTTGAATATCAATACCCCACTGAGAAGAAAATCTAGCAACACACACAAAAATTGCTGGTGAACGCAGCAGGCCGGGCAGCATCTCTAGGAAGAGGTACAGTTGACGTTTCCGGCCGAGACCCTTCGTCAGGACTAACTGAAAGAAGAGATAGTAAGAGATTTGAAAGTAGGAGGGGGAGGGGGAGATCTGAAATGATAGGAGAAGACAGGAGGGGAGGGGTGGATCAAAGAGCTGGAAAGTTGATTGGCAAAAGGGATACCAGACTGGAGAAGGGAGAGGATCATGGGACAGGAAGCCTGGGGAGAGAGAGAAGAGGGGAGGGGAGCCCGGAGGGTGGAGAGCGGGCAAGGAGTTATAGTGAGAGCGACAGAGGGAGAAAAAAGAGAGGGGACAAAAAAGGGGAAAATATATATATATTAAATGATGAAGAGTCCTGGCACGAAATGTCAACTGTACCTCTTCCTATAGATGCTCCCTGGCCTGCTGCGTTCATCAGCATTTTTTGTGTGTGTTGCTTGAATTTCTAGCATCTGCAGAATTCCTCGTGTCTGAGAAGAAAACCTACTGGATCAACCCACTCAAAATTATTTGAAAATATTCCATCTATGAATATACCTGAATTAATTCTAGTTTACTACATACACTTGAATTAATGAGGATACAAAACCTTCAAGTTAAGTATTTGTTGAACTTCATGTCTACCATTGACATGCTTTCTGCACGTATGATAAAAGTGCAGAACAGATAAGCCAATGGGACATTAATATCTCTCAACCAGAGTGTTTGTCTCCTGTAAATGAGTTGACCAGAAATAAGCATTTATAGCAAAAGTGGCCTCATCATTAATGCATGGTGGTTGATTTCTAATTAACTAAAATCAGCTTAATCATATGCCAAGTACTTGTATAAACGTGCAAGTAAGTTATTTTAAATTCTCTTCTGAAACATTTACAACAATTTGCCCCACAGACCTAATGGGATAATTAAAATATGCAAGCCTGCAGAGTGTATAATCCCAGAAAACAGCAGCCTTATTACCAACACAGACTACAAAACTAATGTGAAAACAAAGTATTCCCTGGAAAGCAAGAGCTTGTGAAATAACAGTCCTGAAAGAAGCATGTTAATTATTGCAATAACTCATTATTTTTCTATGTAAAGCTCCAGGCAAATGTCTTGAAGTTCTTTTACATTCCCTTTACAGTGTAAGATAGCATGGTTAACACAATTCTAGCAGGCTTTGAGAGCTGGATCATACCTTAGTGATATACCACTTTTGATACATTAGCATTAAAATCATTGTTGAAAGCTTTTGATAGCAGTTTGTCTCTCTCCCGATACGTTAACAAATTTCTCTTTCTAGAGATTCTGCTTGATTGGTTGAGCTCTCCTACCTCTTTCCATTTTTATTTTTTTTTAAATGTAACTAAGATCAACTCGCACATTTGGCTGACAACTGGTTGCTCAAACATATTTCCACATCACTGAACATAACATGTTTACTTGTACTAGAGCATTAGAACAACACCTTCAAACAAATTTGTGTTATTTTGCTTTAAAAATATTCCTTGATGCATTTGAAACTGGTAATTTGACAACCAAAGGTATTTTAATCATTCAATCTGGCAATAACTGAAGTTTAAAGATTAATTACTTTTAACAATATAAAGAATCATTCCTACTTATACTGTGATACAAATGTCTATTTTGAATTAACATTAAAATATGCACTGAATATTAAAAAGCTATCAAAGTGTTCCTAATAGTGTCTTTGTGGTTAAAAAAACAGATTAATTTGAGACCCTGCCTAACGATTTGCAAGCAAACTCATTTGGGAAAAAACTCCAAATGGAGATTAATTAACGCTACGTGTGTGGCCAACTTTTTAAGATTGTTGAAAATTGAATTGCACTGAATGCAGGTGATGCCACTTTTGGGAAAATTATACTGAGAACCACAGCGTGGTATCTCTGGTTCCCTCTTTCAAATCCTCTAACACCCTGTCCGCTTTTCATGGCAGTTACTCATATAACTGTAGGAAATACAACACTTGCTCCATCACTCTTCCCTTCCTGCCACCCAGGTGAAGCAGCAACTTGTATCTATTTTTGCTAATCTTGTGTAATCAGTGCTCAACATGTAGATCCCTACAGAGGAGAAATCAACTCCAGATTGCATGATTAATTTGCAGTAGTCCTTTATTCAGTCTGATAGGTTGACCCTGAGCTTCCAGTCCCTATAGCTTCAATTGTTCATTCAACTCCAACTTCGACTACTCTTTTAAACTGGTCAAACAAAGCTCAATATAAACTTAAGGACAGGACTTCACCTTCTGAATGGGACTATAACAGCACCAGGAACTCAACAATAAATTGAAAAGTTTCAGTTTGTCAGCCTTTCTAGCTTATTTCAGAACAGGCTGCCATTGATGAAAGGTTAGAAAATCAACTGTTTTTCTTTCTTCCAGAGGACTGGAAAATTGCAATTGTCACTCCAATCTTTAAGAAGAGAGTGAGGCAAAAGACAGGAAATTATATGCCAGTTAGCCGGACTTCAGTGTTTGGTAAGGTGTTAGAGTCCATCATTAAGGATGAGATCTTGGGGTACTTTGAGGCCTATGATAAAATTGGTCAAAGTCAGTATGGTTTCTTTAAAGGGAAATCTTGCCGGACAAATCTGTTGGAATTCTTTGAGAAAATATCAGGCAGTGTTGTATATTTAACACGCAAACAGCAGGAATTCTGTAGATGCTGGAAATTCAAACAACACACATCAAAGTTGCTGGTGAACACAGCAGGCCGGGCAGCATCTCTAGGAAGAGGTACAGTCGACGTTTCAGGCTGAGACCCTTCGTCAGGACTGATGAAGGGTCTCGGCCTGAAACGTCGACTGTACCTCTTCCTAGAGATGCTGCCTGGCCTGCTGCGTTCACCAGCAACTTTGATGTGTGTTGCTTGTATATTTAACATTTTGCTAGCATTTAAGTAATATTGTAAACATATTGTTTGAGTAAGCATTCTTGTTCTTTAAAAAAATCATGTTATACGCAAAAATTTGTGAATTGCCTTATCAATGGAAACAGCGGAGAGAAACACAAATGGATTGCAGTCAGGAATGAAAGTGAGCATAAACAAATTTGTCACATCTAGACGGAGGCTTGCCTGGCTGAACAAATTGTGTTGCCACTGTGGCAAGGCTCACATACACCAGACTAATGTAGGTTTAAGGGCAAAACTGGTAAAAATTCAACTAAGTAGGACACGTACAAAGAGTACGTCGAGCAGGCAAAAATTAATGGACTGCACAGGGATGAGAAAAAGCTAAAAGGTCAAGCTGAAGTTTCAAAAAGAGCAGTACTCTGCATGTTATTGGTGAAAAACCTGATAATGATGAGAGTGACACAGGACTATGTAGCCTTGAGATTTAAAATGTGAAAACTAGCAACAGAGAAGCAATATGGCTTACATCAGAAGTGAACGACAAATTAATTAAAATGGAACTAGACACTGATTCAGCTGTTTCATTCCATCCACCAAAATGCGTTTGAATGGCATTTCAAAGATTCTGAACTAAAGCCTGCAGATATCCAACTAAGAACTTCTACTGGAGAAAAGATAACTCCTGCGGGAATGACATTTCTAACAGTGAAAAACGATAACCAACAAGCCATGTTAAGCTTGTATGTGGTAAAAACAGAAGGACCAGCATTGTGGGGTTGTGATCGGTTCAGACAACTACAACTTTATTGGAGATCTACCTACAATTTGCATGCCACATCCCCTGCAATGAGGCGAACTTTAAGCAAATTGAGAAAGGTACTGGATGATGCCACAACTGCCTTCATGCTGTACATCAAAAACTGTTCCCCAACAGAGGGCAAACAGATGTTGGTGTCAACCTCTGTACCTCTAGTTGGAAAGCACATTGGACCAAGGAAGGAGCGTACTGCTTGGAGGAAGCATGGAAGTGACAAAAGCAGTTACCTGACTACAACAGCATTTGTAGGCAACATATCTGAGAAAGCTTCTGATATGGTAATCAGGCAATTACTTGTGAAGTGTGGCTACGTTATAAGCTGGAAGAAAATTCAAGGAGCTTCAGGAAGGTTGCAAACATTCAGCTTTTGTAAATATAAAGAAGCAGAATCTACTCTGCATGCATTAAATGTTATTGCATGAACTTCAAGTGAGAGACAAAAAACTGCTTGTAAAAGTAGATGCAAAGACTGAAAGTCCAGCTGGGTGAATGGAAAGCCAAAAAGAAGAGTCAATGTAGATACAAAAACAGAGAGTTCATCAGATGATGTTGTGGATGAGGAAACCAAGAAAGACTTCCCTTGTCAGGAAAGACATTATCCCACAACAGTAAGAAATCCTCCATAGTGATTAAATCTTCAGGCATGAATGGGACAATTTAAAATTTACCATGCTGTGGATGTGTACAGCATATATAGTTGAGATGCATTCTCTATTGAGTTGGAGTTTATAGCTAAGCAGGGAAGAGTGTTGTTTATTTAATATTGTAAATACATTGTTTGAATACATTCTTGTTCTTTAATTCATTATGGGTTAAATGTATAAATACATGAACTGCATACGTAATCATGTGCACCTCACTCAAAGTAAACACGAAATTAGAATAACATTTTGGACTCTTGTGTCTTCATTTGAAATAGTTTAATAGAGTAGACAAAGGAAAGTTAATGGATGCAGAAGGCCTTTGACAAGGTGGCACACGAGGCTGTTAGACAAGATAAAAGCCCATGGTATTACTGGAAAGATACTAGCATGGATAGAAGATTGGCTGGCTAGCAGGAGGCAACGAGTGGGAATAAAGAGGGCTTTTTCTGATTAGCTACCAGTTACTGGATATGTTCCACAGAGTTCAGTGTTGGGACCACTTCTTTTCACTTTATACACATGTCAATGAAGGCTTTGTGGTCAACTTTGCAGACGATACAAAGACAGGTGAAAAGTAGGTAGTGTTGGGGAAGCAAGGAGTCTACAGAAGATTTAGACAGACATGGTGAATGGGCAAAGAAGTAGCAGATAAAATACAGTGTAGGGAAAGGCATTATCATGCACCTGGGAGTCCTTGTGTAGGATTCCCTAATGGTTAACTTGCGTGTTGAGTTGGTGGTAAGGTTGGCAAATGCAATGTTAGCACTCACTTTGAGAGGATAAGAATATAAGAGCAAAGATGCAATGCTGAGGCTTCATACGGCATTGGTCAGACTGCACTTTTGGGCCTCTTATCTATGAAGTGATGTTCTGGCATTGGAAAGAATCCAAAGTAAGTTCACAAAAATGATCCTTGGAATGAGTTCATATTTGTGGAATGTTTGATGGCTCTCGGTCTGTTTTAGCAGGAGTTTAGAAGAATGAGGGGAGACCTCATTGAATACTGAAAGGCCTCTATCGGGTGGACTTGGAGAGAATGTTTTGTATAGTGAGGGAATCTCTGACCAGAGGGAACAGCCTCAGAATAGAAAGATATCCATTTTAAGCAGAGAAGAGGAGGAATTGCTTCAGCCAGGGTGATGAACCTGTGACATGCATGGCCACAGGTGGCTAAGGAGGCCAAGTCATTGGATATATTTAAATCCGAGGCTGATCAGTTAAGAGCATCAAAGGTTACAGGGAGAAGACAACATATTTACAGTTCTCCACAGTATCATCTATGACTAATCACCCTTTAATACCT
Organism: Mobula hypostoma; assembly: GCF_963921235.1. Taxonomy (NCBI): domain Eukaryota; kingdom Metazoa; phylum Chordata; class Chondrichthyes; order Myliobatiformes; family Myliobatidae; genus Mobula; species Mobula hypostoma. The sequence goes on along the minus strand of NC_086103.1, from coordinate 44,606,367 downwards.
TTTCTCAACAAATACCACCACTTACCTCATTCAGTCTCTACAGATTTCCACCTTGGCTTTGGTTCTTTCCAAATTTGCTCTTCTCTGAAACTTTTTCTTTCTTTCTTAATTTTCCAGTCCTAATTAGAAGTTATCAACCTCAAATGTTAACTTTGCTTCTTTCTCCACAGTTGTTGCCTGACCAGAGTACGAAACCTGGTGTTAGAGGGGTCCCGTCATTGGCAAGTCCTGGGGTCAGTACCGAAGATTGAAACACAAAGGTTGAAGACCGATTCTGGAAGCGGAAGCCTGATGACCAAAGGCCTCCTCCAGAAGTCAGCGAGTCCAATGGGGACGTCAAAGGTCTGATGCCTGTGAGTCCGTGAGTCCACTGGCAGCTGAAGGCCTGGAGGCAGCCTCTGTGGTACTGGAGGACTGTTTGTGTGTGTGAGTGGATGGGTGGGTGAGAGGAAAGGGGCATCTTTTGCTGTTGTTGTTGTTTATGTTGTTCTGCTGAACACTGTGGGCATGGCATGTTGACACTGAAATGTGTGGTGACACTTGCGGGCTAACTCCCAACAAATCCTTAGGTTGTGTTGGTTGTTAATGCGTTCTACTGTATTTTTTGATGTACACTGTATAAATAAATGATCTGAATGTGAATAGCTGGGTATATCCAGCATTCTTTGCTCAGCTAATAGAGGTTCAACATTGACCTTGAGTTCTCCACATGACTATGGTTTCCTCTGGATGCTTTGGTTTCCTTCCACCTCTAAGAGACACAGGTTGGTAGATTAACGGCCACTCTAAATTGTTAGAGGTCAGTAGAATATGAGGAAGAGTTGATGGAAATGGAGATTAGTTTAGAGGGAAATGGTAGCAGAAATGGGATTTCTCTATAAGATGGCCTATTTGAAAGGCAGAATGACCTCTTGCATCATAGGGAAGTACAGAAATATTTGAGCCATATTGCTTTCTTCTCTCAAAGGGTAAATGGATTATAATCTAAGTTTTATTAATTAAATCTGTCTCACAATATCAATCCTATTCAAAAAAACCACACATTTGGATTAAGAGGTAACACAACACCACCTTAGCTTGAACTCACCCGTTGAGGTTTCACTGCAGTAGTATGTGTACAAAATTTTTATGAAGAGTCTGATGAGGGATGCTGGATTGAAATTTAAGTATTTAGGGTTATTTTTTTTACTAAAACTATGAAAAATGTACTCACATTCATGTTACAATGTAACAAGGATGTACAGAGTGTCTTGAAGTGGAAAAATAATGCTTAGAAACATGTCGAAAGGGTAGATATTGAACCAAACACGATAAATTCATTCAAGGTTTATTCACTATAGACGTATTCAGGAAATGGCACTGAAGAGACATAATAAAAAATGGAGGTAGGATGATCTCTAAAAGCAATGCAGCTAGAGTTGACAGCTTCTTTTTTTTCTCTAGAGAAGTTATATTCAAGAATTTACTTCTCCCACACTGCTAATGTAGCTTTGTTGGAAATGTATTGTGAAAGTCTAAGTTTGGGAAGTTACTCTTTTGGTATGTTAAACACAATCAGCTGCATCAAAATTCCTGGCCCAAATTTTTCTATAGGATAGATACAACCCAGCTTGCTTAACGCTTTGCTATGAATGCAATAAACTATTGCACCATTGTGGTTGTTAATGGTACAAAAGTACTTTGTAAAAGTAATTTTATTCAATCATGATACAGATTTGAAAAAGATAACTGAACCAGACTATTTTAACAGTAATCACTCTTCACAAATGATTCAGACTATCACTTTCTCAATTTTTCTGTATGTTTTATATAAAAAGGGTACCATTGGTTGAAATTTAAGAAGTTGTACACACCTTTTTATCATTAATAGTGCATTATAATATTGTTTATGGTGCTCATATGGCAAATATAGGAGCACTTTTCATAAAAGAAAACAGATTTTCAAATTATATTTTCTGGACATGGAAGCAGTAATAGTCACATTACACACAAACAATATCTTTAGTCAGTAGCAATAAAGAGGCATATGAGATCCATTGTAGGTCAACTGAGTATTGGGAGGAAAGTGCCTCAGACAATAATACTCTCACACCTGCGAAGCAACTGAGGATAAATACCTACCCTGTAAACTGTTAGCCATTTAAATTGAATTAATATTTCTATATATCGTAGATTCACTGGTCACTTTAAACTACTCCTGGTACATATGCATGATAAAATCTGGGGGAGTTGAGTGGACTCAAGGGAGAAGGGAATGGTATCAATGCAGCATTCGTGTAAATGAATTTGTGGGCAGGAGTTGTTTTCATACAATAAAAATAGAGAAATTGAGGGTTATGTGGGAGGGAAGGGTTATATTGATCTTTGAGTGGGTTATATTAATCTTTGAGTAGGTTAAAAGTTCAGCACAACATCATTGGCCAAGATGCCTGTACTGTACTGTAGCATTCTATGTTCTATAACTCTGCGACTATGCTTGGTAAGATAGAGAGACTAAGAAATCAATAGCAGTATCTGAGACTCTTTCGGACAGATCAAAGATCATTTGGTAATCTGCCACAGTGGAAATTTGCAATATCAAGTAAACGTGAAATGTGATTTTCATGAATAAGACATTTGAAAATATTTACGTTCCCTTAACACATTTACAGAACATGAGGTATACTTATTGAGGAAATCGAATTGTCTTTATACCCTCAGGCACATGCTAAGAAATTTATTCCTCATCAGTAGTGCTAAATGTGCAGTTATATGGTGGTTGTGTACTCTACTCTGCTTCTACAATTTAATTCCATTAATTTCAATGGAAGTTGTTTGCCACTGGTATATAGGAAGGTTAATGCAACAAACTAGAGATTAATTTTTACGCAATATTGCTTTGCAGATAAATAGGGACAATATGTTTTAATTCCTATGAATCTGCTGGAATGACAGATGGTGGTTGAACAATTTTGGATAGGGGTTACAGTTTCACTTGTCTCTGTATCCTCCTAAAATAGGACGTATAAACTACTGACTCTTCTTTATGAACACAGACTACAGATTATTACCATCCATTACTTTAAACAGGTTGCTCTCTTCCAATATTGTAAAAGCAAAATCACCAAAAAAAAGAAAAGTGGTTGCAAACAAATTGAAAAGGAGAAAGAGCAGAATGTTAAACACAGAGAAAAAAAACTTTGAGGGCATTATTGTCTTTACAATGGAAAGTTGAAGAAAAAAATGTGAAACTTGTCTCAATTTTTAATGGGTTATTGCTTCACACTGTGATGATATAGTCAATGCATGAAAAGACACAATGTATTTTCATTTTAGAAGAGAAGATTTAGTGAATGAACTAAATTATATTAAAATAAGATTTAAAAAACAGGTCACAATGCTATCTGATTGTGTCTTGCAAAATTTTTTTTAATGTGAAAAATGTAATCAATATCAATAACAATGCAGCAACAGAAAATCTGAGGAGGCTTTTCTGAGCAGACCATTCTGGAATCACAGAAAGTCTCCAATATATTGAGTTAATAATCAGAAAAGGCCTCTTTTGTACATCAAAAATAGCCACCTCACAAAGCAGATACAAATCAATTTGAGACAGACTATTAAAACAAATGTTCTGTCATTCTGTATATACTCAGATGGAAATTCTCATACAGCCTAAGGGATGCACTGGATGGTGAAGGGTATTAGCTGAAAATTTTACTTGCATCTGAAGTAGAATGTGCAATTGACCAAGCAATGCTCCTTCTGGAAGCTGTGATTGCAGTGTGGATAAGCGTTTGTTGGCTGCTGGGATCTAATCTGTTCTGCTGGTGTTGTGAAGGTGCTGGGATGGGGCAGTTTTTGTGGGGGGGGGGAAATCAGTATTTGGGTGATTGGGTTGGGAATTTTAGGGATTGGTATTAAGGAGTTAGTGATAAAACCAGAGAGATACAGCATGGGGACGTGTCCTTCCGCTCAGTTTCAAACATTAACCACCCATTTTACTGGTCCTACATTAATTCCAGTTTTATTCTTCCTAATGTTCTGATCCACTCCTCCTAGATTCTACCACTTACCTGCACATTAGGTAGAATTTACAGTGGCAAATTAACCTACCAATCCTTATCAACCCTACTTTCTGAGGTAAGCATTATGTACATTCCAAGACATTTAATGTCCAAATGAAATTTAGTTCTATCATCAAGTTCCTGTTTATTAAAGTGAGAGTCAATGAGCCCTACAGTTTAGAAATAGACCCATTTTCATGACACCCACTACATCGATCTACACTAATCCCATTTACCAACATTTGGTCGAAAGCTTCAATGCCTTCGTGATTTAAATACCTGTTTAGATGCACCTTAACTGTTGTGAGCATACCTGCCTCCTCACCTCTTCAGATAGTGCACTCCACATTCCCACCACCCTATGTGCGAGAAGAGTTCTCCCTCCAATCTCCTCTAAACCACCTTAAATCAATGCTCCCAATGCTTTCTTGGTCTTTGACACCTCCACTGCTGGAAAATCTTTTTTGCTATCTGCCTTTTCCATGCATATTTTTCAATTCACCAATCAGCCTTTTGGACTTCTGGGAAAGCAAATACAGCACTTGCTTTAACTGAGAGGCTCCAATCAAGGCAAAAAGAGATAATCTCCCTGTGACCTCTCCAGCACAATGGCAAACTTCCTATACTGTGCCAATTAGAACTGCAGACACGTACTCCAAGTGTGGGCTAATCGATATTTCATAAATGAGGACAAAAGAGACTTGAGATGCTGGAATCTGGCAGTTTCCAAATCAGCCTAAGCCTTTCATTATAGTGGAGGAGTGCTCAGTCAGGACTCATCTCAGGTCTCCACCACACTCACTCTAAACTTTTTGACGTCTTGACTATCACACCCCTCTCTTTTATATCACTGAACTGGCAGGTACGTTGAGGTCAAACATCATTACCTTTCCTGTCAATCATTTGTCACAGCTCATGTCTGCAATCATCTACTGTTCTTAGCTTCACATTCTCACACCACACGTATCTCACTGATTTCACCACTATTAAATTTTGGGTTTCTCATATTAAAATTAAATCCCTTAAAGGTATCAGTCTAAGGAGAACTCAGGCACCTGCTGAATAGCTGTTTGCACACATTATCACAACCAGTTCAGCATTCTGAGGAAGCAATTAACAATCGGTCAAGTGCATCCTCCACAGACCTGACCTCAGGCTGAGGGCTGATAATGGCATCGTTTCAGGCCAGTCCCAGCACTAACTGAATAATGAAATGCACTTTATCATTCAATATGCGGATTTTTTACTCTACTGCAGAGAAGCTCACAAAATCTCCAGCAGAACCTGCTGTATTTCAAATTCAAGCTGGCATTAGAAAGTAGAAAAACAATTAAATGAAAATATTTGTCAATGTCCTTTCTGACCTCGACTGGACTGCATTGTTCTTCTTAGTTTCTGGTCTTCAGCAGCGATCATGAATTCCACTTCTATAAAATGTTGTATTCTAAGAAGATCTTAGCATTTCCTTTGTGGAATCAACGCCATTGATAAACTGACAAATGACGTGCACTTTGGCACCAAAAATACATTATTGCTTTGAAAGGGAATAGTCAAGATGAATGTGCCAAAAAGAGGCCATGCATTCTGTCTGGGTACCCTCCAACCTGATAGCATGAATATTGATTTTTCCTTCTGGTAAACTAATTTTCCCCCCTTCCTCTATTACTCACTCAGACATTTTACCTCTTCTCTCATGCCAATTACTTCCTCCTGGGTTTTCTCCTTCCCTTTCTCCTAATGGTCGACTCCATCCCTTGACCTTTCTCACCCACATGGCCTCATCTATCTCTTTCCAACGAGCCTTTTCCCCCTCCCTTCACCACTTTATTCTAGCATCTTCCCCCTTCTTTCTCAGTCCTGAAGAAGGGTCTTGGCATAAAACACCGACTCTTTATTATTTTCTATAGATGCTACCTGACCTGCTGAATTACTCCATCATTTTGCATGTGAGTTGTTTTGGATTTCCAGCATCTGCAGACTTTCTGGTGTTTGTACTCTTAATCCAGCTGCTGGATAATGTCCAGAATGTATATTTATGTAATGACTTGTATTTTTATAATTCTCTTTAAGGACTGCCTCAATGCAATTTACTTAGGGAGTATTAGAACTTGAGTGGAAGAAGTGACAAGCTATAGGAATGGCCAACTGAATTGATTTTTAGAAGACCGTAACAGAGACTGCAGAATCCAAATTTTTGCAGAAACTTTCAGTTCTAGCCATTGATTCATCCACTCAACCTAAAAGAGTAAAGTTTCAGAAATCTGTTCAAGAGTTGTGAATCATTTTACACCCAGCAAATTAGCACGACAGCCTGTCCTACACCCACAATATCGCTGCTTCCTCTACTACCTCAACTAGCAATGAATAAAGCATATAACTACTCCTTTATTGCCTGCAGCAAATGGACTAACCACGTCTCATTATGTTCTTCCTAGTCTACTGGAATTGTTCCATGACGTTGGTTGTGCATGGCTTTGGCACAGGCAGAAATGTGTTAAGTGATCAGTGATGACATTAGAAATGTATCTGAAGCCGGGGAAGCTAATGTGGACTGTGATCTCAAGATCCCAGTCACATTAGACAATTATACTTTTTATTTTGAGGTACAGCACAGTTACAGGCACTTCTGGCCCAACTGGACCGTGCCACTCATGTGACAAATTAAGCTACTAACCTCCATGTCTTTGGAAAGTCAGAGGAAACTAGAGCAGCCGGAGGAAACCCACATGGCTGCAGGGAGAATGTACAGACGATGGCGGAAACCCACATGGCTGCAGGGAGAACATACAGAGGATGGCGGAATTGCAGACGATGGCGGAAACCCACATGGCTGCAGGGAGACAATACAGATGATGGCGGAAACCCACATGGCTGCAGGGAGAACATACAGAGGATGGCAGAATTGCAGACGATGGCGGAAACCCACATGGCTGGTGGGAGAACGTACAGACAATGGCGGAATTGAACCCAGGCCGCTGGTGCTGTAGTACCTATGCTAACTGCCATACAGTACTGTCATAATTGGCACAATTTCACCTGGAAATATTTGCTAATGCTTTCTATTTTGGGTAGATTTTAATTTAGATTGTGAAAGTTTTTTCTCAAAACGCTATGTTAACTTAATCTTGGGCTTTTAATGATTTGGATTGGATGCTTCCCTGTGATATTTATTCTATCTGACCAAATGATCACCTGAAAGTTAATTAAGCATACCTAGCTATCCAGTTTCAGATTGTATTTCCTGAATTATGTTCATTACGTGCCCAGCTAATAAATGCAGGTCCAATTACTTGCGCGCCTTTGATGGGTGAAACACTTCTGAGGCAACTACCTGCTTTAGAGGCAGAAAACACGACAAACTAATTGCGCTGGTTCCAGTGATCCCGAGCAGATCCAGAACCTGGATTCCACCACCATCAATGCCAGTTCCCACGACCATGGGACACCTTCAGACAGCTAATTGCGCGGCCTCTAGCCCCAGCTCTAGCCTGGACCATGACCACCAGCACTTTCAGGCCGACACTTTACTGCCAGTGGACCCCCAGTCTCCCTTTCCCACATCACCACTTTGCGATCCCTTGTCTCTCAGGTCCCACTGTCAGCTCTGGGGTCCTCGGAAACTCCATCTTCTTCCCACCCCACCTTCCCTGAGCACCTCAACCCTCCTCTGTCCTCTGGCACCACCAACTCTCTTCCTCTCTCTGATCCCAGCTCTAATCCTTGCCGTGTCTTCACCATTCCCTCTACCTTCCCCTCTCTGAGGCAGAATATTTGGTACTCAGTAAAGGCCTCACCTTTGTCCCCCTTCATCTGCACCTCAGTGAGTTCTGCACCTGCCACAATGTCGGGATCTTCTTCTGTCAACTCTGTCTTCAAGCCCACTCATTTGGCAAGGATTCTGCACCCTGTGCTGATGAACCCTTCTCCCATCTCCAACCCCTTTCCTCTTCTTGGACACCCTGCTCAGGTCTCCTGCGTGCTCTGGATCTTTTCATCTTGAATTGCCAATGAGGCATCAACCATCTCAACTTCAGCACTCCTCTCTCCTGCTCCAGCCTTACCCCTTCCAAACACAGAGCCTTCCACTCTCTTGGCACCAATCCCAACCTTACCACCAAAACCGCAAAGGGGGCGTTATCGTAGTGTGGCACACTCACCTCTGACTTGCTGAGGCCAGACGGCAACTCTCAGACACCTCTTCATACTCACCCCTTAAAGAGGACCCCACTCCAGACCACCAGAAAACTGTCTCTAACACCAGCAATGACCTTATCCACTGCCACCAATCTCATAGTTCCCTTACCCCACACTGCTCACTTCTACCTTCTACCCAAGATCCACAAACCAGACAGACAAGGTAGGCTTATTGCCTCTCCTTGCTCCTGCCCCACTGAACTCATGTTCTCACATCTCGATTCTATTCTATCCCCCTTGGTTCATTCCCCTCCCATCTATATCTGCGCCACTTCTCATGACCTTGATGTCCTCTGTAACTTTCATTTCCCTGGCCATGACTGCCTCATTTTCACCACAGATGTTCAGGCCCTATACACTTCTAGCCCCCATTAAGAAGGCCTCAATGCTCTCCGCTTCTTTGGTGTAGCAGTGGAAGAGATTAGTGGGGAGAGACAAACGGACAAGGGAATTGCGAAGGGAGTGATCCCCTCGGAAAGTGAAGGGGGCATGGAGGTAAAGATATGTTTTGTGGTAGGATCCCTTTGGAGAAGATGGTGGAAGCTGCAGAGGATAATGTGTTGGATGCAGAGGCTGATGGAGTGGTAGGTAAGGACAAGAGAAACCATCACTGTTAAGGTGACAGGAAGATGGGGTGAGCGTGAATGTATGGGAAAACCACCAACCAATCCCCATTCACCACCACCATCCTCCACCTGGCAGAACTAGTCCTTGCCCTGAACAATTTTTCCTTCGGTTTCTCCCACTTTCTCCAAACTTGAGTGTCAGCCAAGAGTACCTGCATTGACCCCAGCTATGCCTGCCTCGCCATTGGCTATGTAGGCCAGTCCATACTCTCCAACTCTTCCTCTGTTACACTGATGAATGCATTGGTGCTGCCTCATGCACTCATGTTGAGCTCATCAATTTTATCAGCTTCGCCTCCAACCTCCACCCTGCCCTGAAATTCACTTGGTCCATCTCTGACACCTCCTTCCCCTTTCTCAATCTCTCTGGCTCCATCTCAGGAGACAAACTGTGAACCAACATCTTTTAAAAACCTACTGATTCCCACAGTAATCTCAACTATATCTCTTCCCACCCTATCTCCTGTAAAAATGCTATTTCCTTTCCTTAGTTTCTTTGACTTTGCCGCATCATTTCCCAGAATGTGGCTTTCCAATCCAGGATGTCCTCCCTTAAAGAATTGGATTTCCTTCCTTCCACTATTGATGCTGTCCTCACCTGCATTTCCTCCAGTCCCTGTACATTCACGCTCACCCCATCTTCCCGTCACCTTAACAGTGATGGAGTTACTTTTGTCCTTACCTACCACTACATCAGCCTCTACATCCAGCACATTATCCCCTGAAGCTTCCACCATCTTCTCCAAAGGGATCCTAAAACTAGACGTATCTTTACCCCCACGCCTCCTTCACTTTCCACAGGAATCACTCCCTCCGTAATTCCCTTGTCAATTCTTCTCTCCCCACTAATCTCCCTCCAGGTACTTATCCCTGCAAGCAGCCTAAATGCTACACCTGCCCATACACCTCCTCCTTCACCTCTATTCAGGGCCCAGGCAGTCCTTCCAGGTGAGGCAACTCTTCACCTGCGAATCTGCTGGGGTCGTCTATTGTGTCTGGTGCTCCCGATGCACCTCCTGTACATTGGTAAGACCCGTCGTAAATTGAGGACCACTCTGCACCATCGTTGCTTCAGTATTTACCAGTGAAAGGACCTAGGCAATTGTGGGGATGACTTACTGCGAACTGAAATGCTTGACTGTATAGACATGAAGAAAGAGGACTTGCTGGAGCTGTTGAAAGGTATTAAGTTAGATAAAGTCACTGGGACCGGATGAAATATACCCCAGGCAACTGTGGGAAGCAAGGAAGGAGATTGCTAAGCCTCTGGCGACGATCTTTGCATCATCAATAGGGACAGAAGAAGTTCCTGAGGATTGGAAGGCTGTAAGTATCCTTCCCTCATTCAAAAAAGGAAGTAGAGATAACCAGGAAATTATAGACCAGTGAGTCTTACTTCAGTGATGGGCAAGTTGTTGGAGAAGATCCTGAGAGGCAAAATTTATGAGAATTTGGCCAGACATAATTTGATTAGGGACAGTCAGCACAGCTTCGTCAAGGGCAGGTCATGCCTTACGAATCTGATAAAATTCTTTGAGGATGTGACTAGACACATTGATAAGAAGGTAGAGCAGTGGATGCAGTGTACATGGATTTCAGCAAGGCATTTGATAAGGTACCCCATGCAAGGCTTATTGAGAAAGTAAGGAGGCATGGGATCCAAGAGGACCTTGCATTGTGGATCCAGAAATGGCTTGCCCACAGAAGGCAAAGGGTGGTTGTAGATGTTTTGTATTCTGCATGGAGGTTGGTGAGCAGTGGTGTTCCACAGGGATCTGTTCTGGGACTCCTCCTCTTTGTGACTTTTATAAATGGCCTGGATGAGGAAGTAGAAGGGTGGGTTAGTATGTTTGCTGATGACACAAAGGTTGGGGGTGTTGTGGATAGTCTGGAGGGTTGTCAGAGGTTACAGTGAGACATTGATAGGATGCAGAACTGGGCTGAGAAGTGGCAGATGGAGTTCAACACAGATAAATGTGAAGTGGTTCATTTCAGTACGCCAAATTTGAAGACAGAATATAATATTAATGGTAAGTCTCTTGGCACTGTGAAGGATCAGTGAGATCTTGGGGTCCGTATCCATAGGACACTCAAAACTGCCATGCAGGCTAACAGTGCTGTTAAGAAGGCATATGGTGTGATGGGCTTCATCAACCGTGGGACTGAGTTCAAGAGCCGTGAGGTAGAGTTACAGCTACTGTATATAAGAGCTTAGTTAGACCACACTTGGAGTACTATGTTCACTTCTGGTCACTTCACTAGAGAAAGGACGTAGATACCATAGAGAGTGCAGAGGAGATTTACAAGGATGTTGCCTGGATTGGAGAGAATACCTTATGAGTATAGATTGAGTGAACTTGGCCTTTTCTCCTTGGAATGATGGCGGATGAGAGGTGACCTGGTAGGGGTGTATAAGGTGTATAAAGGCATTGATCATCTGGATAGCCAGAGGCCAATTCCCAGGGCTGAAATGACGAACACAAGGGGCATAGTTTTAAGGTGCTTAGAGGTAGGTACAAAGGGGATGTCAGAGGTAAGATGTTTACACAGAGAGTGGTGGGTGCGCGGAATGCACTACCAGCAACAGCGGTGGAGGTGGGTATAATAGGTTCTTTTAAGAGACTCTTAGATAGGTACATGGAGCTTAGAAAAATAGAGGACTATGCAGTAGGGTAATTCTAGGCATTTTCAAGAGTAGGTTACATGGCCGGCACAATATTGTGGGCTAAAGGGCCTGTAATGTGCTGTAGATTTCTATGATTCTTTGATTCTATAAGCAGTACTTCCCGGTGGCCAAATATTTTAATTCCGATTCCGATTCCTATTCCAAGATGTCAGTCCACAGGATCTTATGCCAAAATGAGGCCACGCTCCGGGTGGAGGAGCAACACCTTATATTCTGTCTGGGTAGCTCCAACCTGATGGCATGAATATCGATTCCTCTAGCCCTCGACCTTTCCCACCCACCTGGCTTTACCTATCACCATCCAGCTAGCCTCCTTCCCCTCCACCCACCTTTTTATTTTGGCATCTTCCCCCTTCCTCCTCAGTCCTGATAAAGAGTCTCAGCCCGAAATGTCGACCATCTGTTCTTTTCCATAGCTGCTGCCTGACCTGCTGAGTTCTTCCATCATTTTGTGTGTGTTGTTTTAGATTTCCAACATCTGCAGACTTTCACACATTTATGACAAGCTAATTAAGTTTGGAATGAGGAAAATGCCTGTTAAAATGGGTCAGCTTTTTCGCTAATCTATTAATCAATTGGACCCAATGCTTATATACAGTATTTCTGGACATTATACTGGCAACTGGTGCTGCATGAAGTATTTATTCACAGCAGCAGAAGGAGGAAAGTCCAGATTTCTTAACTTATTTGCAGTGTACTAAATGTTAATTGCACAAGGTCAATAATCAATCATATTTACAGAAGATGTGATGACTAGAAGTTCATAAAATTCCATTGTTTTTTTCACATTATGAAGTTTCATGTGCCCTTAGTCTTAAAAAGGATTTTTTAAATTGTCATGCATTTCAGAATCCCCCAAGCAACCAATCAGAATCCACTTACTCATGCATGGATTAGAAGGAAAAGCAAATGAATAGTAAGTGGGAAAGAGCTGTGGGGAAATATGTGAACCTTTCAGTCAAATTCATTGGAAGAATTTGACGTAAATCCAGAGAGTGAGACTATCTTCCCTGTACACAATTAAATAGATGTGTAGCATCATCATGTACTGTAGAGAATACACAGTAAACACTGTACATTATGAACTCAACAGTAGTAAACTTATCCCGACGTGAAAAACATTGAAATAGTCACTTTCTTACATCCATTAATCTGCACATCAGTATGCTAATATTTAACAGGTATAGGCCTATGAACAAAAGCTAGAATGTGATCTAAACTGGAAATAATGAACTCTGAACTGTTATGTCAGTACAATTTATGTATTTTAATATCTGCATGTACCTCCTTAATTTTTTTAATCTAGCTGCCCCTTATGCCTCTATTTGCAATTGAAACTGTCTCTGTGAAACCTGAAGGCGCAAAGGCTACAGTTATAGGCAGTTTCTATTATAAACAGCGTCAGAGGAATAGGTAAATATATGAATATGAACAGACTGTGGGATTTTCAAATGATGAATTACGCCTCCAATTTCTGGTTCAATTATTTTGAGATCTATTTAACTAATCCGCTGAGTATTTCCAGCAATTTTGGTTTTAATGTCTTGATTGTGAATACTACTTCAGTTGAACATCACACTTAACCATAACAATATTTTCAATGCCACTGACTTCAGCTGACCCATAATTAATTAAATATTTTGCATTTGAATGCATTTCTCTTGCTTCGTTTGCCTGGTTTTCTCAATGCAAGATTTTGCTTCTCAATTTGCCACTATAAGCTTATTGAAATAAATAATCTTATCATCTGAATCCCACAAACCGTTCAAAATACTTTTAATTAATAAATTAGTAAGTGCTATGCTTGTAGTAATATATGATTGTTCTTCTCCAATCATGACTATATACTTAGTGGCCACCTTATTAGGTACTTCCTGGGCTTAATAAAGTGGCTGAGTGTTCATGGTCCTCAGCTGCTGTAGGTTCATGTGTTATACATTCAGAGATGCTCTTCTGCAAACCACAATTGTAACGTTTGGTTATTTTTTATGAGTTACTGTTGCCTTCCTGTCAACTTAAACCAGTCTGGCCAGTCTCTTCTGACCTCTCTTATTAAAAAAGCATTTTTGTCCATAGACCTGCTGCTCATTACATGTTTATTACTTTTTGCACCATTCTCTGTAAACTCAAGAGACCATTGTGTGTGAGAATCCCAGGAGACCAGCAATTTTTGAGATACTCAATCCACCCCATCTGGCACCAAAATCATTCCACAGTCAAAGGCACTTAGATCACATTTCTGATGTTTGCTCTGAGCAACAAATCAACCTCATGACCATGTCTGCATGCTTTTATGCATTGAGCTGCTGCAACATGATTAGCTGATTAGATATTTTGCATTAATGAGCAGGTGTACAGGTGTACCTAATAAAGTGGTCACTGATTGTATTTTACCAGTAGATCACTGTAAATAGAGAGCCTAACACCTCACCTCAGACATTGATCACTGGATGAATGTACCGATAAAATTCCATTATTATTTATATTATTTTCAGATATCTTTCAAATTATCTAGCAGTAATAACCTTTTACAGCATGATGGAATGTTTAATATTTTATATACTCTGTTACATGACAGTTTACCTCATTGCATATCACATCTATATTCTCCACTCATAGCTTTATACTGTGAAATATTAAGGAACGCTCAGAGTCAGTGAAGGGAGTGAAGGAAGTGAAGGGAAATATTAAGAACCGCTCAGAGCCAGTGAAGGGAGTGAAGGAAGTGAAGGGAAATATTAAGAACCGCTCAGAGCCAGTGAAGGGAGTGTGATTTTCTGAGCTGCATCCACAACACTTTGCAGTTTCTTGCAGTCACAGGCAGAGCAGTTGCCATACATTGCTGTATTGCATTCAGACAGTTGGCTTTCTGTGGTGCATTGATAAAAATTGTTAAGGGTCAACCCGGACTGTGATGGCATTAGTTTAGTTGACCAGAAAGTTCTAAACTCAGACGAAGACCTTAAGTCCTATCCGATACACTGTAGATAGCTACGGGTACTCTCACTAAAGGGTGGTTATCCACTAACTACCCAATCCTTAAAGACTAGTTTACTTCCTTGTTTATCCTCCATGTAAACCAGGTAATTACAGGCCGGTGAGCCTGACATCAGTAGTAGATAAATTATCGGAAGTTGTTCTGAGAGATCGGATATACTACTATTTGGACAGTCAAGGTCTGATTTAGGATAGTCAGCATGGCTTTGTGCATGGTAGATCGTGTTTAACGAATTTTGTAGAGTTTTTCGAGGAGGTTACCAAGAAAGTAGATGACAGGCTGTGGCTGTTGTCTACATGGACTTTAGTAAGGCCTTTGACAAGGTCCCACATGGGAGGTTAGTTCAGAAGGTTCAGAGACTAGGTATCCATGGAGAGGTTGTAAACTGGATTCGAAATTGGCTGTGTGGGAGATGACAGAAAGTGGTAGTGGATGATTGCTTCTCAGACTGGAGGCCTGTGACTAGTGGTGTACCTCAGGGATCTGTGCTGGGACCATTGTTGTTTGTTGTCTTTCTCAATGATCTAGATGATAATGTGGTAAATTGGATCAGCAAGTTTGCTGATGACACTAAGATTGCAGGTGTTGTGGACAGCGAGGAAGGCTTTCAAAGCTTGCAGAGGGATCTGAACCAACTGGCAAAATGGCCAGCAGCAGATGGAATTTAATGCAGACAAGTGTGAGGTGTTGCATTTTGGAAGGACAAATCAAGGTAGGACATACACAATAAATGGTAAGGCACTGAGGAGTGCGGAGGAACAAAGGGATCTGGGAGTTCAGATACATAATTCCCTGAAGGTGGCATCACAGGTAGACAGGGTTGCAAAGAAGCCTTTTGGCATCCTGGCATTCATAAATTGAAGTATTGAGTATAGGAGTTGGGATGTTATGGTGAGGTTGTATAAGAGATTGGTGAGGCCAAATTTGGAGTATTGTGTGCAGTTCCGGTCACCTAACTATAGGAAGGATATCAGAAAGATTGAAAGAGTGCAGAGAAGATTTACTAGGATGTTGCCGGGTCTTCAGGAGTTGAGTTACAGGGAAAGATTGAACAGGTTAGGACTTTATTCCTTGGAGCGTAGAAGAATGAGGGAAGATTTGATAGTGGTTTACAAAATTATGAGGGGTATAAGCAAAGTAAATGCGAGTAGGCTCTTTCCACTTAGATTAGGAGAGATAAATACGAGAGGACGTGGCTTTAGGGTGAAAGGGGAAGGGTTTCGGGGGAACACTGGGGGGAACTTCTTCACTCAGAGAGTGGTGGGAGTGTGGAACGAGCTGCCATCTGATGTGGTAAATGTGAGCTCACTCTTAAGTTTTAAGAATAAATTGGATGGATACATGGATGGGAGAGGTCTGGAGAGTTATGGACCTGGTGCAGGTCAATGGGACTAGCGGAATAAAGTTTCAGCACAGTCTAGAAGGGCCGAATGGCCTGTTTTCTGTGCTGTAGTGTTCTATGGTTCTATGGCATGCTTAACTGCCAACGCACCCTATTTAAGCGGTGGGTCGCCCTTCCCTGTTAAGGAGGAAATACTTAAACCTAACAAAGTTGTTGAAACACAGTTCATGTATTTTCAACGATACACTGAATTCCAAACAACATTCTTGAAACTTAAAATATTTAAAACTCAGAGGATTTCTATCTCACAGAAAGACTTTCAATTACAAACAATTATTCAAACACAAGTGATCTTCAAAACACAGGTACAGTTTCTATAAGCTAAAAAGACATACCCGTGAGCTGCCGACGAATAGATCGTCCATCACAGAAATCAAAAGCAGAGGTATCCAGTTCGCCCTGTGTTTCTGTCATTCTTTTTGATGTTTCTGGGCTATTCCACTTAAGCCTGCACTGCCTTCTACGTTTAAGCTGTTCCTTTGCCACTTGGATAACTTCACACACATGTGATATTTGTCCAGATAACTTTCAACACAAGCGGTCTAAAAGTTTCTGAAGAGTTAGCAGGTAACCGCAAATAATGCTGTGAAGCTGACTCCCTGAGTACATAAACCTTCCAACTATTAATACATCAGCTAATTAATATGCTAAGTGATAGTATCAATCTGGTCTGCAAGCCTTCTTGAACTAAATAACTTAGCCAACACTGTCCAGCTTGAAACAAGCCAAATTAAATAACCCAGTGTCTTACAATGTATCTCTTCAGCAGTCAGCCCAGGTGCTATCGGCCAACAAGTCTGTGGCTCTATAGAGCGTTATCGTTTGCAAAGCTGTCTTTTTAACTTCAAACTGATTACTGATTGCCATTTACATTATGAAATGAAGACTTGCTCCCATTTACAACCAGAAACTGAACAAAAAATATTGGTTGGAAGTTTAACTTGCTGAAAAACAACACTTTGATCTTTAGAAGTGTCAGCTGCTAGTGTTTAGAAAGCTAAGCGTGGCAAAATAGAAAGGCCTCTTGGCTCAGGACAATGAGTAATCACAGGATCTGCCAAATTTATTTAGCCTCCTGAGGAAATAGAGGCACAGGTGGGCCCTTTTTTGCCATGATAGCTACATGGTTAGACCAGGTTTGGCGATTTGTGATGTTCACTCTTAATCAAAGACCTCACTCACCTCGACATTCTCCCTTCTGCCCACTCCCGTCTGGCATAAGTGACAAAAGCCTGAAAGTACACACCAGCAAATCTACCAAAAGCTTTTATTTTGCTGCTGTAAAGCAATTGAGTCACTACCTACCTAAATCAATCAGGTTTATTATTACTTATGTATCTTATGAATTTTTTGCTTTGTAGTACCTGTATGGTGCAAAACATAATAATTATGGTAGATTCTGAAATAAATAAATTGTGCAAAGGGGAATAAACTGGTCCTAAAAGATTGAGTGTGGGCCTTCAGGGTTTTGCACCTCCTCCCTGATGGCAGTCACGTGGAGGCCATGTCCCACAAGGTGAGGGTTTCTAATGATGGATGGCGTCTTCTTGAGGCACTATCTATTGTTGAGAATGACTGAGCCAATCCCCTGCTGTCCTTTGCAACTCTGTGTTTTGACTCCATACCAGGCAACCAGCAGGAATGCTCTCTACTGTACATAGGTAGAAATTTGCAAGAGTCTTTGTTATCATACCAACACTCCTCAAGTTCTTAATGAAATAGAGATGCTGACAATCTTTCTTTGTGATTACATCAGTGTGTTGGGCTGTGAATAGATATTCTGAGATGATGACGCCCAGCAACTTGAAGCTGCTCACTTTTTCCACCGCTCACCCCTCAAACGAGGATTAGTCTGTGATCTTTCGACTTCCTCCTCCTGAAGTCCACAATTAAGTGGAGGAGAAGATGGCGGCGCGACGGCAGTGCGCGCGGCCTCTCCGGTGATGAATATCTGTTATCTGTCAAGTAGGGGACCGTGCACAATTCTGATTTGATGGAGATGGATATGAGCGTACGGAGGAACATCTGGAAAACTTCTGAAATGTCCACTTACTGCTACTGCGTGGTAACCGGAATCTCCGGAGCAGAAGGCCCTGAATCCTTGGCTTTGCTTGTTTCAGCGGCCGGGGCGAGGTCGAAGGCGCTTGGCAGAGGATGGCGCTCAGCAGGCTGTATCGGAGGGGCCGGTCGGAGGATCAAAGTTTTCAGACGGATGGACTCAGTGTCGGCAGTGGTCAGCTGCTTCCAAGGCATCGGCAAGTTGACGGTGCCTGGAGTTTTACGGCAGGGAGTTTCTCCCTTTTGCTGCCTGCTATCGGGGATTCGGGAGTCGATCGACTCAGGGACTTTTGAGACTTTTTTTACCGTGCCCATGGTTTGTTCTTCATCAAATTATGGTATTGCTTTGCACTGCTGTAACTATATGTTATAATTATGTGGTTCTATCAGTGTTAGTCTTTGGTTTGTCCTGTTTTCTGTGATATCACTCCGGAGAAACATTGTATCATTTCTTAATGCATGTATGCATTTCTAAATGACAATAAAAGAAGACTGAGTATTCTCATAATCTAATCCAAGTCCTTGGTCATGCTGATGTTGAGTGTCAAGTTAACATTGCAACACCACTCAATCAACCTATCCATTTCATCTTCAAGACACACAAAATGCTGGAGGAACTCAGCAGGCCAGGCAAAATCTGTGCAAAAAAGTACAGTCGATGTTTTGTCAAAACCTTTCATCAGAATTGGAGTCCTGCCAAGGGGTTTCAGCCCAAAATGTCGACTGTACTTTTTTCCATAGATGCTGCCTGGCCTGCTGAGTTCCTCCAGCATTTTAAGACCATAAGATAAAGGAGCAGAAGTCAGCCATTCAGCTCATCGAGTCTGTTCCACCATTTTATCATGAGCTGATCCATTCTCCCATTTAGTCCCACTCCCCCACCTTCTCATCATAACCTTGGATGCCCTGGCTACTCAGATACCTATCAATCTCTGCCTTAAATACACCCAGTGACTTGACCTCCACTGCCGCCCGTGGCAACAAGTTCCACAGATTCACCACTTCTAGCTAAAAAAATTGCTTCGTATCTCTGTTCTGAATGGGCGCCCTTTAATCCTCAAGTCATGCCCTTTCGTACTGGACTCCCCCATCATGGAAAACAACTTGCCACATCCACTCTGTCCATGCATTTCAACATTCAAAATGTTTCTGTGAAGTCCCTCTCATTCTTCTAGACTCCAAGGAGTACACTCCATGAGCGGTCAAATGTTCCTCATATGTTAACCCTCTCATTCCCGGAATCATTCCAGTGAATCCTCTCTGAACCCTCTCCAACGTCAGCACATCCTTTCTTAAATAAGAAGCAACATTTTGTGTGCGTTGCTCAGATTCCAGCATCTGCAGATTTTCTCCTGTTTGTTATCCCATCTTCACATGTCTCCTCATCACTATCTATGATCTACCAACAACATTGGTGTCATCAGCGATTCTATAGATGGCATTTGAGCTGTGCTTAGTCATACAGTAATGAGTGTAGAAAGAGTAGAGCAGTGGGTCAAATGTACACCCATGAGGTGCACCTTGTTAGTTGTCAGTGATGAGGAGACATTAGCACTGACCTGAGCTGACTGTGGTATCCTAATGAGGAAGCTGAGGATCCAGCTGCAGAGGGAGGTACAAATTAGTACGGCGGGGATGTTGGTATTGAATGCTGAGCTGCAATTGATAAATAGCAACATAATATATCTTATTTTTCCTAGGTGTTCTAGTTCCAAGTAGAGAGAAAGTGAGATTGTGTTCTCTGTAGCCCTGTGCCACACAGGAAAGCAAACTGCAGTGGGACTAGGTCCTTGCTCAGGCAAGAGTTAACTGTAGTTTTGACCAACCTCTCAAAAGACTTCATCACTGTAGATGTGAGTGCTACAAGTCAATGGTCATTGAAACAGTTCACCCTATCCTTCTTGGGCACTGATATAATATCTGCCCTTTTGAAACAGGTGGGAACCTCTGCCTGCAACAATATGAAGCCGAAGATGTCTTTGAATACTCCAGCATAGAGCTTGGTACTCTGCCAGTTAAACCATCAGGGCTTGATGCCTTCACACTCTTGAATCTTCTGATTGTAGACTTCAGGAGAGGGAAGCCAGAGGTCCATGATCCAGTCCTCATTGGAGGATTGGAGGAGAAGAGGGTCACTAACTTTAAATTCCTGGGTGCTACTACCTCAGAGGATCTGTCCTGAACCAATTATACAAATGTAATTGCAAGGAAAGCATGACAGCACCTCTACTTCCTTAGGAACCTGTGGAGATTCGACATGACATCAAAAACTTTGACACACTTCTACAGATGTGTAGTGGAGCGTCTATTGACTGGCAGCATTATGGCCTGGTATGGGAACACCAATGTCTTTGAATGGAAAATCCTACAACAGATAGTTGATTCAGTCCATGACATCACAGGCAAAGCATATCTTGAGCATATCTACACGAAATGCTGTCATAGGAAAGCAGCATCATCAAAAGATCCTCACCACCCAGGCCATACTCTTTTCTCACTGCTGCTGTCAGGTAGAAGGTACTGGAGCTTCAGGACTCACACCACCAAGTTCAAGAACAGTTACTACCCCTCAACCATCAGGCAAAAGGGGATAATTACACTCATCTATTGTGATATTCCCACAACCAATGATCTCACTTTAAGGACTCTGCACATTGTTATTTCATGTTCTCGTTATTTATTGCTATGTATTTATATTTGCAATTGCACAGTTTGTTTTCTTCTTTGCTCTACTTGATCTTTCATTGATCCTGGTATAGTTACCATTCTATAGATATGCTGAGTATGCCCGCAAGAAAAAGAATCTCAGGGTTGTATGTGGTGACACATATGAACTCTTATAATAAAATTTAGCTTGAACCTTGAAGGATGTTCTGATGTTGGCCTCTAAGACAGAGATCGTAGCACTGCCAAATCCTGTGGGCATTTACACAGGCATAGTGTTATTCTCCCTTTCAAAAGGTGTTGAGCTCATCAGCGGGTGAAGCATCACTCCCATTTATATTGTTAGGTTTTACCTTACAGGAAGTGATGGCATTCCATCCCTAGCGACTAAGATGGCTGCTTGACCATCTTGGCATCTACCTCACACTTGCCTATTTGCACTGTACTTTCTCTGCATGAACAGAATGCAGGAGAAGCTATTGATTGCACCCTTGATTCTGCATCCTGTTATTGCTGGACCTTGTGCCACCTCAGTACCCCCCGGTGTAATGAATTGATCTGCATGAACAGAATGCAGGAGAAGCTTTTCACTGTATCTTGATACGTATGACAATATTCAACCAATTCCAACTCCAAACTAATGCAGGCATGATTAACCATATTTTAACCTGCAAATTTACTGAGATGTTAATGAAAATTAAGCCAGGCAATTTTCAGCATAATATATTGCTCCAAGTTGCATCTTAATTATAAAACTATCAAGACTGTAGTCACTCTCAACATAATCCACATTATCGCATTAGGAGGAGACAACTGGAGCTTAGGAGGAGACAATGGCGCTTAATGGCGACTACTTTGCTTGCATCTTCAGAACCAGCTCTATCTGCATCTTTAATACCTCCATTTTTCCCTTTCAGGGTTCTTTTGAAGACCCTGACCTGGAATTACATGCTGACTTCGGTTCTTTGCGGGAATGGAACTCGCTCTCAGGGTTTCACGACTGGCCGTTATTCGATATGCTAAGGATGCGGCCTAAGAGATTAGCTCGCCTTCAGAGCACTGGGATCTCATGGCTCTGGAGACAGGCGGACCGAAGGTCGGTGTCTCTGCGGGAATTCAGTGTCTCATGGGAGACAGTAGATTGAAAGCAGCAAGCTGGCTATTGGCTGTTTGTCCAGAGACCCAAGTTCTTTGGGCACAAACAGACTTTTAACATTGTAAATCAGTGAGTTGTTTGTTATGTCTCCCCTCTCGCTGTGAAATGGAGACATCTCTTTCTCCCTTATTAGGGAGAGAGAGAGCCTGTGGTATGTCGAATACTGGGTGAACGAGTCGTCTTTGGGGTACCGCAAGTCTGTGTCTTGTCTTTTGCTTTGCTGCGCGCTTGAGTGCTTGGTGGGGGGGGGTGCCGATGCTTTTCTTGCTGTTGGGGGGGGATTGTTGCTTTACTGCTGCTTAAACATGGGAGGGGGAAGCTGGGATGTGCTGTGGGGTTCCAACATTCAACTGTCATTCATTCTTTGGGGGCACTCCTCTGTTTTTGTGGATGGTTGCAATGAAAAAGTATTTCAGAATGTATACTGTATACGTTTCTCTGACATTAGATGTACCTTTGAAACCTTTGCAACCTCTGAAATGGAAGGAACAGATTCTTTGCAAATTTCTAGTTTTACCTGTCCCATTAAGGCAAACGTCACTCAGTATGAAGCCAGAGACTTCGTGCTCTGCTGACTCAGCCATAGCCCAGCAAATACGGTACGTAAGCAGCGGAAGCAAAACAAAACTATTGAGGGAAATATGGCCAGGACTACTAACTGGGGCTGTGGGGTGGGTGGGGGAAGAGGAAGCGCTGGTCCACAGGGGCCAGTTTCAGGTATTTGTGACCTGTCAGTACCAGGATCTGCTGGTGATCATCATTAAATAGTTCCATCCACCAGGAAGGTCAGAGCTGGGGACATCGTAGCATGCGTTCTACTCATAGCTGTCAAAATCACAAGCTAACAATGCATTTTTGTTACCATGATTTTGAACATTTGAATAATTACGCTACCAGTCCAGACAATGATCTAATACAAGTTGATGATATTTGTTTCTCCTCTGAAGTGGGGAGTTTCAGCTTCCAAGAGTGTCTCAGTTGCATAGCAGTTTAAAACATATAAATAACAATACTCAAGTCTCAAATCACTTTTAATGGGAATTAAGTAATGACTCACTCAGAGGAGAGGAACTAGTCACTTGAATATCTTAATGAAGGTGAATACCAGAGAACCAAAGATCACTTTGCTTTTAAGCCTGACAAAACAAGTTTTGTGTATTTGTTTTTTGTATCTTCATGGACAATTGATTTTAAGTGATGAAATGTCTTCAAAGTTGGTCATTTCATGAGTTCAGCATGAGAGGCTAATATTTTCTTTGTTCATTGATACATATAATTGCTTTTGCAGTGGTTGGACATAGATGTCGTGATACAAAATACTGGGTTAATTTATTACCGTTCAGAAAGTGAGCCGAGCAATAACTCTTGGTAAAACAGAATCATAATCTGTGAAAAGTGAAGGACAATGTCATTTTAGAAGTTGGGATTTAGACACGGTAAAATCAACAGGTATCTAAATGAGACATTAGGCATTGCTCAGAACTGAAGTTGATCCAAAATGGAACATTTCATTCTACTTCAGGGCTGCTGATCAGATTATACTTTGCAGATTATCCAAGCAATAACCTCATGCCATTCAGCATTCTCAAGACAAAGCAGAGTTGAGTATTTATTCAAAAGGGATACCCCCTGTTAAGTCATGCAGATCCAGTGAAAACACAGTCACGAAGAATGGAAAAAGGCACCTTGGCCCAACTCATTTATGCCAAAGAAGGTTCCTACTTGTGCCATGTACCTCTAAATCTTTCCTATCCCTGTACCTGTCTATGGTTGTAATTGAACCCACTTCTCCTCCTTCCTCTGGCAGCTTGCTCCATATACCCATCAGCCTCATGTGAAAAATTAGTTTCTCAGGCACCCTTTAAATACTTTTTTCTACTCAACTTAAATCTATGCCCTCAAGTTTTACACTCCCCTACCCTGGGTGAAAAAAGTGACAAGTTACCTCATTTTTGCCCCTCATGGTTTTATACAGCACTATTAGACCAGAACTTCGCACAATTTTCCAAGTGCTGTCTGCTCAAAGACGCGTCAACCTGAAACATTAATACTGTTACTCCCCTGCTTAATGATGTTCATATTGTAAATGTTTGAAACATTTTCTTCTTTTTAATTAGGAAGTAAATAGTTCTATCACTACCATAATGATTGCCTTCTTATTTAAAGACAACAGTACCTTACTTGACCAGTTGAAAAAAATCTGAACTCTTGGGTGGAATTTGTAAATTTGTGACCAAATTCCAGTTTGGACACGGTCATTTCTATTATTGAAAGTCCAGTGTTCAGGGGAGGAGTTTTAATGCTGCCTATTAGACTGCAACAAGGGATGCCTGCAGACTCTAAACATTGTTCTTGAGACACATCAATTTATATTCCACCTGTTCCCTAGGAAATGTTGCAATAAATTGAAGAATATGTTGATTTTCTTCTGATAATGCAATCATCTCTCATTTAGCCAATATTTTAAACAGGCCTGAGCAGGGATGTGGTTGTATCTTTTCAACCAGTTTCACTAAAAGTTATACCTCAGACTGTCTGACAATAAAAAAATAATAACTAATGTATATGTTATGGGTTAACTTTTTTGATGGCCACTCTAGATCAAGGATGATTTGGTCACAAGAACTTGGCCCTGAGGGAACAGTTAAGCCCTATCAGTATCAAATGACTCTAATACAGATGGAACAGGTGGTGCTTGACAGTAAATGTGGGTGTTTTAAGCTGCTGAGTACCTTTTCCATTGCTTGTGCTGGATTTCCCCATGTTCATCAGAAGAACCTGAGGTACCATCTCAGATGTTTCTCCCCCAGCTTGGGCTGTCTCGGATCAGAGATCTCTAATCTGCAAGTTTTATGAGGATTTGAGAATTCCTTGAAGGACATCCTTTGAGCTGCTGGAGAATGTTTACCATTGGAAAGTTTTGAATGGAAAACTTATTCCAAAATTCGAATTTCAGATGTATAGAAGATGAGGATTGTATAATGTTGCAGGTGATGTCTTTGTGTCAGTGCTGAGAATTTAAAGGATTTTTTAGAGAGAAGTAATGGTTGTAGCATTTCAAAATTGCTTTGAGGTAACTACGATTACTTTTAAGTTCCCAAACCACAAGCTTGGTACAACGTCTATAGTTTTGTCTTCAAACACTTTCCTCTTCTAGCCACTGAAGAAAGTGTTAGCTGCTGCACTGATAGTGTGAGGACTTCATCATCAATGTTTGGTCTTTTTGAAAGGTGACTTGTGGGAAATCAAAAGAGTTCTTGTAGATGGGGTATACTACAGCATTGTAACAGAAGGTATATTTATGTGACAGGTAATTGCGTTGGATTTATAAACGCAAACATGAGGAAATCTGAAGATGCTGGAAATTCAAGCAACACACATCAAAGTTGCTGGTGAATGCAGCAGGCCAGGCAGCATCTCTAGGAAGAGGTACAGTCTACGTTTCGGGCCGAGATCCTTTGTCAGGTCCTCGGCCCGAAACGTCGACCGTACTTCTTCCTAGAGATGCTGCCTGGCCTGCTGCGCTCACCAGCAACTTTGATGTGTGTTGGATTTATGTTTATTTTGTGGACAGAATATACCTGGGCAATTTTTCCCACTGTAGCATAGATGGCAGGACTGAATCCATACCTTGGTTGGAGACACAGCTTGTCATGGAGTACCATCTTTTTTTTTAATACTTTATTTTCAAAATTTCCAAAAAAAAACAATGAAATTAACAAGAACACACCAGCTCAGACATGTATAAAAATGAAATAAGCAGAAAAAAAGAGACATAACATTAGAGGGATGCCTATTGTACAAAGTGCTCAAAAACACTAAACATTAAATCTCAAATGAGGGCTGTGAGAAATCAGCTGGGGGGAAATTGCTCATCTGCCCCCAGCCTCGTCCAGGTAGGCAAGAAATGGATCCCAGATAGCCGAAAATTTTTTAATTGAATTGGTTCACAAGAACCTGAGTTTCTCCATCTGTATGACTGAGATCATATCAGCCATCCATGTCCGAAAGGAAGCGGGAGAAGGTGATTTCCATTCCCTCAAGATAATTTTTTTGGCAACAATCATACCCAGCATCAGAGACTGTTGTTTGGCTGCAGGGAAACAAATAGTAAATTGCGAGCAGCCAAATATAGCAAGACCCCAGCTTCCAAGGGGAAGGATCTTTTATAGGCATTTGAGTACCAGTCGAATATTTTGGACCAAAATCCAGTCAGTAATGGGCAAAACCAAAAGGTGTGTGACAACGTGGCTTCTGCCCCTTGGCGTCTATCACACATTGGCGAGACAGAAGGGTAAATCCTGTGCAATCTAAGTTTAGAGTAGTGGAGACTGTGGACAACTTTAAACTGGATCAGTTGGTGCCTGCTGTTAACAGACCAAACCTGTATCATAGACAAATACTTATCCCAGGCAGCTTCAGATAATTCAATGCCCAACTCCTCTCTTCAGGCATCTCTAATCTTCACAGTAGACGCTACAGTGCAATTATCAAACAAACGTACAAACTTAGAAACAAGATGCCTGGAGTCAGGAGGGTTCTGTATAATATCAAAAAACATATGTTTCCCTGGAAGGATTTCAAAGTTACAAATCTTAGGTTGAATGTAGTGTCTAATTTGTAAGTGTGTTGCCCTTAAGGCATTTATTTGACTTTGTTGGGTCTACACTTTAAATGATTTGTTTGTAACTATTTTCTAGTTAAAGTTAAAGATTGATAATTAAGTTGCAGTACAACAAAGGTAAATTCATTGCCTACGGTATATCGCGGCATGTGATGACGTCACCTCCAGTTTCGTGCGTCTTATGTGTAACCACCGATTCGGGAAAGGTGTGAAGGCGGGTGCCATGCGTGCAGCATGATCGTGAAGAGCTCCGTGTCTACCCACAAAGAAACATTATAGAAGCAATGCCGTAAGTTCCTATGAAAGTATTTGAAGTAAAAATATTAACGTGGTTTCTGTTAAGGAAGCGGCGATTCGAGCGGTGCGCATGTCAGCTTTTCAATTTCAAACGTGGGGTGAGCTCAGGCCCGGCAGCGGTTCGACGGGACCCCCCTCGCTCCTTACTGGAGGCGGCGGGAGACACTCGCTAAAAGAAGAGAGCACACGTTGTCTCCAGAATGAAACAGACGCTGTATATGTTTGTATTTTTTTATCAACAGTTTTCACCATACGATGTTAATGTGGAGGAGTGCACAGTAAATGGTTAACCTTACTACGACTCTGTCTTCATTGGCTCCAGTTTAACTTAGTGTTTAGTCAGAGTTTCAACACACTGCACAAGAACACTATAGTAAGTAACGAAAAAAGTGCAAATGAGGCAGCTCAAACTTCTCTTTCAGCAGACTAAATGTTGCAAACCGTCCCTCTATGTACAGGTCTTCAATAGAAACTAGACCCTTCTCCCTCCAAGCATGGTAGGTTTTATCTGACCATGAGGGTAGAAAGGAGTAATTGAAACAAATTGGTGTTTGTACAGAAGTCTCTGCTAAATTCAGAATGCTCCTAATCTGATTTAGAATTCTGACGGAATTTTTCAAATCAGAATTCAAACTTTTTGAAGTCCCAGGCTTCTCTAACTTGGGGAACAGCATGGCTGGCAAGGAGGAATTGACAACAGAGTTAGACTCCATACATAGCCACAAGGGAGCCCCAGGGAGCTAGGTTATCTGGAGCCCCCTGTTACCAAAACATTAAAGCCCTAGCATTGACAGCCCAATAATAGTGTCTAAATACAGGTAATCCCAGCCCTCCTTCAGACTTGGGCTTTTGTAAATGAACTTTCGAAATCCTGTGATTCTTATAATTCCAGATATAAGACAATATTATGGAGTCCAATTCTTTAAAGAAAGCTGATATAAGAAAAATGAGGAGATTTTGACAAAGATAGAGAAACCTAGGAAAGGAGACCATTTTAATTGAATTTATACAACCAATCATGGACAGAGGCAGGGTTTTCCAACTTTCCGTATTCTGCTTAAGTTTTGAAATAAACTCCACAAAGTTTAATTTGAATATTAATTTAGGATCTTTGGGGATTGTCAAGCCAAGATAAGTAAAGTGATCTTTAACTACTTTGAACATAGAACATAGAATAGTACAGCACAGTACAGGCCCTTCGGCCCACAATGTTGTGCCGACCCTCAAACCCTGCCTCCCATATAAGCCCCCACCTTAAATTCCTCCATATACCTGTCTAGTAGTCTCTTAAACTTCACTAGTGTATCTGCCTCCACCACTGACTCAGGCAGTGCATTCCACCAACCAACCACTCTCTGAGTAAAAAACCTTCCTCTAATATCCCCCTTGAACTTCCCACCCCTTACCTTAAAGCCATGTCCTCTTGTATTGAGCAGTGGTGCCCTGGCGAAGAGGAGCTGGCTATCCACTCTATCTATTCCTCTTATTATCTTGTACACCTCTATCATGTCTCCTCTCATCTTCCTTCTCTCCAGAGAAAAAAGCCCTAGCTCCCTTAATCTCTGATCATAATGCATATTCTCTAAAACAGGCAGCATCCTGGTAAATCTCCTCTGTACCCTTTCCAATGCTTCCACATCCTTCCTATAGTGAGGCGACCAGAACTGGACACAGTACTCCAACTGTGGCCGAACCAGAGTTTTATAGAGCTGCATCATTACATCGCGACTCTTAAACTCTATACCTTGACTTGTGAAAGCTAACACCCCATAAGCTTTCTTAACTACCCTATCCACCTGTGAGGCAACTTTCAGGGATCTGTGGACATGTACCCCCAGATCCCTCTGCTCCTCCACACTACCAAGTATCCTGCCATTTACTTTGTACTCTGCCTTGGAGTTTGTCCTTCCAAAGTGTACCACCTCACACTTCTCCGGGTTGAACTTCATCTGCCAACTTCTCAGCCCACTTCTGCATCCTATCAATGTCTCTCTGCAATCTTCGACCATCCTCTACACTATCTACAACACCACCAACCTTTGTGTTGTCTGCAAACTTGTCAACCCACCCTTCTACCCCCACATCCAGGTTGTTAATAAAAATCACGAAAAGTAGAGGTCCCAGAACCGATCCTTGTGGGACATCACTAGTCACAACCCTCCAATCTGAATGTAATCCCTCCACTATGACCCTCTGCCTTCTTCAGGCAAGCCAATTCTGAATCCACCTGGCCAAACTTCCCTGGATCCCATGCCTTCTGACTTTCTGAATAAGCCTACCATGTGGAACCTTGTCAAATGCCTTACTAAAATCCATATAGATCACATCCACTGCACTACCCTCATCTATATGCCTGGTCACCTCCTCAAAAAACGCTATCAGGCTTGTTAGACACGATCTGCCCTTCACAAAGCCATGCTGACTGTCCCTGATCAGACCATGATTCTCTAAATGCCCAAAGATCCTATCTCTAAGAATCTTTTCCAACAGCTTTCCCACCACAGATGTATGGCCCACTGGTCTATAAGTACCCGGACTATCCCTACTACCTTTTTTGAACGGGACACTTTCCAAAAAACCCCACGTGTAGTCGTTGGAGAGGGGCACAAAGTCACTTTTCGTCCAATTGATTGAGTATCCCAATAGTCTGCCAAAAGAGGTGATTAAATCTAGAAGAAGAGGGACCGACTTTTCTGAGTTTTGTAAGTAGAGTACCACATCATCAGCATATAAACTAATAAGTGTTTTAATACCTCCCACTTTCAAACCCAGAATATTTGGGTGACTTCTTATTTTTAGGGCAATGGGCTCTACCACGATGGCAAAAAGGGCCGGCAAGAGAGGGCACCCCTGCTGGACTGAACGGTGTAGGGGAAACAGAGCTGAATTATCACCATTAGTTATAATAGAACACATTGGGCTGGCGTATATCAGTTTTAGCCAAGATACAAATGACTCCCCGAACCCAAACCTGTACAGTGACTCAAACATGTAAGGACATCCAATCTGGTCAAAAGCCTTTTGTGCATTAAGGGATAAAATTGCTGTCCCATTAGCTTTCCTATGATCAGCATATATTAAGAAGGTATCTGACATTGGGAAAAGAGAACCTACCCGGGATTAATCCTGTCTGATCAGGATGAATGATAGATGACAAATGCTTATTTAGTCAGTTAGCCAGCATTTTAATAATTAACTTTCTATTGAAATTCTGAAGTGCAATGGGCCTATAGCTGGCCGGGTCTGTTTCCTCTTTACCTTTCTTTAAAATGAGGGAAATGTTAGCCTCGTACAATGTTCTAGGCAAGGCTTTATCTCTCTTAGAGCAAGGTATCATTCTGAGGAGAAGTGGGGGAAGGATATCACAGAACTTCTTATAAAATTCACAGCCAAATCCATCTGACCCAGCAGCCTTGCCGGATGGAAATAACTTAATGGCAAAAGTTATTTCTTCCAATGTGAAGTCAGAATGTAAGTCCTCCCTAGCAGTGTCACTAAGTTTCGGCATTACAACAGAAACAAAGAAGTCATTCAAATCAGATTGAGTGGCATTGCATTTAGAAGTGTAGACGTCACTGTAAAATTCTTTAAAACAGTCACTTATCTCCTTGGGGCTAGTTAACAGGGTACCCACCCTCGATCTAATGGAATGAATTGACCTTAGGGCCTGGGCGCCCCTGAGCTGCCGTGCCAGGAGCCCCTCAGACTTGTCCCCAATTTTGAAATGCTTTTGTCGTAATTTTAAGAGGAGGTTATTTATTTGACTACCCAAAATACAATTGTACTCATATTTAAGCTTCATTATTTTATTATAATCTTCAGAGGATTTCAAAGCCTGGTATGTCGCTTCGAGGGTTGGGAGAGTATTCTCAATCTCTAATAATCGGCCTTCTCTCTCCCTCTTAGCAGCGGATTCATATGAAATTATATACCCATGAATTACAACTTTTAACGTCTCCCAGAGTGTGGAATCTGACACCTCGCTGTTATCGTTAATTTCTAGAAAATCTTTTAATCTGGTGGTGGTATATTCTATAAATTTCTTATCGGCGAGTAGGGAGGGGTTAAAATGCCAGGAACAGATTCGTTTGTAAAGGGAGAGATTTAGGAACACTGTCAAGGGGTTATGGTCAGAAATTAATCTATTGTGATATTTTGTATTGGTAACACAAGATATTAAATGAGAGTCAACCAAAAAATAGTCTATTCTACTATAAGATTTGTGTACATGAGAATAATAAGAATAGTCCTTGTCGGTGGGATGTTGAACTCGCCAAATATCTACTAAATTCCTAGATCTAATCAAATTATTTAGGACCTGCGCTGATATGATATTTGAGGGCGGGCGGGAGGACAATCTATCTAAATATGGATCCAGGTAGCAATTTAAGTCACCGCCAATTATTATATTTGAATTACTGGCATCCGGAAGTAAATCAAAAACTTTCCTAAGAAAATTTGGCTTGTCTGTGTTTGGACCATAAACATTAAAGAAGGTCAGTGGAAATGAATTAATGGTGCCAGAGATCATAATAAACCTGCCGAGAGGATCTGTGGTCATGGAAGTGAGTTGAAATGGAGTATTTTTCCTAAAGAGGATAGCCACACCAAGGGCATGAGAAGTAAATGGTGACTGGTAAACCTGCGATATCCAGCCAGATCTCAATCTGCGTTGCTCAGTTACTTTGATATGGGTTTCCTGTAGAAAAATCACAACTGCAGATAGAGATTTGAGATGTCTAAAAACTTTATCCCTCTTAACAACATGACCAAGGCCCTTAACATTCCATGAGACTATAGTAATATCTTTACACCCGCCCCCCCCAGCTGTGTTCTACCACAAGGCCTCTGCATATGAGAATAGAAAAGAGATTATTAGAGTTGAGCCCATAGTAGACAATGCAAAATAACTGGCAGCCTCATAAGAACACAACATACACAAAAAAACATGTCTGAGCTATAAACAGGAACAACACACACCCTAATCCACCCCCGCTTCGTGTCTCCCTAAACCAGACATATAGTGCCCCATTTCCATCCCAAAACGAGCTGCTGGGCAGGTAACTAACATTACACAATTATCACAAACCCCCTCTCTGAGAAAATTTATAACACAAATTATAGCAACACACATCAAAGTTGCTGGTGAACGCAGCAGGCCAGGCAGCATCTGTAGGAAGAGGTGCAGTCGACGTTTCAGGCCGAGACCCTTCATCAGGACTAACTGAAGGAAGAGTTAGTAAGAGATTTGAAAGTTGGAGGGGGAGGGGGAGATCCAAAATGATAGGAGAAGACAGGAGGGGGAGGGATGGAGCCAAGAGTTGGACAGGTGATTGGCAAAAGGGATACTAGAGGATCATGGGACAGGAGGTCCGGGAAGAAAGACAAGGGGGGGTACCCAGAGGATGGGCAAGAGGTATATTCAGAGGGACAGAGGGAGAAAAAGGAGAGTGAGAGAAAGAATGTGTGCATAAAAATAAGTAACAGATGGGGCACGAGGGGGAGGTGGGGCCTTAGCGGAAGTTAGATAAGTCGATGTTCATGCCATCAGGTTGGAGGTTACCCAGATGGAATATAAGATGTTGTTCCTCCAACCTGAGTGTGGCTTCATCTTTACAGTTGAGGAGGCCGTGGATAGACATGTCAGAATGGGAATGGGATGTGGAATTAAAATGTGTGGCCACTGGGAGATCCTGCTTTCTCTGGCGGATAGAGCGTAGATGTTCAGCAAAGCGGTCTCCCAGTCTGTGTCGGGTCTCGCCAATATATAAAAGGCCACATCGGGAGCACCGGACGCAGTATATCACCCCAGTCGACTCACAGGTGAAGTGTTGCCTCACCTGGAAGGACTGTTTGGGGCCCTGAATGGTGGTAAGGGAGGAAGTGTAAGGGCCTTCTCCCGTCTTCAACCCTCCTCTTCTTCATGGACACCCCGCTCTGGTCTTCTGCCTGCTCTGGATCTCTTTATCGCTAATTGCCGACGGGACATCAACCGTCTCGACTTCACCGCACCTTGTCCCCATTCCAACCTCACTCCTTCAGAACGCTCTGCTCTCCACTCCCTCTGCACTAATCCTAACCTTATTATTAAACCCGCCGATAAGGGGGGTGCTGTTGTAGTCTGGCGTACTGACTTCCACCTTGCCGAGGCACAGCGACAACTCACGGATACCTCCTCTTATTTACCCCTCGATCGTGACCCCACTAAGGAGCACCAGGCCATTGTCTCCCAAACCATCACCGACTTTATCCGCTCAGGGGATCTCCCATCCACTGCTACCAACCCTATAGTTCCCACACCCCACACTTCCCGTTTCTACCTCCGACCCAAGATCCACAAACCTGCCTGTCCTGGCCGACCTATTGTCTCAGCTTGCTCCTGCCCCACTGAACTCGTTTCTGCATACCTCGACACGGTTTTATCACCCCTTGTTCAATCCTTTCCGACCTATGTTCGTGACACTTCTCACGCTCTTAGACTTTTCGACTATTTTAAGTTCCCTGGCCCCCACCGCTTTATTTTCACCATGGATGTCCAGTCTTTATATACTTCCATCCCCCATCAGGAAGGTCTCAAAGCTCTACGCTTCTTTTTGGATTCCAGACCTAATCAGTTCCCCTCGACCACCACTCTGCTCTGTCTAGCGGAATTAGTCCTTACTCTTAATAATTTCTCCTTTGGCTCCTCCCACTTTCTCCAAACTAAAGGTGTATCTATGGGCACCCGTATGGGTCCTAGCTATGCCTGCCTTTTTGTTGGGTTTGTGGAACAATCTATGTTCCGTGCCTATTCTGGTATCTGTCCCCCACTTTTCCTTCGCTACATCGACGACTGCATTGGCGCTGCTTCCTGCACGCATGCAGAACTCGTTGACTTTATTAACTTTGCCTCCTACTTTCACCCTGCCCTCAAGTTTACCTGGTCCATTTCCAACACCTCCCTCCCCTTTCTAGATCTTTCTGTCTCTGCCTCTGGAGACAGCTTATCCACTGATGTCTACTATAAGCCTACTGACTCTCACAGCTATCTGGACTATTCCTCTTCTCACCCTGTCTCTTGCAAAAATGCCATCCCCTTCTCGCAATTCCTCCGTCTCCACCGCATCTGCTCTCAGGATGAGGCTTTTCATTCTAGGACGAGGGAGATGTCTTCCTTTTTTAAAGAAAGGGGCTTCCCTTCCTCCACTATCAACTCTGCTCTTAAACGCATCTCCCCCATTTCACGAACATCTGCTCTCACTCCATCCTCCCGCCACCCCAGGAGGAATAGGGTTCCCCTGGTCCTCACCTACCACCCCACCAGCCTCCGGGTCCAACATATTATTCTCCGTAACTTCCGCCACCTCCAACCGGATCCCACCACTAAGCACATCTTTCCCTCCCCCCCCCCCGTATTCCGCAGGGATCGCTCCCTACGCAACTCTCTTGTCCATTCGTCCCCCCCATCCCTCCCCACTGATCTCCCTCCTGGCACTTATCCCCGTGTAAGCGGAACAAGTGCTACACATGCCCTTACACTTCTTCCCTTACCACCATTTACGGCCCCAAACAGTCCTTCCAGGTGAGGCAACACTTCACCTGTGAGTCGACTGGGGTGATATACTGCATCCGGTGCTCCCGATGTGGCCTTTTATATATTGGCAAGACCCGACGCAGACTGGGAGACAGCTTTGCTGAACATCTACGCTCTGTCCGCCAGAGAAAGCAGGATCTCCCAGTGGCCACACATTTTAATTCCACATCCCATTCCCATTCTGACATGTCTATCCACGGCCTCCTCTACTGTAAAGATGAAGCCACACTCAGGTTGGAGGAACAACACCTTATATTTCGTCTGGGTAGCCTCCAAGCTGATGGCATGAACATCGACTTCTCAAACTTCCGCTAAGGCCCCACCTCCCCCTCGTACCCCATCTGTTACTTATTTTTATGCACACATTCTTTCTCTCACTCTCCTTTTTCTCCCTCTGTCCCTCTGAATATACCTCTTGCCTATCCTCTGGGCCCCCCCTCCTTGTCTTTCTTCCCGGACCTCCTGTCCCATGATCCTCTCGTATCCCCTTTTGCCAATCACCTGTCCAGCTCTTGGCTCCATCCCTCCCCCTCCTGTCTTCTCCTATCA
The DNA here is from genome assembly GCF_963921235.1 of Mobula hypostoma. Lineage (NCBI taxonomy): Eukaryota > Metazoa > Chordata > Chondrichthyes > Myliobatiformes > Myliobatidae > Mobula > Mobula hypostoma. Next base: position 44,571,494 of record NC_086103.1, on the reverse strand, counting down.
TTTTGCATCTCCCCCTCCCCCTCCAACTTTCAAATTTCTTACTCACTCTTCCTTCAGTTAGTCCTGACGAAGGGTCTTGGCCTGAAACATCAACTGCACCTCTTCCTACAGATGCTGCCTGGCCTGCTGCGTTCACCAGCAACTTTGATGTATGTTGCATGAATTTCCAGCATCTGCAGAATTCCTGTTGTTTGAACACAAATTATATAATGCCGTTAAACAGATGCTATTAGGGCTGGGGAGAGTTATCCAATGTCCGCACCTGAAGCTGAACATTCATGACACCAACTCAAATTTGACCCATATAATAACAAAAATACTTAGAACATTCTCTGCAATTAAATCTCAGTGCGGCATCCAGCATTGCAAAACTACATATAACAAGCAAGTCCCTCCCCTTATCCCAACATGTTAACCAGCACAAATATAATCTGAATAAACAGTGTCAATATATCTACTGCCTTTTGCATGCATTATTCCTTTCCAAGAATTGTGCTGTTTCTATCGGGTCGTCGTATACTTCAGGCGCTCTTCCATCTTGACGATAAATATAGACCCCAGCCGGATACCGCAGGGTGCACTTGATTCCTCCATCACGCTGAATTTGCAGTACATCACTAAAGGCATCACCTCTTTAGTATAGTCCAGGAAGATCTAGACCTTGTTTCCCTTGTACTCCATGGGTTGTAGTCTGCTGTGGCGCAGGATCAGCTCTTTCATTTGAAAGTGATGGAACGTGCCAAGATGGTGGGCGGTTTAGCGCCGGCAGCCGGCTTTGGTTGGAGAGAGCGATATGCATGATCGACTTTAACAGGGTATGGGAAATGCTCTTCCCCGAGCAACTTGGGAATCAGTCTGGAAACAAATTCAGTAGGTTTACCATCCTCCTTGCCTTCTTGTATCCCTACAATCTTAATATTATGTCTCCGGGAACGAGTCTCTAAGTCATGCACTCTAGCTTCAAGCTGGCAATTTTGTCTCATTAGCTCGGAGTACTTGGTTTCAAGCTCTTGCACGCGTGCTTCAAGGTCACTGGTGGTTATTTCTTGATTAGCCACACGGGCTTGTAAGTCAGCCTGAGGCCACAAGTGTCTGAAACTTGGTCTCAAAAACATCAAAGCATTCGTTAATGCCGCACAGAACTGATTGAGAAAGCTCCTGACCTAATTCCTTGCACATGGTGTAAGTTTTATCCGGCGGTATCTCAGACGCAGAAAAGTTCTTTACAGACTCGGTAGTTTGGCAGTCTGCTGTCTTGGCTTTACTTGTCTTCGGCTTGCCAAACTTTTCCAGACACTTAGTTTAGACATAGACTGTTGGCCTATGAATGAATAAAACACGGTATAATATCGAGGCCTTGGAGAGGAGCACTGACCAAACACGTCTAATCCATATGCATGCACACTAGCGCCCCCAACATGGAGTAGCATCTGAGATGGGATAGCCTAATGTAGTACCAAATGCACACTATGTGAAGTGAATCAATAGGCTGAAGATTAGTACTAATGACGATGGGAATCTCAAGAGATTAAAATAGATTGTCCATTCAATGCCTCTGGCTGAAGATGATGTCGAACATATTGAGCCTCACAAATGGAATCCGACCATTATCAGTAATGGGAATATTGCTCCCAATTCCATTTACTTCACCACATTTCACCAATGGATAACGCAGAATTGCACAACTTCAATCTATCTCAGGTTACAGCTTGGTAAATGTAACTATATAAATATAATAACAAGGCACATTCTCATCTCTGTGGATTTATTCGTAAAGAGAAGAAATTATACACAAGCAAATACAGCAATACAGCTTTAAGCGACATTATCAAAGAAAATCCCTTCTTCTAACTTGGGGTATACAAATTAACAAAAAAAGTCCCTTGGGGAAATAAACCACTGTCTAGACAAATGACAGATATAGTTAACTGTTTGGGGAAGGAGAACAAGAGAAGTTATGTCCTCTGGTTAAAATAGTTCATGTTTCTTTAAAAGAATATCTGTTAAATAGGGAAGAAAATATGCTAGTTCTGGAACACTTCATCCACTAAGTTGTTTTCCATTATGTATGGTTACTGTCAGTTCCGCCTAACATTTTATCTTTAAAATCACAAAATGAGTCAGCATATTGTCAGCTGCATCACAGCACAGAGACGCGAATTAATGAAAAAAATCCTACTTTGCCCTAAACACTGAACAGGTTTCATAAATCAGCTCACAGAAGCAAGTATAAAATTGACATATTCCTACCAAGACCAAGAGACTAGATGAGTTTGCACATGACTGAGCTGCAGCTATTGAAACAGTTCCCAACAAAAGCTGTTAAATACAATGGATTAATATGTAGTTAGATCAGGTTTAATGTTTATTAGTGCTCATATACATGAGTGAATGAAGACTAAACGCTATATGGCTCTCCAGTTATAAGGCTGTGTGTTCAAGCGCTGATCGAGGACATTAACACATTATGTAAACACAGACCCTGCAGACGCTGGAAATCCAGAGCAACTCACACAAAATGCTGGAGGAGCTCATCAGGTCAGGCAGCATCCATGGAAATGAATAAACGGTTGACGTTTCAGGCTAAGACCCTTCATCAGGACTGGAAAGGAAGGGGGACAATGCCAGAATAAGGAGGTGGGGCGGGGGGATGGAAAAGCAGACAAGCTAGACGGTGATAGGTGAAGCCAAGTGGGTGGAGGAGGGGGAATGAAGTAAGAAGCTGGGAGGTCATAGGTGGAAAACACAAAGGGCTGGAGAAGAAGGAATCTGATAAGAGAGGAGAGTGGATCATGGGAGAATGGAAGGCCCTTTCTCTTTTCCACCTATCACCTTCATTCCCCTTCCCCTATCCACCTGGCTTCACCTATCATCTTCTAGCTTGTTTTCCTTCACCTCCCCAACACATTCTCTCTTCTTTTTCAATCCTGATGAAGGGTCTCAGCACATTAGGTAAGCAACATTGTTACTGATCTAAACATTCGTCACTGCAGAATGGGCATAAGCATCTTTTTCACTTGATTCTGCAGGGAACACTTTCTTTGGCATACAAGCTGCAATGTGTTATGTGCTCAAGTGTCACAACACCACCCTGCCCTGCTTTCTGCATGATTACATGCAGAAAGTGGTTATTAATGCAAGTTATGCAAGAAACATGAACTTCAGAGCATACTGACCCAGCATTGTGTTAGTATTCAGATGAATGGAAATTCGGGGCAACTTGGCCTTTAAAGTTGCATGATGTAGGAAAGTACTTTGGACAATGATCAATGTTCAATCACAGATGCATTCCAACTTCCAAACTCCTGCCAAAAGATGGAAAGCCTCTCCTGTGAGATGCATGTCATCGGGTACACCCATGAGGTTTCTGGGTCAGCAGACCTTGCAGCTGTGGTTCAGAGGCATACGTTCTCCTCATGCAATGAAGCCGGAGTGAAGGACAACTTGAGGCCAGTGCTTTACTGAAAATATATACTCATGCTACGACACTCCAGCAATAGTTGTACTTCACATGCCCGTTGAGGTCATTCTGTGCTTCCAGCAGCCCCTTGTGCCGGCATATCACATGCATGGAGAACCACAACCCAATTTATCATGACTTGCTCCACTCATGCCGAGGAGTCAATCATTCCTGGTGATGTGTTCAGTTACACGTCTCCTTATTTAACTTGTGGTACATTGATGGAATTTTACCTGACATCCTGCTTGCCTATATTAGTTCTCATGACATTTCTCTCAAGGACTGCATAGCTTCCTTTAAATAATACTGATGAACACAGCTCTATTCAAGTTAACTGCATATTTCGCACATAATGAACAATTACACTTCAGAACAAATTCATTAGCTATATTGAAGAAATTTATGATGCTGTAGAAATGCAATTGATTTTTATCCCATGAACTATTATCTGGTATCCCTGAAAACATCTGCACGTCAGAGTTAATTGGAACTGAATGGTATACATCTTGGGTGGAATAACTTTCAGGAAATGGGTTTTCTTTGGAAATTTTACCCATGTTTAGTTATCTGCACCACATAAATAAATTAACTGTAAGACAGCAGAGGGTGAGAAATTATGAACTGAACTGCAGGGATAACAAAAATGAAGGGCAACATTCCATTATTATGAACAGATTTCTGTTTTGCAAGGTGAGACATAAGAAGTGAAACACAATTTGAATCAAATATAACAGCTAAATTTGTTAACTACAAGCAAGCAGAATGGACAATAATCTATCTAAAAACATTAAGTTTTGTTTAAGAAATATTATTCTTCATGTAAAAGAGTCGTAACTATTTACATGTTGAAATTAATTAAATACATGCTATGTCACCTAATATTCAAAAGTCATAAATGAAGGTACTAAACACAAAGAGTGGATTGTAGATGGGTGTACTGACTGTCTTATGATAATGACATTGTTTATGGAGAGGAAACAGAATTAACATTTCAGGTTGATTAACTTTCAGGAGAACTCAAAAATTTGAAATCCACCAATTTACAAATTCTTGATGTAACTTCTTGAGAGACTTAGTCATCGGATCCTGTCATCGAAAGATCATTCACCTGAAACATTAGCTCATCTCCATCTCCACAGCTGTAGCCTGACTTGGTGAATGTTCCCAGCATCAAGAAGCACAGGAGGTGTATCCGTATTGGTTACCCGGAGAAACTAGCAGTAGCAGAACATTGCATTCACAATGGCCATAGGATTGACTTTGACAGCACAAGACTACTGTGCTACGCCAATGGCTTTTGGAACTACCTGGTATAGGAAGCTATTGAAATAAAACCTCAGGAAAAGAATGCTAACAAAAACATAGGTCTCACTCTAAGATAGATCTGGAATTCGATTGTAAACAAGATGGGAGAGCAGAGACCTGATTGGATGGAGGACTAACCAATCAGGATGGACGGAATACAGGGGTATAAATACCATCAGTCAGGACATATCCAGGCATCATCCCTGTAAAAGGTGACAGTGTTTATCATCGAAACATTGGTTATAATTGATACCTGTACTCAACTAGAAGCCCAAGAAGATTTTCTTTACCTTGGGGAGCTATCTGATATTTTTGGTCTTCCACTCACACATCACAAATTAACAAGGAACTGAAACCCTTCGTCTCTTCTCTTAATTCAACAAATATTTATTGCCTACTGATGGCCAATTTCCCAAAATCAGCAACCAAGTCACAATGTTTTAAATTAGTAAATTGTCATGCGCTTATTATTGTCATAAGTACTGTTAGATGCTGATTAAAATTCATTCAGACGTCTGTGATGTGAATGCGAATCAAGAGGTGTGAAGGTTGTATGTAGTCTTAAAGAAAGCATTCTCCATACACTGTAAATATGGAATTGTCCTTTGATGTTTGGCACATAAAATGTTAAGCCCCACATTGGGCAAGCAGATCTTTCATCTGAAAGTGTCTCCTTATGATGCCTGCTGTACATTGCTTAGTTGAATAAAGAAGCTGCTTTGTATCTACCAGTAATTTTCTCCGATGACTTCATTCACGCAACAAGTACAGAGGTACAGTAAAAAAATTTGGCTTGCATACTGTCCATACGGATCAGTTCATTACAATGGCGCATTAAGATAGTACAAGATTAAATAATCACAGAGAGCAGAATGAAGTATCACACGACAGAGAAGTTGAACTGCAGGTAGATAGTAAGGTGCAAGGTCACAGCAAGGTACATTGTGAGGTTAAGAGTCCATCTTATCATACTAGGAAAACATTCAATAGCCTTATAAAAGTGGGACAGAAGTGCGTAGTGGTACACACTTTCAGACTTCTGTATCCTCTGCCTAATTGGGGGGAGGGGGAAGATAAAAAGGTTTGATTATGTCAGCTGCTTTACTGAGGTAGCGAGAAATGCAGACAAAGTCCATGGAGGGAGGCTGGTTTCTGTGATGTGCTGAGCTGTGTCCACAGCTCTGCCGTTTCTTACAGCCATGGGCAAAGCAACTGCCATAGCAAACTGTGATGCATCCACATAGGATACCTTCAATGGTACATCAATAAAATTTCATGAGGTTTTAAGGAGAAATGCAAAATGTCTTTAGCCTCCTGAGGGAGTAGAGTTATTGGTGAACTTTCTTGGGCTGTTGTTTCATTGTGATTGGACCAGGATAATGTTCGCCCCTAGGAACGTGAAACACCCAATACATACACTGTTGACGTAAGCAGGAGCATGTGCATCAGCCCTCTTCCCAGCTTTTGTCCAATGCTCAGCCGTTTTTTTTGTTGACATTGTGGGAAAGGTTGTTGTCTTGACACATTGCTGCTTGGTTCCCTCTCTCCTCCTGTACTTCAAGTCAACATTATTTATAATATGGCTCACTGTGATGGTATTATCTGCAAACTTAAAGAGAAATTTGGTCACATGGTGGAGTAGGGTAGCGGACTTAGAATACAGCCTTCTGGGGCATCAGTGTTGAGAATAATCATAGCAGACGCATTGCTGCCTATCTTTACTCAGATAGTCAAGGATCCAGATAGAAACAGAGCTTTGAGTCCCAGGTCTACGAGTTTGGAGATGTGTTTACTAGTAATTATAATATTGACAATAGAGCTGTAGTCTATAAACAATAGTCTCATGCATGTGTCTTTACTGTTTGGATGTTTCAGAGATAGGTATAGGACCAAGGACTGCCATAGCCTGTTGGGCAGTAGGCAAAATGCCGTGAATTGAGGTTGTCAGACAGGCTGAAATTAATGTGCGCCATGACCAGTCTCTTGAAGCATTTTGTAGCAGTGGGTGTCAGAGCCAAGGGTAGTATTCATTAAGGCATATTACCTTGTTTTTCTTAGGTACTGGGGGGATAGTAGTCCTTGTAACCAATAATAAATGTGTTCCTGTAGTATCTTTCTTTTGAAATCCACCAGTTCTCCATAAACATTTACTCTGACAATAAAATATTCCAATTTTCAGCCCAGCAAATCTAAGTACTGATTAACTTAGCCATAATGGTAAAGGCTTGCCTTCAATTAAGGACTAATATACAATGATTTCTTCTAAAATTTGCAGTGAGTATAACTGCCTCATAATCCAAAGCTTGGTGAACTCCTAAATACTCTACTGATTGCAAAAGTTACCAAAGGCTATATTTTCACTGTACCAAAGCTGTCACTTCCTTATCAATCTATGCATCAAAAGTACAGCTTCAAGGTAAGTGCAAATTTTGTCTGCATTCAATTCAGTGACTTTAGCTGCTGTCTTGTTTTTTCCCTATCTAAGGAACTGGCTGATATATTTTTAAATCTTCTTCAAACTCACAAAATGCCCATAGCTGCTAGGAAAAATAATGGAACCATCTGTCATCAGCTGATGCTCCTCTTTGAAATTTATCAGCTTATAAATAAGTTTTTGGAGATATTTGATCAATGCATCCATGATAGAGTGATCAATTTCTCCATTGTGCAGATATGTATCCCAACTCCTAGATACATCAATCAGCACAACTATATACGAGGAAGGGGAGTATTGCACAACACATAACCTTGCTTTTATTATATTCACACCTTGAAATGGTTTGGACAGATCAGTCAATAAACAATCTTTACACATCTCACCATGAAGCTGTCTCAGAACTAACAAAAATATGACTGGATAACAAAGTTTCCTTGTAAGATTCGAGCCAACTGTTAGCATCGAAAAACTTCAGTCAAATCTACAGATGTTTAAATCATAGAATTATATCTATAGCACAGGAAGCAGCATTCTGACCCATAGTGTCTGAAAGACACACGCAGTCAGTTCTAATATTCTGCTAGATAGTTTTCAATCTGCCCATTGCTTCCGAATTAAGCAAGCAATGAAAAGTATGTCCATCATCAGCAAAACTTGGAGCTGGTCTTGAAATTTGACAAAAAGCTTTTTACAGTTGTGAAATGTTCAATTATCTTGGGCGAGTAATCCTGGATATTCAATGCAGTGCTTAAATAGGTGCCAAGGACTCAAAACATTACTGGTAATATTGTACAGTCATTTCACATTGATTTAATTTTCTATTTTAATACTCTGGAAATACTATGGCCAGGAAGTAATTAAGCACACAAAGAAATGTGGTTTCTTTATGTAATTGCCATTCATGGTGTTTCTTATTTAGATTTTGTTTATTGCACATCTGGGAGAAAATTACAGCACTGTCACAAGACAAGCCAAATTTCAATTTATTGTTGAGCAAGGAAAATTATGTACCAGACTACTGTTAAACTGTAAAGAAAAATTCCTTTTAAAGCCATGGCCAACCCTTTAATGGGTGAGCATGATAATCATTGTCTTTTTAAGAGAGAAACGCAAGGTATAAAGTGAACCCAAGTGCAAATGATAATGGAAAATTCTCATAAGAAGCTGGGACAATGAAGCTTTCAAGGATCTTTTCAAGGTAGCCCTATCAGTTGGTTGCACCTGTTAGACTTTAATTATGCATCCAGGGATGGTTAATATTATTCAGCTCTGGTTACGTTTCTTCACATAGATTGATGTTTATGATTCACAGGAATCATGCTTACTTGAAGAAAAGCAACCTTTAGTCCTAGCCTTGGAAGAAATGTAAGGCACCTTTGAGGAAATGTCACTGCATATATTAAATGTTTTGAACTATTGCTTGAATGGCCAAGATCAACCAGTCAGTAAATTATTTACTTATGCCAACAAGGCAGATATCAATGATTTTGGCATTGTTTTCTAAGTATCAGTTTTTTGATAGCTGTATTCAGTGAAGTTACAACCCAAGATGTCAAACACAGTGCTGCTTAAATTCTACTTTGTGCATCACCCTTTAGAAAAGCTGGCTATTTTATGCCGAATGCCATCGCTTATCATGATTACAACAATAGTAAAAGCAAAGATTCTTAAGAAAAGGCATAACAAACCTCAATTTAGACTATACAAAAACTCTTGAAAGACAAACTGATGCCACAAGTCTGTAGAAACAATTAATTTAAGCATCTCACGTCAAAGTTGCTGGTGAACGCAGCAGGCCAGGCAGCATCTCTAGGAAGAGGTACAGTCGACATTTCAGGCCGAGACCCTTCGTCAGGACTAACTGAAGGAAGAGTTAGTAAGAGATTTGAAAGTAGGAGGGGGAGGGGGAGATCCAAAATGATAGGAGAAGACAGGAGGGGGAGGGATGGAGCCAAGAGCTGGACAGGTGATTGGCAAAGGGGATATGAGAGGATCATGGGACAGGAGGTGTGGGAAGAAAGACAAGGCGGGGGGGGGGTGACCCAGAGGATGGGCAAGGGGTATAATCAGAGGGACAGAGGGAGAAAAAGGAGAGTGAGAGAAAGAATGTGTGTATAAAAATAAATAACGGATGGGGTACGAGGGGGAGGTGGGGCATTAGCGGAAGTTAGAGAAGTCAATGTTCATGCCATCAGGTTGGGGGCTACCCGGATGGAATATAAGGTGTTGTTCCTCTAACCTGAGTGTGGCTTCATCTTTACGGTAGAGGAGGCCGTGGATAGACATGTCAGAATGGGAATGGGATGTGGAATTAAAATGTGTGGCCACTGGGAGATCCTAGTTTCTCTGGCGGACAGAGTATAGGCATTCAGCAAAGCGGTCTCCCAGTCTGCGTCGGGTCTCGCCAATATATAGAAAGCCACATTGGGAGCACCGGACGCAGTAAATCACCCCAGCCGACTCACAGGTGAAGTGTTGCCTCACCTGGAAGGACTGTCTGGGGCCCTGAATGGTAGTAAGGGAGGAAGTGTAAGGGCATGTGTAGCACTTGTTCTGCTTACAAGGATGAGTGCCAGGAGGGAGATCAGTGGGGAGGGATGGGGGGATGAATGGACAAGGGAGTCGCGTAGGGAGCGATCCCTGCGGAAGGCAGAGAGAGGGGGGAGGGAAAGATGTGCTTAGTGGTGGGATCCCGTTGGAGGTGGTGGAATTTACGGAGAATTATATGTTGGACCCGGAAGCCGGTGGGGTGGTAGGTGAGGACCAGGGGAACCCTATTCCTAGTGGGGGTCAGGAGGATGGAGTGAGAGCAGATGTGCGTGAAATGGGGGAGATGCGTTTGAGAGCAGAGTTGATGGTGGAGGAAGGGAAGCTCCTTTCTTTAAAAAAGTAGGACATCTCCCTCGTCCTGGAATGAAAAGCCTCATCCTGAGAGCAGATGCGGCGGAGATGGAGGAATTGCGACAAGGGGATTGCATTTTTGCAAGAGACAGGGTGAGAAGAGGAATAGTCCAGATAGCTGTGAGAGTCAGTAGGCTTATAGTAGACGTCAGTGGATAAGCTGTCTCCAGAGATAGAGACAGAAAGATCTAGAAAGGGGAGGGAGGTGTCGGAAATGGACCAGGTAAACTTGAGGGCAGGGTGAAAGTTGGAGGCAAAGTTAATAAAGTCAACGAGCTCAGCATGCGTGCAGGAAGCAGCATTTAATTTAAGCATCTCATGACTTCTTTTCAGGAAAAAGAAACTATATTATCATGATAAAGGCTGAAACAATGTCTTCAGTTAACAATAATAAATTAATTCCATCTACAAGTTGGTGATAGGTTGCAATACATTCATATTCCAATTATAACAAAATGCATTCTGCATACATCAAATAGATTTACCAGTTATCATTAATGAGTTCTTGTTGTACAAATATCAACTGGATCCAACATCTTTCTGCAAATTATTTCTTAGATACATTGAGTTTAATTCTGGAAATAAATGTCAAATGTGGCCTTTTGCAGCTGTGCCATAATAAAATAATTTATAGTCATGAAATTATTAAATCCTTCCTGAGAAATAACAGTTATTTCTCCATAAGCAGGTCTTACGGTAATACATATTCATTTTCTCTTCATAACAAAAGATTTATAGTTGCATAGAAATGAGAACATTATAAGAAAAAGGTTACGTGTATTATATTCCTACAATAACATATGTTACAAAGTACATGTCAGTAAATCTACAGTATTGCTACAAAATACACTGATCTGATAAGAGTATAAAATGCTACATTTACTGGTTATGCTCCAGTCAATGTTTTTCAGAAAGTCATTCTATTATATTATGAGTTTAAATGGAGATTTCCCACCTAATTAGATCCATTGGCAATACTATTTACTGATTTACTCCAGTTTACTTATTAGAAATAAAGACACCAGCTGTGAGGTATATGTTTGAATATTTTAAAATATATTCTTTGATTAGTCATTCTTCTTTGTATACACAATTCATTACGCGTTTTATGTAAAAGTACATGAATGGCATATGTCATTCTACAACCATGTCATTAGTGACAATGGACCGCAGTTTGTTGCAGAACAGTTTGTCATTCCTGAAAATGAACGGAACAAGATACATTACATCTACACTGTACAACCCAGCTACAAATGGCTTGGTCGAAATATTTGTCCAGAGTCTAAAGAACGAAATGCGAGCAATGCCAGCAGAACAAACTACAATGACACTGAATCAAAAGCTCACCAATTTCCTCCTTGCATATTGTAATATATCTCACTCTGCAACCAACAACTCATCACCTATGCTGTTCCTGGGTCATTCATTGCGTTCACACTTGGATTCCTCAAACCAAAACTCAGAAGGTGTATCCAGGACAAGCAGCTGAGACAAATCGAGGGCTCTCTAAACAAGCAGGATCAATATTTTACTCATGGACAAGCAGTCCTGGCGAGGGATGACAGAGGTGATCAAAAGTGGGCACTTGGAAAGATCAAGACAGAACCGGACCACTCTCCTACACAGTGGAGATTTCATCCGATGTCATCTGGAGACAACACATCAATCAGTTGAGGAGGGCAGGCAATTGTTAGAGAAAAATGTGTCCAGAGCATTCAGAAGCACTTCTTGCAGACTGGGAGTCAACTCCTACGACCACCACAGAAGAGGTCCCAGAACCTGAGATTGTTTCACAGCCACAAGTCTCACCTGTTAAGCATAGTGACCACCACTCCTCCCCCATCAGCAAAGACGTTACCCCCACAAGAGTAAAAAAAATTCTCAACAGTGATGTACTCTTTCAGCCTGAATGGGACAATTTAAAATTTACTATGCTGTGGATGTCTACGTAGTAGCTGTATTATATGATATATTGTATTTATGATGACTGGAGAATAATATGTTACATATCTGAGTTGAGATTTATTCTATATTGAGTTGGAGTTTATAGCTAAGCAGGGAGGAGTGTTGTGCATTTAACATTTCAGTTATATTTGAGTAATATTGTAAATATATTGTTTGAATAAGGATACTTTGTTGGTTATATAATTCATTATGTGTTATATGTAAAAGTATGCGAATGGCATAAGTCATTTCACCACCATGTCATAAGTTAACACCTCACTGAAAGTAAAAATGAAGAGTACACATTCGTCCTAGTCTCCCCGTGATTTTCTTTTGATTACTTATATGTTTTTGAGATAATAAGCATAATGTACCTCATCATTGTTACACCATTGGAGTTTTGATTCCATTAATTTGTATAAAAAGGACTTTATAATGTTCAAGGTCAATATTTTAAAACAAAGTAATTACCTGTAGCTTATTTTTTAAATATCAAGATCTGCAGGTAATCTAATTCAAGGTGAGTTAGTTTGTGAAGTTGCTTTGTTTTGGACTGATATATAGTGATGAATACCTTTCTCATTCCCTGTCAATTATGTTGAGATTGTCCAGTTCACTCTGGGAATAGCAGGGAAGTTTTGTTTTAAACACATATCCTCAGGTGGGAGTAAGACTGGTTGATTTTAGTGCAAGTATATCATCACAAACCATTGATGGGAAAGGAGATGGTTTAACATCCTTCATTCTGGATAGGAAGATACAGAAAATATGGAGGGGTAATGAATTAGCCATTGAAATCTGGAGAGGAAATCTTGCCCAGTAGAAAAGGAAGATATTTATCTGATGCTCAGAATGAAATACAATGAGAAGGGTGACTGACATTGGGCTTAAAATTCTGTCACATAGTGTAACGTGCATGAAATTTCATCAAAAAAAACTGATGTAGCAAATGCACTGGGAATTCTACTGTGGCTCTGTACACTTGAATAAAGCTCAGGCTGTATACATACACCTTAATGATGCCTGCGGACACATCTTCAGTGATGTTCCTGGAATCATCGGGTGTTTCGGGTCTTTCAAAGTCATACACTCTCCTCCAGGTGACCCAGCCGGGGCTGATCAGACCCCAGCTTGTGTCCAGATGGCTAGCTACTTATGACACCATGGCTCCCCTCTTTTGAGCCACAGCCATCTTGAGGCCCTCTCTGCCACATCGATGGTACTGCAGATGGCTCTCCTCTTCCTCTCTCTGGCAATGCCCAAAATACTGAAGGCTCCAGCTAAGGAATGGGCTACGAATCCCCTACAACCAACCTCCACTGGGAGACACCTCGCTCTCCATCCAGCCTGCTGACAGTTGCTGACCAGTCCTGCGTACTTGGAGAGCTTCCTTTCAAAGGCCTCTTCCAAGTGATCTTCCCATGGGACTGTCAGCTCCAGCAGCACCATTTGCTTAGTAGACTCAATGTCTGATCACAGGGCGGCGGCTGCGATATGGTTGGGGAACTTCAGCTGTCATTCAAGGTCCACCAACAGCTGCCAGTCCCTTGCAGAGGTCAGAATGCCTGCAGATGTCCTTTTGGCAGGTATTGGCTGCTCCCCAGCTCTGACAAAGGCAATGGTCTGCTTGGAGGGTCGGGACTGCTTCGCCCACTCAACTCCTGCGCTGATGGCTTCAGCGATGGTCTTCAGGACCTGATCATGCCTCCACCTGTACCGTCCCTCACCAAGTGCCCTTGTGCAGCCGCTGAGGATGTGCTCCAGGGTTTCTCGTTTGGAGCACAGTGGGCATGCAGATGACTCTGCCTTGCCCCATGTATGCAGAATATCACCCAGTAGCACTCATATCTACAGTGATGAAATGCTTTGAGAGGTTGGTCATGACTAGACTGAAACCCTTCCTCAGCAACGACCTGGACTCACTGCAATTTGCCTATCGCCACAATAGGTCAATAGCAAACGCAATCTCAACGGCTCTTCACACAGCCTTAGACCAGCTGGACAATGCAAACACCTATGTCAGGAAGCTGTTAGTAGCATTTAACACCATCATTCCCACAATCCTAATTGATAAGTTACAGAACCTGGGCCTCTGTACCTCCCTCTGCAAATGGATCCTCGACTTCCTAATCGGAAGGGCACAATCTATGCAGATTTGTCATAACATCTCCTCCTTGCTGACGATCAACACTGGTGCACCTCAGGGGTGTGTGCTTAGCCCACTGCTCTGCTCTCTTTATATCCATGACAGTGTGGCTAGGTATAGCTCAAATACTATCTATAAATTTGCTGACGACACAACCATTGTTGGTAGGATCACAGATGGAGAAGACAGGGCGTACAGGAGTGAGATATGCCAACTAATGGAGTAGTGTCACAGCAACAACCTTGCACCCAACATCAGTAAGACGAAAGAGCTGAAAGCAGACTTCAGGAAGGATAAGATGAAGGAACACATACCAATCCTCATAGAGGGATCAGTAGTGGAAAGAAAGAGCGGTTTCAAATTCCTGCGTGTCAAGATCCCTAAGGACCTAACCTGGTGCCAACATGTCTATGCAGCTATAAAGAAGGCAAAACAGTGACTATAACTTCATTAGGAGTTTGAAGAGAATTGGTATCTCAACAAAAACACTCAAAAAGTTCTACTAATGTACTGTACTGCGCAGAGCGTCTGCACAGCACCAAAAGAAGTGGCAGGGGGTCGTAAATTTAGTTCGCTCTGTCTTCGGTACTAGCCTACAAAGTATCTTCAAGAAGCAGTGTCTCAGAAAGGCAGTGTCCATTACTAAGGACCCCCAGCACCCAGGGAATGCCCTTTTCTCTCTGTTACCATCATTTGGGAAGTACAGAAGCTTGAAAGCACACACTCAGTGACTCAGGAACAGCTTCTTCCACTCTGTCATCTGATTCCTAAATGGACATTGAACCCATAAACACTCCACTTTTTAAATATACATTATTTATGTTTTTGGACAATTTTTAATCTATTGAATATACATATACTGTAATTGATTTATTTATTTTCTCCTTTATTATGTATTGCATTGAACTGCTGTTGTTAAGTTAACAACATACGACGGTGATAATAAACCTGATTCTGATTCGGAAGGTCAATATGCAACTCATGGCTAGAGATATTGCTGGTTCTCTACCACGAGTGACTGGTCTAGACCTCAAGTATAGGAGCAGTGAGAGTCTTTTTAGGCTTTTCTTAAAGGCTAAACTTATCTGGGTTGCTGCCTGGGTTATTTTTCTGCTGTACAAGTTTTGTTTTCTTGTTTTTGTTAAGTCAAAGGTTCCAGGAAGTTCTGGCCATTATGGTACATATACTGGGCATCTCCGTCAGATAGTTACACTGAATTTGGTAGTCATGTCCATAATCCAGAGAAAGAGAAGATGTGCCAATAGGATAAAATAAAGTAGTATGAAAAAATTCACGTGGCCAAGTGGTTAAAGCATTGGACTAATGACCTGAAGGTTGTGAGTTAGAGCCCCAGCCTCGGGAACGTGTTGCGTCCTTGAGCAAGGCACTTAATCACACATTGCTCTGCAACGACTCTGGTGTCAAGCTGTATGGGTCCTAATGCCCTTCCCTAGGACAACATTGGTGTCGTGGAGTGGGGAGACTTGCAGCATGGGCAACTGCTGGTCTTCCATACAACTTTGCCCAGGCCTGCGCCCTGTAGAGTGAAGACTTTCCAGGCACAGATCCATGGTCTCGCAAGACTAACGGATGCCTTTAATTTAATGAAAAATTCAAGCAAATCACTACTCTAGCAATTATCTTTTGCAAAGATGCCCACTGGTTCAAACAGTGGCTCTCAATGCCAGGAGACTGTGAGGCAAGGACATATTTGTGCACAACACATTGGATGAACAAAAGTTTGTACTCACAAGGTCCAGCATTATCAATTCAATCAAACATGATTTACTGTGTATATTTTCATGCTGGGAAGACACTGCATTGATGTAAGCAAATCACATGATACTCTGCATATGATTTTTTTTGTCACAGCATCATTTTTTCCCTGTGGATTGACACAATAACAACCTAATGCTGTCGATGGTAAAAAGTGGAGGTGAATATAAATTGTATCAGATGGCTATCAGAGGAGGCAGAATTCAGAGTATCACGTGGCAGAGTAGGCAACAGCACTTCTAAGACTGTTTTCCATTGAAGCTTATTTGTAAAAGCAGGATATCACCAGCACAACTAACAAGGGAATAGCTAAGTTGTTTTGGTATTGTTGATTAATGTTGTCGATGGAGCAAAGAAGCAATTATACAAAACTGTGTTGGGGGCAGGGGCTGTCAGTGTTGGAAGCTGATAAGCTTTTACCACATCAATATACTGAACATTGTGTTTGCAGCTGTAAATTTCCATTGTGGTCAATGGCATCACATGGTTTTTAGTTCAAAATATGCCACCCAGGATAAGATGGGAAAAAGAAAAGCAAACAACTCTATGCTCAAGTAGAGTGTGGGGTTTGAGTCAGCAACAAGGGATATAGCTGGAGAGTAGGTGGTGAAAGGTGGAGGGTAGCAGGCAAGTAGGAAGAGGATGTGTAACTTTGTAAGTAAATAAAGTGGGATTGGAGACTGGAGATCTCCAATCTGGGCCTTCTGTGGTTGGAAAGAGATCTAGGCGTCAGTCAGAAAGTCATTAGGGGTAGGGAGTGAGATTGGTGGATGTGAGGATGAGGGGACTCCAGTGTTGAAAGTGGAATGGGGTGAGCCAGAGGATCAGTAGAAATGCAGTTTAGTGAGGGCCGAGCTGAGCACTTGGATATGACTCCTCCTGGGTCCAATACTATCTCCTTTGCGCACTTTTAATTTTGTGTACTTTTATGCCAGGCAGAAATGACTGCTCACCATCCCTTCCTTAAATATTAATCATTCCTTATCCACTATAAAGCACAGCTACTAAACCGCGAAATAAGTGTGTTTTAATGAAGCTTCCCAGTTAAGTCACCTCTCAAACCCTTACAATTCCCTTTGCATAGATTTAGCATGTTGGTTCAGGTGTCACATTCAACCTTAATGCAAAATTCTGTCATTCTAGAGTAATGCGTTCCAAATGGACCCAAGCAGACTTATATTTGTCTGGAACCTATCCATTGCCTCTGGATAACCAGTTTTTGATATTTCCCTGCTTTCTCTCTCTGGTATCAATACCTGTCCACACCGCTTTACAGAAGGGGCAGCACAATGTGTATAAGACCATGATACCTGGATGGATCCAACTTACTGCAATAAGTAGATGTTTTATATGAAGGGAACATTTTTCAGTAGTAAAATAAATCAGAAATTTCTCTTGCTAAGACTGTCATTCTCCTAAGCAATTACTTTTCTGTAGTTGCATTACAAGGCTTAATTGGCATCAGTTGAATCCACAATGATGAGACAAACTCTGTGGAAAAAAAGAGCTTACTGTTTGTATATACATTAATTAACACAACTGACACAGAACTCTCAACATTCACAACAGTATCACAGAATTAATACTGTTGGTAGTTTTTTAATAATCTTAAGAAAGTAAGGTGATCAGTATTTCTTTCATTTAAAAGAGTTTTTGCTATTACTATAATTTGAAACCCTTTTTTCCACAATAAATCAATTGCCTTTCTTTTGCAATGTTTTCATCCTTTTAATGCTTTATTGAGTTTTTGATAGTCTCATTGACTGTTCAAGTTGCCACTTTTGAGGATTCCTTCTGTGAGGATCATTTCAAAAGTTTGAAAACTCAATTGTGAACTGTTAATTGCTTTCATAAACCACAGTCAGAAAATCATAATCAGCACATGTATGTACAGTATGTAGGGTGAATGAATTGGGAATATAAACATTATTTGCTACTACAAACACAACATTACATTTTGAATCTCTGTGTGCTTACAATCAATGTCACAGAGAAGATCCCTTGTAAACCTTTATTCCCATAAGATTATGCAGCTAACTAATATCCTGTAAAATGTACTGAACACAAGAGATTATACATGGAATAGCTCCATCAGGGTTTCAGCTCACCATCCTCACATGTTGCCATATGATTCATCATTATTGATACCTCCATTTAGAACCATAGAACATTACAGCACAGAAACAGGCCTTTTGGCCCTTCTTGGCTGTGCCGAACCATTTTTCTAGCTCATAAATTTCTCTTGGAAATCTGTCATTCTGTAAAACATACAGTATACTGCTTATGTTAACAACAATCCTGCTCTGTAATCATCTACTAGTCAGAGATCTCAGAGCCTGTGGCCCATTTACTTTTCAGAAAAATCTCTTCAGTTGCCATGGTTTTTACTGTCCAGGGCCGATTGGGTGGGCGGGGGGTGGGGGGGGGGGCTTATTGCCAAGTTCATATTTCTAACACAACAGCTGTTTCTTCCGGGGGGATCAAAGTGTTGTTCTTTAGTAAATTAAACTTCTAACCAATACTCCTTGTTCAGCTTCTTGCCATAAACAAGAATCAGTCTTCAGTTCTTAATATAAATTGCAAGCAGTAATCAAATAAAATTAAAAGACAGATTTATCAACAAAAAGCACTGTTCATACAGCATAGGCTGCTGGCCCACAGCACATGGCTGGCTGTGCAAGAGATGCAGTGTAAAGCAATGGGGTTATGTTAACTGGGCATGCATCAGACCAAACAAAACTAGCTAAGTTATTTATTTCAAGGAAGCTTGCAGGCTAGGCCAATACTATCACATAGCACATCAAATAGCTGAACTATCAATAGTGGGGATATTAGTGTATTCAGGGAGCCAGCCCTCACAGCGTTAATTTTGGGAATCTTGGATCTCTGTTCCCAGAAACTTTCAGAGCAGCTGTGTTAACTTCCTAGTAGAGGTTTCTGAAAAAATATAATGTGTGTGAAGTCCCTGTGTTATGTTAAATTTTGTAATACATTAGATGAATGTCTGAACTATTCAAAATGACAATTTAATTCTTTCTGAACTCTTAGTGTGTGAAGTATGTATGTATATTAGTGAGTAATGTTTGCAGAGTTTCTGTACAAGGTAAACACCGTATGTCCATTAATATCTGCAGATGTATTCTTTCCTAGTCTCAGGCACTATGAAATTGCAAATGTCTGTCAATACGGATTCTGTTTTGGATTCGGGCTTATCACATAGATATAGTATTAACATTCTTTTTTTAAGTCCAAATGAATGTTGTGTCCAAAACATTGGTGGACTAATAATGGATGAGGAGTGGCCAGTACAATATTTAATTGATTTATGAGGGTATCCTGCATACTGTGTTAATGGACACAGGACAGATCGAAGAGTTTGTCTGTCTCGTAGTTGCTCTACATTTGTGAAACTCGTGTTTATTAGGGTGCCCTTCCCAGTTTCGTTGGACTTCAATGGAGGGCCAGAAATCGCGATCGGTGCCCAAGACTCAGGGGTAGTTTCACAGGTGAGTCAGAATTCAGAATTCCCCCAACAACAGCAATAATAAAGTGGTGACTAAGAATCATGAGCCCTGAAATCTTTGTGGATATCTTTGTGACTTGTTACATAGTATTTTGAGTGGTTTATTTGTGATTTCTGGTTTATGATAATAAATTAGGCTTAAATTACTTTGTTGGGCTTGTATGCTTATTACTACATCTCCTGGAAACTTGAAATGTTTGGTCTGAATAATCCAGACTATTCCAGTCACCCCGTAGCAAAACAAAACAAATGTGACAAGCTGTCAGGGTTGTTAGGAATGGCCAAGAAAGACTCTATAATCCGTTTCTTTGCTTTTGATTTCTGCAACAGATGACTTGTTTACCTGCAACACTTTGGTATGTCTTTTTATCTTATAGGAATTGAACCTATGGTTTGGAAACCCTTTGTGCTTTAGAAATTATTTATAATTTGGAAATCTTTTTAAAGAAAGAAATGTTTTAAGAATTTTATCTAAATTTAAAGATGCATCACTAATAATAAAATGAACCGTGTTTAAACTACTTTGTTAGCTAGAAGCATCTGCTCCTTGGTAGGGAGGGAGTCCCACTGCTCAAACAGTGGGTATTGGCAGCTAAACACACTGTGGAGGACATACAGGGAAATGCCTTCGACCAGTAGGTGGCTACAGTATAGCCTCACTTTACTGACTTCACCTAAACGCTAAAAAGACAGAGTACATGGCGTTTAACTGCGACGAAGGTACTCTCAAGATCGTAGAGAATGATTAAGTCTTTGACTACAAGTACCTCGGGTCAAGAAGGATGAGTTCGGAGAAGGACATAAAGATACGGAAGGCGTTGGCGTGGAGGGCTATGAACGACATGAAGGAAATCTGGAAATTGAACCTGACCAGAGGGCTTAAAGAAGAGGATTTTCATAGCAGTCATAGAGTCCATTCTCACGTATGGATGCAAGATGTGGACACTCACCAAGACGATGCGAAATTGTCTAGATAGTTGCTATACACAAATGCTCCCGATGGCTCTTGACGTGAGCTGGCAACAGCACATGACAAAAATCTAGGCGAGAAGACTGCAACTAGCGGGGCACTGTCTACGCCACCCTGAGCTACCTGCCAGCTTGGTCATCATATGGGAGCCCAAGCACGAGAGGATGAACCCTGGGCACCCTCCCAAGACTATAGTCAACACGTTCCTAGAAGACAGCAGCGCGGCTAATGTAAATGAACTGAACACACTGATGAGGGAGAGGGAGAAGTGGAGAGTCCGTCATTGTGACCGACACTGGCCCCCTAGGCCTGAGTCGACGTAGTAGTAGTTAGTGAGAGTACCTGTAACTATCTATAGCAGGGAGTGCTCAAGATCTTTAATTGAGTTCAGAATTTCGCCATCAGCAAACCCAATACCATCACACAATTCATAGTTTAATAAATGCATTTTCATATAGCTGAATAGTAATTCATGATAGTTGGTTCCTCAGAAGCACTCTTTCAGGTTTGAAGTTGTTATAAATGCTCACATGTACAAGAAAAAACTGCTTGCTTCTACCCTTTCACCTCTATCTGCCAGAACCACCGAATACTGATGGGATCAAGTTAACTGCCTGGCCAGAGAATCAGCAACAAAAATACCTCATTTATCATCAAAGCAATTCTCCCAAGCCCAGCAACAAATTGCTGGTTAACCATTGCTGAATAACCCAAGGCAGGCAAGCTTACAGCGGGTGTGCCCAAGATAGCACGTACAAGAATTATGTTGGCGTGCAGTGCTGCCCTTAATTCTTTAAACCCCACCCATAACAAGTAAAAATATAATGATCTTATTTACTGCAAAATGAAGTAACGAATGAGTTTTTTTACAACCTGAGACCAGTGAGATGATTTCACAGGAAACATCTCACACTGGCTTGGCTGTAGCTTGATGGTTGTGAGAACACGCGATGTTGGATGATACATTTTGAAATCCTGATAGACCTGACGCACACATCAGCTTTTGAATAGCAAATGGTTACAATAACAATATTATTGTTTCTTTTCAATTGCCTTTTTAAAAGATTATTATTAATATTTTTGAACAATTTTTCTAAAATGCTTCATTTATTTCAGCCTATCTCTGTTATATTTTTGTTAATAGTAAAACAATGAATACATGTACACAAACAACAGGACTCAACTTTTTTCTTTAAAAGGTCCATAGTTATTGTTACTGTTCATTAATCAATAATTATCTCTGCTCAAAATTACCGTGGCATGCACGAGTTTCTTTGGAAGATTATCACCAGTTTGAGCACATACTCTGGGTGGCAGGGTGGAGATACATCTCTAGCAAGGGAGACGCAAGGCACTCTTTCCCTCTGCTAGCCTGCAAGTCATCCTTGGTAAGGCGTAGCACCTGCTCCCCCACCCCACCAGATCAGGGTCATATTAACCCATTGGGAGCAGATGGTGGATGGTCATAAGAGCAGCTGATGCACATCACCAGCCTGGTTATGGGACCACTGATGCCAGGCAGACAATCTCTGAGGAGTATCGACAACAGATGGAGTCACCCATCTTGTCAAAACACAGTCCAGAAGAAGGCAATGGCAAGCAACTCCTGTAGAAAAATTTGCCAAGAACAATCATGGTTATGGAAAGACCATGATCACACATGTCATACAACACACACATAATGAACAAATGAACAAACTCTCAAAAAGTTTCACCATTCCTGACCTAAGGAGTCAAAAATGGATGAATATCTCCAGATATCCTGGCTTACACGGAGTGAAAACTGTTCTTTATTGTTAAGCTGTTTGTGTATCTTAACTATAACCACACTGTGCATTTTACATTGACATCATAAATGTAAGAACATTTCCAATGCTATCCAACATATAAAATTCATCACTGGATCAGAGGAGATTTTATCAGGATGGGGAGGAATTTGATGAAACAAGCAAATTTAGGAAGTGTCCTAAAGGAAGTGAGAGGGGGGAGGTTGAGATGAGAAATATAAAGAGAAATTCGATAAGTGAGTGATAGATGAGATGGACAAGTTATTTCAATGGTAATAAATGGTTTTCTATGAGATTTCTTGACATTTTATATTTGTCCTTTTATTAAATAGCATTTCTATGATGCTCTCTGCCATTTCCACAGAACAGCATTGTATCCAACTCTTTTCTTTCAGAAACTGAACAGTAATTCTGCCATCAAAACAATCTGCCAATGAACAGTAGATTGACCATTGTGTTTTCTAGCAGAGCAGCATTTCATCATCATTGTCAGGCCGAAATGAGAAGAATGTTCACCGTGAGTTTCCACAGTCATTTCCCCCAGTTAGACATCTTTCATGTGTGACAGCCCTCAGGTTCCCATTCAGTATATCACACACCCATGTCTATTAGAACTAGGTTTCGAAGAAATAATTGAGGGAGTGGTAGGGGGTAAATGAAGAGGATGGAACCAAAGAGAATACATTTTGAATGCTGAGTCTAAGAAGGGATGGAATAATTTTGATATCAACTCTCCTATTCAGCTACCCTTTCAATTCTCCCCTCCTTGCCTACAACTCATGGTACTTACACCCTGGGTTTTATGAATTTTTCAGTTCAATAATCACACATTTAAGTGTGAAAGCATAATGGTATAGGCACATTACAAAAAGAGTAACAGAGCTTTCAGGCATTTACTTGAATTGTTATTTCTTTCCAAGTGATCTGCTTATCTAAAATTTCAATTTTTCAGGGATTGTAGATGTGATGGATTTGAGAGACTATTAATTCTAACCAAGGCCCAATTATCTGTCAACAAAACTGAATTAGTTTTTGGCTAGTAGGATTGAGTTTTTGCTTTACCTTCTGGAACATGGGGAGATGGTGAAACAAAGGAAATAATTAAAGTATTCCCTAAGTTACTTACACTCTCCCTAATCTCGTACAAAGACCATTCATCCATTTCATGAAATGAAGTCTGATATTAATTACATGCAATACTCAAGTGGCCTGAAAGTCCCTTCCCATTTATTTTTCACAATTCATATCTTATTTAAAATGTAATCAGACTGAACATAAAGAGGAGACTTGGTATTATTTGGCTTTCTAACTTACATGATTAATCTGATGTAATACAATTTACTTTCTTGTTGATTCTTAGCATTAGTCTTGATGTCATTGAAATTTCAATAACAATGAATTGTTGTTAAATGATAAGCTATCTGCTAAATTTGGTCAGATCAATCCCGACCCAAGGCAATTCAGG
Organism: Mobula hypostoma; assembly: GCF_963921235.1. NCBI lineage: Eukaryota > Metazoa > Chordata > Chondrichthyes > Myliobatiformes > Myliobatidae > Mobula > Mobula hypostoma. The sequence continues at coordinate 44,547,780 of NC_086103.1, read as the reverse complement.
AAAGTGGCTCTTAACTCAATATGCCACAGAATATAAAGAGGCAGTTTAGGTGGTTGGACTTCGTTTCAGCTAAAATTTTTATGTAAATAATAAATCAGATGAAAATGAGAGCAAAATCATAAGAGAAGCAATATTACAAGATGGCCAAGCTTTAGGCTATCTATAAAGTAAATGAGGAAATCCAGAATTAAAAAATAAATCCATAAAATGTATTAAAAGCACAGCATCTCTTATTACCTTTACAAAGCTACAATTTATATTTCAGCTATTCAAAGTCAATGTTTTCTCTCATGTTCTTGAACAAATTGATTTACTTATCCCTAATGTTTCTTAGTCAAAAGTTTATTCTATATTGATCTGGTCTCAAAGTTTTCATAATTTGTATACGTGAAATGTCAGTGTTCTAATCATGCCAACTTTTATAGGGGAGAAACACTTTTAAACTTGGATTGGATAGGGTAAAATAAGCATCAAAGCATCGGAAAGATAAATTTGGAGCATTTCAGCACCAAGCAGATTTTCTTTTTCCTGCAATATTTGGTCATACCTTCAGACAATCATTATTGCTTATCAGCTTCCAAATAAGTGATGGGCAGACTATCTTCTATTTCATTTGAGAGATTTGGAACATGTGATACCCAGCATTCATTGCAAATCTCCAATTGCCCTACAGATGGTGATAATGGACTGTTGCAACACTTCTGGTAAAGGCACTCGAAGAATACTGTTGGATAGGTTTGATCCAGAGACAAGAAAGGAAACGATGCATTCCAAGTTTGTATAGTAGAAGGAACCCTCTAAGTTAAGTTATTTTCATGCATTTGCTTCCATTTTTTTGGTGGTAGAGGTCATGGGTTTGGAAGGTCCTATCGATGTACTCTGTGTGACCAAATGCAGTGCATTCTGTAGCTGTACACACATTGCACTGAAGATATGGGGAATGGATGTGTAGGGTGGAAGATGTGATGAAAATCAAGTAAGCTGCTTTGTCCTGGATGATGCTCAGCTTCTTGAGAGCTTTACTCATTCACAGACAAGGAGAGTATTTCAGCATATAATAATGCTTTGGAGATGGTAGTTGGAGGACACAAGAGACTGCAGATGCTGTCATTTGGAGCAACACAGAAAAAATGGAGGAAGCCAGTGAGTCAGGCTGCACGTATGAAGGAAAATGGGAGTCAGGAGACAAGTCACCTGCTGTAGGATATGAAGGTTATGGAGCGATGGTGTTTATGTTTCTGATTCTGATGAATGCTGATCAAGGAGTTGGATTGTAACAATATTATATTTTTTTTTAATCAATGCAGTAACAAATACACAACAATTCTCTTTTTCTCATTTCATTTTGATGGGATGTACACCTGCAAATGTCATTATGAAGGATCTGCTTTTTTTAATTACACTGGTGTTTGAGAAAATTATCGTAAACATTAGCTGTTGAGTGTCCTACAACAGAATAGGGATCACAACTAAAAAGTACTTCACCAATTTGCAGTAACTTCAGACTATGAACAATATCAGGTCATGATGAAAGGTCACTCATCTGAAATGGTAGTTACTTCTCACTACACAGGTGCTGGCTGAACATTTCTGTAATTTTATGATTTAACTTTGTATGCCTGCAAGATCATTCTCTTATTGCGGTAAAAATCTTTGCAAAGCAATAGAAACATAGAAAATAGGTGCAGGAGTAGGCCATTCGGCCCTTCGAGCCTGCACCGCCATTCAGTATGATCATGGCTGATCATCCAACTCAGAACCCCGTACCTGCCTTCTCTCCATACCCCCTGATCCCTTTAGCCACAAGGGCCATATCTAACTCCCTCTTAAATATAACCAATGAACTGGCCTCAACTGTTCCCCGTGGCAGAGAATTCCACAGATTCACCACTCTCTGTGTGAAGAAGTTTTTTGTCATATCGGTCCTAAAATGTTTCCCCTTTATCCTCAAACTGTGACCCCTCGTTCTGGACTTCCTCAACATCGGGAACAATCTTCCTACATCTAGCCTGTCCAACCCCTTTAGAATTTTATATGTTTCAATAAGATTCCTCCTCAATCTTCTAAATTCCAGAGAGTATAAGCTTAGTCGATCCAGTCTTTCATCATATGAAAGTCCTGCCATCCCAGGAATCAATCTGGTGAACCTCCTTTGTACTCCCTCTATGGCAAGAATGTCTTTCCTCAGATTAGGGGATCAAAACTGCACACAGTACTCCAGGTGTGGTCTCACCAAGGCCTTGTACAACTGCAGTAGTACCTCCCTGCTCCTGTACTCGAATCCTCTTGCTATGAATGCCAGCATACCATTCGCCTTTTACACCGCCTGCTGTACCTGCATGCCCACTTTCAATGACTGGTGTACAATGACACCCAGGTCTCATTGCACCCCCCCTTTTCCTAATCGGCCACCATTCAGATAATAATCTGTTTTCCTGTTCTTGCCACCAAAGTGGATAACCTCACATTTATCCACATTAAATTGCATCTACCATGAATTTGCCCACTCACCTAACCTATCCAAGTCACCCTGCATCCTCCTCACAGCTAACACTGCCGCCCAGCTTCGTGTCAGCCTCAAACTTGGAGATGCTGCATTTAATTCCCTCGTCTAAGTCATTAATATATATTGTAAACAACTGGGGTCTCAGCACTGAGCCTTGTGGTACCCCACTAGTCACTGCCTGCCATTCTGAAAAGGTCCCGTTTATTCCCACTCTTTGCTTCCTGTCTGCCAACCAATTCTCTATCCACATCAATACCTTACCCCCAATACCATGTGCTTTAAGTTTGCACACTAATCTCCTGTGCGGGACCTTGTCAAAAGCCTTTTGAAAATCCAAATATACTACATCCACTGGTTCTCCCCTATCCACTTTACTAGTTACATCCTCAAAAAATTCTATGAGATTCGTCAGACATGATTTTCCTTTCACAAATCCATGCTGACTTTGTCCGATGATTTCACCGCTTTCCAAATGTGCTGTTATCACATCTTTGATAACTGACTCTAGCATTTTCCCCACCACCGATGTTAGGCTAACTGGTCTATAATTCCCCAGTTTCTCTCTCCCTCCTTTTTTGAAAAGTGGGGTTACATTAGCCACCCTCCAATCCTCAGGAACTAGTCCAGAATCTAAAGAGTTTTGAAAAATTATCACTAATGCATCCACTATTTCTTGGGCTACTTCCTTAAGCACTCTGGGATGCAGACCATCTGGCCCTAGGGATTTATCTGCCTTTAATCCCTTCAATTTACCTTGCACCACTTCCCTACTAACAAGTATTTCCCTCAGTTCCTCCATCTCACTGGATCCTCTGTCCCCTATTTCCGGAAGATTATTTATGTCCTCCTTAGTGAAGCCAGAACCAAAGTAATTATTCAATTGGTCTGCCATGTCCTTGCTCCCCATAATCAATTCACCTGTTTCTGTCTGTAGGGGACCTACATTTGTCTTAACCAATCTTTTTCTTTTCACATATCTATAAAAGCTTTTACAGTCAGTTTTTATGTTCCCTGCCAGTTTTCTCTCATAATCTTTTTTCCCCTTCCTAATTAAGCCCTTTGTCCTCCTCTGCTGGACTCTGAATTTCTCCCAGTCCTCAGGTGAGCCACTTTTTCTGGCTAATTTGTATGCTTCTTCTTTGGAATTGATACTATCTCTAATTTCCCTTGTCAGCCACGGGTGCACTACCTTCCTTGATTTATTCTTTTGCCAAACTGGGATGAACAATTGTTGTAGTTCATCCATGTGATCTTTAAATGCTTGCCATTGCATATCCACCGTCAACTCAAGTGTCATTTGCCAGTCTATCTTAGCTAATTCATGTCTCATACCTTCAAAGTTACCCTTCTTTAAGTTCAGAACCTTTGTTTCTGAATTAACTATGTCACTCTCCATCTTAATGAAGAATTCCACCATATTATGGTCACTCTTACCCAAGGGGCCTCTCACGACAAGATTGCTAATTAACCTTTCCTCATTGCTCAATACCCAGTCTAGAATAGCCTGCCCTCTAGTTGGTTCCTCGACATGTTGGTTCAAAAAACCATCCCGCATACATTCCAAGAAATCCTCTTCCTCAGCACCCTTACCAATTTGGTTCACCCAATCTATATGTAGATTGAAGTCACCCATTATAACTGCTGTTCCTTTATTGCACACATTTCTAATTTCCTGTTTAATACCATCCCCAACCTCACTACTACTATTAGGTGGCCTGTACACAACTCCCACCTGCGTTTTCTGCCCCTTAGTGTTATGCAGCTCTACCCATAGCGATTCCACATCCTCCCGGCTAATGTCTTTCCTTTCTATTGCATTAATCTCTTCTCTAACCAGCAATGCTACCCCACCTCCTTTTCTTTCATGTCTATCCCTCTTGAATATTGAATATCCCTGAATGTTGAGCTCCCATCCTTGGTCACCCTGGAGCCATGTCCCTGTGATCCCAACTATATCATATTCATTAATAACAATCTGCACTTTTAATTCATCCACCTTGTTACGAATGCTCCTTGCATTGACACACAAAGCCTTCAGGCTCGCTTTTACAACACTCTTAGCCCTTATACAATTATGTTGAAAAGTGGCCCTTTTTGATTTTTGCCCTGGATTTGCCGGCCTGCCACTTTTACTTTTCACTCTACTACTTTTTGCTTCTACCCTCATTTTACACCCCTCTGTCCCTCTGCACTTGTTCCCATCCCCCTGCCACATTAGTTTAAATGCCTCATCTCTCTCCAACTCCAACCATTGTAAGTTTTACATTGCACCTCTGCATACATGTACCTGGGCATATGACAACAAGCACCAAGTTATTTATCTGACTTTATTTAATTGAAGGGCTGGATCTTTTGAATCACAAACCCAAAGGAGATCAGTGCTAGCCACTTGCTGGCAAACAAGGCCTCTTGCCACTTGGTAGATAGATTAAATGTCTGACCTGTGCCTCAGTGAACAGACATTTCTCTTACTGATCCAGACTTTGCGGTGATTTTTCAGTACAGCTGGATTGTTGACTGATGGGATGTCCCTGACTGTGTGAGACCGCAAGAGTGTGGATGGTGTGGGGTATTTTGTTGGATGGGGAGGGCAGGGGTCTAAGAGTTCAGTGAGATCAAAAGAGAGGGAGACAGAGGGACATAGATCTTGTGAAAGAGGAATGGGCATGAATACAGTGCTGAGCTTTTCTGTTTTCTATTTAAGAAATGTTCTTTAGGAAAGGATATAAGTCTATTTGTTAAAATATTCCAGAATGAAGTAATAAAAACTGTGTTTCATATCTTACAAATAAGTGCATCATATAAAAATAGTCAAACATTATTTTTAGAATAATATTTCAGGTTAAGTAATGCTATAAAAATAAAAATGTAAGTGTTTATGCATTAAATATATATTGGTGAAATACCAAAATAATTCATTCACGCTGACATTGTTCATGAATTATGCAGCTAACATTATGAAAAGAACTCCAGTAATTCACTGACATTGGTAAAGGATTCTCTGTTTATTCTACAAGACTGTAGATCTGGGTATTTTTAGAAGGCTGCCATTTATTTTTCATGTTCACTACACATTTCTCTCCAGGCACCTTACAGGTTTACAGATGGTCTCTTGTACATCATCCAAATAGCCATCATTCACATGAAGTTTCTGTCGATGAATACTGGCAAGCTGTTTTGTCTGTGGAGACTAGCACAACTGAGTCCCACCACATCCTGGCACAGCATTCAAACGCACGTACAAACAACAGGGGCTGTTCGGCAACAAAGGAAGCTGAATCCTGGCTAACACCCCTAATCATAACGCAGAATAGTTGAGGCCAAATGTCACGTGTAACTGCATCCTATATTGCTAACACAGTAGATGGAAAATGAACCCGAGCTTGTCCTGGTGATTATGCAGCTACCTACAAAGAGGTTTGAGAGTCTTCACTTGGATGCCACTACCAATTCACTATCTGTCACTATAATAAATGTTTCAAAGTAACGCCTAATATATGCCTTACCTAATATGAACTACCTGTAATTAGGTGCCAAAATATGGTAGATAGAGATACTGGTGAATGCAAAACCTGACCTGATAGCAGGAACATCATTTGCACCACAACAGCAGGAACCACTCCCATTGTGGGCATACGCTTAAGGTGATGACAGTGGGTACAGAAATAGAACTTAAAGACATATGTTTTATCTTCGAAAAAGACTCTCCCTCTCTCTCTAACTGCCCTTATCAATCTATCGACTGGACAGCTGAGATTGTGCAGGAAATGTAGATACACCTGCTCCAAGTGAGTATCGTAATGAGCCTCCATTATTATGATGGAATTACTGGATTTCGATTCTCTCCTCTCCACCCAAGGCAGCTATGCATTAGACAGTTCATTTAAAAACTTTCAAGTAGGGCGAAACACATGTCCCCATGTGTGTGTTTTAATGTGCTCAGGTGGAGGTATTTGATTTTTGTTTAATTCTTAAGAATAATCACCCTAGGCATAACTTGCCCTATGTTGAACCATGTTTATGCTCTGGCCATGAAAGCATACAGGTGGCTCTACTTTTCAGAACACCAAGGAAATTCAACAAGTACTGTTGACCTCACCAGATTTTTTTTAATATAGATGCACTTCTGGGAGTATCCAGGTCCAGGTGCATGACAATATGGTATAGCAACTACTCTGCCCCAAACTGTAAGGAATTGCGGTGAATTGTGGACACATCTTAAAGCAGCCTTCTCTCCACAGACTCTGTCTACAGTCCTTGCAGTCTTGGTAAAGTAGCTAGCATTATCAAAGAATTCTTCCACCCCAATTAATTCTCTCAAGATTAAAAAAAAATGAAGAAGTGCCCTGCTAGGCTCAATCCTGCTGTTGTAAGACTCAAGAACAGAACTTGTATTGTAAAGGTGAATACTGGACCTTCCAATCAACCTCCTCAAGGCCCTTCCACCTTACGGTTTGCCTGTACTGCACTTGTTATTATGGCTACTGTTCAGCATCCTGTTATTACCTTTGCTTTGTACTACCTCAATATATTTAGTTTTTGCAAGCCATCCTTAAAGATAATCTAAAACTGCAAATTTTTCACCGTATCGTATACACGTGACAATAATAAACTAATTTCAGTTCAACAAGAAATTTTTAAAAAATGGTTAACTGATTGAATATTTTGACAATATATCTTGATCATCAATTTGATTGGAAATTCAATCACAACAGATATTTTACTGCAAAAAAAAAGGGTGGATAACTCCACGTGCATGAGAGTGGCTGAGAAACCCTATAGATGATGCACATTCACATGAGGTTTGCTGAAGCATTAAGTGAGCCAAACAGTGTGCAGTGCATTATTCATGCCACCATTACAGAGCTTTAGTGTGAAGACGTGGAGAAAGCCTATATTAAAGGAAAAGGGCAAAAGAAAGAAATTGTTTCTTCCTAGTGTGAAATGACAACTTCCCATCTTCAATGACATAACATCATATCAGTCAGGAGCACCTTATGCTCATATCTATAGCCCATCTACCACTCAAAGACAAACCTTCCCTAAAAACGGTGAGCTTGCTTGTCAATTTGGTTATTCTAAATTTTAAGAAATTCTTCCCAGGTGGGAGATCATTCAGAAAAGATCATGCTTTTTGTACAACCGATGTTTATAACACGTTTTATGCACGATTACATCCACAAGGGCTCAGGATTTGCAATTCCAATGAGTACTTTTTTTTAAAGAAAATTGTTCCTCTGCAGCCATGCACAAAACTGGCATAGGGCTTCCACATACTTTATAAGAACACAAGAAATAAGAACCTGTGTAGAATATTTGGCCCATTGACTCTGCTACACTGTTTAATAAAATCATGGCTGATTCAACCTTGGCCTGAACAACTGCCCACCCTCAGCATGTGCCTCTGCTTTGAGTGTCAGCCTTTGCATTGGATGTTAAAAGACTCTGCCTCCACAGGTCTTTGGAATAGAGAATTTTTGAAGGTTCACAGCCCTCCAAGAGACGACATTTCTCCTGAGTCTGTTTTAAGCATGTGATTCCTTATTTTGAAGCCATGATCCCCACCTCTGGAAACTCCTACTGGGTAAACACTCTCTCAGCATCCGACAATCTGATTCACAATCTTGTAAGTTTCAATAAGAACCTCATCTTTTACTTTTTTCAGCAACATTGAATATAGATCCAGCCTGTTCAAACTTTCTCCTCACATTAACCCCTTCATCCCAGGAATCAGCCAAGTAAATCTTTCCTGCACCACCTCAAATGCAAGTACAACCTTCCCTAAATAAGGACACCAAAAGTGTACAAGGTCTCTTAACTGTGACGTATCCAGCAACCTGCAAAGATGCATCCCACCTTCACTACTTTTGTGCTCAATACCCTTTAAAATAAAGGCCAGCATTTCATTAACCCTCCTAAAGAGAATTCAGTACCTGCATTCTAGCTTGATTGCTACTAGGACCAGCTTTCACTTTGAACTACAACATTTTGCTGTTTCACTCTGTATAAATAACTTTCTATTATATTATCCTTCCAAAGTGGATAACCTTATATTTAAGCACATTATACCCCATCTACTCGCCCACTCACTTTATTTACGGTCCACCTCACAATACTTTAATTAACCTCGCCTTCTACCATCAGCCAACATGGCTGCAGCTTGGTCTGTGATTCAAGCATCAATGTAGATGAAATACATTAAATCCCCAGCACTGATTTACATGGTATTAAGATAGATACTAAATGCCCAATTGCCAAAAAAGCCCATTTAACCCCTCTGCTTTGTGCTTGTTAGCCACTCCCTGATACATTTTAATATATATATTTCCTAATCCTGAATACTCTTATCTTATGTAACAATGAATGCCTTCGGGAAATTCAAATATATTACATTTAGTGGTTCCCCCTTTATTCATCCCACTTGCTGTATCATCAATGAAAACATATTTGTACATAGAGAAACAAGAGAAAGTCTGCAGATGCCGGAAATTTGAGCAATACACATAAAACGTCCACTGTACTTTTCTTCACCTGGGCTGCTGAGTTCCTCCAGCATTTTGTGTGTGTTGCTGTGTACATAAAGAAATTGCTTTGTATTTCATAACAAAAATTAGAACTTTTCAGGCAAGTGGAACTCCCTCTCCACCCTAACTCCGCCACGGACGGTCCCAAGTCCGGCTGTGACAGGAGGAGGGTTGGGCATGGGGCTAGAAACCTCATCCCATAAAACCTAAAACTTCAGAAATGCCAGCAGAAGCTCCAAAGACCTCATTCCTGAGAGAGGAAGGATCTTCACCCGGAAGATGTAAAATGGGCCACACCTGAGGAAATTTGAAGAATGGTTCAGGGCAGAGGGCTTTGGCGAGTTGCTGTTGGCGGCCTATGGCTCATCAAGGGTGATGGGCTCAAGAAAAATCACAACCCTCTCCTTCAACATCAATAAAAGTGGAAGACTGCCGATGAAGATACATTCTGTCCCTGTTTCAACTGCCAGCCACCATCATCTCAATGTCATGAGGTGGTCTGTTCAATGCTTGCAATAACTTGATAAGTATCTGACTACTTTCCTTAGATGGTTCGGTGATATCCTGACCAATTTAAAATCCTGGGCACATGCATGTAGTGATTGATACACAGGAATCAAGATCCAATATAGTTTTGTTGTTACTACATTTTTCTGGGTAAAACTCAAACAGTACTGGGCAGCCTGCTGCTACAAAGAAAGTGGATCTTCAAAAACTGCAAAACGCAAAGCCAAATTGCTGCTGAGAAGCTCATTAGAATTTGAGGAAGACAATTGGAGATTTCCAAAGTGGTACCAAAAGACTTTGTAAAGTACATAATGCTGGCTGTACCTTACTGTTTCTTGTGACTTAATACTAAAACAAGTGTGCCTAAATTCATTTTATTCAATGACATGCTGTTATCAATTTAAAGTGCATATTTTCCAAAATGCTGATTACCATGTATGGGTGCTATAATTTGATCTGCTGCTGGTAAATTGATTGGGCCATTTGAAGGAGGCTGAAAATTTTCTTATAATGAATTTTGCATACAGAATATTTTTTCAGGTCTCTCAAAGTTTTTTTCCCAATGTCTCTGTAGTGGGAGGCATATTTACTTTTTGCCTAAGCGGAAAGCTTTAAATATGAATGGCATGTAAAATGGAATTTCACTTTTAGGACTGAAGTTTAATTTTAATAAAGTGAAATGCAAGACATTTGAAATGTCCAAGCACTACAGCAGAGACACTGATTTATGTGAGTTAAAGTGAGCTGAAAGGTCATTTTACAAGATGCCAATGATTGCTCTGGTCATGAGCCCACTATTATGAAATTCAGGCGCACAAGATCCGAGGCCTTTGACACTCCTGAGTGTCTACTCAGTTCATTCCTCTCAGCACTAAGAGGGCACAGTGGAAAATACAGGATTGGGCAAATACTGGTTGGAGTGTTGGACACCTGGATACTGGAAAATGGGGTGTTGAATGCATGCATTCAGGATGTTGGCAGGGAAGGCAGGTAAAGATCAGTACTGTACCTTGGCTACAAAATCCAGCCGTGAGGATCACTGGCAGATCCTAGGGGGTAGGGTGGGGTAGGAAAATGCTACGTTACGGGAATTAAGAGGGGCCTACATTGAACAATTTACAAGCCTGCTTCAGCAAGCTTGCTTCAAGTAATGCTGCTGCTTTGTAAAAGCACTATTGTTCCATGGATGTGAAAGAACAGGTATACCTCAGGATGTGTCCTAATTACAGAGTAATACTCTAGCATAAGGTGACTGATGCTTAAATCACATAATATAGGCAGGACGAATGATAATAAGGATGTTGAATATCCTGAGCGACATAACTTAATTTGAAACAGTTGTGATCACCCTTCATTCTCAGTTTATATATTTCAGAACTTTCTAGACCACTGGTAGTTCCTTTCTCCTGAATGAGTGCTGTCGCAACAATATACACTCTATGTCAGTAAGACCAAGGAATTGATTTGGACGTCAGGAAAGGGAAGTCAGGAAAACACATACCAGTCCTCATCAAGGGATCAGCAGCAGAAAGGTGGAAAATTTCAAGTTCCTGGTATCAACATCTCTGAAGATCCATCGCAGACCCAACAAATTGATGTAATTACCAAGGAGTCACAACAGTGGCTATATTTCCATTAGGAGTTTGAGGAAACTTGGTGTAACTCCGAAGGCTCTCGCAAATGTCTGCAGATATACTGTAAAGAGCATTCTAAATGGTTGCATCACCATCTGGTCTGGAGGGGGTGACCGCACAGGAATGGAAAAAGCTGCAAACTCAGCCAGCTACACCATGAGCACTAGCCTCGGCAGCACGGAGGACATCAAGAAGGCTCCATCAATCTTTAAGGAACCTCACGATCCAGGATATGCCCACTTCTCATTACTACCATCAGATAGGTGGTACAGGAGCCTGAAGACACACACTCGTCATTTCCCCTCCACTATCAGATTTCCGAATGGACAATGCACTAACCATGAACACCACCTCCATTTTTTTCTTTTTTTTTGCTCTCTATTTGCATTACTTATTTAATATAAATATATTTCTTATTGTAAATTTATAGTTTTTAATACTATGTATTGCAATGTACTGCTCCCACAAAACAGCAAATTTCACAACGTATGCTAGTAATATTAAACCTGATTCTGATTACAAATTAGATCCTCTGCAGAATGGAACTGCATAATATTAAGAAGATCCCACAGCAAAGGGACAGTAACAACCCACATATGCAAATGGCTAGACTTCTCTAAAGAATCTACATGGGATAACCAAATCTCTTGAAATTTCCATGGCCTCCACAGCTCCTGTTGTTTAAATCGATTTCTCTTTTTTTGCTGTATGCTTCAAATATCCAGCTGTCATATTTTAAAATGACCCAGAAGGGACAAAGAAAGCAATGCGCAATTTTGAAATTTAATTTTTCCAGTTTATTACCTAAGGAAAGAGCTTGCTGCAAGTCTAAAGTGGCCAAAATAAATGAAAGTTGAATAAGTAACCTGAAAGAAACTGAGGGAAAAAATGACGACTGGGATATAATATCATGTAGTTGCAATCTTTGGTTACAAAAGCATCATTATGAAATTTGATTAATCTATGATTATGTTGGAAGGTTTTCATCAGATAACAAAAGGAGGGAAACAGTGCAAGTTAATGTCCATTGTCAAAGTGGCACAGATTTCATTAAAAGCTAATAAAGCAAAGAAAAAGTGATTGAAAATTTGCCAGACATAATTTGAATTGTCTCAAATCACAGAGTCACGGAAAATATTTTAATCATTACCTCTGTCCTACAGTAAGTGACCTTTCAGCTATAAATGCTGAAATGAAATGCAGTACAGAACAATTCGATGCTTTTTGCTGGCTATCTAAATTATTAGTTTAAATTTCACAGCAGTTACTCTTGTTTCTTTTTAGCATTCACATCCATAATAGAGGCAACATACCAGCAACCCAAACTCCTTTGGATCATTGGAAGAAATCCGGAGAAACCCATGCAGTCAAAGGAAGAACATGTGAGCTCTACACAGACAACCTTGGAGGTTAGGATTAACCCTAAACATGAGGCAGGAGCTTGTCTGGCCACACAATCTCTAAACCTTCCGAAACCAAACCATGGATTCTACATTCCCCAGGAGAGAATCCAGCTTCTGCCTTGATCTCTCCCTCAACTGGAAACCTTCAGGCAATCAGCATGCACAAATTGTGATCAGTTTACTGTTAACTGTTGAAGATTATTATCCCACTAAATTCTACATGAAGCATGTTTGTACTCAAGATTTTCTTGGTACCGTACATATGTAAATGCAGTATATTTTAAAGCATCGTAATAAAATTGAATGAGACCAACACAGTACCTCAGATCTTTGCAGCTCCCAGACAGCAAGATATCCTCACGAACGGAAGCATTCTCCATGTTGAGGTCACCAGCCCAATGATCCCCCCCTGTACCCAACATCTTCCTTACAGAGGTAGATCATGTGTCTACCCAGACATCTCCTGAGCGAAGGTCATCCTGTCACCCTCCCTGTGCCCCTGTTTAAGCACTTTTTACAGCGAGATCGTGTCTCTCTGGACACCCCTCCCCACCCACAGAGATCTTTATTCAACTGTGCTCCTTCATTATTTGTGTGCAGATCTAGCAGCAATTCTGTCAGCTCAAATAGACAATCAAATACAAAAATCTAGAAGCGAGGATCAAGGACCACTATTCCTTTATAAACTACAAACATCAAATATTTCAGGCGGCACGTAGTTATGGGTGTGAATTAAACTTAAACACGTCCATTTCAATCTCAGAACCTTCTTTGACAGACAGCTACACCTTGATCATCACTGACTAATCTCTACAGCAATGAAAATTAAGTTTGCAAATGTGAAATCGTATTCTTTCATTTTTGAATTATATTTGGAGGTTTTCTTTTACATCTCATCTTCCTGCACTGTCCTGCACTTTCACTGATATCGTTAATTTTAATCACTTATTGTACAGTTTGCTTTCCTTACTGGTATTGATATCAGCTCTATTATTCCAACTTGCACTTTTGGTTCAGACCTGTTCTATTATTTCAATACATCGGTCTAGTTTGTTTAGGGACATATGAATGCATGCCTTATTCACATCTAGTCCAGATATCCTGTAAATGTTGTTGATATTCAATCACCAGCTACAGCAATGCTGTGTAACTCTGCCAGAAACAGCAACCTCCACTGCAAAAGGTCAGAAATAAAATGACCATGTGCATGTGTAATAAACGGTCGGTGTCATTTCATCACCAGCTACAATAAACCATTGCCCACTATTTTTCTATTGGGAGACAGAAATGTTGAGAAGAATAGCTCCTGAACTTTAAGTTAAAAAATCCTCCTATACCTGATTTAATTTTGTTTGACGTTCTTTTCTAAGTTGGCTTTCTCTCATTAATCAAGTTGAAGGGATAATTATTCAAGGTCACATTACAGTTTAAATGAAACGTAATCACAATTATCATTGAAATGATGCAGGGCTGCTTTAAAATCATTTCTGTCTTTAACAGCACTGTTCAAGCAAAAGGAAGAACAGACCATTTTGTGGAACATGTATTCTAAATAAACTCACTCATGGCAAAGACAAGATTAGATTAGATTAGATTCAACTTTATTGTACAGGTACAAAGCCAATGAAATGCATTTAGCATCTGACCAGAAACGCTAAGAATAGTGATATTTACAAAATAACTGCGAATAAAATAAGTGCTACAGCACACAAATATAAAAGTACTGAGACAGTACAATATGGATGCAATACTGCTTAGCACTGTGATGAGAGGTTCAGCAGTGTCACAGCCTCAGGGAAGAAGCTCTTCCTGTGCCTGCTGGTGCCGGAGCAGAGGCTCCTGTAGCGCCTACCGGATGGGAGGAGAGTAAAAAGTCCATGGTTAGGGTGAGAAGCATCCCTGATAATGCTTTTCACCCAGCCTAGGCAGTGTTTATGGTAGATGTTCTCAATGGTGGGCAATTGGGTGCCGATAATCTGCTGGGCAGTTTTCACCACACGCTGGAGCGCTTTACAGTCCGATACGGGACAATTGTCATACCACACTGAGATGCAGTTGGTGAGTATGTTCTCAATGGTACAGCAGTAAAAGTCTGTCAGTATCCTGGGGTCATGGAGATGGCATCCTCTGTTGACCTGTTGGTGCGATAGGCAAATTGATGGGAGTCCAGGGTAGAGGGCAAACAGGATTTCAGATGTGATAGAACCAGAGGGGATTTTGGTTAAAAGGGAATCAGAATCATAATCAGGTTTAATATCACTGACATATGTCATGAAATTTGTTGTTTTGCAGCAGTAGTATAGTGTAATAGATAAAAATACTATAAGTTACAATAAGAAATACAAATGGTAGGACAAAAAGAGAACAAAAAGTGAGTTAAAAGTGAGCTTTGCTGAACATCTACGCTCTGTCCGCCAGAGAAAGCAGGATCTCCCAGTGGCCACACATTTTAATTCCACATCCCATTCCCATTCTGACATGTCTATCCACGGCCTCCTCTACTGTAAAGATGAAGCCACACTCAGGTTGGAGGAACAACACCTTATATTCCGTCTGGGTAGCCTCCAAGCTGATGGCATGAACATTGACTTCTCTAACTTCCACTAATGCCCCACCTCCCCCTCGTACCCCATCTGTTACTCATTTTTATGCACACATTCTTTCTCTCACTCTCCTTTTTCTCCCTCTGTCCCTCTGAATATACCTCTTGCCCATCCTCTGGGTCACCCCCCCCCTTGTCTTTCTTCCTGGACCTCCTGTCCCATGATCCTCTCGTATCCCCTTTTGCCTATCACCTGTCCAGCTCTCGGCTCTATCCCTCCCCCTCCTGTCTTCTCCTATCATTTTGCATCTCCCCCTCCCCCTCCAGCTTTCAAATCCCTTACTCACTCTTCCTTCAGTTAGTCCTGATGAAGGGTCTCGGCCTGAAACGTCGACTGCGCCTCTTCCTATAGATGCTGCTTGGCCTGCTGTGTTCACCAGCAACTTTGATGTATGTTGCTTAAAAAGTGAGTTAATCTGCGTTCATGGACTATCAGGAATCTGATGGTGGAAGGGAAGGAGTTGTTCCTAAAACATTGAGTGCGCGGCTGTAGGCTCCTGTATCTCCTCCCTAATGGTAGCAATGAGAAGAGGACATGTCCTCGATGGTGAGGGTCCTTAATGATGAATGGAGCTTTTTGAGGCCTTGCCTTTTGAAGATATCCTCCATGGTGGGTCAGGCCAATGCCTATGATGGAGCTGGCTGACTTTACAACACTCTGCAGCTTTTTCAAATCCTGTGCAGTGGCCCCTCCATACCAGATGGTGATGCAACCAGTTAGAATGCTCTCCATAAAACGTCTACCGAAATCTACTAAAGTTTTATAGTGACGTAGCAAATCTCCCCAAACTCCTAATGAATTATAGCCACTGGAGTGCCTTCTTTGTAATTGCATCAATATGTTAGGCACAGGATAGACAGACAGGAATCTGAAGCTGCTCAACCTGACCCCTCAATGCAGACTGATGTGTGTATCCCCAGCTTCCCTTTCCTGAAGTCCACAAACAATTCCTTAGTCTTAATGACACTGAGTACAAGGTTGTTGTTGCAACACCATTCAACCAGCTGATCTATCTCACTCCTGTTCGCCTCATCATCATCATCATCTGCGATTCTGCCAACATTGGCAAGTGTATAGATGGTGTTTGAGCTGTGCTTTTCACACGGTCATGAATGTTGAGAAGCAGAGCAGTAGGCTGAGAATGCATCCTTGAGTTGCACCGTGTTTTCAGTGAAGGTGAGATACTATTTCTGACTTGCCCTGCCTGTGCTCTCCCGATGAAAAAGTCAAGGATCCAACTGCAGTGGGAGGTACAGGGGGCCATGTTTTTAGGCTTGCATTTAGAACTGATGGTATCACTGTGTTGAATGTTAAGCTGCAGTCATTAAACACCTGATGTAGGTACTGCTGTTGTCCAGGTGATCCAAGACCACATGGGGAGCCAATGAGATTGCATCCACTGTCGATCTATTGTGGCAGTAGGCAAATTGCAGTGGGTCTGGGTCCTTGCCTAGGCAGCAGTTAATTCTAGCCATGACCAACCTCTCAAAGTATTTCATCACACTAGATTTGAATGCTACTGGGCAACAGTCGTTGAGATAGCTCACCCTGCTCTTCTTGACTGATGCCCCTTTGAAGCAGGTGGGAATCTCTGACTGCAGCAGTGACAGTCTGAAGACATCCTTGAACACTCCAGTGCATTCATTGGCACAGGTTTTCAGTGCGCTGCCAGGTACACTATCAGGGGCTACCACTTTGAGCGGGTTGACCCTCTTGAAAGATGTTCCAACATCAGCCTCTGAGGCAGATATCACAGGATCACCAGGTGCCCAGAAGGTGGAGAAAGTGATCCATAGTCCCATGCCTTTTTAAAGTCATGAAATGAAAAGTCGAGAGGCCAAATCAACAGAGAAACTTCCCTGCTTGATCCATAAAGTCACACAAATGCTGAGCATTTAGAATGCCAACCTAAAATAGGCAATACGCTCTTTGTTGACCAGGAGCCTGAAATATCTGAGGTGTCCCTGTACAATATTTGGCATAATCTGAGTTGAGGATATATTTTCCTAGCCCTGGACTTCCATTCACCTGTCACTGGGGAGATACAGTCAAAAGCACAGTCTTCAGCTCTCCTTCTTTCTGATCTCCCACAAATTTCCAACAGTAGCTGGATTTTGCACTCCATTCCACTGAAATACTAAGAGAGATTTATTTTCTTAGGCTAGGCATTGGGCAGAACGACGTCTTGTATTTTGTTGTTATACATCCATTGCACAGCAGTGATTTATTTAAGTGTACTCTGCCAAGCTGAGAGAGAAAATGTGTTTCTCTCAGAAGGAAGCAATACTAAAATTAAGACAAAACAAACTATTAGGCATTTCATTAGTTGAAAATAATTAGATCAATGCTTACAATTGATAAGCTTATAAAATAATAAATCAGACTTAGAGAAAGTGAAATATCTGAAGGACTATAGATGAAAGCAAAGAGGAAGGAAAAATGGTTTTAGCTATTGGGTATAAGGGTTATAGCCACAGGTGCATTCCTTTGCTACTCACATCTTAAAAATCCAAGTAACACTCTACAGAATGAATATTGGGACTGATGCACAGAGGTAGATTCTATTTCCTTCCATTTTGCAAGATATGCCTCCCTTTCCCACTTATAATTTTGTTCCCTAATGTCAGTGACCAGCATTTTCAATGTCATTTGATCTCACGCATGGAATCATTGGCTTTATTGTAGAACTTGCTTAGATCTATCAGAGCCAAGTGTAGGTGGGGAAATAGTCCACTATTAGCTGGATGCAGGCTGAGTTATTATTCCATGATATTTTACAATTATGATCTGGGATGCAACAATAAATGAATGCAAACACTTGGTGCTCTTTGGAGACAAAAGGGATGCAGATGCTGGAAATCTGGAGCAACACACAGAGCAGGAGGTACTTATCAGGTTAGGCAGCTTTATGGATGGAAATGGACAGTTAGTTTTTCAGGTCGCGACCCTTCACTGGGATATAGTGCTGTTCATAGCAAGAATATTTACCAGTATATAAGAAAATCAGTGAGTGAAATTTGTGGGTTTATTTTGGCAAGGTGCAGTGTTTTAAAATATGACTTTAATTTTATATCATGGTCCAAGAAACCCTGTGTTTTGAATATTTATTTCTGTAAATGTCTCTGTAAAAGAAAGACACAAATAGAGCGGCTTCTCAGATTTCACACATGTAATAAACCAAGTAGGGTATGAGACATACAAGAACATAATTCTCATATATTAAAAATAAATATCTCTATTATCAGGATTCCATTGTTGTGGAATCTAATTACTATCTGGGCAGTTTATGGTGTTCTTTCTGAATGCCTGTAACTCATACATGAATGCTTAATCCACATGTCACCTTGTATAGATGGTGAGATGAAACTACACTTGAATACCTGAGCAGGACTTACAGTTCAATTCACCCCAATTTAGCCAAATCAGTGCAAAAGATTTATAAAACTCAAGTGCAAAAACATCTGACATGCTGATATAAGAAATCAATGCACTAGAAGAAGATGCCAGAAAACTGGCCACACTACCACATCAAAATCATGACCACCAGTCATTAGTGTTAATTGAAATTGATTAGGGACCTTGAAGGGAGCTCCAAAAATGAACACCTTTGGATTGAAAAGATATTGCAAGACATCATTTGAAAGAAGTATGTCCAGAATGTCAGCTTCAGAGCATTTGGAACCATAGCAGGAAAAGAGTATGTGCCCGCCACTGCGACCTAAAAGCAGAGAAAGTTAGTAGCAAGGCAGTGAGGAGGCTTTGAAGAATCACTACATGGAGAGACTGGCAGGAGGCAGCAGCCAGCACTCCACAAGGGGCAAGATCTGATAAAAAAAAAGTGCAATAGCACCAAAAGGGTCATAGCTTCATTAGGCACATTCTGAGACTTCAATGTCCTCCTCAATTGCAGCACTCGAAAACAGAGTCAAATAAAGCCACAAACGTGCGCAGCCCTCCAGTGAAAAATGAAATTGTATCTGTTAAATAGGGGCAGTGAACAATTCTGATTTGATGGAGACAGACGTGAAAGCACAGAGGAACATCTGGAAAAAAGTTCTGAAACGCCAGTTCGCTGCTGTTGTCACTGTGTGATCGGGAATCTTTCGGAGGGAAGGCCTCAAACTCCCCGGCTTTGCCTGCTGGTGGCGACCGAGATGGAGGTCGAATCGTTCGGATAGAGATGGCGCTCAATACTCGGTGTCAGAGAGCTGATCAAAGCTTGAAGTTTTCGGATGACTCAGAGTCGGACTGTGGTCGGGCATGGCAGGGAGAGTTTTTCTTCCTTTTCCCGTCTGTGTGAGATGTGGGACATTTGAGAGACTTTGAACTTTTTACTGTGCTCATGGACTTCTTCATCAAGTTATGGTACTGTTGCACTGTTGTAACTATATGTTATAATCATGTGGTTTTGTTAGTTTTTTTCAGTCTTGGTCTGTCCTGTGTTTTGTGATATCACACCAGAGGAAATATTGTATCATTTCTTAATGCATGCATTACCAAATGACGATAAAAGAGGACTGTGTGTCTTCATAATCTAATCTAAACGTGCTGACACCCATGCAGCCTGTACTCTCAGCCACCCGTAGACAAAAAAAGTGCTGAAAAAAAAATCCTTTCTCTTGCCTTTCAGTACAGAGAGACGTGGAATCAAATGCTGCCTCATCAGTGAAGAGGCAAGAACTTCGCAGACACAGCAGGTTGGAGGAGAGAGTTCTCTTCATAAGCTTTGGAGCAACCCAAGCCTCTGCCAAATATGTGTTATGAAGAAACTATCGATCTTCAATTTAAGTGCATATCTTATGCCCTCCTGTTATTTCTTCATTGCTTATGTAAGGGGTTTCTTCTTTTACGTTACTGTGTAGGCTAATTAAAATGGCTTCTTTGTTATGTTAACTGCTGAGAAAGTTCTCTCTCTGCTTGTTGGGTTACATTATTGATAAGAGAGAGAACAAACCAATTGGGATAGATGTTAATCTTTGTTGTGTGTCTGTAAGCTATTGTGATGTTGGGTTTTGGGGCAGAAGGCGCGATGGGGAGACAGAGAGTGGACGCGATGCTGTGAGCTAGCCGATAGGTGGCCCCCGAGCCAGAGTCCGAGGTCCAGGGTCTTCGACGAGGAGAGGAGATGAAGACAGACTCGTGTGGAGTGTCTGGTCGACCACCGTGGTTGGTCCCAGGCGATGGGTCGAGGTGGTCAGAGGGGATCGAATGGTGAAAAGAGGATCGTTACTAGAGCTCCAACTGTTTGTGCACGAAGAGGTTGAACTTTGATAAGTTTGGCGCCTTTTACTTTCCTTTTATATTTTATCTCTATTAGGTACATAGTTCCAGTAATATCTATAAACTGTAATCATTTACTCGTATATGGTGTATTGTCTGTTATTTAGCGGGGTGGGGTACAATCACACAGCATCCACACAAACTTAATTACCCAGTTTGGTGGGGCCGAAGGCTGATTCCCCTAGATGATCGTGAGTTGAGCGAGCCTGAGGCCTACTGGGGGTGGGGGGGTGCTACACTTACTAACAGTACATTCTGTCAAAGCTTATCCGAATGTGTGGTGGCCACTGTCACTTCAAGAACCACACATATAGCTTCAAGTCTGCCAAACACATCAAGGATATGTGACACGCCACTGCTCTACTCTATCTACACTCAGAACTGGGTGGCTAGACACAGCTCAAATGCAATCTATACATTTGTTGGCAGAATCTCAGATGGTGACAAGGAGGTGTATAGGATTGAGATAAATCAGTTGTCTGATTGCTGTCATAACAATCTTGCACTCAATGATATGATTGTGGACCATGAAGGGGAGGTTGGGAGAAAACATACCAGTTCTCATTGAGGGGTAAGCAGCTTCAAGATCCTGGGTGTCAGCATCTCTGAAGATCTATCATGGGCCAACATATTGATGCAATTATGAAGAAGGCACATCGGTAGCTTTACTTCATTAGAGTTTGTGGAAATTTGGTATGTCACCAAAGACTCTAGCAATTTTCTACAAATGTACCATGGATTGCATTCTGGCTGATTGGATCGCTGTCAAACCACAGGACTGAAAAAGGTTGTAGAGGGTTGTAAACTCAGCCAGCTCCATCATAGGCACTAGCCTCCCACCAGAGAAATAACACCAATCCTCATGATGGGTCGGTGGTGGAACGGCTGAGCAGCTGCAGGTTCCTGGGCCCAGCTCCTTGAGGCAATTACAAAGGTGGCATACCAGTGGCTCTATTTCATGAGGAGTTTAAGTAGATTTAGTATATCATCAAAGATTCTTGCAAGTTTCTTTAGATATATAAATTATAGCAAAAATTAGTGGGAACCTAGAGAACTGGGAATTTTTAAAAAAAAACAACAGAAAGCATCAAAAATAGCAATAAGGAGAGAAAACATGAAACATGAAGGTAAGCTAGCTAATAATACAAAAGAGGACACCAATTTTTTCAGGTAGATGGTACTATGTAAAAGTCTTATGCACCCTAATTTTGGTTTCAGATGGTATGGCCTCCACAGAGCACTGATCTCAACATCATTGAGGCTGTCTGGGATAACCTGGAGAAACAGAAGCAGGCAAGTCAGCCAAGGTCTGCTGAAGAACTGTGGCAAGTTCTCCAAGGTGCTTGGAACAACCTACCAATTGATTTTCGTATAAAACTGCACGACAGTGTATCGAAGAGAATTGACGCAGTTTTAAAGTCAAAAGGTGGTCACACCAAATATTGATTTGATTTAGTGTTTTTTAAAACTTTTTTTACGGCTCATTTTAGTGAATTGTTTGATATTTAGAAACTTTACATTTCATTATTTTGGAAAGCAACTTTGCTTTACAGACAACACACATCAAAGTTGCTGGTGAACGCAGCAGGCCAGGCAGCATCTCTAGGAAGAGGTGCAGTCGATGTTTCAGGCCTGACGAAGGGTCCTGGCCTGCTGCGTTCACCAGCAACTTTTATGTGTGTTGCTTGAATTTCCAGCATCTGCAGAATTCCTGTTGTTTGCTTTACAGAATTGTTTTACATGTGCCGGAGATTTTTGAACATATAGAGTGGGAGAGAGGCAGGAATGAACATTGGACTTCTGGGAAATGACGCTGGAGAGATAGTAACAGGAAACAAAGAAATGGCAGATGAACACAATAAGTATTTTATGTCGGTGTTCACTCTGGAGGACGTCAGTAGCATACTGGAAACTCCAGAGTCTCAGGGGGCGCATGAGTGGAGTCGCTATTACTAAAGAGAAGGTGCTTGGGAAGCTGAAAGACTGAAAGGTAGATAAGTGGGGTGTATGGGGTGTCTAGGGAGGGGTAGCACCTCTGATGGTGGGCTGGTCATGCTCTGCCCAGGGGCAGCTCTTCTACTTTTGGTCCCCATCTCTCTCCTGTGGCTCTAAGTAACTGTTTGCATACAACAGTGGCCACATCCTGGTACACCACTTCAACAGGCAGGCTAAGCCAGCTGAGGGTAGCCGGGAACGCCCAAACCCTTTGAGATAGGGGTATGCCTACCCTAGCATGCGAAGCCAGTTCTGGTCGACTGGGCGGATGAGATCAACTACAAGATCCAATGGCCAAGAAGGCAGTGCTGCAATGCTTCAGGGAGACCGAAGGGCATGACAGGGCATAGAAGGCATCATGGCTACTCACTGCACCAAGGAAGTCTCCATTCGTGATGGTTTTTGAGGCCGAGGGAGTGGAACTGCACCAGTGCAACAGCTTTTTCACTATAAAACTCCTCACACATGGGTTACGTCATCGTCGGAAATGACAGACAACCAACACAGATAAATCACATAGATCAGATGGACTACATCCCGTGGTCCTGAAAAAGATAGCTGAAGCGATTGGGCAGGCATTGATCATGACTCCCCCAGAGATATTGTGGAAGCCTCCCTCTCTTGTTAAAGAGTGGCACAACATTTACAATTTTCTAATCCTCTGGAACCATTCTGGAATCTAGATTTTCCAATCCAGAGGAGTGGAAAATTTACAAATGTCACTTCTCTGTTTAAGAAGGGAAGGAGGCAAAAGATGGAAATTTATAGCTAGACAAACATCAGTGATCATTTACTTGGATTTTCAGAAGACCTTTGACAAGGTGTCATCAATGAGGCTGCTAAACAAGTTAACAGCTCATGTTAACCCAAGGAAGATATAGGCATAGACAAAAGATTGGCTGTTTGGCAAAAGGCGAAGAGTTCAAATAAAGAGTGTCTTTTCCGGTTTCCACAGGGGTCATGTTGGCTCCATTACTTATCATATTTTTGTGATAAATGGGGCCATATTTGTGGAGGAAACCAAGATAGGTTGAAGTGCAGATAGTGTTGAGGAAGCAGATAATCTGCAAAAGGATTTAGACAGATTAAGAGAATAGGCAAAGAAGTTGCAGATGGAATACAGTGTAGGGAATTGTATGGCCATTCACTTTGGTAGATAAAATAGACTATTTTTAAAATCAGAAGCATATTTGAAAATTATAAGTGCAAGGGGTCTTGGGAATCTCAATGCAGGAATACCTAAAGGTTAACTTTCAGGGCGAGTTCATTGTAAGGTAGGTGAATGCAATATTTTGAATGCACAATTAGCTTCTTTTTGAGGGGACTGGAATATTAGAGTAAGAATGTGATGCTGAGGCTCTATGAAGTATTGATCAAACTGATGTTGGAGCATTGCGAGCTGTTTTGGGCCTCTTATCTAAGGAAGGATGTGCTTGCATTGAAGAAGGTGCAGAGGTTTATGAAATTTTACTGGGAATGAAAGGGTTAACATACGAGGACTGTTCAATGGCTCTGGACCTGTACTCACTCAAATTTAGAAGAAAGTTGGGGGATTTCAAAAACCTACTGAGTATTGAAAAGCCTAGAAAGAATGGATATGCAGAGGATGTTTCTCATAGTGGGAGAGTCTAGGATCAGAGGGCACAGCCTCAGAATACAAAATACAAGGATGTCCTTTTAGAACAGAGATGAGGAGTGATTCCTGTAGCCAGAAGTTGATGAATCTGTGGAATTTATTTCCTCAGACAGCTGTGAAGGCCAAGTCACTGGATACATTTAAAGCAGGTCTTAATTAGTAAGTCAATTAGTGTTTAATTAGTAAGAGCATCAAATGCTATGGGAAGAAGGAGGGAGAATAAAAGGGAAAATAAAACAGCAATGGTTGAATTTCAGGAGAGACTAGATGGGCCCAATGGCCTAATTCTGTTCCTATTTCTTATGGTCTGATGGAATATGGTGGACAGCATTCTGACTGGTTGCATTGCAGTCTAGTATGGAGCCTCTGATGCACAGGATCGCAAGGGACTGCGGAGCAGTGCAGCTGCAAAATGGGTACAATCTTTCCCACTATCACAGACATTTTCAAGAAATGCCTCAAGAAGGCAACATCCAGCATTAAAGATCCTTACATTCAGGACATGCCTTTCTCATGATACAACCATCAGGGAGGAGCACACTTGTCATTTTAGGAACAGTGTCTACCCCTCCACCATCAGATTTCTAACTGGTCCATGTTATGTGTCTTTTGTGCTATTTATTTATTTTTGTACATTATAGTACTTTTTATGTCTTACACTGTACTGCTGCTAAACAATAAATGTCTCAATAATAATAAAGGTGATTCTGATTCTATTCATCTTTACTGCAGGGCCTTAAGGCACACGACAAGATCTCCATTCCCAGCCCAGACATGACAAAAGCAGGAAAAGCATCAGGAGGAGCATGGGCAGCAAACTAAATTAACAAACCTTCATTTCCCCCTTGTTGTTCAACCTCTCTGCCAACTGGACTTCCTATTTTAACAAACTGAAATATTAATCTTTTCTCTTCCTAGCAGCCCAAGCTGTCCAGTATTTACTGTTACTACTTCTCTTTTCCCCCTCTCTCTCTCTCTCCCACTTTCCCCTCCCTCTGCAGCTTAACTGTTCCCTGTCCTGATGAAAAGTGCTTGCTTTAAGTATATTTGTCTCCACGTTTATTGCCCGACTTGCTGAATATTTCCAGCATTTTATATTTTTACTGAAGTGATCTGACAGCCAATAGTTTTGAGGGAAACCCAGTTATATAATGGACTGCAAAGGCTGGCCAGACGGGGAAGAGGCCACATAATCTGGAGACAACTAAATTGTACCTTACCGGAACTTAAAATTAAGTAACAGCAAAAATAAATTACCAAGGTCAATGATTAAAATCTCAGATTTTCTTCATTTGGGCTTTATCAAGGCAAAGTGCAATAATGAAAGCAAAGATCCAGGAAAAAGTGAAGTAAAAAGAAAATTCACAAGAATTTTCTGGAAACAGGCAATTTAGCAATGGCACCATAAACCTGTTTGCCAAAGTTGACAAAACATAGAGTTTGCTACAAGAAATAGGTGCAAGGAACAACTTCTTGCTTGGCATTTCAGAGTGATTCTACAGAGGCCTGACCTGCCAAGACAGCGTTAGCCTGGCAGGACACACAGAGCCTGGCCGCACATGCTTCGCATAGCTAGATCCACAATAGTGACCAGTTACACCAGGCCTAGCCAAGTACCAGGTACAAAGACACAGATATAGAATACAAAAAGCGGCATTAATCTAAACTATAAAATTATCAAAAATGCAATCTTTATGGAGATTTCCTGAGATTCATGCCAACAAATATATCTTGCATAGTAAGGCAGCTAGGAGAGGCATTCCCTCAAAACTCAAAGACTTGGGTTCACAGAATTCTGGAGCAACCATACACATATACAGGCTGTTCGGCCCAGTAAGTCCATGCCAACTACAATGCCCATCCAGCTAGTCCCCAGTGCCTGCTTTGACCCATGTGACTCTAAGCTCTGCTCCCCCAGCTACCTATCCAAGCGCTTCTTGAAAGATGCCATTGTACTTGCCTCAACCATTTTCTCTGGCATTCATGCACAACCTCCCAAACCCTATGATTGCCTTCTTGACCAGAGCATTAATATGCCTCACCAGCCGAGGTTCCCTAAACTTGCCAGGTTTACCCTTCACCGTCACAGGAACATGCTGCTCTTGGACTGCTGCTATCACATACTCATACATCTCCCACTTGCCTTTCATTCCTCTCCCTTCAAACAGGCTCTCCCAATCAACCTCTGCTAGATCCTGTGTAATTCCCCCAAAATTAGCCCTGCTCCAACCTGTGGACCTTACCTATCCCTTTCCATCACTATTTAGCCAAAGTGCTCCTTGTCTGCCACTTCTGTTACTTCCCCTGACTATTCCCTAAGAAGAGGTCTAGTACTGCATCCTCCTGAGTTGGGCTCCCTGTATACTGACTCGGAAAACCTTCCTAGGCACATTTTACACATTCCACCCATCCAGGCCCTGAGCAGTCTGGATGGTCCGGCCAATGCCAAAGAGATTAAAAATGTCCCTCTGATACAACCCCACTACACTTACAACTAAGAGCAATTTCTCTTACACTTGCTCCTCAACTTCTCACTGACTATTGGAGGCCACTCCCACCAGAACGACCCTCACCTTCTTGTTTCTAAGTCCTCCACATACAGTCTCACTGGGCAAACCCCTGAAGAACATCATTTCAAAGTACTGCTGTTATGTCCTCTCTTATCAAAAGGGCAACAACCCCTCTTTGATTACCTGTACCTCTGTCAGCCCTGTAGTATCTCTACCCTGGAAAACTGAGCTGCTGTCCTGCCCTTCTCTTAGCCAAGTTTCTGTTATGCCCGTAATATCCCAATTCTCAAAGCCAATCCATGCCCTAAGTTCACCTGGTTTGCTTCCTGAACTTCATCCATTGAAATGAATGCAATTTACCTGGGTATTCCTTTTCCTGCCTGTGCTGTGCCCTGGTTATCCTGATTATTGAACCTACTCTCGCTGGCCACAGACTTGCTCCTGTTCGGAGTCCCACTCCCCTCTATCAATCTAGGTTAAACCCTTCCAATGTAATGAGTTCAACCCTGACCTCAGGTGCCATCAATGTCCATTTTCCCTGCAACTGTGTGGATTTCCTCCAGATGCTCCTTTTCCCTCCCACATCTTTAGGGTTGATATAGCTCGATTGCCCACTTTAAATTGAGCCTCAAGTGGCAGCATCTGGAGGGAGCTAACAAGAAAGTGGAAGGAATAAAAAGAAACAATGGGATTAATTTAAGATTGGTGTAAATGGGTAGTTATGTCTAGAATGGATTGAGTGGGCTGATATAATGTTGGATTTCTTTATGACTATAATATTTACTATAAACCAATGGTAAGCCCAAACAGAAATATACCAGTTCAATAAGTGCACTTCAAACCTATTCAAGCAGCATAAATGTTTAGGATGTTGTATTCCTGTCATTCAGCACACTGTGGAACTACATGAAAGATGACACCTGAAGCAGTGCATGTGATCCTTTAAGTTGTAGCACATCTAGATTACTATCTGGTATAATTTAATCGTTATTTGAGGAGAGAGTTACCCTGTGGAACTATGATATCACATGGAAAATGTTGGGGGCTGTATTTGTATCTTCCTGGATAATTATCAGCTAGGACAAACTGCACAGATACAGCCTGATCAGTTTTATTGGTACATTTCTATCGAACTCCACCTTTTGCTCCTCATCCCTGAAGGAAGAGCAACCACAGAGGAATGTCTATCTCTACTGTTGAGGGCATTTATATTCATAAAATAATCTTGTAAAAATGTTGTCAATAACCAGGCACAATCACAGTAATCAGACATCCCAAACTCCTCTGAACAAATAAAATAGATCAGCTTTTTTAAGAAAATTTCTCAACATTTCAGATTATGGGCACTTGACACATCTTTGCTACAATTTCAGGTATCTGCTAAGAAAAATAATTTCTACTACATGGTGATGATTAAAGTACAACAACAACATATAAATTGTGTTTTCCTGTTCTAAAACTCAGGCAACATTATTCAGGCACTACTTATATTAATTCCAAATAAATGAACAAAAATAATTTCATCCACTTCCCTTGTCAAAATCTAGATAACGTAATACATTTAAATGTCACTTCCCAACTTTCTATCCAGCATTTCATTTTACACAAATAAATGCAAAGGCTTTCCTTATCTGTACTAGATTTAAATTTATAATAAATAAGCTTGTCAAAGTAAATATATTACATGCAAATAGATATTCAGTGGAGGTCTGAGATGCATGAAGATTTTGCAGATGCTGGAAACCTTGAGCAACATACACAAAATGCTGGAGGAACTCAGCAGCTCAGTTGATGCTTCAGGCTGAGACCCTTCCTCAGGACTTGAAAAGAAGGAGGAAGAAGCTGGAATAAGGTGCTGGTGGTCAGGAGAAGGAGTACAATCTGGCAAGATGCTTCAGTGCGTGAACATTTCAAAGTGGTAGGGCCCGGTCGGAGAGTGAGGGATGACCCGATGTACAGCCAGTTTAAGTGCCATTGAAAAGGTCAGGGTGTCAGGGACAGAGGAAAGGGATGGGCTGATGTTCAGCTCGCTGCTCACGAGGTTTACTCATCTCTACGCTGAACTGAGGCTGTGAACTACAACTAATGGGCTCCTGGTTGGCTGTGACCAGCTTCATGGCTATGAACTTCAGTTCTGAATGTTATTTCCTTACTTTTATTGTTTGCATGATTAATTTTTAATGGGTTATTTATTTTGTGGCTGCTTGTAAGTAGGCAAATCTCCAGGTATACTATAGTATACTTACTATGATAATAAATTATAATAAATGTACAAATAAACTCTTCTTGGGCCTCTAGCTGGGTACAGGTATTGATTATAACCGACATTTCCATTCTCTCTCCTTGTTTACAATCGAATTCCAGTTCTTACTTAAAGCGAGACCTTCATCTTTGCTGAAATTCTTTTCCTCTAGTTTTATTTCAATGGCTTCCTTTAACAGGCAGAAACCTGATTGGATGAAGTCTAACCAATCAGGAGGGACGGACTACAGGGTTATAAATACCACCAGACTAAACATGCCTAGGCATCATCCCTGATAAAGATGGCAGAGTTTGTCATCGAAAAAAATCGGTAATAATCAAAACCTGTACCCGGCTGGAAGCCCGAGAAGAGTTTATTCATTATATACGCCACTCCTTTTTCACAATAAACGTATTTTGAACCTTTTAACTTTGAAATGATAGGTGAGACCAGGTGAATGGGGGAGGTTAAGATGAATTAAGAACCTGGAAGCTGATAGGAGGAAGGGGTAAAGGGATGAAGGAGGAATCTAATAGGAGACGGCAGTGAACCAAGGAAGAGAGGGATGGGAAAGGGTGAGGTAACGGACATGTGAGGAGAAGAGAAGGATTGAAAGAAGAACCAAAATAAGGAATGGGAAAAGGAGGGGGGGGGCATAGACATTTGTGCCATCAGATTGGTTTGTAATTGCTGTTTTCAATTATCTCTGTCTCTTGGTTAACCAAAGTACTGAAACTTAGTTGAAGAGTTAATGTCGATCATTCCAAACATATTAGTGAGGAGGAAGTCCATGCCAAACCCAACGTAGATAACTTGAAGTAAAACTGCAGAAAAATTACATTAAGACCATTGGTAACATGATATGTTACCACCAGCTCCACCACAATATGATCATGGGCATTTTGCATTACTGTCACCCAGACTGCAGCAAGTTTACTTGGAGATGTTTCCTGAAGGTTTATACAAGTGCTGGTGGCCATTTAAAAGTCAGAAATGCTTCAAGAGATTACCAAAATCTTAATATTTTGGTGATCTGAGAGTTGTAACTTAGGGTTGGGGATAAGGATAAGCGAGATCTGATTAATGTAGAGTGAAACCATGACAAGTTTGCATATGAGAATGAAAACTCTGCATCGATTCCATTCAGCAACAGGGAGCAAAGGCTAAGCATGATGACCAAATCAAGCCAAAAAGGAAAAAAAAGATAGAAAGGGTTTAATATCAGCGATAGGAAAACAAGACAAAGGCTGGTAATGTCACAGAAATGAAAGTGGCCATGATAGTCAATATAACATGCACAGTTTAGGTTTGGGTGAAGTTACATACAGCTTGATTCAAAATAACTGAATATTCAACAAAGAAAGATTGAATTGATAATAGCAAGTTCAGTGGAGATCATTAAAATTCAAATCACTTCTCAATATCAGACATGTGGTCAGCTAGCTGAGGTAATCAGGAAACCAAGAGAAATGTTGCAGTGTGAATACATTCAGAAGCTCAGATAGTTGTTACTAGAGTAAGTTACCGATGAGGAAAAGAAAGTTAATGAAAGAACACTCTCAGGACAATCACAAGAAGTGACTATGCGGAATATCCATCAGAAGCCACCTTCAGCAATGAATTGGCCCTACCAGAACTGTAAGGAATGAATCTGCTGATCAATATAATAAAGTGGGGCTCAAAACCATGCAGAGTATTTGAGTGTATTGTAAAGCCTTAACCTTTGTGCTTCTCAAATGTCTCACCATGGCTGTGTCCTTGAACATAACAGAGCTGGCTACAGGAGCTATGGGAATACAACCATGGGAACACAATATACAGTACTGTGGAAACAGAGGAGTCACTTGAACACAGGGGTGGGGCTTGTGAAGTGTGGTGACAAGTGATAATATGATTGGTTTTGGTTCAGTGGTTTGAGCTGGTGCTAATGTATTGGTCCACTTACAGCGGCATTTTGTATCAGTGGAACAGGTATAAAAGTTGAGCAGTTGGGGGCTTGGGAGGCAGTTCAAGGCCTCGCCAACTGGCTGGTTATGGATCGGGCAGAGTGAGAGGTGTGCTGTAATGAGAGGGCCCAAACAGACCCACAGAGATATTTTAATGCTTGCTATTCTGCCTTAACAAACAAAGATCTGTAGTTCAAAGCAAATAATTGAAGTTTGTGTCTTTCTGCCTAACTGAGCAGATTCCACAGACCTTTTGCTGTACTTGAGAAGAAATGGAATTCAATGCAGTGATCACAGGAGTTATTGTTGGTGACACTGAGCTGAAGTGTTCAAACACTTTGATGTGGGAGGCGGGAACATGGAGCAGGGTAATGACATAAACTAAGATGGCAGCTCTAGTATCTGATTGAAGGAATGTGATTTCTAGAGGAAAACTGCTGAATATTTTTGAAAATTATCCCATGAGGGTCAGCACCTATACAAAAAGAACTAATTTACAACATTAATGAGAAAGTGGTGAAATAGAAAATGGTGTCATAAACACATTTAAAAATGTAATAGACTGCAAAATGATGACAGGTTGGCACTAAAATGATTTGGGATTACAAAGATTTATTTGAGAGATGAAAGCAATGATGATAAATTGTTATTTCAAGCATTAAAAAATTGTAGCCAGAGACAAAATATCATTGAACAGAAACCACCATCATATTCTAACTACCTCAGTTATTGACAGCACAAGGTTTGAACAGCTGTAGAAAGTGATCATAATCTGTTTCACATCCCCTTAAACCACGTAAATCGCCTAATCAGAGGCAAAATAAGGAGAATTAAATTTCCCAAGCAAAAGTTCATCAATAACAGAATGTTGATGAAAGTAACATTAATCACTTTAGTCTATTTCTTTTCTTGTAATGACATGTAGGAGACCAAAAATTCATTGACATAACTCCAAATAAACCTCATCATTCTGCTGTTAAAAATTTGACTCAGCTTGAAGCTTAGCAACTTTATACATTTTTCAGGGCTTTGTAATCCTTTGGAATACTTGTCTTTGTTTTTTTGAGAACAGTTTAATTCTCCCAAGCGATCTTTCTCTCTCATTAAACTCACTTAAATGATGTCAACAGCTATGTGGCATCAATATCTGTCTGCAGTGAGATTTTTAACCTCACTAGTCTGAAAACAATTGCTTTTATTTAGTAACAGAACAACAACTAGGATTTAATTGCCCTAGTGCAGCAGGAATGCAGTAGTCATAGGGGATTCCATAGTCAGGGATTCTGTGAGCCTGATAGAGATACCTTCATGGTGTGTTGCCTCCCAGGTGCCAGGGTATGGGATGTCTCAGATTGGGTCCAGAATATTCTGAAGGGAGAGAGCGAGCAGCCAGCTATCTTGGTACATGTTAGTACTAATGACATAGATAGGAAAAGGGAGGAGGTCCTGAAGAGAGATTTCTGGGAGTTAGGAAGGAAGCTGAGAAGCAGGACCTCCAGGATAGTAATCTCAGGATTGCTACCTGTGCCACGTGCTAGTGAGGGCAAGAATAGTAGGATCAGGCAGATGAATGCGTGGCTGAGAGACTGGTGCAGGGGGCAGGGCTTCAGATTCTTGGATCATTGGGATCTCTTCTGGGGGAAGTATGACATGTTCAAAAAGGACGGGTTACACCTGAACCCAAAGGGGACCAATATCCTGGTGGGAAGGTTTAATAGAGCTGTTAGGGAGGGTTTAAACTATTTTGGCAGGGGGATGGGAACCGGAATGATAGAGCAGAGGAGGGTGAAAACAGAAATAAATCTAAGATAGTGAGCAGTAAAGATGTCAGGAAGGAGAAGCAGGTCATGGTGCAAATTTGCAGCCATTGGGATGAGTTGCAGTGCAATCAAAGCAAAGAGTACCAAATGCTGGAGTTAAGGTGTTATACTTAAATGCACGCAGCATAAGGAATAAGGTGGATGATCTTGTCGTACAGCTACAGATTGGCAGGTATGACATTGTGGCCATCACTGAGACGTGGCTAAAGGATGCCTGTCTCTGGGAGCTGAACGTCCAAGGATACACAGTGTATTGGAAGGATAGGCAGGTAGGCAGAAGAGGTGGTGTGGCTTTATTGGTAAGAAATGATATTAAATCATTAGAAAGAAGTGACATAGGATCAGGAGGTGCAGAATCTTTATGGGTTGAGCTAAGAAATCGCAGGGGTAAAAGGACCCTGATGGCAGTTATATACAGGCCTCCTAACAGCTGCAGTGATGTGGACTACACATTATAACAGGAAATAGAAAAGGCCTGTCAGAAGGGCAGTGCTATGATAATTGTGGGGGAATTTAACATGCGAGTGGATTAGGAAAATCAGGTCGGCACTGGATCTCAAGAGAGAGAATTTGTAGAATGTCTATGAGATGGCTTTTTAGAACAGTTTGTTGTTGAGCTCACTAGGGGATCAGCTGTACTGAATTGGGTATCGTGTAATGAACCAAAAGTGATTAGAGAGATTGAGGTGAAGGAACACTTAGGAGGCAGTGATCCTAACATGATTGAGTTCACTGTGAAATTTGAGAAAGAGAATCCGAAATCTGATGTGTCGGTATTTCAGTGGGGTAAAGGAAATTATAGTGGCATGAGAGAGGAACTGGCCAAAGTTGACTGGAAAGGGACACTGGCGGGAAGGATGGCAGAGCGGCAGTGGCTAGAGTTTATGCGAGGAGAGGAAGGTGCAAGACAGGTATATTCCAAAAATGAAGAAATTTTCAAATGGAAAAAGGATGCAACAGTGGCTGACAAGAGAAGTCAAAGCCAAAGTTAAAGCAAAGGAGAGGGCATACAAGGAAGCAAAAACTAGTGGGAAGGCAAGAGGATTGGTAAGTTTTTAAAAGCTTACAAAAGGAAAGTAAGAAGGTCATCAAGAGGGAAAAGATGAACTATGAAAGGATGCTGGAGAAATTGTAATGGGAGATAAGGAGATGGTGAAGGAACTGAATGAGTATTTTGCATCAGTCTTCACTGAGGAAGACATCAGCAGTAGACTGGACACTCAAGGGAAGATTGCAAATGTCACTCCGCTATTAAAGAAGGGGGAAAGGAAGCAAAAAGGAAATTATAGACCTGATAGCTTGACATCGGTGGTTGGGAAGTTGTTGGAGTCGATTGTCAAGGATGAGGTTACAGAGTACCTGGAGGCATATGACAAGATAGGTAGAACTCAGCATGGTTTCCTTAAAGAAAAATCCTGCCTGACAAACCCATTGCAATTTTTTGAGGAAGTAGGCTAGACAAGGGAGATGCAGTGGATATTGTGTATTTGGATTTTCAGAAGGCCTTTGACAAGGTGCCGCACATGAGGCTGCTAAACAAGATAAGAGCCCATGGAATTATGGGAAAGTTACATACGTGGATAGAGCGTTGGCTGATTGGCAGGAAGCAGAGAGTGGGAGTAAAGGGATCCTATTCTGGTTGGCTGCTGGTTACCAGTGGTGTTCCATAGGGGTCCATGTTGGGGCCACTTCTTTTTACGTTGTACATCAATGATTTGGATTATGGAATAGATGGCTTTGCGGCTAAGTTTGCTGATGATACAAAGACAGGTGGAGGGGCCAGTAGTGCTGAGGAAACGGAGAGTCTGCAGAGAGACTTGGTTAGATTGGGAGAATGGGCAAAGAAGTGGCAAATGAAATACAAAGTTGGAAAGTGTATGAATATGCACTTTGGCAAAAGAAATAAATGGGCAGACTATCACCTAAATGGGAAGAGAATTCAAAGTTCTGAGATGCAACGGGACTTGGGAGTCCTTGTGCAGGATACCCTTAAGGTTAACCTCCAGGTTGAGTCGGTGGTGAAGAAGGCAAATGCAATGTTGGCATTCATTTCTAGAGGAATAGAGTATAGGAGCAGGGATGTGATGTTGAGGCTCTATAAGGCACTGGTAAGACCTCACTTGGACTATTGTGTGCAGTTTTGGACTCCTTATTTAAGAAAGGATGTGCTGACGTTGGAGAGGGTTCACAGAAGATTCACTAGAATGATTCCGGGAATGAGAGGGTTAACATATGAGAAACGTTTGTCCGCTCTTGGACTGTATTCCTTGGAGTTTAGAAGAATGAGGGGGGACCTCATAGAAACATTTCGAATGTTGAAAGGCATGGACAGAGTGGATGTGGCAAAGTTGTTTTCCATGGTGGGGGAGTCTAGTACGAGAGGGCATGACTTAAGGATTGAAGGGTGTTCATTCAGAACAGAGATGCGAAGAAATTTTTTAGCCAGAGGGTGGTGAATCTGTGGAATTTGTTGCCACGGGCAGCAGTGGAGTTCGAGTCATTGGGTGTATTTAAAGCAGAGATTGATGGGTATCTGAGTAGCCAGGGCATCAAAGGTTATGGTGAGAAGGTGGGGGAGTGGGACTAAATGGGAGAATGGATCAGCTTGTGATAAAATGGTGGAGCAGACTCGATGGGCTGAATGACTGACTTCTGCTCCTTTGTCGTATGGTCTAGCTCCCATTAAAATGTGCCTTTAAAAGGCGGACAATATTCATACTATCCCAAGTTATTATTAGTTTGTACACTGAAGCATGAGGATATGGGTCTTACCCTCAACACTTGAGAACCAAAAACTCCTCTATAGGCCTACCTGTCCACAGCAGCACACTGCCTTCTGACATCAGAAGTTCACAGTGAGACCCTGTAAAAAATGTTCCACTACCCTGCTCCTGGAAAACCCTCATGGTGAAAGCAGACACTGATATCAAAATTCATCCCTGACTTCAATATATCAGTGCAACCTTTGATCGGTTGATGAAAATGGTATATGAAGATCAAGACCACAAACCTGGCATAAAACTCACTACTGAGCAACAATGTTCCTTACCCTCCTATACTCTTTTGAGACATAAACCATCTTAAAGGCACTGCAAAAGTACCAATACTGCGTCACAAAATTCTCTAAATTCACTGGTAGGACAAATGAACCAATGTCCATATCGTTTCCTGGCCTGGCCTATCCAACACTGAGACCCAGCCACTTTTCGATGGGTAGTGCCTCATGCATGTCACCAGACTTGGAAACAGGCTCTCTGTTCCAAGCTCTAAGTTGGTAGGTAACTATCAGACAAGGAAAAAGATTCAAGGCCTATTCAAAGTTTCACAGACCATAGAATGGTACAGCACTAAGGAGATCATTGACCCCTCAACATTATGCGGATATTGATGCAATGATGCTGGCATTTATACTAAATGTACCCCTCCTGTGTGTCATCCATCTTCCCTCCATTACCTTCAGAATCATGTGTCTATCTAAAAGGCACTTAAAGTTCCCAAACTGCCTGAATCCACTATTAATCCTGGAAACCTATTCCAGCCACCCACCAACTGGGTAAAAAAACAACATGCCCCTCACATTGCCTTTAAACTCTCCCCTCCCCCGATAACCTTAAAAGCAGGTCCTTTGCTGTTTGACATTTTTATCCTAATCCCTAGGGAAAAGATTCTGACTGTGAACGATATGTATGCTTTTCATGATCTTAAAAGCCACTGTTAGGTTTCCCCTTAGCCTCTGGTACTATAGGGAGAACAACCCGAATTTGTTTACCATTTCTTTGTGGTTCATACCCTCTAATCTAGGCAGCAACATGGCAAAAACTCTTCTAAGCCCTCTCCACAATCTCTGCATCCTTCCAATGAAGCGATCAGAATTGCATTCAATACTCCAAATGCAATCTAACTAAGTTTTATATAGCTGCAGCATGACTTTCTTACTCTGCCAATGAAGACAAACATATCATACGCCTTCTTTATCAACTTCTCCTCTTAGGTTGCCATTTTCAGTGCACTATGGACCCAGACCCCAAGATCCCTCTGTAGCTCAATGCTATTAAGAAGCCTACCAATAACTATATAGTTCCTTTTTTCATTTGACCTCCCAGAATGCAACACTTCACACTTGTCCAGATTAAACTCTATCTGTCGCTTCTCTGCCCAAATCTGTAACTGATCTATATTTTGTTGTATTTCTTGATATTTCTTGTGCAACACCACAAATCTTGGTATCATCTACAAACTTGCTAAGTTTGCAGAAGTGCAAAATCACACTAATTCCTGAGAACCTTGGTCCTACCAACATTCAAAGTGGAGAAAGTATATTCAGTATATAATGAAAACCACGAAGCTATGCATCAGGTTAGAGACCCTGCATAAATAGCATGCCACCGAGTAAACCATCTCTTCACCTGCCCCATCAATCAGCTGGACACTTATAACTGATTTTAACTGACATGTGGCTGTTGTGGTTTACTACTTATTGTTATGTTTATTAGTTAGTGTTGCATCTGTTATGTCATGATTGCACTGCCCCTGAGAAATGCTGTCTCACTCTGCCCTGCAGAGCTGATGTATGGTTAGAATGACAATAAAGTTTTTTGAATCTTTGAATCTCTTCCCCATCTGTGGGGCAGGTTGCATTCCATACATTGACCTCACTGGCCACCACAGAACCCATAAAACCACAGGTTGTAAGTCATCCTCAATATGATTCAAACTGGAATTTATGTTCTCAATGAGAACAGCTGCAAATGGATCCTACAGGTTGCAAGACATCCTCAATTCCTAGAGAAGATTCAACCTATAATTTATGTACTTACTGAGAACTGCTGCAAATTCAAAAGGATCCTTGTCTGCAGGCCCTAATTGTGAAGGCCCAGGTCACTGTCACACACTTCTTAGCTCTCAGGATCATTCCGAGTTGCTGCTGCTGATCCCTGCATCATCTCCACAGGCTGTTGCTTACTGCTTCAGGGAGGTCACATTCAAAAAAAGAAGCCAGTCTACACTTTCTTCACACCACAGGAACAGGCTGAGTGGGTACAATTATTTGTCTACAATGCAGGCTTCTCAGAATGCAGACATTTATGAATATCCTCATGTCATCACAAGCTTTTCACTGACAAACACCTGCCTTGAGTGCCTGGCTGCAGCTCTAGACTGTCTCCATGGTTACCCTGTGCAAAGAAAGTGTTGCGGATGAACATGGTTTTTCACCAGCTTGACCAGTCCTTTGCATATTGATCCCAATGTAGGTTCACTCAAAGTATACTTTGCTTTGTGGTATGTTCCTGTAAGAGCAGGGCGCAAGGATTGCACCCTGCTGAGCCACATGCTGCCAACTGCAGGAATTTGAAATACTACAAAAGGAAATGCAATATTAGTTCCAGTAGAGCACTGCACAGTTGAAAATCTCAAAGTTACTCTCCAAAAACTGCAATAGAACCTGCTGCTCATAGTGTTGTTTCAATAATTTGATATGGATGGTACAGAACAATACTTAAGAGAATATTTTAATATATTTGTGAAGGCTAAAGGCTTTCTAGCTGATTAATATACTGCCTCTTTGCCTAATAATGATTTATCATAAGTGAATAAAATTGTAAAGTTTGCAACAGTCACTTAATAGTTTGATCATCAAGCAGTTATCTTCTGTTTTAAACAGTTCTAGATCTTTTCTTTGCATCAGAGAAAAGGAATATTTTGCGTAACCAAAGGATTACTGACCACATTTATGATACCGAAATTCTACTACATTCTGTCAGAATACAAATTGCATTTATATATAGAATGAAAAACAAGTTAAAGAGTGTAAATATTCTTGAGCATCTCCATTGATTGTCACTTACTGGAATTTGGATTTGTAATGCACTTTTTCTGTTTCTCCTAGCCCCTTTGCAAACAAATTGTGTCAGCTGTGATTCACTTCATAACACCCTTGCCTCTGAGTCAGACATTAATGGGTTGAAATTCCACTCTAAAGAATTGAACACAAAAATACAGATTGACATTCCAATTCTGTTCAGAATGCGTGCTGTATACTTGTACACCTTATGGTTGTAACAGTAAACCAAGGCCACATCGAATCTCTCAAGTGAATGCAAATAATATTACAGTACTGTTTCAACAAAGAACAGTGGACCAATATTAATTTTGTGGGCAACGTTACTAAAACACATTACCTATTCCTTGTCATCTGCTGGAGCCTGCTATGCATGCATTGGCTGCCATACTTTCTGAATTATAATAGTGACCAACTTGAAATGCTTCCAAGGCTGCAGAGTGCTTTCGGATTTGAAAGTTCATTAAATTGCAAGGCTCTTTTTCCCTTATCATAGGTTTTCCAAATGACCCGGAGATACAAATTCTCTGGATACAGCAAAGCAAGATAATGTGCCTCAGAATTATTCAACAAATTCAAATTGATCTCTTGGCTTCAAAAGAAACAAATTCTCTGTTCTATTCTTTTTCTAGAAAATGAAAAGAAGGTATGGGTGAAGTAAAACAGAATTTAGTGCAAGAGAAAAAGGGCTGATGGGTATTTCTGGTCAGTATGATTCTCTATATGCAGCACAAACTTGCATACTTTCTACAGAGTATTTCCCACAAGGTCCAAGATTCTTTCTTCTTCAAGTAAGCATCAAGCCTCCCTTTAAGTGGATCAATGCTTTCTGCAGCAACCAGTCAATGCAGCAGCAGATTCAGAATCTCAACACTACTGAAATAAAGAAAATTGCTTTGAAAATTTTAAATTGGTGGTATCCTATATTTATTCTTCCCTATTGTGGATTCACTAATAAATGGAAACAGATTCTTCATGTATATTCCTACTGTATCCAATCAGGATTTTATAGATCTGAGTTTTCCCTTCTCTAGGGAAAACATCACCAATCTATTCAATATTTTCCTGCTCGCTGTATTCTCTCAATTTCAGTAAGGTTTGATAAATGTTTTCAGCATTCTCAAGACGTGTTCGACTGCAGCAGAAACTCAACTTGGTTAATCGGGATGATAACACAGAGAGGTGCTTTATGCTGAACAAGGTAAAGCATTCTTCAGCATCTTTGGAAGTACACTTCTAGAGGCAAGTAGGGAGGGTTGATGTTATCTTTAGAGGCCATTGAGAAATGCTTCAGCAACTCTGACTGAAGCCTTGCAGAAATGGTTTAGGGACCAAGTTGAATCTGGCACAGTAACATATGCAGCCTCCAAGAAGGTTCGATTTCCAACCTAAGTAATGGAAATGTACACTGCATTCAATGCAGAGTGCTTTCCTAACTGTGCCCTGAGAAAGTGAAGTTCAGTCCTTGTGAAACTCTGCTATAATCACATATGAAGAGAGGCCTTTTCTTCAATACTATGCTCCCTCCTCCCACTGGAATTTCTAGATCACCATGTTACAGAGTTTAAGTGAAGAAAAAGAGCTGGATGCGATAATAAGGACCTGCTCTTCTTTGGTGTGGTACTGTAGATCTTCACGTTCATCTAATAGGGCTGACAGGGCTTCCAATAGTAATCCCTCAATATAGTTTTTAGCATCAGCTTAAAACTTTGTCTCAAATTCTCCAGAGGGCGACTTGAGTTTGAAACCTTCAAACTTAGAAAGGAGACCTCTATAAAGTCACAGTTGATAGTCTGTATCTTGTATTTCTAAAAGATATCCAATTTGGTCACAGCAATTCAATTTTAAACATTTATTGATTTCTTGGGTTGGAATGGAATATCAAACTGAGCAGGTTCTCAAGTGAGTGAAGAGATCTGCTTCAGCAAATTGCCACCCATGTAAAGTAATAAAGATGTACATGCTCAGTTCCAAAAAAATCAAACAGAGCAGTTCACCTCTGTTTACATAACAACCCAATAGCAATGAAATAACATGATTGCTCCCAGAAGATAAATGTAAGGCAAAGTAAATAAAAGGTTAGAACTGCACCAAAAACAATTACGTTTGTAAGTGACATTAATAAGTAGATGATCTAAGCTTTGGATAGAATTGCTCTTTTCAAGTAATAGTGAACTGAGAGAAAACATCAAATTATAAAAGCTGTATCAAATCAACTTCACTGGGATTCTTCTGTTTGAACTGGCATTATCTTCACACTACAGAAGTGTATATTGTGAGTTATTCATCATTTAGCAGATATTTATATTTAGATTCATCTAAAGCATTTAAGCGAGATCAATAGCTAAAAAAAAACACTTGCTGTAATTTTACCAATTGCTTCTGATTTTCTTCTTTCCTTATTTTTATATTCACCTTCCATAATACAAATCTCAAATGCACATTTCTTTAAGTCTACTTGGAAATGTACATAATGCCTTTCAGATGTTTGGAATATTGTTTCTGGATACAATACACATTCAATGTATAAAATGCTTCAAATATTTATAATTACTAATTTTATTATGCATACAAGGTTAGGGAAGACTTGAACATTCAGAACCACACAGAATTTAACTATTTTAATTTCATCCCACAACAGAAATTCTAAAATCTTGGAAGTACATTTGCACGGGTAACATTAAAATCTCTTTAATTATTTTGTGTGAAGGAAAGCTCAAAATTTGAACCCATATACAATTCTCTGTGTAAGAGGTTAATAAAGACAATTCTTCTTAGAGCATAAAAGACAAGTTTTTTTAATTCAATGTAGCACTGTTTCAAAATTGCTTAACTATAGAATTGTGAATAATGCATACAGCAATGGTGTTAAGTCACAGAAATCATACCTTGATCAAATGGCTTACTAGGATTCCAGCTTCTGAAATAATCATCCTAAAACATGAAAATGAAAATGTTTCATTATATCAGTATCTTTGGATCTGCAGGAGTAAATGACCACAGATAAGAACAAAGAAAAATACTATGCTATATTGCAGCTTGTGAACAAATCTTTTAAAATAATCTAAAAAAGTTATTTTAAAATACATACTAAACAATTTTGTATGTATTATTTTTTCCTTGAATCTGGGTATTGCTGGCCTGGTGGTGAGCCATATACTTCAACAATGGATGTCTTTTTGCTGAAGATGCTGTAGTTTAATGATTTAGAAACAATGATGATAAATGACCAATGATAAATTTTCAAGTCAGGATGATGGACAATTTGGAGAGGAATCAGCTGGTGGTAGTGGTTCGCGGTGTGCCTGCTCTTCAGCCCTTGGAAGACAAGATTGTCAGAAATACTATCACAGTAGCCTGGATGAATCACTATGGCACATTCTGTAGATGGGATACACTGTCGCCAGTGCGCATCAGTGGCAAAAAGGAATGATTATGTAGGATAACAAACACAAGAAAGTCTGCAGACGCTGGAAATCCAAGGCAAAGCACACAAAATGCCAGAGGAACTCAGCAGGTCAGGCAGCATCCATGGAAATGAATAAACAGTTGACGTTTCAGGCTGAGACCCTTCATCAGGACTGGAAGAAAAGATAAGTCAGAGCAAGAAGTTGGGAGGAGGGGTGGAAGAAGCACAGGGTACAGTTGGAATGCTGATTAAGCAAAGTGAGAAAGAATTAAGGAATTTGGAGCTAGAAACATAGAAAACCTACAGCACAATACAGGCACTTCGGCCCACATGTACTTACCCAACATGTACTTAGTTTAGAAATTACCTAGGGTTACCCATAGTCATCTATTTTTCTAAGCTCCATGTACCTATCCAGGAGTCTCTTAAAATAGCCTATTGTATCCACCTCCGCCACTGTTGCCAGCAGCATATTCCATGCACTCATCACTCTCTGCATAAAAAAAACTTACCCCTGACATCTCTTCTGTACCCACTTTTAAGCACTTTAAAACTGTGCCTTCTCGTGTTAGCCATTTCAGCCCTGGCGAAAAGCCTCTGACTATCCACATGATCAATGCCTCTCATCATCTTATACACCTCTATCAAGTCACTTCTCATCCTC
The DNA here is from genome assembly GCF_963921235.1 of Mobula hypostoma. Classification (NCBI taxonomy): domain Eukaryota; kingdom Metazoa; phylum Chordata; class Chondrichthyes; order Myliobatiformes; family Myliobatidae; genus Mobula; species Mobula hypostoma. The sequence continues at coordinate 44,505,262 of NC_086103.1, read as the reverse complement.
TGTCGCTCGAAGGAGAAAAGGCCAAGTTCACTCAAGCTTTTCTCATAAGGCATGCTCCCCAATCCAGGCAACATCCTTGTAAATCTCCTCTGCACCCATTCTATAGTTTCCACATCTTTTTTGTTGTGAGGTGACCAGAAATGAGCACAGTACTGCAAGTGGGGCCTGACCATGGTCCTATATAGCTGTAACATTACCTCTCGACTTTTGAACTCAATCTCACGGTTGATGAAGACCAATGCACCGTATGCCTTCTTAACCACACAGTCAACCTGCGCAGAAGCTTTGAGTGTCCTATGGACTCGGACCCCAAGATCCCTCTGATCCTCCACACTGCCAAGAGTTTTACCATTAATACTATATTCTGCAATTATATTTGACCTACATAAATGAAACACCTCACACTTATCTGGATTGAATTCCATCTGCCATTTCTCAGTCCAGTTTTGCATCCTATCGAGGTCCCACTGTAACTTCTGACAGCCCTCTACACTATCCACAACAACCCCCAACCTTGTGTCATCAGCAGATTTACTAACCCATCCCTCCACTTCGTCATACAGGTTATTTATAAAAATCATAAAGAGAAGGGCTTCCAGAACAGATCCCTGAGGCACACCAGTGATCATCAACCTCCATGCAGAATATGACCCATCTACAACCACTCTTTGCCTTCAGTGGGCAAGCCAGTTCTGGATCCACAAAGCAATGTCCCCTTGGATCCCATGCCTCCTTACTTTCTCAATAAGCCTTGCATGGGTTACCATATCAAATACCTTGCTGAAATCCATATACACCACATCTACTGCTCTATCTTCATCGATGTGTTTAGTCACATCCTCAAAAAATTCAATCAGGCTCGTAAGGCACAACCTGCCTTTGACAAAGTCATGCTGACTATTCCTAATCATATTATGCCTCTCCAAATGTCCATAAATCCTGCCTCTCAGGATCTTCTCCATCAACTTACCAACCACTGAAGTAAAACTCACTGGTCTATAATTTCCTGGGCTATCTCTACTCCCTTTCATGAATAAGGGAACAACTTTTGCAACCCTCTAATCCTCTGGAACCTCTCCCATCCTCATTAATAATTCAAAGATAATTGCCAGTGGCTCAGTAATCTCCTCCCTCACCTCCCACAGTAGCTGGGATATACCTTGTCCAGTCCCAGTATCTTATTCTACTTGATGCTTTCTAACAGCTCCAACACATCCTCTTTCTTAATGTCTATATCCTCAAGCTTTTCAGTCCACTGTATGTCATCCCTACGATCACAAAGGTCCTTTTCCATAGTGAATACTGAAGCTATGTATTCATTAGGTACCGCTGCTATCTCTATACACACTTTTCCACTGTCACACTTGATTGGTCTTATTCTCTTAAGTCTTGTCCTCTTGCTCTTCACATACTTTTAGAAAGCCTTGGGGTTTTCCTTAATCCTGCTCACCAAGGCCTTCTCATGGCCCCTTCTGGTTCTCCTAATTTCAATCTTAAACTCCTTCCTGTTAGCCTTATAATCTTCTAGATCTCTATCATTACCTAGCTTTTTGAACCTTTCATAAGCTTTTCTTTTCTTCTTGAATAGCTTTTCAACAGTCTTCATACACCCTGATTCCTGTACCCTACCGTCCTTACCCTGTCTCATTGGAACGTACCCATGCAGAACCCCACGCAGATATCCCCTGAACATTTGCCACATTTCTGCCATACATTTCCCTGAGAACATCTGTTCCCAATTTATGCTTCCAAGTTCCTGCCTGATAACTTCATATTCCCCCTTACTCCAATTAAACGGTTTCCTAACTTGTCTGTTCCTATCCCTCTCTAATGCTATGGTAAAGGAGATAGAATTGTGATCACTATCTCCAAAATACTTTCTCACTGAGAGACCTGATACCTGACCAGGTTCATTTCCCAATACCAGATCAAGTAGAGCCTCTCCTCTTGTTGGCTTATCTACATATTGCGTCAGGAAACCTTACTGAACACACCTAACAAACTCCACCCCATCTAAAACTCTTGTTCTAGGGAGATGCCAATCAATATTGGGGAAATTAAAATCTCCCATCACAACAATCCTGTTATTATTGCACCATTCCAGAATCTGTTTCTCTATCTACTCCTCGATGTCCCTGTTACTCTTGGGTGGTCTATAAAAGACACCCAATAGAGTTATTGACCCTATCCTGTTCCTAACTTCCACCCACAGAGACTCCATAGACAATCCGCCATGACTTCCTCCTTTTCTGCATCTGTGACACTATCTCTGATCAGCAGTGCCACATCTCCACCTCTTTTGCCTCCCTCCCTGTCCTTTCTGAAACATCTAAAGCCTGGCACTCTAAGTAGCTGTTCCTGGCCCTGAGCCATCCAAGTCTCTGTAATGGCCTCAATACTATAGCTCCAAGTACTGATCCAAACTCTAAACTCATCCGCTTTGTTCATGATACTCCTTGCATTAAAATAGACACATCTTAAGCCATCAGTCTGAGCATATCCCTTCTCTATCACCTGCCTATCCTCCCTCTCGCACTGTCTACAAGCTTTCTTGATTTGTAAGCCAACCGCTTCTTCCTCCGTCTCTTCAGTTCGGTTCCCACCCCCCAGCAATTCTAGTTTAAACTCTCCCCAATAGCCTTTGCAAACCTCCCTGCCAGGATATTGGTCCCCCTTAGATTCAAGTGCAACCTGTCCTTTTTGTACAGGTCACGCCTGACTCAAAAGAGGTCCCAATGATCCAGAAATCTGAATCCCTGCCCCCTGCTCAAATCCCTCAGCCACACATTTATCCTCTACCTCATTCTATTCCTATACTCACTGTCGCATGGCACAGGCAGTAATCCCGAGATTACTACCTTTGCGGTCCTGCTTCTCAACTTCCTTCCTAACTCCCTGTAGTCTGCTTTCAGGACCTCCTCCCTTTTCCTATCTATATCATTGGTACCAATATGTACCACGACCTCTGGCTGTTTACCTTCTCACTTCAGGATATCGTGGACGTGATCAGAAACATCCCAGACCCTGGCACCTGGGAGGCAAACTACCATCCATGTTTCTTTCCTGAGTCCACAGAATCGCCTGTCTGACCCCCTAACTATAGAGTCCCCTATCACTACTGCCTTCCTCTTCCTTTCCCTACCCTTCTGAGCCACAGGGCCAGACTCTGTGCCAGAGGCGCGGCCACTGTTGCTTCCCCAGGTAGGTTGACCCCCCCACCCCCCCCCGCCGACCCAACAGTACTCAAACAAGAGTACTTATTGTTAAGGGGGACAGGCACAGGGGTACTCTCTAGTATCTCACTCTTGCCCTTCCTTCTCCTGACTGTTACCCACTTATTTGTCTCCCGAGGCCCCGGTGTGACTACTTGCCTATAACTCCTTTCTATCGCCGCCTCACTTTCCCTGACCAGACGAAGGTCATTGAGCTGCATCTCTAGTTCCCTAACCTGGTTCCTAAGGAGCTGCAGCTCGACGCACCTGGCGCAGATGTAGCCGTCTGGGAGGCCGAGAGTCTCCTGTACATCCTACACCCAATACTCAGTACAGAACACCAGCCTTGCAGACATATTTCCTATTCCTATTCTTCACAAGTAACGTACCTCACCTCGACCCATTATCACCAAAGCTCTGTTGAGCCAAAGCTCTCTTACTCTGACTCCCTCTACTCCAACGCCTGTCCTCTGGCGTCTGCTCTATAAAGCTGTCTTCTTTTTAAATTCTTCCCGCCGGTCTAACTTACTGATGTCTATGCACCTGCGCAGTTGTGCCTCGATCAAAGTTATATTTAGCTATATTCATCTAAGTCAGTTGAGAGGGTATTCTATCACACTCCACTGTCAAAGCCACAGTTAGGTTGAAGGAACAACACCTTATATTCTGTTTGGGTAGCCTCCAACCCAATGGCATGAACTTTGATTTCTTAAACTTCCAGTAATGCCTCCACACCCTCCCCACTTCACCATTTCCCATCCCCTTGACCCTCTCTCATGTTGTCTCCTTGTTTGCCCATTGCCTCCCTCTGCTGCTCCTTCCCCACCCCCACCCCCACCACCCTTCTTTCTTCCATGGCCTTTCACTAATCAACTTCCTAGCTCTTTGCTTCATCCCTCCCCCTCCAAGTTTCACCTATTGCCTGGCGTTTTTCTCTCCACACCACCCACCCCAGCTTTCAAATCTACTCCTCAGCTTTTTTTCTCCAGTTCTGCTGAAGGGTTTTGGCCCAAAACGTTGACTGTACTTTTTTTCCATAGATGCTGCCTGGCCCTGCTGAGTTCCTCCAGCACTTTTTGAGTGCTGCTCAGATTTCCAGCATCTGCAGATTTTCCCTTGTTTGTGATTATATCACACTCTTGGTTTGTATCTTCTGTAGATGGTAGAGACATTTTATGGACTTGGGAGGCGAGTCACAGAGTATCTGCCAAATATCATTTGTGGCTGGTACTGTCAAGCTACTGGTCAAAGTAAGAAGCAATATTTTAGCAAGCCAACCTCAAAACTTATCTGCTTTGTGTGAAGCAAGCAAGTGGATGTCAGATGGTAATACAGAAAAACTACTTTTGTTAATGAAAGCAGTTTCACTAACATGGACCTGGAGCTACTGAAAATACAAGGAAAATGAAAAATACAGAACAGATAAAAAGAGAAACACAAACAAGCTGAAATACATCTTTGCTGATCTGAAATGTCTATTCCTACTATTATTTTTCAGTGATCAGATAATACTTGGGATTTTTTTTTGGAAACCTCAAGACAGCATAAAATGACACACAATTTGTGGACCGAGGAGAATCTTAAAATTGTTTGAGCCATTAAGGTTTGCCACGGTTTAAGATGCCATGTTCTGCTTTCCTACCTCAGTACTGTGACCCACTAATGGATGGTCCAACTTCACAGTACTTTAAGCTGTGCAACAGACAAATATGCACATGCTATGTTGTGAGAACATTTGTTTTCAGGAACAAAAGTCCTGCTAATCCTTCCTGTGCAATCAACCCTCACTGCTAACAATCTGACTGTGATGGAAGGTAGGCATTTCAGAATTCACAGCACAGCTGGAAGTGAACTGATAATACACAAAGTACACATTCCACAAGGAAGCAGCAGCTGCTGCCAATTGTCAACTTGTCAACAGACTGATGTGACTACTCTCGTCTACACTACACCAAGAGATGAAGAATCCAAATGCCTAAATATCAATAACCTTTCTGCTATTTTTCAAAATGTCAAAAGAGAATATTAAACAACATTCCGAGAATGCTCTTGTCCACATACACAGACGTCTGATTAAACTCCTTTCCCAAACTTAAGAACAGAGTTGGCATCATAATGGCAGCTTAATAATTAACACTCCTTAAACGTGCACTTAATGGGAATATTTGCGCAGCACAACTAAAATGAAGGAATGTTACAGCATCAATAGGCACATGATGATTACACATAATTGTTAAAGGGTAATTATATTTTTGAAATTTACAAGCAATATTCAGTGTTTACAATATCATCTTGCAATGCTCATGGTGAAATGAAGTACATCATCACATAAAACTAATTCAAAAATCAAATGGCTTTATAAAAACTGTTTTAAAAGCACCAACCTCTACTTCCTGTACATGCAAGCAGAAAAACAAAGAGAAAGTATTATTATTAAACAAGCATGTGTACATGGACTCATAGAAAGAGAACATTATCCAAAAGTGCCAAAGCCAGGCATTTGAAAGACCTGCAAAAACAAACTGTATCTGCAGTATCGTTTGTCTTCTTTGAAAGAACAATCTCCAGCTTGTCCAACTTTAAAGCTCTTCCCCAGAGCCCAGAGAATGACTTCACCATTGCTTTTCTAACCCACTTTTAGATGGCTGTTGCGTTGCATCTGCCAACTTTTGCCAGTACAGTCTAGAGTTTGCATGCACTCCTTGTGATCATGGGTTTCCCCGGGTACTTCTATTTTCTCCTATGTACCAAAGATGTGCCGATGAGTAGGTTACCAATAGTGTAGATGTGTGGTTGTAGAGACAGGCCATGTGACAGAAAAAGGATCATGAGGAAAAAATGAAGGAAAAGGAACCAATGGAATTGCTCTGACAGCTGACACATATACCATGTGCTGAATACCCTCCTACCTCATAAGGAAATATGCAAATATACCAGGTCAATGCAATTTTTTTCTTCCGTTGTCCCTGTTGCTACCAGTTAAAATTAAATTGACATCCTTTGGTTTTCTACCTTTCTGATAATAAAACAAGGATCTCTCTTAAAACCTTTTTTGAGACTTTATAGAAATCTACAGCACATTACAGGCCCTTCAGCCCACAATGTTGTGCAAACCAAGTAACCTGCTCTGTAGACTGCCTAGAATTACCCTACCACATGGCCCTCTATTTTTCAAAGCTCCATGTACCTATCCAAGAGGCTCTTAAAAGACCCTATTGTATCCGTTTCCACCACTGCCACCAGCAGTGCATTCCACACCCCCACCACTCTCTGTGTGAAAAAGTACCGCTGACATTTCCTCGGTACCTATTTCCAAGCACCTTAAAACTATGCCCCCTCGTGTTAGCAACTTCAGCCAGGGGAAAAAGCCTCTGACTATCCACATGATCAATGCCTCTCATCATCTTATACACCTCTATCAGGTCACCTCTCATCCTCCATCACTCCAAGGAGAAAAGGCCAAGTTCACTCAACTTATTCTCATAAGGTATGCTCCCCAATCCAGGCAACATCCTTGTAAATCTCCTCTGCACCCTTTCTATAATATCCACATTTTTCCTATAGTGAGGTAACATACCTCATGGCTTTTGAACTCAGTCCCACGATTGACGAATGCCAACACACCATACACCTTCTAAACAACACTGTCAACCTGCATAGCTACTTTGAGTGTCCGTTAGACATGGATCCCAAGATCCCTCTGATCTTCCACACTGCCAAGAGTCTTACCATTAATACAATATTTTGTCTTCAAGGTTGACCTACCAAGATGAACCACTTCACACTTACCTGGGCTGATCTCTGTCTGCCATTTCTCAGCCCGGTTCTGCCTCCTATCGATGTCCTACTGTAACCTCAGACAACCCTCCAGACTATCCACAACACCCCAACCTTTATGTCATAGCAGACTTACTAACCTACCCTCCTACTTCTTCATCCAGGTAATTTATAAAAATCACAAAGAGGAGGGGTCCCTGAACAGATCCCTGTGGAACACCACTGGAAACTGACCTCCATGCAGAATATGAATTATCTACATCCAGCCTTTGCCTTCTGTGGGCAAGCCAATTCTGAATTCATAAAATAAGGTCTCCTTGGATCCCATACCTCCTTTCTTTCTGAATGAGCCTTGCATGGGGAACCTTATCAATTGCCTATACACCTCAATAAAAGTTCTTTGCAACTTTCTCTGCTGTAAGGAGAACAATCTCAGCTTTGCAAGTTTCTCCATGTACAGTAATTAAAGTCTTTTCTCCCTGCCACCATGCTGACATATCTCTCCTTCATTCCTTCCGGGGACCTGAAAAATTCCGAAAACATGATCTTAATTAGTCCCAATAGCCAGAGGTCAGTAATATTGATTATTAACCAAATGAAACGTTAGCATACAAGTTCAGTTCAGTATATTTTGCATCCCAACTTGTCCAATCCTGCTTTCTCAGCGAAGCCCACTAAAACAAAAGATGAGAACACAGTAATAGTAAAAATATGAGAGAAGTGTTGTTGAGAAACAGAATGTAACAAAAAAAGGGAAATAGCAATCAATGGAAGGCACAAAAAGGACTAATAACTAAGTAAGATAACATGAGGAAGCAATAAATGATTGAGTTAACTTCTTCATTTGTTGAAAAATACAGCAGAGAATTTGTCCAGTCATGCTGTCTTAGTAAAGCTTTGGTTCTTAATTTTATCCCATACTGGTCTAAATCATTGCAATTTCAGTTTTCAAATTAAGATAAATGGTGCATCTACTAGCATTTGGATGTTATGCACATACCTTGATGTAAATCAAAAATTGTTTTCCACAGAGGCTGAAAGACACTTCTTAATTAGAATGTGACCTTTCACCCATATAGTATTATAGTGATGTGCTGCACATCTCCAGCATGCTGGCTGCAGGAATTGTAATTATGCATTCCTGCTTAGAAATTAATGCCGGACCATTTAGTAGTACTGCCACATTTCACTCTGCTCCATAATTTATTCCACAATAGAATGAATACCAGAGGGAGGGTGTTGACTCCTCTAGAGCCACAAAATGGAATGAATTTTTAGTTATTCATGTTTAGTGTTTATGCAGCTTCATCAATGAGAAAACAGCAGGGATTCCTGTACATTCTATCCACTATAAAACAACAGGGATTATACTTCAAAATGCTTTATTAACTGTGAATTGCTTTGGAATATTCCAAGGTCATGAATAACACTACATGGGTGCAATACTCTTTCATATTGTGATGGTGAAACATAAAAACATACATGCTTCTTGAATTAGAATTCTGGTATTGGTATTAGATGAATATTTTTTGAAGTACAAATAAGAGGCCCACACTCACACATGGCTTTCTATTTCAGTAATACCATACCACTGAATAAAGTATGATTGTTAAGAATGCCTTGCTGCATGGAGTCTTTGTAAATTTACAAAGTAAGATTCTGTAACTTGAACTCAAACTTGAGCTACAATTCTCCTGTTTGAGTTTGTCACCTGTAGTTTATTATGAAAAGTAAAACTGAGGACCAGCTTGCATTGCCTTGTTCGTGTTACCCTAAATAATTTATACTAGTTTCTAAATTCTTGAAGTACTGAAGTGAGTTACATCATAAGTTACTCTGCCCTTATAAAGTGGTTATAAATTCATGACAGTTGAGCACTTACATCATGTCAGTTTATTTAAAAAATTCCAAAGCTTTACTACTAGCTTTGGAATATCATTACTGCTGAACTCAACTATTGTTGAAACATATTTATGCATTGACCAGAAAATTAAAGTCTCACACATCACTGGCTTCTAAGTAAATAGAGAAATAAAAGCTTTTTTCACCGCATAGCTTTTTGTAAAGTAAAAATATTCCAATTTCAAATGAAATTGAAGTTGCTCGAATTTATTCCATCTTGTCTTCATAGAATGGTATCAACCAGCAAAACTAGGAAATGAAAGACATTAAAGAAATATGAAGAAAGTTAATGAAGTTAATTAATTTTTGAGATTGGGCAAAATTCACATTTAGCATACTTTTAAATGGGGTTTGAAAAATGTGCAGTATTTATGAACTGACTGCTGTAAGATTGAACTAAGCATTTCAGTTTTCAGAATGCTTCTATTTAGTATATCAATATTTGTAATTCATAGACTAATAAAACAGTATCTCAAGCTTAAAATTACATTGTACTTTTCAGAATGATACAATTGTTTGATTATAACTCAGAATATTTGATAACTAATCAGAGACCTTCTTAATGCAGCAACTGGTTTGAAAATCTTACGAGAAACGATTTGCATATTTCAAACAAATCTGATTGCTTGACTGATCTTTTCAATGACTGCTGGAACACCAAACAATGTCATTATCAGGGAGATACAAAATAAGAAAACATATTTCATGAATTAGAAAAAAAAACATAATTGCACTCTGACGAGAATGCAGTTGAAAGAGGCAACCGCAAATACAAATGGTCTTTCGATTAACCATCAGCTGATTTAATGGTTTGTAAATTAACCCTACTATGTTTCAAAGCCTTGCAGTGTTAGTTCAAAATATTCACATTCTACAATTAAAAACCCAATTACAAACTGTCCTCTCTCATTAAAGGGTGCAGTACAGTAGATATACATTAGTCAAGTGTAATTAGAGTACAGTAAATGCATATTAACTAGTAAAAGTAATGTATTAGCTAAAGTACAGCAGGATGGCATTAGCTATTTTTAAGAATACAAAACTCGTTAAGCCTTTCAAACTATTGAAGCTTATTTACACAGCAATATATACAGTGCAGAATGACTCTTGAATAGTTCAAACCAGTGTAAATGGACAAGTGTGGTTTTGACCACTAAAAAGAGACTGCATTTGTCAGACAGTGGAAAAAAATGTTTCTGCAATGTAACTCTTAAAAACTGTGGCCACCACTCTGCTCCGTCTAGCGGAATTAGTCCTTACTCTTAATAATTTCTCCTTTTGCTCCTCCCATTTCCTCCAAACTAAAGGTGTAGCTATGGGCACCCGTATGGGTCCTAGCTATGCCTGCCTTTTTGTTGGGTTTGTGGAACAATCTATGTTCCGTGCCTATTCTGGTATCTGTCCCCCACTTTTCCTTCGCTACATCGACGACTGCATTGGCGCTGCTTCCTGCACGCATGCAGAACTCGTTAACTTTATTAACTTTGCCTTCAACTTTCACCCTGCCCTCAAGTTTACCTGGTCCATTTCCGACACCTCCCTCCCGTTTCTAGATCTTTCTGTCTCTGTCTCTGGAGACAGCTTATCCACTGATGTCTACTATAAGCCTACTGACTCTCACAACTATCTGGACTATTCCTCTTCTCACCTTGTCTCTTGCAAAAACGCCATCCCCTTCTCGCAATTCCTCCGTCTCCGCCGCATCTGCTCTCAGGATGAGGCTTTTCATTCTAGGACGAGGGAGATGTCTTCATTTTTTAAAGAAAGGGGCTTCCCTTCCTCCACTATCAACTCTGCTCTTAAACGCATCTCCCCCATTTCACGTACATCTGCTCTCACTCCATCCTCCCACCACCCCACTAGGAATAGGGTTCCCCTGGTCCTCACCTACCACCCCACCAGCCTCCGGGTCCAACATATTATTCTCCGTAACTTCCGCCACCTCCAACGGGATCCCACCACTAAGCATATCTTTCCCTCCCCCCCTCTCTCTGCATTCCGCAGGGATCGCTCCCTACACAACTCCCTTGTCCATTCGTCCCCCCCATCCCTCCCCACTGATCTCCCTCCTGGCACTTATCCGTGGAAGCGGAACAAGTGCTACACATGCCCTTACACTTCCTCCCTTACCACCATTCAGGGCCCCAAACAGTCCTTCCAGGTGAGGCATCACTTCACCTGTGAGTCGACTGGGGTGATATACTGCGTCCGGTGCTCCCGATGTGGCCTTTTATATATTGGTGAGACCCGACGCAGACTGGGAGACCGCTTTGCTGAACATCTACGCTCTGTCCGCCAGAGAAAGCAGGATCTCCCAGTGGCCACACATTTTAATTCCACATCCCATTCCCATTCTGACATGTCTATCCACGGCCTCCTCTACTGTAAAGATGAAGCCACACTCAGGTTGGAGGAACAACACCTTATATTCCGTCTGGGTAGCCTCCAACCTGATGGCATGAACATTGACTTCTCTAACTTCCGCTAGGCCCCACCTCCCCCTCGTACCCCATCTGTTACTCTTTTTAATGCACACATTCTTTCTCTCACTCTCCTTTTTCTCCCTCTGTCCCTCTGAATATACCTCTTGCCCATCCTCTGGGTCACCCCCCCCGTCTTTCTTCCCGGACCTCCTGTCTCATGATCCTCTCGTATCCCCTTCTGCCTATCACCTGTCCAGCTCTCGGCTCCATCCCTCCCCCTCCTGTCTTCTCCTATCATTTTGCATCTCCCCCTCCCCCTCCAGCTTTCAAATCCCTTACTCACTCTTCCTTCAGTTAGTCCTGACGAAGGGTCTCGGCCTGAAACGTCGACTGCGCCTCTTCCTATAGATGCTGCCTGGCCTGCTGCGTTCACCAGCAACTTTGATGTATGTTGTTGTGTAACACATTTGCTGTCTTGGAAGCATTTTTAATGCATTTTGCATTTTCCATTAGGGTTTTCTCTTGTACCTTTTGAATTGCTCACATACACACAAATAACTACTGAACAGGAGAAAAGGAACTATTAATAAGGAAATTGAGGATGCAAATGACAAGTGAGGAATGGAAGAGAGCAAAAAATTATGTTTTTAGAATTTTTAACAAATCCTTGAATTCAAAACATAATGCAATCCACACCTTGTAAGTAAAAGAAAGGTTAGTATCTTCAATGCATTGCATTTTAAAATGTTGGCATAATTTGTGCAGACAGCTATGTAGAAGTGAAGTTAGACTCAGTTCAGAAAGATCCTCAATTCAATACATTTCTGAATCAAGCTTCAACATCAATGTTATTTTGAACAATTCCAACCTCAAATAAGTAAGCTGGGTCAATTTAGAAACAAAGTTTTCTTGACTGGTAAACTCTTGAAGCTTGCAAACTTGATGAAAATACACAAAGCAGCACAATATTTTATACTTAACATCACAAGTACACTAGCCAAACTCAAACAGAATCAGGGGTAAAATTTAGTATTACTTAATTCAATGGACATGTGTTGAAAGAGAATCTTGTATCACAGTGTCATGCAAATTAAACTACCCAGAGCATCATGATATAAATAATACACATTTGATGAATCTTAAGAGATATTCATAGGCCATGCATTTGACTATTACCATAGTAACATTTCAAGATAGAAGCATTCCATTCCAAGTTCTGAAGGAAGTAATCAATAATGTTCAATATGTTGCCAGAAATCACTTCTATATGTACCAGAGTACAAAAATGAGTAATTAGAATCTAGTTATGCAGTTCAGAGCTTAACCAAAGATAATGACACAAAAAAAATCAAAAAATCAGAGAATACTGTTCAATACCCACAATCAATTAAACAGGGCTTTCTATTTCAGTAAAATTGGAATTCCCTTGCCATTTAAAGTCTTTTTTTTTTGCAAAACCTGTACATAACCACCAAATATTTAGGGATTGTGGAAAAATATGCTAGATTTTCTGATTAGTGATGCTCACATACAGGTGCTAAATTTGCTGGCACTGCACTCCTCATTTCTCAGACATATGCTTAAATGGATTAAGCTTGCAAAAAATGGATTAAGCTTGCATAAAATTGTAGAGAAAATTCAAACAGGTACATCATGCGTGATGTTCACCCACTTGAAAATACACTAGGACAGATTAAATGCATTAAAGATCATAAGACATAGGAGCAGAATCAGGCCATTCAGTCCATTAAGTTTGCTCTGCCATTTCATCATGGCTGATCCATTTTCCTCTCAACCTCATTCTCCTGCCTTTCATGCCCTGACTAACCAAGAACTTATCAACCTCCATCTTAAGTACACCGAGTGACTGGCCTCCACAGCTGCCTGAGGTAGCATATTCCACAGATTCAACACCTTCTGGCTAAAGAAATTCCCCTCCTCCCCATTCTAAAGCTATGTCCCTCTATTCTGAGGTTGTGCCCGCTGGTCCTAAACACCACCACCGTAGGGAACATCCTCTCCACATCCACTCTATCTAGGCCTTTCAACATTTGATAGGTTTCAGTGAGATCCCCTCTCATTCTTCTAAATTTCAGCGAGTAAAGGCTCAGAGCCATCAATTGAAACATAGAAACGTAGAAAAACCTACAACACAATACAGGCCCTTCGGACCACAATACTGTGCCAAACATGTACTTACTTTAGCAGTTACCTTGGGTTACCCATAGCCCTCTATTTTTCTAAGCTCCATGTACCTATCAAGAAGTCTCTTAAACGACCCGGCAGCCCATTCCACACACTCACCACTCTCTGCGTAAAAAACATACCCCTGACATCTTCTCTGTACCTACTTCTAAGCACCATAAAACTTTATCGTCTCACGTTAGTCATTTCAGCCCTGGGAAAAAGCCTCTGACAATCCACACGATCAATGCCTCTCATCATCTTATACACCTCTATCATGTCACCTCTCATCCCCTGTCGCTCCAAGAAGAAAAGGCCAAGTTCACTCAACCTATTCTCATAAGGCATGCTCCCCAATCCAAGCAACATCCTTGTAAATCTGCTCTGAACTATTTCTATATTTTCCACATCCTTCCTGTAGTGAGGTGACCAGAATTGAGCACAGTACTCCAGCTGTAACATTACCTCTCGGCTCTTGAACTCAATCCCATTGCTGATGAAGGTCAATGTACCATATGCCTTCTTAACCACACAGTCAACCTGTGCAGCAGCTTTAAGTGCCTATGGACTCGGACCCCAAGATCCTTCTGATCCTCCACACTTCCAGGAGATTTACCATTAATACTATATCGTGCCATCATATTTGACCTACCAAAATGAACCACCTCACACTTTTCTGGGCTGAACTCCATCTGCCACTTCTCAGTCCAGTTTTGCATCCTGTCGATGTCCCGTTGTAACCTCTGACAGCCCTCCACACGATCCACAACACCCCCAACCTTTTTGTCATCAGCAAATTTACTAACCCATCCCTCCACCACTTCCTCATCAAGGTCATTTATAAAAATCACAAAGAGAAGGTGTCCCAGAACAGATCCCTGAGGCACACCAGTGATCATCAACCTCCATGCAGAATATGACCTGTCTACAAACACACTTTGCCTTCAGTGGGCAAGCCAGTTCTGGATCCACAAAGCAATGTCCCCTTGGATCCCATGCCTCCTTACTTTCTCGATAAACCTTGCATGGGCTACCATTTCAAATACCTTGCTGAAATCCAGATACACTACATCTACTGCTCTACCTTCATCAATGTGTTTAGTCACATCCTCAAAAAATTCAATCAGGCTGATAAGGCACGACCTGCCTTTGACAAAGACATGCTGACTATTCCTAATTATATTATTCTTCTCCAAATGTTCAGAAATCCTGCCTTTCAGGATCTTCTCCATCAACTTGCCAACCACGGAAGTAGGACTCACTGGTCTATAATTTCCTGGGCTATCTCTACTCCCTTTCTTGAATAAAGGAACAACATCTGCAATCCTCCAATCCTCTGGAACCTCTCTCGTCCCCATTGATGATGCAAAGGTCATTGCCAGAGGCTCAGCAATCTCCTCCCTCGCTTCCCACAGTAGCCTGGTGTATATCTCCTCTAGTCCAGGTAACCTATCCAACTTGATGCTTTCCAAAAGCTCCAGCACATCCTCTTTATTAATGTCTATATGCTCAAGCTTTTCAGTCTGCTGTAAGTCATCTCTACAATCGCCAAGGTCCTTTTCCGTAGTGAATACTGAAGCAAAGTATTCATTAAGTACCTCCGCTACTTTCCCTGGTTCCATACACACTTTTCCACTGGCACACTTGATTGGTCCTATTCTCTGACATCTTATCCTCTTGCTCATCACATACTTTTAGAATGCCTTGGGGTTTTCCTTAATCCTGCTCGCCAAGTCCTTCTCATGGCCCCTTCTGGCTCTCCTAATTTCATTCTTAAGCTCCTTCCTGCTAGCCTTATAATCTTCTGGATCTCTATCGTTACCTAGTTTTTTGAACCTTTTGCAATTGCTTCTCATATGATAAGCCTTTCATTCCCAAAATCACTCTCCTGTACCTTCGCTGAATCCTCTCCAATGTCAGCACATCCTTTCTTAGATAGGGGTCCCAAAACTGCTCACAGTAGATAAGTATGCTTCTGAATAATTCTACAACTTTTCCTTTGCATTGGTAATATTTCAAATATGAGTGTGGAGATTATCTCTTCATGATTATTCATCACTAACACTGACATATTGCAGAGAGTAGAGAAGTCTGCGAAGTACAATAACTGGGACTACAAAAGGCAGGTGAGACTCTAGGATAGGCAGGATAATTATAGAGAAGAAAGATGATCAAGGCTGGTGCACACTGCAGTTGGTCATCAAAGCTGGGATAAAAGTTGAGGCGTCGATGAGGCTGGAAGCAGAGATATATCATTCAGGTGGTGCTCACGGCACAGCTCAATTAACAGGCTTTAAAAACTTAGTGACTACTTGTCTTATTGGGTAGGGTGATTATGGCATATCCTAGAATATTCCCAATTTTTGTGCTTACAGGAATGGACAATATATAAAGCAGTGGTTCTGGCAGTGGGATGGGAACCAGAGTGATACAGCTGAAGATGAGGTAGCTGATTTGCAAACAGAGGCAATGTGTTGCAAGACTCATATCAAGGAGAGGCTGATGATAGGGCAAAACTGCAGTCAACAGGTTGAGTTGCAACATAAAAGGTGGACAAAATCAAAAAAGGTGAATACAGGACTGAAGGTGTTATATTTGAATGTGCACAGTATAAGGAATAAGGTAGATGAACTTTTAGCACAGTTACGGATTGGCATGTATGATGTTGTAGGCATCACTGAATCGAGGTTGGAAGGTTGCAGAAAGCTTAATGTCTAAAAATATACATTGTATTGAAAGGACAGGTAGGAAGGCAGTGGGAGCAGTGCTACTCTGTTGTTAAGAAATGAAGTCAAATCATTACAATGAGGTGCAGAGGGTTGGAAGATATTGAATCACTGAGGATAGAGCTATAGAGGATATAGAGGATAGAGGTCTGCGTGGGATTCCAAGAGGGGGAATTTCTAGAACGCCTACGAGTTTGCTTTTTAGAGCAGCTCATCATTGAGCCCACTAGAGCATCGGCTATTCTGGATTGGGTGTTGTGCAAAGAACCAGAACTGATTAGAACCCTTAGGGGGCAAGTGATCATAATATGATTGAATTCATCCTGAAACTTGAGAAGGAGAAGCAAACGTCTGAAGTATCAGTATTACAGTGGAAAACGGGAATTACAGAGGCATGAAAGAGGAGTTGGCCAGAATTGATTGGAAATGAACACTGGCAGGGATGATGGCAGAGCAGCAATGGCTGGAAGTTCTGGAAGCAATTTGGAAGGCACACGATGTGTACATCCCAAAGAGGAAGTATTCTAAACACAAGATGACACAACTATCGTTAACAAGAGAGGTCAACGCCAACACAAAATCCAAAGAGGGGGCATATAATAAAGCAAAAAATTAGTGGGAAGTTAAAGAATTGGGAAGGTCTTAAATATCAACAGAAGGCAACTAAAAAAAGTCATTAAGAAGGTAAAATGATGTCGTATCTGTTAAATAGGGGCCCTGGACAATTCTGATTTGATGGAGAATGGACGTGAAATCACAGAGGAACATCTGGAGAAATTTCCGAAACGCCTGTCCGCTGCCGTCGTTACTGTGTGGTTGGGAATCTTTCGGAGGGTAGGCCTCAAAATCCCCGGCCTTGCTTGCTTTTGGTGACTGAGAAAGAGGTCGAATCGCTCAGACAGAGATGGCGCTCAGTACTCAGTTTTGGAGACCTGATCAGAGCTCGAAGTTTTTGGATGACTCAGAGTCGGATTGTGGTCGGCATGGGAGGGAGAGTTTTTCTTCCCTCTCCCGACTGCGTGAGATGTGGGACATTTGAGAAACTTTGAACTTTACTGTGCTCATGGACTTTCTTCATCAAGTTATGGTATTGTGCACTGTTGTATCTATATGTATAATTATGTGGTTTTGTCAGTTTTTTCAGTCTTGGTTTGTCCTGTGTTTTGTGATATCACACTGGAGGAAATAATCTATCATTTCTTAATGCATGCATTACTAGATGACAATAAAAGGGGACTATTTGTCTTCATAATCTAAACAAAATAGAATATTAAAGTAAGCTAGGCAATAATATTAAAGAGGATACCAAAAGTTTCTTCAGATACATAAAGAGTAAAAGGGAGGTGAGAGTGAATATCGGACCGCATTTAAATGATGCTGGATAGGTAGTAATGAAGGACAAGGAAATGGCGGATGAGTGAATAAGTATTTTCCACCAGTCTTTACTGTGGAAGACACTAGCAGTATGGTGGAAGTTCCACATCTCATGGTCATGAAGTGTGGGAAATCACCGTTACTAGGGAGAAGGTTCTTGGGAAACTGACTAATCTAGAGGTAGATAGGTCACCTGGTCCAGATGGTGTACACCCCAGGGTTCTGAAGGAGGTGGCTGAAGAGATTGTGGAGGCATTAGTAATGATTTTTCAAGAATCACTAGATCTGGAATGATTCCAGAAGACTGAAACATTGCAAATGTCATTCCACTCTTCATGGAAGAGTGGCAGAAGAAAGGAAATTATAGGCCAGTTAGTCTGACCTCAGTGGTTGGGAGATGTTGGAGTCAATTATTAAGATCATAAGATATAGGAGAAGTAGGCCAATCAGCCTATCGAGTCTGCTCTGCCATTCAGTCATGTGCTGATCCAATTCTTCCAGTCATCCCCACTCCCTGCCTTCTCCCCATACCCTTTGATGTCCTGGCTAATCAAGAACCTATCTGTCTCTTCCTTAGATGCACCCAATGATTTGGCCTCCACAGCTGCTCGTGGCAACAAATTCCACAGATTTATCATTAAGGATGAGCTCTCATGGTACTTGAAGGCACATGATAAAATAGGCCATAGTCAGCATAGTTTCCTCAGGGGAAAATCTTGCCTGACAAAACAGTTGGAGGAAGTAACAAGCAGAATAGACAAAGGAGAATCGCTTGATATTGTGTACTTGGATTTTCAGAAGGCCTTTGACAAGGTGCTAAACATGAGGCTGCTTAACAAGCTATGAGCCCATGGTATTTACAGGAAAGATTCTAGCATGGATAAAGCAGTGGCTGAAAGACAGGAGGCAAAGAGTGGGATTAAAGGGAGTCTTTTCTGGTAGGCTGCCAGTGACTAGTGGTTTTCCAGAGGGGTCTGCGTTGGGACCGACTCTTTTTACCCCATATGTCAATGATTTGGATGATGGAATTGATGGATTTGTTGCAAAGTTTGCAGACAATATGAAGATAGGTGGAGAAGAAGATAGCTTTGAGGAAGTAGAGAGGCTACAGAAGGACTTAGATTAGGAGAATTGGCAAAGAAATGGCAGATGGAATACAGTGTTGGGAAGTATATGGTCATGTACTTCAGTAGAAGAAATGAAAGGGCTGACTTTTTTCTAAATGGAGAGAAAATACAAAAAACTGAGGTGCAAAGGGACTTGGGAGTCCGTGTGCAGGATTCCCTAAAGGTTAATTTGCAGGTTGAGTCTGTGGTGAGGAAGTCAAATGTGATATGATTTCAAGAGGACTAGAAATAGAAGCAAGTTTGTAATGTTGAGACTTTATAAAGCATTAATGGAGCCTCAATCGGGAGTATTGTGAGCAGTTTTAGGCCCCTTATCTTAGAAAGGATGCAGTAAAACTGGAGATTTTTTAAAGGAGGTTCACAAAATTGATTCCAAGATTAAACGCCTTGTCATATGAAGAGCGTTTGATAGCTCTCTGCCTGTATTCACCGGGATTTAGAAAAATGAGAAGTAACCTAATCGAAACCCTTTGAATGGTGAAAGGCTTTGATAGAGTGGACATGGAGAGGCTGTTTCCTATGGTGCAAGAGTCTAAGACCAGAGGACACAGCCTCTGGTCTTAGAAGCGCTTCCTTTTAGATTGGAGATGAGGAGGAATTTCTTTAGCCAGATAGTGGTGAATCTGTGGAACTCATTGCCACAGGAGCTGTGGAGGCCAAGTCTTTATAAGTCCATGAGACATAGGAGCAGAGTAAGGCCATTTAGCCCATCGAGTCTGCTCCACTGTTCCATCAGGGCTGATTCCAGATTTCACTCAAACCCATTCACCTGACTTCTCACTATATCCTTTGATGCCCTGACTGATCAGGAAACGATCAACTTCTGCCTTAATTATATGCACAGACTTGGCCTCCACCACAGTCTGTGGCAGAGCATTCCTCAGATTTACTACTGTCTGGCTGAAAAAACTCCTCCTTACCTCTGTTCTAAAGGGTCACCTCTCAATTTTGAGGCTGTGCCCTCTAGTTCTGGATACCCCCAGCGTATCTCCACATCCACCCTATCTAGTCCTTTCAACATTTGGTAGGTTTCAATGAGATCCCCACGTATTCTTCTAAATTCCAGTAAGTACAGGCCCAAAGCTGCTAAACGTTCCTCGTGTTAACCCCTTCATTCCTATAATCATCCTCGTGAACCTCCTCTGTACTTTCTCCAATCACAACACATCCTTTCTGAGATACAGTACAGGGCCCAAGCTGACAATACTCTAAGTGTGGCCTTGCTAGTGTCTTATAAATGCTCAGCATTATCTCATTTTTATGTTCTATTCTCCTTGAAATAAATGCCAACATTGTATTTGCCTTCTTTACCACACAGACTCAACCTGTAAATGAACCTTCTGGGAGTCTTGCATAAGGACTTCCATGCCCCTCTGCACCTCTGATGTTTGAGAATTATATGTATATTTAAGGAAGGGAATGATAGATTCTTGATTGGCCACAGCATGAAGGGATACAGGGGGAAGGCAAGGAGACTGGGGCTGAGAAGAAAAATGGATCAGACATGATGAAATAGCAGACTCGGTGGGCCATATCGCCTAATTCTGCTCCTATATCCTATGGTCTTATGGTTCTTCACTCCACCCAGGTAACAAGGAACAGAAAAAAAACATTAAGTGCAGTGCTCTACTCTACTGCTAACAATTCATCATTTAACTCCTAGCTACTTCAGGAATTCCTATTGAAAGTGGATGTCCAGGAAATGCAGTGAAGTCCTTCATGAGAATTTTCATACAGTAAATGCATTCTGATACTGGAGTCCATGGCAATGTGACATTTCAAAAATTCTCCATGATATACTGAGGCACTGAAGTATTAGTTATTTTAAAATGTCTTATTTTACTTGAAAGCTTATGTTAAATGTTGTTTAATTATTTAACTTAATAATTTCCCTCTATTTATAAACGTCAAAAATGTCATAGAATTTTGACAGCACTGACAGCCTGGTAACCCAGAGAAAAGGCTCAGGAGAATACTAAAGCTTTTTTCTTTAAACTGCTGAGTGGACAGAACTTTCCATATTCCCTCATACTACCATCCATCTCTCCAACATACCGCCAACCCTGCATTCATTCAATGATGTGATGGAGCTCTTGCCTTTGCTACAGACGATGAAAGCAGCTTTTCTTTGCAAGCTCCATTAGAGCAACTTCTCAAAGTAAATTTATAGTCTTCTCCCAAGATATTTCACTCATCTTTCAGTATTTTGCATTACTTTTTTGAACATTTTGTCACAAAATAGCCTTGCCCAAAAAGTGGCCAGGAAAAATAATAAATAATAAAAAAGAAACAATAGGCATAGGAGCAGAATTAGGCCACTCAGCCCATCAAGTCTTGTCCACCATTCCATCATGGCAGATTTATTCTCTTTTTCAACTCCATTCTCCTGCCTTCTCCCTATAACCTTTGATGCCCTGACTAACCAAGAACCTATCAACCTCCACTTTAAATATACTCAATGACTTGGCCTCCACTGCCATTGGTGGCAATGATTTCCACCGATTCATTACTTTCTGGCTGAAGAAATTCCTCCTCATCTTTGTTCTAAATCGACATCCTTTATTCTGAGGCTGTGACCTCTTGTTTTAGACTCCCCCATTATAGAAAATATCCTTTCCACATCCACTCTATGTAGGCCCTTTCAACATTCAATAGGTTTCAATGAGATCCCCTTCATTCTTCTAAACTCCAGCGAATACAGGCCCAGAATTATCAAACACTCATATGTTAACCCTTTCATTCCCAGAATCATTCTTGTGAACTCCTCTAGATGCTCTCCAATGTCAGCATATCTTTTCTTATACAAGAAGCCCAAAACTTCTCATAATACTCCAAGTGTGGTCTGGCTAATGCCTTATAAAGACTCAGTATTATATCCTTGCTTTTATATTCTTGTTCTTTCAAAATTAATGCTAACATTGCATTTACCTTCCTTACCACAGACTCAACTTGCAAATTAACCTTTAGGGAATCCTGCACAAGGACTCCCAATTCCTTTTACATCTCTGATTTTTGAATTTTCTCTCCATTTAGAAAGTAATTTATGCCTTTATTCCAAAGTGCATGACCATACATTTCCTTACACTATATTCCATTTTCCATTCATTGCCCATTCTCCCAACCTGTTCAAGACCTCTACAGACTCCCTGCTTCTTCAACACTATCTGCTTCTCCACCTAGCTTTGTATCATCTGCAAACTTGCCCATAAAGCCATCAATTCCATCATCTAAATCACGAATATATAACATTAAAAGAACCGGTCCCAGTACCAACCCCTGTGGGAACACCACTAGTCAGTGGCAGCCACCCAGAATAGATGCCCTTTATTCTGACTCTTTGCTTCCTGTCAGTCAGCCAATCTTCTATCCATGCTAGTATCTTTCCTGTAATACCATGGGCTCATAGCTTGTTAAGCAGCCTCATGTGTGGCACCTTGTCGAAGGCCTTTTGAAAGTCCACGTAAACAACATCTACTGATTCTCTTTTGTCTATCCTGCCTGTTATTTCCTCAAAGAATTCCAACAGATTTGTCAGGCAAGATTTCCCCTTAAGGAAACCATTCTGACTTTGGCGAAAACCTCATTCTTAATAATGGATTCCAACATTCACAACCACTGAAGTCAGGCTGACTGGCCTACAACGTCTTTCCTTCTGCCTCCCTCCCTTCCTAAAGAGTGGAGTGATATTTGCAATTTTCCAGATCTCCGGAATCATTCCAGAATCTGGAGATTCTTGAAAGTTCATTACGAATGCCTCCACAATCTCTCTTCAGCTAACTCTTTCAGAACCCTGAGGTGCAGTCCACCTGGTCCAGGTGACTTAACTACCTTTTAGTTTCCAATGCACTTCCTCCTCATGCACTTCTGCCCCCAGATACACTTGAATTTCTGACATATTGCTAGTGTCTTCCACAGGGCAGACTGGCACAAGATACTTAATAAGTTTGTCTGCCATTTTTTGACTCCCTTTACTACCTCTCCAGCATCATTTTCCAGTGATCCAATATCCACTCTCATCTCTTTTTTCATCTTCATATATCTGGGAAAAAACTTTGGTATGCTCTTTGATATTACTGTCTAGATTATTTTCATCTTTTCTCACCTGATGGTTTTTTATTAGTTGCCTTCTGTTGTTTTCTAAAAGCTTCCCAATCCTCCAACATCTCGCTACTTTTTGCTATATTATATGCTCTTTCTTTTCCTTTTATGTTGTCTTTGACTTCCTTTGTTGGTCATGATTGCCTTATCCTCCCTTTGGAATACTTCTTCATCTTTGGGATGAATCTATCCTACGTTTTCCGAATTGCTCCTGGAAGCTCCAGCATTGCTGTTCTATCTCCGTCAGTGGCCCTTTCCAATCAACTTTGGCCAGTTCCTCTCTCATGTCTCTGTAATTCCCCTTACTGCACTGCCAACAACACCATACCTGCCAATCTACAAGATCATCTACCTTATTCCGTATACTGCGTGCATTCAAATATAACGTCTTCAGTCCTGTATTCACCATTCTTTTTGATTTTGTCCCCATGTTACATTTTAACTCAACCCTCTGACTGAAGTTTTGCCCTTGCTCACTCCCTCACTGTTGATGCATCAACTTGTACACCTAATGCCCCATCCCGAGCCCTATCACTCCAGTTCCCATCACTTTGCCAATTTAGTTTAAACTATCCCCAACAGTCTAGTAAACCTGCCCTCAAAGATATTGGTCCCCCTCGGGTTCAGGTGTAACTGTCCCTTTTGAACAGGTCATACCTTCCCCAGAAGAGATCCCAATAATCCAGGAATCTGAACCCTGCCTCCTGCACCACTTCCTCAGCCACTCATTCATCTGTACTATCATTACTATCATCCTATTCCTGCCCTGCCTAGCATGTAGTACTGGGAGTAATGCAAAGATTACTACCTTTGAGGTCCTGCTCTTCATCCTCTCCTCTAACTCCCTATACTCACTGTGTAGGACCTTTCCCCTTTCTACCTATGTCATTGGTGCCAATGTGCACCATGACCTCTGCCTGTTCACCTTCCCTCTTGGGAATCTTCTGCAGCAACTCTGAGACATCCTGGTCCCTAGCAATTGAGAGGCAACACACTATCCTGGATTCTCTTTCACAGCCTCAGAATCTGCCGTCTGTTTTCCTTTAACTCTCGAGTCTCCTAGCACTGTCTCTCTTTCTGAGTTTACCCTTCCCTTCTTTGCTGCCCATCAGAGCCAGCCACAGTGACACTGGCCTGAATGCTACTGCTGCTGAGCACTGATAGGTCCTCACTGCCCCCTCCTCCCCCAAGCAGTATTCAAATGTGTGTACTTGTTGATGCAGGGAATGGCCACAGGAAAACTGACTGCTTACTCCTGATTACTCGCCTTATTTCTCCTGGTGGTCAACCATCCACTCTCTGAAGCTTGCACTCTGTGTGTGATCACCATAGTAAAAGTCTCATCCATGAGGTTTTCATCCTACTGGATGGCCCCGAGTATATCCAACTCCTGCTCTAGTTCCTTAAACTTGTCAGTCAGGATCTGAAGTTGGGTGCACTTCCTGCAGATGTAGTTATCAGGGAGACCGTTAGGTACCCTGAAATCACACATGTAACAAGAGGTGCACTCCACTGCTTGAACTACTATCCTGCCTACACTTGTTATGCTTCTATCTTCTCAAGCTTAAGTTCTAGCCTGTGTCTGTTCTTGGCAAAGCCTGACCACTCTAACATTAGCCCACTCCAGCAACAGCCGCTCCTCTTACACCTTACCTGTTTTTATTGGCTGCTGCCAAGTGCCTAAAAGATCGTGACGATTGCAGCTGCCGAAAAGTTCCGAAAGGCCCTGAGCTCTTTTCAAACTTCGTGTAGCCTCACCAGCTGATGACCTTTTGCGATAATTGCAGCCCAATGAAAATACATAACAGATAATAAATAATAAATGATTGGAAGTTTCCACTTGTTGCATTTATTTATCTAGCTTCAAGGACATTGTATTACTAAATTACTATAAATCATAAATGTTAAGAACCAAACAAAAAAAACCTAATCTTTATTTAGTATGTTAATGACAGTTAGCAAACATCTGGAAGGTCATATGAAGTTTTTCTAGTTGTTCAGCTCAGCATCACTATGAATTGTACCTGGATTCTCTCCGAATGTGTACCTCCATTAAATACTGTGCCTTTGTAGCACAAAAGTACTCACGTGCCCACCCACTGGAATTCATTGCCAACAAGTGTTATGAACCACTGACCAAAATGATGGGCTAGATCAAACTTAGTTCCTCATAATTAACTAAGCAACAATAATTGTCACTGATAAGCCTCAACTTCATGTGTTTGAAATTAGATTAGATGTATAATAAATTACAAATTCTAACATGTTTCTAGAAATTGTCATCTTTCCATTTTTAAGTCTGTTCCATATGGAGGAAAAATGCTGTCACACGACAAGTCACCTAATATCTAGCCAGTGTCTCAAATTCACAGAATGTATTTTTCTGCCCAATGTAACACACAATGAACATTACAAATGTAACAACAGCACATTTTTCCTCCAAACAATGAGTCAAATTAATTGATGTCTAGATATTTTTTTACCTCTTATAGCTAAACCATCATAAAACATCTATTAATAATAACTTTATACAATTGATAAATTAGAGTTCCAATATCATCAAGTATCTGTGGTGCCCTTTCACAGTAATATTGGATGGTTGGGTGTTATCAACAGATTCATACAATTTATGGGAAATTAAATTCCATTTTAAATAGGAGGTACTTGAAAATTTGGACCAAAAGGCTCCTAGATAACACTTATCATCCTAAATGTCAAATGAAATCAATTCAGCACGAGGTCTGCATGCTCCCTTCCTAATGATAACCTCTTAAATCATTTTCTGCTCTGCCAATTTCTTCTGGTCAGAAAAGGACCCACCATAGAATGCAACATTGCACAGTAGCTGCAGTATCAGCTAGGTACGCATGATTTGTGCTCCTGCAGATATGAATGCAACATCAGAATTTAAATTTCCTGATATTTTTCATATCAAAGCAATAATCTCCTATACTCTTGTTATTTTATTACAAATCAAATTTAATTCGCTTTTTGCTTTAAACACTATTGATTACATATTTACTTATGCTCTACAAAGAATTATAAATGATTTTCTATGCCCTATCACCATGTGCGTTATAAAAGGAAAATATCATAATCCAGGCTGCATTTATTGTATCAACCTTCACAGTTCAAAGGTGATAAATGTGCTGTCAATGACAGAGACATTTATTTCCTGGAGTACCAAATCTGAAAGGATTAAACTGTAACCGCACTTCACCCAATGCAATACAAATAGTTTTCGTAAAGTAAATTTTAATGATTATAGAGCACATATATAAGCATTGTAATGCTTGTAAAATAATCTCCATAACGACGCAACAAAAAGAAAAAAATGAATGTACTCTGCATGTGCCAATAGATCTTTTCTCAGCACCATAGGATTAGTTTTGATTTTACCCGGAGCAGTAAGCAGAAGGCATCACTTCTAAATGAAATCGATTTTTCCGATGAGCGTGATTAAGTATTTCTGGCAGCAGCCCATATTTGCCACAGGAGTACCTTAGGAACAGTAGCTCCGGTGCTAAAATCTCAGCCTCGCAGCACCAAAGACCTGGCTTCCACTCTGAGCTTGGCTGTTTGGAGTTGGGTTTGCATGGTCTGTGCCTGCATGGCTTTCTTTCAGGTTCCTCATTCTCCTTCTACATCCCAAAAACGTGCCTGCTTGGAGGTTAACTAGCCACTGTAAACTTCTGCAACTGTGTAGGTGAGTGCTAGTCTCTGCGGGAGGGAAGTTGATGAGAATAATAGAAAGGATTAATTTAGGAATAATGCAAATAGGTGGCTGATGGTCAGCACAGACATAGTGGGCTGAAGGGCCTGTTTCTTCCCCCCTCCCCACCCCAACACTCAGAAGTGCAACCAGTTGTATAAGAACATAAGAAATAGGAGCAGTGAATAAACTCATATGTTAGATAAATTCTACTCCATCTGCCACGCTGTACTCACTTAGCTTCTCCTCCTTCCCTTAAAGCCTTTACTTACATTCCTACTTTGTTTTGTATCATCTGCAAATTTATCAGCGTAGCACTTGATTCTCTCAGCCAAATTCTCAATAGAGGTACAGTAAGTAGATTGGTGGGCCAACAATTCCTGTATGAGGATACTACTTTTAACATAAATTGAAGCTCAAAGTTCTATATTTTCATTATTAAAGGACTTACATAAATTATAAATATATTTCATTCATTTCTTTTGCTATTCTCCCAATCTAGACCTCTGATGACATCAGGAAACTTGTCTGAGCAGCTTTAGAGACTTCGCAATGACTTTGCAGAGTCCACTGAGTACTTAAAAATGAACAGGGACAATTTTCTACAGCATTCAGTTGCTGTCTTATCCCACAAATGTCACAGTGGTGACAGCACTTAAATTTGAGTGAGGAACAGATGTTATGTTGGCTACTGGCATTACTAGCTTCCTGTGTATGCTGCCAGCTATTGGTCACACTCGTGTGCCCATAAGATAGGTACACATAATTTAAGGTGAGCTAATATGATCGGGGATGGTTTCTTCTCTCTCAATGTGCACATGACGCTCCAACTACAACAGCAGCGCAGTTACAATGAGATGGTTGCAGTTACCTCTAGAATGACGAGAGAGATGGACATCATCTCTCCAGCGTTCAGCAGGGCCGAGTGACAACACGATCACTTTCTCAATGTGTATCCACATCAGTTCAGCCACAATGATACGCCAACTGTGATTCACAACAGGTGTGCTCTGTTGCACAGCAGGTGTGCAAGTCTTCCCTACAAATGTCCCTGCATGAGAGTCCCTGGTGCAAGACTACAGCCCAGCATTTACTGCTGCATCTCTCTGTGAACTCCGTCCCCCTCGTTCACTCCTCATGGTGACAGTTTGGGGCAGTGACAAGAACTCACAGCATTATTTTTCTCTAGTGCCTTTCCAGCTGTTCACCTCCTGGGCTCAGACTCAAGATGAAGTTCTGAGTGACTCACTTTCTAAAGATGTACAATGTCTGTCTCTTGTGCATTAGAACTTCTACACATACATCTTTTCTTTCTATTATCAGGAACATTATCTTCTGCTTACATTTCAACAGACTAAACTCCTGCTAAAATAATTACAGGTTACAGCAGAAATTGCGAGGACTAAAAAGAGATAGTGCTGCAAAATGGGCACTGATTTCACTATATACAATTAACCTGCACCTAACTCCATGTTGCCTATTCGTTACCATGGTTTCAACAATCAGGAAGTACCAGCTAAATGCCATAGCACTTTTGCAAAGGGTCCACTTTCATTAGTGGCCAGCATGTGAGTTTATGGTGAATAAAGCTAATTTTCCCTCTCAGGAGTGTTGTTTAGAAGCTGCATCAGCAGCAGTGAAAATCACTCCAGGAGGCACTGCAACTTGCTGGAGGTGATAGCAGAACAAAGGAAAAGCAGCTATTTGACTTTCCAATATATTCCACTGCCTTCAAGGAGCCTGGAGGTTGGAATAAGATCAATGACCTAACACATGGTAAAGGTCACTAAACATACAGTCGCTTCAAACGCAAAACCCACAGCAGGGATACTAGTGAATGCACCATGATATCACGTATGTCTTGATGTTCTACCTGCTCTGGTATCTTAAATCCATTTTAAGGCACGAGTAGGTGATTTATATTCAGCGGCCACTTCATTAGGCACAAGAATTATTTAATAAAGTAGCTACTGAGTAAATGCTCTTGATCTTCTGTTGCTGTAGCCCATCCACTTCCAGGTTCGACAAGCTGTTCGACATTCAGAGATGCCCTTCTGTATACCTTGGTTGCGACGCCTGGTTATTTGAGTGACTGCTGCCTTCATGTTAGCTTGAACCAGTCTGGCCATTCTCCTCTTAACCTCTCTCATTAACAAGGTGTTTTTGCCCACAGAACTGTCATTCACTAAATTATTTTTTTTGTTCTTCACACCATTCGCTGTAAAGTCTAGTGATTATTGTGCTTGAAAATCCCAGGAGATCAATAGTTTCTGAGATACTCAAACCACCCCATCTGGCACTAACAATAATTCCACGGTCAAAGTTACTTAGATCACATTTCTTCCCCAATCTGATATTTGATCTGAACAACAACTGAACATTCTACCTTCTGTCATAATGACAACATTTAGGATTTCATCACTGCTGCCTCAAAAATAGCACTTCTGTTGCCTGTAAATCAGTCAACTTAACCTGTTGCTGCTACTGACAACAGAACGGGGTCTAAACAGCTCAGAGCGGTACATATTATAGCAAATGATACAGAACCGTATCAGTTCACCTGAACTGAGATGTTTGTACATAGTGCTGGTCCCAAAGGAAGGCATCAAAGCACAGAGACAGATTGGGCCTGACATCAGACACTTACCCTTCCAGTAAAAGGTTACAGAAATTAAATTTTCCTTGCACAACTGTAGAGGTAAGGAAGGGTTTCCAATTGACGCTGTCAAGAACTTTAAGAGTTTAAAAAGAACAAGAACCCCAAGGAAGTGTTTACAATCGATTCAAGAAGGAAGCATTGAGAAAGAAGAGCAGCTCTATAAAAGGAATAGTGCACGGAAATAAGTATTTATTTTACAAAATGGCTGGAAATCAACTCAACCACAGCAGCAGTTATCCTGGTTTGGAAGTTAGTCAAACAAACTGAAGTGGTCTTTAAATTCACATACCCTCCTATCAGGATGGAAAGGAAGAGAACACTCAAAAAACTAAGCTACTAAGGTTTTATTTTCCCGTGTATTGGACAGATGCTCCCAGAGTAGCTGAGAGATATGATATTGTTGATACCCAATGACCAAGTTCATAATCTGCAGGGCATTATTTTGGTATCTGGAACCTCATCTTACATGTTTAGTGATTTATTTGCCTGCATTCATATTGGAATGCAAAAGTACCAAACAATAATAATAATAATAATAACAACAATAATAGGGTTGTTGTGATGGGAGATGTTAACTTTCCTAATATTGATTGGCATCTCCTTAGTGCAAGGGGTTTAGATAGGGGGGAATTTGTTAGGTGTGTTCAGGAAGGTTTCCTGATGCAATACGTAGATAAAGCAACTCGAAGAGAGGCTGTACTTGATCTGGAATTGGGAATTGAACATGGTCAGGTGTCAAATCTCTCAGTGGTAGAGCATCTTGGAGGTAGAGATCACAACTCTATCTCCTTCACCATAGTGCTGAAGAGGGACGGGAGCAGACAATTTGGGAAACATTTAATTGGGGTAGGAGGAAATATGATGCTATTAGGCAGGAACTTGGGAGCAGATATTCCCAGGGAAATGCACGGCAGAAATGTGGCAAGTGTTCAGGGGACATTTGCACAGAGTTCTGCATAGCTAAGAAAAGAAAAGCTTACAAAAGGTTCAAGAAACTGGGTACTGTTAGAGCTCCAGAAAATTACAAGGTTGTTAGGAAGGAGCTTAAGAATGGAATTAGGAGAGCCAGAAGGGGCCATGAGAAGGCTTTGGAGAGAGGGATTAAGGAAAACCCCAATGCATTCTACAAGTATGTGAAGAGCAAGAGAATGAGCCGTGTGAGAATAGGACCAATCGGGTGTGATAGTGGAAATGTGCAAGGAGTCAGAGGAGGTAGTGATGGTACTTAATGAATACTTTGCTTCAGTATTCACCAGGGAAAAAGACCTTGGCAATTGTGAGGATGACTTACAATTGACTGAAATGCTTGAGTGTATAGACATTAAGAAAGAGAATGTATTGGAGCTTTTGTAGGGTATTAAGTTAGGTAAGTCGCTGGGACCAGATGAGATACACCCCAGGCTACTGTGGGAAGCAAAGA
The DNA here is from genome assembly GCF_963921235.1 of Mobula hypostoma. NCBI lineage: Eukaryota > Metazoa > Chordata > Chondrichthyes > Myliobatiformes > Myliobatidae > Mobula > Mobula hypostoma. Next base: position 44,474,648 of record NC_086103.1, on the reverse strand, counting down.
AGGAGATTGCTGTGCCTCTGGTGTTGATATTTGTATCATCAATAGGGACAGGAGAAGTACCAGAGGATTGGAAGGTTGCAAATGTTGTTCCCTTGTTCAAGAAAGGGAGATAGCCCAGGAAATTATAGATCAGTGAGTTTTACTTCAGTGGTGGGGAAGTTGTTGGACAAGATCCGGAAAGGCAGGATTTATGAGTATTTGCAGAGACAGTATGGCTTTGTCAAGGACAGGTCATGCCTTATGAATCTGATTGAATTCTTTGAGGATGTTACAAAACACATTGATGAAGGTAGAGCAGTGGATGCAGTGTATATGGATTTCATTAAGGCGTTTGATAAGGTTCCCCATGCAAGGCTCCTTCAGAAAGTAAGGAGGTACGGGATCCAAGGAGACCTTGCTTTGTGGATCCAGAATTGGCTTGCCAACAGAAGGTAAAGGGTGGATGTATTTGGTTTGTATTCTGCATGGAGGTCGGTGACCAGTAGTGTTCCACAGGGATCTGTTCTGGGACCCCTCCTCGTTGTGATTTTTATAAATGACCTGGATGAGGAAGTAGAAGAGTGGGCTAGTAAGTTTGCTGATGGCACAAAGGTTGGGGGTGTTGTGGATAGTCTGGAGGGTTGTCAGAGGTTACAGCAGGACATCGATAGGATGCAGAACTGGGCTGAGAAGTGGCGGGTGGACTTCAACCCAGATAAGTGTGAAGTGGTTCATTTTGATCGGTCCAATTTGAAGACAGAATATAATATTAATGGTGAGACCCTTGACAGTGTGGAGGATCTGACAGCTCTTGGGATCCTTGTCGATAGAACACTCAAAGCTGTTCCGCAGGTTGACAGTGTTATTAAGAAGGTGTCTGGTGTGTTGCCATTCATCAACCATGGGGCTGAGTTCAAGAGGCATGTGGTAATGTTACAGCTATATAAGACCTTGGTCAGACTCCACTTGGAGTACTGGGTTCAGTTCTGGTCACCTCACTACAGGAGGGATGTGGATACAATAGATTAGATTTAGATTAGATTAGATTCAACTTTATTGTCATTGTGCCAAGTACAGATACAAAGCTAATGAAATGCAGTTAGCATCCAACCAGAAATGCAAAGAATAGTGTTACTTACAAAATAACTGCGAATAAAAAGTAAGTGCTACAGCACACAAATATAAAAGTACTGAGACAGTACAATATGGGTGCAATACTGCTTAGTATTGTGATGTGAGGTTCATCAGGGTCTCAGCCTCAGGGAAGAAGATCTTCTTCTGCCTGCTGGTGCGAGAGCGGAGGCTCCTGTAGCGCCTACCGGATGGGAGGAGAGTAAAAAGTTCATGATTAGGGTGAGATGCATCCTTGATAATGCTTTTCACTCTGCCCAGGCAGCATTTATGGTAGATGTTCTCAATGGTGGGCAATTAAGTGCCGATAATCCACTGAGCAGTTTTCACCACACGCTGGAGCGCTTTGCAGTCTGATACGGGACAATTGCCATACCACACTGAGATGCAGTTGGTGAGTATGCTCTCAATGGTACATATTCTGGGACAGAGGTGAGCTCTCTTGATGCTCCGCAGGAAACAAAGGCGCTGTTGCACCTTTTGATCGAATGGAGGAGCATTTCAACTCCTCGGACCCCCAACGCATGTGGCATGGCATACAGGTCATTACAGACTTCAAATCACCTAGTACTGTGCCCCCTTCCAGCTCTGCTTCCCTCCCTGATGAGCTCAATTACTTCTACGCTCCCTTTGACCGAGAGAACAAGGAGGTCACCCTCAAAGCGGATCTCCCACCTGGTGAACTGCCTCTCTCACTTTCCACCTCCGATGTTTGCGACACCCTGAGCAGGGTAAATGTACGGAAGGCAGCTGGTCTGGATGGAATACCTGGCCGTGTGCTCAGAATCTGTGCAGGCAGTTGGCCGGGGTCTTCACGGACATTTTTAATCTGTCCCTGACCCAGGCAGTTGTCCCCACAAGCTTCAAGATTGCCACCATCGTGCCAGTGCCGAAGCATTCCACTGCCACGGGCCTGAATGACTTCCCCCCAGTTGCACTCACCCCCATCATTGCAAAGTGCTTTGAGAGACTGGTTCTATCACTTCTGAAATCCTGTCTGCCCACTACCTTACACCCTCATCAATTTGCCTATCGCACCAACAGGTCAACAGAGGACGCTATCTCCACGACACTTCACTCTGCCCTGACCCACCTGGACAGCCCCAACTCTTACATCAGAATACCGTTTATTGACTTTAGTTCGGCATTCAATACCGTGATCCCCCCAAGCTGATCACCAAACTTCACCAGCTTGGTATCAGCTCATCCCTCTGCAATTGGACCTTGGACTTTCTGACTAACAGACCCCAATCAGTTAAGTTAGACAACCTCTCCTCCTCCACTCTCACCCTGAATACTGGCATGCCTCAAGAACAGACAATATAAGCATCACAAGGAGATCATTCCAGAACACAAATATAACTTCAGACTACTTGTATCATGTAGGAATTTGGAGAAACTTGATATTAACTTCTATTGAATATAATGTGTTTAATAGAGAGAGTGCAGCGGATATTTACAAGAATGTTGCCTGGATTGGGGAGCATGCTATATGAGAATAGGTTGAGTGAACTTGGCCTTTTCTCCTTGGAGCGACGGAGGATGAGAGGTGACCTGATAGAGGTGTATAAGATGCTGAGAGGCACTGATCATATGGATAGCTATAGGCTTTTTTCCCAGGTCTGAAATGGCTAACACAAGGGAGCATAGTTTTAAGGTGCTTGGAAATAGGTACCTAGGGGATGTCAGGGGTAAGTTTTTCACACAGAGAGTGGTGGGTTCATCAAATGCACTGCCAGTTGCGGTGGTGGAAGCGGTTACAATAGGGTCTTTTAAGAGCCTCTTAGTTACGTCAATGGAGCTTAGAAAAATAGAGGGCTATGCACGAGGGAAATTCTAGACAGTTACTAGAGTAGGGTACATGGTCGGCATAATGTTGTGGGCCGAAGGGCCTGTAATATGCTGTAGATTTCTATGTTCTAATAAACATCAATGCTCAGGAAGTAACATTTACACTTCTTATTTAACTAAAGTAACTACCTTGTTGACTGAGACTACAGAATTGTGTGAAAGAAAGAGGGTGTCTCCAATGAAGAAGATTTTTGGTACGCTGGAACTGAGAGAGATGGCGAGAGCAATCAGTCCCAGAACATCATCCTTTTAAACAGAAACCTTCACAAAAGGATTTTCAATATCTGGCTGCAAAGCCATCATTTTTCACGGAGTAAATACCTGCCATCAACCTCTCAACTCTATTTTAGGCACTGAGCTCTCTAATTGCAGTCCATGGATGACCTGGTGGATTAGCCTTTCCTGCTTTTCATTGTCAACTATACTTATTGTGCGCCAGGCTTATAATATAGACCACAGACAGGTATATTTTATCATTCTCAGAACAGACAATATAAGCGTCAGGAGGAGGTCATTCCTGAACACAAGTATAACTTCAGACTACTTGTATCGTAGGAATTTGGAGAAACTTGATTTTAATTTCTATTGAATATAATGTGTTTAATTGCATAATGGTGCTGATGCTTTACTATAGTTCAAATAAGCTAAAGTGTCTTAAATGTCGAGCAATATTCAGCCAGCATTGTTGGATTCCAGTTGTCCTGATATCATTTCTCCATGACCGTACTGTCCTGCTGAAACCTCTCACCATGCTCGTCACTGACAGCACCAAGATTTGCAGGAAAGAAGTCTAAATGGAAATGCAGAAAATGGATCTTTAGTGACGTGTTGCACTTCAAATTTTTGTATGCTTGAAACATGTTATTAACCCACTATACATAGTTTGGTGCTCTGTCGTTGCCAAGAAAATTTTCAACAACATCCTTGAATGCCTTCCACGTGATTTTTTCCAGTCCCACTGAAGTTCTTCAAATTTGATGACCTGTTTGATCTGCTGACCAACAAAAATGCCTTCCTTAACCTTGGTATCAGTTATTCAGGGAAACCTCTGTCTCAAACATTGAAATCCTTCACCTTCACTGTTCATTACTTTCACAAAAATGTTTATGTACTAGTTTTATATGAAGAAGAGACAAAAATATCTTTGTTGTGTCTACAAGTGGCTTACATGCCACACTTTTCTGCTCTGGGAACAGCTGCTTATCGAGTGGCCAATCCTTTTAATGTAATGAGATTCTTTAGCACAGTTGTCCCATTCACAAATGAAACAGCAGTACTTGGTGTATCTAAGCTGCATTCCTAGTAGCCTGGTGACAGATGATTCCATCCTTACAGTCTTGAACCCAGTAATTCTGCTTTTCACTTCGAGAAACCCAAACCTCTGACTAGATCATTTAACTCAGACTGAGTTATCAGATGAAGCTCACTTGACATAAAAGGTTCTTAATCTGTATCAGTATTAGTGTCCTTTCCCATTCCTGGCTCGTGCATCATACCATTTTTGTCTGTCTCCTCTAGACTCCAAGTCACTGGTGGCTTCGGTACTGGAAGATTATTATCATGCGGCACAGGTCTCACGGCTGAAGGGAGATTGGGGTAATCAATGGATTTCTTGTTTTTAGCAGAGAAACCAGACACACTAGTCAGACAGAAGTAACAGTCTGTCACATGATCCTTCTGTTCTCGCCATATCATCGGAACAGCGAACGGTATTGACTTCCGAGTCCCTCTGAGCCAAGCTCGAAGAACGACAGCGCAGGTTGCGCAACAAACACGAGGAGCCCAGGCTTTGTCTTGGTCGCCAATTTTACACCCAAAGTAGAGCTGATAGGCTTTCTTAGTAAGAGGAGTCACGCTCTGTCTTTGAGATTTAAGTGTATACTTGTCACAAATATAACAAGGCATCGCAGCTGTTAAAATATTGGGGAGACATTTTGCTATCACAAATTCTCCTGAAGTAGAATTACTTTATTATAACGAATATGCTATGCACATAGAGCATGCACATCGATGTGATCGCAAACCGATATGCATGTAAACGCAATGCACAGATTAGTGGGTTTGATGCTTTTATGGCCTTTCTAAAACCTGTCCTGCCTAAGCATGCCCAGCCATACCCGGACAAGGTAGAGAACTTTTCAGCTTACATTGTGGGTAACATCTTAATTGACCTCAATTATGAATTGAAGTAACAGATATAGGCAATTCCAAAAATATGGTATGAGATAGGGAAATTTCACGGCGATTTTCGTGGTCAGCAGCCCAAATTCCTTTAGATACATCCAAAAGTATTCAGGAAGCAAAATCTTTGTTGGCCAGTGTAATTTTCAATTTTTTTTACTAATCTTAACTGTAATCAACTGTATCAAAGCCTCAAACATGTTACAAATTACCTCAAATACTTAAATTTAAAACACAATTCTAAGAACATTCAGCAGGGCAGGAAGCAACTGTGGAGGATGGGAAAAACCAGCATTAAGATCAGTTTTGTGGAAAGGAATCAACTTGATATTAACGACTGTTGAGCTATTGCAAGGGGTTTTCAAATGCTGCATCTTTAATAAAGAGAAAATTATTTAAGAATATTTACAACTTCAGGATATCCCAGAACCATTTACAGCCAATAAATTACTTTTTGGAAAATTGTTACTGTTGCAGTGTAGAAGACGTGGCATTCAATTCACACGTAGCATTCTCCCACAGACAGTAATGTGACGATAATCAGATAAACTGAAATGTATTTTTAGTGAAGCTAATCAAGGATTTGAGCAGATCATTGGATAAGTTATCTGTGCCTCACAAAACAGTGTTGCGAAATCCCTTCCATCCAATAATGTGATTGTACTAATGAGGGTATAGAAGAGATGTTTCCTGGATTGGAACAGCTCAGTTAGAAGAATGGATCGTCTGGGTTTGTTTTCCCAGGTGTGGAGGAGGCACAGGTACACAAAACTATGATAGGGCAGTAAGGATGAATCTTTCTCTCCATGGCAGAGTTGTCTAAACAGGAAGACATAAGCTTAAAGTGAAAGGTTTAAAAGGGATGGCAAGGAGAATATTCCAACAACCCCTACCAAGTAGCTGGAATTGCCAACACACTGCACAAGGACGTGTTGGAAGCAGGATCACTGACATTTAAGCAGCATCTAGTCAAAGACCTGAATGGCCAAGTGCATTGAAAACTACAGACCCAATGTGGTGAGTGGGATTGGTATAGATTGGTGTAGCACTCAGCAGGGACATGGGTGGACTAAAGGTCTTGCTTCTGCACGATATGACTATAACCTGAGAATGAAGAGAGGGCACCTCACACAAAAGATGGCATCACCCACAGTGAAGTCCACCTTTTGTGCAACATAGGAGTATCAGTCTAGACTTTTATGTTAGATTTTCTGGATCACACTAGTATCCATAGTCCCAAAAACAAAGGCAAGGTTTCTACTACGAAAGCCTAGAATATAAAAGCAAGCAATGCTAAAGCTTTATAAAGCATTGCTCAGACAACATTTAGAGTAAGATCTAAGAAAGGATGTGCTGGCATTGGAGAGAGTCAATAGGAGGTTTACGAGAATTATCCAGGAATGTAAGGGCTAAGGTATGAGAAGTGTTTGATGGCTCTGAGTCTGTATTCATTGTTTCGAAAAACACCAGATATTGAAAGACCTAGATAGACAGATGTGGAGCGGTGTTTCCAATAATAGGAGAGTCCAGGACCTGAGGGTACAGCCTTGGAATAAAAGGACAATCCTTTAGAAAAGAGATGAGGAGGAATTTCTTTAGCCAGAGGGTGGTGAATCTGTCAAATTCATTGCTGCAGATGATCGTAGAGGCTATGTCATTGTGTATATTTAAAGGAGAAGTCAATAGATTCTTGTTTAGTAAGGTCATCAAAGGTTATGGGGAGAAGGTGGGAGAATTGGGCTTAGAAGGAAAAAAATCAGCTATGATTAAGTGGCAAATCAGACTTGATGGGCTGAATGGCCTAATTCTGCTCTTATGCCTCATGGTTTTATGAGCCACGGCTGTCAACTTTATAGTCTTAATTTATTTGATATGCTTCACTTACAGACAAAAACACGTTTTAATAAGTTACTGAACAAGAAATGGATCCCCTTGCTGGAAAAATAGCAAGTTTGAACATTTCCCTCTGTTGGCAAGCTCTCCTTTATACTACTTTTACAGCATAAGTTATGTGATTGATTGTCCTTTGGCAGGGTCCTGCAACCCCAGAAAAAGCAAAGAACTGAATCAAAGCCTAGTTCCCAGCTCAGCCTTGCAGCTAACTGAGAACTTTCTTCTGAGCTCAGGGGCAGAATTCATAAAAAATTAATGTGGTGATGCACAAAATTCATTATAGAACAAATTTGGTTGCTATGCCTTATAGAAGACAGGAGCAAGCTAGCATTTACACTTCCAGAGAATTTATAAGTAATTTCAATTTAGTCTCGTTCAAAAGATCAATGCTCTCACGATGAGTTCTGGACAGAATGACAGTGGATGAACATACTGAAGCCCAGGTTACCCTGGCGAGTTGGAGCTCATCACATTAGCTGTACCTTCTGGTCTGCTGCACAAATCTATATTCCATTAATCTTTCCCTGGCTATGATCCACCCTGAGGAAACAGAAGAGTGTAATCTATTGTGTCTGTATCAGGGTTTGGCTCTCAAATTCTCCAAGTATCTGTGACAAATAAACACTAAACGCAAAATAAACCTCTAACTAAATAGTGATGTTAGAATACGATGCCTCGACAGAAGTCTGGGCCAACACAAAAAATGATGTTGAGGTACTGGTATAATCAGTTTCAATAACAAGATAATAATGCACAAGAATACCTGCATTAAAAACAAGAAGCAACACCTTGAACGTTTAATAGGGTTCCCTTTAAACTGACTCAGTCATTACACAATATCCTTCTTTCAAGAAGAATGCTAAATTTTAGGTGGGTGTTTGATACATTGCAACGCTACACATTGAGCACCCATTTATCCTCCTGCTGATTCACTTCATCTATGCATCACCCGCATCTGGATGTCCAAATATACTAATTATGATTGCTCTCTGCATCACCCCCCTACTCAAAAATGAGTCAAGGAGCAAGTGCGAAGAGCAGTTGCCTTTGAATTTCGTCAATTATTGATGGCCATACAGCACAGTAAGGGCAGTTTTGAGCTTTGGCTCCTTGTTTCATATTAATACAATAAAATTAGATTTATTTGTCATATGCACATCAAAACATACGGTGTAACGCTTCACTTTGCATCAAATCAAATCAATGAGGATAACCACACTTCCAGTGCAAACGTATTATTCCCTCAACTCATTAACCCAAACCATACATTTCCGCAATTTGGGAGGAATCCGGAGCACCCACTGGGAACCTACGTGGTCACAGGGAGAATGGACACGTTCCTTCCAGGCAGCGGTGGGAATTGAACTCCAATCGGTGATCGCTGATGCTGTAATGTGATACACTAACCACTGTGCTAGCATGCCACCTCTGCACCCCAGTAATCTCTGGGTCCCAAAGCTTTCAACAGGGTTCTGTGTTTGGCAATCAAGAGGTAGTGGTGGGTCTTTTCAGGTTATTGCAGTCAACGTGAGCTAGATCAGCAGTGGGGAAGCCATTGGAGATCATCAGGAGGTGCTGGTGCTTCATTGGGCAAGGATTGGAAGTTGAAGGGACAGTAGACTGTGAAAAAGGAAAAGCAGTATGATGGGAAACCCAGAAGAGAAAGGAGGCTTAAATATATAAAGGGGACCCAACACATCAGCTGATTAGTTCTGGAAAAGGGCTTGATTAACAAGTATGCTGCAAGCAAGGCTATTAAACCTGTATTGGCCTTAGAATGCCCAAGAATATATATTCAATCACAAACAAGAGAAAATCTGCAGACGCTCGAAATGTAAGCAACACACACAAAGTGCTGGAGGAACTCAGCAGGTCAGGCAGCATCTATGGAAAAGAGTACAGTTACGTTTTGGGCCGAGACCCTTCATCAAGACAGACATATGCATTATAGACGAAATGATTTTTCTCATACAAAACTGCTATGAAACCTAGCAGATGGAATGATGCCAGTGCTGTACATTTGACACAAGGGGTTGGATTGCACAGCCATTGTTTGTCATAGTTATAAAGCACAGACACAGGCCCTTAAGTCTACCAAATCTGCAGTGACCACCAATCACCTACTCACACTGATCCCACTTTCTGCTCCCCACACTTGGATTGCCTTCTTTCTGATCCCACCATTCAGGTATGCAATTGGAGCAATTGGTAGCTGACATTTATCCTATGTCTTAGGATGTGGAAGAAAACTGAAGCATTCAGATGAATCCCACGTGATCACAGAGAGAAGGTGCAAACTGCGTTTAAACAGGGGTCGCTCAAACTGTGAGTCCATGGACATTAACTGTGCCAGGTTATTGTGAGGCATGATTCATGCTGGAAACATAGTAACTGAGTTCCACTTCAGGAAACTTTATCACGTATGCTCAGCAGTATTAGAAAAATGTAGTATGACTGAACTTCTAACCTATTTTATCTTTTTTGTATTACCGTTGATATTCCAGCATACTTGATTTTCTAGAAAGATTTAATCTTCGATGGCTATAGTTCCTATCTGCAAAAATTGTAACCTTTCTAAATATATTCGATCCAAGACCAAGAGTCACCATTTTCTGATATGCCTGTCACCAGATTTATTCCTTTCTCATCAACTATGGATAATGAAAACATTGGGACAGTCAGAAGGTAAGCTGTTTAAGAATGCCTTCAGCCACATTCAGGAATTGTTCTGATATACATGGGATAGCTGTGTGCCTTCTGCTTCTACAGGATTGGAAAATACTTGCCACCACAATTGATTCTGAGCTACGGGGAAATTTCAGTGCTCCCAATTGCTTTACAATAGTAGGAAGAATCAGAGGAGGTGAATACATGAACATGGACAAAAGATCCAAATGCATTTGCAGTTAAACAGAAAACAGAAATAAATGTGTACCGAGCAATTCCTCCACTCCACAAGCACTGAACAGAAAAAAAATATATTTTTGTAGAGCTTTAAAAAGTTACTGGAGAGTTCAAGGAGACAATGTGTTCTATCTTACAGCTGTTGTCCATGCATCCAAAGCCTCTGTACATCTGACACTATTTTTTATTTTTATGGGTGCAGTCATTATGAGCAAAGCCTGTCACAGACTGTTTTCCCGTTGCTGTTGCTTAGGCAGTAGAAGGATTTGAACACTGACAGTGACGAATGATGAGTTATTGCTGAGCCTGGATGGCGTATGACACACAAGTGCTGCTGCTTTACAAATACCTGTTGCTTTTGTTCTTCTTGGTGATGGATGTTGTGGCTCTGGGAGCAGCTTCACTTTCAATAGAATTTTACAGCAACTGGCTCCAGACAGAATATCCACTCAGTAGCCACTTTTCTTTTTTAGGTACACCTGCTTGCTTGTTAGTGCAAATATCTAATCAACAGATCACGTGGCAGCAACTTAATGCATAGAAGCATAGAAGACATAATCAAGGGGACCGTTGTTATTCGGACCAGATATTAGAATGGGGAAGGTATATGTTCTAAAGTGACTTTGACTGTAGAATGAATGATTGTTGGTGCCAGATGAAGTGCTTTGAGTATTTCAGAAACTGATCTCCTGGGATTTTTTCGTATAACAGTCTCTAAAGTTTACACAGAATGGTGCAAAAGCAAAGGAACACCAAAAGATCATCAAACGTGCTGTTCTGTGGGTGAAACCGTCTTGCTAGTGAAGTCAACGGAAAATGGCCAGACTGGTTCAAGCTGCCAGGAATGCACTAGTAACTCAAATGACCACACGTTAGAACAGTGCTGTGCAGAAGAGCATCTCTGCATGTATAACACGTCGAACATTAAAGTGGATGGGCTATAGCAGCAGAAGAGAACAGCGGGTTCCATTCCTGTATCTAATAAAGTGGCCACTGAGTGTATATTGTACTTCCACAATGCTTTACTAGTAACTTCAAAACCTAAGTGGACAAAGGAGCCATTTGTCATGTGACTGAAAGTAAACCACATCTAACAAGCTCCAGAAGAGGGAGAAAATACCAAGATGATCCAATTATCTTTTGTGGATACAAAGAAACAACATTGCCACAAAGTGATACTCGATACACTAATAATAAATTGGAGGTGGTGGAGGGTGGTTTAGGAATACAAAGTAATTGTTAGAATGGAATTGCAGAACAGCTAATGAAAATAACTCCTCCCCTGCTGTACTACTGGTAGTCCAAAGATGCCTGCAACGTTGCTGTTTTTATTGAGTTTATTTGTTGTTCTAAGTCACTTAATAAAACATATTATAATGCAATTCCAGAGTAGACTGGTAACTTCAAACTATTTTAGTGGGAAACACTGTGTCATTATGTGTTAATTCAGGAAATTAAGAAACCACTTTTCATATGTTTAAATTCTAATAACACAAATTAATTTCTGGATTGGAGGTGTTACTGATGAGAAAAGATTGAAAAGGGGCCTATACTCTCGGTATTTTAGAAGATTAGGAGATGAAGAGTGACATTTCATAAATAACAATCCATTGATCATGTAGACCCCATGCTATGATGAACTCAGTTCTATTCTGTCACACCTCTTGACATTTGCCATGTTAGTAAAGCCAAAACACTACAAAATGGAGGATTGGTCTCACCCTTAAATGAGCAATAGTTATATATAAATATACATAATATTCTAAGACAATTGGACAGAGTAGACGCTAAGAGCACATTTTCTCTTGTGCAAGAATCTAGAACAACAGTGGCATAATCTCAGAATTGGAATATGTTGACTTAAAATAGAAAGGAGGAAGAATTTCTTCACCTAAAGCATTGTGAGATGTTGACACTCATTAAGCTGAGTCATCAATTACATTTAAGACTGAGATGGACAAGTTGATGGAAAACAGGGGAGTAAGTGTTATGGAGATCAGGAAAGAAAGTACAACTGAAGGCAGGACCTTACTAAATGGTGGGCCAGACTTAAGGAGTTGTATTGGGGCATTTCTGCCCTATCCCCATCACACACAATTTCACAACAATAGGTGAACTACTGCAAGTATTTCATAGTTGCTTTATTTATTTATTTCAAATAGGAAGGAAATAGTACTGAAAACTTTCCTGGCCTTCTTCATATTTTGTATATTACCTGAATTCCAAAGCTTTACAGTAAATGCCGCTCAATTTTTAAAAGTTGTAAATTTAAGAGCAAACAGACAAAGTTGAATATTTTTACCTGTATTAATAATGCTGCCTAATAATAGTAATGATCAACAGAAGTGGTTGGACTAAACAATAAATAATGGGAGATTGGAAATAATAAATGATTTGGATCAATGATATTATAAACATGCAATAAGGTTTTTCTTTCTCAAACATTTAAATAATTTCAGAATTAACACCGCACGATACATTTAGAACAATTTCCCTGTAGAACAGCCGATCTAAAGAATAAATATATAAAACAAATTAAAACCAAAAGGTGTATTGATCAACTCAACTCAAAGAAAGCTGTTTCAGATAGTAAGGCTGGAAATTAAAAGCTGTAAATCACACAACAGATACAAAAGATGTTACTTCAATACAGAACAGTCCCTGAACTAAATGAATATGGGAAGTTTGTCTCAGTGCAGTCTCTTGTGAACATTAGACAATTTAAACTAGATTTATAAATGAAGTCATATTTTGTAAAGCATAAGTTCATATTTGTTTTCTTGATTGAGAGACACCCAGTGTCTGAAAACCTCTACAATGAATCAACACAAACAGTAATGTGTCAAGTTCTGCAATACATTTGCTTTAAAATTTCCATACGCTTTGATCAATAGATCCTTCCAAAACTGCAAAGGTTTGCAATAGCAATTCCCTTTAGATTTTGTTGAATTGCTATGTATTTACGTAGTAAAGTTGATGGTGCATCTTCTGGGACCTTTTCTGTTTCTGTGCGAGCTTCTTCCTAACATAACACTTGTCTCTTATATGAACCACCTCCTTGGGTCACAGTCTCATGTGGTCTGAAACATGGGGGCATTTATTGAAACATAGAAACACAGAAAACCTACAGCACAATACAGGCCATTCGGCCCACAAATTTGTGCCGAACATGTCCCTACCTTAGAAGTTAGAACATAGAACATAGAATAGTACAGCACAGTACAGGCCCTTCAGCCCACAATACTGTGCCGACCCTCAAACCCTGCCTCCCATATAAGCCCCCACCTTAAATTCCTCCATATACCAGTCTAGTAGTCTCTTAAATTTCACTAGTGTATCTGCCTCCACCACTGACTCAGGCAGTGCATTCCACGCACCGACCACTCTCTGAGTAAAAACTCTAATATCCCCCTTGATCTTCCCACCCCTTACCTTAAAGCCATGTCCTCTTGTACTGAGCAGTGGTGCCCTGGGGAAGAGGCGTTAGCTATCCAATCTATCTATTCCTCTTATTATCTTGTACACCTCTATCATGTCTCCTCTCATCCTCCTTCTCTCCAAAGATTAAAGCCCTAGCTCCCTTAATCTCTGATCATAATTCATACTCTCTAAACCAGGCAACATCCTGCTAAATCACTTCCATACCCTTTCCAATGCTTCCACATCCTTCCTATAGTGAGGCAACCAGAACTGGACACAGTACTCCAAATGTGGCCTAACCAGAGTTTTATAGAGCTGCATCATTACCTCACAACTCATAAACTCTGTCCCGTAACTTATGAAAGCTAACACCCCATAAGCTTTCTTAACTACCCTATCCAACCGTGAGGCAACTTTAAGGGATCTGTGGACATGTACCCCCAGATCCCTCTGCTCTTCCACACTACCAAGTATCCTGCCATTTACTTTGTACTCTGCCTTGGCGTGAACTCCATCTGCCACTTCTCAGCCCACTTCTACATCCTATCAATGTCCCTCTGCAATCTTCGACAATCCTCTACACTATCTACAACACCACCAACCTTTGTTTCATCTGCAAACTTGCCAACCCACCCTTCTACCCCTACATCCAGGTCGTTTATGAAAATCATGAAAAGTAGAGGTCTCAGAACCGATCCTTGTGGGACACCACTAGTCACAACCCTCCAATTCGAATGTACTCCCTCCACCGCGACCCTCTGCCTTCTGCATTCTGAATCCACCTGGCCAAACTTCCCTGGATCCCATGCCTTCTGACTTTCTGAATAAGTCTACCATGTGGAATCTTGTCATATGCCTTACTAAAATCCATATAGATCACATCCACTGCACTACCCTCATCTATATGCCTGGTCACCTCCACAAAGAACTCTGTTAGGCCTGTTAGACACGATCTGCCCTTCACAAAGCCATGCTGACTGTCCCTGATCAGACCATGACTCTCCAAATGCCCATAGATCCCATCTCTAAGAATCTTTTCCAACAGCTTTCCCACCACAGACATAAGGCGCACTGGTCTATAATTACCCGGACTATCCCTACTCCCTTTTTTGAACAAGGGGACAACATTTGCCTCCCTCCAATCCTCCGGTACCATTCCCATGGACAACGAGGACATAAAGATCCTAGCCAGAGGCTCAGCAATCTCTTTCCTTGCCTCGTGGAGCAGCCTAGGGAATATTCCGTCAGGCCCCGGGGACTTATCCATCCTAATGTATTTTAACAACTCCAACACCTCCTCTCCCTTTCTATCAACATGCTCCAGAACATCAACCTTACTCATATTATCCTCACCGTCATCAAGTTCCCTCTTACTGTTGAATACCGAAGAGAAGTATTCATTGAGGACCTCGCTCACTGCCACAGCCTCCAGGCACATCTTCCCTCCTTTATCTCTAATCGGTCCTACCTTCACTCCTGTCATCCTTTTGTTCTTCACATAATTGAAGATTGCCTTGGGGTTTTCCTTTACCCGACTCGCCAAGGCCTTCTCATGCCCCCTTCTTGCTCTTCTCAGCCCCTTCTTAAGCTCCTTTCTTGCTACCCTATATTCCTCAATAGACCCATCTGATCCTTGCTTCCTAAACCTCATGTATGCTGCCTTCTTCCACTTGACTAGATTTTCCACCTCACTCGTCAGCCATGGTTCCTTCACCCTACCATTCTTTATTTTCCTCACTGGGACAAATTTATTCCTAACACCTTGCAAGAGTTCCCTAAACATCGACCACATGTCTATAGTACATTTCCCTGCAAGAACATCATCCCAATTCACACCTGCAAGTTCTAGCCTTATAGCCTCATAATTTGCCCTTCCACAATTAAAAAATTTCCTGTCCTCTCTGATTCTATCATTTTCCATGATAATGCTAAAGGCCAGGGAGCGGTGGTCACTGTCCCTCAGATGCTCACCCACTGAGAGATCTGTGACCTGACCCGGTTCGTTACCTAGGCTTACCTATAGCTCTCTATTTTACTGAGTTCCACGTACTTATCTAAATGTCTCATAAAAGACCCTATCGCATCTGCCTCCACCACCGTTGCCGGCAGCCCATTCCACGCACTCACCACTGTCTGAGTAAAAAACTTACCCCTGACATCTCCTCTGTACCTATTCCCCAGCACCTTAAATCTGTGTCCTCTTGTGGCAACCATTTCAGCCCTGGGAAAAAGCCTCTGATTATCCACACAATCAATGCCTCTCATCATCTTATACACCTCCATCAGGTCACCTCTCATCCTCCGTCGCTCCAAGGAGAAAAGGCCAAGTTCACTCAATCTATTTTCGTAAGGCATGCTCCCCAATCCAGGCAACATCCTTATAAATCTCCTTTCTATGGCTTCCACATATTTCCTGTAGTGAGGCAACCAGAACTGAGCACAGTACTCCAAGTGGGGTCTGACCAGGGTCCTTGATAGTTGCAATATTACCTCTCAGCTCCTAAATTCAATTCCACGATTAATGACGGCCAATACACCATACGCCTTCTTAACCACAGAGTCAACCTGCGCAGCCTTCTGTCACATCAATGTGTCTTTCAGGCACTAGCTATAAGGCCACCTCCAACGACTAAATGTCCATCAAGGAGACTGACTTCATTTTGAAGTTAAATTTGCCATCATTCACATTGTCCTTTCATCCAACACCTGCACATCAGACCTCCCAGCCTATGGTGTAGAGGAGCAGAAACAGGGAAAGAAGCAAAGTCTTGCCTACTGTTGTCTGATCCTACTAATAAGTTCAGTTGTAGCACTTCCACTTAATTTTTTGGTGCTGTAATGAATTCAAAATGGCATTCCTCTCTGTCACCTACAAACCTACTGAAAGAAGTTAAAACCCAGCTCTCCTCTTCAAGTTCCATGTGCTGGAACCTATTCTGTGCATACCACTTGATTTACTGTACTTATATATGAGAATATACACATCTTACATGAAGGGTGGCCTCTCTTCTCAGCTCCATACAGGTATCTTGGGTTCAGAAAAATTCTTAGCTTGCCACTTGATTTCACAACACCTACCCAGCTAGATCTATCAAGTGCAGCATGATCTATCTGACTATTAACCCCTGCCTTTACGTCATCTCCAAATCAATCTGTAGAGCCACCAGAACACACCTAAAATGGTAGGTGTACCATTGGTTTCAACTCATCCTGGACAAAATGGTTTTCATCTTTAGTTTCCTGTGCCATGAAAAGCATGTGCACAATCACCTGTGAGTTGAGCACCTGAGATCATTATTTATATTTAAACAATCTTAATGATGCTGTTAAGGTGCATCTTTTATTTTGTATATGTACACTCCAAGTATAAATGTGATATCTGCCTGGTCACTACATTGAAAACCACATCACTCATTGGATTCAGCACATTCCGAAAGCATTTCTCAGCCAGTGTCTATGGTCTTGTTCTACGTGACTTGTTTGTTTTGAATTCCCTGCCAAGATAAATTGTTTGCTTCAGAAAGATATTACACATTGCTTGAGTCAAGCTGAAATGACGATGATTATCTTTTCATCAATATCATGGCATAGATAAATCTAGGGAGTGCTGGTTTCACAGAAGTGATATTGTTTGGTAACAGGTGGATAGTGTTTAAATGGCACGGAATCTGACCTTATCTCTGTCTTGCATGGCCCACTCTGTCCCCTTCATTCTGTATTGTTAACTCAGAATTATTTTTCAAATACATAGTGTGCATTTCCCCACACATGGGTATTTCTTTTTCAGTCACAGTTTACTGTCCATAATTCTTATAACCTTTAAGCATCCTTGACAATAAATTGGCAAGTTTATTTATTACTGTTACAGGTACCGAGGTACAGCGAATAATCTGCCTTTTAGACCATTCATACAGATCGATTTCTTGCAACCGAGCATTGAGGTAGAACAAGGTAAAACAGAGGGAGAATAAAGTGCTACAGTTATGGAGAAAGTGCAGTGCAGACAGACAATAAAATAGAAGATCATAGTGCAATTGATTGTTGAGGTCAAGAGTACATCTGTTTCTTACTGTACTAGGGAATCATTCACTAGTCTTAAAGAACTGGGTAGAAGCTATCCTTGAGCCTGGTAGTATGTGCTTTCAGGTTTTTCTATCTTTTGCCAATGGGAGAGGGGTGAAGAGAAAATGACTGGGGTGGCCGAATTCTTTAATTACGCTGGTTACTTTATTGAGGCAGCAAGAGGTGTACACAGAGATCATAAAATGTTTCTGTAATGTGTTGAGCTGTGTCCACAACTCTTCAGTTTCCTTTTCGCAGTTATGGGCAGAGTAGTTGCCATACCTCGCCGTGATACATCCAGACAGGATGCTTTCTATAGTGCATTGATAAAAAATTGGTGAGGTTCAAATGGGGGGACATGCCAAATTTCTTTTGCCTCCTGAGGAATTAAAGGCACTGGTGAGATTTCTTGGCTGTGGCTTCCACACAGTTGGACCAGTGCATAGTATTGGTAATGCTCACTCCAAGGAACTTGAAGCTTTCAACCTTTTTGGCTTTGATGTAACGAGCTCACGCATGAACCCCTTTCCTGAAGTCAATGACCAGCTGATATTGAGGCAAAGGTTGTTGAGATGACACCATATCACTGGGTTCTCTATCTCCTTCCTGAACTCCAGGTCAGCATTATTTGAGATATGGTTCACTATGGTAGCATCATCTACAAACTTGTTGATAAAGTTACAGCAGAAGATGACCATGCAGTCATGAGTATACAGACAGTAGAATGAGGGGCTGAGGATTCTGCCTTATGTGACACCAGTCTTGAGAATAATTGTGTCAGAGGGATTGCTGCCTATCCTTACTGATTATGGTCTATTGGTCAGGAAGTTGCAGTTGCAAAGGATGGTGATGAGTCCCAGGTCTAGGAGATTGGGGATGCATTGCTTGGAGTTACAGTATTGAAGGAGGAGCTGTACTTAATAAACAATAGTCTCACATGAACACACGAGATTCTGAAAATGTGTAAATCCAGAGCAACACACACAAAATGCTGGAGGAACACAGCAGGTCAGGCAGCATCCATGGAGAGAACTAAGCGGTCAATATTTTGGGCCAAGACTCTTCATAGTCATAGTCATACTTTATTGATCCTGGGGGAAATTGGTTTTCATTACGGTTGCACCATAAATAATAAATAGTAATAGAACCATAAATAGTTAAATAGTAATATGTAAATTATGCCAGTAAATTATGAAATTAGTCCAGGACCAGCCTATCGGCACAGGGTGTCTGACCCTCCAAGGGAGGAGTTGTAAAGTTTGATGGCCACAGGCAGGAATGACTTCCTATGACGCTCTGTGCTGCATCTTGGAGGAATGAGTCTCTGGCTGACTGTACTCCTGTGCCCACCCAGTACATTATGTGGTGGATGGGAGACATTGACCAAGATGGCATGCAACTTAGACAGCATCCTCTTTTCAGACACCACCGTGAGAGAGTCCAGTTCCATCCCCACAACATCACTGGGCTTACGAATGAGTTTGTTGATTCTGTTGGTGTCTGCTACCCTCAGCCTGCTGCCCCAGCACACAACAGCAAACATGATAGCACTGGCCACCACAGATTCGTAGAACATCCTCAGCATCGTCCGGCAGATGTTAAAGGACCTCAGGAAATAGAGACGGCTCTGACCCTTCTTGTAGACAGCCTCAGTGTTCTTTGACCAGTCCAGTTTATTGTCAATTCGTATCCTCAGGTATTTGTAATCCTCCACCGTGTCCACACTGACCCCCGGATGGAAACAGGGGTCACAGGTACCTTAGCTCTCCTCAGGTCTACCACCAGCTCCTTAGTCTTTTTCACATTAAGCTGCAGATAATTCTGCTCACACCATGTGACAAAGTTTCCTACCGTAGCCCTGTACTCAACCTCATCTCCCTTGCTCCCTTCATCAGGACTAAGATAGTATAACATAAGTGTCTTTAATATTCAGATGCTCCAGAGCGTAGGGTCAGGGAGATGGTGTCTAATTTCAGCAGTAGGCAAATTGCAGTGAGTTGTGGTTGTCTGGTAAATGAGCGTTAATGTGTACCATGACCAGCCTCTCAAAACACTTCACAATGGTGGATGTCAGAGCCGTCAGGCAGTAATCATTAAGGTAGGTTATCTTAATTTTCTAAGGTACCTATGTTGTGGAGCTCTTAAAGCAAGTGGGAATCTCAGACTTAAACAGGGAGAGGCTAAAAATGTCTGCAAGTACGCCCAGCAGCTGATCTGCACAGGATCTAAGGACACAACCAGATGTTTTCTCTGAGTTCACTCTCCAAAAGACGGATCTTGTGTCCTTAACAGTGACCACGGGTTCCAGTGCATCAGACGCTGCCGGAATGGGTGGTAACATTCCAATCCCCTTCTGTTCATTAAACTCATCAGGAAGGGATACACTGATGTGGGTGATGTTGCCCAAGTGTGTTTTGTGGCTTTTTATAACATGCAGGCCCTGCCACAATTGATATCCGATCTGGGACTAAACTTTGGATTGGTATTGTCTCTTTTCATTCCTGTAAAATGAAAATGCTCTAGGAGTACCACAACATTAGCTCTACAGAGGTCATATCTCAATTTCTTGAAA
This sequence comes from Mobula hypostoma, assembly GCF_963921235.1. NCBI lineage: Eukaryota > Metazoa > Chordata > Chondrichthyes > Myliobatiformes > Myliobatidae > Mobula > Mobula hypostoma. Next base: position 44,454,655 of record NC_086103.1, on the reverse strand, counting down.
AAGTCAGGGTCACTAGATTTGAATTCTACAGTCCTAGGCTTCAATAGGGAGTGGATTTTCCAGTTTACCTGTGGTTTTTGGTCTGGAAACACCCGGATCATCCTCTCTGGTATACAGTCCTCAAGATAATTGCTGATAAATTCCATGACAGTGATGACATACTCATCTAGACTGAGTCTTTCAGCATGGATAAATCAACTGAGTCAAAGCAGTCATGCAAAAACTTATCTGTTTCTTCATAACAACACTGAACAACTTTCTATACTGGATCCCCATATTTCAGCTTCTGATGGTACACAGGGAAAAGGACCATAGTCTGGTGGTACAATTTACCTAAGTGAGGGTGAAGGACGGCTCAGTATACATCTTTGATGTTTGTGTAGCAATGATCAAGGGTTTTTGGGCCTGTGTTGGGACAGGGGACATGTTGGAAGTATGAAAATATTGAATTTGGCCTTGTTGAAATCAGAGCCTTAGGGTATCCTATTTAAAGACTATGGACAGTGAAGTATAATTCATTCAGTGCAGGCCTCATGTCCACCTGGGATGGGATGTAGATTGCTGTCAGTATAGCTGAAGTGAATTCCTGTGGCAGTTAAGTATGGGAACACAAACATTTGCAATTCCGAGCTGAGTGAGCAGGAACAAACCATGACCATCTCAACCAGGCACCACAAGGTGTTGATAGGGAAGCAGAACCCTCCAGTATTAATAATGCGCCAGGATGCCATAGGGTCCATCCAGTGAACTAGGAAGCCCTTAGGTTATGTCACACAGTCAGGTGAAGTAGGTGTAAGCCAAGTTTTGGTGAGACATAGCTGAAAGCAATCCTGCATTCTGCCTTTTGTCCTGTTCAAAGTTCATTATCTGAGTGCATACATGTCACTACATACAACCCCCGAGACTCTTTTTTTGCAGGCATACTTAGCAAAATCTATAGAACAGTAACTGTAAACTGTGAACAAACTGTGAAAATGCAGATAACAAATAGCAATGAAATAACAAGATAAAAGAATCCTAAAAGGTAACCCCTTTTGTTCAAGGGCCTGCTGGTTGAGGAGTAGTAACTGTTCTTGAACCTGGTGGTGTAAGTCCTGAGGCACCAGTACCTTCTACCTGATGGCAGCAGTGAGAAAAGAGCATGGCCTGGGTGGTGAGGATCTGATGATGGATGCTGCTTTTCTACTGTATCTTCAATGCCTGTATTTCCTGTGGTTGACCACCTCATATTTCCGACAGTTTTGTGCTTTGCACACATTAATTTTACACATTTTTCTAGATTTGAGGCTGCCTTATAGTTGTTCTACCATTAAGTAAAATAGCCATATTGAAGCTGAATTCTATTCCACCCCCACACACCCTCCCAATCACTGAAATAGCTATTTTCTGTTAACAACATTTGCTCTTTAAGGCAGTATCAAAGGATTCTTCCTACCCTTGGGTGCTTGTAAAGAACTGGTAACAGTCAACAGTTTCATTTCTGAACAGATTGTAGTGTGCCTATGATACATCTAAATACACTCTCCCGAGTCTCATTTGACAGCTTTATCTGAGGTTCAATCATCTCCTCTGGTAAGCACTGGAGGTACAATAACAGGTTTGCTTTCATCTGATCTGGTTGCTCTGCCATAGCTAGCTCAATACAGAAGGTAAACTTTACCCTCTGTCATCTGCATTCTTTAAACAGATTACTTGTCAGGAAATCTAGCAACTTTTATTTGTTCCATAGTGTATCATTTTAATCAAGTTACACATCTTTCTGTATCTTGGTGAACATCCATGTCTTAACTCAACTGTAAGTCAGTCATAGTCTTTATCAAATACTGATTAATTTTGATTGCAGTCTACAGAATTTCAAGATAATTCCTAGACGGGATTCAATATGACTGATTTAATTTCACAAAATATAGGAAGATCATCACGGTTGCATGTAGGCTTGAAGAAAAGGACATTTGGCTGATCTGATTTTATCTTTCCTTTTGATTTTCTCTGGAGGTTTCTTAAAAGTACTCTATTGTACTGGCACTTACTGGTAATTTGCTCTAGCTGTCAATTATCCTCTATGTAAGCAATCATTCTCTGTTCACAACTTGGTACTTGTACTCCCTTGACCAATTTCAAGAGAAATTTGAATATATTGTTTTTCATTCATGTTTGTAAACACTACTATGTACTTTATATAACTTATCATTTTAAGGTGTTGTTTTCAAATTAAAAATCCCAGCTTATTAGGTTACTCTCATGTTGCGTCAACAATCTAAAAGTGAAAACTGACCTCTGGATAAAATCTCAACAAATGTATTGCATAACTTTAGCATAATCGCCAGGAGTTCTTAGCAAACAAAGCAAACAAATTTTGTTTACTGCCACCTCAGTGAACAATTAGTCAAAGCAACTGAGACAGACAAGCTTTACCACCCACAGATTTCATGAAGCTGCAAATTTTACATTTAATACAGAATACTTCACATTTGCACAAACTGAAATTCATGACGCTTATAAAATTAATACTGATAAGCCAAAACAAGAACTACTTGTTGTGCCAAATTGTACCACATGGTTTACGCAAACTTGTAAATGATTGCTTGTCATTATTCAGACTTAGGAAAGTGATGATTTTCATTAGGTAGTATTAACAAGTCTGAAGTATTGCGGAAATTTGGTAGATCGGGTTAGCTATTTGCAACACCGCAGACATAAAACTGAAAGAAGAGAAGTGCCTTTTCAAGATACAAGGTACAGATACAAGAAGCTTCATCTGAAGGTGCATCAAGGTCAGAAATCCAAATATACAGACTGCACGAAAGACTTATATTGCCATACATAAAGAACAGAAATGACAGCAAGACTGATTCATCAAAGCAATATCTCAGTTGCTCACAAACCGACTGTAACTTTGATGAGGAAACTATTAAAACTGAACGCAATAAAATGTGACTGATAGAACAAACGGTATCTACAAAATCCAGTGTAGTGAGTATGACAAGTACTATGTTGGTCAAACGTGAAGAACCAGGCTACACAAGCATCAGCTAGCAAGCAGAAGGCACAACCCACAACCCACTCTCGCTAGTTATCAGCTTATGAAAATGAAGAAGGATGTCACTTCAACCGGATGACAACAAGAGTCTTGACTCAAGTGAAAACAAGAAAAGCACGAGAAGTTCTCACAGCGTGGTTCTCTACGGAAATATGCACCAGCAAACACATCAACATGGATTTTGTATATGAACCCTTACAGAGAAAAGAGAAACAATGACATAAACAATCAACGAATTGCCAGTAATCTCAGGATCCGGACAGCGAAAAAAACACTTCCAACGGGCCTCAAAGCTAGTCAATCAGAATCTTCTACTGCTTAACTGTTCACAGCGTTTTGAAGCAGCCAACCTGATCATGACATCTAATTAATATCCATTTGGACCCCAGAGGGGTATATAAGCCGGCATTCTGAGGAGACAACATCTTCAACAACTACTGATGATGGCTTCTTGATTGAAGCTGAAACATTTGCAAACATTTTGCCTAGCTCGGTGATCAACCAAACTCCCAAAAAGTATCAACAAGTGTAACTTTATTTATACTTTTGAAGCTCTTGAACCAACTTATGCAAGTACAAAACCACAGAATTCACAAAAACTTTTTTAGATTTTTCATTATTTAAGAATAGGAAATCTAGTAATGACTGTTCAGTGCTTCATTGTAACAAGTATATCGAACGTTCATATCCTGCCACAATTTTAATCTTGGATATTTGGATTTGTTCTTGTATGTTCACAAAAATGACAGAAAAGGTGCTGTTGCAAGAACAGAATTATGTGGTCACCTACCTACAGAAAAGATGCAAGGAAGATTGAAAAAGTGCAAAGGTAATTAACAAGGATGTTGGCAGGATTTGAGAACATGAGTTATAGGGAAAGGTTGAATAGGCTAGGACTTTATTCCTTAGAGCATAGGAGAATGAGGGGAGATTTGATAGAGGTATATAAAATTATGAGGGTACAGATAGGGTAAATGTAAGCAGGCTTTTTCCACTGAGGTTGGATGAGACTACAACAGGAGGCCATGAGTTAAGGGTGAAACGTGAAATGTTTAAGAGGAACATGGGGGGAACTTCTTCACGCAAAGGGTGGTGAGAGTGTGGAAATAAGCTGCCCACATAAGTGCTGGATGCAGGGTCAATTTCAACATTTAAGAGAAATTTGGATCGGTACATGGATGAGAGGGGTATGGAAGGCTATGTTCCAGGTCAATGGGACTAGGTAGGATAATGATTCAGCACAGTCTAGACGGAGCGAAGGGCCTTTTTCTGTGCTACAGTGTTCTATGACTCTATGTTGTTAATGTATTTGTATAAAGACAACAGGTATTGCCTGTAACCATGACCCTCATCCAAACGTAGCTGTTCTTCACGCTTTCTGTACCAGGAGCATCTATTGTGAGGATACTCCTCAAGTGCCCCATCCCAATAGCTGAAGAACTGTTCGAAAAATCAATGTAAATGCATCAAGGATGCAGTCTTCAATGGAAGAAGCAAAGGGTAACATCAATCACTATATTTGGACACATAACTTTGATTGACTGTAAATTAAGAGAAAAAATGAAGAATCTTTTTAAAATTTGTTTGCTGCATGAGACAGATTGAAAGCCATTATCTTACCAAATGAATCCTGTGCAGTAAATCCAAGTACAATCAGAGGTCAAATAAATCATAACTTTTCTCAGTTTTTCTTGTCACAACAATAATGTCACATCTGCACCTTCGCACAAGAATGGAGTTAATCTACAGGAAAGGTGGAAAACATTGAGCTGTAATACACAGAGGAAACCTGCATTTACCCTTATTAAGATGATGGATAGCATTCTGACAGGCTGCATCACTGTCTGATATGGAGGGGCTACTGCACAGGACTGAAAGAAGCTGCAGACAGTTGTAAATCTAGTCAGCTCCATCTTGGGTACTAGCCTACAAAGTACCCAGGACATCTTTAGGGAGCGGTGTCTCAGAAAGGCAGCATCCATTATTAAGGACCTCCAGCACCCAGGGCATGCCCTTTTCTCACTGTTACCATCAGGTAGGAGATACAGAAGCCTGAAGGCACACACTCAGCAATTCAGGAACAGCTTCTTCCCCTCTGCCACCTGATTCCTAAATGGACCTATGGACACTACCTCAGTTTTTTTTAATACACAGTATTTCTGTTTTTTGCATGTTTTTTAAATCTATTCAATATACATGATTGATTTACTTGTTTATTTATTATTATTATTTTTTTTTCCTCTGTGCTGGATTATGTATTGCAATGAACTGCTGCTGCTAAGTTAACAAATTTCACGTCACATGCCGGTGATAATAAACCTGATTCTGATTCTGATGTGCTCTAAGTTATGTCAGTTCTTTCACTGAAGTGTGGAGAATGAGACCTGCTCTAATCAAGCAACCAGAAATGTTCTTCCAGTCCCTTCTGCACAACATCATAAAAACCATGGCAAGCCCTAGAAAACCTGATCTTTTTCTATATCTGGAAAGACACCTCTCAAAGTTTACTGTGAGGTTTAATGCTTCAGCACAAACCTTTTTTGACGATCAAGACATCAAGCCTGCTCCCATTGGTGGTTTACTGGGCAACAGTGAATCTTGCCCTCAAGCATATTTTAGATACATTAATTGCTCAATACATTATCTTTAAAAATTCACTGACCTGATTAGCAAACCGTTCAACATACACTTCCATGCCAATGTAGGCAACCCTTATAACATTCAGTCAGATCAAATGAGCGAGCCACATCATTTTCACGCCTGTAACCAGACTTCAGAAACAGACTGGCTGAGCTCTCTCAGCAAGAAATTAATAGAACAAAGGAACTAACTCACTACCTATACATCCCACCCACCCAGGTCATTGGACATCTGTGGAAGAGTCTGTAAGTACCACATTCACTGAGCTCAGAAACACAGGAGAAGCAAGCCATCTTCAATTCCATAAGACCAAAAGACATAGGAGCAGAATTAGGCCATCTGGCCCATTGAGTCTGCTCCACCATTCAAACATGGCTGATTCTTTTTTCACTCCTCCTCAACCCCAGTTCCCGGTCTTCTCCCCATAACCTTTGATGCCATGTCCAAGCAAGAACCTATCAACCTCTGACTTAATTCACCCAAAGACCTGGCTTCCACAGCTGCATGTGGTAACAAATTCCACAAGTTCACCACCCTTTGGCTAAAGAAATTTCTCCGCATCTCTGTTTTGAAAGGGTGCCCCTCTATCCTGAGGCTGTGCCCTCTTGTCCTAGACTCTCCCACCATGGGAAACATCTTTTCCACATCTATTCTGTCATATTCTTTCAATATTCAAAAGATTTCAATGAGATCCCCTCCTCATCCTTCTGAATTCCAGCGAGTACAGACCCAGAGCCATCAAACATTCCTTGTTTGATAACTTTTTCATTCCTGGAATCATCCTTGTGAACATCCTCTGGACCCTCTCCAATGCCAGCACATCTTTTCTAAGATGAGGGGCCCAAAACTGTTCACAATACTCAAGGTGAGGACTGACCAGTGCCTTATAAAGCCTCAGCATCACATCCTTGCTTTTGTATTTTAGACCTCTTGAAATGAATGCTAACATGGCATTTGCCTTCCTTACCACAGTCAACCTGCAAGTTAACCCTTAGGGTGTTCTGCAAAAGGACTCAGAACTCCCTTTGCATCTCAGATTTTTGGATTTTCTCCCCATTTAGAAAATAGTCCCACATTTATTTCCACTACCAAAGTGCATGACCATGCATTTTCCAACACTGTATTTCATTTGCCACTTTCTTGCCCATTCTCATAATCCATAAGATATAGGAGCAGAAGTAGGCCATTCAGCCCATCGAGTCTGCTCTGCCATTCAGTCATGGGCTGATCCAATTCTTCCAGTCATCTCCATCCCGCTACTTTCACCCCATACCCCTTGGTGTCCTGGCTAATCAAGAACCTATCTATCTCTGCTTAAAGTGCACCCAATGACTTGGCCTCCACAGCTGCTTGTGGCAATAAATTCCACAGATTTACCACCCTCTGACTAAAGTAATTTCTCCGCATCTCAGTTCTAAAAGGATGTCCTTCAATCCTGAATTCCAAGAAATAACTTTGTCATATCTAATCTGTTTAGGCCTTTTAACATTCTGAATGTTTCTCTGAGATCCCCCGTCATTCTCCTGAACTCCAGGGAATACAGCCCAAGAGCTGTTAGACATTCCTCATACGGTAACCCTCTCATTCCTGGAATCATTCTCGTGAATCTTTTCTGAACCCTCTCCAATGTCAGTATATCCTTTCTAAAATAAGGAGCCCAAAACTGCACACAATACTCCAAGTGTGGTCTCTCGAGTGCCCTATACAGCCTCAACATCACATCCCTGCTCTTATATTCTATACCTCTAGAAACGAATGCCAACATTGCATTCACCTTTTTCACAACTGACTCAACCTGAAAGTTAATCTTTAGGGTATCTTGCACAAGGACTCCCAAGTCCCTTTGCATCACTGCATTTTGAATTCTCTCCCCATCGAAATAATAGTCTGCCCGTTTATTTCTTCCACCAAAGTGCATGACCATATGCTTTCCCACATCGTATTTCATTTGCCACCTCTTTGCCCACCTCCAAGTCTCCCTGCAAGCTCTCTGTTTCATCAACACTACCCACTCCTCCACCTATCTTTGTATCATCAGCAAATTTAGCCACAAATCCATTAACACCATAGTCCAAATCATTGACATACATTGTAAGAAGCAGTGGGCCCAACACCGACCCCTGTGGAACTACACTGGTAACTGGCAGCAAGCCAGAATAGGATCCCTTTATTCCCACTCTCTGTTTTCTGCCAACCAGCCAATGCTCCACCCACTCTAGTAACTTCCCTGGAATTCCATGGGCTCTTATCTTGCTAAGCAGCCTCATGTGCGGCACCTTGTCAAAGGTCTTCTGAAAATCCAAGTACACCACACCTACTGCATCTTTTTTGTCCACCCTGCTTGTAATTTCCTCAAAGAATTTCAGTAGGTCTGTCAGTCAGGATTTTCCTTTCAGGAAATTATGTTGGCTTTGGCCTATCTTGTCATGTGCCTCCAGGCACTCCGTAATCTCATCCCTAACAATCGATTCCAACAACTTCCCAACCACTGATATTAGGCTAATGGGTCTATAGTTTCCTTTCTGCTATCTCCCACTCTTCTTAAATAGCAGAGTAACATTTGCAGTTTTCCAGTCATCCAGTATAATGCCAGAATTCATCGATTACTGAAAGATTATTGTTAATGCCTCCACAATTTCTACAGCTACTTCCTTCAGAACCCAAGGGTGCATTCCATCAGGTCTATGAGATTTTTCCACCCTCAGACCATTCAGCTTCCTGAGCACCTTCTCAGTTGTAATTTCCACTGCACAAACTTCACCTCCCTGACACTCTTGAATGTCTGGTATACTGCAGACGTCTTCCACTGTGAAGGCTGATGCAAAATACGCATTCAGTTCCTCTGCCATCTCTGCATCTCTTATTACAATATCTCCAGCATCATTTTGTATTGGTTCTATATCTACCTTCGACTCTCTTTTATCCCTTATATAGTTAATAAAGCTTTTAGTATCTTCTTTGATATAAGTCACCAGCTTCCTCTTATAATTCATTTTTTCCTTCCAAATGACCTTCTTAGTTTCCTTCTGCAAGTTTTTAAAAGCTCCCTTATCCTCTATCTTCCTACTAGCTCTGGCTTCCTCGTATGCCCTCTCTTTTTGCTTGTACTTTGGCTCTGTCTTCACTTGTCAGCCATGGTAGTGCCCTTCTTCCCTTTGAAAATTTCTTCTTATTTGGAATATATCTGCCTTGTAATTCCTTCATTTTTCACAGAAACTCCAGCCATTGTTGCTCTGCTGTCTTTCCTGCAAATGTCCCTTTCCAGTCAACTCTGGCCAGTTCCCCTCTCATGCCATTGTAATTTGCTTTACTTCACTGAAATACAGACACATTGGATTTTATTTTTCCCTCTCAAATTTCTAAGTCCTTCTGCATCCTACCTGTTTCCTCAACACTACCTGCCCCACCATCAATCTTCATATCATCTGCAAACTTGGTAACACAGCCATCTAGTCCATCATCTAAATCTTTTATATACAGCATAAAAAGAAGTGGTCCCAACACCAACCCCTGTAGAACACTACTAGTCACTGGCAACCAACCAGAAAAGGATCCTTCTATTCCCATTCATTACCTCCTACCAATCAGCCAATGCTTTAACCATGTTAGTAACTTTCCTGTAATACCATGGGCTCTTAACTTGGTAAGCAGCCTCATATATGGCACCTTCTCAAAGGCCTTCTGAAAGTCCAAATATACGACATCCACTGCATCCCCTTTATCTATCCTACTTGTAATCTCCTCAAAGAATTCCAACAGGTTCATCAGGCAGGAATTTCCCTGAAGGAAACCATGCTGACTTTGTACTATCTTGTCCTGTGTCACCAAGTACTCCATCACCTCGTCTTTAACAATTGACTCTAACACTTTTCCCAACCACTGAGGTCAGGCTAACTCGTCTATAATTTCCTTTCTACTGCCTTCCTCCTGTCTAAGGGGATTCCAAGGGATTGCCTGAGACCGAAATACGATTATGAATTCCAGGAGGCAGGCATGGACAACATGGGACTCACTGGACTGACAACTTTCATAATGATACTGCAAAATAAAAAAATCTAATAAAAACTTTGTGATCATCTCCACACCACTAATTCTTTGCACCATAGTTGTGGGATAAATTCAGATGACTCAAAATCTCTTCACATCTGGCCGTGAACAGCCACCAGCTCCAAATATAGCATATTAATGAATCATTTCTTCAATTACTTTGATGTTACAACATCTCAGTTCTTTCTGATAATGGCACCTCATGTAAACTCAGGATCTCTGATTTGCAGGTGTAAACAGTAAAGATTATGTTGTTGTACTGGCAATGTCATTAAGTTTCTTTCAGCACTGTCTTATTGAGTGGAATTCTTATCTCATGATAGGCTCTTCACATGGTGGTCTGGTAAGCTTCCTGGACCTGCTGACACAGTATACCTTCTTCCGAGCAAGGACTGTTTTGCCAAAGATTTTGAAGTCTCTTTTGGTGAACGTGGGATCTACTCCTCCCCCTCCCTCCCATTGCTGCCAAAATAAATGTTACTGCTGTGAGTCTGCCATAAGGATTATCATTCGAGCAAAGTGTCAGACACACAAAATTGGACGACGTTTTGTTGTGGGAATCACACAGGTCCCATTTTACCATATCTAGTGTTTCAAATTGGATTGCAGCTAATTGACATATTTTTTGTAGGAGCATCTAATGGATTCTAGGCCAAGCATGTTCTGATGCTCCAAAAATGGGCACAATTCTGGTGAATTGATATTTCAACTCATGACAATTTCAAGGCAAGTATGCAGTAAAGATTATACAGACTAAAGATTAATTAAAATTAAAGTGTCAAGAAATTCATTCCTGGTCAATTGTGCTAAATAATTGTGATTCTATGTTCTACTCCAGATATTAAATTTGGTTCCTTGGAAGCCAATGAAGTAGAACATGCAATCATTATGTTAGTTAGCGTGGGATTTATTCCACCCCCATCTCACACATAGTAACATGCCCATGCTTATTTTGAAAGAAAAATCTCTGTAAAATCAGAAGTGCTAACAGCTTTTGCAATCAGCTGAAGTGTCAACAAGACGATTAGCAACCTTTTGGTTACAGTGAATCGTATACACCAACCCTCCAGCAGCTGAACAATCTCTAGGGGAAACCATAATAATATTAATCCACATATTTGCTCATTTCAAAGAAAAGCCATTTAATTTAAAACAAAAACCTTTCTCAACATTTCCTTGCCATCTTTAATTCTTTCCTGTATACCACAGTAGTCATCATACATGTGCCAGGACTCGACCCCTATATTTGCACTCTTTCCATTTCCTCACTACACTCCAACTTTCTCTTCTCAGTTAATAATATTAAGTCCAAACCATTTAATGGCAATATTTTCATTTAAATGTAAATCAGCATGCAAAGGTAAAGACTCATAATACAGGGAACTATCAGGATTACAGAAAATTAAAGAAGTGACTGAGAAATAGGATGTTAAAATCACAAACGTTGCAGGACTGAAAGAAATAGGCATATTCACAGTCCTGTTAGAAATCATGGAGCTGGAGTTGTTATACAGCAAAGGTGCAAGGTGATGGAAGTCACTTTAGAAGAGCATTGTTTTTGCATCGAAAGGAACAGTGTCACTTGATGAGAAATTCTGCTCCAAGCCTGTCTGCTGGATTTAGTAATTCATTTGTTCATCCACCGGTTTTATGGAAAAGTAACTACTGAACCAAGAAAGACTTCAATTGACAGTGTTATGGGGACAACACTCTGTTAATGGTTTGTGTCTAGTAGGATAAACAAAAAAATCACGGATGTTAGGAAGGAGACAGGAAGACTCTTCATGGAAATGCCCAAAATAAATAGAAGAAAAAGAAATCAGAGGACTAGCCAAATAAAACTGTAGAAATAAAACTATCAAATTGAATATTGCTGAATATCTGTCAGTTAATCTACTGACATGCAGAAAGATCACCAGGAGCAACTTAATAAGCTGAGAATTTGCAGTTACCCATTCAGGGCAGCTGTAGTTTATGTGCTGACTTTGGCCTATTTACCACGAGCCTCCAAAGTACCTGAAACCCTCATCCTTATAATGAACTCCAACATCTTACCAACCACTGAAGTCAGGCTAACTGCCCTATAAATGTTGCTATAGTATCTACTTCCTTTGTGGCACATTTCATGCACCCCTCCTCCAACTCAGTGTATTAAAAAAAAACTCACCCCTTCCCTACTCATGCCCGCCATAATAACCTACTCATTCTGGTACTTGACATTTCCATACTGGAAAAAAGATTCTACCCTATCAATGCCATTTCTTTAGTGAACTTGACAAAATATCAAAACACTTTACATTGAGCATAGCCACATTTGTGTTGCTGGATTTCACACCCTCAGAATTTATACAGCTCGCAACAAAGCACATAACAAAATGATGGCATTTACCAAGACAAATTGAGAGAATCCGCAACATTCAGGTCAACAATTTTACATTCACTTTACAGTTCATATCCCTTGCTAAAAAATCTGACAATATAAAGTGCAATGTGCAATGCAAAGCCCTATGTTATAGATCTAGATCTGTAATCATTGGGAATATATCTCCCCCTCCAAGATGCAAATGAGAATTATAGATACATATCTTCCAAACTAAAATAGTGCTAAAGGTACAAACGTCCATCTGCAGTTTTATGCAATATATTATGTTGAACTTTCAAACAGAACAAAATTTAAGTTTCTAAGCAGCACTTAATGAATTCACTAATTAGCTTCTCAGCATTCTGCCTCCCCTCACCACTTCCCCCAACCTAACAGGGATGTGAAACTATTTAAAGCAATGATTACACCTTCATTTGATAAAAGTCGCTCATTCTGCCAATTTTACACAAATGCTTACTTTATGGTGCTATCTTTCCACTGGTCATATTTCAAAATATGAGATGTTGGAAAAGAAGAATTGACCTTGATCACAATTCTACTTAATTTAGAAAAGCAAATGAAAACACTTCCTGCTTCCTCAATATCGAGCTGAAAGTACAAAGATGTTCAAGGAATTCTTTTCCAATGCATTATTGCTAAATGGCATTTGTAAGTCTTTAATTCTAAAACCATATTTATATGATAATCAAGCAACACACACAAAATGCTGGTGGAACGCAGCAGGCCAGACAGCATCCATAGGAAGAAGCACAGTCGACGTTTCAGGCCGAAACCCTTTGTCAGGACTGGTATGATAATGATTTTCATTACATGATAATAAAATGTTACTTGATTTTTTTTGCATGACAAAACCTTCACAGCAGTATAAAATAGAAGCATGTACATTTTTTTTTGTACCAGAGAAAACTATTGCCTTGACTTACCAGCACAACCCTGTTTCTTGTTATTCCCTACAATGCAGGGAATCTGTTTTTGCTACTTGCTATTAACAGCTAATTACAAGTACAAAAAGCACTTTCAATTCAGCTATTCATCTGAAACTGGTCTTAGCCAAGTCATTTTAAATGTATTTCATAATAAAAAAAAGGCAGCCATTCAGTGGAAAGACTGCATGCTGGTTCTCAGAACAAAGCAGCATTGGTCAGATTGCACTTGGAGTTTTGGGAGCAGTTCTGGGCCCTTATCAAAGAAAGGATGTGCTGGTGTTGGAGAAGGTTCCCAACAATGATTCAGGGAATGAAAGGTTTATCATATGAGGAGCATTTGATGATTCTGGGTCTGTACTCGCTGAAGGTTAAAGTGGATCTCATTGAAAGCTATTGAATATTGAAAGGACTATATAGAGTGGATGTGGAGAGAATGTTTCCGATAGTGGGGAGGTCCTGGACCAGAGGGCACAGGTTAGAATAGAAGGATGTCTACTTAGAACAGAGATGAGGAGGAAGTTCTTTAGCCAGGGGGCGGTGAATCTATGGAACTCATTGCCATAGATACTTGTAGAGATCAAGTCATTGGGTACATATAAAGCAGTGGCTGATAAGCTCTTGATAGTAAAGCTGCCAAAGGTCACTAAAAAAAAAGCAGGAGAATGAGGTTGAGAGGGATAATAAATCAGTCATGATGGAATAACAGAGTAGACTCGATGGACCAAATTGTTATGGCTTGTTACTCTTGAAACTCATCAGAAGAAAAACACAGGAGCTGGGAAACGGGTCTACAATAACTCTTAACCCCACATAATGCAACCTCCGTCAAGGGCAAGTTCATTTCTGAGCTGGTAAAGATGGGGGAACTGGAATTTTGCAGCATAATCCAGCCATTTTGGACGGCCATGTAGACCTACAACAGTGTGGGGTCTTTTCTGGTTTCCCTGTGGACCATTTCTACCATAAAAGGGAGACGTTTGATTTGCATTAGGGAGAATATCTCAAGGAGTGTCCTCTTTTGTAAATTTTTCAGGTATTTCCGTTTCCAAAGGTAAACAGGACAATCCATCAGCATCTCCATGATTAGCTGTCCTCTTGAATTCAATCTTATAATTGTGTCCTCCAAGAAACAGCCCATCTCTGCATTTGTGCTGCTGCTGTTATTGAACACCCTTCCATATATTGAAAATGAACACTAGTGGTTGATGATCAGTAATGAGGGTAAACTCCTTCCCATACAGAAATATTTTACACCCCAAACCAAACTCAAAGCCTCTCTGTCAATCTGTGTGCAGGTTTTTTTCTGCAGCAGTATGGGAGAGTGATGCAAAGACTGTGGGTATTCACTTCCATCACTCATAACATGTGACATGACTGCACCTGTACCATAAGGCAAGGCGTCACCGGCAAGCTTCACTAGGAGATGTGGATAATATGCAAGTACAATATCTAACGTCACCATTTCCTTTGCCTTTTGGAAAGCCACCTCACACTGCTTTGTCCATTGCCATTTCTACCCGATCTGTAGTAATGAGTTCAAGAGGTGAAGCTCAGTCAACAGGAACCTGTCATAGTAACTAACAAATCCTAAAAAGGACCACAACTGTGGCACACCCTTTGGCCATGGGGCATCCACCAGGGCTTGAATTTTCTCAGCACACTTGTGGAATCCCTGTGCATCAATGAACACAGTTAGCAATGTGTGGTTTAACTTGCCACATCACGCTCTCAGTCCATTATCTTCTAATCTTTTTAACGCTGCCTTAAGATTTTGGAGATGTTCCTTCTTACCCTCTTCAATAACAATTATGTCATCCAGGTAACAATGAACACCTGGTCAGCCTTGCATCACCTGGTACATGGCTTTCTGCCAAAATGCAGGTGCAGATGCTACTCCAAAAATAAGCCTATTATAGTGATAAAGCCCTTTGTTAGCATTTATGGTGAGAAACATTTTAGAATCTTCTCCCATCTCCATCTGTAGGTAGGCCTCAGGCTAGTCCACTTTGCTGAACTGTCCCCACCCCACACCATCCAGAAAAGTTTGCAGAGATGTCCTTTATCCTAGGCAGAGGGTATTGATCTACTTTCAGTCCTGGATTGATGGTGACCTTAAAATCACCACTGATGCTGACAGATCCATTCTTCTTGGCTACTGGGACCATTGGTATTGCCTATGGACTCCAGTCAAGCTTGGAAAGAATCCCTTCAGGCTCTATGCAATCTAGCTCACTGACTACTGTATCACGGATGGTATAGGAACTGGTCAGATTTGTAAGACTTGGGTGTGGCATTTTCATTCAACACTATTTTACCTTTGATATGTTTGAGTTTTCCAACACCATCTTTGAACAGTGCTGTGATATCATCCAGTACCTTTCTTAATTCACTTTCAGCTGACTCTATTACAGGGAATGTGACATGCAAATGGTGGATGGATCTTTATCAAGTTGTAGTTTTCTCAGCAAATCACGGTCCCACAATGTTGGTCCTGCTGTTTTCACGACATACAAGCACAAAGTGGCTTGTTGGTTGTTGTATTTCACTGCTACAAATGGCATTCACACAAGAGTTATCTTTTCTCTAGTACATGTTCTTAGCTAGATATCTGCAGGCTTCAGTTCAGTATCTTTCAAACTCATTTTGTGGAATGACTGAAACAGCCAAACCAGTGTCCAATTCCATTTTAATTAATTTGCCGTTCACTTCTGCTGCAAGCTATATTGCTTGTCTCTTGTTAGTTTACACATTGTAAATCTCATAGCTAGCCAGTCCTGTGTAACTCTCAAAGTTCAAAGTAAATTTATTATCAAAGTACAGTAACCCAATAATCTACCTGTGTATCACAAAGTCTTAAGAACAACATCCAACTTCAGACAGACAGCACCCAAAATCAGAAATCACCCTGGGTATCAATATAGCAAAAAAATATTAAGCAAATATAATTTCATGTTAGATTAATATTTCAGGAATGTTATATGCAGCAGTAATAAATATGCATTCATTTCTGATACTACAATAAGTCATACATCAAATTTAACATTTGCCGCAGGATTGTATTCTGTCATTGAAAAACTAAATGGAATTGGAATGGGAGAAATGCTTTTTTTTAATGGTTAGCTACAAATAGCACAAAACATACAGTCATCCTTGATCTAGAGGGGCTACTTCAGGAAAAAAGTATTTTTACTCCATAAAACAAAGAGTGCTGCAGTATATTTTGGCTTTAGTGGTGGTCGAACTCAACTCCTAGTACAACAGAGAGCAGTAGCAACAGCTTCCTTCTTCAAGGAAGTCAAAAGGCAGCCTATATCCCCCCCAAAGATACTTTGAAAGCAAAGCTCCTATCTTCACATATCCAAGCAGCAAAACATCTGGGTAGAAAATTTCAAACCAAGTAATCTCTGAGATCTGCTATCTACTGAACACAGAGCTCTGGCTATGCTCCACGCATACCTGGATTACTCAGGTATGAAGATAACGATCAGAATGACCTTGAACTTTGATTTGGGTTTCACAGAGTTAAACAGCTTTAGATATTCTAAGTGTAGGGTGATAAATACCACATTAAACCTCTAAGCTCATGATAGGTTAGATGCTCTCTGCTCAAGGGGATTTCCTCTCTTTTTTTTGAGTTGACAATAGCAAGCATTGTAAATGTGTATTTTCCCAGGTAATGAATACAGTGGATTCAGATTAATTGGGCCATTGGGAAATCAGGTGAGCCACTTATTGGGACAACTCTTAAAGGGCAAAAACTAATCAAGAAAACAGCCAGGATTCTCTTGGTTTATTTGGGAAACTATGCCGCTTAATTGGGACAGGAGAGTCGTGCCGAAGTTAGGAACAATGAGGAATTTGAAGGTATTAACAATCATCTTGAATTTTATAATGAAAACGAAGATTTGGAGAATGCAATCTTCCAAACCATTCTATGAAGGCAGTCCATTATCTGCATTATGTTTCTGCACTAATTTTGTTATCTTACTGTCAATGAAAAGACCACGGCAGTGTTCTCTGAGCACTGGATGAATTCCTCCACTGATAACTATTATGAACTAGTTTTATAGCACTGTCGTAGTATTGTTAGTGTTCTAATTTGTTCTGTCTTTCACTTAAATACATAATTTGTTACTCAGTTAAACCGCAGTTTACCTTTTTTTATACATTTTTCATTACTTCCATGAAATTTCAGCTAATTGGGGCAGTCGTTTAATTGGGCCAAATCGTACTGGTCCTGATGTGTCCCAGTTAACCAGAATTGAGCACCAGCCTACGCACACATGCAGAATAAAGAATCCATATAGGAACTTCCATTTTTCACTGCTGCATAGTACCCCAATGTACAAAACAGGTGGAAACAATTGGTCAAGGTTTCCTTGCTATTCTGCCAGGTCAAAGGACTGGGGAAACAACCTCTCAGGTAGCACATGCAAAATAGATTCCACTTGGATCTGGAAACCTGATTCCCTGTCCTTACATGATTGTTCACATACTTTGTTGGGCATGCATCTTACTGTCAGGTGTCCCCTCATGACAAATCTGGTCACAGGGCAGGAAGTCATGTCCTTACTACCTTCAATAGCAATTCAAAGATTCAAAGATTCAAGATTCAAAAAACTTTATTGTCATTCTAACTATACATCAGCTCTGCAGGGCAGAATGAGACAGCGTTTCTCAGGATCAGTGCAATCATAACATAACAAATGCAAGACTAAATAATAAACATAACAATAAATAGTAAAACACAACAGCCACATGTCAGTTAAAATCAGTTATAAGTGTCCAGTGCAAGTTAAAAGTGTCCAAAGCAGAGTCAGGTAGAGCAGCTATTTAGCAGTCTGACTGCCTGTGGGAGGAAGCTGTTTAGTAGCCTTGCGGTTTTAGTTTTGATGCTCCTGTAACGTTTGCCTGATGGCAGAAGAACAACCAGTTCATGGAGAGGGTGTGAGGGGTCTTTAATGGTGTATTGTGTCTTCTGGAGGCATCGACTCTGAAGGAGGTCTTGGACAGAAGGTAGGGAGACTCCAGTAACCTTCTCTGCTCCCCTAACCACCCTCTGCAAGGCTTTTTTGTCGACAGCACTGCAGCTGGAGTACCAGGTTGTGATGCAAAAGGTCAGCACACTCTCAACCACGCCTCTGTAGAATGTAGTTCAGATGTTAGTGGGGAGTGATGCTTGTTTAATCTTCCTCAGAAAGTGCAATCCCAATAAATACATGCTGGCCTTTCAGCAATAACCACATACCATAAGCGATATCAAATAAAAAGAGTAACCAGTCCTCATGCACACTTGTCATATTGTTAGTACTATAAACCCAACGTTCATTTAGGCACAGTATAATCAAGCTGCAGCAGAAAGGTTTCTCGTGTAGCGCTGCGGGGAGTTACAGCTCGGTACAATGAGCAATTTTTTGGAGTCGGAGATGGCCAAACTTCACATGATGTTGCCTCTCCTGAGGCTGGCAGCATACTGGGAAACCTGGCTGATGGGTAATGGCATGAGAACTGACAAAATATCTGTCACAGGAGCATAATGGTTTCGTCTGCACTGGAAACAGACAGGTGATTTGAATTTCACAAGGCCACTGCCATTCCGTTGGGCACGACTTACTCACACTGGCAACGGAGAGACTGCTGGAATGCTATGAAAATCCCAAAGCTATAGTAACAGTGGAATCCAGAGCTTTGCTGGCAATTAGCCTAGGTTGGTTGACAATCATTCTACAATGTTTCTTTAACAATGAAAGCTGAGGCTTTAGCAAACACTGTACACTGTATCTGGGAATGTAAAGATTGACGTGAAACTGTAAAGCAAAGGCTCAAGGTTCCACAAAGCAATGTTCCTATACATCTAATGTAGTCTTTCAAGTAGACCTCTCAATTCTCTAAGCAATATTTACTTAGGAGCCATAGGAGATGAAGTAAGCCATTCAGTGCATCTCTTTTACCTTCCATCTAACCTGCTTCACCATTCAGTCATGGCTGGTTTTTATTTTAACCTAGATTCTCTGGCTTTCTCCTCATAACCTCATAAAAACAGGATGTACTGCCAAGGCTTTATAAGTTGTTGGTCAGACTGCAATTGGAATATTATGAGCAACTTTGGGCCCATATCTAAAGAAAGATGTGCAAGCCCTAGAGAGGATCAAGAGGTGGTTCACAAAATTGATCCTGGGAATGAAAAGCTTAACCCATGAGGAATTTTTGATGTCCCTAGTCCTGCAATCAATGGAGAGCAGAAGGATGAGGGAAGCCCTAGAGATGGCAGAGATGTTTCCATTAGTAAAAGATTCTAGGATCTAAAGGTACGGCTTCAGAATAAAAGGATGTCCCTTTAAAACTGAAATGAGGAGCGATTTCTTCAGGCATCTGTGGAATTTGTTAAAACAGAGAGCTATGAAGGCTATGCTATTGGATGTATTTAAGGCCGAGACTGATAGGACTTGCACTGGCTTTATCCTCATTTGAGTTCTTTCCCTACAGCAAAGCTGGGTGATTTTGTCTTCTGGGGAGCAGGTCTATAGGTTACCTTTTCCTTGACCAGCTGTAATACAATAACAACAAAAGGACTTGTCTTATGAAGATCCTACCAATAATCTATCCAACACTGCCAATGATATGTCTATTTCTGAGCTGAAGACTGAGAATATCAGCTACTGTAGTCAATGTCTGGTATCTCAGCAACATCAGGTGCAATTTCTTTGATATTTGATCTGAAAACGTTTGGTTAAGATGAAAGGTGGCACATGTTAGGAGAGCACATTCAAGAATCAATTCAAGCTAAAATAATATTCAGATGGAGTTTAACATGAGTGTGAAAAAATGGATTAGATGCAAGTGTATCATCTGCATCAATGGACCCTTGATCAATTGCTGACTCAGTCTGCTTATTGACAACATGCCAAACAGAAAGAAGTATATTAATGAGAGCCTTGCCTGACGTTGGTCCATTTTGCTCGAATAGATGCAGCGTGTATAAAGTGTGAAATATGAAGATGAGTGTTGGAGGAGGGAAGATGATTGTAGCTAACCAAGGTGATCCAGTGAGCTAGCTGATCAATGATCTGACTGGATGGCTTGTTGGAACTGTAAGCATGCTCCAAGTGCCCATCTCTTCCACAAGCAGCTCTGGGGAAGAGGCCACAAATCAGGAGACTTGTGACATTGTGAGATAATGGACTGTGGGCTTGATATTTTTTCTGAAGAAACAGCTCCAACGTGGCTCCTACAACCTGAGCTCCATGCTGAACTCTGAACCCCGCCTTTATGAACTTTGCAGGTACTCCAGCTGACCATGCTGGCTTCCTCAGGCTTTCTGGCTTCCTCCTGCATCCCAAAGGTGTGCTGGCTGCAAATCTAAATGGCCACTGTAAACTGCCCCTCATGTAGGTGGGCAGTAGGGGAATCAAAGGGTATTATATGATAAAATGTTGCATAGGGAAGTGGGAAAATGAGATCGATGGATTGCACTGAACACCATCAATAACTGTAATCTCGTCAGTTGAATAGCCTTCTACGCCAGAAGGAAAACATGGAATGCAATGGTAAGACAATGTAAATGGAGCCAAACAGTCAATACATGGAGGCCGCTGCTCTGTGCATTGCATTGAAGAACTCCTGGGATCAAGTTTTTGTAGCCTGATTAGTTCCTAGCAAAAGCAGAATTCCACAAGGAGCTATGAAACACACAACCGTCATTCCTCGAAGTGTTAATTCCTTGAATTTCCTGCTCATGCTTTCCCACTTCAGGTCCCCTCTTTGAAGATGATTTTTAAAATATGTTTTTTAATCAAGTACTTAATCACCTCCAATCTGTTCCTCCATGAATCATCTATTTTCCTACAACTCTGTGAAGGGCCTGGGGACATTTTTACTACATTAAGGGGCTCGTAAATTCAATCCATTGTTATCAAAAGAAAATTATTTCAGCCTCACAAACACACACAGATGTTCAGCAAATCATTAAAAAAGTGACAGCACTTATTAAATAGACTTTCCAGCAGTTGAGGAACGGTATATCATTTAACAGATAAAAGTGATGATGGACTATGCTCTAATCAGCTTTAATAAGTTACAGTGTTGTTCTGTTGTATTGGAACGGTAACTTATTGTTTTCATCTGGTGGAATTGCCATTTTATTGTCTTGCTTGATCAATATATAAAAAAAGCTATTACCACAAATCTCTCACACTTTGGGCCGCTTGCTTTGAACTTGTATGGTTATTAACACTTTTGCCTTTGTTTGCAGGAACTCTCATATATTCTAACTGAATTAATTCTTGATTTTAGGCTATTTTCTAACTTACATGTGGTAAATGACAAACCAGAGGAAGCAATAGCAGATTTATCAAAGTTCGAAGTACACTTATTATCAAAGTATTTATAGATGATACAACCTTGAGATTTGCCTCCTTACAGGCAGCCACAAAACAAAGAAACCCCAAAGGAACCCATTTTAAAAAACACCTTCAAACACCCAGTGTGCAGAGAAAAAATGTGCAAGCCTAAAAATAAGTAATCAAATAGCATTCAATACTGCACACACACAAAGCCAAGGATTGCTAGAGCCACAGCAGGCCACAGGCCCAGTTCAACGTAGAGCTAAGTAAAAGACACAAAGCAACAAACAGAACAGTCTCATCCCCCACCCCTGGTCCCGACACCCTGAGCTTTTCAATCTGGCCCGGTGCTTAAATCGTCCAAACATTGGGTCGTTCCTCACTCTGGGACAATTCTGGGACCTAAACACCAACGCCTCTTTTCAGCATGTATTTGACCTTTTTAATTCTGCCCAGCGCTTACCTCAATCAGACATTGGGACTTTCCTTGCACCCACCTCCGCTTGCCTTTGCCTCCTCCTCCTGCGTCCCTTCACGTAGCCTCTCCTCTGCAGGCCGCCTCTCCATTGTTGGCGGTGATCATTATTAATTGTTATTAATAAGCTGTTTAATAATTGTCTTTGATTTTTATTTTGACTGGGTATCCCCATTGCCGTCTTAAACCGGAAAAATAGGTACAGCATGGAATCACCTCCGAGTGTCATCAATTCAAAATCCTGAACAAGAGAAAATCTGCAGATGCTGGAAATCCCAGCAACACTCACAAAACGCTGGAGGATCTCAGCAGGCCGAGCAGCATCAATGGAAAAGAGTACAGATGATGTATCGGGCCGTGACCCTTCATCCATTTTGTGTGTGTTAATTCAATATCTTTAAACTAACTAACAAACTAACATTGGAAAACAACTAGAATCCAGCCTTTGTAGTTTTTCCTGATATCTAGTAAACATCTTTACCCACCCTTCAATTAGTCTCCATATTTCTAATATTGTCATTTTTAACATCCTCAGTGTATTTGAATAATCACAGTGGAATTTTCATTATGATAGAAAGAATTTCAACTTCCAAGCACTTACTTTGTTGTAAGTGTTTAAGACTGTCAATAAAACAGCTACCTCTTCATGGAGGTGTTTAAAGTTTCGGTGATCAGGTATCAGTGGCTATCTTCACCTTTCTAGCTACAGAATTTACTTGACAGTAAAGAGAGTTTATCAACTGCAAAAATATCAACCAGTTAAACTCTGCAAAAGTCAATACAATACATATGCATTCTCAAAACCTTTGTGGTTTGCATCACTCCAGTTTTGTTAATATTATTTAGAGTCCTTCTTCACGATCTATTGATATTGATTAAAGTCAGAAAAGGCTTTGAAGAAACTACAGCACAGAAACAGGCCTTTTGGCCCTTCTTGGCTGTGCCGAACCATTTTCTGCCTAGACCCACTGACCTGCACACGGACCATATCCCTCCATACACCTCCCATCCATGTATCTGTCCAATTTATTCTTAAATGTTAAAAAAGAACCCGCATTTACCACCTTGTTTGGCAGCTCATTCCATACTCTCACCTCACTCTGTGTGAAGAAGCCCCCCCCAATGTTCCCTTTAAACATTTCCCCCCTCACCCTTAACCCATGTCCTCTGGTTTTTTTCTCCCCCTGCCTCAGTGGAAAAAGCCTGCTTGCATTCACTCTATCTATACTCATCATAATTTTATATACCTCTATCAAATCTCCCCTCATTCTTCTACGCTCCAAGGAATAAAGTCCTAACCTATTCAACCTTTCTCTGTAACTGAGTTTCTCAAGTCCCGGCAACATCCTTGTAAACCTTCTCTGTACTCTTTCAACCCTATTTATGTCCTTCCTGTAATTTGGTGACCAAAACTGAACACAACACTCCAGATTCGGCCTCACCAATGCCTTATACAACCTCATCATAACATTCCAGCTCTTATACTCAATACTTTAATTAATAAAGGCCAATGTACCAAAAGCTCTCTTTAAGACCCTATCTACCTGTGACGCCACTTTTAGGGAATTTTGTATCTGTATTCCCAGATCCCTCTGTTCCACTGCACTCCTCAGTGCCTTACCATTAACCCTGTATGTTCTACCTTGGTTTGTCCTTCCAACGTGCAATACCTCACACTTGTCTGTATTAAACTCCATCTGCCATTTTTCAGCCCATTTTTTCAGCTGGTCCAAGTCCCTCTGCAGGCTCTGAAAACCTTCCTCACTGTCTACTACATCTCCAATCTTTGTATCATCAGCAAATTTGCTGATCCAATTTACCACATTATCATCCAGATCATTGATATCGATGACAAATAACAATGGACCCAGCACTGATCCCTGTGGCACACCACTAGTCACAGGCCTCCACTCAGAGAAGCAATTCTCTACCACCACTCTTTGGCTTCTTCCATTGAGCCAATGTCTAATCCAATTTACCACCTCTCCATGTATACCCAGCGACTGAATTTTCCTAACTAACCTCCCATGCGGGACCTTGTCAAAGGCCTTACTGAAGTCCACATAGACAATATCCACTGCCTTCCCTTCATCCACTTTCCTGGTAACCTCCTCGAAAAACTCCAATAGGTTGGTCAATCATGACCTACCATGCACAAAGCTATGTTGACTCTCCCTAATAAGTCCCTGTCTATCCAAATGCTTGTAGATTCTGTCTCTTAGTACTCCCTCCAACAACTTACCTACTACCGACGTTAAACTTACTGGCCTGTAATTTCCCGGATTACTTTTTGATCCTTTTTTAAACAACGGAACAACATGAGCCACTCTCCAATCCTCCGGCACCTCACCTGTAGACAGCGACATTTTAAATATTTCAGCCAGGGCCCCTGCAATTTCAACACTAGTCTCCTTCAAGGTCCGAGGGAACACTCTGTCAGGTCCCGGGGATTTATGCACTTTAATTTTCCTCAAGACAGCAAGGGCCTCCTCCTTTTCGATCTGTACAGTTTCCATGATCTCACTACTTGTTTCCCTTAATTCTATAGACTTCATGCCAGCTTCCGTAGTAAATACAGATGCAAAAAACCTATTTAAGATCTCCCCCATTTCCTTTGGTTCCGCACATAGCCGACCACTCTGATCTTCAAGAGGACCAATTTTATCCCTTACAATCCTTTTGCTCTTAATATACCTGTAAGAGAATGACTAAAACTGAGATCAATATAGATTTATTATTTGAAACTGCCTGAAGTTGCTATGCCAGAGTTGTCACTCGGATTGGATATAGTAATACCGACAGGATTTCATGAAAGAAATTCTCCATTTAGGGATGGTCCAATTCTGTAAAATAAAACGTTGCACTTACTTTAAAATGACTAAAGCTTATACACACTTGGTTCCTTAAAATGACAATAATTATATTTAATTCAGTGGGACAGGCAGTGTTCATGCCTGACAGGTGAGAGTGTAACCACGTTGCTTACCTCTGCTGAACTGGCTGAAAATGGCCAACTGCACAGTCTGGATTATATCATTTCCCCTCCTCTGCTGGCAGCAGTAGCTGGTGCAAGTTAACATAGATTTTGGTTGTGTCCATTTCCTCTGTCAGTGAGTGTACTGCTCTTTGTGTAAACTGTTTGCTCACCTACCCTTAACGCTAAAATGTAATTAGAAATAAGGAAAGGCAATGGACAAGGCAGCCAGCTGAATGAGAGGACAATGGATTCCAAGGAGCTGCTCTGGGTTAATGTACTATGTGGTATTAAGAAATGTTTTTTTGTAAGTCCTGATTTATGCATTCAAATTTCATGTTAGTTGGTAATATCCAATTTGCCTGATACCAGCCAGCAACCTACAAGTTTGGCACTGAACTGCGGAAACTTTTTGGGCACTACTTTTATTAAATACGGTGTGTGCATGCTAATACACAGCAGCGACTTGTACGATGGCTTCAGAACTGACACATTTGATCATATGCCACTCTGAAAGGGGTTCTGATGTGGAAGGATATCCTGTATCAGCAGGGATGATAAGTATCACCTCATGCCCTTTCACCCTGAGCTCAGCCTTGTGTCATTCTACTCTTCCTTCACCCATAACAGCAAGGTATCAAAGGCCCAGCACTCCCTTTATCCCAGTGTATCATATAAGATCATTCATGGCCAACTTGCTGCTCAAGTTTACAGGCTGGGTGGTAAATTAAGATATAAAGAGGATGTAGAAAGTATAAAATGCATATCGTATGATGTTATCGCTTGTACTAGAAAAGCAATACAGTGTATTTCTTAATTGGTGAGAAACTGTGAAGTTCTGGATTCAGAGAGAGGAGTTTGTCCTGGTCGATGAGGTGCAAAAAATAAGCATTTGGGCATGGTAAACAAAGACAAAAGGGAGACACAAGAGATTCTGCAGATGCTGGAAATCTTCAGCAGCACACACAAAATACTGGAAGAACTCAGCAGGTCAGGCACATCTATGGAGGAAAATGAACAGTCCCCATGAAAGGTCTTAGTCCAAACATGAACTGCACATTTCCCCCCATAAATGCTGCCTGACCTGCTGAGTTCCTCCAGAATTTCGTGTGTGATGTAGGAAGGCAAAAGGCTTTATTAAAAAAGGAAGGATTTCTTCTGAGGTTGAAACAGGGATGTGGAAAGACGTTATCTGGAGTACTGTCTCAGCTCTCACCCAAGTGAAGTGTAGATCTATGCAATCGATTCCTTGAATGAGTCAGGTGACCTTTGAAAAGCAGAGTAAGCATGGTTTGGATTCCCTGTTTGGAGATATAAGAGGAGTCTCAATGATACAGAAAAGAATTCTGAGAAGGATTAACAGTAGATGCTAAAAAGTTCTTTCTTCACAGCAGAGAATGTAGAATTAGGTGACACAGTTTCAGAAATGGGGTCAGCTATTTAGGTCCGAGAAATTATAGAGTGGTTCTCGGTCTTTGGAACTCTCCACAGAAGGCTGTGAATGTTCAAGTCAGTGAGCAAATTTAGGGCTGACATTAATAGATTATTGGAAACTTTGAGGTCTAGGAGATTGGGCAGGAAAGTTAACTTCAGCAACCATAACCATTCTTGATCTTACTGGTTGGCACAGAGGGCTTACAGGGCCAATCCCAGCTTCCGTTTCCTTACATTGTGAGTAACTCAGCACTCTGTTCAGGCAAGTTCTCAGGCAATGTCTACAGTTAACCTTGTTCTACTATTGATGAATTGCTGACAGAATGTCCCAGAAAATTTCCTGATGTTTCAGAAGTACTCTTTACAAATCCAAATGCAATGACCATGAAATTGAGTACACCTTTCATACTTTAAATCAATATTGCCATCACTTCCAATCAGCCAGTTATTGATGCAGTGCTAATTGAAGTCATTGAAGTCACTAAAATGTTTTGCAGACTCTTAAATGAGCACAAGCCGGTATTGTTCATGTCAATCCACTTTTGAAGAGCCACAGGCAGTTATAAATTAAAATGCTTCACCATATTGGAATTTTATGCTAATGTGGGCCAAACCAGTGTTTCTGTTTATTCTGGTTCCACCTCTGTAGTCTAGTCAAAGATATCTGGCAAAAATTATAGATACATATAGCTCAAATGCCTAAGACTTTTGCACAGTACTGTAGTAATTTTATGTATTGCACTGTACTGCTACAGCTGCAAAAAAAAATATTCATGACATATGTGAGTGATGATAAGCCTGATACTGACATGAATTTCTCTTGTGGACCAAGAGCGGGAAAGGGCAGGGAGACAGGAATCATGGTTGGGAAAATGGGGAAGGGAGGGGGAGGGAGTGGGAAGCACCAGAGAGACATTCTGTAGTGATCAATAATCCAATTATTTGAAATCTAATAACCTTACCTGGCGTCTCAGGGCTGGGTGTGTCAGAACCCGTGCTACCCCCTGCCCCGGTACTCCTTTTCTGCCACCTGTCCCACACTCCTCCCAAGAGACTCCCTCCTCATCATTCCCAACATCCTTTACTCATGCCAGATTTACAAACTCGATGAAAGCACTAGTAACTAAGATTGGGAATTGAGAAACAGCAACAAAGGCCAAGTGAGAGAGGGTACAAAATAATTTTTTTAAAACAGCTTCATGTTAGATCTTTAAAAGATGACAGACTGGGTATGCGAATCTACAAAAAGGATGTTTTAACTATGTTGATTTGGAGTGAAAGCAACAGAATCAGGCAGCATCAACATCATTGAACAAGTAAACAGAATGAGTGAAAGATAATGAGGGGAAGAGAAAATCTTGCAAAAAGCATGGGACACCCAAACTAAATTATGGTTGAGGAAAGGTTTTATTACCTTAGTACTGTGCACATCATATCAGCATTTACTAGTTTATAAAATATTTCCTGAGGAACTCAAACACTCAGTTATTTCTGCAAGTAATGATAAGCAAAATAGATGTTCAGAAAATAATATGTTATCCTAAAGCTGTTCAGATATTGTCATCGTTTCTCCACATCTGTCACTCCTTCATTAAAAAATTAAATAAACAACAACCCTCCATTAGGTAGCCCCTCTGCTCTAAGGAAATACCCCAAGTACTTCACAGGAATTCAATCCAAAAAAAAACTCCCCCCCCCCAACAAAAAAAGACAGAGGAAAGGTTTCAGGACGGATTACTAAAAGTGTGGTTAAACTGATAACACTAAAGGAAAAATTAAAGATGAATGGAGGTAAAGATTGAGAAAGCTTTAAGGAGATAGCTACAGAATCCAAGGCCAGGCCAGTTGAAAGAACAATTTCAAATAATTCCTTTTGATTTGTAGCTTGCAAGGGCAATCAGTGTCCTCTGTATTCCTCTCCCAGTGCCATGATTTCATGCCCATTTTTCTCAGCACTCTTTCCCTGTTTCAGATTAGATTTGATTTGAGTTAATTACACTTTTTATCTTTCTTGAACATACAGCACGTTTTGACATTGTTAGTTTCACTGCCCTCCTCCAGTTCCCGTACCCTTACTGATTAGCTAAGTGCGATAGCACTTGTCTGGGTTCCAGACCTTTACAAGGAACAACCTAAAATGGCTTCTCTTTATATCTGCACCACAGCATCCACTTTCATCTATCTACTGAATACAGTTGGGAATACCTCACTTGCACCTCTTCCAGCCCTCTATTTTAAGATATCAATCCATTTTCATAGATTAACAGAATTATATAATCGAGAAACCTATTACGGACTGTTCTCTTGCCACCTACACCATTTCCCTGCCATGAGTCCAGGATTGAAGCAGATAATATGGACCTTTGACCCTCAAGAAGAAATTTTCCACAACTGTGGCATGTAACTCAAATTTCCTGTATTTTTTTCCCAGCTCTTTTCTGTCTTCATTCATCATTCTCTGGCTGAGTTCAGCTTTGATGACCAAACCATCACCATCCTCTCTCAATCAGAACCTTTCAATCTCAATCTCTTTGTTCTCTCAGGAATTGGATTTGTTTTATTATTGTCACATGCATTGAGGTAGAGTGAGAAACTAGTCTTAGATACTATCCATACAAATCACTTCATTACAACAGTTCATTAAGGTAAACAATCACAGAATACAGGAAAATAGACAGTACACTACAGTACAGCCTCTTTAGCCCAGGATGATGTGTTGACCCTTTAACCTACTCTATAATCAATTTAACCCTTTCCTCACATATAGACCTCCATTTTTCTTTCATCCATGTATCTAAAAGTCTTGCATGTGCCTTTAATCTATCACGTTGCTGGCAGAGCATTCCTCACACCCAACACTGTACTTAAAATAAATCTCTGAGATGGCCCCTGTAATTGCCTCCAAACACTGTAAAATCATGCACCTTCATATGTAGGGCACAGAATAAAGTGCAACAGCTACAAATAAAGTGCTGTGCAGATGGACACTGAGGTGCAAGATCATAATGAGGTAAACTGTGAGGTCAGGAGTCCATCTGATAGTGCTAGGAAACCATTCAATAGTTTTGTAACAGTGGGGTAGAAGTTGTCCTTGGGCCTGGCATTATGTGCTTTCAAGCTTCTGTCCAGTGGGAGAGGGAGTTCAGAGACCATCCAGGGTAGGTGAGGTCATTGATCTTGCTGGCTGCTTTACTGAAGCAGCGAAATGTATAGACAGAGTTCATAGAGGGGAGACTGGTTTATAAAGATAAAGATTAGGTTTATTTGTCGGATATACATTAAAACACATATACACCCGCCTCCTCTTCTTGGACACCTTGGTCTGGTTCTCTGCATGCTCTGGGTATTTTAATCCCAAATTGCTGATGAGCTATCTACTGTCTCAACTTCAGCACACCTCTCTACTCCTCAAACCTTACTCCCTACGAACACACTGCCCTCCACTCTCTCTGCAGCAATCCTAACCTTACTATCAAACGCAAAATGGAGGCACTGTGGTGGCATGATCGACTAACCTTTACCTTGTTGAGGCCAGGCGGCAACACTCAGATATCTCCTCATACCTACCCCTTAAAGAGGATCCCGTTCTGGACCAATGGAAAACTGTCTCTGACACCATCATTGGACTCATCAACTCTGGAGGACTGTCATTCACTGCCACCAACCTTATAGTTCCCTTGCCCCGCACCGCTCACTTCTACCTCCTACCCAAGACCAACAACCCAGCTGTTGGGGTAGGCCTGTTGTCTCTGCCTGCTCCTGCCCCATTGAACTCATGCCCTCATACCTCAACTCTATTCTACCCCCCTTGGTTTAGTCCCTTCCCACCTACGTTCGTAACACACTTCATGCTCAATTCCCTGGCCCTGACCACCTCATTTTCGCCATGGATGTCCAGTCCTTATACAGTTCTACCCCCATCAATAAGCTTGCTGCTTCTTTCTCCATAAAAGAACTAATCAGCTCCCCTCCACCACCACCCTCCCCTGTTTGGCAGAACTGGTCCTTAGACTCAACAATTTTTCTTTCATCTCCTCCTACTTCTACCAGACTTGAGGGGTAGCCCATCAGCACCTGCATAGGCCCCAGGTATGTCTGTCTTTTCGCTGGCTATGCAGAACAGTCCATATTCCAAGCCTTCCCCGATAACTTGCCTCAACTCTTCCTTCACTACACTGACGGCTGCTTTGGTGCTGATTCGTGCACTCATGCTGTCTCTAACTTCCACCCTGCCCTAAAACTCACTCGGTCCACTGCTGACACTTCCCTCTCCTTTTTCAATCTCTTTCTCTCCATCTATGGAGACAAGCTGTCGACGTGCATCTTTTATAAACCTAACGATTCCCATGATTATCTTGACTTTACCTCTTCCCACCCTTCCTCCTGTAAAAATGCTACTCTGTTTTCTCAGTTCCTTTGTCCTCACCACATCTGTTCCCAGGATGAGGCTTTCCTTTCCAGGATGTCAAAGATGCCCTCTTTCATCAAAGAACAGGGTTTTCCTTCCTCCATTGTTGATACTGCCCCCAACTGAATCGCCTCCATTTCTCAAACATCCACACTCACCCCCATCTTCCCGCCTCCCTTACAGTGATAGAGTTCCTTTTTCCTTATCTATGCATCCATCACATCATCCTCCACAACATCCCTCATGTCCAAAGGGATCCTACACCAAACATATCTGTACCGGGTTTCTTTTTTGTTAATTTAAAATTAAAAGGCTTCTTTGTTATGCTAATCTTTTAAGCTGCTGCATATGTGAATTAAAATGGCTTCTATGTTATGTTAAATGCTGAGAAAGTCTCTGGCTAGCAATTTGCTTGGGTTATAACAGATAGCAGATGTACTATCAGCCAATGGGTATCCATGTTATTCTTTCTTGGGGTGATGTGCTGTCTCATATGGCTGGGAACCAGGGGCTTTTGGGGGGGGGGGAGAGTTGGAGGAGAGACCGTGAGGACGACGGACGTGTGGGAAAAGCTCAGGTTGATCATTCTGGATGGTCCCGAGCTGCGAGTCGAGGGGCTCAGAGTGGTCCCAAAGAGGTCCCCGAGCTCCAACGTGTGCACAAAGAAATTGAACTTTGATAAGTCTGGCGCCTTTTCCATTCCTTTTTTTTGTATTGAACTTCTATTAATCTCATAGACTTAGTAATATCTATAAAGTGTAATTGGTAAAACGTACATTGTGCGCTGGCTGATGATTGATGTTTGAAGCTGAATCAGGTGGCAGTTGTACAGCAACCAACATAACCAGGAGACCAGGTGGGCGGGGTTTCCCCGAGATAAATACGAGCCAATATAGCTGAGCGTTACATATCTTTCTGCCACCCCACCCCCATCTTCTACAGGGATCACTTCCTCTGTGATCACTTGTCCATTCATCCCTCCCCACTAATCTCCCGCCCAGCACTTATATCTGTTAAGTGGCCAAAATGCTACACCTGCCCATTCACCTCCATTCAGAGCCCCAAATAGTCCTTCCAGGTGAGGCAACACTTCACCTGCGAATCTGCTGGGGTGTCTGTTGTGTCCGGTGCTCCTGATGCAGCCTCATCCTCATTGGGGAGATCTGTCGTAAATGGGGGGGACCGCTTCGTCAACTGCCTCAGCCTCCATCTGACAAAAGCAGAACTTCCAAGTGGCTCAACATTTTAATTCCCATTCCCATTCCCATTCCGACATGTCGGTCCACGGCCTCTTCTTGTACCATCTTCCTTTCTAGTCCTGAAGAAGGGTCTCAGCCAGAAACATTGACTGTTTATTCATTTCCATAGATGCTGCCTGACCTGCTGAGTTCCTCCTGCATTTTGTGTACGTTGCTTTGGATTTCCAGCATCTTGTGTTTAAAACATGCAGTGAATTATGTTGCTTGCTTTAATGACCAATGCAATCAGGGATATGCTGAGGGCGGCTTGCATGTGTTACCATCCTTCAGGCATCAAAATCGCATCCCCGCAACTCACTAACCCTAACCATATATCCTTGGAATGTAGGAGAAAACCAGAACATTCTGAGAAAAACCACATAACCATGTGCAGAACATACAAACTGCTTACAGAGAGCAATGGGAATTGAATCCTGGTTTACAACTAGCACTGTAAAGCATTACACTCTCCATTACGTTACTAAGCCTCCCTACTGTACTTCTGTGACGTGCTGAGTTGTTCCACAACTCTCTGCAGTTCCTTGCAGTCATGGACAGAGCAGATACTATACAATACATCCAGATTTAACAACAAAAATTAGTAAGGATTGACAACTGAGGTACTGGCGCATTTACTTGGCCTTGGCACCCATCTGCTTGGACCAGGGCAGACTATTGGTGATGTTCTCTTCTAGAAACTTGAATCTCTCAACAGCAGCACTGTCGACGAAGGCGTCATCATGTGCACCGCTCTCTTTCCTGAAGTCAGTGACCAGAGCTTTTTGGTTTTGTTGTCATTGAGAAAAGTGGTTGTCAAGACACACATTACTAAACTCTCCGTCTCCTTCCTGTACTCCAATTCATCATCATGTGAGATACATCCCACCATAAGGTTATCAACTGCAAACTCGTAGATGGAGTAGGAGCTGGTGGGGCAGAATTGGAACACACAGTCATGAGTGCACAAAGAGTTGGAGGTTAAGGCCACAGACTTGTGAGTAATTGTGGAAGAGGTATTGCTACCTATCCTTACTAATTGTGGTCTGTTGATCAAGCAATGGGCGCCACGATAGCGTAGCAGTTAGTGCGACGCTATTACAGCTCAGGGTGTTGGAGTTCGGAGTTCAATTCCAGCATTGCCTGTAAAGAGTTTCTAGGTTTTTCCTGTGACCGCGTGGATTTCCTCAGGCTGCTCTGGTTTCCTCCCACAGTCCAAAGGCATTCCGGTTAAGTAGGCTAATTGGTCATTATAAATTGTCCTGCGATTAGGCTAGTATTAAGAGGTGGATTACTGAGCAGCACAACTTGTTGGGACGGAGGTTGAGGATCCAGTTTCAGAGGATGCTGTTGAAGACTCTCAGGTCCTGGAGTTTGGTGGTAATGTTACTTTGAGTTATAGGATTGAAGCTGAAGCCGTAGTTAATAAACAATTGTCTAAAGTAGGTGACTTTGCTGTTCTCTAATTTCCTCTGTTCCTCTGTTCTAATTTCTCTGCACATTTTAGAAGCCGTGCTGGCCCAATGAGGCTGTGCTGCCCCAGTGCACCTAAGTGACTAACTAACCTACTAATCTGTCCATCTTTGGAACGTGGGGAGGGGGGAAACTGGAGCACCCAGACTCCTTTGTTTGCATCTTTGGAAACAGCTCTATTTCTATCTTTAATATCTCTATTTTTCCCTTTCAGGGTTCTTCTGAAGACCCTGACCTGGAGTTGCACACTGACTTCGGTTCTTTGCGGTAATGGGACCCGCTCTCGGGGTCTCACGACTGGCCACTATTCGATATACCAAGGACGCAGTCTAGAAGACTAGCGCGCCTTCAGGGTTCTGGGATTTTGTAGCTCTGGAGGCCGGCAGACTCAAGGTTGGTGCCTCTGCAGGGAATCGGTGTGTCGTGGGAGGACACAGAAGGTCGAAAGCAGCAATCTGGCTGCTGGTTGTGTGCCCAGAGACCCCAGTTCTTTGGGCACAGAGCTCAGACAAAGTGATGCAACAGACTTTTAACATTGTAAATCAGCGAGTTGTTTTGTTATGTCTCCCCTCTCGCTGTGAAATGGGGACATCTCTTTTTCCCTTATTTGGGAGAGAGCCTGTAGTATGTCAAATTACCGGGTAAACGAGTAGTCTTTGGGGTACTGCAAGTCTGTGTCTTTATTGATGCTTTGCCGCACACTTGAGTGTTCAGTGGGGGGAGCCGATGCTTTTTTTTGCTGAGGGGGTCATTGCTTTGCTTCTGTTTATGCGTGGGTTGGGGAGCTGGGTAGGGCTTTGGGGTTTTAACATTTAACTGTCATTCATTCTTTGAGGCACTTCTCTGTTTTCATGGATGGTTGCGAAGAAATAGAATTTCAGGATGTATATTGTATACATTTCTCTGACATTAGGTGTACCTTTGAAACCCACACAGTCAAGGGGAGAACATACATGCTCATTACAGACAGTGGCAGAAATTGAACCCTGGCATTACACTAAGTGCCAGGCTAACATGCCACCACATTCCCTCGTTCTGATGGCAACTCTTCGATCTGAAATGTCTGTTTCTCTTTTCCCAGATGCTGCCTGATCTGTTGAGGATTTTCTATTTTATATCATGTTCGTGTAATAATGAAGACTTCATACTTCTGCTTCCATAACATTGTCCAAGTGTGCGCCTACCTCAGCTCGCTGGCTGCTGAAAACTTATTCATGCCAAGGTTCTCTTAAGAAATATTCCAAAGCACCCCTGGCTTCGCTCATTTATTCTACCCTCTGTTAACATTTAACCCTCTGCATTCAGTTTCACTCCCTCATCACCTGTGCTTCATGCGCGATGCTAGCTTCTGGCTTAATAATGCCCAAGTTTTAAATTTCTCATTTTAGTTTGAAAAAAATATTCAAAGCTCTAACCGCTCTCTCTATCTCAGCAATTGCCTCTAGCTTTATAATAAGAGAAATCGTCCCTCTTCCCTATCTGGCTTTCTGAACATTCCTATATTTATCTCCATTATGGTTATTTCTTGCCTTTTGATTATTCCTGTACTTAACTCCTGTCTCTCTGTTACCATGAACTCCCTCTCTTGATCCTCTCTAGCTCACTTTCCTAATTTAGGGTGCTTCTTAAAATGTTCCTCTTCAAACAAGATTTGGTCATCTAGGTACTTTAATTGACTGCAGCTCAGCATTCAACGTTATCATCCCCTCAAAGTTCATCACTAAGCTTCAAGACCTAGCCCTCCATACCTCCCTGTGCAACCGGATCCTCGATCTCCTCACTGGCAGATCCCGTTAGTATGGATTGGCAACATTTACTTTCTCCATATTCATCATCAGCACAAGTGCACCAGAGCTGCGTGCTTCACTCACTTTATACTAATGATCGTGTGCATAAGCACAGCTCAAATACCATTTTTAATTTTGCTGATACACCACTGCTGTTGGCTGAATCAAAGATGGTGACGAATCAGTATATAGAAACATAGAAACATAGAAACATAGAAAATAGGTGCAGGAGTAGGCCATTCGGCCCTTCGAGCCTGCACCGCCATTTATTATGATCATGGCTGATCATCCAACTCAGAACCCCGCCCCAGCCTTCCCTCCATACCCCCTGATCCCCGTAGCCACAAGGGCCATATCTAACTCCCTCTCTTAAATATAGCCAATGAACTGGCCTCAACAGTTTCCTGTGGCAGAGAATTCCACAGATTCACCACTCTCTGTGTGAAGAAGTTTTTCCTAATCTCGGTCCTAAAAGGCCTTTATCCTCAAACTGTGACCCCTTGTTCTGGACTTCCCCAACGTCGGGAACAATCTTCCTGCATCTAGCCTGTCCAATCCCTTTAGGATTTTATACATTTCAATCAGATCCCCCCTCAATCTTCTAAATTCCAACGAGTACAAGCCCAGTTCATCCAGTCTTTCTTCATATGAAAGTCCTGCCATCCCAGGAATCAATCTGGTGAACCTTCTTTGTACTCCCTCTATGGCAAGGATGTCTTTCCTCAGATTAGGGGACCAAAACTGCAGACAATACTCCAGGTGTGGTCTCACCAAGGCCTTGTACAATTGCAGTAGTACCTCCCTGCTCCTGTACTCGAATCCTCTCGCTATAAATGCCAGCATACCATTCGCCTTTTTCACTGCCTGCTGTACCTGCATGCCCACTTTCAATGACTGGTGTATAATGACACCCAGGTCTCATTGCACCTCCCCTTTTCCTAATCGGCCACCATTCAGATAATAATCTGTTTTCCTATTTTTGCCACCAAAGTGGATAACTTCACATTTATCCACATTAAATTGCATCTGCCATGAATTTGCCCACTCACTTAACCTATCCAAGTCACTCTGCATCCTCTTAGCATCCTCCTCACAGCTAACACTGCCACCCAGCTTCGTGTTATCCGCAAACTTGGAGATGCTGCATTTAATTCCCTCATCCAAGTCATTAATATATATTGTAAACAACTGGGGTCCCAGCCCTGAGCCTTGTGGTACCCCACTAGTCACTGCCTGCCATTCTGAAAAGGTCCCGTTTATTCCCACTCTTTGCTTCCTGTCTGCTAACCAATTCTCCACCCACACCAATACCTTACCCCCAATACCGTGTGCTTTAAGTTTGCACACTAATCTCCTGTGTGGGACCTTGTCAAAAGCCTTTTGAAAATCCAAATATACCACATCCACTGCTTCTCCCCTATCCACTCTACTGGTTACATCCTCAAAAAAATTCTATGAGATTCGTCAGCCATGATTTTCCTTTCACTAATCCATGCTGACTTTGTCCGATGATCTCACTGCTTTCCAAATGTGCTGTTATCACATCTTTGATAACTGACTCCAGCAGTTTCCCCACCACCGACGTTAGGCTAACCGGTCTATAATTCCCCGGTTTCTCTCTCCCTCCTTTTTTAAAAAGTGGGGTTACATTAGCCACCCTCCAATCCTCAGGAACTAGTCCAGAATCTAACGAGTTTTGAAAAATTATCACTAATGCATCCACTATTTCTTGGGCTACTTCCTTAAGCACTCTAGGATGCAGACCATCTGGCCCTGGGGATTTATCTGCCTTCAATCCCTTCAATTTACCTAACACCACTTCCCTACTAACAAGTATTTCTCTCAGTTCCTCCATCTCACTGGACCCTCTGTCTCCTACTATATAGGAGGGAGACTGAAGTAGGAGGGAGGCTTGAGTGGTGCCTCAGCAACAACCTCTCACTCAACATCAGCAAAACTAAAGAGTTAACTATTGACTACAGGAGGAAGAAGCCAGAGGTCCACGAGCCAGCCCTGATTAGGGGATCAGAGGTGGGGAGGGTCAGAAGCTTTTGACTTGTCTTGGGACTAGGACGTAATACTGGCTGTCTCGGTTCCTAAGGTTGTCATAGCTGGGGTGGTAGTGAGGATAAGCTCCCACTACCTATAAAGTGCTCCAAATGGCGTGCATCACTAACAGCCTCTGACAACCAAGTCCAACTCTTGGCCTTCACGTCTGGCTTAGCTACTAGGCCCATCAGAACTGTTTCTACTGACAAGAGAAGGGGCAAAGGCAGACCATTGGTGCCTCAAAACCAGTTGCTTCGGGCAGGTGGAGCTTGTCAGCCTTGGACAGGAGCCTGCTTAGGAAAAGGAAAACTCTGATTTTAAACCTCCGCTGCCTTGCAGTCATACCCACCCATGGGAAAGGATTCAGGAGTAAACCCTGAGGAAGAAATCCAGAGCTGGGGACCCTAAGGCAATCTGATGTTGTTTACAACTTCACTCTTGCAACCTCTGCGATGACGCTGGTACCAAGCTGTATCGGCGCTTGCCCTTCCCTTGGACTACATCAGTGACGTGGAGAGGGGGAGCCCACTGCATAGGCAACAGCCAGTTCTTCAAATCTTCCCACCCAGGGCTGCGCAGTCCACCAGAGGCACAAACCCATGATCCCATGGGATCCACGGCTGCCTACTCAAAGTATATAATGCATGATAACACATCCACTGTCTGAGAATTTTGCCCAGACTCGGCATGTCATCTGAAACTTTGATAAAGTTCTAAAGAGGCACAGTGTAGAGTATCCTAACTGTTGCAACACAGCATGGATGTATAAAGCACAAATGCCCAGGAACAGAAAAGAAGGTAGTAGATACAGCCCAGTCCATCACAGATAAAGGCCTGCACAGCATTGAGTACAATTACATGGAGGGCTGCCACAAGAAAACGTCTGTCATCAAAGACCTCCACTACTCAGGCCATGCCCTCGTATTGGTGCTACCACTGGGCAGGAGGTACAGAAACCTTATGTCCACAACACCAGGTTCAGAAGAGTTATTATCCTACAACCATCAGGCTCCTGAACCAGGGTCGATAACTTCATTCAACACTACTCTCAATTGACTCTGTCAACTACAGACTCACTTTCAAGGACTCTTTACAAGTCATGTTCTCAGTATTACTTTTTATTTGCACAGTTTGTCTTCTTTTGCACTTTGGTTGGATGTCAGTCTTCGTCTATTGTAGCTTTTCCTGCAAGAAAATGATTTTTCAAGGTCGTATATGGTAAGATATACAGACACTAATAATAAATTTACTTGGAACTTGAATATTCCAGAAGGCATTTGGCATGCTTGCCTCATTGGTCAGGATTTAAAAACAGGAGTTGGAATGTCATGTAACAGCTGTGCAAGACTCTGCACAGCACTCTGAATGTTGCCTCTGGTCAACCTTCAATTGGGAGAATGCCTTCAAAATGGAATAAAAAATACAAGGATGTTGTCAGGACTGAAGGGTTTGAATTATAAGGAACAGCTGGTAGGCTATGACATTCCCCACACCCCCCTTGAGTATAGGACACTGAGGAGTGACATTATAAAGGTTTACAAAATCAAAAGGGGCATAGATAAGGCAAATTGTCACCGTATTTTCCCATGGTAAGAGAGTCCAGAACTATAAGGCATAGGTTTAAAATTAGAGAAGAAAGATTTAAAGTGGACTTGAGTGGCAATTTTTTCATAAAGAGGCTACTGCATACATGGAATGTAGCAGTAGAATTATGGCATTTAGAAGACATTTGCACAGGTACGTTGTAGGAAAGGTTTAGAGGAATATGGACCAAATGCAGGCAAACAGGACTATCTTAGTTCAGCAACATGGTCAGCATAAAAGGCTGAAGGGTTTGTTTTTCATGTTGTATAGCTCTTTGACTACGTTTTGCTACATTAAGCATGCTACTTTAATAAAAATTGTTATACTGATACCAAAGTATCTAACATTTGCCCCCATACAGTTGAATTAAAATCCAAATTTAAGTGATGGCAATTTTGATGTTTGTGTCAAATGGCAATATCTATATTAGTCAGTGTATGCAGGACTGGTTTAAATGTAGTTTTGCACATCTGTTGGGAAAGAAGCTACATGAAATCAGATTTATAATACATAGTGCCCAATATTAGACTCCATCGTGCTGAAGGATCTCAGCCCGAAACGTCAACAATACTCTTTTCCATAGATGCTGCCTGGCCTGCTGAGTTCCTCCAGCATTTTGTGTGTGTTGATTAGACTCCGTAGTCTGAATTGAAAAGCAGGCATCTGCTATTGCTGATAGCCGTACCTGCTTTATCACTTCGCCCTCACCACTGAGGAATTTCACTGTCTGACAAATCACTGCCACAATTGCAAACTGAGGCAAGAAAGGGAGACTGAAAAGGTTTGCACGGACAAATGCCTGACAGTTCTCTATAACTAAAAACATTAACAATTGACAATATTTATTGAAGAACACTATGAAAAAGGAAAATGTGCTCAATGAGCTTGCACATTCCAATTTCCTTGAGGTCCGGCATGAAGTATATATAATGCATGACATTCAGAGACTCATTGAATACTATAGTCTCATGGATGATTCCCATGATGCATTTAGTTGGTTTACACCACAGGCACAGTCGTTCCAAGATTAGACAAGGGTTTCATTCCTGACAGCCATCCATAACCCAATTTCTCTAAGTGAGAAGCATGCTTTTTCTATAGTTACCCTATTGGTATTACTGAACATGTACTTGGTATTTAAAAAGGTAAACACGAGGAATTCTGCAGATGCTGGAAATTCAAGCAACACACATCAAAGTTGCTGGTGAACGCAGCAGGCCAGGCAGCATCTCTAGGAAGAGGTACAGTTGAAGTTTCGGGCTGAGACCCTTCGTCAGGACTAACGGAAGGAAGAGCTAGTAAGAGAAAGTGGGAGGAGGAGGGGGAGATCCAAAATGATAGGAGAAAACAGGAGGGGGAGGGATGGAGCCAAGAGCTGGACAGGTGATTGGCAAAAGGGATATGAGAAGATCATGGGACAGGAGGCCCAGAGAGAAGGAAAAGGTGGGGGGGAACCCAGAGGATGGGCAAGGGGTATAGTCAGAGGGACAGAGGGAGAAAAAGGAGAGCGAGAGAAAGAATGTGTGTATATAAATAAATAACGGATGGGTTACAAGGGGGAGGTGGGGCATTAGCGGAAGTTAGAGAAGTCGATGTTCATGCCATCAGGTTGGAGGCTACCCAGACGGAATATAAGGTGTTGTTCCTCCAACCTGAGTGTGGCTTCATCTTTACAGTAGAGGAGGCTGTGGATAGACATGTCAGAATGGGAATGGGATGTGGAATTAAAACGTGTGGCCACTGGGAAATACCTCTTCCTAGAGATGCTGCCTGGCCTGCTGCGTTCACCAGCAAATTTGATGTGTGTTGCATGTACTTGGAATAGTTGTCTTTGAATATTCATCCTTAGACCACCCATAATTAAACTAAAGAAATTAATACTGTATCCAATGATGAATGAATACAAAGCTTTATTATTACTACATTGAAAAAGTTTCAAATATGTATGGGAGAATTTGAGTATGTCAAATGTCCATAATTCAGGTCATCTGTAACCTGAGAAGGTGGGCAAGATGACACCAGCAACCAACAGCAATGTTTTTGCAGACAGCGCACAGAACTACAAGATACTCTAGCATCTATACTTCTTGGGAACTGTGATCACTGCAGTCTGTCATTTCCATTTTAAGAATGTACTTTAGAGCCAACTTTGCAGTCTCCTGGGGGTCTCGGCAAACAAAACTCTTGAGAGCGCTGCTATGGCAAGGGAGGCCATCACTGGGGGTGGACGCTGCGTAGTGACCTGACGGCAGAACACAAACCCATGGTCAGCTCCATTTCTCTGCGCAGAGCAAGATTAAAATTGTCGAGGCTGATAGCGGAAATTGAACAGGAGTTCAGTGCCTTTGCTTGTGTTTGACCGGTCTCCCTCTCTCCTCACTACTACAGCCAGCCGAGGGGTGCAGGGGTCTTGGGTCTCCCGCCACCAGGTTTGGGAGCAGTCATTGCCCTGCAGCCATCAGGCTCCTGGACTGGCTTCACTCACCTCAGTGCTGGACGGGCTTTGCAGCTGTGGGCTCACTTTCAGGGGCTTGGCACTTTATGTTTATGTGTTTTTGTTTACTTTTTTTTTACTATCTGCATGATTTGATCAAGGCATTTCTGCACTGAACTCAGCACTGAAGCTGTAGCTGTGGCCTGCAACCACTGGCATTCCCCTCAGCACTGAACTGGCCCTATGGCTGTGGACTCACTTTTGGGGACTCTGTGGTTAATATTCAGTGTGTTATCTGTTTACTTTTATTTGTTTGCATGACATGTTCTTTTTTCACACGTTGGGTGTTTGATGATTTATATTGTGTGTGTTTTCTTAAATTTTTCTTCATTTTTGTGGCTGCCAGCAAAAAGCTGAATCACAAGGTTGTATATGGTATACATACTTAGATAATAACCGTACTTTTCACTTTGACCTATACTCAAGTTTGACAAAATAGTTGTAAAATATTGCAGAACAACCTATGATCTTTAGAAACGCAAGATTAATGCAATAGAAAGGAAGGACATAAGCCGGGAAGATGTGGAATCGATATGGGTAGAGCTGCGTAACACCAAGGGGCAGAAGACTCTGGTGGGAGTTGTGTACAGGCCACCTAACAGTAGTAGTGAGGTCGGAGATGGTATTAAACAGGAAATTAGAAATGTGTGCAATAAAGGAACAGCAGTTATAATGGGTGACTTCAATCTACATGTAGACTGGGTGAACCAAATTGGTAAAGGTGCTGAGGAAGAGGATTTCTTGGAATGTATGCGGGATGGTTTTTTGAACCAACATGTCGAGGAACCAACTAGAGAGCAGGCTATTCTGGACTGGGTTTTGAGCAATAAGGAAGGGTTAATTAGTGATCTTGTCGTGAAAGGCCCCTTGGGTAAGAGTGACCATAATATGGTGGAATTCTTCACTAAGATGGAGAGTGACATAGTTAATTCAGAAACAAAGGTTCTGAACTTAAAGAAGGGTAACTTTGAAGGTATGAGACGTGAATTAGCTAAGATAGACTGGCAAATGACACTTAAAGGATTGACGGTGGATATGCAATGGCAAGCATTTAAAGGTTGCATGGATGAACTACAACAATTGTTCATCCCAGTTTGGCAAAAGAATAAATCAAGGAAGGTAGTGCACCCGTGGCTGACAAGAGAAATTAGGGATAGTATCAATTCCAAAGAAGAAGCATACAAATTAGCCAGAGAAAGTGGCTCACCTGAGGACTGGGAGAAATTCAGAGTTCAGCAGAGGAGGACAAAGGGCTTAATTAGGAAGGGGAAAAAAGATTATGGGAGAAAACTGGCAGGGAACATAAAAACGGACTGTAAAAGCTTTTATAGATATGTAACAAGGAAAAGACTGGTAAAGACAAATGTAGGTCCCCTGCAGACAGAAACAGGTGAATTGATTATGGGGAGCAAGGACATGGCAGACCAATTGAATAGTTACTTTGGTTCTGTCTTCACTAAGGAGGACATAAATAATCTTCCAGAAATAGTAAGGGACAGAGGGTCCAGTGGGATGGAGGAACTGAGCGAAATACATGTTAGTAGGGAAGTGGTGTTAGGTAAATTGAAGGGATTGAAGGCAGATAAATCCCCAGG
The DNA here is from genome assembly GCF_963921235.1 of Mobula hypostoma. Classification (NCBI taxonomy): domain Eukaryota; kingdom Metazoa; phylum Chordata; class Chondrichthyes; order Myliobatiformes; family Myliobatidae; genus Mobula; species Mobula hypostoma. The sequence goes on along the minus strand of NC_086103.1, from coordinate 44,411,769 downwards.
GCCAGATGGTCTGCATCCTAGAGTGCTTAAGGAAGTAGCCCAAGAAATAGTGGATGCATTAGTGATAATTTTTCAAAACTCGTTAGATTCTGGACTAGTTCCTGAGGATTGGAGGGTGGCTAATGTAACCCCACTTTTTAAAAAAGGAGGGAGAGAGAAACCGGGGAATTATAGACCGGTTAGCCTAACGTCGGTGGTGGGGAAACTGCTGGAGTCAGTTATCAAGGATGTGATAACAGCACATTTGGAAAGCGGTGAAATGATCGGACAAAGTCAGCATGGATTTGTGAAAGGAAAATCACGTCTGACGAATCTCATAGAATTTTTTGAGGATGTAACTAGTAGAGTGGATAGGGGAGAACCAGTGGATGTGGTATATTTGGATTTTCAAAAGGCTTTTGACAAGGTCCCACACAGGAGATTAGTGTGCAAACTTAAAGCACACGGTATTGGGGGTAAGGTATTGGTGTGGATGGAGAATTGGTTAGCAGACAGGGACATACTACTGCAGTTGTACAAGGCCTTGGTGAGACCACACCTGGAGTATTGTGTGCAGTTTTGGTCCCCTAATCTGAGGAAAGACATCTTTGCCATAGAGGGAGTACAAAGAAGGTTCACCAGATTGATTCCTGGGATGGCGGGACTTTCATATGAAGAAAGACTGGATGAATTGGGCTTGTACTCGTTGGAATTTAGAAGATTGAGGGGGATCTGATTGAAACGTATAAGATCCTAAAGGGATTGGACAGGCTAGATGCAGGAAGATTGTTCCCGATGTTGGGGAAGTCCAGAACGAGGGGTCACAGTTTGAGGATAGAGGGGAAGCCTTTTAGGACCGAGATTAGGAAAAACTTCTTCACACAGAGAGTGGTGAATCTGTGGAATTCTCTGCCACAGGAAACTGTTGAGGCCAGTTCATTGGCTATATTTAAGAGGGAGTTAGATATGGCCCTTGTGGCTACGGGGGTCAGCAGGTATGGAGGGAAGGCTGGGGCGGGGTTCTGAGTTGGATGATCAGCCATGATCATAATAAATGGCGGTGCAGGCTCGAAGGGCCGAATGGCCTACTCCTGCACCTATTTTCTATGTTTCTATGAAACATGGATCAAACCACTGAAGTGTTGAGTGATTGAGTGACAGTTACACAATGCATTCACAACCTTGGTTTAGCCAGGCTTCCAAAGGAATAAATATCTAAATAGTTGCTCAATGTGTGAATTTACTCAAGCATTCATCTGAACTAGCATTCTCTTACTTTTCTTTCCTAGCCTATTTATAATTTGCAACCAAATTTAGTGCAAAATATTATTTCAAGGCATGGCTACATCTTTCAAAGCAGCATAATCTGGCATCTGATTTAGTTAATGCTAATATTTTGCTGATAACAAATTGGGAGACAAAAGGAGCAAATGACAGCTCATTATTAGGTGAACAAATGGATCAAACTGGGCTTTGTGAAACTAAATACACTGTGCTGGTTATTTTTGCACATCTTCAACTTCTCAATTTTTAAGATACTTCAAATGCTGAATCCTAGTGTTTCTGCTTAATGGACAAAAATATCAAACTATCAAATATATAAAAAAAATCAAAAATATCAACATGCAAGCAATCTTCAGGAGGGTGAACCCACAAAAAACATTCAGCCCAGATGGGGTACCTGACCAAGTACTAAAAACCTGTGCTGATCAACTGGCTGGAGTGTTCACTGACCAATCTGAGGTACCCACCTGCTTCAAACAGGCTTCAGTTGATACTGGTGCTAAGAAGAACATGGTAACCTGGCTCAATAAGTATCGTCCAGAAGCACTTACATCCACAATGATGAAATGTTTGTAAGGTTGGTGATGAACCATATCAACTCCTGCCTGGCAAGTGACCTCGATCCACTCCAATTTGCCTACTGAAGCAACAGGACCACAGCAGATGCCATCTCACTGGCTTGTCACTCAGCCTGGGAAGATCTGGACAGCAAAGGTGCTTACATCAGGATGCTCTTTATCAACTACAGTTGGACACTCAATGCCATCACCCCCTCAAAACTAATGAATAAGCTTCAAGACCTTGGCCTCAATACCTCCTTGTGCAATTGGGTCCCCAGTTTTCTCACTTGCAGACCCCAGTCAGAACAGATTGGCAACATCATCTCCTCAACAATCACCATCAGCACAGGGACACCACAAGGCTGTGTGCTTACCCGCCCCCCCCCCCACTCTACTCGCTTTACAATTATGACTATGGTTAAGCACAGCTCCAATGCCAGACTCAAATTTGCTGAGAATGTCACTGCCATAGCCCGAATCAAAGGTGGTGATGAATAAGCATATAGGAGGAAGACTGGAAATCTGGCAGAGTGGTGCCATAACAATAACCTCTTATTCAGTATCAGCAAGACTGAGGAGCTGACTATTATCTACAGCAGGAGGAAACCAAAGGGTCCTGAGCCAGTCATCATCAGAGGATCTCAGCAACTTTAAACTTCTCTGTGTTATTATTCTGGATGACCTGTCTGGGGCCCAGCACACAAGTGCCAAGATGAAGAGAGCTCAGCAGCGCCTCTACTTCCTTAGGAGTCTGCATAGATCCAGCACAACATCGAAATCTTTGACAAACTTCTACAGACGTGTAGTGGAGAGCGTATTGCCTCGCTGCGTCACAGCCTGGTATGGAAAGATCAATGCCCTTGAATGGAAAGTCCGACGAAAAGTAGTGGATACAGCCCAGTTCATCGTGGGTAAAACCCTCCTACCACTGAGCACACCTACATGGAGTGCTGTTGCAGGAAAGCAGCATCGATCATCAGGGACCCCACCACCCAGGTCATGCCCTCTTCTCACTGCCACCATCAAGCAGGTGGTACTACAGCATCAGATTCAGGAACAGTTATTACCCTTCAACCACCAGGCTCCTGAACCAAAGAAGATGTTCCCACAACCCACGGACTCACTTTCAGAGACACTCCATCTCATGATCTTGATATTCATTGCTTATTTATTAATATTAATTCTTTCCTTGTATTTGCGCAGTTTGTCATCTTGAATGCCCAAGTTGGTGCAGTCTTTTGTTGATTCTATTATGGTTGTTATTCTATTATAGATTAATTGGGTATGCCCACAAGAAAACAAATATGGTGACATATATGTAGTTTGATAATAAATTTACTGTGAATTTCAACTTTGAAACTCATTCCAACATGTTCAATGCTAAATTAGGAAAGTACTTATGAAAACTTTTAAGTGCAATTCAATCAACTTCTAATACATGCCAGTCAAGATTTCAACATCTTAAGATTTTAACAGCTGAATGAAAATCAAAAAGTTCAGATTCTGGAAATCTGAAACTAAAGCAGAAAATGCTGGAAGACCTCAACAGGTCAACCATCATCTGTGGAAAGAGATTTCAACTGATGACCAATTGTCAGAACCGGAGAATGGCATTTGACTTCAAATATTAACTCCATTTCTTTCTCTGCTTTTCCATTTTCCTATTTTTATTTTAGTTACAATTTAAAAGCTGCTTTCTCATACAGTTATCTTCATTATACAGATTAGATGTCACATTTATTGTCACTGACAGAGGATGAGAAATATGTTATTCTGCGGCAGCAGCAATGGCGAGCAGACATCGAATTACCACAAATTATAGAAGTAATTAATGACACAGAAATGAATAGTGAGGTAGTGATCATGGACAGTTCAGAAATCTGATCATACAATCTACTTTAACTAAGTCAATTAGTTAAAGATTTCATTTTAAATTAAAAATCCCCTTCTTTAAAAACCTTTACCCCAAAACACTAACATCACCAGACTGTAAATTCTTAACAACTTCAATGTGAACATCCCAGATAAGCACAAGTCATTGACCTGTAAAATAAAACTAGCTCTTGTGTTATTCTGTTTTCATTTTATTTGGAATTGAATAATTCCATCAGGGTTGCTTACATCCAGACTAGTGATAGGAGTACATTACTAACGGCTGCTACAGCATTTTACCACCTTCTGAACAGCTGACTGCCAAGTAAACCTAAGCAGGATTCTGACCAAGAACTTGCACAAACTACAATGTTGATTTCTTATAGTTCTACACTGCTTTCAAAAGATTTTTTTTAAACCTTAGCCCTCAAATTATAATTTTGCTGTAATTTAGGTAAATTTTTTTCTGATCTCTCAGATGACTGCATTTTAACAAAACTCATCAATCTCCAAATTCAAAGTAGATGCCCAGAGTATACAATAATACAACAAAATTAGAGCTGTAGGTCATCTAGCTCCTTAAACTTGTCCCTCCCACTTAGTCTTGATGATGGCTAATCCACTCCTGGCCTCAACTCTTCCATACTATGTCCATATAGCTGTCAATTTCCCAATATTTCAATGTTGTACGTCAAGTACAAAAGCAAGGAAATCATGATGAACCTCTCTAAAACACTGGTTTGACTCCATCCAGAGTATTTTGCCTGGTTCTTGTCACCTTACCCTAGGAAAGATATGGAGAACAGAAGAGTTTTACTGAAATCGTTCCAGGGATGTGGGTCTCCATTATGTGTACTGATTGGAGAATGTGGGGTAGTGCAAATTTGATATGAGGTTTGGAAGTGACTTGGCATACAAATAATGAAGAGCATGGACAGAGAGGATTGAAATTGTTCCCATTTGTGAAGGAAATCAATGAGGTGATATGTAAAGGAACGGAAATTAATTAGAGGGTTTTTTTGTTTCTGCAGACACACAGATGTTGTCTGGAACATATTGTCTGGGGTAGAGGTAGAGATAGATTCAATTTATACACTCAAACTGAGCTAGTTAAATATCGGGAAGGAAATCAGCAAGACTTGGGGCAGGGCAGGTAATGAAGACTCACCAGACTGCTGTTACCTAGGTTTTCGGGTAGTAAGAAAACCAATGGATCCAAGGTTAGTATTGTATATTGGTGTTGACATGTAAGATTAGCAATGATTTTACTGAATGCTGGATGTGGTATAAGGAACTAAACAGCCTCCTGATGTTTCTATTTCTTATGCTCTTATGGCGTTGGTAGAATCTCAAAAGGGCAAATGACCTCCTAACAAGCCACAACCATTCTGAAACATCAGTTTTGAACATCTTTTCCGTTATACCATTTGCCGCCCTTGTTTATGTAAATTTATTCCACTAATAACCATGTCTTGGTTCACTGGTCAAGTATTTTGGGCTAACTATTCTGCAACAACTCAGTTGGTCAAAACAGGATAAGATATGGAAAGCTCTGCATGCTTTTTCAGAGCACATCTCTTTAACGTTAACATCATTTTCTCCCATGAAATGTGACTGTGGACACCTTGGTGAGCTGATAACATAACTAAACTCCCTATGGCATAAACTCCAAAAGCCCTTTTAGCTTCATAATGGATCTTTACCTGATATGGATACTACGATATTTATAATGGACTTTCATCTTGACTGTGCCTTATTGCCTTTTTCCACAGCATGTCAATTTCAAAGACATATGAGCTCCATATCAAACACATCCCACCATATACTGTATTACTCTAGTTTTTTTCCTTTGGGTACTTAACAGCTAAGAAGCACTCAAGCTTGAAACATTTTTGCATGTTGTTCTTAGATATGCATCCATCATTTTTGTTGATCAAAGGCAAATAACACTTCTTCAGCTCTCTGAAGTTAAATGAGTTTTCATTGAATTCTGCTTCATCTTTTCTCATTTACTTTGAGTGATACATGTTTAAATTCAGACAAAATTCTTAAAACATATTTAAAATTCAAAAGAGAGTTTTAAAAGATTTCCAAATTACAAATGATTTCTACAACACAAATGATTTCCAAAACACAGGTACAATCTTATAAGCTTAGAAGACATACCGATGAGTTGCAGACAAACGAGCCGTCCGTCGCAGAAATTGACGGCAGAGGAATGGATTTTAGTTCACCGGTCTTTCTGTCATTCTTCATGATCTTCTTTAACCGTTCCCAAACAGCCTGAACATTCTTGTACATTTACACTGTATTGTTTTGCCACTTGAGTGACTTCACATATGTGATTTTTTTTTCAGATATCTTTTCACACAGGCAGTCTAAAAGCTTCTGAGGACAGAGTTCCCAGATAATTACAATTAATGCTGTGAAGCTTATTCCGAGTACACAAATATTCCAACTATTAATAGATCAGCTAATTGATGTGCTAGGTGATCGTATCAATCTGGTCTGCAAGCTTCCTGAACTAAATATCTTAGCCAGAGCTAAATAATTTAGTCTGATTTGACACAAGCCAAATTAACATACCTCATTGCCTGACACTGCAACAAGCACCATGCTGTGTGGCATCATCCTATGCTCTATAGACAGTGCTGTTTGTCTGCAAAGCTGTCCTTCTAACTTCAGATTGCCATTTATTTTAAGAACTGAAGACTGGCTCCTGTTTACGACAAAAAGCTGAACAAAGAAACTTTGTTGGAAGTTTAACCTACTCAAAACAACACTTTGATCTTTGGAAGCGCACAGCTGCTGTGTAAAAAGCTGAGCCTGGCAAAAAAGCTCCCAGCCCTGGACAGTGAATATCCATCACAAAGGTCTTTATGTGAAATTAGTCCAGACAATCAAAATCTAGCTCTTCACTTCTACTGCTCTAGGCTCAACACAGTTAGGAAATCTCACACAGGCCATGGTGAAATGTGATATTGGTGTAGTGGAGACTTCTTTTAAAATTTAAATGGTGATGAGGGAGCCAAGTTCTGAATTATATTATGAAATACCTGCTTCTGAACTTCCCAATAATAACTAAATACCTTTCTTCAAGTTTCAATTCAGCCATTGACAAAATAAAGAATGCTAGATACAGAGTCCCGATGAAGCCAAATGTATTGGATTTCAGGCTTGATGCAAAACATGCAGTTGCTACTCTAGGGAACGTTTATTGCTACCAAACAGGAATGAATTTCTAAGCACACACCTTGACTTATAATCTGTATATTGAGTCCAACGCTTAGCACAAGAGCAGTTATATCTAGACACTGTTTGAATCCAGCTTGCCTATTCACTTTTTTAAAATTTAGCAACACAGAGCAGAGTAGGCCCCTCTGGCCCTTCAGCCTACACTGCCCCAGCAGCCCTCGACAAACCCGATTAACCTTAACCTAATCATAGGACGATTTTACGACGACCAATTAAATGATCTGGTACATCATTGGACTGAGGGAGGAAACCGGAGGACGCAGAGAAAACCCACGAATTCTGCACTCCGAACACCAAAACGCCCCAATTGTAATAGTGTCACACTAACCACTACACTACCGTGACACCTTTAGTAGAACTTTTTCCTTTTGTTTGAAGCATTATCCATGTTAAAGGCAAGAAAAGAGCCTTTCATTTTTTTCCAGAACAAGCAATTCTCTGAGAACCATAGATTTTACAGTTTATTATTTCATGGGCATCTAATTTTAGATTTGTGTCAGTATTTAAAATATTTGGAGCATAAAGCTCTGCAAAGTGAAGCAGCAACATTCTGTTCACTGCTTAACCACAGACCTGATTCACACCCCCACTGATGGATCTGAGAAAGAAAAACAAGCTTCACAAAGCATCCATTTTACTAAATAAAAATCACACAATATACTTCAGTTTCAGACTGGCTGCACAATGGTCATAGTTACCAACTTACTTTACTCAGTAATTGTTCCTTAAAATATGAAGTAACGGGTCTGATGATGCTCTTGATTTGTTAATGCATCACAGTATTAGCCTTGTACTTATTGTGGGAGGGTGGAAATAATTCTTCAAGTCAAAGAACTGACTCTATAAGGAGCTAATACATCAGTCATTGCCTGCGGCTGTGCCTGAATCTTTAGAAAAGTTAATAGTCAGTTTGATTGTTAACAACGTCAAACTGACTTGGCAGAATTTGTCCATTGACTTCTCAGTGCCTCAGGAAGATTCCAAAAATCAAAATAATCTTATTTTCTGGTCCTCTGTTAGCTTTGAACATATTATGAATGCACCCTGTCTGTGCACTGTTGCTGAAAGCTTCCTCCTTGGTCTGTAGCACTAAACTTACCACAGTAATGAATGAAAACAATGGCAGTGAAGCCAATGTAGGTAAATACTGGAACTATATTGCAATTTTGTAATATTGACTGGAAGTGAATTTCTAGCAATGTTCACTTCCCATACCATACTAACAGAATTAGTTCCCTCTAGCCCAAAGACTTGCAGTAAGCTTATAAAATGGTTATCTTCTCACAAATGATTGAGGCTCACTCCTATTGCAAACTTTCTATGAACTGAAATGTATGGATAGCTGTATTTTGCAAAATTTTAAATTTGTTCTTATATTTGAAGCTCCATATGAAACACCTACCTTCAATGTACACCAGATCAAGAAATACATGTCAGATTATTGATAAAACATTCAGCTGGCTATTTCCTGCAAAATGCAAGCAAGTAACACTAAAAATACAATATATTGCGCATATTTTCCCATTCAAGCTGCGTACAAGTAACTTAAAATGAAAATAAATCAGCACTGTTAAGACTACAAGACAGCACTAAAACCGGCATGATATATTTCCCAAGTATAAAAAATTAAGTTTAATGTCATTTTTCATTATGCATATTAGCTACAACCAGGTCAATTTGCCAGAATTATTAAAAAGTACATTATAAAAGAAGGCAATTTCAGCATGATGCTCACTGACTTGGAAGCCCCAACCCTCTACTCACAACTGTCTAATTTTCCATCTCAGGTACTCATTGTAACATGAAGGTTAACTTACCTGTCAGTCGAAAGTCGCTTCTGCCATACCAGTTGCTGATTGGCCTGTTTAAAGACCATGGCAGCTTTCTCCCATTGGCTGGGTTTCATACCATGGCACCAGCTCCCGGTTCTGGGCACTGCAGGGATATAAGGAAAGTGTGTGCAAGAGCCTCAGGCTCTTTTCACTGGGGCTCCCCTTAGACTGGGTCATGGTCAGGGCTGAAGGACCACTGGGAAAGGCTACTGCAGAAAGGAGGGCCTGCACACTTAGACAAGTACTGTTTGTTGAATGGTTAGTGTTGCAGCTGTGTAACTTGGGGGAATTTAACAAGGTACCTATTTGAGTTAGAAGTATCATTGATGGTTTAGTGTCATGGTTTTGTAATTTAGGGGGCTTAGATAAGTACTTGTTTGACTTAGATGTTTGATTGAGTGTTTCACTGTTCTTTGTAAATAGTTAACATGCTTACTTGCAATCAATGTCTTCTGTTCCACTTACCAAATCCTCAGATCTGCTTCCATGTAACGTTTGATGTCATTGGCAGGATTTGGCGAGTGTAATAGGAGTTTAAAACATTCAGGACCAAGAGCAACTGAGAGAAGACCTCATGCAGGAATGCAGAGTCCCGGTCTGCTGGGTTCTGTAGTCTTGCCTACCTACGTACAAACCACAGCATGCCAGTGGATTGGTCAGGCAAGTTGGATTCCCACAGGGAGAAGACTGGACACCACATTGTGTCTGTGTTAAATGAGGGAGGGTTCCCAGACAAGAAAGGGAACCAAAGGGGTGCCCTTTGGCTGCTGGCAGCCACTGTAAAACACCAGCATGAGACAATTGTGCAGAGAGAGCAGGAGATGGCAAGTCTAAAGAATGGGGTGGAGGTGCTGGACCAGTGCTGTGCCACCATGGGAGAAGCTGCCTGGTGAGCACAGACCCAGGCCAAAGAGCTAGAAGACAAGGGTACAAAGCTGTCCCAGATATGATGACCATCATTCATGACATAGGGGGCTCCATTCTCCTAAGTCCAGAGTCACAGGACTAGTTTAGCTTTATGTAGGAGCTCGGCAGTACATCTTTTGCTGCCTCCCCCCGGGGCATGTACACAGTCCCACACGGTGCCATAGCATGGTAGCTTGACAGTTTCAGGGGATACATGTAGACCATAGCAACTCCGTATCCCACCATATAGATGATGCCCTGTTAGAGGTGCCCTCACAGGACATAGTGAGGAAGACAATGGATGAAGCAGTTTCCTCTCTGAGGAAGCAGAGTTGGTTTATCAAATCTGATAAGATCCGGGGTTCCAGTCAGTCAGAATGTTCTATTCCTGGGAATACAGTGGTATTCTGCGCCATGAAAGTTAGAGGAGCTGATAAGGCCAAACACGAAAATTTGAATGTTGCGGTCCTCATCTCCAAGGAGGAGACACAATGCTTTGTAGGGTTCCTTGGTATTAGTGCCAACATATCATCCCTTATACCTGGCCTGCCATTAAATAGACCACTTTCCAATGGAGTCCCAAACAGCAAACGGCCTTTGACACTGCCAAACAGTGGAACACATCCTTCTATTAGCCCCTAGAGAGAGTGGGGTACCATTGGAGCTACAGTTTTCAGCTGCGTCTATTGGAAAATGCATTGTATTTTCTCTGTATTACAGTATTTATTCAAATGTGCACATTGTATTTTCTATATTTACTATGTAACCACTGCTAGCTCAATAGAAGGTATTCACTATGTAGCCGTGACTTTTGACCTGATCACTATTAATTCATGAAGAGAACTAGAATGAAACCAAGTAGAAAGATAACGGTGGCGAGTAAGGGGATGAAATATGTGGCAGTATGTCAACACAAGACTAATTAAGAAATAACTGTGGTTAGGGATGAGAGGACATATGATCTAAAATGTAAACTAGGAGATAATTAAGTTGGGGAGTAAAACAATAGTGGAAAGTCGAGAGCGGATATATTGATGATATGTAATCACAGGCCGACTGGATATGATAATATAGCTAAGATAGGAAAATGCTATAAAAACTGCTGTATACAAGCCTCGATGAGCAGTCAGCTACTAGCTTTCTGATTGTCTCAGCTTTGATTTGCAAATTAAAGTTTAAAACTTCTTGACGAGTTTTCTGTGTCTCCTTGTTGTTTGTGAGAAACGAGAAACCACGACAAAATTGGTGTCACGAACAGGATCGGATAGAGACCCGCAAGGAAGGGAACGGCAGATTGGGACGCTTCCCGGTCCCTCGGGGACCCTCACGAGGCTAACAGAATTAAGAGTGCACCCAAAGAAAAAAAATGAGCGCTTTTTGCGATAATTCGGACTAAGAATTCTGTTGGTTTTGGGGGGTCTCAGGGAATCAGAAGTGTGAAGCCACTACCAAAGGGTCTCTCCGATCCAAACAATCTCGCAGAATTGGGGATAAAAGGAGGCTCAGAGGATTAATCAAGAGCACGGCAGTGGGGGTAAGTATGAATAAAGTAATAATAAGTTAAGTAAGAAAATTCCAGGTGGTGTTGGTAAGTCCCTGTGGATACCACTTCGCACGAAACGAAGGTCTGAACAGGCAGGGAAGGAGAATTAAAAATCCTTGTGAATACCTCCTTAAGAAGTGTAAGGGTCTGCATAGGCGAGGTGCAAATTAAAGCTCCTCGTGAATACCGCCTTAAGAAGTGTAAGGGTCTGCATAGGCGAGGTGTAAAAGGAAAAGGTTCTGTGGATACTACCCTAATTAGGGGTCTGCACGGGCAGAACGTAATAAGAGATAAAGATAGTTTAATAGATAATTCAGACGCTGGTGAGATAAACCATAAGGCTAGGCATAGAAATAGAGTTAGAGAAATAATATTATTAAATAGGCAAGTCGTGAGATTCTAAAAACACCTTAATAGAAAAAGGAAAAAGAGAACAACATGACAGAGAAAGGAACGGCAGTAGACATATTGAGCAGAAAACTCCTGGTGTGTCAAGTTAAGATTGCGGAAATTTCAGAAAAATGGGAAAAAAGAACTAAAAAACTGGTCACGAAATGGCCAAGAGAAGGAATGTTTGATGTAAGCTTATGTGAAGAAATGGAAGTGTTAAAACTCTTTAGGATGGAGGGAGAAAGATTAAGAAAGACGGGAAGTATATTAATAGCAAGTGAAAAAGACACTGAGAAACGAAAGCAGCAGTCTGATAAAGAAAAGGAAAAGCATAACAGGGAGCTGGCTTCGGCTCTATACCCAGACCTGAAAGACGTAGAAAAACCTTCTCCCTATTATGAGAAAGAAACCCTTAAGCAGTGTCCGATGACAACAAGAAGAGTGGATCTAAATGGAGAAATTAAAGTCTGGGATACCGAGGAGGAAAGAAAGAATCACGAAAAGGAGCGGGAGGAACTACGGAAGGTAATAGAAGAAGACAGGGCAAAGATAGAACAGGAGAAAAGGGAAATAGAAGAAGAGGTCAAAGGGTTACAGGAATTAAAAGCGAAAAGGGATGAAGAGAAATCTTTGTTATATGGGCACGGAACTGAACAGGCCAGAGCAGAAGGTGACTTGTCGGGAGAGCAAGAGTTAAGTAGCGAAAGAGAGGGTGCAGGAAAGTGTAGGCAGAGGATAGGAGATAGGAGCCTTGAAGGGGAAAAAGAGAGAGTGAAAAGGCAGATATTAGAAACAGGGGGAGAGATTAGGAAATTACAGCGGAGACTGAATTTCCAACGAGAGTTTGAGGATTTCACATGGGCCCAAGCAAATGCTAGCTCAAGGCAGAAAGGAAGAACTCCATGAGGAGGCCAAGGGAGAAAGGAAACCCCGGAAAGAATCATGTGGCAGCCAGTAAAAACGTGCTCAGAAACAGATGGGGAGTCAGGCGAGGAGGAGTCGGGAGATGTGGGAAAGGAAAGGGAGAATGATGCCGTTGTTAGTAAAAGGATTGGGACAAGTACAGTAGATTCCTTGGGGATCCCAGGACCTGGAAGGGCTGAAAAACACCCTGCCCAGCCTACATGAGGGTGCAGGGAAGTGGATTAGGGCCTTTGAGGAAGAAACCACGGGACGAATGTTAGCTATGGGAGATTTGAAGGCGCTGCTGATAAGGCTGATGGGAACCTCCGGACTGCGAGAGCTGATGGAAGCGGCTGGCATACAGAATGCGGACAGCACACTGATTGACGGGGCCAGATTTGACACAGTGAGGCAAAGGGTATGGGGGGCCCTCAGGGAGCTCTATCCACCCAAAATGGACCCCAAAGCCATGAAAGGGGATCCACTGGGAGACACTGAAAATCCAGCAGCCTATATAGAAAATCAGTTGAAAAGGTGGAGACTGGAAACTGAACAAGAGGTGGAAGGCAACCCATTTATGACCTGGATGTTCGAAATACTGTTTTGGATGCAATGCCTCCCCAAGTTAAGTCTAAACTTGAGGAAGTGGCCGGACTGATGTCAATGACCCCACAGGAATTCAGGGACCACATAGTCCATGCGGTCGAAAAATATCGAAAAGACAAATGAAAATTGACTGAGCAGCAAGAAGAAGTGCAAAGAAAGCTGATACAAATGCAGCTTGAAGAACTTAAAAAGAAGGAAAAAGAAAAAGGCAAGAAGATGCTGCCAGCAATGACCGATTTAAGCACAGCCATTGAAATGAATGAAATGCCATTATATGGAGGGACCGGTCGTGCCGTAAGACAGAGCCCAGAAAACCTCATGCCAATAAAAAAAGTCTTTGGGGGAGCTTTTCCAAAAATGCTCTGTCAGGGACAGGATAAATTTAAACAGCAGCACAGACAGGACTGGAAATCCCAAGGAGTGGGGTAGAGAGGTTATGGGCAGGAAGGGCCAGTAAGGAAACAAGGGGAAAAAGAGATACGGAGACTGTGCTGGGGTTGTAACCAGCCAGGACACATGAGAAGGGATTGCCCACATAAGCCATGGGCCGTCACGTACCAGCGGGAACCAATGAGATGGGAACCACAATCTGGCCAAGGACCAGTCCCTGCAGGGCCAAGCAGAACCCAGAAGGCCTATGGACCACGGAAGATGGTCTACTGGTAGCTCCCACCCCTTTACTGACTATCCTGATCTCAGAAGCACATGGGATGGATCATTGTGCAAGGGGGGAAGTAATAAGGAAAATAAAAAAGGATGAATTTTGGTCGCCTTATTTACAGGCTTCAGTAGACCATGTGTTGTCACAGTGCGAGGTACGTGTGCAGAATAATAATCGGAAAGGAATTACAACCCCAATAGGTCATATACCCGTACCTGAAGGGTCATTTAAACACCTAGTGATTGACTATGTAGACATGATAAAAACAGTAAGAGGGAAAAGATACATGTTGGTGGTAATCGACAGATTCAGCAGATGGGTAGAGGCAGTACCCTCGAAAGATCAAGGGGCAGGAACAGTGGTGAAATTCCTGACAAACGAAGTGATCCCAAGGTTTGGGATACCGACAGAAATTAGCTCAGACAATGGTTCAGCTTTCATCCAAAAAGTGGTCAAGTTAGTTCTGCGAGCACTGAGAATAAAGCAGAGATTTGGATGTGTGTATCACCCTCAATCGCAGGGTGTGGTGGAAAGAATTAACGGGACCTTAAAAACCAAACTAAACAAAATCTGTGCAGATACTAAACTTAATTGGGTCGATGCACTACCATTAGCATTAATGAGTTACCGCACGCAGACTAATCGGATGACGTGTCTAACACCGCATGAAATGCTAACCGGAAGGCCCATGCCAGTGCCCCGGTGGAGAGGACCATATAAAGGGCCTAGTTTGGAACAATTGGAATTGGAATTAAAACAATGCATGCGGCAATTAACTATGATGTATAAGTCTATTTATGCACAGGCAAAGCAGAAAGAGCCAGAGATCGATCAAGGGGAAGGACCAATCAAACCAGGCGATCAGGTCTACGTGCGAGCGTTTCGAAGAAAGTGGAACAAACCCAGAAGGGAAGGGCCCTTTACAGTAACCAAAGCATCACCCACCGCAGTTCAAGTGGAAGGACACTCCACCTGGTATCATCTCAATCACTGCACTAGAGCAGTTCCGCTGGTACAGTCAGGTGTGCCGGCCGAGGTAAGTGGTGAAGAGGAACAAACAGTAGGGGGCAGGCAAGAGCAACGAGAAGCTGACACTGAACCGCAGGAACTTGACCAAGTAATAAGGGAAATTTTTGGTCCTGAGGACAGGCCCGAAGACCCTAAGGATGGGGTTATGGATGGTAGTACTCTTTCAGATAATGGGGACGACTTGGGGGCGACCAGTCCCACCCCCCGGGAGGATACACTCAGATACTCTTGTGAAGATTTGGAGACCATTAACTTGGCAGATGTGGCATGGGACTGTTAGGATCCCACAAAACCTGAGAGAAAGGAGTAAGAGGAGCACAATGGTTACCTCCGTACCATGGTACCAGAACATGTGATACCAATGGGCAAATTATACAGCAGGGATGATGAAGAGACAGAATTGTTATCTATGCTGAAGGGCAAGTCCGGTGCAATACGTAGCCCCCATGCCTTACAACTCTTCCACCTGCGCGCAATGGCGAAAGCGAAGGGGGCAATGTGCGCAGCAGTGTCCAAGTATAGTCAAGACCTGCAGTATGGGAATTTGTAGCGGGATAGATCCTTGTTATTGGAAATGTATTGATAACGCACCAATGTGCCCTTATTGGTGTATGTTATACCAGGCTTCCTCGCAGTATGATCAAAACAAGCTTGCCTCTAACTGTAATTACAGCAGACCGTGGGCTATAAATAAAAGAAGCCAGACACCCACATTGGGAAAGCTTAAAATGCAGGAACATTTGAGTTATGAATGCTTCACGTGGACGGGTGACCTCTCGGTTGGGCATTTCAGCGGCAACTGTGTTAAGACTTGGGATGTAACCCCAGGCAGAAGATACCAGGCAGGTACCCCTCTGCCCGACGGTGCACTGAACTCCCAGACCATCCCGTTAGCAGATATCTGGTGGCTGTGTGGACAGGAGGGGGGTCTGAGATCCACCCTTCCTCTTAATTGGGCGGGTACATGTACGCGTGTTATGCTGATTCAAGAAGTTGTAGTATCCCCTGAAATACAGTTTGACACCTCGAGGCAACAGACACTAAAACGGAGGAAGAGAAAATATGAGCCTGACCTGACAATTCGGATTGACAGTATCGGACAGCCGAGGGGTATACCTAACGAGTTTAAGGCAAGAAATGAGATTGCTGCGGGCTGGGAAGCACTTACACCTGTGATAGGGGTTAGCAAAAATGTTGAATGGATAAATTATATATATTATAATCAACAGAGATTCATTAACTACACTGATGATGCACTAGAGGCTTTGGGACAGCAGCTAGATGCAACCAGTAGAGTGGCATGGCAAAATAGCCAGGTACTAGACTGACTATTGGCAGAGAAAGGAGGGGTTTGTGTAATGTTTGGGGAACAGTGCTGTACTTCTATACCAAATAACACTAGTCCAGAGGGATCGTTTACCAGAGCAATGAATAAACTGAAAAACCTAAGAAAGGAAGTTAAGCAAAATGCAGGGTTTGGACACCAGTTCTTTGACTGGTTAAATAGTAAACTAGGAGGATGGGGAGCATGGCTGACCAAGATTGCAGTAACCATTGGTATTGTATTGCTAAGCTGTGAGGTCATTCTGTGCTGTTTTCTTCCATGCCTCAGGTCGCTTGTAGCGCGTGCTGTAATGAAACGGTTTCCGATGCTCTTGGAAATTGTTGGGTCGAGCCCTACAGAGAAAGAAACACCGATGATGTATTCGTACAGTCTACCAGACATGCAAGACGAACAGGAGAGAGATGAGATATGTGGGGATTAGACTGTGAGGGCTCCTGAGTCTTTTTCCCTGTCTCAGATACGAAGGGATGGGTTTTTGGCTCAGCGGCCTAGGGAGGTAGGGAGAGAACACTTTGAGTCCTAAGCACAGGAAACTATAGTTTAACCCAAATTTGGGAGTAAATGCGGGGCTTTATTTGAGCTTTTGTGCATAGACTCTCAGTCCTCTCTCTCTCTCTGTATGAGACCCTGTGGGACTCAAAGGGAAGATTATATTGGAAAATGCATTGTATTTTCTATGTATTACAGTATTTACTCAAATGTACACATTGTATTTTCTATATTTACTATGTAACCACTGCTAGCTCAATAGAAGGTATTCACTATGTAGCCATGACTTTTGACCTGATCACTATTAATTCATGAAGAGAACTAGAATGAAACCAAGTAGAAAGATAACGGTGGCGAGTAGGGGGATGAAATATGTGGCAGTATGTCAACACAAGACGAATTAAGAAATAACTGTGGTTAGGGATGAGGGGACACCTGGTCTAAAAAGTAAACTAGGACATAATTAAATTGGGGAGTAAAACAATAGTGGAAGGTCGAGAGCGGATGTATTGATGATATGTGATCACAGGGCGACTGGATATGATAATGTAGCTAAGATAGGAGATTGCTATAAAAAATGCTGTGTACAAGCCTCGATGGGCAGTCAGCTACTAGCTTTCTGATTGTCTCAGCTTTGATTTGCAAATTAAAGTTTAAAACTTCTTGACGAGTTTTCTGCGTCTCGTCGTTTGTGAGAAACCAGAAACCACGACACCCCTAGGGAGGCTGTGTGGACCCTATGGCAGCTGATGAGGAGACATTGCATCCCTTGGGGTTTTGGATGAAAAACTTCCCTGAAGTGGTGACCCAATACACCCAGAGGCAGTTGTTGGCCTGCTATTGGGCCTTCCTGGCCACTAAATACCAGGCAACCTCTAAACCCATTCTGCTGCTACCTAACCTCCCTGCAATAAAGCAGGTGAAGTCTGATAATGCGACTTACAAGGAGGGTCGTGCCTGCCCAATGTTCTTCAGCTGTTACATGGAAATGGCATATTGCAGCCAGGGGTGGAGCCATCTCCATGAACTGGTTATGTTCCTGCCCTAAAATGACCACCACACCCACAGTGAAATCCCTACAACTGACCCCTCACCCATACAGTGGGGTAGGCCACATGACAATCTGGCCCCTGAGGAGAAGCAACAAGCCTGGTTCACCGCTGGCCCCAGCTGTTGACAGGGTGGCAAGCACTGGCGGAATGACCGCTTCTCTCCATCATGCAATGGGAAAAACGTCACACGGGTGTGTGTGTGTGTGTGTGTGTGTGTGTGTGGTTGGAATCCAGCCAAATGGCTGAGTTAGTGGCCATGACCCTGCCCCTCTGAGAGCCGACCAGGTCTATTAGAGTCTGTATTAACTCCTGGTTAGTGGGCAACGATGGCATGCTGGTATGTACGTGCAGGTGGCATGAGCAAACCCGGGAGGTGCGTGGGTGACCTCTCTGGGAGCGCTCCTATTGGGAACTCCAGTGGCAGATTATGGCCCATCACTATCTGGAGAGTGAGCAGGCCATCCATCATGGTGCTGTGGACAGAGCAGCGCAGATCAGGATGGCCAGAGTCTGTTCAGAGAAGAACCACAGTGGCAATCTGGGCACATCAGAAGAGTGGGCACTCAGGGGTGACCAGGGTAAGGAAATGAGCAGAGGCTCGAGGAGTGATGCTAACCTATGATGAGGCCAGGACGGTGGTCGTAAGGTGCCTGACCTGCCAATACTGTAAATTAAGCCCAGCAGATGGTTGCTGGGTCCCTCGGGACACATCTGAGGCAGTATGGGAGTTGGTCAGATCTGACAGATAAGATTATATTAGGCCTCTGCTACAACAAAATAAAAAGCAGTAGGTACTGACCATGGTTGACACGTATTTCAGAGTCCTGGTGGCAGTGGTGTGTGACCATACTGACCAGGAAAACACAATATAAGGGTTACAGTGCTTGTCATCCACGTATGGGATCCCCTGGAGTTCAGTTAGACAGTG
The DNA here is from genome assembly GCF_963921235.1 of Mobula hypostoma. Classification (NCBI taxonomy): domain Eukaryota; kingdom Metazoa; phylum Chordata; class Chondrichthyes; order Myliobatiformes; family Myliobatidae; genus Mobula; species Mobula hypostoma. The sequence continues at coordinate 44,393,135 of NC_086103.1, read as the reverse complement.
GCTCACATTTTGCTGGAGCGAAGGTCGAGGGTTGGGCCACGGAATCTGGCATTTTGTGGGCATTTCATATCCCATTCTACCTTCAGGTGCTGGGGATGAATGAATACATGAATGGGTTGTTGAAGCTATTAACCCTTACCCACACCCTCCTGGGATGGCTGGTGTGCTGCAGCATGTGGCGGAGCACCTGAACTCCTGGCTGGCAAGTCTGGGTGGGTCCCCGATGTCCTGGCATCTAGTAGAGTCAAATCCTCTGAAGCTAGAGGAGGTGTTGTTGGAAGAATAATGTGGGAAGGTTCAGGTGCAGCAGACACAGGGCCACCAAAGTGGGGGGGGGGTGGAATTGTGGCATGTGGACTGGGGAATACGCAGTGAGTTACATCACTGGAGGGAACTGTGAATGACATGTCAAAATACCAAACGATTAACCAGAATGGAGTAAGTGTGTGTCTCTGGACATTGCAGAATGGCAGGTAGCTGTGGTGACGATACTGCCCTGCACTGAGAGCTCCTTAACACATTCCTGTGGGTGGCGTATAAATACAATACGCAAGCAGGACTAATGTGTCGGATTGCTGGGTTTGTATGAGGGTTCTGATCTATGCTGCAGAAGAGATACCATTAAAATACAACATTTCACCTGACTGGAGACTTCATCATTGGAATTACTATCAAATGGACATTAATTGCAGGATTCATGTAGCTAGTCAAAAGATGTTTTAGTTCTCTGGAAAAGGCGGAAAAATTCCAGTTCCTGTGTTGTACTGAATAATGGGAATAGTCACACTGAAGAAAATTTTGTCATATAACATTTCGTATTGCTCTGTCATCTATAGACTGACAAGATAAAATAGGTTCAACCTCCTAAGAATTCACAGATGCTGCTGAGAGGATCACCAAGAAGCAGCAATGTAAAATGTCTGTTTGCTGTAGACTGCCTACTGTTGAATTTTTCAGATTTGACTGTGGAAAAGGACAAGTTGACAACAGGAGGGGTTTGATGGAACCTTAATAAAGGATTTTTAATTTCTGGAACTGGCAACCAAAGTTTTGATGCAATTATGGAGATACACTTCTGACAGATATGATACAAGTTAGGTTCATAAAGATGCTTCAGCTCAGTATTTAAAACCTCCTTGACTAGTGGCACACCTATATTAGATATAAAACCGAAACTACAGGATTTCAATTAATATCCCACAGCATCAGTGCACATTCCCCTTGGGAATTATCTAATTGTAAACGATTCACCAACATCAGCATAGTACCTCGTACTATTTTGGAAACCATCTACATCTGATAAGTGCTGGTTAATGTTCTGTTATTGTGTTGATCAAGCTCTTAGGTATTGACCTAACTTGGCTGGCAAGCGGATATAATGCTTCTCAATATGGTTACAGCACTGAAGGACGCCATTTCAGGATAGAGTTCATGAATGACCCAATTAGCCCCTCTCCTCAGAGCACTGCAATTTTGTTTTCCTTTCAAGTATTTATTTAATTTTCTTTTGAATCCTGTCATTGACAGATATCACAACAATATGTGAATTTCCTGGAAAAGACAGTCAGTTTTCTGATGAACACATGCTGTGTGATTTGATAGAAATTCCCCATGGTAATCTTAAAAAATCTAGTGCCAGGAAAGTAGAATGCAATGTCACCTTCAAAGTCTCTAGTACAGAAGTCTGGGTGGATGATCAGTTGTTATTAGGCTGCTTCTCTGGAAACATGCAATTTTACATCATTTAGCTCTTAAACATATTAAAAAGAGATCTGTAAAATTATTAAGGTTTGACTTACTCACTAAATTATAAGGTAAACCACCTTTTTACAGTGGTAAATTTAGACCAGTGGAGCAAACTGGTGGTCATTTTTGAGTGATTTTATACACTGTACATGCCTAGCATTTAAATATCAAACTCTTTTTAAAGGAAATATTAAAATAGCTATTAATACTTGTATTTAAACTGATTATTTTGCATGATGGCGATTTAAAATTTAGTCATTAAAGCTGTTGGTGAAGTTAGATTGCCCATCTATAACCTATCCTTCCAAATTGCAACATGGCCCATGTCACATTTCTTTGCGACTGAATTGTGGGAGTCAGGGCCCATCATGACCAAGCCATTATTTGAGTGTATCTAACCACCACAGCTCCAGTAGTGAGCTATGGATATAATGTGATCCTGCTATGTCAGCTACTGACTTAGATCATCTTCACTTTAGTGGTCTGACCATCAATGCAGGTAAGTACTCTTTGCAAGCACTCTGGAACAGTATTTAACTTGGGACAAGGATTTGATATTCATATCGTGGTTCTGTCTGCCCAAAAAGAGATGGGTGATAACCCAATATGCTCTGTGTTTTATAAGTGCTAAATTAAGAGTTCCCCTAATTGAAACTCACTGATCCTATAAATACAACTCTGATTTCAACACATCAGTTCCCCAAAACAATGGAGCTGAGCATATTTCAAATATATTCCTTCACAGTGTTAAGGGCTTTTTGACAACACAAGAATACTTTGGCCTAGCCATTATTCCTTGGTCAGTTATATTACATGGTGAGCCACGGTCATCTTTTGTTGTCAACCCACCACTCCATATCAAGCCTCAGGTAGCCAAGTTTCCATGATTGTGTAGCCAAGTTTCCATCGAATTCAATATATAAGTTTGCTGATGACACAACAATTGTAGCCCATATCTCGGGTAATAATGAGTTTGAGTACAGAGAGGAAATTAAGAACCTGGTGGCATGGTGCGAAGACAATAACCTATCCCTCAACGTCAGCAAGACAAAGGAATTGGTTGTCGACTTCAGAAGGAGTAGCGGACCGCACGACCCCATTTACATCCGTGGTGTGCAAGTGGAACAGGTCAAAAGCTTAAAGTTCCTCGGGGTCAATATCACAAATGACCTGACTTGGTCCAACTAAGCACAGTCCACTGCCGAGAAGGCCCACCACTGCCTTTACTTCCTGAGAAAACTGAAGAAATTTGGCCTGTCCCCTAAAACCCCCACTAATTTTTATAGATGCACCGTAGAAAGCATTCTTCTAGGGTGCATCACAACCTGGTATGGAAGTTGTCCTGTCCAAGACCGAAAGAAGCTGCAGAAGATCGTGAACACAGCGCAGCACATCACACAAACCAGTCTTCCATCCTTGGACTCACTTTACATCGCATGCTGTCGGAGCAGTGCTGCCAGGATAATCAAGGACATGACCCACCCAGCCAACACGCTTTTCGTCACTCTTCCCTCCGGAAGAAGGCTCAGGAACTTAAAGACACTTACGGCCAGATTTGGGAACAGCTACTTTCCAACTGTGATAAGACTGCTGAACGGATCCTAACCTGGATCTGGGCTGTACCCTCCAAATATCCAGACCTGCATCTCAGTTTTTTTGCACTACCTTACTTTCCATTTTTATATTTTCTATTTCTGATTTATAATTTAAATTTTTAATATTTACTATCGATTTGTAATCCAGGGAGCATGAAGTGCAGAATCAAATATCGCTGTGATGATTGTAAGTTCTAGTATCAATTGTTTGGTGACAATAAAGTATAAAGTATAAGTGAAGATTTTAGTAAATTAAAATGTTAAAGATAAATAGTAAGCAATAAGGAGCATGGTGCATAGAATTTGGTAATCTGGCATGCATGGGCTGCTGAAATCTCTTCACATATGCATGCACAACATGCTATGAAATATTTGGCCAAAGCATTGCAAATAATTGTGTGAATGGTTATCACACCTGATGCTTCCCAAAATATAATTTAGATTGCATGGCACTGTAATTTCTAGGTCATAACCTGATTTCATATAAAGACTGCCAAACTGACTTACTTCTTTTCCCACAAAGGAATGGTTGGCTTCTTTGATATGCACCTTGGACTTAATAGACTGTTCGAAACTGCAATCCCATTACTTCGACTGGACTACCACATTGAATTATGCTCGAAAGCTCAATTTAAATCCAAATAAGAAGATGAAGCATTTGAAGCTCACTACCTTCAATACTGAGAGCAGAAGTATTGCCATTATTTAAATGCCACTTTTTCCAAAGAAAAATTATTGATGCAAAGCAGAACACTCCTATAAAAGAACATTATGCTGCACAATAGACTGAAGGCATATTGTACCTCATCCATTTAAGGATGAAAGAGTTACCAGTTCAGAAAAGTAGGTTTTAGTAGTTTCTTTCTTTTTGAGTTTGTTTCAGCAGGATTATTGAATAAAACTTAATTTTCCTACAATACCAGGACGGTAAGTGACGCTGCATGCAGGAGTCATTCCCAATGATTCCATATAGATTGGTGAGTACATTATTAGAATGCAGACTTAATTTCCTAATCAGCAGGTACACTGAATTTGGAATAAAAAAGTCATTTGATGAATACTGCAAGATATGTGTGCACAGCATCTCAAGGTGCCTGTTAATGTACACTTAGTGCAATACACCTTTTTTGTCTTTGTTGCTTATGGCAGGCTGAACAAATGGTAATTTGACAGTAAGCAAGACAGCTTTTCACTGCAGAAGTGGCAATGGAATTTAATCCAGAAAATGAAGTAATAATGGTGGAGGGGCACTGATGGAAGGAAATATGCAACAAAGTGGATGATTTTGAATGATGTGCAAGAACAAAGAGATCTTGGAGCACATGTTCACTGATCAAAGGAAGCCAATAAGGTATGAAGTTTAAAAACCACACAGATGTTTCCCACTATTAGGAGAATAACAGGAATAAAATGTCACCAAAAGCTGTGACCATGTCAATAATTGAACCTTTAGCAAGAACTGAGGATTCATATCATAGACATTCCTAGTTCACCCCACCATTCACTCTCTCTGCAATTTAAAACAGCTTTTTAAAAAATATTTCTAGTTCTGATGAAGGGCCCTCAACCTGTAACATCAAACCCATTTCTCTTCCCACTGATACTGCTCATCCTGCTGGGAGTTTACAGCATTTTCTTTTTTTTTCTCTGATTTCTAGCATATGCATTTTTATTTTTTACTCCACTGGATTATACTAGAAGTCGCTATAATGCCAGGTAGACCAGAGATTAAATACTGCATGAGTTCTGGTTGCATTCTGGAGAGATGTTCTTTTTACACTCAGAGGGTACAGGAGAGATTTATGATGCCAGGACTGGAAAATAATTGCTATGAGGAGAAAAGAAACGGGTAATGTAGAGTTGCACTCTTCGTAACAGTTCAATGGAGATTTAAATGAAGGGCACAAAATAATGAAGAGCTTAGTTACAGTGAATAGGAATAAATCATTTCCCTTGGCAGAGATCCAAAGCTAGAACCTATTTTTAAACTGATGGGTAAAAGATTAGCTGGGCAATGAAGAAATGATAGGGATCTGAAACTAATTGACACTAAAATGGCAACAGAGATAACATCTCATGACTTTAAAAAAACAACTCTGGCCGTGCTTCTGAAAGGTCTTGACCTGGACATAGTGCTCAAAACTGGTAATTAGGCACACAGTGCTAGTTTTTGATCGTTACTGGCACAATGAGTCAAATAGCCTGCTGCTATAATGTCTTCCAACATCAATTTTCTACTACTAGAAGAAAATAAGAGTTGTTTTTGCCTAACATTCAGCAGCATTAACAATACCAAATCATGACCATGCCAGTTACATATATACAGAGCAGATCAGAGTGTGGGCATTCTGCAGCAAACGACTCACATCCTGATTCCCCAACCTTTTCTTCATCAAGGCCCTGCCAGGATGAGTGCTGTTCTGAAAATGCAAACACCTAAACACCACACAGGACAAGGCAGCCTTCTTGATCAGTATCACATTAACCCCCTTCAAAATATTCATCTCCTTAAGTGGGATGTACGGAGGTGCAGCTAATAGGGGGGTCAGATTGCCTTCATGATGAAGAGAATAAGGGTCATTTTAAAAGGGTATTCTTGAGATATTAGCAAGTGAAGCCACATAGATAGAACTTCGAATCAAGAAGGGGAATATCATTCTGATGGAACCGTATATATACACCCACCCTTTCCATCATTATAAACATAATAGAGTAGTATCAATGAGAGTTTTAAATTTTTCTAACATTGACTGGGCCAACTATAATGCAAAAGATTTGGATGAAATGGAATTTGTGAAATGTGTCTACGAACACTCCTTTTATCAATATATACAAGAAACTACCAGAAAGGGTGCAACACAGGACCTCCACCTGGGAATTGAGAATGGGCTGGTGGCAGGAATGTCTGTCGGTAAGAACTTTTAGTTTGAAAATAGTTATGGAGTGGAACATGACTGGTTCACAGGTTAAAGTCCTGAACTGCAGCAGATAAAATTATAAGAGCATAAGGCACTGGGGCAGAATTTGGCCCTTTGCCCCATCAAGTCTGTTCCACTATCCCAACATGGCTGATTTAGTTACCCTCTCAGCCCAATTCTTCTGCCTTCTCCCCATAACTTTTGACATCCTGACTGGTCAAGAACCTAACAACCTCTGCTTTAAATATACTGCACCCAATGACATAGATTCCACAGCCGTTGGTGGTAATTAATTTGACAGATTCACCACCTCCTAGCTAAAGAAATTCCTTCTCATCTCTGTTCTAAAGGGACATCCCCCTATTCTGAGGGTGTGCAACCTGGTCCTAGGCTCACCCACTACAAGAAACATCCTCTCCACATCCACTCTATCCAGGCTTTTAAATATTTGATAGGTCTGAATGAGGTAACTCCCTCTAAACCCCAAGCAAGTACAGGTCCAGAGCCATCAAATACTTCTCATATGTTCACACTTTCATTCCCGAAATCATTCTGTGAACCTCCTCTGGACCCTCTCCAATGCCAGCACATCTTTTCTTAGATATGGGGCCCAAAACTGCTCACAATACTCCAACTGCAGTTTGACCATAAAGCCTTGGTTTTATATTCCAGTCCTCTTGAAATGAATGCTAACATTGCATTTGCATTACTTACCAAAGACTCAACCTGCAAGTTAACCTTTAGGGAATCCTGCACGAGGACACCCAAGTCCATTTGCACATCTGATTTCTGAATTTTTTTCCATTATGAAAATTGTCTATGCCTTTATTCCTTTGTCAAAAGTGGATAACCATACACTTCCCTATACTATATTCCATCTGCCACTTCTTTGCCCATTCACCCAAGTTCTTCTGAAAGCTCCATTCTTCCTCAACACCATCTCTATCTCCACCTGCCTTCGTATCGAGTGACAAGCTTCACCATAAAGCCAATAATTCTACAATCCAGATCATTAACTTATGTGAAAAGAACCTATCCAAAACACTGACCACTGAAGAGTACTACCAGTCACTGGCAGCCAACTCCAAAAGGCCCCCTTTATTCCCATGCCTTGCCTTCTGCAAGTCAGTCAATCTTCCATCTATGTAAGCAACTTTCCTAATACCAGGGGTTCTTAACTTCTTTAGTAACATCATATGTGTCACCTTGTAAAAGGCTTTCTGAAAATCCAAGTAAACAATACATCCACTGACTCCATTGTCCTGCCCGTTATTTCCTCTAAGAATTTCATCAGAATTTTCAGACAAGATTTCCACTTAAGGAAACCATGTTGACTTTGCTCAATTTTATCATGTGCCTCCAAGTACCCCAAAACCTCATCCTTAATAGTAGACTCCAATATCTTCACAACCACTAAAGTCAGGCTAAACAGCCTATCGCTTCCTTTCTTTTCCTTCCTCTCTTCTTCAAGAGTGGAGTGACATTTGCAATTTTCCAATCCTCCAGAATCATTTCACAATCTCTTTGGCCTTCTCTCTCAGAACCCTGGGGTGTAGTCCATCTGGTCCAGGTAACTTAACTATCTTCAGATCTGTCAGCTTTCCGAGCACTTTCTTCTTAGCGATAGCAACTGCACTCACTTTTACCTCTTGACACATGAATTTCTGGCATTCTGTTGGTCTCTTCCACAGTGAAGCCTGACATAAAAATTTGGAAAACATTAGACGGGATCTTGCAGTGTTTGACTGGAGAGATTGTCTACCGGGAAGGGAGCATCTGCCAAGTGGGAGTCCTTTAAAAGGGTGTTGTCAAGATTTCAGAGCATACATGTCTCAGTTAAAGTGAAGGGCAAGGCTGACAGGTTTCAGAAATTGTCTCTGTAAAAGCAATTGGGAATAGTGAATTTCATAATGACTGCAAGAAGTGTAGGAGTGTATTTATGAGAGAAGTGAGGAGTGGAAATAAGAATATATCAGGAGGATTGGCAGGTAAGCTGAGGAAAAAACCCCAAGAAAATCTGTAGATATAATAATAAAAAGGTGGCTGGAGGGAGAAGGCTACCTTAAGGATCAGCATGGCCACCTGTGAAATGGGTAAGATTTTTAATGAATATTCCTCTTCAGTTTTTATTGTAGATAAAATGACAGAAACTAAGGAAATGGTGGGGGGGGGGTGGGAATGAGAGGTGTTGCCTTGGATCACATACAAGTAAGCAAGGAAAAGGTATTGGGGGCATTAATGTGGATAAATTCACAGGACCCGACCTGATGCATTCTTAGACTTTGTGGGAAGCTAGAGAAAAAAATTACAGGGGCCCTTGCAAAGATATTTTTTGCTTCATGTCTGGCCACAGGTTAGGTTCACAAGAATCAGATTTAAATCAATCAGACGCAGATTTATTATCACCATCTTATATGATGTGAAATTTGGTGTTTTGCGTGCATAAAATAATCATAAAATTACAAAATAAATAAATAGTGCAAAACAAAAGGAATAATGAGGTAGTGTTCATGGAACCACAGATCTTTCAGTACTGGTGAGTGGCTAACATTGTACCATTGTTTAAAAAGGATATCGAAATCAATTCAGGAAACCATAATCCAGCAAGTCTGACATCAGTCATGGCTAAATTGCTGGGGGGTGGTGGATTCTGAAGGTCAGGATCTACCAACATTTGAAAATACTGTCTGATTTGGGATAGTCAGTGCGTGTGAAGTCGTGTCTGACAAATCTCTTGGGTTTTTTCAAGGAGGTAGATGAGGGTAGGATTGTGGATATTGCCAATATGGAATTAAGCAATGGCTTGATAAGGTCCCTCAAGGAAGACTAGTCTGGAAGGTTAGATCAAATAGGATCCAGGGGAAGATTGCAGATTGAATTCATAATTGGCTCCTTAGTAGGAAGCAGAGGGTGATGGTCAAGGGTCATTTCTTGGACTGGAGGCCTTATGTCTAGTGGTGTGCAGCAGGGATTAGTGCTGAGACTTCTGTTGTTTATAATTTATATCAACAATTCTGATATTAATGTACAAGGCATGGTTAGTAACATTGTGGATGATACTAAAATAGGTGGTGCTGTAGAGTGTCAAGTTATGAAAAATTACAGGAAGAGCCTGATCAGCAAGATGGGTGGGCCGAGGAATGACAGCTGGCTTTTAATCCAGATAAATGTGGGGTATTGCAAAGCTGGATATCAAACCAGGGTCAGACTTGAAACACTGAACGATAGGGCTGTGAGTGCTATGGAACAGGGTGATGTAGGAAAGTAAGTCCTTGCTCATCTGAAAGCACAGGCATAGCTAGATAGGATGGCATCTGGCATGCTGGCCTTCGCCAGTCAGGGCACTGAATATAGGACTTGGGAAGTTATATACAAGACATTGCTGAGGCTATACTTGGGAGTATTGTGTACAGTTTTGGTCACATTGTTATGGGAGAGACGTTATTAAATTAGAAATAGTGCAAAAAAGATTTACCAAGATGTTGTCTGGACTTGGGGTCCTAGGTGATAAAGAGAGGTTACGTAGATTAAGACTTAGGAGATCCCTAGAACACAAGAGATTGAAGGGTAACCAGATAGAAATATACAAAATCATGAGGAGCATAGACAGCCTTAAAGGAGGGAGGGGTGCTAAAAATAAGAGGCATAGGTTTAAAGTCAAAGGCAAGGACATCGGGGCAGCACGGGGCAGCATCTTTGTGCAAAATGTGGTGTGTGTTTGAAATGAGCCACCAGAAATAGTGGCTGAGGTGGGCACATTTTTAGTATTTAAAAGCCACCTAGATAAGTACATGGATAGGAAGGGCTTTGAGGACTACAAATTGTGAAATATCTTCCCCAATATCACCATGAAAATGCCTTCTTGACTTGAAGGCAGGGACTCAATAAATGGTTTTGTCATCTTCTCAGTGGGAATCAGGATGAAGTATAAATGCTGGTCTTGCCATGGACACCCACCCATGTGAATGCTGAGAAGTGATGAACTCCAACATATTCTGTATCCTGTGGTATTTCAAGAATATCTGTATCATCTGTTTGAACAAAGGGAACAGGATGTTTTTCTGTGAAAATAATTGCATCACATTCCCTCTTGAGACAACTATAATTAAGCATTACAAATATTTCAAATGTGTACTGCAAAATTACATAGTCAACAGATCTAACAGTTTGAAAAACTGATTTTTTATGTTCCTGACATTACATAGTCACGTGAAAAGGCAGAAAATCAATAAAATGTTACTTTTAATGCTGTGACTATGTCAATGTTTGAACCTTTAGCAGTGATTAAAGAAACACATGCAAGTAAAATGCTCATTCACTGTCAGGAGAAAACACCCTTGTAGTAAGGCAATAAAAATTAAATTTTATTCAGTAGAGATATCTTCTCAGATGAAGCCTACAGATAAGATCTACAGAGATTTGCTTAAAGGCACAGAGTCTACATTAGCTAGACTAACACCTGGTATAAAGTAGCATATTTAGAAAAACAATGATTTTCATCAGTGGAAAAAATAAAAGTATCGCACTCCTGGTTATTAAAATCAAAATAAACTTATAAATTTATTTCAAAAGTATTGGAAGGTTCAGTGTTTTAGACTACAAACAATTATCAATGCTATGAAATATGCAAGAGCATTTCCAGATGGATTGAATTGTTTCTCTAGGTGCGGAAATAAAAATGTTGTATAAAAAGACTCTACAAACAAGATTGGATCCTTTTCACTACCACAATCTATGACTACAGAATTAAAGTTCAAGTTTAATTGTCATTCAACCATACATGAATACAGCCAAATGAAAAAGTGTTACTCCAGAGCCAAGGTGCAAAACACAATACTAACAGTCATTCACAGCTTAAGGCACTCATAGCATGTATAAGACAACAGGAAAATGCAGTTACACGCAAAAAAGAATTAAAAGACATTCAGGGAATGTCTTTAATTTACTTCACTGACCCAGGTAGATTTTTAGGCTTTATCTAAAATTTTCCCTAAGTTTATTCCTTAGAGCAATTCCACCAGTGTTTGGGAACTTGCCACGCATGTAGTTATACCCAAGAATTCAAGTTTTTTCTCAAATATTATGAAGCAAATATCGCCGACAACTGCAGGATGTTTCATTAGGCACAAGGATGTAAAACAGGACCTCATAAAACAGCCAACAAACTGCACAAGACTGCACTCTGCAGTTCATTACAAATCTTAAAAATTTTTCATTGGCTCAACTACATTAACTTTTCAAACAATTATCCTAATGTTTCAGAGATAATGATGCAGTCCTTTAAACACTCACATGGTAAAGATAACGAAAATGTAATATTTAACTATTAGTTCACAATACTAGAATATTGTGATTAAATGAATGGTGGCACTGATTTACATAATATTTAAAATCTGACAAACCAATATCCATGCTCAACAAATTATTATGACAGAGGAAGTCTACGCCTAATCCATTCCCTGTTCTTTCACAACAGCTGTACGCAACTGCCTACCCAAATCTCTTAACAATTCTCAACTTTTTTTAACCTGAACATATTGTGAAATATTTGCATTCACAAGCCATGTCTGTAATTAAAGTAATGCATGTCTTTGTGGGAATGAAAGGAGAAACTACAAAAGATAGTCATCAGGTGAGGCAGTATCCGCGTAAAGGTAATCACAGTGTATCATTTCAGGGCAATGATCTTTCAAGTGTAACAGCAAAAGCATTTTAAAATGAGGAGGGGAATGCATGGGGAAAACAAGGGAACAACATCCATTACAGCATGGGGGCCTAAAACAAATCTGTTGACACAAATAATGTTGGTATCATTCAGAGAGGGTTGAGAAGATTTGTTACACATTGCTCTTGTTTCTGAAGCATATATCTCTAGAATAAATGAGAAAGCAAGTGACAGTGAAAAATATGCAATTCTGGAATTGAGAAGCAAAAACACTATTTGCTGGAAACTTACAAGGGATACTAATCAGTCTAGAGCAGGTCCAGATCAGGAACTGTGAGAAGTGGAGTTTCAAAAGGGAGAACAATCTAGGCATGCTCCGATTTTTTTTTTGAAAGTCTTGATACTATGCTCTATGAACAGTTGATATTTTGAGCACTGATTCTCATAGACTGTTGCAGGAAAGGCACTGCGCATCACAACTCTTCTTTTCCTTTTCCAGCCTTGCCTTTGGGCAGCTTGCTATTTCCAAGCAAGCTGCATATCCAGAGGGAAGCACTTAAAATATCTCTCATTTGTAGTAGGAAAATCCAATCTTGTCTCTCTTCACCTAAATTCACTCTGACTTCTATAATACAATCTTCTCCAGTTCAATATAATAAGCTCTAGATGAATTCAATCACTGAAGAGCTTGCAAGCAATTAAGGACCTTCATAATTATCACAGGTGTGGCAATTTACTCCACTGTTAACAACTCTTCTCCTCTGCATGGCTCGAATAGCAAGTTGGGATTCATGCACAGCCTAAATTTGAAGGGCAGACATTGACTCAGCAGGAAAATTGATATCACTGAGCGCACAGTACAGATTCAATGTTGCTGTAATGATTTACTATTGAAACTGTACACAAGCATAGTTTCCATGAACAAATTATGTTAAAGGAGCCAGTTTCCAGGCTGAATTGCATTGGTGATGTATCATTTAGATATAATTATATAAAGCTGGCATTAAGTCAATTGTGCATTCTGATTGATGATATTATCTGCTAACTCTGCAAACTCCCAGCTTTTACCAATTCAGTGGCCATTGAAACTTGCACTGGAAACGTGTACTTATTCTATAAGCTGGTTTAAATATATCGGCAACCTGCATCTTAGCATCATAAATGCATTTTCTTTCATCTGTTATACATTATCCTGTTAAATGGTAGGTAAGGGGCAGCAGTTTTGTCTTCACGTAAGTATTATGAGCATTATGGTAAGTTGTGATATTCAGCAGCTTGCTTCAAATCATGTAATTTGTATAGTTTGAGAAGAGAGCAGGTTCCATAAAAAAAATACTGCACATCTACTGCACTATAACTGGCAGATTTAAAGTATGAGAAATCATTATGTAAGGATCAATTCAGGGATACAAGTCTCAATACAGAGAGGGAATATATTTGACCTGTTTCTGACTAAATATGTTATACACAATAAAATTAACGAGATATATGTTAATTGGTTCAATTCAGTGGATTACATTTCAACCCATTCAGTCTGAACAGACAGGGTTAATCCCAAGGTGGAACCTTTGCAAATTTCAACAAGGTCAAGTTGCAAAGAGGAATGTAACCCATGGATTAAATTTTGTTTAATGATCTCTTTAGATTAACTGAAATTTTGAAATAATCTACTTCTTAGTGTGAGGGAATATGAGACATTATGGATTTATTATGACAGTGAAATATTTAACTGGATATTAATAAGACAACAGAATTGAGAGGCTTACCGTTAACCTCGAGGACTGGAGTACAAACCTCACCAAGAATTAAGATCATTTCTACCAGAATGAGGATAATGAAATGAGGAAAAGCCCCCTTGCCCTGTATTTATCTGTGTCTCATTGCAATGAGAAATGACAGTACGGGAGATGGAATAGCTTCTGGCTTCAACATTCCATCTAGAAGCAATAATTAGTTACCAAACACTAACCAGCAATGTGAATTCACCTTAATCATCCCATCATGCACCTCAGGCCAAGCACAACATACTCCCAATCTTTCAGTGTTAACCTTTGGCATTCTGGGAAGGACAACATTTGATCCCGTCCCTAAATGACTTCTTAAATTACGAGTTAATATCTTGAACTGCAACTGTCCCTGTTGTGAACGTATTTCCAGAGTGCAAGGAGTCCTAATGCTTAGGATTAATACTGATGAAGGAATGGTAGATTATTCCAATGTTGGAAACAATGTGAGGCCATTTGAGCCAGAGTGATTGGTATATTGTGCTAGTTAAAGCTCACCTTTTAGTGAGCTTTAACTAGCACAGATCAATTTCCAGGCAACTAACCAGAAAATCTTTGAGTTAAAAGGGACTATGCTCTAATATATTCATACACTCTTTCAAATTATTTCATAATTTCAAATACATCTATTAGATTCCCATTCAATCTTCTTTTTCCTCCTAAATAAAAGCTCAGTTTTATTTGTTTAGTTGTTCCCATCAGTTATAACCAGTTCTTGCAATGGTATTGTGATTCTATTAATTCAGTATTATAACATATTTTTGTGTATGCCTCAATAACTATTGTCTTTAGAATATTTATCCCCACACTACTGTCATAAACAAGTCTTCATAACTGTACAATGTGCAATATTATGGAAAAAGGTCCAAGAGTGAAATTGGTACCTTTCCATGTCCACACAGCATAGTAACTCAATTCCTTCTGCAAAATGAAGAAACATAATTTTATACAGTGATTTGAAATGCTCTGCCTGAAGCTGTTACAGAAGCAATTTTAGTTGTAACTTTAAAAAGACAATTGGTGAAGTACTAGAAAGGAAATGCTTTACAGGCTATAGGATTAATGGATAATCACACAGTTCTGACAAAGTAAAAGCATGGGTACAATAGATCAAATGGCCTCTCTCTGTGCTGTAAAATACTATGAACTGCATTTCAAAGCATGACCAAAGTCCATGGTTGAGCAGCATTATTAATCTCCAAGGACCTAGACTATTTATCTGGAAAAATGAATTTGAATCCAATCACACCTGCTAAGGAATATGAAGTAACTATATAAAAATCTGGACATTAGAAGTAAAACTTAATGCTAATAGTGATCATAAAACTACTAGTGTGTCATGAAATAAATGATTTAATAAAATCTATCAAGGAACGAGGACAGCTATCCTTTTGTGGTCCGGCTCCTTTGGGACTCTGCACAATCTGTCCTTTTGAAACCATCCAGCAAGTCATTTAGTAAGGATGGTCAAAACTGTGCTGGCCAAATAATGAAAAGTAATTAAGCTACCAGATTTACTGATTCATTATTTTAGAAAGTGCAGCTTTAATTTTAAACCTTACATCATATCTTGATTTTGACCCTTGATAAGAGGGAAAATAGAACCAATACAAGTTAATTAAAATGGAAGCAACCTTAAACTGAAGTGTCTGGGAACTCCCAGAGCATACTTAATTGCCAATACATTTCAGGGGAGGGGAGCACATTGAAAGGAGATAGAATCAGAACAATCACAGACATTTATCACCAGCAGCCATACAGAAGTTCACATCAAACTATTTTACCCCTGGGATTAATGTGCAACTCAGAAAGCACAAGAAAATAGCAGTGACCTAGAAAAAAGTAAAATATACATCCACTCTGAAATTCCTTAAGGATAAAAAAAAGACTTAAGAGACTTTTTGGTTGTTACATACAAGCTAATCAAATACAAGCTGTAGCCCCACACATAGGCTATGATTATTGCAATAGATGTCTGACAGCATTTATTTGTAAGTAAAGAAAGGAAGTAATAGAAGAAATCTAAAAGCAAAAGTAAAGGGTAGAATTCAATTACTTTATTGGTTATACTGAATGAACAGCCCACCTTCAATGTCAGCATTCATTTCCCTCAATAACAGGTAGTGCTGAATATTTAGTCTGAACTTGGAAACTAGGGAATGTACTACTTAATTTTATTTCTTCTTCCTGCTTTTTATTTTCAATTGAAAATATCACCCTCTAATCTGCAACAAAATCCCATCATGAAAGTGCACAGCACTCCATGAAATTAATATTGTCAGAAGTCATTTCACTTGAGAACCTCAAAAGCCATTAGATACAACAGATCTGCATTATCTCTTCCCTTGTATTTGTTTATCTTCACCAGGCTTCAATTATAGCTGAGCAGTTTGTTTGCTAGATAGCTCAGTTTTCAGGTGGCCTTAAAATACAAAATTTATCTGTTATATTTTAATAAAAATATAAAGATTGTGCTGAAAACAGCAAACAATTTGGTTTTACTAGTTCAAAACTAAACCTGTCAGGATGTAAGGAGAAAAACAACAAGAATTCTGCAGATGCTGGAAATTCAAGCAACACACATAAAAGTTGCTGGTGAACGCAGCAGGCCAGGCAGCATCTGTAGGAAGAGGTGCAGTCGACGTTTCAGGCCGAGACCCTTCATCAGGACTAACTGAAGGAAGAGTGAATAAGGGATTTGAAAGTTGGAGGGGGAGGGGGAGATCCAAAATGATAGGAGAAGACAGGAGGGGGAGGGATAGAGCCGAGAGCTGGACAGGTGATAGGCAAAAGGGGATACGAGACGATCATGGGACAGGAGGTCCGGGAAGAAAGACAAGGGGGGGGGCCCAGAGGATGGGCAAGGGGTATATACAGAGGGACAGAGGGAGAAAAAGGAGAGTGAGAGAAAGAATGTGTGTATAAAAATAAGTAACAGATGGGGTACGAGGGGGAGGTGGGGCATTAGCGGAAGTTAGAGAAGTCGATGTTCATGCTATCAGGTTGGAGGCTACCCAGACGGAATATAAGGTGTTGTTCCTCCAACCTGAGTGTGGCTTCATCTTTACAGTAGAGGAGGCTGTGGATAGACATGTCAGAATGGGAATGGGATGGGGAATTAAAATGTGTGGCCACTGGGAGATCTTGCTTTCTCTGGCAGACAGAGCATAGATGTTCAGCAAAGCAGTCTCCCAGTCTGCGTCGGGTCTCGCCAATATATAAACGGCCACATCAGGAGTCCCTCCTGGCACTTATCCGTGTAAGCGGAACAAGTGCTACACATGCCCTTACACTTCCTCCCTTACCACCATTCAGGGCCCCAAGCAGTCCTTCCAGGTGAGGCAACACTTCACCTGTGAGTCGGCTGGGGTTATATACTGCGTCCGGTGCTCCCGATATGGCCTTTTATATATTGGCGAGACCCGACGCAGACTGGGAGACCGCTTTGCTGAACATCTACGCTCTGTCTGCCAGAGAAAGCAGGATCTCCCAGTGGCCACACATTTTAATTCCACATCCCATTCCCATTCTGACATGTCTATCCACGGCCTCCTCTACTGTAAAGATGAAGCCACACTCAGGTTGGAGGAACAACACCTTATATTCCGTCTGGGTAGCCTCCAACCTGATGGCATGAACATCGACTTCTCTAACTTCCGCTAATGCCCCACCTCCCCCTCGTACCCCATCTGTTACTTATTTTTATACACACATTCTTTCTCTCACTCTCTTTTCTCCCTCTGTCCCTCTGAATATACCCCTTGCCCATCCTCTGGGTCCCCCCCCCCCCGTCTTTCTTCCCGGACCTCCTGTCCCATGATCCTCTCGTATCCCCTTTTGCCTATCACCTGTCCAGCTCTCGGCTCTATCCCTCCCCCTCCTGTCTTCAGGATGTAAGGAGGCTAGCTGTGCTAACCATGAGACCCTGGCTAATTTAACGCCTCGGCTGTCTTACAATCTGCTACACTATCCCCTGACCAGCACCCAAAAGGGGTGATTTCAGGGGAAGCACACAGGCATAATAAATGAATAGTACCGAAGGCCCAAGAGAATGACCAGCAAGGCCAGTATTCATTACCAGTTCTTCATTGCCCCTGAGAAGGAAATGGTGAACAGTCTTCTTGAACTGGAGCACAGTGGTGGTGCAGCAGTAAAGTTATGAGGCTTGCCCTAAACTTTGCAGATCCAGTTTATATCCCATCATGGCAGCTGTAGAATTTAAATTCAATTAAAAATTGAGCAAAATAACTGGTTTTAGTAAAAGATAACAAAGAAAAACTAGCAACACACATCAAAGTTGCTGGTGAACGCAGCAGGCCAGGCAGCATCTCAAGGAAGAGGTACAGTCGACGTTTTGGGCCGAGATCCTTCATCAGGACTAACTGAAGGAAGAGCTAGTAAGAGATTGCTGCTGCGTTCACCAGCAACTTTGATGTGTGTTGCTTGAATTTCCAGCATCTGCAGAATTCCTTGTGTTTGTGAAAGAAAAACTAACAGGTTTTCTTTTTTTTTGCCGTGTGCCCGTGGGCGTACGCATCTGTGCATGTGCGTGCGTGCATGATGATGTCTTTTTCATGGCTTTTACAAGGCGCGGAGCGAGGGAGACTGTGTCGTGAGCCACTCCTCACACAGACATTTTCACAGTATTTTCCTTTTATTTTACGAGGTCGAGTTGCCATCTCGACACTCAACCCGGCACGGATGGAAAACGTACTCGGGAGCGGACCCGACTGGTTTTGAACCCGGGAACCTCCGCTCCCGGGTCCAGCACTGTGTCATTGCACCACCAGCCGGCCCAAACTAACAGGTTTTCATTAAAAAATGGCCACTGTGGCAGAATATGCCATCCTTACCCAGTCTGTTCTATACTCAGATCTACTCCAGGTAGTGGCTCTGAAATGCCTTTGGTTTGTTAGGCCACTTCATTCAATTGTACCAGTACCATCATGTTTTGTTATGATTATTCTGCTCAACATGATGGTTTAGAAATCAATTATGTGTAATCAGGCTTCAATATCAATGTGACATTTAACTCAAGGAGTGTGTCGCCTGCTATAATTAGGAAATTCTCTTTGCCTATAGAAGTAAAGATTTTGAGAATGGCCATTGCCAATTAGTTTTCATTGACGAACCTACTTCAGTGGTCATTGTAAAAAAAAAAGCACACTGCAGCATTCTTTAATGTATGAAGTTTTCTTAATGCATCAAGACATTTTAAGTAACTAACGTTTTATGGTTCTTTGCAGATTTTATGTTTGATAATATGCAAGTAAACTTGAATGAGAACTTTGGTAAAAAATGTCTAAAAAAAAAACTAGCACACCTTACAAACACTGATGCACTTCATGCTTGAATTGTGGGGTACATCCAAGACAGAAATTAAATTCCAGTAGTATACTTTGGTAATATTTTCCTATGGATGATTGAAGAATTTTCCATACATTCTGGAAAGAGAATATCTAAATGCAACAACTTGGGCAGTGAGTTACACACCTGATGTACTGATGAGAGTATCTCGTGGCTCGGGTTTAGGATACTGTTCTTGATTGAAAAAAAAGCAACTGAGCTCTGCAGGGATATCAGTGAGATCCAGGTCTCCTAGAAACCTCCTATTTGAAATAAAACACAGTGAACCCTCTTGCTGACCTGGGTCTTCCACATATCAAAAGTTATTCACTCCAACACCATATAACGTAAAACAATCAACACTGCATTTGTTTTCAATGAAATCTGGTGTATGATATGCAACATACCAAGAGGTCAAGTACACTCACACTGTTGGCACCATTTCTTCTGACCACACTTATTGAAGCACAATGCACAGCTGTCACCTTCTCCTCAGTACAACCTTCCAAGTTTCTTTGCTGTAGGATTCAAATAAATATACTGGGTAACACATTTAGTTTGAAGCATGAATCCTGTAATACTGCATTGTGTGTTTAATATGTTGGGCAGCAATCAGGTAGAACAGGATCTCATGCTTTCCCGGCGTATATGACGTATAAATTCTTCTCGGGCTTCCAGCCAGGTACAGGTATCGATTATTACTGACGTTTCAATGACAGACTCTGCCATCTTCTTCAGGGATGATGCCCAAACATGACTGGACCAGTGGTATTTATATCCCCATTGTCCATCCTTCCTGATTAGTTAGACCTCATCTGATCATTTTTCTGCTCTTCCACCTTGTTTGCAATGGAATTCCAGTTCTTACTTAGAGCAAGACCTTCATCTTTGGGAAAATACTTCTCCTCTAGTGTTATTTCAATAGCTTCCTTTACCAGGTAGTCCCAAAAGCCATTGGCAAAGAATTTCAGCAAAGGTCTTGCTCTAAATAAGAACTGCAATTCAACTGTAAACAGGGTGGGAGAGCAGAAACCTGTTTGGACTAACTAATCTGGAGGGGTGGACTATGGGGGTATAAATACCACCAAACTAGTCATGCCCAGGCATATCTGCTGACGAAGATAGTGGAGTTTGTCATCGAAATGTTGTTTATAATTAATACCTGTACCCTGCTGGAAGCCTGCAAAGAGTTTATTCATCTATCAGGTACTAAAAATACAAAAGATTAACATACACAAGAAAATCTGCAGATGCTGGAAATCCAAAGCAACGCACACAAAATGTTGGAGGAACTCAGCAAGCAAAGCAGCATCTATGGAAAAGAGTAAACAGTCAATGTTTCGAGTCGAGACCCTTCTTCAGGACTGTTTAACATCATTGGGCAAGAATAGTGGTAACTACAAGAAATGGCCCTTCTTTTGCAACACCGAATGCATGTCCTGAGCAAGCCATCAGTTCAATAGATTGCTACTTGTTGTCCCTTGAAACGTTATCTAAGCAAAATAAACTTCTAAATATGTAAGCAACTAATAGGAAATCAACAGTATTCTTACAGCACCAAGCCTGATCTTATTTGGATTGTACTGAGCATTAACACCAGGCAAATGTTCATTAAAATGATATAATCATGAATGCAGAAGTTAGTAATTAAACTGACAGATAATCAACTTGAATAAAATTTCAACTTTAAGCCTTGTGCTTTTACCTACCAAACCACTTGTAAAATAAAAGTTTGGTCAACAGCATAATGAAATATGTTTGTGATATGAATATTTAACAAGGTTGTAGAGTAATAAACAAAAAAATTGATTAATCATATGACTAAAAAGTTGTGAGTTAATTGCTGCTTTAATATTCTGATATACTTGACATTTTGGAAGGATAAGCAGAGAGATGGGCACGTCTATGAATAAAAGATGAAATTAATGCAGAAGTGAGAACTTGATTCTGAAGATCATCACATAGAAGTAGTTTCAGGTGGGAAGTGAAACATAGCTAATAACTATAATGTAAGGAATTTACAGACTCTCCAATGGCTACACTGTACAAAATGAAGATACTACAGTAACCGCAAGTGACTTTAATTGTCAAATATTGGATCAATCAAATTAGCCTAGGAGGCCGAAGATAAGTTCACAGAATGTATTCAAGATAGTTTCTTAGAACACTGCATGTGGAACCAATTAAGAGACATAATTATTTTAGGTCTGGGCCTAGGTAGCAGGACAGGATTTTTGAATTATTAATCAATAAAGAATCCGCAGTGGAAAAGTGATGATAACATGATAGAAATTGACATGCAGCTTAAGAGTGAGAAGCATTGATATATGAAGTTATTTTATTAAACTTTAATAAAGGCGACTAAAAAGACATGAGTCAAAGTCTACTAAAGTAGTCCAGAGAAGCAGATTAAAACAATGGGAAACACAAATAAAATGCTTTATACTTAAAATATATATTGAGAAATAAAAACCCTTATGGAGGGATGATTAAAGAAGTCAAATGAAAAACAGCTAAATAATATTCTGGTGATTACTGGTAGCTTAGAAGATTGGGAATTTTGTTTTAAACTGGCAAGAAAGGGAGCAAGTGATGGTTAATTCTTAGGAAATACAAAAACAACAGAAAGAGGAGCCACAAGTATAAGAACAAAAAATAAAGCTGAGGTGAATGTTCCTCCTATAGAAATAAGACTGGGATGTTGATAATGGGAAAAAAAGGAAATAAAACAAACCTGCGGGTCAAGTAGCATCCATGGAGTGAAAGGAACGGCCAAGTGCTCTGGGTCAACACCCTTCACCTGGACTGGCTTTTGTGTCCAATATGGAAACATAACTGTCTTCAGAGTACAGGAGAAAACGGCTTCCTGAAAACCGGAGAAAATACGACGGCAAAAGGGAGGATGTATTTAAAACCAATGACTACAGAATAGAAATCAAGAAAACTCATGATTCTAAAGGCTGTCAAGGCCCCAAGGCTGATAATCAAGATGCTGTGATAAATCAGAATAGCAAATGCAGACCTGTTAGGGGAATTGGTTGTCATCATTGAAAATTCTCTATACTCTAGCAAGCTCCCAGTGGATTGGAAAACCTGGAATATAACACAATGTTCAAACGTGCAGGATACTATTGATAATAAAGAAAAGCAGAAAATGCTGCAAGTAATCAGCAGATGAGAGAGGATCTCTGGAGAGTGAAGCAGAATTAGAGCTTGAGGTCAAGGACCTCCTGTCAGAGTAAGAAAAAGTTAGAAATTAACAACATTGTTACGTTTCAGATAAGTGTAGGTGGGAGTTGGTGTCTGTTGTGAGAACAAAGGGAATGCCTGTAATACAATGGAGACCGAGGGAGACTGAAAGACAAAGTGGTTGTGATGCTGGTTGAGAAAGTAATGAAGGTTTTTGTATCACAGCTGCGTTGTCTGAAGATATAAACAGAGCATGTCAACACCAGGCAAAACTTCCTCTCATCTTTCCTTACAGCATTCCAAAGGGACTACTTATTCCCCTTGAACTCCCTACTTCACACTTCCAGATTCCACATTATCCAATCCTCAATGCCTGGTTCTAGACACACCTGCTAGGGAAATATCATACGAGCATGTGTCCGATCAAGTCCTTTAAAGAACTTAGTATGTTTCACTCTTTATTAGGACATAGAATAGGACACAACTGTATGGGCTCTTTACCCACAATGTTGTGACACCCTGTAAAAACCTATTTCACAATCAATCTAACCCTTCCCTCCTACACAGCCCATAATCCTTCATTTTTCTTACATCCACGTACCTATTTGAGGGTCTCTTAAATGTCCCCTTTGTATCCACCTCTGTCACAAAGACCAGCACATCACTGCAGGCACATACCCCTATCTGTTTAAACACCTCTCTGACATCTCCTCTAAACTTTCCTCCACTCATCTTGTACTGGCCACTGCAGCTCCGGGAAAATGGTGCTGACTGTCCACTCAATCTCCACCTCTCGCAGTCTTATACACCACCATCAAGTTGCCTCTCAACTTCGTTCGCTCCAAAGAGGAAAGCTCTTGCTCACTCAAGCTTCAATCTATTTACTTATAGATGCAGCACAGTAACAGGCTTTTTGGTACAAGACCCATTTGCATCCATATGACCAATTAACCTACTAATCTGTACACCTTCGGAATGTTGAATCTCCTATTATGTGTTTTCTGTGTTGTTATGTATAAATCAAATTTTTGCCACACCAGAATGCAGAATACGTTCTCCCTGTGACCGTGTGTTTCCTCCGGGTTCTCCAACCTCCTCCCACATTCCCAAGACGTACCGGTCGGTAGGTTAGTTGGTCATTGTAAATTGTCCCGTTATTAGGCTAGAGTTAAACTTGGTGATTGGTGGGTGCTGTGGCTTGAAGGACACTCTCTGTGCTGTGTATCAATAAAACAAAAACTCTGTTTCTCCCTCCACTGAGATTTTCTGACCTGCTATATTTTTCCAGACTTTTCACTTTTTATGTTTAAGATTAAATCATGCATATGTATAGGGTGTCCAACTAATGACAACTACCCAGGGTAATATACAAGATACTGAGGGCCAGGCAGCATCTGTGGAGGCAAATGGATTATTGAAAATGTGGGTCAAATGCATCAGGGCTGAAAGTGCAGAGGGAAGGTGGCCAGTGGAAGGTGGTGGTGGGGATGGTAGGGGTGGTAGGGGGCGTTTAGACAGAAACTGGTCGGGGGGGGTTGGAATCAGGCAAGTTAGGGTGATAGGCAGATGGAGCCAGGTGAAGAGGGGGAGTTCAGCAATAGAGTAAGTGGGCATTCTGTAAGACATGTTCTCTGATCTAGACAGCATTCTGGTAAATCTCCTCTTCACTCTCTCTCTAAAGCTTCCATATCTTGTGAAGCACCTTCAATAACTCCGAAATACTGAAGTAGGGTAAATACTGAAAGGCTTTTATTCGCTGTACAATACAACTTCTATGCTGAGTGTCTGCCCCCAGACTGAGGCGGAGGGGCAAGGCAAAATCACCTTTATTCACCTTTCGCTCTCGCTCGCTCGCTCTCTCGCTTCCTCGCTCGGTCTCTTGCTTTCTCGCTCACTCTTGCTCGCGCGCTCGCTTGTCTTTGCTCTCGTTCAGGCGCTCTCGCTTGCTTTCGCTCTCTCTCGCGTGCGCGTGCTCTCTCTTGTGGTCGCTCTCGCACTCTCTCTTGCTTTCTCTCGCTCGCTCTCAAAAAAATTGATTTCCGTGATATTGTATATAATTTGCGGGCATCAGGGAGCCACTATTAATATGCGGGAGACTCCCGGAAGTTCCGGGAGAGGTGGGATGTCTGCTATCCGAATCAGACATTTGGAACTAGAATGGCATTACAATTTGACTTTACTTCCCGCTTAGAATGGAGATGTTTTCATTCCCCAGTGAAATGCCAGACCCAAGAGAAGTGAACAATGTTTATTGTAATTTTCAGCAAGTTTCTGAATGGAACTTGTTCAGCTATTCATCCACCACTGCCCTTACCACCAGCACTATATGGCAGGAGTGGTATTAGTGGGGCCTGCTCGTGAGGCTTCAGGACAGCCTTGGAAAAGAGTTGTCACCAAGGGATCACAAATTTACATCGTATAGATCAGCAATGATTTCATTAGCTTGATGCCAGACAGAGAACTGGCTAAACTTCTCCTATTTTATTTTCTTAATGCATGTTATTAACATATACATTTTAAAATGTGATTTAATTCATTAAAAATGCATACATTATCTATAAATAATAGAAGCTGTAAATAACTGAAACATATAATCCCTACATAATTTTAAATTGAATTAATCTTACGATATTTTCAAGGCCATATCAACTAATGATTTAAATTTAACCAGGAAGCATGATTTCTATTCTGAGAGATATGGTGGAAGTTTGCACATTCTCCCTGTCACCATGTGGATTTCCTCCAGGACCTCCAATTTCTTCCATATCCTGAGGATGCATTGATTGTTCAGCTAAATTGGCCACTGGGAATTGTTAAAATGGATGGCTGGAGAATTAGAAGGGGGTATTAACGAATTATGTATATATGAATTGCTAAAGGGAACGAAGTGGGAGAATGGGTCTTCTTCAGTGTAGAAGACTAAATGGCTGCCTTCTATGATGTTCTGTAATAAAGGAATATTTATGCAAATTTACAAAGATACTTCAAATGGCTCTTAAAAAATTAAGCCACAATGGGGAGCACCTCTACACAACAAGCAACCATCTAGTCAGAATGCAGAAGGGTGAAGACTTATTAGTAGGCAGTATTCAGTCTGACCCAGAAAATAAAGGTTTAACTAAGAAAATTACTGCAAATTCAGTGTTATTAAGCAAATCAGAAGAGCAGACAAAAAAGATTTTAAGATATAAACAGATTGGAAATTAGTTTCTTAAAATCCAACAGCAAACTGCTTATTTAATTATCAATCTGAAATAGAAACTGCTTTCCTCTCTTCACAGTAGTAGTCTGAATTGCAGAGGACTTCCAGCAGTCTGCTTTGATTTCATATTATAAACTTTACAATTAATTTTTTAAAATATATATTTATGAAGGTCAGCACAATTCAGCTGCATTCAAATTCCTTCTTCAATTTGGCATTGATTTGGTTCTTTTTAAGCAGTCCTTCAGAACTGAAGATGACTTGCTTCCACTCCAGATCTGTGGATTCCAATATATGAACTGAGGGCAAACTTTGTCACAGAGGCGAGATGGGGCAGGTGGAGGGTAGTGCACTCAATCTGCCATTTTAGCTGAGCTTCTTCTGGCTCTCTGCAGATAGTTACCCAGAATACTTCTTCCATATTTTGTATGGACATGGGCTAAGGACATCCCACAAAGTTGTAAGAATGTGCCTTGAGAACACTCTTAATAATTTTCTCCATTCTCCTGGTAATCCTTTGCGGCATCAGAACTCAGAGAGTGCCTGTTTTGGGTGTCCCTTGTCTTCCCTCTCTGCAGCAGTCCCAACCTTACCATCAAACCTACAGACAAAAGGGGTGCTGTTGTAGTGTTGCACACCACCTCTGACACCTCCTTCTCCTTCCTTGATCTCTGTCTCCATCTCTGGAGACAAGACCGTCAATCAACATCTTTTATAAACCTACTGATTCCCATAATTATCTCGACTGTACCTCTTCCCACCCCATCTCCTGTAAAAATGCTATTCCTCAGTTTCTTCACTTCTGCCGCATCTGTTTCCAGGATACGACTTTCTATTCCAGGACATCAGATCCAAGATGTTCTCCTTCTTTAAAGGATGGTGTTTCTCTCCCTCTACTATTGATGCTGTCCTCTCCTGCATCTCCTCCATTTCCCGTACATCTGTGCTCACTCCATCTTCCTGCTGTTGTAATAGAACATAGAACAGCACAGCACAGTACAAGGCCCTTTGGCCCACAATGCTGTGCCGACACTCAAACCCTGCCTCCCATATAAGCCCCCACCTTAAATTCCTCCATATACCTGTCTAATAGTCTCTTAAACTTCACTAGTGTATCTGCCTCCACCACTGACTCAGGCAGTGCATTCCACGCACCAATCACTCTCTGAGTAAAAAACCTTCCTCTAATATCCCCCTTGAACTTCCCACCCCTTACCTTAAAGCCATGTCCTCTTGTATTGAGCAGTGGTGCCCTGGGGAAGAAGCGCTGGCTATCCACTCTATCTATTCCTCTTAATATCTTGTACACCTCTATCATGTCTCTTCTCATCCTCCTTCTCTCCAAAGAGAAAAGCCCTAGCTCCCTTAATCTCTGTTCATAATGCATACTCTCTAAACCAGGTAGCATCCTGGTAAATCTCCTCTGTATCCTTTCCAATGCTTCCGCATCCTTTCTATAGTGAGGCGACCAGAACTGGACACAGTTTAATAGTGATAAGAGTCCCTTTTGTCCTTACCTACCACCCCATCAGCCTCTGCATACAGCACATCATCCTCCACAATTTCTACCATCTCCAAAGGGACCCTACCATTAATCATTTTTGTACCTCCACTACTCCCCCATCCCCCTTTCCACAGGGGTCGTTCCTTCTGTGAATCCCTTGTCCATTCGTCCCTCCCCAGCAATCTTCCTCCTAGCAATTATCCCTGAGAGTAGCCTAAGTGCTACACCTGCCCAGATACTTCCTCCCTCACCTCCATTCAGGGCCCCAAACAGTCCTTCCAGGTAAGACAACACTTCACCTTTGAATCTGCTGGTGTTGTCACTCAATGCAGTCTCCTCTACATTGGCGAGACTCCTTGTAAATTGGGGACCGCTTCATCGAGCACCTCGGCAGCATCCACCAAACATCGTGGCCAAATATTTTAATTCCAATTCCCTTTCCCATTCTCACATGTTGATCCATGGCCTCCTCTTGCGCCAAGACGAGGCCACCCTCAAGACTGAGAAGCAACACCTTATATTCCGGCAACACACATCAAAGTTGCTGGTGAATGCAGCAGGCCAGGCAGCATCTCTAGGAAGAGGTACAGTCGACGTTTCAGGCCGAGACCCTTCGTCCTTCTCTTTCTCCTACTGTTCATTCTGCTCTCCTATCAGATTCTTTCTTCTCTGGCCCCTGACCTTTCCCACCCACCTGGCTTCACCTATCACTTTCCAGCTAGCCTCCTTCCCCTCTCCCCATCTTTTAATTCAGGCATCTTCCCCCCCCCCCCCCATTCCATCTCAGTCCTGATGAAGGGTCTCAGCCTGAAGCGTCCACTGTTGACTCTTTTCCATAGATGCTGCCTTTCTTTCTTTTTAAATCTTTTTATTGAGTAAGTATACAAAAAAGGTAAGCCATATAAACATTAATACAATGTTAAAGTATAATAAAATTCCAAAAGATAACAATACCAAAAAGAAAATACTACAAACAATGTAATTTAAGCATAAGAAACCAAGATAACATAATAGTATACTAGATTTTATATATATCAATGGAAAAAAAGAAAAAAAAAAACCCCCAAAAAAAAACCCACCGTGCAACTAACTAAAAGCAAAGCAAAGCAATGGGCTAACTTGAAACCAAACAGAGTTAACCTTAAAATCACGTCCTCAATCCCGACCTCCATTAAAACAGTGAAAAAAAAACAAGAAGGGTAAATATTACATTAAATGAAAATATCGAATAAAAGGTCCCCAAATCTGTTCAAATTTAAATGAAGAATCATAAAGGTTACTTCTAATTTTCTCCAGATTCAAACATAAAATCGTCTGAGAAAACCAAAAAAAGGTAGTTGGAGCATTAAGCTCTTTCCAATGTTGTAAAATACATCTTTTCGCCATTAAAGTAAGAAATGCAATCATTCTACGGGCTGAAGGGGAAAGATTACTAGAAATTTTAGGTAGTCCAAAGATAGCAGTAATAGGGTGAGGAGAGATATCTATATTTAATACCTTAGAAATAATATTGAAAATATCTCTCCAAAAAGTTTCCAAAGTAGGGCAAGACCAAAACATATGAGTTAAAGAGGCTATCTGCCCCGAACATCTATCACAGAAAGGATTAATATGCGAGTAAAAACGCGCTAACTTATCTTTGGACATATGTGCTCTATGCACCACTTTAAATTGAATTAGGGAATGTTTAGCACAAATAGAGGAAGTATTAACTGTTACGAGAATACACATAAAATTAAGATGTTTGCTGGCCTGGGCTAGCATCAGTGGCATCAGCAGTTGGTCTGCCACCTGCCCTCAGGGGAAGGAGAGATAAGGAACAATGGAGCAGCGTCTGGAGATGTGTAATGAAGGGATGTGGGAGGAAGAGCTGTCTGGAGCGGCTCCCCCCTTTGAACCCTGAACTGTTTGAAGTGATGGACAGGCGATACCCCAGCAGGGGGATAAAAAGGGACAGGTTCGCTAAGACAGACACACACGACACCCGAGGTAACGAGACCCTGGAAGCGGTGCGCTTCTCATGAGTGGGTGAGAAGTACCGGACAACGACCAGGGTGGAAAGGTACGATCAGCGGGAACCCGGTGTGTGTCCGCCCTTGCCTGGGTGCCGGGTTCACTGCAGAGGATCGACCGCATCTGGAGGAGGGGTCACAGTCGGTGACCTCAGGTGACATCACCAAGGACCCGCCCAAAAGCTGTTTGTGAGCCATCTCGCTGGTCTGTGAGCCATCTTGCTGGTCTGTGAGTGAAGCCGTTCTGAATGATGAGTTGTTCCTATTCTATCTCTCTCTTCCCCCACGTTGTCCACCACCATGGCAACGATTACTGCGAACTGAACTACTAAACTGGACTGAACTTTGAGTCATTTTGAAATTGGTCATTTACCCCTAGACAATGATAGAGCTTGATTGATGCTGTTATCTTAATTCTGTGCACATGTGTGTTTATCATCACTGAACTGTTGCATTTATTATCCTTTCGATTACTGTGTTGCTTGTTTCTTTAATAAAACTTTCTTAGTTCTAGTACTCCAGACTCCAACTGAGTGATCCATTTCTGCTGGTTTGGCAACCCAGTTACGGGGTACGTAACATAAGTGGGGTTCTCGTCCGCGATTTTGAACGCTAAATTTGGGACGGAGTAAATTGATTGGGTTAAAATTCCCGAAAGAAAGAAAAGACAAACAGCAGAAATGGAGGTTGAGGAATTTATAAAGGCGCCGACCTTGGAGGCATTAGAGGATGCCAGGAAATCGGAATTGATAGCTGTGGCAAAACGGGTGAATCTTGCTAAGGTGAAGTCGACAATGAGGAGAGAGGAGATACACAGAGCTATTGTAGAGCACTATGTATCTAAAGGTGTGTTTCCCCAAGGTGAGCTGGGGGTAGTGTCTATTGAAAAACCTGCTGGAGACGCGGTACAGGTACAGCTTGAAAAACTGAGACTCGAGCACGAGTTCCGGGTACGGCAGTTAGAACACGAAGAGAAGCAGTTAGAAAGGCAGGAGAAAGAGAGAGAGTTAGAAAGGCAGGAGAAAGAGAGAGAGTTAGAAAGGCAGGAGAAAGAGAGAGAGTTAGAAAGGCAGGAGAAAGAGAGAGAGGTAGAAAGGCAGGAGAGGGACAGACAGTTGGAGAGAGAAGAGAGAGAGAGGGACAGACAGTTGGAGAGAGAGGAGAAACAGAGGGAAAGGGAATTTGAGCTGGAGAAGTTAAAGATAAGGGCCGAGCAGGGGCTCGTGCCGAACCAAGGTGGAGGGTTCCGGGCGACCCAGGAGGTTAGGCTGGTTCCCCCATTTGACGATACCGATGTGGATCGGTACTTTCTCCACTTCGAAAAAGTAGCTATAAGTCAGGACTGGCCGAGGGATAAGTGGGTTGTTTTACTTCAGAGTGTACTGAAAGGGAAGGCCCAACAAGCTTACTCCGCCTTATCCCCGGAAGATGCCCAGAAGTATGAGGTGGTGAAGGAGGCCATCCTCAGGACTTATGAGTTGGTCCCGGAGGCATACCGGCAGAGGTTCCGGAATGCGAGGAAGCGGTGGGACCGCACGTATTTGGAGTTTGCTCGCGAGATGCAAACATATTGTGAGCGTTGGTGCGCCTCGAAAGGGGTAGAGGGGGATTATGACAGACTGCTGCAGCTGATTCTGATTGAGCAGTTTAAAGGTTGTGTCCCTGAGGGTATGAGACCCTACCTCGATGAGAAAGAGACAGCCACGTTAGCCGCAACTGCTAAGTTAGCGGATGAGTATGCGTTGACGCATAAAATGAAGGTTGCCCCGAGTAAAGGCTACCAGAAGGGTAGTCAGGACGGCGGGGAGAGTCCACCGGAAAAGTCAGAAAGTAAGCCGGGGACTAGTGAAAAGGATAAGGTAGACCGGGAGCAGCCTGGTAGGAAGTCTCCTGGGGTCGTCTGTTATAATTGTGGGAAAGTCGGACACTTTGCGTCCAGGTGCTTTGCCCCAAGGAAGGAGACGGGGAAAGGAAAAGCGGAAATTTTGAATGGCTGTATTGAGCTGTTAAGCGAACCGCTAGGGAAGGACAGGTCTGAAAAAGTCCAGGAAGGGCGCGAGAGGTTTATCTCGGCCGGACTGGTGTCAGTGAAAAAGAGGTTAAAACCAGTTCCAGTGCGGATCTGGAGAGACACGGGAGCGTGTCAGTCACTAATACTGAAGAGTGTATTAGAGTTTAGCTCAGAGACCCAGACTGGGGAGGTAGAGGTCAAAGGTGTTGGGGAAGGGACAGAGTCAGTCCCTTTGCACCAGATACATTTACAGAGCAACCTGGTCTCTGGACTAGTCACGATCGGGGTGAGGTCCGAATTACCGATGAAAGACGTGGAAGTCTTGCTCGGTAATGACATCGCCGGAGGAATCGTGTTCCCAGTCGTGAGATTGACGGGTCAGCCTGCCAGCATGGAGGCCCCGCCCGCGATGGTGAATTTGGCTGAAACATTTCTGCCAACCTTGTATGAGACAGGGTGTAGTGAGATAAGAGGTAGTGAGGGAGCTGGGACGGACGTAGCAGTAGCCAGGAAAGAATTTGTGCAGACGCAGGAGCGAGACGAGGGGCTGATGGTTTTGGCCGAGACCGCTCTCTCTGACACAGCCTTGACAAGCTATTGTGCGGATGAGGAGGTGCTAAGGAAGAAAGGGAAATCAAGTACAGCATCCGCAGATGAGGAGTGGGGGGTGGTGCAAAAGAGTTATGGGGATGAGGTTTTTAACATGGCCCACGAAGTACCCCCCGGTGGACATTTTGCGGTGCTGGAGGAAACAGTTGGTGGAATCATGAAAGAGAGTTACCGGCTGCCCAGGGGGAAAAATGTTATTGATCATGACCGACGCGAACTGAGACGGTCACCGGCTTTTGATATGCTAACAAACCTAGTCGGTGTTAGCGTGGAAATCAATGAAGCTAGGGGCCCCTTGATAAGAGGAAAAAACCATTTTGAAAAGATTAGGATGGGATCGGTCAGATGGGAGAAGGCTATTGTTTTGGCCAGGTCTACTGATAAGGTCTCTCCCTTAATCCCCGAAGGAGTAATTAAACGACTCGCACCCATGTGTTTGATTGTCCCGAGGAAATGCAAAGAACTGGGACGTTGGGTTATGTCGGTTACAATAGGGCGGCCAAGTAAACAACACCCATATTTTTTGAGTAATTCAGTGACTAAAGGGCTGATGAACACAGAGGTGTGTATTGGCAATTTAACACGGCTGTCTGAAGCCAGCTTGATAGTGAACCTTGGAAAAAATGAATTCGGCCACGCGAATGTCACTTACCTGGGAATTGTGGTGACACAGGGGCAGCTGGCAGTGATGCAAGCTACAGTGCAGGCTATCGCTGACCTCCCAACCCCGACAGACAAGAGGGCCCTCAGAAGGCTTTTGGAGATGGTGGGGTACTGCAGGAAGTTTTGCAATAACTCTGCGGTCAATACCCGTCCCCCTCCTACTAAGCCCTTGCAAGGGAAAATTGAGTCGGAATGGGACGACCCTTGTTGTTGTGGTCCGGGACAAAACCAAATGGGAGGTTACATTGGTCGCAATTCATCAGTGTTTTTGGCCACTATGAAGTTTGCTGAGTTGGAGCCTGGTCTAAGGGATTATTAATAACACGTGTAAAAGGAACAGAAAATGTGATGACTGTCTGTCAAGGTGTTGACAGCTTCAAATTCTCTGTATTAGCTAAATAACTGTTAAAGATGTATATTGTGTATGTATCAGATAATGTAGTCATGTTTGTAATTTTTACCTCCCGGTAAAAATCCTTAAAGGGGGGAAGTGTTACGAGAATACACATAAAATTAAGATGTTTGCTGGCCTGGGCTAGCATCAGTGGCATCAGCAGTTGGTCTGCCACCTGCCCTCAGGGGAAGGAGAGATAAGGAACAATGGAGCAGCGTCTGGAGATGTGTAATGAAGGGATGTGGGAGGAAGAGCTGTCTGGAGCGGCTCCCCCCTTTGAACCCTGAACTGTTTGAAGTGATGGACAGGCGATACCCCAGCAGGGGGATAAAAAGGGACAGGTTCGCTAAGACAGACACACACGCCACCCGAGGTAACGAGACCCTGGAAGCGGTGCGCTTCTCATGAGTGGGTGAGAAGTACCGGACAACGACCAGGGTGGAAAGGTACGATCAGCGGGAACCCGGTGTGTGTCCGCCCTTGCCTGGGTGCCGGGTTCACTGCAGAGGATCAACCGCATCTGGAGGAGGGGTCACAGTCGGTGACCTCAGGTGACATCACCAAGGACCCGCCCAAAAGCTGTTTGTGAGCCATCTCGCTGGTCTGTGAGCCATCTTGCTGGTCTGTGAGTGAAGCCGTTCTGAATGATGAGTTGTTCCTATTCTATCTCTCTCTTCCCCCACGTTGTCCACCGCCATGGCAACGATTACTGCGAACTGAACTACTAAACTGGACTGAACTTTGAGTCATTTTGAAATTGGTCATTTACCCCTAGACAACGATAGAGCTTGATTGATGCTGTTATCTTAATTCTGTGCACATGTGTGTTTATCATCACTGAACTGTTGCATTTATTATCCTTTCGATTACTGTGTTGCTTGTTTCTTTAATAAAACTTTCTTAGTTCTAGTACTCCAGACTCCAACTGAGTGATCCATTTCTGCTGGTTTGGCAACCCAGTTACAGGGTACGTAACATAACTAATTGTAAAATCTGCCCCCAATCATCCACAGAAATGGTAAGCCCCAATTCCTGTTCCCAATCTACCCTAATCTTATCAAATGGAGCTTTCCTGAGTTTCATAATAATATTATAAATCATAGCCGATGCACCTTTCTGACATGGATTAAGGTTAATTATCGAATCTAAAATATATATAGGAGGAAGCATTGGAAAGGAAGGAAGTATAGTACTTAGAAAATTTCTAACTTCTAAATATCTAAAAAAATGTATTCTTGATAGGTTATATTTATTAGATAATTGTTCAAAAGACATAAGGGAACCATCTAAAAATAAATCCAAAAACCGTAAAATACCCTTAGTCTTCCAAGTTTGAAAAGCGCGATCCGTAAAAGAGGGAGGAAAAAATATGTTACCTAAAATAGGAATCGCTAACCCGAATTGATTAAGATCAAAAAATTTTCTGAATTGAAACCAAATACGCAAAGCATATTTAACGATCGAGTTAGAGACCTGCTTAAGGCGTTTCGAATCAAAAGGAAGAGATGAACCTAAAATAGAACCAAGTGTATAACCCTGAACAGATTGTAATTCCAATGCTACCCATTTAGGAATAGATAGTATATCCCGGTCAAGTAACCAAAATTTCATATGTCGAATATTAATAGCCCAATAATAAAATCTAAAGTTAGGTAATGCTAAACCTCCATCTCTCTTAGCTTTCTGTAAATGTATTTTACCCAGTCTCGGATTCTTATTCTGCCAAATAAATGAAGAAATTTTAGAGTCGACTTTATCAAAAAAAGATTTAGGAACGAAAATTGGTAATGCCTGAAACACATATAAAAATTTTGGCAAAAAAAACATCTTAACTGCATTAATACGACCAATCAAAGTTAAATATAAAGGAAACCATTTAGATGAAAGTTGAGTAATATGGTCTATTAATGGTAAAAAGTTAGTCTTAAATAAATCTTTATGTTTACAAGTAATTTTAATCCCAAGATATGAAAGGTAATTATTAATCAATTTAAATGGAAATTTATAATATAAGGGAAGATGTTTATTAATCGGAAAAAGTTCACTCTTACTAAGATTTAATTTATAACCTGAGAAAAGACCAAATTGTGCTAATAACTCTAAAACAGCAGGAATAGATCTCTCAGGATTAGAAATATATAAAAGTAAATCATCAGCATAGAGTGATAATTTATGGGACTTTAATCCCCGAGTTATCCCAGTAATATTTGAAGATTCTCGAATAGCAATTGCAAGAGGTTCTAATGCAATATCAAATAATAGGGGACTAAGAGGACAGCCTTGTCGAGTACCACGAAAGAGAGGAAAAAAAGGTGAGTTTAAAGAGTTAGTACGAACCGAGGCTACAGGGGAGTGATATAACAGTTTAATCCAGGATATAAATTTCAGGCTAAAATTAAACATTTCAAGCACCTTAAATAAATAAGGCCATTCTACTCTATCAAAAGCTTTCTCGGCATCTAAAGAAATAACACACTCAGGAACATTTTGTGAGGGAGTATAAACGATATTTAACAATGTACGAATATTATAAAAAGAGTAACGACCTTTAATAAAACCCGTTTGGTCTTCCGAAATAATAGAAGGAAGTACTTTTTCTAGTCTATTTGCTAATAACTTAGAAAAAACTTTAGAATCAACATTTAATAAAGATATTGGTCTATAAGATGCACATTGAGCAGGGTCTTTATCCTTCTTTAGTATTAAAGAAATTGATGCTCTATTAAAAGATTCCGGAAGTTTACCAAGTTTCAAAGAAGCCTCAAAAACCTTATAGAGCCAAGGAATCAATAAAGAAGCAAAACATTTATAAAATTCAACGGTAAACCCATCAGGGCCAGGAGCTTTCCCCAGATTCATAGAAAAAATAACATTCTTAATCTCATCCATTGTAATGGAAGTATCTAATAAAGAAGACATATCCTGTGAAATCTGAGGAAAGTCTAACTTATCTAAAAAATCATTCATATATTTAGAATCTCGAGGAGACTCTGATTGATATAAAGAAGAATAAAAATCACAAAAGGTTTGATTAATCCCCACATGATCCAATATCAATCGATCATTTTGGTTATAAATCTGATTGATTTGAGATTTAACATAATTAGATTTCAATTGATTAGCCAGCAACTTGCCAATTTTATCACTGTGAACATAAAAATCACTTCTTGTTTTCTTTAATTGGTTTACAATCGAGGACGAGAGTAGTAAACTGTGTTCCATTTGAAGTTCAGTTCTTTGTTTGTATAGCTCCTCAGAAGGAGCCATAACATATTTCTTATCAATTTCTTTAATCTTGTCCACAATTGCCATCTCCTCCTGCTTCTGTTTCTTCCTCAAAGCAACGGAATACGAAATAATCTGACCCCGAATATAGGCTTTAAAAGTGTCCCAAAGATTGTTAACCGAAATATCTTCTGTATGGTTAATTATAAAAAAAAGCTCAATCTGTTCATTCATAAAATTAACAAAGTCCGAGTCCTGAAGCAACAGCGAATTAAAACGCCATTGTCTATTGTTTGGTATATTGGCCATAATTTTAATAGAAAGCTTAAGTGGAGCATGATCCGAAATGGTTATAGAATCATAATCACATTTAATCACTGAAGGAATGAGACGAGAATCAATAAAAAAATAATCAATTCTTGAATAGGAATGATGAACATGTGAAAAAAAGGAAAAATCTTTTTCCTGAGGATGCAGAAAACGCCAAATATCCGTCGACCCAGAATCAGAAAGGAAAAAATTAATCAAATTTGCAGATTTATTAGGTAAAGTCCGTAAAGGAGCCGAACGGTCCAAAGCTGGAGATAAACAGGTATTAAGATCTCCGCCCCAAATCAATGAAAACTCGTTCAAATTCGGAAACTGATCAAACAATGATTTATAAAATTCCGGACAATCCATATTAGGAGCATAAACATTAACCAAAACTACTTTTTTATTAAATAATAAACCACTAACCAATAAAAATCTACCATTCGGATCAGAGATAATATCCTGTTGTATAAAAGTAACTGAGGAATCTATAAAAATAGAGACGCCTCGAATCTTAGCATTGGAGTTCGAATGAAATTGTTGTCCCTTCCAGAATTTGAAAAAACGTAGTCTGTCCCCCCTCCGTACATGGGTCTCTTGTAAAAATAAAATTTGTGCTTTAAGTCTCCGGAACACTTTAAAAACTTTTTTTCTTTTAATAGGATGATTAAGACCATTAGTATTCCAGGAGACAAAATTAATAATAGACTCCATAAATCCTAAAGTCAACCCACGACAAGGAGGATTGACAATAGGCGCGACCCACAAACCCGGAGAGGAAACAGAACATACAAAAGATACCGGGGAAAAGGACGCAACCAGAACTTCAATAATGTATATAGCCCAAAGAAAAACAAACTAAAACGTGAAGCCCCTCCCGCCACCCCCCAGCCCAAGACCCCAAGGCAAAATCTAAAGCAGACCCGCCAGAAAGAAGCAAGCGCTAAAACTACCCCCATGACTTCCGGTATACGCTCCCTAAAAAAAAGGTATAAATATGAAAAGGATCAGCTAATTGTAAAACAGTAAAAAAATAAGTAAAAAAAAGTTAACTCAATTAGAATACACACAGAACAGAACAAAAGCCGGAAAATATATATTAAAAAAAACCACAATAAACCTCAAACTCATGAATAGACACAGCAACAAAAAAAAAATAGGATTATTAACATAAAGTGATTATAGAAAGCAAAACAGAATAAAATTTAAACAAAAACTACAAAATTTAAGGCCGCACAGGAAATACGTAAGATGACAAAAGGGAAGTAACCACCCAGAATCCCCTGGGAAAAGAAAGAAATGACGCAGTTAAAAAGAAAGTTTAGTAGCCATATTAAGAAATCGAAAGTAAACTTTTCTGCCCAAATAGGGCACAGAAAAGTTAAAACCAACCAATTCACAGCCTCCGATCGACGGAGAAAATTAAAAAGAAAGCAATTAAGATGTTGGAGATGAGAGTTGATCCAGATAACTCTGGGCATCCGATGGAGAATCAAAAAAACGAAGGGCTCCATCTGACATGCGAATCCTTAGACGAGCAGGGTACAGCAGCGCTGGTCTTAAATCCATCTTATAGAATTCCGACATCACGGATCTGTAACGGACCCGTTGGTCCCAGATTGGTTTACTGAAATCTTCCACGAATCGGAACTTAAGATCCGAAAAATCAATGAAACCTTTAGATCGAGCGAATCGAAACAGTCTCTCCTTGTCTTGAAAGTAATGAAAACGTAAAATAACATGCCTAGGTCTATCTGACCTAGACGAGTATGATGGGATTCTGTGAACACGATCCAGTAGCGGTGGTTGGTCAGGAAATACAGTAGGGAATGCATCTTTTAAAAGTTGGGAGAAATATTTCATGGGGTTGTTACCTTCAGCGGCTTCCCTCACGCCAATCATTCGTAAATTCTGCCGTCGCATTCTAGATTCCAAGTCAGAGTTTTTAAAAGTCAAAAAGTCAAGTTTCTTCTTCATTACATTAATTGTTTCTTCGATTTTCCCCATCTTAAGCTCACTTTGTTGCGCGAATTTTTAAAGATCAGATATAGCCGACTGATGTTCCGCAATACATGTTTGCATCTTATCAATTAAAGCGGCAATTTTCTGGAAATTAGTTGAGATTTCCGTATGAATCAGGTCTTTAACAGGGCCTGCAATTTCCGTACGAATCACCTCCCTAACAGAGGTTGAGATTTCCCTCTGAATTAACTCCGCTATCGCTTTCAAAGTCACCGGTGATTCAGTCGGAGGGAGATCCGTAGCTTTCGGTTTAACCGGAGGTTTACCATCCTTGCCGTTTTTCTCGTTCTTAGACATAGCAGATCTAAGTTCCATCCAGTTGTCGGAGAATTCAGTTTAATTCAAAGTATTGTAAGAGTTGATGCCTTAATGGTTAATTAAAGTATAGCTGACCATAGAGAAAAAAAACTCAGAGGTAATGGAGCGAGTCAAGAACGCGACTTCACTCCATGAGCGCTACCGGAAGTCCCGATGCTGCCTGACCTGCTGAGCTCCTCCAGCATTTTGTGTGTGTTTCTTTGGATTCACAGCATCTGCAGACTTTCTCATGTTCATGAATTATATAGCCTGCCAGTCAGAACTGGCCAAATGATAATTAGAGCCTCAGACTCTGCTCCGTCTGCAGGCTAAGTTTGCTTCAGCCCTTCTGTGACAGACCTTATTCTAGGTCATTAGGTTGTACTCTAGCTATTTAGATTTGGGACAGAAGTTACCAGCTGGTCCACACAAGACACCTGCAATACGAAAGGCAGTCCACACATTTTTCCTAAGTCAGTGATGGGTACCAGCAGAGTTCCAATGCCAGCAAGTTCTGATCTATTACACAAGGTTCCACATTTATAGTAAAAAAAAAGAAAGTCAAAGATATGCTGTTATGAATCTTGGATTACATGATACAGATAAGGCAAGAGACAGATATATATAGTTCTATAATATATGTAATATACATAGTTCTACATATACATATAATTGACATACAAATATATTTTTCATATTTAAACAACTAACATTTTCTGCATTGCAAATTGGCGCTTGTTTGTACCGTTAGAATGAGGAGTCCGAGCAGTAAAAATTATAGTTTCAAAGTTTCAGATTCTGCGCTAAATTTTGATGAAATAGGTTTAAAGGGAACACAAAATGGCTTGCATGTCAATACAGATTTTCTCTTTTACTGTTCAGTTTCTTACAATGACAGTTGAGAAATAATAAACCAGAAAAAACACCTTGCAATTTGTATTTCCTATTTCCTCCCTCACCCCAACTCGCACAGAAAAGCAAAACTATAGAACGTTTTCAAAATATATTACTGTTTTAACATTGGATCAGGCAAATTTAGCCAAGCTGTAATTTAAAAATAAGCTCTCAATCATCTGCAAACTACCCTTCTTTAGCAGAATAGATAAGTTTAGGATGATGTTTACAACACAGAGAAAAATAAATTATGTATGTGTCATTTGATCACAAGGTATTTGTTTTGGCGTACATGATTGATTGACCAGTTTGTGTCTAGAAACTCATTTATCTTCAAGTACAAGAAATCTTTTTTGCACAAGTGACCAGATGGAATTCTATAATAAGAAGTGTCAATCATTTTTCCCTTGCTTTTGGCAGTTAGCCATTCATGCTGACAACTATTTTCCCTGCACAACCAAAGGCTGTTAGAAAGCCAATAAATTAACACGAGGTGGGAGGTGGGTGGGGGATTCTAAAATTAACAAATTCACAGCTTCAGTCTGAACTTAAAAAGGATAATCCCCATGTACAGAAAACCATAGGTACAAGAAAGAAACAACAGCACATATGCCTTTTGCACTGGCAGAGCATATTCCAAATTAAAGCTCCATTTTTTCTTCCCTCAAAACAAAATCAGCAATGCTGGAACAGCTCAGCCTATCAAGTAGCATCTGTGGAAAGAGTAACCAGTCAGTGTTTCAGGTCAAGAGCTCTTCATCAGAACTTTAGGCATCTGGCACACTGCTCTGAACCAAGCTGTGCAACGAGGAATCACAACTGCAGTCTGAAGAGGTGGTACTCACCTGGACCTGCTTAGGATGAAAACATTCACATTGCCAAGATGGACACGAGTGCCCCTTTTCTGCAATTACCTGGAAATTAATGGTGGCTGAGGTAGACAACTGGAAAGAGTCGTAGAGGCTGGCAGGCAAAGAGGGTGGGAGGGAGACAGAGCAAAAAATATAGCAGGTTTTACCAGTAGCTACTGCAGCTGAGCTATTTCTGTTGGGAGTTGTTACAATTTATTCTCAACAGATATTCAGTTATTGGTGTTTCTCTTCAGTACAGAAGAATGCACCTGCTTCCTTTTGGCTACCTTCTGTGTATCACCTCACTGGTGTTACCCAAAGACTATGTTGCTACAGTGCAATTCAATGTATGTCACATGATAATTGATGTCACTGCTGGAAAAGCATAGTACCAAAGTTTCAAATATACTATAAGCAATATAAACACCTGATTATCTTTTTCAATTCATTTTGCACAATTCAATTCCTTCACATACTTTAATGCTCTATAATTCCAAACTACTTCGAGTTATCTTGTTACTCAAGTTTGGCGCAGGATTTTCACTAGTTCCTATGTGAAAAAAAAAGTATAGTTCATGTCGTATGATTTAGCTATCTAAACCAGGGATGTAAATGTAAATCTACTGCAATTAACAACTCCATATTTGTCAACTTGGGAATCTTACAAATACCTGCACCCTCCACAATTACCTATAAATACATTGCTGTCATTCTGACTCAGTAAAATGAATTCCTGAAATTAATTCCCCATCAGTACCCTAAAGCTCACTACGTAGTAGTACCAACACATTTTAGTCAGTCACCAAAATCATTCCATTAACTTCAAGAGTACAGAATGTTGGAATTACATAGTGTGTTTATCACACCCAAACAGGCATATATTTTGAGGCCTTAAGACCTCCTGTCAAAAAGACTGATTATTAACAATACTTAATAGAATAAATACCAATGCAGTTACTCCAAGAATTACACCTTTTAGGTGGTTGGTAACTTTGTAAATGGAAACCATAAATCATTTACTTCACTAACGTTCTTCTTCCCCCTTTGAATCCAAAATGTCACTTGTGATTTGCTCTAGTACAAAAATAGCTCCTCTGGTAATTGCATTTTCCATTGCATTATGTGAAGTTCTTTATCAGCCTGGCAAAAACTTCTGAACATTAAACTACTCTGTAGATTTTAAAAAAGGGCTTACACTAGCTGAGCATTGCAAGTATCACAGGTAAAATATCCCTCACATCAGGAAATAATGATTTTTACAACCTTAAAATTACGCAGCTTTCTGAGTTGATATGTTGTGATTTACTTGGCAGAGTCCAGAATTCAGGACATTTAGGGGTACCTCCTAAAACCAACTGTATTCCCTTCAATCTCACTCAACGTGAAGACCATACTTGGTTTTGTTCTCACATCCAACACCTTTAGGAGATTGATCAGCAGACCCATAACAACTGATACAAGGTTACGTCAATGACACCATCTAGTTTTAAGGGCCAAATGTTCCCTTTTATTAACTTATAGGATGTAGGCACCATTGGCAACACCAGTATGTATTGATTTACTCTAACTGCCTTTGAGAAGACAGAGGTGCACCAACTTAAACTGCTACAATGCTCATTGTAAAGGTGCTTTTGCAATGCTGTTAGGCAGAGTAATAGATGTTTGATAAACTGCTTGAGGTCAATGCATCCAGCTTGTCATTCAAATTGCTCAATATTTTTAACTTTTAAATTCATTGGCATCTTGATACTTTCTACATTTACCAGGGCAAAATGAGAAAATCAGTAGCACTGCTTTTAAGAATGCCCATTTAATGCTGCATATTTGGAAGTGAATCTTCTGGACACAAAAGTAAGTTAAAATCTAGACTAATGGAATTAAACACTTATTTTATTCAAATAGCTTCAGAATTTCAGCATTCCCATCTTCAATTAATTATTATTATCCCATACATATAAATTAGAAAATGTACTTATAATTTCAGATAATTCCAATTTCTTTATAGCCTATAAATCAGAGAACATACATTTTGTTTTGTACGCCAAACTGTTGCTGTTTATGTCTAAAGGGTGAACAATATTGGAGAGAACATATTTTTAACCTATCAAGAATTGAAAGCATAGCATGAACAAACAAAAATGGCAAACGCCGGTAACGTGACTTGGAATTAGATATATCGATTCTATAATAAAAAACTACGCGCTAATAAAGCAACCTTAAATGTTTCAAAGTTTCTGCAGGCACTTTACACAACAGTAAACAGTATCATCTAACACAATCTGACACCAAGGCACATCAGGAAAAATATCAGGATAAAGGACTGAAAGTCTGGTTAGAGAGAAAAGTTCTCGGGAGCATTCTAAAGGATGAGGGGGAATTCCAGGGCTTAAGGTGACCTCTATAGTTGACGGGCAAAGTGGAGTAAGTATATTTGGAATTGGAAGGCATGGAAATAAAAAAAGAGAGGTCTTAATGGCATCACAGTTATGTAGTCCTAAACTCCAAAACTGGACGGCAGAGGTTTAGGGTGCAATCGGGGAGCAACAATTCAAATTGTCAAACCGTTCAGTTTCAGGAGTTATTGGTGACAGAAACTTGAGTTGGTGAATCTGAGGGACCAGAGGCGACCACCCTGACATATATATTTTTAGGGGGAGATTTTTGATCTTTGGATGTCTACCAAATTTTCCATCAGTTTATAAATAGCAGCAGGGTTAAGAGATGTAATGATGAAGCAAAGATGGATGCCTTCATTAAAAAGATTTACTTATGCTGTTCACTTAGGTAGAAACAGAAAACAAATATATTTAGCTTTCCCAAATGCAAATACATCATTCTATACACTGAATTGAGCTGACATTCCACAATTGATTTGGATGCAGAAATGGACTAATTGCAACAATGTTTCTTTAAGATTGATTTTTGGTCCATATGATATTAGATAGCATTGAAGTGCTAATATCAATTACCTAATGACAACAGCATTTCATTTCTCCAGCTGATTTACTTGAGTAGTATCAAATTTGCCTACTACTTGTTCATAATATAGCTTTTTTTCTTATAATAAGTACTTTTAATGCAAGGGGATCATGGAATGATTTTTAAGTGAGTTGCCATGTTCTTAGCCAATTAAAGAACAACACACCTCTAAAAATTCCTTGTTATGGGAAATTATCCTGGACATTTAAGCAGGGTTACTGGTGAGCCATCTGTGTTTTCTACTATGGGGCGGTGTCCTATGAGGACTGAACTCCCTACCCTACCCTTCCCCCACAATTTTGCAGCTGTGCATTGTCCAGCTAGATCAACCTCTCCTTCTTTGCGATACAGGATGGCAATCCCACTTATTGTGGGCTCTGAGGTGGATACAAGGCCAGGCAAAACTGTAGATTCCTCCACAATTGCATCTGGAAGTGGTTAGTTGGTGAGGTAGCCATTCCTTCCATTGCTTAAGGATCTGTCTGCTCCTGTTGCAAGGCCTCCCCATTCTTAATGCTGGTAAGACCATAAGACATAGGAGCAGAATTAGGACTTTCAGACCATGGAGTCTGCTCTGCCATTCTATCATGGCCGATCCTGGATCCCACTCAATCCCATACACCTGCCTTCTCGCCATATTCTTTGATGCCCTGACCAATCAGGAAGCAATTAACTTCCATCTTAAATACACCCACAGACTTGGCCTCCACCACAGTCTGTGGCAGAGCATTCCACACGCTTACTATTCTCCAGCTAAAAATATTCCTCCTTACCTCTGTTCTCAAAGGGTGCCCCTCAATTTTGAGGCCGTGCCCTCTAGTTCTGTATACCCCCAGCATAGGAAACATGTTCTCCACATCCACCCCATCTGATCCTTTCAACATTCCGTAGGTTTCAATGAGATTCCCAGACATTCTTATAAATTCCAGCGAGTACAGGCCCGAAGCTGCCAAACACTCCTCTTAAGTTAACCCCTTCATTCCTGGAATCATCCTCATGAACCTCCTCTGGACTCTCTCCAATGACAACACATCCTTTCTGAGATATGGGGCCCGAAACTGTTGACAATATTCCAAAACAACCAAAACTGTTCCGAATGTTCCTACTCCACTTTGAGGAGTCATGAATCAAAGATTCCCAGGAGTCAACAGGGATATTGTACAACTTAAACTTGAGAACACGCTTGAATCTCTTGCCTCCATCTGCCTGGTAATCTCTCCTCATGACAGAGAATAGGGTGGAGTGTCTACTTTGTGAATATGTGAATGACATATGTCCTGTGTAATCCAGCAGACTAAATGCAAATACAGTCTCAATACTGCTGATACTGGCAGGGGAGGGGATCCGGACTTTGGTTCCCCTATCCTAAAGAACTGGGAGGAGCTTGCAGACACAGCCTTTGTATTTTCCCGTGCTCAGAGGAATCTGTTTCAGGTAGTCCAG
Source organism: Mobula hypostoma (assembly GCF_963921235.1). Taxonomy (NCBI): domain Eukaryota; kingdom Metazoa; phylum Chordata; class Chondrichthyes; order Myliobatiformes; family Myliobatidae; genus Mobula; species Mobula hypostoma. The sequence continues at coordinate 44,348,474 of NC_086103.1, read as the reverse complement.
ATCACAGGTGCATATGAACCAGAACATGCAACTTATGCCAGCTGCTTTGTTAGTCCGTTTGTAATGTACATGAAAAGTGAAGTGGGAAAAATGGACAGAAGATCACCCACGGGAAATGTATAGGAATGAGCAGGAGGCAAGACATTTAGTATTCACAATTAACCTGCCTGGCTCGACTCCTCAAACTACATATTTACACCTGCTGGGTGCATGGGTCATACACAATCTGGGCCAGGAACTTAAGCAGAGATACACATCTATCAGGGTTATTAGCCATTTGAATTTTCTGCATCTTGCTACATGTGACAGCAACCAAGTTTCATTCTCAGCCTGCCTTGGTATTTTAAAACAGTAAGCATTTGAATCGAGAAAGATTTGTTCATGCTACCATATTTCAACATATAACCTTCCAGAGGTTTGGGAAGAAAGTGAACTGAATTCCTCAGAAGCTACAATTAAAGTTCATTTAATAGAAATGATTATTGTACCTTAAACCAATTTTACGGTATCTGTTTTGACTCCAGGGAGCCAATCTGAGGACATATGGTGCTAAATCCTATCCCTACATATATAATTATGTTTTGTGTGTATACAAGTCTGATGCTGAGATATAAACCAAACTCAGCAGTATAACCCCAAAAGGCTGGTCTCATGCAATCAAACTGAAAGCTCTGACGGAACACAGAGTTGATCAAACTAATAAACCACACAACAGTTTGGGAAAAATTAGACCTCCCAAAATCAGGAATTAGAAAACAATCAATCTTTTTTTAAAATTATTTATTTTTATTTTTATTTATTACAAATTACAAACACTCATCCCAGACCTCCTCTTTCAGTTCTATACCCAATTCATCCACCCATGCCTGATTAAATCCTGCAGTATTCACCCGAGCTCCATTATGTAGGATCTAATAAAAATAGGATACAGCACTATGAGTAACAGGATCAAATCTATTTATTGCCTGCAGGGACTCATGTTTGTCTAAAACATTGAAGTTGGGTATATATTTGGCATAGCAGTTCAAATCTGGGTGCTAAACACCAAGGCTGAAGGGTTTGCAACCATGTCCAGTTCAAATACTGAACGAATAATCCCACTCAACTTTCTCTAAGATCTGTATCAGCCTTCAGCTGATAGGATTCAATTCATCTGGCATCAACAAATAACTCAGAGCAGTGGACATGGTAAAGGCTATAACACTGAAGACATGGTCCAGAACGAGGTGAGCACACTGACACATTGTTCCAGTAAGGGTTCCAACAGTGTGAAGACTGCCTGACAGTGTTGAAACTTGTTCATAAAAATAACAGGACAAATCTTATATATCCAATTCCCATTCCCCCTCCTCCAAAAGTAATGTACTCTCAAACAACTGTGAAATGATCAAACAACACACATCAAAGTTGCTGGTGAACGCAGCAGGCCAGGCAGCATCTCTAGGAAGAGGTACAGTCGACGTTTCAGGCCGAGACCCTTCGTCAGGACTCGAGTGTTTTATCTCAATATATCTCAGTGTATAGTGTTTTATAATAGTATAATATTATCTCAGTGTATAGTGTTTTATCTCAACAAATTATATTTGCATATCGGTTTTGAACAAATGATCAAAGTTATCTTTAACAGTATAGCTAAGTGACACTTAAGTGTTAATTTGATAATACAGTTACTTTGAAGTTAATCACCATCCATTTATCCATTCCCAGATTTGGCCATTGCAGGGCAACTCCACTGCAGGCTTCCAAATTGAATTCGAGAAGTGAAATGAGAGCAACTTCCCCAGACATTCACAGACACATTCGAACAAATCAAGCAGTCCCAATATCTCCAAAATCAATGGGCTTTATGGGGGAGAAACCCTCCAATGGCTGGAGCCGGACTTCATAAAGTAAGATCATTGTGCATAGGAACACCACTATCTGTTTGTTCCCCTCTAATTGATGCACTATGCTCACTTGGAGCTGTAATAGCCAGCCTTTCATCAATGCTGGGTCTAGACTTTAGAGCTCCCTATCCAATAGCCTGTGAATATGTGAATACTTTCACTAAAAGGCCTGTAGCAGTTCAAGACAGTGACTCACCATCCCCTTCTCAAAGGCAATTAGCAATGGATGATGAATGCAGGCCATGGCATATATAGCCAGTAAAATTAATTAATGAAAATGAAACTCATACTTTCACACGTGGGGCTGAGGATACTGCCCTTTAATGAATATAAATTTGGAGTGCAAACCATTAAATACATGACCCTGCAAAGCAGTTTACACTCACACAGGCACACCAGGACACAAATGTTACAGTCATCAGTGACAGAAACATACATTTGATTTCACAGTAAACGTGCAACATGCCTCCAGGTCATTATATTAAGATTTGAACCATACAAGGCTATTCAATTATATGCAGTTCTTCCATCTGTATGTTGGGGTTGTATGATTTTGGACTGGATTAATTGTTCTGAGTTCTATTTCCTATAGAGTAACATAGATATTGATCAGCTAAACATTTCAGGCTAAAAGTTCAGTATTCGTCAACTAATAGAGTTTACCCATAGTCAATATACTTATGCTTTCTTAAACTGTTGTGGTATTTAAGTACCAATCACTTTATATTTTTAATATACTGGCTTTTATGCTAACTCTCAAGCTTTAAGCCCTGAATTACTGATTTTATGAGCCCTTCCACAATGCCCGTGTATTAGCTCAACAGCATGCACACAGGCCTTTTGGTCCAACTAGTCTACCTCAACCATGATGCCCCATCCAAGAAAGTCCTATTTCCCAACATTCGACATTCATTAAGTAGCCCTCTACAATTCTAGCCAAGCAAACCATCGTTTTAAAACATATTACCAGCTTCAAACTGGGATGATTTGCAGGTGACCTTGACCTCTTCCTCCTGCCTTCTTCCCCTGCCTCCTCCTTCTCTCATGTTCCATTCCACACTCTGGCTCCCCTCTCTCCCCTTCTCTTCTCTTCACCTGCCCATCACCTCCTTTTCTTTCTTCCATGGTTCAGTGTCCTCTCCTATCAGCCCTTTCCTCCTTCCAACTATCACCTCCTAGCTTCTTCCTTCATCCCCACTTTCCACCTTTTCTCTCAGCTGGCTTCACCTATCACCTGCTAGCTTGTGCTCCTTAGAGCCCTCCTCCTAACTTGTTTATTCTGGTTTCTTTCCCTTTCTTTCCCAGGCCTGATGAAGGGTCTAGGCCTGAAACATCAGTGGCTTCTCACTCACCACAGATGCTCCGTGACCTGCTGATGAGTTCCTCCAGCATTGTGTGTGTGTGTGTGTAAAACATACAGTGAAATACACCATTAGCATCAAAGACCAACATAGTCTGAATATGTGTTGGGTGCAGCCCACAAATGTCACCATGCTACCAGTGCCAATATAATATGCCTACAAATTACTAACCCCAACCCCAAGTGGGAGGAAACTGGAACACCTGGAGAAAACCCACAGGGTCACAGAGAGACGTAAACATTCCTTACTGAGGGCAGCAGAACTGAACGTGGCTCGCTGGCACTGTAATAGCTTTACACTAACAGTTACATGCAGCTCGTGCCTCTAGCTTCAAATGCTCTTATATTTTGTGTCTGGTTGTTCAGAGTTTGAAACAATACAATTACAACATTTCCCCCAGAAGGAAAACACTTGCATACACAAAATGTGGGAAAGGCAACACCTTTATACTATTAAAAGATGTGAAGGGCATCGGACAGGAAAGGGATTGCAATTCTCTGGAGAGCTGACTTTGATGATTTAATTCATTCTCTGCTGTAGCTACCAATTACCTTTGTTCCCATTTCAATCTCTTCTGCTAGGAACATTCTAAATAGTATTTTTATCTTAGTTATCTCAAAACATACCCTGCAGCAATTGATATACAACAGCTATGAATAGTGAATGAGTTATACCCTTCGCAAGACACAGGTGAATGAATTTTAACTTTGCCTGGCTGGAGGCACTGGGGGCAGTTGTACCCCTACAATTAGAGGGCTACACTTAATTCTTCCTGTTCCTATCCCAAGTATGCTCGCCAACATTTTGTTTGTTACAGATCCAGTGGCACACAGAGGCTCCGACTGTCATTGAGAGTTTCAGCAGAGCGGAGCGTGTACTGTTTGATAGCTGTATCACTTCAGCAGATTGCAAATTAGGCCATCCACAATGAGCAGACGGTGGGTATACTTCTCCAACTACCTGCCAGTTTCCCAGCAACAAACAAAATCAGCCCTCTGAAGAAGTAGTTTCATTGCTGAGGGTAGGCATTGAAACTAAAGGTTTATTGTTTGCTGATTGCTGCTATTCTGTACATCATGTTGGCCCTGTAATGATTGAATATTATAAACCTAATTTCATTAAGGAATAAAATTGCTCTGAGAGCACAAAAGGCATTGTGTGAATAGAGCTGAAGACAACCAAAAGTAATTTAACTCCCAGATCTCAAGGCACATGAGTGTGATGTCAGGTAGAGAGAGGCTATCACTTGGATTATAAAAACTTGGGCAAGCTCTCAGTAGCACGAGATTGGTATTCTATGGTGCTCTATTGCTCTTTTAACCAGCCATCTGGTCAAGTTCTCATTAGACAAGCAGGGTTAAAAACAAATTCCACCATAAGAATAAACATTCTCTCTGCATTTTAATGTTACAGCCAGATCTGACAAACTTTTGCAAAAGACCAAAAGATCTTCAAAGCATTGCAAAAAATTAGTGTTGTGAAATAAAATGTGGTAGATGATAGCTTTAATTGGGTGTGATAATGTGGGGTAGTTTTAACATGATATTCAAAATCTCTTATGCTAATATTTAAATTAAACTCAATAATTAAATTAATTGGTTACCTCACTCCTATTGTCATCATTACCAGCTGATTAGTTCTAATTTTTAAACTCTAGGCATCCTTCCCGCTAAAACTAAAATTCTGCCATGTTGGTTACATGCAAATTTCTGGTTTTAAGACAGGTACCAAACTATTTTTAAACAATTTTACATCCAATTTTTTATTTATGAAACAAAGATACAATGGAATAAATAGAAGTGTATTCCAGGAGCCTCAGCTTTGACAACATTTGGAAACCTTGATTCTAGTATGTGTTCGTGCAAGGCTTCAGTGAGAAAACACAAGTACAGCTTTATTTTGCTGCTCATCTAGAGTTTATTTATTGATTGACTGATTGATTGCAATACTGCATGGAGTAGCCCCTCCCAGCCCTTCGAGCCACGCCGTCCAGCAACCTGATTTAACCTTAGTCTAATCGCTGGACAATTTACAATGACCAATTAACCTGCCAACTAGTACGTCTCTGAACTGTGGAAAGACACCAAAGCACCTGGAGAAAACCCATACTGTCAGGGGGGACTGTACAAAGTCCTTACAGACAGCAGCGGGAAATCCTTCATTCAATGTAGGCAGGGTAGCAGTCAGGGCAGTGGAATGCTCCTCCTGCAAGGTGTGGGAAGTCAGGATCTTCAGTTAGAGTCTCCCTGATAACTATACCCGTAGGAAGTACACAAGGCTGCAGCTCCTCACAGACCAGGTCAAGGAACTGGAGGTGGAGGCATTTGTACTCTGGATCATCAAGAAGGTTGAGGAGATCATAGATGATAGATTTAGTGAAGTGGTCACACACAAGGTACAGGCTTCTGATAGATGGGCAAGCACCAGGAGAAACAAGAGCAGTAGGCAGTCAGTGCAAGGTTATCTGGCCATTCCCCTTATTAGCAGATATACCTCTTTAGATACTATTGAAAGGGATGTTCTCTCAGAGGCAGGCAGCAGTAGTGGGGCCTCTGACACCGAGACCAGCTCTGAGGCTCAGAACGAAAGGGTGCTGTCCGACAGGGCCATGGTGATAGGAGACTTGATAGTCAGGGGAACAGACAGGAGGTTATGTGTCTACGGAAGAGATATCAGAATGGTGTGTTGCCTCCCAGGCACTAGGTTCAACAAGTCTCTGAGTGGCTGCAGAAAATTCTCGAGTGGGAGGGTGAACAACCAGAGGTTGTTGGTACAAATCACATGGGAAGAGCCAGGGATGAGTGTATGGAGTTAGGCAAAAATTAAATTAAAATTGAGTGTTGTGATCTCTGGATCGCTCCCAGAGCCACGTGCTTGTGAGTCCAGGAACAGAAAAAATAGGCCAGATAAATGCGTGTCTGAGGAGCTGGAATGGGGGGGGGGGGGGGCGGACGGCAGGGATTCAGGATTTTGCATCACTGGATCTCTTCTGAAGCAGAAATAACCAGGACGGGGGTGGGGGCAGGGTTTGTACTTGAACCAGATTTGGGGGGGGGGTCCAATATTTTAGCAGGGGAAATTTGCTTTTGTCAGCAGAGGGGATTGATTTAGATTGGTAGCACTGGGGGGGACCCAGAAGAGCAGAGTCAGTGAGAAGACAAGAGTGCATGCAGCAGCCAAAGCAGGTAAGCCCAACTATCAAGATAGCCTTGTTACAGTAAAAGGCCAGGTAGGATCAGGGCTTTAAATTGCATCTATTTCAATGCACATCGCTAAACAGGCAAGGTGGATGAACTGAGGGTGTGGATTACCTCTGGAGACTGGGATATTGTGGCCATAACAGACACACGGGTGAGAGAAGGGCAGGACTGGCAGATCAATATTCTGGATATTCATGCCTGCGATAGCAGAACAAGTAGGAAGGTAGGCAATGTTACATTTCTGATAAGGAAGGACATAACAGCAGCACTTAGAGGGGATCTTCTTGAGGGGTAATCTAATGAGCCAATTTGAATTGAATATAGTAACCTTAGTAGGTCAATACTATAGACTCAATAGTCAGAGGTACAGGTGAGTCAAGAAATTGCACAGAGTCGTGAGAGTAAAAATGTAATGCTAGCGGGAGATTTCAATTTTCCTGGTATTGACTGGGCCACCCAGAGAGCAAAGGGTGGAATATGTATGGTGTGTCCAAGACAATTTCCTCATGAAATGTACAGAGCAGGAGTTTCCAACCTTTTTTTTAATGCCATGTACCCTCACCATTAAGCAAGGGGTCTGGGGACTCCCGGTTGACAACCCCTGATATCCAGGTACCTACTTAGGAAGGAATATAGAAAAAAAAATAGCAAAACATAGAAAATAGGTGCAGGAGTAGGCCATTCGGCCCTTTGAGCCTGCACCGCCATTCAGTATGATCATGGCTGATCATCCAACCCTGTACCAGCCTTCCCTCCATACCCCCTGATCCCTTTAGCCACAAGGGCCATATCTAACTCCCTCTTAAGTATAGCCAATGAACTGGCCTCAACTGTTTCCTGTGGCAGAGAATTCCACAGATTCACCACTCTCTGTGTGAAGAAGTTTTTCCTAATCTCGGTCCTAAAAGGCTTCCCCTTTATCCTCAAACTGTGACCCCTCATTCTGGACTTCCCCAACATCGGGAACAATCTTCCTGCGTCTAGCCTGTCCAATCCCTTTAGGATTTTATACGTTTCAATAAGATCCCCCCTCAATCTTCTAAATTCCAACGAGTATAAGCCTAGTTCATCCAGTCTTTCATCATATGAAAGTCCTGCCATCCCAGGAATCAATCTGGTGAACCTTCTTTGTACTCCCTCTATGGCAAGGATGTCTTTCCTCAGATTAGCTGACCAAAACTGCACACAATACTCCAGGTGTGGTCTCACCAAGGCCTTGTACAACTGCAGTAGTACCTCCCTGCTCTTGTACTCGAATCCTCTTGCTATAAATGCCAGCATACCATTCGCCTTTTTCACCGCCTGCTGTACCTGCATGCCCACTTTCAATGACTGGTGTACAATGATACCCAGGTCTCGTTGCACCTCCCCTTTTCCTAATCGGCCACCATTCAGATAATAATCTGTTTTCCTGTTTTTGCCACCAAAGTGGATAACCTCACATTTATCCACATTAAATTGCATCTGCCACGAATTTGCCCACTCACCCAACCTATCCAAGTCACCCTGTATCCTCTTAGCATCCTCCTCACAGCTAACACTGCCACCCAGCTTCGTGTCATCCGCAAACTTGGAGATGCTGCATTTAATTCCCTCATCCAAGTCATTAACATATATTGTAAACAACTGGGGTCTCAGCACTGAGCCTTGCGGTACCCCACTAGTCACTGCCTGCCATTCTGAAAAGGTCCTGTTTATTCCCACTCTTTGCTTCCTGTCTGCCAACCAATTCTCTATCCACATCAATACCTTACCCCCAATACTGTGTGCTTTAACTTTGCACACTAATCTCCTGTGTGGGACTTTGTCAAAAGTCTTTTTAAAATCCAAATATACCACATCCACTGGTTCTCCCCTATCCACTCTACTAGTTACATCCTCAAAAAAGTTCTATGAGATTTGTCAGACATGATTTTCCTTTCACAAATCCATGCTGACTTTGTCCGATGATTTCACCGCTTTCCAAATGTGCTGTTATCACATCTTTGATAACTGACTCTAGCATTTTCCACACCACCGATGTCAGGCTAACCGGTCTATAATTTCCCCCGTTTCTCTCTCCTTCCTTTTTTAAAAAGTGGGGTTACATTAGCCACCCTCCAATCCTCAGGAACTAGAACAGAATCTAAAGAGTTTTGAAAAATTATCACTAATGCATCCACTATTTCTTGGGCTACTTCCTTAAGCATTCTGGGATGCAGACCATCTGGCCCTGGGGGTTTATCTGCCTTTAATCCCTTCAATTTACCTAACACCACTTCCCTACTAACATGTATTTCCCTCAGTTTCTCCATCTCACTGGACCCTCTGTCCCCTACTATTTCCAGAAGATTACTTATGTCCTCCTTAGTGAAGACAGAACCAAAGTAATTATTCAATTGGTCTACCATGTCCTTGCTCCCCATAATCAATTCATCTGTTTCTGTCTGTAGGGGACCTACATTTGTCTTAACCAATCTTTTTCTTTTCACATATCTATAAAAGCTTTTACAGTCAGTTTTTATGTTCCCTGCCAGTTTTCTCCCATAATCTTTTTTCCCCTTCCTAATTAAGCCCTTTGTCCTCCTCTGCTGAACTCTGAATTTCTCCCAGTCCTCAGGTGAGCCACTTTTTCTGGCTAATTTGTATGCTTCTTCTTTGGAGTTGATACTATCCCTAATTTCTCTTGTCAGCCACGGGTGCACTGCCTTCCCTGATTTATTCTTTTGCCAAACTGGGATGAACAATTGTTGCAGTTCATCCATGCGATCTTTAAATGCTTGCCGTTGCATATCCACCGTCAACCCTTTAAGTATCATTTGCCAGTCTATCTTAGCTAATTCATGTCTCATACCTTCAAAGTTACCCTTAAGTTCAGAACCTTTGTTTCTGAATTAACTATGTCACTCTCCATCTTAATGAAGAATTCCACCATATTATGGTCACTCTTACCCAAGGGGCCTCGCACGACAAGATTGCTAATTAACCCTTCCTCATTGCTCAATACCCAGTCTAGAATAGCCTGCTCTCTAGTTGGTTCCTCGACATGTTGGTTCAAAAAACCATCCCGCATACATTCCAAGAAATCCTCTTCCTCAGCGCCCTTACCAATTTGGTTCACCCAATCTATATGTAGATTGAAGTCACCCATTATAACTGCTGTTCCTTTATTGTACACATTTCTAATTTCCTGTTTAATATCATCCCCAACCTCACTACTACTGTTAGGTGGCCTGTACACAACTCCCACCAGCGTTTTCTGCCCCTTAGTGTTATGCAGCTCTACTCATATCGATTCCACATCCTCCCGGCTAATGTCCTTCCTTTCTATTGTGTTAATCTCCTCTCTAACCAGCAATGCTACCCCACCGCCTTTTCTTTCATGTCTATCCTTCCTGAATATTGAATATCCCTGAATGTTGAGCTCCCATCTTTGGTCACCCTGAACAATTCTGAACCTCCTCTAAGTGAATGATGTGGGCCAGATAACAGAAATAGCATCTGGGTGCACTTTGGGTCCAGTGACCACAGTTCTATTAGATTTCAAATATTTACCAAAAACAATCGAACAGGTCCACAGCTTAAAGCCCTGAATTGCAGCAAGGCCAGTTTTGAGGATATTAGGCAGGATCTAGATGGGTCAACTGAGTGACTCTATTTAAAGGCAAAGGAACAGTTGGCAAGTGGGAGGCTTTTAAAAAGGGTCATATCAAGACTCTGAGTTCTTGTTAGGGTGATGGGCAGATATTTCAGTGACCCCTGGCTGATGAATTTAAAAATATTAAGAACAGGCTTAACGGGGAAGTCACGGGGGGATAAAAGGGGTATGAGATGGATTTGGAAGGTAGGGTTAAAGATAATTCCAAAAGGGAAGTGGTGACTAAGGAGATACTACGTCCTCTAAAGACCATCAGGAGAACCTATGCATTGAGTCACAGGAGGTGGCCGAGATAACTAACATCCATTTCTCTCAGAGTTTACTCAGGAGAATATCATGGATGCCAAAGAAGTCAGGTGAAACGAATAATGGGGTCTTGTTACAAGGAATGAAATACGTGTAACCATGAAGCACATTAACATGGGAAAATCCCCAGGGTCCAACCAAGAGCACCCCTAGATTTTATGGGAGGCCAGGGAGGAAATTGCAGAATACCTAGTATAGTCAAGGCCTGATCAGGAACAGTCAACAAGGTTTTGTAAGTGGGTGATCGTGTCTGACGAATCTTTGAGATTTTTTTTCCCAAGAGGTATCTAAGGGGTATGAAGATAGGGCAGTGGGTATTGTCTATATGGACTTCCATCAGGTCTTTGACAAGGTCCTGCATGCAGGCTGATCTGGAAGGTTAGATTGTATGATACTCAGGGGTGCAAGAAGTAAGGTGATTTCAGAATTGCTCGATGATAGGAAGTAGAGGGTAATGGTTGAAGGTCAATTCTTTGACTAGAGTCCCATGACATAGCGTGCCCCTGGGGACAGTGTTGGACCTCTTATTCATTTATGTAAATGATTTGGAAATGAATCATAGAGCAATAACGAGGAAATCTGCAGATACTGGAAATTCAAGCAACACACACAGAAAATGCTGGTGGAATGCAACAGGCCAGACAGCATTCATAGGAAGAAGCACAGTCGACGTTTCGGGCCGAGACGCTTCGTCAGAACTAACTGAAAAAGAGACAGTAAGAGATCTGAAAGTGGGAGGGGGAGATCCAAAACTATAGGAGAAGACAGGAGGGGGAGGGATGGAGCCAAGAGCTGGAAAGTTGATTGGCAAAAGGGATACAAGGCTGGAGAAGGGAGAGGATCACGGGACAGGAGGCCTAGGGAGAAGAAAGGGGGAGGGGAGCACCAGAGGAAGATTGAGAGCAGGCAAGGAGTGATAGTGAGAGGGACAGAGAAGAGAGAGAAAAAGGGGGGGGGGATAAATAAATAAATAAGGGATGGGGTAAGAACGGGAGGAGGGGCATTAACAGAGGTTACAGAAGTCAATGTTCATCCATCAGGTTGGAGGCTACCCAGACGGAATATAAGGTGTTGTTCCTCCAACCTGAGTGTGGATTCAAGCCACTCCTCCCGTTCTTACCCCAACCCTTATTTGTTTATTTATTATTTTGTCCTTCCTTGCCTGCTCTCCATCTTCCTCTGGTGCTCCCCTCCCCCTTTCTTTCTCCCTAGGCCTCCCGTCCCATGATCCTCCCCCCTTCTCCAGCCTCGTATCCCTTTTGCCGATCAACTTTCCAACTCTTAGCTCTACCCCTCCCCCCTCCTGTCTTCTCCTATCATTTTGGATCTCCCCCCTCCCCCTCCCACTTTCAGATCTCTTACTATCTCTTCTTTCAGTTAGTCCTGACGAAGGGTCTCAGCCCAAAACGTCAACTGTGCTTCTTCCTATGGATGCTGTCTGGCCTGCTGCGTTCCACCAGCATTTTCTGTGTGTGTTGCATAGAGCAATAAGCAAGTTTGCTGATAATAATAAATTAGCGGATCTTGTTAGTAGTGAAGAAGGTTACAATGATTTGAAAAGAGATTTTGATCAGTGAGGGAAATGTGCTGAGGAATAACAAATTGATTTCATCTCAGATAAGTAAGAGGTGATGCAAACTGGACATTCAAACCAGGGAGGAACCTATGCAATGAATGGCTGAGCACTGAGGAGTGCGGTGGAACAGAGGGACTTGAGAGTGCAAGTGCACATACCGTATCACAGAAAGTGGCCACACAAATAGGCAGGGTGGTGAAGAGGGCATTTAGCATGCTGGCATTCATCATACGGGGCACCAAGTTTAGGCGTAGGGGTATTATGTTGGAGTTGTACAAGTCACTGATGAGACCACACGGAGTATTATGTACAGTTTTGATCAGCCTGTTATAGGAAAGACTTTCTCAAACTGGACAAGGTGCAGAAGAGATTTACGAGGATACTGCCTGGTCTTGTGAGCTTGTGTTAGCGGGAGAAATTGACCACTAGGGATCTTTATCTTTGGAGTGCAAGAGAATAGTGGGTGATCTCACTGAAGTTTATCAAATCATGGTGGGTATGGATAAGGTCATAATCCCCCAGGCTGGGGAATCCAAAACTAGACGGCAAAGATACAAGACAAGAGGGGGGAGATTTAAAAGAGGTGTCAGAGTTAACTACTTTACATAGTGAGTAGTCAGTACCTGCAATGAGCTGCCAGAGAAGGTAGTTGAGTCGAATAAGTTTGGATTAGTACATGGAGGAGAGAAGCTTGGATGTTTATGGACTGAAAGCAGAAAACTCAGGCTAGTAGGGAGGATGCTGTGCTCAGAATAGATTAGTTGGGCCGAAGGGCCTGTTTCTATGCTGTATTACTATAAGACTTTTGACTGTAAGAGCAATACGAATTCTTTCTAAATTCACAATTAGCTATACCTTCATTATCTCCTCCATTTAAATCAACATTAAGAGTCAGCATTATTAAATATTCCTAAAGGGAGGCAGCAGATGGCGGAAAAATGCAGCTGGCTTCAGAAGGATGCTGAACACCAAGCCCTTGACAAACAAACATATAGATGGCACAGATTGTGTCTACAGTCTCTTTAGTGCTGTTGCTATTAACAGAACTTTTGTTGAAGGCTGTAATCTCTTTGTCAATGGCAATGTCTGGTACAAAGGCGAGGCAAATTACTGCCAGCACCTTTGCAAAGAACTAATTGCATATCCACATGGAAGTCCCAGTGAGTGACGTTGCTGCTGGTGGTGCTGAGGTAGGGCACCTTCCAAATGGTTCTGTGTGATTCTGACTAACCCTGCACTACTGTTCAGGATTTCCTATAGACAGCTGTAACGCACTGGAGTTCTCCCTGCTGGGTGCCTCTCAGTACTCTCCTTGCACTCTGTAGACAGTCCAACCAGGAACACATGAGTGACATTACCTTGGGAAGGAGCTGAGTTGGCTGCAATATTATGCAACTGGCCCCACTGCCAGTGAACAAGCAGTCCAAGATTCAAGTTTAGTTATTGTGTACACATTGAAACATACAGTGAAATGTGTCAATTGTGTTAACAACCAATACACCCAAGGGTGTGTTTGGGGCTGCCCACAAGTGTCACCACAAATTCTGGCACCAACATTGCATACTCACAATGCTTGGCAGAACCCAACAAACAGCAGCAAAACAAGTTCCGTTCCTGCCTTCCACTCCTGCACGTACACAGGCCTTTAACCCCGGGACAGGCGTCCAGCAGCTTCAAGTGGACTTGTAGACATTGGGCTTTGACTTCCCCAGCGGACTCACAGATTCGCAGACCTGGCTCTAGCCAGTAGGCCTTGACTTCCAGACTTTCAATTCCATCCTTGAGCCTTGATACTTGGTGTCGATTCCAGGACACGCCGATCACTGAACACTAGGTCTCAAACTCGGGACTTGCTGATTCATGAACCCAGGGGCTCATCGGAACTCATTCTTCCTGCCGACACAGAACTCTGACTCTGGAACCCACTGACAACTCACTTCCATTTTGTAAGTGCAGTTGATTCAAAGAGCCGAGCCTAACCTGAGCCATTTGCTGACATTCCTCTGCTGAGCAAAAGGATTCAGTGGGAGATCACACTAGGAAGCTACTGGCATTCAACTGGTATTGGAATGGCTGGGAGCTCATTGATGTACCATCTGAAGATTTGGAGCAATGTAACAATTGCCATACCAGGTGGTAGAACTTAATTCTTTGCATTATTTTTCACATTTAAAGTGCCTAAAACCCAAACAATTTGGGTATATGAGATTGCATAAGCAACTAAATACACACATTTAAAGCTATATCATTAACCATTTATAGACAAGTTATAATCTTGACCAATTTATCCAGTCTCTCAGACTCTGTCTGCAAAAAAACTCTTTATTATGAGTTCTATCTCAAATTTCAAAAATCCTTTCCAGGAAATCTCAGATGGGTTTCATATGCATTTGATTTCACAGCTTGTTCCGCAGTTTTTTTTGCATGAATAATTGTCTTCATAGATACAAGTTTGTAGTACTACATATTCTCAGCAAACAAAAGTTTGTAACAGGTCTAATAACTCTTGTGAACTACGACAGCAATTGCAATCATACATTGTATTTGGTTCATTACCAAATACTATAAACTCAGTTATAATTACCCCTACTTTGGTTGTTTCTAAATTCTGTCCATCTTGCATTACTGCTTTCACATTTTCTTACACACTTTAAAAGCAGCTTCTTCCTCCTCTGCCATTGAATTTCTGAACAGTCTATGAATTCTACATCACTAATTTGCTCTCTTTTTGCGCGTTTTGAAATATATTTCTAATTGTAACATAAATAATTTTTCTGCATTGCACAGCACTGCTGCCACAAAAGTAATTTCATAACATGCCAGTGATAAATGATTCTGATATTGTCTTATTTCACTTCTTGTAAAAAAACACAATTATTTTCCCTTTCCTGCTGTTCCTTTTGGAGTCACCAAGTTGGACATTCTCCCTCTGCATTGTCTCTATGCTTTCAGTCCTGCTATGATTGTTTGCAGTCTTTCTCTCTGCACTCTGATCATGTTACATTAGGCTTACGTCACCAATTCTGTAACATCCCTCATTAGATTTTCAGAGCATTTGGTCTGCCTCCATATTGCAATGCAGCCCTTTTCAAATGGACTTGATCCAGGCCATATTGCAATTCTACAGGTTGAACTGCAGCATGGAGACAATGCCAGTGTTGTATACACACAGCAAGCAAACTGTAAATACATTCACTGATACACTGGACAGGAATGGTCTATGCTCAACACCTATAGTTCACTGGTCCACAGTGGGTCTACTCCATCTTCACAACACCGCCATCCAACTCTAATGCTTCAGCTAAAACTCTAGAAAACATGATAACTGTGCCAAAATGTGAACAATTCCCATGGTTTGGGAAACAATAACAGATTTAGATCATGACATTCATCATCATCTTCAATGGAGCAGAACTACCTTTGAAT
This sequence comes from Mobula hypostoma, assembly GCF_963921235.1. Classification (NCBI taxonomy): domain Eukaryota; kingdom Metazoa; phylum Chordata; class Chondrichthyes; order Myliobatiformes; family Myliobatidae; genus Mobula; species Mobula hypostoma. Next base: position 44,333,082 of record NC_086103.1, on the reverse strand, counting down.
GATTGAGGAAAAGTGTTTTTGAGGACTTCAGGTCTGGCATAGCTAGTAGCAGTAATTCCTGCCCTTCAACTTGCAGCAGAAGTCAGGCACTAGGAAAACCAGTACGAATGCTGCCTCCACAATATCTTCCAGATTCATTGGAAGGACAGGCGAAGCCACATCAGTGTCATCTTCCAGGCTGGCGTCAGAAGTGTTGATGCTCAAAGTGAAAGTTCAAATAAATTATCAAAGTACATGCATGTCACCATATATGACCTGAGATTTGTTTTCTTGTGGGCATACACAGGAATCCAAGAAACACAAAAAAGATCAATGAAAGACTACACCCAATAGGATGGTCAAACAACCAATGTGCAAAAGACAGCAAACTATGCAAGTAATAATAATAATAAATAAACATCAAGAACAAGAGAAGAAGAGTCCTTGAAAACGAGTCCATAAGTTATGGGAACAGTTCAGTGTTGGGGCAAGTGAAGTTGTCCCCTCTGGTTTAAGAGCTGGATGGTTGAGGGGTAATAACTATTTCTGAATCGGGTGGTGTGGGAACCGAGGCTCCTTGTTTTAAGTTACCTCTCAGTCAGCTATGTAGAGCAAACAGGTCATTTGCATGCCCAATACCACACCCCCCCACCCCCCGCAATCTGAGTCATGCACCAATTTCCCATTGTCAAATATTCCCCAATCTTCAAAAATAAATTACCTACTCTACTTAAATGCAGTGGACTCTGGTTAATTGGATCATCAGTTAATCAGGCAGCCGCTTATTTGGGACAACTCTTAAAGAACAAAAACTAATCAAGAAAATTGCCAGGATTCCCTTCATTTACTTGGCACACTCTGCCACTTAATTACAACAGGAGACTCTTGCTGAACAGGTTCTAACTAGTGTCAGTCACATGCACTTGTGTTATCATTAGATGCTACACTGTGCTTAGCACAAACAGTTTTTAAAATAGCATTAGCTGTGCATGTTTGTATTCAAAAGACAGTGACTTTTGTCACTGATAGTTGGTGAGAAACTAGCAGCCAGACAATTCAGAACCATTTTGCTCACTGCAGTTTCAAGCATTCAAGCCTGGAAATATCAGAAACCACTGAGTGAAAATTAAATTATGTCACTACTTCAACAAGTTAGGAACTACGAAGAACTTGAAGGCATCAAAAATCAACCTGAATGCCGCAATGAAAATGAAGACTTGAAGGATGCAATCATTGAAAGCATTGTATGAAGGGAGTCCATTATCTGCACTCTGTGTCTATGCTGGTTTTGTTCATTCACAGCCAATCAAAAGAACACGGCAGCATACACTGGATGAATTATTCTGTTAATAACTATTACGAAATAATACAGTTTTATAGTACTGTATTAGCATTGGTAGTGTTCTCATTTGCCCTGTATTTTATTTAAATACATAACTGGTTACTCAGTTTGCCTTTTTTAAAAATCCCTTTTTAACTATTTCCATGAAACTCCAGCTAATTGGGGCAGACATTTAAATGGACTGAAAGGTGCTAGTCCCAGTGTGTCCTAATAAAGTGGAATCGACTCTACTTCTAAATTATCTAGCTCCCACAAAACCCCTTGGGTAGATAATTCCAGAGATACAACATACTCTGTGCACCTCCACATTAAACGATCACCCTCACCTTACTACGAATTGAAGTAAACATCTCAACAGCCTCCTTAGGATTTAATGTGGCTCAATAAGGTCACCTCTCATTCTTCCAAGCTCCAAAGAGAAATCAGAACTTCTTCAATTCTGTTACTTGAGTACATTTTTATTATATTTTCTAACAAGTTATTCATAAAGCAAATCATGAAACCCTTCTTACATTGGAAAGGAAAATTCCAATCATAAACTAGTAGCTGACAAACGATGAAAATAATTAACATATTTTGTACTCCATAGCAATGTATCTCATTTTTTCATAATGAGATGTGGATGACACTGGCTACGTCTCCATTTGTTACCTATATCCGATTGTCCTCAAGGAGGTGGAGTTTGAACCACTGGGGTCAATGGGGGTGGAGACTTTGATCCATAAAAACAAAGAAACGTAACGGAACATTCAATACTTTGATGTGAAGAGGAACTTTGGGGGCGGGGGGGGGTAGGGGAATCTATGTGTGTTATCTGTTCTTCCAGGTTATTGACGCAGCATTGAAGAAGCCTTGATGAGTTACTGCAGACAGTATATACTGCTGCAACGGAGACCAAAGAAGGAAAAAAAAGCTAATATTTTAGTGAAAGATAGTGGCAATTAGGCAAGCTGCTTTTTCTAAATGGCCTTGAGCCAGTTGAGTTGCAAGCAAACAAGCAAATAGGAATATAACAATCGAGTCTTGATTTGTGCCTTTTACATGCAGTCATGAAATGAGTCACATCACAGAATAACTAGCTGTAAGATGCTCATTTAACCACAGTATTTATGTGGAAGATCATTACATTTTCAGCCTCAGTGACCACAGGATCTTGCTAAAGATGTGATGCCACCTATCCGCTGAAAGCTGAACATTGTTCTGAACTTAGGGCAAGCATTTTGAGAGAAGCTGAACCCAACGCGGTTAATGTTAATCATACTGTTAGTGTTTAATCATACAGTAGATTGTGAAGATGTTTTCAGCATGAAGATGGTATTTATTCACCAAAAGAACAAACAATCGCCACTATGAACATCATCACAGGCAGCTAAATTTGTGATCGGATTTATTTTAAACCGCTAACAGAGTACTGTACTTCGAACTGCCAGACAATCACATTGCCTTTAGTATCAAATTATTTCTTCCAGTGACAAATTCTAACACAAATAACTACAACAAATTAGATCTTGAGGAGGTTTCTACACAGTATTTCTGCAGTTTGGTCAAAACAAAAAAGATCACAATCACTGTAGAATGTTACAAAAACATAACACAATTATCAGCAAACAAAAAGTTACAAAAGCAGGAAATGGAACAGTGCACAGGAGTTAAGGCAAGTTGGCAAGTCAAGAGATGAATACATGGTGTGTTTTGAAAGAACAAATCAAAGCTTGGGGCACTTGAGTTTGCAGTGTTAAGCATTCCATTTGTGCACTGCTATGCAGTTGTGAATCTTCTCATCCTCCATTATCTGCAGCTAAGAAACTTTCGGTCCATCCAGCATTCCTCATCTGTAGCAACTGTTTTGTACTTGCCAAGAGCACAAAAGGGGAGTATCCTAGTCTTCAATGCTGAATAGTATTAGACGCCTAATAAGCTCAGATGACTCAATTTATACAACAGAAACTTAACAATGCTTGATAAACTATCTGAAAAGCATCTTAAATAATCCACTAGGAATTAAGTAAACGGTGGAGTTATGGTGCAGATGTCTGATGTCTAAACATTCCAACTCATTTCTGTCAAAGCTATCTAAAACTTGAATTTATTTTTCCTCTGAATATTTTCAGAAGATTCAGGGATGACCTCATTGAAAGCTATCAAAATTTGAAAGGCGTTGATAGAGTATATGTGGAGAGGGTGATTCTTATGGCGGGGGAGTCCAAAACCAAAGGACACCGACTAAGAATAGAGAGGCGTCCTTTTAAGACGGAGATGAGGAGGAATTTCTTTAGCCAGAGAATGGTGAATCTGTGGAATTTGTTGCCATAGACAGCCGTGGATGCCATCATTGATCAAGGCAGCGGTGGACAGATTTTTGATTAGACAGGGAATGGAAGAATGGGGAGGGGGAGGGAAGGCAGAAAAATGGGGCTGAGAGGGAAAATGGGTCCGCCATGAGGAAATGGCAGAGCAGACTCGATGGGCCAAATGGTCTAATTCTGCTTCTATATCTTATGGTCTTATAGAATATACACAATTATCTAATGAGTGAATTTGTAAAGTGAGATCCTTGTGCAAGAGTCTAGATAGACATCAGTTTTCTGACACTCAAAACTAGGCACAGTACAACCAATGAACAGAGTATTCTGTAACACATGATATTCTGCAGATGCTGGAAACCTGGAGCAACTCACACAAAATACCCTGATAACAGGTTTTAGCTCAAAATGTCAACTACTCATTTTCCTCCATAGGAGCTCCTGTCCTGCTGAATTCCTCCAGCATTTTGTGTACTTTGCTCAGTGCATACAGTAATCTACTTTTTCTTCTTCATGAAATTATTCAGAACCAAGTAATTTTTCTACCAAACCTTAATAACAAAATGATCTTTTTAAAACTCTTAAAGATAATCATCCGGAATTGAAGCGGTCTCTGTGTATCATTTTGTACCAATAAGTCATAAGAAATCTCCAACATTGACAATTTGGATTAGTACACAAAATTAGGGCAACCTTAGACTATATCATCCGAGTTCGAATGACTTTTATTTATGTTGTGTTTCATTTTTAGGTACTTTCTTCACAATGAATCAATTGTATCAGGTCACATTTATTGCTCACTCCCAGATGTCTTATGATATTGTATCATCTTGTATTCAGGTCTCATTCAGATTATCTACACAATGAAGTCTAGATTTACATAAAATATGAGTAGGGTTACAGTGCCTATAGAAAGTATTCACCCCTCCCCACCCACCCCAGGAGTTTTCATGTTTTATTGTTTTACAACATTGAATCACAGTGGATTTAATTTGGCTTTTTTGACATTGATCAACAGAAAAAGTCTCTTTCGTGTCAAAGTGAAAACAGGTCACTACAGAGTGATCCAAATTAATTACAAATATAAAACACAAAATAATTGATTGTATAAGTATTCACTCCCTCCCCTTTAATATGATACACCAAATCATCACTGGTGCAGCCAATTGGTTTTCAGAAGTCACAGAATTAGTTAAATGGAGATCACCATGTGCAGTCAAGGTGTTTCAATTGATTGTAGTAAAAATACACCTGCATCTGGAAGGTTCAACTGTTGGTGAGTCAGTATCCTGGCAAAAACTATACTATGAAGATAAAAGAACACTCCAAACAACTCCGCAAAAAGGTTATTGAAAGGCACAGGTCAGGAGATGGATACAAGAAAATTTCCAAGTCACTGAATATCCCTTGGAATAAAGTCAATCATGAAGAAACGGAAAGAATATGGCACAGCTGTAAATCTGTCCAGAGTAGGCCATCCTCAAAAACTGAGTGATTGTGGAAGAAGGGGACTAGTGAGGGAGGCAACCAAAAGACCTATGACAACTCTGGAGGAGTTATAAGCTTCAGTGGCGGAGATGGGAGAGACTGCACATACAACTGTTGCCTGAGTGCTACACCATTTGCAGCTTTATGGAAGAAATTCACATGAAATTGACTTTGCCTGAAGGTATGTGGGAGACTCTGCAGTCAGCCAGAAGAATGATGAAACCAAAATCGAGCTTTTTGGCCATCAGACTAAATGCTATGTTTGGCATAAGCCAACGCTTCATATCATCAAAAACACACCATCTCTACCATGAAGCATGGTGGTGGTTGCATCATGCTGTGGGGTTGCTTCACAGCAACAGGCCCTGGAAGGTTGGTGAAGATAAAGAAATGTAATTTGGGAGAAGATTTGTTTTCTAGCAAGACAATGACCCCAAGCTACAAAGCCAAAGCTACACAGCAATGGTTTAAAAACAGTTAATATCCTGGAGTGGCCACGTAAGAGTCCAGACCTTAATCCAATTGAGAATTTGTGACCGGACTTGAAAAGGCTGTTTACTCACGATCCCCATGCAATCTGACAGAGCATTAGCAGTTTTGTAAAGAAGAAAAGTGAAAAATTGCAGTATCCAGATGTACAGAACTGATAGAGACATATCCACACAGACTCAAGGCTGTAATTGCTGCCAAAGCTGCATCTACTAAATACTGACTTGAAGGGGGTGAATACTTATGCAATTATTTTATGTTTTATGTTTGTAAGTAATTTAGATCACTTTGTAGAGATCTTTTATCATTTTGACATGAAAGTCTTTTTCTGTTGATCAGTGCCAAAAAAAAGACAAATTAAATCCACTGATTTAATGTTGTAAAACATAAAAATTCTGGGGGGGGGGAGTGAATACTGTTTATAGGCACTGTAACCTGTCTTGAAGGTTAGTTTCAATGTTCATATTTTTCATGCTGCTAGGCCAGAAAGTATTAGGTTATTAAATTGAAACCTATAACATGCTTACTATGCTAAATTCATACCATTAGTTTGCTAACCCAGTACTATAATTTTATACTTTTGTATGGATTCATTTTTGGCTGCCCTTCAGCCCTTTATGAAATTCTGGTTCACTGCTTTCTAATAATTTGAATTTAATAGAAATCATAAGGCACCCAGAAACACAGATTAAAGCAATGCTGTGCTGGAACTCAATGATCGAATAAATCAGTCATGGAGAAACTTACACAGGGAATAGCAATATAGGTCACAGTTGATTAAGGTTCTCACTGTGGATACAGTCAGGAGTATGGGCAATGTGGAGAAGTGTTGGATGGAGCATATGGATGTGAGAAGTGTGGGTTCAGAAGGTGTAAAGAACAAAGAAAATATGGAAGGAGGATGCCTCAAGCTCTTTAAAACAAAGAAAACCAGCTGTTAAATTTCCTTTTAAGTGTTCCCTCAGTGTGCTGAACCCATGTCATTCAAAGACCTCATAAAATGCAGAATAATTCTACATATGTGCTACCAAAATAAGTACTGCAGACCTTCTGACAACAGTGCTAATGTTAGTTATGCATCATGGTGAATCCACATCTAACTTCTAGAAGTATAGGACTGGTTCATGGGGCGTGTGATTGCATTTAGCATTTATCTTTTAACGTTTGCAACAGCACTTTGCAATGCTGTTCAACATAAGATCTAGGCCAATATCTCTCATTGAGCAGTAAATTTTGTTTAGCCTTAGTGAATTTTGCATCACCTTTAAGTTGCTAAATTAGTCTACACAACATTTATTTTAAAAAATAAATGAGACAAGTATCCTGCTGCCAAGATTTCACTGGGCTTGGTCTTCCCTACCAGCTAAGAACAGACCACACTCTGTTATGGATTAATAAAAAGAAATGAACACAAACTATCTTTTAGCAGGGAAGAAGCTAGATTTTCTTGGGTAGCTGGATTTCCTTTGCAAAAAAATTATTTTCCAATTAAATTTATCACTTGTTCATATTGATAAGACTGCCATTGTTACCATAAATGATAAACATGAATTACAAATTACAAATTGTCTTAATTGGGGGACTCCAAAGCCTCAAGATATTGCTTTATAGGTGGATTTTGACAACTGTACAGAAAAAAACTAGAAACAATAAATTAGAACCAAAATATAAGATTTTTAAGTTACATTTAAGAAAGACTAAAAAGTATGTTTTCTATTATTTGACACATATTGAGACTTCACACTTACTGATTTTATGACCTGTACAATGATGAAAACACAATGTTACTGCAAATGACCACTCACTAGTTTGCTTCCCTCTGGTTACAGTGATGTGATTACAATAGTTTTTTTTTGGATATGTTACTTAACCAGTATTTCAAATTTTTCAACAAGACTGAGAAGCACTCCATTTTGGCTTAATGAAACCTGCCTGTCTCTCTTCGAGCCACAGGCAGAACCAAGAGTTAATGATGGCTGAACAAAGGCATTTCAGGAGGGATAGAAAAAAATCAATCTTGTGTAATGGATCTGCTGCCTTGGATTTACAGGGAGAGTGTGCTATCTTCATCTGGAAAACACAGTCACCCTCGATCTGTTCATATTTTAATCCTCAAGTTCCCACCCCAAAATAAGACACAAACATTCTTCTATTTTGATTAAAAACAGTTATGTTGCTTCTTGATGTATCAACACCATACATTACAATAAACTTGACAAAATCTAAGTATAATCAACTGTTTTTGACAAGAAAGCGGCCAGATTGGAAGTCCTTCTCTTTGGATGTCTACATTGTCTACACTTATTGTGCCTTTGGCCAAGTGCCATGTTCAGTTCGCACAATTTTTTTCCATATAAAATACCACCAAAAGTCAAAAATGAAAGTTAACTGTCATTTAGTGATATTTTTCCAAAAGTTCACTAAGAAATCTGACCTCATACAAATAGTTTCAAACAGAGCTTCTTTACATTCACCCACAGGGTCATGGGTACTCATCCTTACTCTTTCTTCCCAATTCCATGACAATTCTTCAAAGGCATTTCAGCTTAGTACCTTAAGGCTACTCCAAGACACAGAATCAACTACAGATTTTGTTAGGTAAATGAAATGAACAACACTAATTCAGTGAATGTTGGTGCTATAGATAACATGGAAAGCAGGGCAGACAAAAATCAGAGCATGCACTGGAACCAAGCCAGCATGGAAAACAAATAAAACATAAAAGCATTCAATGAGATTTTATTCTTCTGTTCAGTGGGAAATCTCATTTCTAAATCAGAATATAGTGATGTGCAAATGCTTGGAGGAAAATGTTTCAATGAGAATTAGTTGAGTGTTGGAGTGGACTTCCCGATATTGACTGGTGAACCTAACACGCAGCTTAAAAAACACTTTGATTCAAAGCCAGTTTTAAAATATTAATGCACATTATACTTCATATGCATAGAGACGACATAAAAATCATTTTCAAAAATTACATCAATGCAAAAATGTTATATAACTTATCTTAAAACTGCATAGTGCTTAAAACTGATGATAATGAGTGAAAATCAGTGGTAGAGTTTGCATGAATTTAGGAAAACCAATTCATTATCAACAAATCAATTTGGTTTGCATTTGGACATTCTAATCAGTTTTCCAGCATGCCAAATCTTATCTATTTCCTATCCACTTTAGCAAAAATTGCATTCATGAAGTGGTTAATCAAACAACCTTGGGTCAAGCATCATACTCTGTAGTTCTTTAGAATAAGTTTCCAACAAATGGGCACCAATGTAACCCTTTGTGGCGACTGAAGTTGCAGTTTTCTCCTTTTTATCTATGTGCCAGGAATAATATAGAATTACCACTAAGGTGCAGGATACATATTTCACTACCTATAGAATGTAGTAACCCACTACACCATATAATATAATTTTAGTATGGGAAGAGCATAGTAATGAAACTTATCTAGAATTAATGCATAAATTACTGTTATTGCACACTTGACAAACGTGAAGGACGTAGTTTTCAAATTAACCAGCAAATACCTTTCATACTTATCACAACTCTTAAACATTAGCTGAAGCCTATAACTACGCAATTTTAACATACATATTTACAGAAGCGCAATATATTTAAATCGGCAACAGATTCGTTCAACGGAAAATCATTTAGAGTGTTTTATTTATTTATGATATGTTACATTTCAGAGTTCTTATGTGCTTCATTCAGCCCTCTTCACTGTAAATGCAGTATCAGCATCTCTTTTGTGTTAAGCGACGTAGCATGTGTTAACCACATAAAACCGAGAAAATACACAACCCCACATTGAACAGATTTTAAGATACCTACATCCCGGAATTTGTTCCAGTATTTGAGCTCCTTGTCATATTGTGAGACAGTGGTCAACCATTTCTCATTATCCAGGAAACTGACAGCATTGGTCGCTTCTGGACGTCTGCTTTCAACTTCGAGCGAAGCCGCGATGAAAACACCCAGCAGAGTAGCTAGCATCTGGAAAATACAGGATTCGTACTCAAAAGGCAGCGGCAACAACAAATATCGGGGTATTTAGCTCTCCCATCACTGATGAGGAAATAATCTTAATCTTTGCAGCTCACCTTGTTGGCTGTGCGGATAGCTCTGCTCTTTCTGAGCGAGAGGAACGAGCCAGTCTATTTGACTGGCGCTTTGTGATGGTGCAGATGGGTTTGGGAATAAGCCCAGCACATGAGACATCGATCACTGTGTATTAACACACGATGGGGCGCCACCTCACAACCAGCGTGTGTAATTAATACGGCAACACACGGCCACTGACGTCGCTTTATTGTCACTTGTCCTTTTCTTTATTCTGTGTATTTCTTTAAATGGTTTTAGGTCGCAGGCTGGATTTACCATCAATCAACAATGAGGCCGACTGCTATTGTTTCCATTATTAGAAAAAAAATTTAATTACAGTGGCGTGCTGCTTCCACATCTCATCGAAATTGAGCATTACAACTTAACTATTGCTATAAGCACCAGTTATGAAACGCCAGTTACAAGGATATGATCCATAAAAATATAATTCTTGACATGAACAGTGAAAGAGTACAAAAGTGTAATCGATTCAGCACGAAATGCTCATTCTGTAGTCAGTATACTGTAGTCTGTTTTAAGAACTAAGCATACTGGCCGGAGGGAAAGTTTGCAATAGAACAGATACAATTATGTTGTGCGGGGCAAACTTATCCAGTGTTCTATATTTTCCTTTCACCTGAGCGTTATTTATTCACTGGGAAGTGCACCGAAATAACTGCATACGCCATTTAATAATCGCAGACGATTAAGTAATCCTGGCCAACAGTTTAAAAGTAGAATTCCAACTTCACTACCAAAAACAAATTATTGATAAAATGCTTTGTCAGAACCTTTCGCTCTTCGGTCGTTAATGTACGGTCTTGTGCAGATCCGTAAGTGTTTAAAGACACCCCAGTGTAAATCGACAACTCCTGATATTGTACTCAAACACGAGGAATTCTGCAGATGCTGGAAATTCAAGCAACACACATCAAAGTTGCTGGTGAACGCAGCAGACCAGGCAGCATCTCTAGGAAGAGGTACAGTCGACGTTTCAGGCCGAGACCCTTTGTCAGGACTAACTGAAAGAACTCTTATCTCTTCTTTCAGTTAGTCTTGACGAAGGGTCTTGGCCCGAAATGTCGACTGTACCTCTTCCTAGAGATGCTGCTTGGACTGCTGCGTTCACCAGCAACTTTGATATGAACTCCTGATACTGAAGTTCAAAACCGAAGTCGTTATTTAAGCAAGAAGAAACAACGCCCTGACATTTATCCTGCCAACCCACCCCATAATTCCGTCTTCCCCTTGAGGTCACCTCTCATTGGTCTAAACTATATCAAGCAAAGGTCAATTTTAATCTTCCCACAAGGGCAGCCCCTCAGTCATTACTAAATCTGCTCCTTACCAATTCCAAAACAATTGTATCCTTCTGTAGGTGTGAAGAACTGCGCAGAGAACTGGAAATGAGGTCTCAACAAAACTGAATGAAGTGTGGCAAGGCTTATATACCTTTGCAGCTCAATACAAGCCACTATATTAATTAAAAATAACAAAGAAATATCTGCAGACGCTGATAAACAGCAATTTGGACCATTTATTCAAGTGCATAGAAATTTGTAAACTATCATAGCATTCCCCAAGCTAGGTAAGTACACCTCATCCATGGTCTATGCCCAGTCAATCTTCAGATTTATCAGTGCATGGTAACAGTCTATCTCCTGATTACTTGCTCATAAGTTCGAATCCTGCTCATAAGGTTGAATAAAGCTACTGTACATCTTTAATTCTCAAGAGTCCATGTTCTTGTATTTTCTTACATTACAGATAATGTTTGGTCCAATCAAAGGCTTGAATAATTTATCTGTGAGTTTTTCAATTCAAAGGACGCTTTGTCAGCTGGCAAAGGAGTAGATTCATGATAAGATTATTCTTCCCACCTCAAGGCCCGAAGCCTGTAATCACGAACTTAGAACAGTGCAATACAAGTACAGACCCTTCAGCCCATCATGTGTCTACTGATCATGATGACATTCCAAACAAATCTTGTGCCTACATTTGGTCCAAAACCCTGACTGGTCCTGTGTTTTCCTAAAAGTTCCTTAAGCATTGCTGTTTTATCTGCTTCTACTACCTCCCCTGGCATTGCATTCTTGGCACATACCTCTGTTTAAAGAAAAATGCCACTCAAATCTCCATTAAATTTCCTCCCTCTCACTTAAACCTCCAGTAATTGATGTCTCCAACCCAACAAGAAGACTCTGACTACCTACTCTAACTATGCCTCATTATTTTATATATTGCTATCACATTACCCCCCCCACACACCCCAACCCCACAGCCTCTGACATTCCAGAGAAAACAATCCAGGTTTAACAAAGCTATCCCTGTATCTGATTCAAACCAATTCAGGCAACATCCTGGCAAACTACTTCCGCACTTTTCCAAGACTCCACATCCTTTCCATATTGTGGTGACCAGAAATGCACACTCTACTCCAAATGTGGCCTAACCAAAATTTTATCTGTATGCAGAATGACTTCCCAAGTGTTATACTCGATGTCAATGATGAACGTAAGAAGCTTGTATGCCTTCTTTACCACCCCATCAATTTGTGTTGCCATTTTCACAGTGCTATGCCCAAGCTCTCCAAAATTAATCTGTACAACACTGCTCCTCAGAATCCTACCATCTACTGTATATATTCCTCTTGCATTTGACCATCCTCTCACACTGGTCCAGATTAAGCTCCATCTGTCATTTCTATCCCTTCCTCCATATTCATAACCACCTGTTTACATGTGTACAAAATTACTAATCAAACCACCTACATTTTCTGTGCTGTAGTCTTTCTATAGTTTCTATGTGTTCAGGTCAGTGGGACTAGGCTGAAAATAGTTCGGCACAGCCAAGAAGGGCCAAAAGGCCTGTTTCTGTGCTGTCGTTTTTCTATGGTTTCTATTTTCATCCAAATCATTAAAATGTATCAGAAATGATATTAGTCCCAGGACTGATCCTTGTGGAATACTACTGGTCACAGACCACCAATGAGAAATACACTCCTTCACCTCTACCTCCTGACTTCTATGGCCAAGCCAATTTTAGATCCAGTTTACCAACTTACCACAGATCCTGCATTATTTATTCTTCTTGAGCAGCCTACCACAAAGGATCTTGTCAAATGCTTACTAAAGTCACATGGACAACATCCACTGGCCCACCTGAAAGGACTCCTGAGGAAGGGTCGCGGCCCGAAACGTCATCTGTTTACTCTTTTCCATAGATGCTGCCTGGCCTGCTGCATTTTCTGTGAGGCAATGAGTAAAGCTGGATAATGGAGATGTTAATTGTTTTGCCTGTTGGAATTTACTCTAATAACCCTGATTCAAGCACTGAGTAAACAGACAAACATCCACTTTGTGTGAAAGACATTAACACCAGGTCACTCTTCACTTGCTGAGACGAGTCTAATCTTTAACGAGAAGTCCTAGTTTACAAATATCCATTGGGGATCATCTCACACTGGTGTTACAAAAACAGAATCATTGCAAAGGCTGATACAACTGCAAAGATTACATGAAAGGCACTAGTTTACTGGTTGCAATATAGATATAAATTTAAAAAAACAATAAGATAGCTCTGTAAAATATAAATTTCGGAAATAAGTGCAAGATCAGGAATTTTATACTTGGAAATGTTTTTAAGCATTTACAATGCAGTGTTGCACTTTTAGATACAATGAAATAAATTTAAAGTAGATTCTTATTTAGGTGTTGCCAAGTAATCTGGAAAATCTACACAATTATATTATTGAATGCATTAACATTGTAGGAAAAAAAGCAATGTCCTACTGAATAACAAGGCTGTTGAAAGGTCATTGACTGGAAACATTACTCTTTTTTCCCTCGGTCATAGAGTCAGTCTGAGTACTGTATATCCAGAGTTTTATTTCTTATATCAAACTTACTCCAAATATTGATCATCTTTACATTAGGTGAACGTGCAAGTACATGCGTTTTCTCACAAAATATGTTTTTCTAACAAAAAACAACGGAAACTCTTAGCATATGAAAACATTTCTTGTGTTTCTGATACGTCTAGCCATGGTGACCATGATAATTGTCAGTTTGAGACTTGTTTCTGCCCCTTAACTATTTGAGATTTTCTTTTTATCCTCATTGTCCTGTTAACTCAATAAAAGATTATTATCTGTAATTCTACATTTTATTATGTAAGGATTTGTAGTAATGTATATTGAATTATAGTAACATTGTTGTAAGAGTTTCTTTTAATCTGGCATATAAATGATTACTGAAAATGATATGGTTAGAATTTTAATGATATTAAGTACGCATTCATAGTATAATAATTTTTAATCAAATACTGCTTGATTTCCATAACTATGGATTAATTGTGTCTTTTTAAAATTAAATTAACTCTGTCACATTTGTATAAATCTAGGAATTATGGAACCACATAATCCACACAGATGCAGTAACTGGGGGTGGGGTACTGAAAATTGATCTTTTTTTCCTTTGACAAATATCTAACTTTAATACTTGCTAACCAACATTTGTCTGAAAAACTAATTTGTTTATTCTCAATTTCAATGTAGGAAATACATCTAAGATGTTTATAAGAACCCAATCCATCCATAGTTCAAAGAAGTACATATATACATAAGAATATTCTGGAACGGATAGGAGTAAGGACAATCCTGCTGTCGCCAGTTAACTCTACAAATAATTGGGTTAAGCATGTACAGGGTTATAGCAAAGACTGAATAACTGGACTCAAATCAAAGGTTTTTTTTATATAAATGAAAAGTAAAATAAGATAGGCACTGAATTTGTGAAGTGAATAGAAAATACTACAACCACATTGTACATCAGACGCCATCTATAGAATGAGAAACAGCATTAACATGTCATTTTACTATATAATCTCACTATATAATGCTGAATCAATTGGCCGATAGGAAAAGAAATCACACACTCTAATGTTGAGGGTATATGAAACTGTAAATGATACATAAAATGGGTGATAGCACAATAACCATGCCCGATTTTTCTTTCAATCAAATTCAACAGAATGAGGAATCATTCTGAAGTATAGATTTGCAGCAATTTCAGACTTGCTATTGCAAAATTTAATTTTTCTTTCAGATTGTTTGAGAAGACTGGTGAGGAAATAAGTCTTCCAGGTGTTTAGGAACTGAAAAACAATATTACACCATGATGAACAACTTTATTTTCTGAACTTTTAATACAAGAATCTGAAACCCCATCTCAAAGGGATCAATACATTGCTAGATGTTTTCCATTCTTCTCAGAAAAAGTAATTGAGAATTCAATTGAATATCTTCAATAATCATTACTCGATCCTCTCAAATGTTATAATACTTAATTAATTTTTGTAAGAAGACTTGTTAGGTTCTTAATTTGATTCTGTTCCCATGGTAGACTTTCTCTGCTGACGTACCAGGTGCAGGGTCAGATGCAGTTGAATACAACAAACGTTTGATTAAGACATAGAAAAATATTGGTGAATGTGCATATCCAGAATACGCACGAACTTCCAATTTAATCCATTAGCATTCATTATTATACCAAACCAATCCTCTTCTAAATTTATTGTGTGAGACTGGGATAATGGCAAAATTTAGGGCTTATACCTTCTTATATGGCTTTGTTTTGCACAGAATCAAACATGACCACCATAAATACAAAAGGCTCTTCAAAAAGATAAAGGGAAATATATTAGCTTTTGGCAGGTAGTGTACATTGCTGAAACTATATTTTCAAAAACAACCTAACAATTTTTTTAGAGGAGAAGAATGATCACCTGAATTTCTGGAGAAAACCGAGAGAGAAAATAAGAACAAAAAACAAGTGGTGTCGGCAGTGGAACTTAAACTGTGAAATATTAGAAACATAGAAACATAGAAAGCCTACAGCACAATACAGGCCCTTTGGCCTACAAAGCTGTGCCGAACATGTCCTTACCTTAGAAATTACCTAGGGTTATCCACAGCCCTTGATTTTTCAAAGCTCCGCGTACTTATCCAGGAGTCTCTTAAAAGACCCTATCGTAACTACCTCTACCACCGTCACCAGCAGCCCATTTCACGCACTCACCACTCTCTGCATAAAAAAACTTACCCCTGACATTTGCTTTTCACCTGCTTCCAAGCACCTTAAACTGTGCCCTCTCATGCTAGCCAATTCATCCCTGGGAAAAAGCCTCTGACTATCAACATGCTCAATGCCTCTCATCATCTGGTACACCTCTATCAGGTCACCTCTCATCCTGTGCCACTTCAAGGAGAAAAGACCGAGCTCACTCAACCCATTCTCATCAGGCATGCTCCCCAATTCAGGCAACATCCTTGTAAATCTCCTCTGCACCCTTTAATGGTTTCCACATCCTACCTGTAGTGAGATGACCAGAACCGAACACAGTACTCCAAGTGGGGTCTGACCAGGTTCCTATATAGCTGCAACGTTACCTCTCGGCTCTTAAACTCAATCCCATGATTGATGAAGGCCAATGCACTGTATGCCTTCTTAATCACAGAGTCAACCTGCACAGCAGCTTTGAGTGTCCTATGGACTCGGACCCCAAGATCCTTCTGATCCTCAACACTGCCAAGAGTCTTACCATTAATACTATATTCTGCCATCATATTTGACCTACCAAAATGAACCACCTCACACTTATCTGGGTTGAACTCCATCTGTCACTTCTCAGTCCAGTTTTGCATCCTATCAATGTCCCGCTGTAACCTCTGACAGTTCTCCACACTATCCACAACACCCCCAACCTTTGTGTCATCAGCAAATTTACATCCCTCCACTTCCTCATCCAGGTCATTTATAAAAATCACAAAGAGTAAGGGTCCCAGAACAGATCCCCGAGGCACCCCATGGGTGACCGACCTCCATGCAGAATATGACCCATCTACAACCACTCTTTACCTTCTGTGGGCAAGCCAGTTCTGGATCCACAAAACAATGTCCTCTTGGATCCCATGCCTCCTTACTTTCTCAATAAGCCTTACATGAGGTACCTTATCAAATGCCTTGCTGAAATCCATATACACTACATCTACTGCTCTACCATCATCAATGTGTTTACTCTCATCCTCAAAAATTCAATCAGGCTCGTAAGGCATGACCTGCCTTTGACAAAGCCATGCTAACTATTCCTAATCATATTATGCCTCTTCAAATGTTCATAAATCCTGCCTCTCAGGATCTTCTCCATCAACTTACCAACCACTGAAATAAGACTCACTGGGCTATAGTTTCCTGGGCTATCTCTATTCCCTTTCTTGAATAAGGGAACAACATCTACAACCCTCCATTCCTTTGGAACCTCTCCCGTCCCCATTGACGATACAAAGATCATTGCCAGAGGCTCAGCAATCTCCTGCCTCGCCTCCCACAGTAGCCTGGGATACATCTCATCTGGTCCCGGTGACTTATCCAACTTGATGCTTTCTAAAAGCTCCAGCACATCCTCTTTCTTAACATCTACATTTTCAAGCTTTTCAGTCCACTGTAAGTCATCCCTATAATTGCCAATATCGCCATTGTTTACTGTTTGTACATCTCTATATAAAAAAATACAAAAACAACTAGTACTACATAGGCATAGAAATTCTATCATATTTCTGTGAATTATGCCAGAAAATTGTTAGCAGCATTCACAAAATGCTGGAGGAACTCAGCAGGTCCGGCAATATCCATGGAAATGAAACAACAGTCGATGTTTTGGGCTGAGACCCTTCTTCAGGACTTGGATTTCCAGCAACTGCAGAATTTCTCATCTTTAGAAAATTGTTAGTACTGTATCTGTGCCATCCATCTGCTTCTGAGCTCATTTCGAATTCATCTTGAAACTTTGAAGGGATGATGTCACTTGAAAATGCTGCTTCTGTCCTTGGTTAATGAAGAAGGAGCCATAACTTAAGTTATCTTGGTGAATGAACCCTATTGATCCATAATAGTAGTCACGGTGACTGAGTGTGGATATTGAACTCGCTGGAATAGACTCTGTCTAACCTCCAAAAAGGTAGATAAACCTCAGGAAAATTTAGTTGTTTGGCAGTTATAACATTCCTCATGTGTTGGATTCTACTCAATGGTGTTTAAAAAATAACCTTGCAAAATATTCTCTGAAAACCCATGGAGTGGGGTGCTATATGGAAGAGGAAAACCAAAACGGTTGTCTTGCATTTTTAATTATTGATTTATTGATTAGAATAGAGAGGAAGTAAGTGGAGCAAATGGAACTCCACATATGCGTACAGCACTTATTCCCAATCAGCACGATAATTGTCCCACAAGAGCAGAGGCTTTGCTCGATTGGGATATAATGGATGGATAGATGCTAGACAGCACTTTGCAGAAGGTGGGCTGCGATGTGGTATGGTTTAACATCTAATTGAAATAGATGGTCTAAAGACCAGAATGCAAATTTAGTTAGGATATAGTTGTGAGAGATGATGAATGAGGTTACTAATATAAGATGGAAGGAGAAACAGTGGATGATTTCAAATAACATGGTCTAAGAAACAGGTTTCACAAAAAGCTTAAAAGAGCAAGGTGAACTGATGAAAAAAGCAGATATATAAGCAGCTGGGATTGGAGGAGAGCTGAGATCTTGTAGGGTTATATTACCAACATATTTTACAGAGAGAGAATAGGTAGTTTTGAATAGTATTATTTGTGCTTATGAAATATAAATGTTGCCAAAGAACAATTGGACAAAAAGGTCTGTTTCCATGTTGTATCTTCCATGTTTGCAGTTTTGCTGTTTAAATATTACAATACAAGATTTTTCTTGCAAGATTTGGAGAGGTCCTGAAATGTCAAGAGGTGAGATACTGAAAGAGAAAAAGCCTTTGTTGTGTTTTTGTAGATACAGTGCTTAGAGCCGAACCTGTTAAGGAAAAGCGTCATTCCCAACTTTTTGACACAAGATTGGTGAGTCAAATAGATTTATGGGAGAAATATCTAGGATATTGTCTTTGATCTGGGTTGAAAACCACACAAATTCACAACCAAAGTGATCTCTCTGCTGTGAACCTGACCACTGGTAGGCTTTTCTTTATGTATCCAAAATGAAATGCTATGTGAAGGTAATTCCTCAAACAGACCAATAATGCCAGTTGTTTTTCTTCCTGAAGTACATTAAAGTCCTTAAGTTCTAAATTCCATGAAAGTTCGGAGGAAGATGCAGAAAAATTGTATTATTCCCTCTCAGGTTTCCTGGGATTCTACTAGTTTCTCAATGGAATACAGTATTAAACACAAGAGAGTTTACATAGCCAAAGTATAGATCAGCACTCTGCAATGTTAACATTTCTAATTTAATGGCTTAGAGAAATAGGAATTTAAAAAATGCACTTTAATAAAATATTACAGCTATTCTCTTAAGTTTGAATTTTTAAACATAAGATATATTTTGCAGGATACTTCTAAAACAAGTACAATGAAAGCTCAAGAAAGGAAATGTCAAAGCTAAAAAAATGGAAAAGTTCAATGAAATCTTAAATAATATGCATTCAATTATTTTCTCAGCTGTGTAAATCAGCTTTCAAAAGCAAGTAGGATAAGATGTAGAGAGAATATAAAATAGAAAATGGCAAGATAAAAAAGAAAATAGTTCCTTTGTTTCAAATATAAAGAAGTTTCAATATAAACATGAATGTTTAATGTTAACCTAATTATAATATATAATATGCCAGAAGTGTTCTCAGTTTAGTTTGTGGATATATTCTTTCACTAAAGCTGTTCATGTTTATAATACGCTAATCCTGAAAAGGACAAAGAAGAAAGATAAGTACGATTTCTCCTACTTGTTCATTCAGCCAAGCAAATTTGTCTCTCTGGAATTATTCCAATGAGCCCTTTCCATGTATCCTTTCAGAAATTTCTTAAAACCAAGGTTTTGATGAATTCCTAGGAAAGAGGAATAATCTATCTTCCTTTCTTTGGCTCAGTTTCTGTTTCTGTTTTTCTTACAAATCCCTCTAGATATTTTCTGTTTTAAAGGCATTTCATGATGCAAATACTTAAACATTACATAGCTCAACTAAAACAAATTAAGTATTTATTTTGTTTATTATAACTTAATTAGAATTATTCTATGGGGGTTTCTCATTGATAAATTACTATTACCTGTTAGTTTTGCCTATGTCCATAGAACATATTTTATATGCCTATATGCAAATATGTTCCCCTCTCAATGTCCTTATATCTGTATATTAATACTAAGCTTAACACTAATACTAAGATGCATAGTTGACAGCCCTGGGTTCCGTTCTATTTCCCACAATTGTGCTTTTCCTTCATACTTCCTCCCTTAAAACCATTGTAGGGTTTCCTTTGCCTTTTCTTTCAATCTACCAGCTTCCATAGACAACAGATCATTCTCTTGCATTTCTGATACCTTAAACATCATACCAGAAACAAAGAAATCTATATTTTTCTTTTCAGCATTCCAAAGAGATTTCCAGATTTCTTGCAGGGTATTCTGCTTTACAACTCCATAAGCAATGCACCTTCCCTTTCCATGTAACTTCAGGAGAGGCAGTATCTACTCTTTTGCTTTCTCCTTTTCAACCATTCAGTGCCTCAAGTACTTATCCAGTTCAAATAATAACTTATTTGCACATTTTCCCAGTTAAGTCTCATGCATTCATTGTTCATGAAGTTGTCTTCTCAGCAATGGGAGGACCATACAGATTGGGTATGTGCAGTGTGGAATATTGTCCCATTTAGTCTGTGAGCCTGATTCTGAATTCCCTTTAATTCTTGTGTCCATTCACACTCTGAGCTTTGCCCCCATCAACTTACATGGCTGAAGTTTTCGCTGGTGTGCCTGAAATCTTCTTTAGTGCCAGGCAATAGAAACATAGGAATCCTACAGCACAATACAGGCCCTTCGGCCCACAAAATTGTGCCGAACATGTCCCTATCTTAGAAATTACTAGGCTTACCTATAGCCCTCTATTTTACTAAGCTCCATGTACCTATCTAAATTTCTCTTAAAAGACCCTATCGTATCCGCCTCCACCTCCATTTCTGGCAGCTCATTCCACGCACTCACTACTCTCTGAGTAAAAAACTTACCCCTGACATCTCCTCTGTACCTACTCCCCTGCACCTTGAACCTGTGTCCTCTTGTAGCAACTAATACAGCCCTGGGAAAAAGCCTCTGACTGTCCACACGAGCAATGCCTCTCATCATCATATACACCTCTATCAGGTCACCTGTCACCCTTCGTCGCTCCAAGCAGAAAAGGCTGAGTTCACTCAACCTATTCTCATAAGGCATGCTCCCCAATCCAGGCAAAATCCTTGTAAATCTCCTCCGCAACCTTTCTATGTCTTGAACATCCTTCCTTTAGTGAGGTGACCAGAACTGAACACAGTATTCCAAGTGGGGTCTGACCAGGGTCCTATATAGCTGCAACATTACCTCTCAGCTCCTAAATTCAATTCCACGATTGATGAAGGCCAATACACCGTATGCCTTCTTAACCAAAGAGTCAACCTGAGCAGCTGCTTTGAGAGTCCTATGGACTCGGGCCCCAAGATCCTTCTGATCCTCCACACTGCCAAGAGTCTTACCATTAATACTATATTCTGCAATCATATTTGACTTACCAAAATGAACCACTTCATACTTATCTGGGTTGAACTCCATCTACCACTTCTCAGCCCAGTTTTGCATCCTATCAATGACCCGCTGTAACTCTGACAGTCCTCCGCACTATCCACAACACCTTCAACCTTTGTGTCATCAGCAAACTTACCAACCCATCCCTTCACTTCCTCATCCAGGTTATTTATAAAAATCATGAAGAGTAAGGGTCCCAGAACAGATCCCTGAGGCACCTTCATGGGTGACTGACCTCCATGCAGAATATGACCCATCTACAACCACTCTTTACCTTCTGTGGGCAAGCCAGTTCTGGATCCACAAAGCAATGTCCCCTTGGATCCCATGCCTCTTTACTTTCTCAATAAGTCTTGCATGGGGTATCTTATCAAATGCCTTGCTGAAATCCATATACACTACATCTACTGCTCTTCCTTCATCAATGTGTTTAGTCACATCCTCAAAAAATTCAATTAGGCTCGTAAGGCACGACCTGCCCTTGACAAAGCCATGCTGACTACTCCTAATCATATTCTACCTTTCCAAATGTTCATAAATCCTGCCTCTCAAGATCTTCCCCATCAACTTACCAACCACTGAGGTAAGACTCACTGGTCTATAATTTCCTGAGCTATCTCTACTCCCTTTCTTGAGTAAAGGGAAAACATTCACAACCCTCCAATCCTCCGGAACCTCTCCCATCCCCATTGACGATGCAAAGATCATCGCCAGAGGCTCAACAATCTATTCCCTCGCCTCCCACAGTAGCCTGGGGTATATCTCATCCAGTCCCAGTGACTTATCCAACTTGATGCTTTCTAAAAGCTCCAGCACATCCTCTTTCTTAATATCTACATGCTCAAGCTTTTCAGTCTGCTGAAAGTCATCACTACAATCACCAAGATCCTTTCCCATAATGAATACTGAAGTAAAGTACTCATTAAGTACCTCTGCTATTTCCTTCGGTTCCATACACACTTTCCCACTGTCATGCTTGATAGGTCCTATTCTCTGACGTCTTATCCTGTTGCTCTTCACATACTTGTAGAATGCCTTGGGGTTTTCCTTAATCCTGCCTGCCAAGGCCTTCTCATGGCCCCTTCTGGCTCTCCTAATTTCCTTCTTAAGCTCCTTCCTATTAGCCTTATAATCTTCTAGATCTCTAACATTACCTAGCTCTCTTAAACTTTTCTTTTCTTCTTGACTAGATTTATTACAGCCTTTGTACACCACGGTTCCTGTACCCAACCATAACTTCCCTGTCTCATTGGAATGTACCTATACAGATATCCCCTGAATATTTGCCACATTTCTTCCGTACTTTTGCCTGAGGACGTCTGTTTCCAATTTAACCCTCCAATTTCCTGCCTGATAGCCTCATAATTCCCCTTACTCCAATTAAATGCTTTCCTAACTTGTCTGTTCCTATCTCTCTCCAATGCTATTGTAAAGGAGACAGAATTATTATCACTACCTTCAAAACGCTCTCCCACTGAGAGATCTGACACCTGACCAGGTTCATTTCCCAATACCGAATTAAGTACAGCCTCTCCTCTTGTAGGATTATCAACATATTATGTCAGGAAACCTTCCTGAACACACCTAACAAACGCCACCCCATCTAAACCCCTCGCTCTAGAGAGATGCCAATTGATATTTGGGAAATTAAAATCTCCCATCACGACAACTCTGTTATTATTACACCTCTTCAGGATCTGTTTCCCTATCTGCTCCTCGATATCCCTGTTACTATTGGGCAGCTTATAAAAAGACCCAGTAAAGTTATTGACCTCTTCCTGTTCCTAAGCTCCATCCACAGAGACTTTCATAGACAATCCCTCCATGGCGTCCACCTTTTCTGCAGCCGTGACACTATCTCTGATCAACAGTACCACGCCCCCACCTCTTTTGCCTCCCTCCCTGTCCTTTCTGAAACATCTAAAACCCGGCACTTGAAGTAACCATTCCTGTCCCTGAGCCATCCAAGTCTCTGTAATGGCCACCACATCATAGCTCCAAGTACTGATCCACGCTCTAAGCTTATCCGCTTTGTTCACAACACTCCTCACGTTAAAATAGACACATCTCAAATCTTCGGTCTGAGCGTGTCCCTTCTCTATCACCTGCCTATCCTCTCTCTTGCACTATCTACAAGCTTTCTCTATTTGTGAGCCAACCTCCTCTTCCCCAATCTCTTCAGTTCGGTTCCCACCACCCCCCCCAGTAGCCTTAACAAACCTCCCCACCAGTATATTGGTCCCCCAATGTGCAATATTTTTGTTGTATTCTGCACTGTTATCCTCGATGACAAAGATTTTACTCTTAGAATGTGCAAAATTTTACTTTATTGAGTTTTATTGTAGTGCATTTATTTAAACAATGGTATAAGTAAATTATTATTTGCCACTACTATCTTATTAAAAATGGCTACTATTGTAGTGGTACCACTTGGTGTGCCGCAGGAGCCAAAACTACATTACTGGCAGCAAACACAATCCTGGCATCTCAGAAACTGGTATCCATCAACCCCTGGGTGGCAGCGTGGTGATACATCTCTACCAAAGGTGATGTAAGGTGCTCCTTCTTTCTGCTAGCCTACAGGTCACCATTGGACAATGTGTAGCACCTGCTTAACTCCCAAATCAAGGTCACTGCTCAAATGAGCATATAAGCAGCTGATGCATATCACAAGTCCTGGTTATGCAACCATTGATGCTAGGTAGACAACCTGTGAAGAGTATTAATAATGGCTGGTGTTACCCGTCTTGTAAAGACACTGCCCAGAAGAAGGCAATGAAAAATCACTTATGCAGAAAAATTTACCAAGAACAATCATGGTCAAAGACCACGATTGCCAACATCATTACGCCATGGCACATATTGATGATAATAATCCATCAACCCCTTCTCCCCAGAGTACCATGCCAACCTCTATGAAGTGCAATTTTTAAAGGAGCTTAAGCTTTCTTGATTAGTGCTGAACTGATTTATGTTCTGCAAACAGAGCTTGTTCTGTCAGTGAAGGGCAAGCTACTTGTCATGTTGAACTTCCGCATCCCTCAATATTTCCAAGTCACAAAGGCTGATACATTCCTTTATTCCATTTTTCTGCTTAACATAGCATTGGGTAGCTCACTAATTCTTCTCTCACAAGGAAAAGGGGCAGTGACTCTAAGGCCAACTTAGTGGAAGTAGTGGTACAGGTCTGTGCTTGACAGACTGTCGTCATTTATCACTGGGGCTTTCTCTCTGAACAGAGACATCTTTATAAATTACAAAGGCCATTATTCACTGACATTCAATTCATGTTTGGTAACCAGAAGATGCTTTTCATGAATAAACTTTGTATCCAGTAATTTTGCCCCAGTCTTTACTCCTTGTTGCCTGTCATTTTCAGGTGTACATAGCTCTAAGGGCTGGACCATTGGGGGGTGAATACCATCCTCTCTTACTTGACTTATGACTCTCCTTTAATAGCCCTACAATAAAATACACAGGGCAGCTCGGAGAATGCCACTGGACTCCTCCAGATACTAATCCACGTGTTTGCCCCTCATAATTTTGTATTCCTCTATCAAATCTCCTTTCAGTTTTCTTCATTTTAAAGAATACAATCCTAACCTATTCAATCTTTCATTATACCTCCAGGCCCGGCAACATCCTTGTAAATTTTCTCTGCACTCTTTCAACCTTGTTTTTATCCTTCCTGTATGTAGGTGACAAAAACTGCACCCAATACTCCAAATTAGGCATCACCAATGTCTTATAAAGTTTCTACATAATATACCATCTTCTGTACTCAATACATTGATTTATGAAGTCAAGGTGTCAAAAGCTTTATTTACGACCTTTTCTACCTGTGACACCGCTTTCAACAAAATATATTCCCAGATCCCTTTTGTTCTACCACACTTCTCAGTGCCCTACCGTTCACTGTGTAAGACCTACCTTGGTTGGAGCTACCGAAGTCCAAAACGTCAACATTTTCTGCATTAAATTCCATTTTCCAGCTGGCTCAGATTTCATTTCAAGCTTTGATAGTCTTCCTAGCTGTTCAATCTTAATGCCATCCACAAACTTTTTGATCCAGTTTACCACATTATCTTCCAGATTGTTGACATAGATGACAAATAAAAACGGACCCAACACTGATCCCTGTGGTATACCACCAGTCACAGTCCTCCAGTCAGAGAGGTAGCCATTCTCTGGCCTCTCCCACCTATGTCTAATCCAATTTACTATTTCTCCTTAAATGCCAAGTGATTGAACCTTCTTGACCAACCCCTAATATGGAATTATGTCAAAGGCCCTGCTAAAGTCCATGTAGACAACATCCACTGCCCTGTCTCCATCAACTTTCCTGGTAACTTCCTCAATATACTATAAGATTGGTTAGATACAGCCTAACCATAGTCATAGTCATAGTCATACTTTATTAATCCCGGGGGAAACTGGATTTTCGTTACAGTTGCTCCATAAATAATAAATAGTAATAAAACCATAAATAGTTAAATAGTAATATGTAAATTATGCCGGGAAATAAGTCCAGGACCAGCCTATTGGCTCAGGGTGTCTGACCCTCCAAGGGAGGAGTTGTAAAGTTTGATGGTCACAGGCAGGAATGACTTCCTATGACACTCTGTGTTGCATCTCGGTGGAAATGAATAACATACACAAAGCCCTGTTTACTATCTCTAATCAGGCTCCGTTTATCCAAATACTTACATTATATATATCCTGTCCTTTAGAATGCCTTCCATAACTTACCCACTGCTGATGTCAGGCTCATTGGCCTCTAATTTCTTGGGTTATTCTTAAACAATGGAACTTCACCTGTGGCTCAGGACATTTTAAGTATCTCTGCTAGGGCCCCTGCAGTTTTTGCTCTAGTCCCTCACAGACTCCAAGGGAACATCTTGTCAGGCCCTGGGGATTATTCACCCTAATTTTCCTCACTCCTCCTCTGTAATCTGTATAGGGTTCATGACCTCACTGCTGTTCATTCACTTAAATTTATTCATTTAAAGTACCATAACTTCAGGTTGTAATTTAGTCTGGCACTTTTTGTGATGTGCTATTATCTTATAAATTGGTAAATTCTATATATTGTAGTGTATAAAATCTGTAGGTCTGGACATTGGTATTCCAACATATCTCTGTGATAGCCCCTCTCCAGAATATAAAATTTAATATTTTATAAGTCTTCAAGTGAGAACTCTTACTTAAAAGAATCTGTACTGCACCCTTGCAAAACCACACTCAGTATTAACTATATGTTTTGTGATTTTATTTAGTTGGAAAATACTTCTCTTTTAGTTTTTGGTTATTCATTCACATAGAAGAACAGTGTAAGATTCAGGAAAGTACTTTTTAAACAGCCTTAAATGCATTCTCAATATAGAGCTTAAAGCTAACCTGGCACAATTGAATAAGTAGCTGATCCCAGTTCAAAACAAATTAAAACCACAAAGCTTTAATTAATCAGGACGTTCATTACCAGTGATAAGAGGCAGGCAAGAAGCATTCTGCCCAGAAATAGAGCATTAGTAAGAGATAGATATAGGAACCCTTATCTATTGCTGTCTAGGATTCTAGAAAGATTGAATTGTTAAAGGAGGAATGAAGGTGGAACATGGTATTCTTAAATATTCATGAATTTCATATAAGCGAGAATATGTGATTGCTAAAAGTGATTGACACTACAGAAGTTTTGCTACTTGTTTTACCTAAGCTGGCCAATTGAATTCAAGAGTACACTTGTCATATATCTCAAAAGACTCTAATATTTTAGATGAGCTAGTTAAAAGAAGATTAATTTCTCTAGTAGTGTTCCATATGTAAAGATCTACTAGGTGATGATTACTGGAGAAGCCTACTGTAGAAAATAATTTGCAAGATTGTGGTAAACTCCAGGGCTAGGAAAGCAGAGGCACCTCACAAGATCTGGGACTGAATCATAACTTGGGTCATGCTGGGGGTGGGGTGGGTGGGGTGGGTGGGGGCTGTGTGCTCAGAGAGACAATTGAAAGGCCAGGCGAAGAGATGTATTAAAATTTATGTTGTTATCTGACTTAATTATGGATATATACAGAGATAAGCATGACACTTAATTGTACAAGACTTCTGTAATCATAATATCAGTGTTAAGCCAGCGAGCTGAGATACTGCCATTCATCTGTTAGCAGGTTTGAGTAGGGACAGGGGACCAATGTGGGACAGATAAATCCACCAAGGGCCACGAATTATTAAATATATCTTCCAAAAACTATTGCCACCAGTGCAAAGGAATGTAATCAGCATGCACAGCTCACAAGATCATAAAAATTGGGTTTTATACTGTCTTCAAACATGATCATCCATCAGCTAATGGATTTGGATTTGGAAAGTACTAGCCAGTTCACTAGGCTAGTACTTTAGATGATATTGATTTTTCTCCAGCTAAGAAATATTCTCCTTGAGGGAACAAGGAAGGTCAAGAGGAAACTTGGCAGAAGTGCTCAAGATCATGATGTTCACATATGATAAATTGCTAGATGGTTCGTTCAAAGAGCAGGTGATTGAAATGTGAAGACATGGAAAGAGATACAAGAGAGTGTAAGGAAAAATACTTAATGGAATGGTTATGATGTAGAATTTCCCATCTATTAAGGCAGCAAAACACTGTTGTTTGTGGCAGGGTTTATCAGGACACTCAAGTCTTCTTACACGACAGTAATGTTGTACACGTTATCTCTAGCACAAAACATCTGACAACTAGGTTCTCTTCAAAACTAGTAATATATTTAAATGCAACACAAAATAAATCAAAAATAATCTGAGCTAAAAACAACTATCCAGGGTTTCTCAGCAAGGTCAGCATAATCATCATTCAATATCTACAGTATAATCCTCTAAATTACTCTTTGGCTCAAGGTATGGTGAGCTCTGATGGAGGGCCTCGGCCTGAAACATTGTCACTTATTCCTCTCCATAGATGCGGCCCAACCTGTATCTTGTGTGGGTTACTTTGAATTTCCAGCATCGGGAGAATCTCTTGTGTCTAGGTATGGTCGCTTTTTCTCCCCTTTGTACAAGAAATAACTTCTAATTGAATTCCAACCCCTAAAATCTGATACTGAAAAATATTTGATTTTTGGATCTGATTTGGTCAGAGGTTAAAAAAAAGTCCAATATATTCCTTGGAACATTTAGTTCAGAAGGTTGCGCAACAAGAAGTATTTAAATTGAACAATAAGACCAAGTAAATAGTGAGCTATTAAAACCAAGTTACAGGTATGATTGGATCTTAAGATAAAATTTGTGATGAATTCACTTTATAGTATTAATATTGTATGCACATCTTCATCATGATTTTGACTGATGTGCTAACAATGAACTTTTAGAAACAGTATCAATAAATTTACATAGATTACAGAGAAATAGGTGCCATTCAGATTATAGAATAGAATCAGGGAATCAGGAAATGAGGCCATTCAGCCCATTGTGCCTTTGATGACTCACTGGCAGTGTTCTTCCATATGTTGTTTCCCCAGCTCTTTATCTTTGCCCTGTGATTTCTTTCCCTTAAAAATGTATCCTTTGAAAATTACTATTGAATCTGCTTCCTGTGAGGTACATGCCTTGCTAATGTGACACCTATGGTGTGGGAAATAGCTTATTGCTTATGCTATCAAAAACGTTTCAGATATTTATACACTTCAATCATCTTTTGCCTGAGTTCTAAAACTTCCTTAGGCTCTCAACATAAATCCATTATTTCTTTAACCATTCGAATAAATCTTTTCAACCTCCAAAGACTTTGACAATTTTCCTGATTTATGAGGCTTTGAGTTGTCCGGTTTATCTATGTGAAAGTAAGCAGAGATGTAGTTGTTCTTGCACATGAATCACTAAAAGCTGGCAGGCAAGTACACCAAGTACTTTAGAAGTCAAAAGATATATTGATTTTTTTTTGTTTGCAAAAGGTTTGAAGTTTAAAAATAGGGAAGTTCTGTTACAATTATACAGGTTGTTGATGAGTCCACCCCTGGAGTGCTTCGCACAGGCCTCACCTCCTTATCAAACAAAAGATATAGTAGCATTGGAGACAATCCCAAAGAGATTAACTGGGCTAATTGCTGGGATGAGAGGGTTGCCCTTATTAAACAAGTTTGGTCTGTACCCTTTGGAGTTTAGAAGACTGAGTCACAATGCATGACCATATTGTGTAACATATAAAATCATTAGGGTACATGACAGAGGTGCATGGTTTCAAGTGAGGGTCCAGTCATATAAAGTCAAGCACATAGAAAGATCTTTTCAGAGTATGTTAAACCTATAGAGTGTTGTGTGGGCGCGCTAATTAGAAGTCTTCAAAGTGGAGGTGAATAAACTTTTGAGAGAGGATTGAGGGCTGTAGGGATCTGTTACAGAGAAAGCATTGAGATGAAGATGTGGGGTAGATCAGCCATGATTGTATTGAATGGCAGGGGCAGGCTTGAGTGGCTGATTGACCTACTCCTGCACTTCTTGTCTTCTTGTGAACACTGTGTTCTACCTTGTATATTGGAAAATTATAAAGATTTAACATTAATTCATCAAGAGGTATTTTTATATCTTTATGGAGATAATTAAAGAGCTCACTTAGCTTTTTAGTAGCCATCTTAAAATGTCGTGCCAGCTTCAGATATGAACTCCTTGGGGTAAATTGAATGTCATCACTCTTACAGAGAGTCAAAATCAAACACAGATTTCTGAAGAAGTGAGGACGAGGGATAAGAACCTGCAAATCAAATTCAGACTTCATTCCAAAATCATCTATTCTTCATTTTATTTGATATTTCCATAATTAAACAGTAAAATGTATTCTACTTTTGGGAATTGATATACTCCAGTCCAGTTCAAAGAGCAGAATACAAAATCAGATACAGCAATACCAACTTTAGCAGAAATTACGAGTGTAGGCAAAATACCATGTGGATTCCGTTATAAATTCTTGCATCTACATTTATAATGGGGAAAAAATGATACACAACTGAAAAGAACATAACGGCAAAAAATGTTTTGAAGATGTAAACCTTTTACTGCAAGATTTAAAAAATTGTATTATAATTCCTTGCAGTAATCTGGTAGAGCATAGCAGCTGGTTATGATAGAATTACAGAATTAGGGTTACAGAGTGTGTTGGATGAGAAACAGCTTTGCTGCAGTTTGCCTTCTATTGTCCTTGCGATCAACTAATAAAATAGTGGTAGAATTATTGATAATCATGAAGAGTTTTTGTACAGGTTGGCTGAAGCATTGAACAATACTTTTCTTATGGCAATGTTTCTGTTGTCACCTTTAAGACTGGTTCATACAGATATCGCACACAGACACAGATACACACACACACACACACACACACACACACACACACACACTCCTCAAGCACAAATGCCCACAACCTCTTCCTCACTTCTGCTCTCCACTTACCTTCCACATGACCGTTCATACCCTTCCTTTTGTCCCTGTCCCTATCTGCATTTCCTCTCTTGTGCTTAAATTCCTATCCTTTCCTCCCTCTCCCTCACCCTCTCATGTATCAAATCACCTTCCTAATATATTGGTCCAAATTTCATCCTATTTGTAGTGGTGCAGTTGAAAATGGAAAGAGGGACGATGGAGGCGCAAGTGATTGTAGATGCTGGAAGCTGGAGCAAACCTCAAACTGCTGGAAGAACTCAGCAGGTCGATCAGCATTGCTGAACAAGAAAGTTGTTGTCAGATTAATTTTGTGCCTCTTGTATTTCACTGCTGCAGTCTTTGCAGATGCACTGGATGTAGAAATCACAGACTGGACATGTGTTTAAAATAGTTATTCATCCTTTTCCTAGAAAGAAGCTTTGTTCATTCAGGTGTAACTGAGCACTTAATTGAATTCTAATCCGTGATTATTGAAAAATGACTGAAAAATTAATTTTCCTGGTTTCGAGTCAATAATGCTGCCATGTCCCAGGTGCAGAACTGCCACCTGTTCCTCACTGAAATTAACAGAGATTCAGTCATCTTTAATGCATATAGCTGCTGGATGACCCCACTGATTCTGCAGTGAACAACAAGTTTTGTGACATCTTCTACTGCTGCTTGGAAAGATCCTGGATAGGAAGTTGAGAGTGAATGAGACTTGAAGATCAGTCCAGGCATGACACCTTGAACAAATGTCTTCCAGCATAATGTTGTATCAATTAGAGTATTTTGAAAACTGGAGTCTGTGGAAAATTGTTCATCTGAGAAGTCCAGGTGGGATGTGGGGTCTCTGAAATCTCTGAGAAAGGCCTCTTTACTGAGGTGCACATCTTTGCCCGCTGTATGGAAGTGCCTCTATCATTCTGCATGGCAGTGACATCGATAAGGATGTTGCTGATAATGTCACAACCGGAGCACCCATTGCATGAGTATCCAGGCAGCTAACTACTAACAGCAGCAATGCCAGTTAGTTTAATTCTTTGGAAGGTGCTCTTATACAGCCCAGTCAATTTTGAATTGGCTCCAGTAACTCTCCCAAAGTCAGAGTGTCTGCAACAAGATATAAGTGCAATAAAGTAACAATTGCACTGTGCTTCTTCAATAAAGATCGCAGATGCACCCAAAATCTACATTTTATGTTGGAAAGGGACTAAACGTATGATGCATGACCATCATAAGATGTGTAAATGACATCTGAAAAACATTAGAACTGTTAATGTCAAATGAGCACAGATATGCCAGCGGCAATTTCCTAATGAATCTGATCTCCTGATGGTTGCCAGTGCAATGCCTCAAATGCTTAACAGAAGGTGCCAAATTCAGACAAATATCATAAAAGAGTTCATTAGCATCCAATATCATCAGAAAATTATGGGAAGATTTCTTCAAGGTCAATATTAAGCACATTTTCTTCAGCACTGAAAAATGACAGCCTTCTAGATGTCTAATTTTTCGCTCCCCCTCCCGTCTTATTCTATTCCGCACTCTGACCTCTCAGTGCTTATCACCCCTTGGGCCCCTCCTCCTTCCATTTCTCCAGTGATGCACTCTGTTCTCCTATCAGATTCCTTCTTCTCCAGCCCTTTACCTTTTCATCCCACCTGGCTTCACCTGTCACCTTGTAGCTATCCTCTTGCCCCTCCCCGCACCCTTTTATTCTGGCATCTTCTCCCTTCCTTTTCAGTTCTGAAGAAGTGTCTCAGTCTGAAATGGCGACTGTTTATTCATTTTTATAGATTCTGCCTACCCTGCTGAGTTCCTCCAGCATTTTGTGTGTAGCCATCCCAGGTTGCCTGTATTCACGCACCTCCTCCGGGAAAATCCCCTGTGATTGTGATTGATTTCTGCTCCCCCACCCCATGTATTCTTTGGCCACGGTCTTCTCTGGAGCATTCCTGACCAGACAGAAAACCAAGCCTGTCATTTTAGGCAGGAGACTTCCTCGAGCAATAAAATTCCACAGTTGTCTTCTCCACCTTGCTCAGGAATCTTATCCGAGTCAAGACCAGGTCAGTTGTTTCACCAAATCAGTTTTGAATTTCCTTTGTACAAAGTGCAATGGCTTGGTATAAATTATCTAATGCTTTATGGAAGTTTAGACAGTAAAGCTCTCACACCCCAATTTCCTGGTATTCCACATACAACTTACAGAATCTGACAGATCCATTGATCGAACATTGCAGCTAACCTGTTCAACATCGTTTTTGCAAACTGAAAACCAAATTATACACTACTTGAAAGCAATACCTCATGACTTTGAATTTGTGCTTTTCAAAACATTTTAACATATTTTTCATTACTGCCGCAGAATGTCAGTGAAATTACTTCAGTTATATTTTTTAAACTATTCATGAAATCTAACTTAGTTGTTGCAGATTCAGATACAACTTTGAATGCTTGGCTTACAAATTCCTCTTGAATAGCTTGAATATGCTGCCATCTGCTGTTTCTTTGATAGAATTACCTATTTGAGAATGGTTAGTAAAAATATTTACATACTGTATTCTTCAATCCTTTTTCTGAATTTCCAGGGCTTCAGCCTGGGGCCACTGTCAGGAAGATGCAAGGAAGGTCCCTGGAATAATATGTGTAGTGTCTGAATGTTTTCACTTTGAGGAAGCCTATAATGTAGGCATTTACCCTTTCCCTTCCTGCTTGTCCCTATGGCTGAAAGTTAAGTCAAGTTCATTGTCATTTAACTATATACATGTATGTAACGTATATAACTGTATAATGTATATTGAAATGAGACAACATTTCTCTGAACCAGCGTGTAAAGCACAATAATACATATAACACACATAATACACAATAACTTATGAATGTAGGATAAAATCTACAGATGAATTATGCATAATAACAAACTAAAGTGCATAAATTAAATATTGTAAGGTATGGAACAGATTAACCGAATACAGTGCAGCAGGGCCTAAAGGCCTGGGGGTAGAAACTGTTTCTCATCCTGACCAGTCTTGTTTTAAAGCATCATAGTCTCCTGCCTGATGGTAGAAGGTCAAAGAGGATGCTGGATGGATGGGTGGGATCCTTTATAATGCTAAAGGCCCTGCAGATGCAGGACTCCTGATAATTGTCCCTGATGGATGGTAGGAAAACTCCTATGATCCCCTCAGCTGCTCTCAGTCATTTGCAGGGACTTCTGCTCCAATGCTTGACTGCTCCCATACCAGACAGAGTTGCAGCTTGTCAGGATGCTATCAATGGTGCTCCTGTAAAATGCAGTTAAGATGAAGTGGGCAGGGGGTGGGAGCCTTGCTTGCCTCCATCTTCTAAGGACGTGGAGGCGCTGCTGTACCTTCTTGTTCGTGGAGGTGATATTAAGGGATCAGGTGAGGTCATCCGTGATGTGAACTCCCAGGAGTTTGGTGCACTTAACTCTCTCTACCTAGAAGCCATGTATTTGCAGAGGAGGGGTGATTCACAGAAACATACAAACATAGAAAACCTACAGCACAATACAGGCCCTTCGGCCCATAATGCTGTGCCAAACATGTACTTACTTTAGAAATTACCTAGGGTTACCCATAGCCCTCTATTTTTCTAAGCTCCATGTACCTTTCCAGGAGCCTCTTAAAAGACCCTATTGTATTCGCCTCCACCACCATTCCTGATAGCCCATTCCATGCACTCACTACTCTCTGCGTAATAAACTTACCCCTGACATCTCCTCTGTATCTACTTTCAAGCACCTTAAAATTGTGCCCTCTTGTGTTAGCTATTTCAGCCCTGGGAAAAAGCCTCTGGCTATCCACACGACCAATGCCTCTCATCATCTTATACACCTCTATCAGTTCACCTCTCATTCTCTGTCGCTCCAAGGGGAAAAGGCCAAGTTCACTCAACTTATTCTCATAAGGCATGCCCCCCAATCCAGGCAACATCCTTGTAAATCTCCTCTGCACCCTTTTGATAGTTTCCACATCCTTCCTGTAGTGAGGTGACCAGAACTCCAAGTGGGGTCTGACCATGGTCCTATATAGCTGTAACATTACTTCTCAGCTCTTAAACTCAATCCCATGGTTGAAGAAGGCCAATGCACTGTATGCCTTCTTAACCACAGAGTCAACCTGCGCAGCAGCTTTGGTTTGTCTGCACCAAAAAAATATAGATGTTTCTTTGAAATTGGAGTTCAGATGATGCCACTCAAGCAGCTCTTCATACTTCATTATGACATAAAAGGAGGTAATATGACCCATCAAACCTATATGAGTTCTCAGGACAATTTCTTTAGCCCCATCCTCTACTTATTCTGCTGTGACCTATGCTCTCACACATGTTCATTAACACATTTCCTGATTCTTCCTCCACTAATGTACACTTGAGACAACTTAGAGTAGCCACTAGCAACCAGCTTGACTTTGGTATGTGGGAGTAAATTGGAAAATGCAAGGGAACCAATTTAGATACAGCAAGGACATACAGCCTCCACAGTGACTACATTAAAGGTCAGGATTCAGTCTGGGTTGCTGGAGAGATCTACGAGCTACAAACTGTGAGGTATGGTAGAGGTTAACAGCAGCAATAAGTAAGTAAGTTCTGAAATAAAATAGCAAGTGTTGTCGGTACTCAGCAAATCAGACAGCATCTATGGTGAAACAATAAAAGCTTCTATTTCAGGCTAATGACCTTCCATCAAAACTAGGAAAATGAGAAATCAAACTTTCTTTTTGTTGAGTTGTAGAGGAGTGGAGGGGTGGACAGAAATAAGGGAATGTCTGTGATAGGGTAGAGACTGACTCTGTCCATGTGATAACGAGTGTTATTGGTGCCAACTAAGTAAGGTTGATGAAGCTGATTTGTCTGGAGGAAAAGTGAAGCCAGTTGGGAAGTGGAAAAATATCAACAATCAACTGTGAGAAGCAGAACAGAACAGCCGCTGAAATTTGAAACAAAAGGATTGTTGGGTAAACTCAGCAGATCAGGCAACATATGTAGACATGTAGAGAGAGAGGGAGAGTTGGGGGGGGGAGAAAGAGAGAGAGAGAATTAATGTTACAGTTAAATGAAATTGCAAATGTTATCAGAGTTGGTCATTTATGACACAGACAGGAAAGCTGGCTAACTGGAATTATTGAATTCAGAAGTGAGTCCTGAGTGCTCAGTTTGTCTAGATCGAAGGCCAGCTGCTGTTACATGAATTTACTTCAGGCTTTCTTGCAAGAGTATTCTTGATCAAAGATGAAGAGCTCAGAGTGGGAGAGGCATGGGGAATTAAAGTCATAGGTAACTGGAAGCTTAGGAACATACAGTATGTGTGCTCATAGCTTCAGCAATCCCAAGTTTTGGATAAACTTTCCATGGGAAACCCTGTCAAGCTGCTTACTAAAATCCATATCACCCACACCCAATCCTCTACCTTCATCAATTTGTTTTGTCACTTCCTTGAAAAAGTCATTCAGGCTTGTGAGGCACCAAGGGTTTGATTGTGGACTTCAGGAAATGGAATGGATGTTGAGGGAACACATACCATTCCACATCGAAGAATCAGCAATGAAAAGGGTGAGCAGTTTCAAGTACCTGGCTGTCAACATCTTTGAAGATCTATCCTGGGCCCAAAATATTGATGCAATTGCAAAGGAGGCACAACAGCAGCTATATTTCATTAAGAGTTTGAGGAGACTTGGTATGATACCAAAAACTCTCACCAATTTCTGCAGATGTTCCACGGAGAGCATTATAATTGGTTGTATCACCATCTGGTATGGAGGGACCATTGCACAGGTTCAGAAAAAGCTGTGGAACGTTGCCATCTCATCCAGCTCCATCATGGGCACCAGCCTCTCCGGCATCAATGACATCTTAAAAAGGAAATGTCTCAAGAAGGCGGTATCCACCATTAAGGACTTCCATCACCCAGGACGTGCCCTCTTCTCACTGCTACCATTGAGGGGGAGTTACAGGAGCCTAAAAACACACACTCAATATTTTTGGAACAGCTTCTTCCCCTCCAGCATCAGATTTCTGAATGGGTAATGAATGCATATACATTTCCTCACTATGTTTTTTGCTCTCTTTTTGCACTATTATTTAATTTAATTTGTATCTGTATGTTTCTCATTGTAACTTATAGTTTTTTAGTATAAGCATTTCAATGTACTGTTGCCACAAAACAATAAGTTTCATGACATTGGCCGGTGATATTAAATCTGATTCTGATTCTGATCTGCCTCTCACAAAGTCATACTGACTATCCCTAATAAGAATATGCTTCTCCAAATGCTTGTAAATCCTGTCCCTAAGAATCGTTTCAGTTAGTTTGCCCATAACTGACATAAGACTCACAGAGGTTTATTACCTACAGTATTTCTTTCTTTCCAGTATGGGCTCTCTTCTAGTTAGCTTGTCCACATACAGTGTCAAGAATCCTAACAAATTCCGTCCCGGCTAAACTTTTTGAACTAAGGAGGTACTAATCAATATTAGGGAAGTTGGAGTCACCCATGACATCAACCCTATTATTTCTGCACCTTTCCAAAATATGGCTGCTATCTGCTCTTCAATGTCTCTGTTGCTATTGGGGATCCTATAGAATACTCCTAATAGAGTGATTGCTCCCATCCAGTTTCTGATTCAGTGGATTTGCCATCCACAACATCTCCCTTTCTGCATCTGTGATACTGTCCTTGAATGGAAATTCCAGTTCCCCATCCCCACCTCTTTTACATAGAAACATAGAAACATAGAAAATAGGTGCAGGAGTAGGCCATTCGGCCCTTCGAGCCTGCACCACCATTTATTATGATCATGGCTGATCATCCAACTCAGAACAACCTTCTCCCTCCCTATCTTTATTAAAACAGCCAATCCTGCCGTTGCGAAAGCCAAGTCACATCGATAACCAAAACATCATAGTTCCATGTATGAATCGATGCTCTAATTTCATCACCTTTATTCTTAATACTTCCTGCATTAAAGTAAACATGTTTCAACCCATCCTGCTGATTGCAGCTGTCCAACTTCCCCAACATCTGTGCTAACACTCAGCTTCCATCCCCCTGCCAACCTAGTTTAAAACCTTTCCAACAGCTCTAACAACCCTGCCTGCAAAGAGATCAGACCCTCTTGAGCTCAGGTGTAACCCTTCCCTTTTCCATAGGTCACATCTTCCCCACAAGAGATCCCAAAGATCCACAGATCTGTAACCCTGCCCCCTGCACCTGTTTCAGCAATCAAAGAACTTCAACTATCTTTTTCCTTGCTATATATCTGCAGTTATTCGAAATATTACAGGAAACTCTAGATTAGATTTGAAAGACCTTCGCGTAATCAGAAATCTGTGTTGGGAACAAACTGCCGCTGTAAGAATAGATGGAGAAGTGAGTCAGTTTATGAAAATCAAAAGAGGCGTAAGACAAGGGTGTGTTTTCTGCCCTGATTTGTTTTATGTGTACAGTGAAACAATATTACAAAAAATAAGAGACATCTTGGGAATCAAAGTTGGCAGTGAAAACATCAATAATTTTAGATATGCAGATGAAACTGTGTTAATTGCAAGTACGGAGGAAGAACTACAAAACGTAATTGACATAGTTGTTGAAGAAAGTGCAAAAATGGGTCTAGCTATCAACTGCAAAAACACAGAATGTATGGTGATATCCAAAAAGAAGGAGAATCCTATCTGTAGGCTGAGAATAAATGGGAAAGACATAAAACAAGTAAAGAACTTTTGCTACTTCAGAAGCTGGGTGACATCAGATGGCAGGTGCGACATGGACATCAAAAGAAGAATAGGGATGGCAAAAGATACCTTCATGAGAATGAAGAGTATACTGGCCAACACTAAACTAGGTATGACAACCCGCCTCAGAGCACTGAAATGTTACGTTTATCCATTTATGTTATATGGCGAATGTTGAAAGGCATGGACAGAGTGGATGTGGCAAAGTTGTTTCCCATGATGGGGGAGTCTAGTACGAGAGGGCGTGACTTAAGGATTGAAGGGCGCCCATTCAGAACAGAAATGTGAAGAAATTTTTTTAGTCAGAGGGTGGTGAATCTATAGAATTTGTTGCCACGGGCAGCAGTGGAGGTCAAGTCATTGGGTGTATTTAAGGCAGAGATTGATAGGTATCTGAGTAGCCAGGGCATCAAAGGTTATGGTGAGAAGGCGGGGGAGTGGGACTAAATGGGAGAATGGATCAGCTCATGATAAAATGGCGGAGCAGACTCGATGGGCCGAATGGCCGACTTCTGCTCCTTTGTCTTAAGGTCTTACGGCTTAGAATGTTGGATAATATCTAGTAACATGAGGAAATGAATTGAAACAGCAGAGATGTGGTTTTTGAGGAGGATGCAAAGAATATCATGGATGAAATGAATATCTAACGAGGATGTCATGAACAGAGCAAGCACAAAAAGAGAAGTAACGTATGAGATCATGAAAAGGCAACATGTCTTCATTGGACATGTGATTAGGAAAGAGGAGTTAGAATGCACGGTAATTATGGGAAAGAAAGCAAAAGGAAGGCAAAGACAAATGATGATGGAGACAGCAGTCAGAGAACTGGAAATGAATACCAATGAATTGATCCACTTGACCCGAAACAGGAGAGTGTGGGCCATGGCAGTCAAAACTCAAACTGGGCATGGCACCTGATGATGATGATGATGATACACAGTACCTGTAGGAGTTGTTACTGTCTGTTTTTATATTATTTACTAGTTTACTATCAGACTCCATGTTCTCCCCCTTTCTAGTTGTCTTCCTAGCTGGTTTCTTAAATTTTCATAAATTTCCACAATTTAAAATTCTTTCCTTTTAATATCATTTTAAGCTTCTTAGTTAGCCATGGGTGATGCATCACTCTTACAATCTTTCCCATCGTCGTATATCACTTTAATTGTTTGGCACAGTTCATCAGCTGTCCTACCTCTGGCCTCATACCATGTCATTGCTTGTATTTAAGTTTAAGCATTATCTTCAGATCCAAGTTTCTCACTCACAGACAGAATACAAAACTCTCCAGGTGAAAATCACTCTTTCTTAGGGAATACTTTACAATGAAATCATTAATTAATCCTGTCTCA
Organism: Mobula hypostoma; assembly: GCF_963921235.1. Lineage (NCBI taxonomy): Eukaryota > Metazoa > Chordata > Chondrichthyes > Myliobatiformes > Myliobatidae > Mobula > Mobula hypostoma. The sequence goes on along the minus strand of NC_086103.1, from coordinate 44,293,233 downwards.
TTGCACAACACCAGTTTTAAAATAGTCTGGTCCCTGACGGGTCTTTCTCTTGCTCCCATACACTCCAAACCATCTCAGATACAAGCTATCCTCAAGAGCACCCTTTCAATTTAGATTTGTGCAATTGTTATAATGACTAAAGATGTTCATATAATAATTAAAAGCAACTGCAGGGGTGGCTAACCTTTCTGTGAGCATATATGCAAATTGGCAAAAATCTGAAATTACCTGTGCCATGGTAATTTTGAGCAGACATTTTCATTGATTAATGAATTAGTAACAATAATTATGCATATTTTTATGGAAAAAGGATGTTCTGTTGCTTATTTACATGTATTCATTATTTTACTATTTATAACGATATAATAGAAACAGATTGGAATAAATGAAGCATCTTAGAAAACTTTTGTAAAAATTATTTAATATTAATCTAAAAGGACGATTGAAAAATAACATCATTTCAAAATAGTATTGTTACTGCACCTCATATATAACATAAGAAATGTGAATATAAAAAATTAAGCCTTTATGCACACTTCAAGGCATGCAACACAACACTGGCCATGAAAGCTGCCTCTTTTCCAGGTAAGTAGCCACTGTCTGTAACAGCAACAGACATGAGAAGGACTCTGCAGAGAGTCAACCCCCATAAGATGGCTAGGCCAGACAACATCCAGGCTGAGTACTCAGGGAGTGTCACTCCACTCTTTAAGAAAGGAGAAAGTCAGCAGAAAGGAAACTATAGACCAGTTAGCCTGACCTCAGTGGTTGGGAAGATGTTAGAGTCAATTGTTAAGGATGAGGTGATGGAGTACTTGGTGACACAGGGCAAGATAGTACAAAGTCAAAGAAAGTTACTTACATGATTAGAGCATTGGCTGATTAGTAGAAGGCAGAGAGGGGGGAATAAAAGGATCCTTTTCTGGTTGGCTGCCAGTGTCTAGTGGTGTTCCGCAGGGGTCGGTGTTGGAACCACTTCTTTTTATGCTGTACATGGCTTTGTTGCCAAGTTTGCAGATGATACGAAGATTGGTGGAGAGGCAGGTAGTGTTGAGGAAACAGGTAGGCTGCAGAAGGACTTAAACAGATTAGGAGAATGGGCAAGAAAGTGTCAAATGAAATACAATGTTGGAAAATGCATGGTCATGCACTTTGGTAGTAGAAATAAATATGCAGACTGTTTTCTAAACGGGAAGAAAATCCAAAAATTTATGATGCAAAGGGACTTCAGAATCTATGTGCAGAACTTTCAGGTTGAGGAAGGCAAATGCCATGTTAGCATTCATTTCAAGAGGTCTAGAATACAAGAGCAGGGATGTGATGCTGTGGCTTTATAAGGCACTGGTGAGGCCTCACCTTGAGTATTGTGAACAGTTTTGGGCCCCTCATCTTAGAAAAGATGTGCTGGCATTGGAGAAGGTCCAGAGGACGTTCACAAGGATGATTCCAGGAATGAAAGGGTTATCATACAAGGAATGTTTGATGGCTCTGGGTCTGTACTGGCTGGAATTCAGAAGGATGAGTGGGGGGATCTTATTAAAACTATTTGAATGTTGAAAGGCCTAGACAGAGTAGATATGGAAAGAATGTTTCCCATGGTGGGAGAGTCTAGAACAAGAGGGTACAGCCTCAGGATAGAGGGGCACCCTTTCAAAACAGAAATGTGGAGAAATTTCTTTAGCCAAAGGGTGGTGAATTTGTGGAATTTGTTGCCCCAGGCAGCTGTGGTGGCCAGTTCGTTGGGCGTATTTAAGGCAGAGATTGATAGGTTCTTGATTGGACATGACTTTAAAGGTTACCGGGAGAAGGCTGGGAACTGGGTTTGAGGAGGAGATAGAAAAATGAATTAGCCATGATAAAACAGCGGAGTAGACTCAATGGGCCAGAAGGCCTAATTCTGCTCTTATGTCTTATGGAGTATGCGCACGAGTACACTGTTGTCTTTAACGGCATCTTCAACACTTCACTCAAACAGCCTGCTCTCCCCTCATGCTCCAAATCAGCCGCCATCATCCCTGTATCAAAGAACTCTACACTCTCAGAACTAAATGACTACTGTCCGATGACACTGACGCCAACATTATGAAGTTCTTTGAATGGCTGGCTGTGACTCATATCAAAAACTCCATTCCTGCCACATTGGACTCACCAATATGCTTACTGACAGAACCACATTTGTCATGCGCCTGGCCCTTTTACACCGAGAAAACCTCAAAGCTAGCAGAAACTGAGTTGGAACTACCTAAAATAAATGTCATCAAAATATTTGCTTTTTTTTTGCTGCTGACTCCCCGAGAAATGTGTGTTTTTTTTTGCTCTTGCTCACTTTTATTGCAAAGCCATTTGTGAACAGTTTTATAATGCCACTTCATGGAGGAAATCCTGCAGACTATTGTTTGGGAACATAAGATGCATGATGCTTTATCCCCTGTTAAACAGGGCAAAATCTTTCACTCCACCACTCCTGAAAATCTCTGATGCTTCTCATGTTGTTTGAATGTTTTTGTTTCTTTGCTGGTGTATCTGACGTTCAAAACAAGCTGAAAAGGATGAACACAATTTAAAAATATCTCACCGACAAACTTAAATAATATAGTTTTACTAATACAAATTAAATATGTTTATTGAAAAAAAATTCATGTGTGTGTGCTAAACTACATGTTGTATTTACCATTATTGTTACTAAATATCCAGTATTCACTCACAAGCAGAGCAAAATCAATACCAACAGACCCAGTCATTTACTATCCAGATACTTATGTGTACACCATGTCTCCGAGCATTTCAAAATGTATTATACAGCGTCATGTGTTCTCACAACCATCGAGCTGATGCCAAGCCAGCATGAGATGTCTCCTGGGAAAATACCTCACTGCCCTTGTATTGTTTGTGCATACCTTTGCTTGTTCATCACATTGCACATTTTCGATTTTGCTAAGCAGCATATACATTTTATGATTCATAACAAGTATTCTCCAGCAATGGGTTATAAAATATTTTGATGTTTATTATAACAACACTGTTAATTACATATTTTAGTTTAAAAATTGCATTCTATTGGCTGTTTAAAGTTAAGTAAACTTAATTTGGAAATTCCTAAAGTCTGGTTTTGAAACACAATAAAAATAAGCTGGAGTGACTGATATAATAATGAATTTACACCTATCAATTCAATATCAATGTTTAATGGTCTGACATGTAGAATGTTGTTAACCTTCTTGTTAAAATCCCTTTAGGCAACATCAAATGCTCACTGTCCTTTTTTGATACCATCTAAAAAATTCAATCAATTTAATCAGACATGACCTTCTCATAATAAATCCTTACCAATTGTCCTTGATTAAAATATCTCTTTCAAAATGATGGTTTGTACAGTCCCTTTCAATAATTTCTTCACCATTGATGTCAGGCTGACTGGCGGCATCTAATTATCCCTTTCTCCCTTTATAAGCAATTACATTAATAGTTTTCGAGTCCTTTGACACCGCACATGTCGTCAAAGTTTAAGTGCACAAGCACATAGCCATTTAGTTTCACCGTGGTTTCTCAGTGCAAATATTAGGTATATGGGCTCTGAAGATTCCCCCCCTTAACATACCTTGCAGTTAGAGTTAGATGGCAGGTCATTTGATCTACAGTCAGGAATGGAGATGGCACCTCTGTATTCTTTTGTCAATGGCTATGCATTGAAATGTTGGCTGTGAATAAAAAGCAAGGTAGGAATTACACAGGACTTACACAGTGAACGATAGGGCACTAAGGAGTGTGGCAGAACAGAAGAATCTGGAAATACAGATCCATGATTCCTTGAAAGTGTTGTCTCAGGTAGGTAGGTTCTTAAAGAGAAATTTTGGCACCTTGGCTTTCATAAATCAGAGCACTGAGTACAGGAATTGGAGTGCTATGTTGAAGCTGTATAAGATGTTGGTGAGACCAAATTTGAAGTATTATGAGTGTATTTGGTCACCTAATTTCAGAAAACATCAATAAGATTGAAAGAGTACAGAGAAAATTTACAGGGATGTTGCTGGTACTTGATAACCTGAGTTAAAGGGAAAGGTTGAATAGCGTGGGAGGATTGGAGAATGAGGGGAGATTTGATAGAGATAGACACCAGAATTATGGGGGCTACAGTAGGGTATATGGAAGCAATTTTTTCCACTGAGGTTGGGTGAGGCTAGATCTATAGGTTATAAACTAAGGGTGAGGGGTGAGATATTTAAGGGAACCTGAGGGGAACCTCTTCACTCAGAGAGTGGTGCAGGTGTGGCATGATCTGCCAGCGAAAATGGTAGATGTGGCTTTGATTGCAACACATAAGAGAACTTTGGATAATTATATGGATGTGAAGGTATGGAGGACAGTGGTAAACACAGATTCTGGAGATGTGGAGAATATTGAGCAACATATACAAAGTGCTGGAAGAACTCAACAAGTCAGCAGCATCTATGGAGGGGAATAAACAATTGACGTTTCGGGCCGAGGTCCTGACCTGCTGATTCCCCTCCAAGAGATGCTGCCTGGCCTGCTGACCTCTCACAGGACTTTGTATACGTTGCTGGAAGGCTATGGTCCAGGTGCAGGTGTGGGCCAATGGGATGAGGCATGGACTAGATGGGTTGAAGAGCCTGAATCTGTGCTGTAGTACTCTCTATGGTTTAAAAAAAACAGAAAATCAAGGAAATACTCAGCAGGTCAGGCAGCATCTATGGAAAGAGAAAAAAAATACTTGTTTCAAATTCAGAATTCTCCATCAGAACTGAGAAAGAGAAAAGCAAGTTAGTTTAGGTAAAGAGAAGGTGGATAAGGGGAATAGGCGGACAGCTGGAATTTCTCTGAGAGGTGAGACAGGATGACCTAATCTGGCTGTTTAAGGAGTGGACACAATTAGATTGATCTTCTTTGTTTGAGCAATGAGTTGCTAATGGAAAAGCCCAGCATGACTGGCTTCACAAACAAAGTGAAAATGGAAAATGTGAGCCAAAGTGATGCAGGCTAAAATGTCCAGTGTTGATACTAACAGAAAAAGGAGCAAGTTACCTTATGTTGGAAGATTGTATCCTGCAGGCTGTACGGTGGAAGATAAAGTGTTGCTCCTTAAGTTGTGCTGCCTCGTGCAGTGCAGACTTCGGGGAGTTGGATTTTGAATTACAGAGACAGACAATTGGAAGGTCATGATCACTGAAATGGACTGATTCCAAATAATCCACAGTGCAATCACCTAATCTTCTCCTACAGAAGGACACATTACGAACACCAAATTCAGTACACTGGATTGGAAGATGTGCATATAAATTGCTGTTTCAGCTGGAAAAATAGACTTGTTTCCTGGATGGTAGGAAAGGAAGAGTTTCTTATCAACTTAGAAATGATCTCTGATGATAATAATAATAATAATAGGAAATGCCAAAGTGCTCAGTAAGCTGAGCCACATCTATGCAATGAAGCAGAGTCATCAATTCACCAAAGATCCTTTAATACCGGAGTTCCTAACCTGGGGTCCACGGGTCCCCTCGGTTATTGGTAGGGTCCATGGCATAAAAAGAAGTTGGGAAATCCTGCTTTCATATAGCTTTGATGAAAAGTTTTTGACCTGAAATATTAATTGTTTCTCTTCCCACAGCTGCAACCTAACTGGCTGAGGGTTTTCAGCATTCACTCTTTCAGTTTCAGATCTCCAGCATCTGCAGTTTATGAAAGAGCTCGTAAACGTGTGCTGTCACTTTTCTCATGTCAATAGGCCCAGTTGGTATTCATCGGTGTTCCCATGTTCTTTGATTTGCATTGCCATATTCATGTTGATCAAATGTATGCCAATAGTATATGTCAATAAAGTTCAAAGTAAATCTATTATCAGTGTATGCTACCTGAGATTCATTTTATTGCAAGCATTCACAGTAATTATAAGGAAACAGTATAGAATCAGTGAAAAATTGCACACTAAGACGGACACCAACCAATGTGCATAAGACAACAAATTGTGCTGTGACGAGAATACACATAGATTAAGATGTTAGCTGTCCTGTGCTGGCACCAGTGGGATCAGCAGTTGGTCTGCCACCTGTCTTCAGGAGAAAGAGAGATAAGGAAAACAATGGAGCAGCATTTGGAGATGTTAATGAAGGGACGGGAGAGTTTAACGGAAGGAGAGCTGTCAAGATCGGCTCCCCCCTTTGAACCCTAAACTGTTTGAAGTGATGGACAGGCGATACCCCAGCAGGGGGATAAAAAGGGACAGGTTTGCTAAGGCAAGACACACACGACACCACGAGGTAATGAGACCCTGGAAGTGGTGTGCCTCCCACAAGTCGGTGGGAAGTTTTGGACGGCTGGTCGCGGGACCAAGCCATAGATGCACAGGGTGGAAAGGCACGATTGGAGGGAACCTGGTGTGTGTCCACCCTTGCCTGGGTGCCAGGTTCACCGCAGAGAAATGATCGTATCTGGAAACGGAGGGGTCACGGTCGGTGACCTCAGAAGACATCACAAAGGGCTCGCCCGAAAGCTGATTGCGAAGAATATCGAAAGTCTGTGTGGAAGCCGTTTGAATATTCATTCGTTTTGCTCTCTCTCTCCTTTCCCCACACTGTCCATCTCCCATGGCAATGATTACTGCGAATTGAACTGAATTCAATTGAACTGAACTTTGCGTCACTTTGAAACTGGTCATTTACCCCTAGACGACAATAGAGCTTGACTGATCCTGTTATCCTAATTCTGTGTACATGTGTGTTTATCATTGCTGAACTGTTGCATTTATTATCCTTTTGATTAGAGTACTGTGTTGCTTGCTTCTTTAATAAAATTTCTTAGTTCTAGTAATCCAGACTCCAACTGAGTGATCCATTTCTGCTGGTTTGGCAACCCAGTTACGGGGTACGTAACATAAGTGGGGTTCTCATCCGCGATTTTGAATGCTAAATTGGGGACGGAGTAAATTGATTGGATTGAAATTCCCGAAAGAAAGAAAAGACAAACAGCAGAAATGGAGGTTGAGGGATTTATAAAGGCGCCGACCTTGGAGGATGCCAGGAAAGCGGAATTGGTAGCTGTGGCCAAACGGTTGAATCTTGCTAAGGGGAAGTCGACAATGAGGAGAGAGGAGATACACAGAGCTATCGTAGAGCACTATGTATCTAAAGATGTGTTTCCCCAAGGGGAGCTGGAGGTGGTGTGTATTGAAAAACCTGCTGGAGACGCGGTACAGGTGCAGCTTGAAAAACTGAGACTCGAGCAGGAGTTCCGGGTACGGCAGTTGGAGTGAGAAGAGAAAGAGAGGGACAGACAGTTGGAGAGAGAAGAGAAAGAGAGACAATGGGAGAGAGAAGAGAGAGAGAGGCAGAGGGAAAGGGAATTTGAGCTGGAGAAGTTAAAGATAAGGGCAGAGCAGGGGCCAGTGCCGAACCAAGGTGGAGGGTTCCGGGCGACCCAGGAGGTTAGGCTGGTTCTCCCATTTGATGATACCGACGTGGATCGGTACTTTCTCCATTTCGAAAAAGTTACTACCAGTCAGGACTGGCCGAGGGATAAGTGGGCTGTTTTGCTTCAGAGTGTACTGAAAGGGAAAGCCCAACAAGTTTACTCAGCTTTGTCTGCGGAAGATGTCCAGAGGTATGAGGTGGTGAAAGAGGCCATCCTCAGGATTTATGAGTTGGTCCCGGAGGCATACCGGCAGAGGTTCTGGAATGCGAGGAAGCAGTGGGACCGCACGTATTTAGAGTTTGCTCGTGAGATGCAGACATATTCTGAGCGTTGGTGCACCTCGAAGGGGGTGGAGGGGGATTATGACAGACTGCTACAGCTGATCCTGATTGAGCAGTTTAAAGGTTGTGTCCCTGAGGGCATGAGACCCTACCTAGATGAGAAAGAGGCAGCCACGTTAGCCGCAACTGCTAAGTTAGCGGATGAGTATGCGTTGACGCATAAAATGAAGTTTGCCCCAAGTAAAGGCTACCAGTAGGGTAGTCAGGACGGCGGGAAGAGTCTGCCAGAAAAGTCAGAAAGTAAGCCGGGGACTAGTGAGAAGGATAAGGTAGACTGGGAGCAGTCTGGTAGGAAGTTTCCTGTGGTCGTCTGTTATAATTGCGGGAAAGTCGGACACTTTGCGTCCAGGTACTTTGCCCCAAAGAAGGAGACGGGAAAAGGAAAAATGGCGATTTTGACTGGCTGTATCGAGCTGGTAAACGAACCGCTAGGAGAGGACAGGTCTGCCAAAGTTCAGGAAGGGCGCGAGAGGTTTATCTCGGCTGGATTGGTGTCAGTGAAGGAGGGATTAAAACCAGTTCCAGTGCGGATCTGGAGAGACACGGGAGCGTGTCAGTCACTGATACTGAAGAGTGTATTAGAGTTTAGCTCAGAGACCCAGACTGGGGAGGTCAAGGTCAAAGGTATTGGAGAAGGGACAGAGGCAGTCCCTTTGCACCAGATACACTTACAAAGCAACCTGGTCTCTGGACTAGTCACAATCGGGGTGAGGCCCGAATTACCGATGAAAGGCGTGGAAGTCTTGCTCGGTAATGACCTCACCGGGGGAATCGTGTTCCCAGCCGTGAGATTGACAGGTCAACCTGCCAGCATTGAGGCCCCGCCCATGGACTCACAGGTTCATTACGGGACTGCGGTAGTAAATTTAGCTGAGACGTTTCTGCCAGCCTTGTACGAGAAGGGGGTAGAAAGTGAAAAGAAGGAGTGTAGTGAAACAAGAGGTAGGGAGGGAGCTGAGACAGACTTAGCATTAGCCAGGAAAGAATTTGTGCAGGTGCAGGAGCGAGACAAGGGGCTGATAGTTTTGGCGGAGACAGCTCTCTCTTACGCAGAATTAACAAGGGAACCAGTAGGCTATTGTGTGGAGGAGGAAGTGCTAAGGAAGAAAGGGAGACCAAGTACCGTACCCGCAGATGAGGAATGGGGGGTGGTGCAAAAGACTTATGGGGATGAGATTTTTAACCTGGCCCACAAGGTACCCCCCGGTGGACATTTTGCGGTGCTGGTGGAAACAGTTGGTGGAATCATGAAAGAGGTTTACTGGCTGCCCAGGGGGGAAGGATGTTATTGATCATGACCGACGCGAAATGAGACGGTCACAGGCTTTTGATATGCTAACAAACCTAGTCGGTTTTAGCGCAGAAATCAATGAAGCTAGGGTCCCCCTGATAAGAGAAAAAAAACATTTTGAAAAGATGAGTATGGTATCGACCAGATGGGAGAAGGCTATTGTTTTGGCCAACTCTGCTGATAAGGTCTCTCCCTTAATCCCCGAACAAAGCGACTCATTAGGAGAAGTAATTAAACAACTCGCACACGTGTGTTTGATTGTCCCGAGGCGATGCAAAGAACTGGGACCCTGGGTGGTGTTTGTTATGCTGGGCCAGCCTAGCGAGCAACATACATATATAATGAGTAATTCAGTGACGAAAGGCCTGACGAACACAGAGGTGTGTATTGGCGATGTAATACGGTTGTCTGAAGCCAGCTTGATAGTGAACCTTGAAAAAAATGAGTTCCGCCACATGAAGGTCACTTACCTGGGAATTGTGGTGACACAGGGGCAGCTGGCAGCGATACAAGCTAAAGTGCGGGCTATCTCTGACATCCCAACCCCGACAGACAAAAGGGCCCTCAGAAGGCTATTGGAGATGGTGGGGTACTGTAGGAAGTTTTGCAATAACTCTGCGGTTACTACCCCTCCCCCTCCTACTAAGCCCTTGCGAGAGAAAACTAAGTCGGAATGGGACGACCCTTGTTATTGTGGTCCGGGACGAAACCCAATGAGAGGTTACATTGATCGCAATTCATCAGTGTTTTTGGCCACTATGAAGTTTGCTAAGTTGGAGCCTGGTCTAAGGGATTATTAATAACACATATAAAAGGAACAGAAAATGTGATGGCTGACTGTCTGTCAGGTGTTGACAACTTCAAATTCACTGTATTAGCCAAATAGCTGATAAAGATGTGTATTTGTGTGTATCAAATAATGTATTCATGTTTGTAATTTTTACCCCGGTAAAAACCCTTAAAGGTGGGAAGTGTGATGAGAATACAAGATGTTAGCTGTCCTGTACTGGCACCAGTGGGATCAGCAGTTGGTCTGCCACCTGTCTTCAGGAGAAAGAGAGATAAGGAAAACAATGGAGCAGCATTTGGAGATGTTAATGAAGGGACGGGAGAGTTTAACGGAAGGAGAGCTGTCAAGTTCGGCTCCCCCTTTGAACACTGAACTGTTTGAAGTGATGGACAGGCGATACCCCAGCAGGGGGATAAAAAAGGGACAGGTTCGCTAAGACAAGACACACACGACACCACGAGGTAACGAGACCCTGGAAGCGGTGCGCCTCCCACAAGTCGGTGGGAAGTTTTGGACGGCTGGTCGCGGGACCAAGCCATAGATGCACAGGGTGGAAAGGCACAATCAGCGGGAACCTGGTGTGTGTCCACCCTTGCCTGGGTGCCAGGTTCACCGCAGAGAAACGATCATATCTGGAAACGGAGGGGTCACGGTCAGTGACCTCAGAAGACATCACAAAGGGCTCGCCCGAAAGCTGATTGCGAAGAATATCGAAAGTCTGTGTGGAAGCCGTTTGAATATTCATTCGTTTTGCTCTCCCTCTCCTTCTCCCACACTGTCCATCTTCCATGGCAGTGATTACTGCGAACTGAACTGAATTCAATTGAACTGAACTTTGCGTCACTTTGAAACTGGTCATTTACCTCTAGACGACGATAGAGCTTGATTGATCCTGTTATCCTAATTCTGTGTACATGTGAGTTTATCATTGCTGAACTGTTGCATTTATTATCCGTTTGATTAGAGTACTGTGTTGCTTGTTTCTTTAATAAAACTTTCTTAGTTCTAGTAATCCAGACTCCAACTGAGTGATCCATTTCTGCTGGTTTGGCAACCCAGTTACGGGGTACGTAACAGTGCAAATACAAAAAGAAAGACAAAATAATAATAATACATGTTATTATTTGGTGGGCGACGCCGATGTTTCTTTGCAGGTGGTGGGGGGGGCGGTCATTGCCTTGTTGCTACTGGTGGTGGGAGGGGGGAGTTGGGGCGGGGAGATTTGGGGTTCTAACGTTTAGCTGTCATTCATTCTTTGGAGCACTCCTCTGGTTTTGTGGATGTTTGTGAAGAAAAAGAATGTTGGGATGAATATTGTATACATTTCTCTGACATTAAGTGTACCTTTGAAACCTATTGAAACATATAAAAGTTATAAATATTGAGAACATGAGTCGTAGAGTCCTTGGAAGTGAGTCTATAGTTTGTGAAATCAGTTCATTGTTAGATGAGTGAAGTTATCTACCCTGGCTCAAGAGCCTGATGGTTGAGGAATAATATCTATTCTTGAAACTGGTGGTTTGGGACCTGAGGCTCCTGCATCTCCCACCTGATGGCAGCAGCGAGAAGAGAGCACGGCCCAGAAGGTGGGGGCCTTGATGATGGATGCTGCTTCCTGAGACAGAGCTCCTCGTAGATGCGCTCAGTGGTGGGGAGGGCTTTACCTGTGATAGACTGGGCCGTATCCGCTACTTTTTATAGGAGTTACTATTCAAGGACATTTGTGTTTCCATACCAGATCATGATACAATAAGTCAGTATACTCTTAACTGTGTATCTATAGATGTCTGTCAAAGTTTTAGATGATATATAGAATCTTTACAAGCTTCTAAAAAAGTAGAGGCACTGTGACATAAATACAAGAGATAATGTAGATGCTAGAAATGCAAAACAACACACACAAAATGCTGCAGGAACTCAGCAGGTCAGGCAGCATCTATGGAAGGGAATAAGGAGTTGACATTTTGGGCTAAGACAAATTCATCAGGACTGAAAAGGAAGGGGGAAAGATGCCAGAGGTGCTGCTGTGCCTTCTTGGTAGTGGCACGTAATACTGGACTCAGGACAGATCCTCTTAAATAATAACACCGAAGAATGTAAAGTGCTGCCCCTCTCCACCTCTAGTTCCTTGATGAGAACAGTCTCTTGGACCTCCAGCTTCCATCTCCTGTTTTCAATAATCAGCTCTTTGGTTTTTCTGATGTTGTGTGAGAGATTGTGACACTATTCAGCCAGATTTTCAATCTCCTTCCTACATGCTGATTCATCACCACCGTTGATTTGGCCAAGAAGAGTGTTAACATCAGCAAACTTAAATATGACACTCGAGCTGTACTAAGCTTCATAGTCATAAATATAGTAGAAAAGAGGCATGAGGAAAATTCCCAACAACTATGATATGAAGTGAACCCTGATTAAATACTGACTTCAAAAGGAAATTGGAGGGAAACTAGAAGGGGAGCAATTCCAGAGGTATCGGAAAAGTTACAAAGGAATAGGATTAATTAGATAGCTCTATCAAAGGGATCTTGGGACAAATTCCCTCCTTTATAATATCAATCTGATTCTATAACAATATATTTTTCTAACCCCTGTAGTGAGTGCTGCTTTGATTAATAAAATATCCACCTTTTATCCACCTTGTCTGTCAATGTATACGGCAACAATTATGGAAGGAACCACCAGTGTTCCGCTACATCTGCACTAGTACATTAACACTAATCTGGAGTCCACTGGTGGACCCATCTCTTGCTTGAGTTCTTCAGCATTGCTTTCAATTCCTAACCTGAGAAATAGGAGCAAAAAGGCAACTTATTTATGGAGGAGGATAAACAGTGGACATTTCAGGCCAAGACCCTTCATTAGTATGAGAAAGGAAGGGGACAGAAGCCAGAATAAGAAGTTTTGGGGAGGGGAAGGAGTACAAGTTGGAAAATGATACATCAACTGTTTACTCTCCTCCATGGATGCTGCCTGGCTGGCTGAGTTCTTTCAGAATTTTGTACGGATTGCTCAAGATTTCCAGCATCTGCACAACCTGTGTTTAAGGTAAATTATTTATTGTTCACGTAGCTTACATCTTTGGGTTTTAAGTTTTTTAGAAAAAATATAATTTTTTTTATTTCTGACAATTTTAATAGTTTTCATTTCTTTGTATATCAGCAACATATTAACAGTGAAAACATCTTCAGTAATTTTGAAATGAGAAGGAACTCCATGACAGCTTTGCAGCCAAGTCAAAGGCTGTCCATACATTCTGCGGAACTATGCCACCTGACATATCTCCAATACCTTCTTAGACCTCCAGGTACCTGAGGTCAGTGCAAGTTAGTGTGGGAACTGGGAATTTTGAGTGGCAGGCCAGATCCATTGCTAGCAACTACTGTTTGGAATTGTAAACACCACTGCAAACAGGATGAATTTGTTTCCCCTTGCAGTGACATTACATGTCTACAGACACAGCACTCTGCTCATTGTGGGATTCAGAGGTGAGCAATTTGCTCATGTTTCATGCTAGGTGTTAGGATTTTGTATTCATGTTGTTATTTTTTGTAATAGGCTGCAGGTGGCAGTAGCTTACAATCTTTTATTCTTCACTATGAAAACTAAATTAATCTTACCTCAGAATTTCCTTGTAGTCTTTAAAAGTGACCTGGGCTGATCTTTGGAAAGCCGAACCACACTGCATCCAATTTCTCATCCAGGCATTGTACGATATGCTTCCAAGCCCATCAAACCTGCACACATGGGGCAAGGTAGAGTCATCTGCGTGCCCACTGCTCAGTGGCTGTGCAAGGGCACTGGGTGAGGGACGGTACAGGTGGAGGCATGATCAGGTCCTGAAGACCATCGCTGAAGCCGTCAGCGCAAGAGTTGAGTGTTGAAAAATAAATGTGCTAGGTTTTCTAAAACTGGCTCCTTCTAACCTTAGGCCACGAACTTATCAATCACTCCTCATATTATCAACGGCATATGACGTGAAAATTGTTAACTTAGCAGCAGCAGTTCAATGCAAAACATAATCTAGCAGAGAAAAAATAATAATATAATAATAAATAAAATAATAATAATAATAAATAAGTAAATCAGTTACATATATTAAATAGAGCTTTTTAACGTGCAAAAACAGAAATACTGTATATTAAAAAAAAAGAGGTAGTGTCCAAAGATTCAATGTCCCTTTAGAAATCAGATGGTGGAGGAGAAGAAGCTGTTCCTGAATTGCTGAGTGTGTACCTTCAGGCTTCTGTATCTCCTACCTGATGGTAACAGTGAGAAAAGGGCATGCCCTGGGTGCTGGAGGCTCTTAATAATGGATGCTGCCTTTCTGAGACACCACTCCCTAAAGTTGTACTGGGTACTTTATAACTACATGGATATGTTGGGACTCGGTTAGATCCTCAGGATCTTGACACCCAGGATCTTGAAGCTGCTCACTCTCTCCACTTCTGATCCTTCATTGAGGATTGGTACGTGTTCCTTCATCTTACCCTTCCTGAAGTCCACAATCAGCTCTTTCACCTTACTGACGTTGAGTGCCAGGTTGTTGCTGCGGCACCATTCCACTAGTTGGCATATCTCACTCCTGTACACCCTCTTGTCACCATCTGAGATTCTACCAACAATGGTTGTATCGTCAGCAGATTTATAAATGGTATTCTGAGCTATGCCTAGTCACACAGTCATGTGTATAGAGAGTAGAGCAGTGGGCTAAGCACACACCCCTGAGGTGTGATCGTCAGCGAGGAGGATATGTTATCACCAATCCGCACAGACTGTGATCTTCTGGTTAGGAAGTCAGGGATCCAATTACAGAGGGAAGTACACAGGCCCAGGTTCTGCAACTTCTCAATCAGGATTGTGGGAATGATGGTATTAAATGCTGAGCTATAATCGATGAACAGCATCCTGACATAGGGGTTTGTGTTGTCCAAGTGGTCTAAAGTCATGTGGAGAGCCATTGAGATTGGTCTGACGTTGACCTATAGGCAAATTGCAATGGGTCCAGTTTGCTGAGGCAGGAGTTCAGTCTAGTCATGACCAACCTCTCAAAGCATTCCGACCCTGCAGCCTCCCCGATACCTTTGGACCTTGGCACCCGGGAGGCAACACAACATCTTGGTGTCTTTTTTATGGCCATAGAGTCTTCTTTTTGATGACCCAAATTTCTCCACTAACTATCAAGCATATAACCTATTATTTATTCTGGAATGAAATGTATGTAAAATGTAATTAATTGGAGAAACTTTTGGTTGTATCCCTTATTATATTTCTTCCATTGTTACTTTGTGTGAAACCAACTGCTATTTTTTGTTAGAAATGATCTACAGTTAAGAATTAATATTGCATTATACTCAACCAATTGAGCAATTTTAGCAACAAAATCAGACACATCAAATGCTATCTATTGTCATTTGCTATTGTACCTCTTTGAAACCATGGACATCAGTTCTTTGTGCAGCAAAAGCTGGATTTTAAAATCAAGTTTAATACTTTGTTCTGTAAATGAGAATCAAGGCATTAGTTACTCAGAATGTCTTGTAAAATGAGACAACAAGCTCATATTTTAATTGTTAACAGTCCACATATTGACTGGGACTCTCTTAATATAAAAAGGCTGGATGGGATGGAGTTCAATAAAGTTTCCTTAATCAATATACACTCAGTGGCCACTTTATTAGGTACACCTGCTCGTTAATACAAATATCTAATCAGCCTATCATATGGCAGCAACTCAATTCATGAAAGCATGCACACATTGTCAAGAGGTTCAGTTGTTGTTCAGACCAAACATCAAATGGAGAAGAAATTTGATTTAAGTAACTGACTGTGGAGTGATTGTTGGTGCCAGACAGGATGGTCTGAGTATGAATTGATTGAATGGAATTGAACTGATTTTATTACTTACATCCTTCATATACATGAGGAGTAAAAATCTTTACATTATTCTCCATTCAAATATGCAATGTGCAATTATAGTAAATTTATAATAAATATCATGTACAACGGGATATTCAATATAACATAGAAATACAGTTGCGTCAGGATGAATTAATCAGTCTGATGGCCTGGTGGAAGAAGCTGTCCCGGAGCCTGTTGGTCCTGGTTTTTATGTTGTGGTACTGTAGCAGCTGGAACAGTTTGTGGTTGGGGTGACTCGGGTCTCCAAAGATCTTTTGGGCCCTTTTTACATACCTGTCTTTGTAAATGTCCTGAATAGTGGGAAGTTCACATCTACAAATGCACTTGGCTGTCTGCACCACTCTCTGCAGGGTCCTGCGAATGAGAGAAGTACAGTTCCCATACCAGGCAGTGATGCATCCAATCAGGATGCTCTCAATCGTGCCCCTGTAGAAAGTTCTTAGAATTTGGGGGGCCATGCCAAACTTATTCAACCGTCTGAGGTGAAAGAGGCGCTGTTGTGCCTTTTTCACCACACAGCCAACATGTACAGACCACGAGATCCTTGGTGATGTTTATGCCGAAGAATTTAAGGCTGTTCACCCTCTCAATCCTAGATCTATTGATGTCAATAGGGGTTAGCCTGTCTCCATTCCTCCTGTAATCCACAACCAGCTCCTTTGTTTTTGCGATGTTGAGGGAGAGGTTGTTTTCTTGACACCACTCTGTCAGGGTGATGACTTCCTCTCTGTCGGCTGCCTCATTATTATTTGAGATTAGGCCAATCAGTGTAGTGTCATCAGCAAGTTCAATTAGCAGATTGGAGCTGTGGGTGGCAACACAGTCATGGGTATACAGAGAGTAAAGGAGGGGGCTATGTCATAAACTACTGATCTCTTGGGGTGTATACTGTAACTGAAAAGACTTTAAGATATTTCTTTGGTTGGTATTGATTGCAAAAAGGGAAAAAAAATATCAAGCCTGAACTACAAATGTGGAAATGATATTAAGAAAACCAACAGACATCATAATATTTTTCCATCTGGCTTCAGATGGGATTCAAAAACTTATTTGGTTTATAAATTGCAAACTGTAGAGGAAAATCAATATCAACCAGTGGGCAGTGATGGGAATAAACTTACTTTATAGAGCTCTAAGTTTTCTAAAAATACAATGGGGTAGTGCAAGTTGTGCATTTCAGGACAAGGTTTTGAAGGAGACAGAATAAGTTACCAAGGAGATCATAAAATACATGGGATTTGGGGTTTTACAGATGAGTGTGGGATCTGCAGGAGTTTTAGGTTAATTTTAATTCACTGACACATTGACAGTGTCAGGGTCATTTGGTACAAGAGAAATAGAAGTTATTGCATCTATTTCACCAGAGGCTTTTTAACCTAGCCATTGAATTAATATATTATTTCTTGGCTTCTTCAGCAATTAGGCTGCTAATTACATGTATGAATCAACTTCAACTCTATTATTTAAAGAGACATTGTAAACTTTACATTGATATTTACTAGACTGGAAAATGAACAGAGAGAGGTGTGACTGTGCAGTACAGAAGAAAATAAAACAAAGATTTCCTCTCAGTTCACTGACATTGATGGAAATCAGGCTGAGAGGTGTAAGGGCATGCAGGAACAAAATCTTCTCTGCAAGGATCTTTCATGTGATGTTAAGTGGGTGTTTCTGGAGATATTAGGAGAAGCAGAGCTCTACTTTTTTGGATTGTGTAATGAAAATTATTCAATGGTCTCATTTAATGAGGAAAAAGTAATACAATATCACAGCTAAATATACCAAATACGCCAATGATACCTTCTCTTAATCTTCCATCTTCACTCAACCCAAAGCATCACATTACTGCAATTTTTTTAATAGGGACACCCCTATCCATCTATCCATGCAGTCCTACTGAATATGTTTATACCATGTCATACCTCCTTCTCATTGTTACCTTTAACAAATGCTCTCCATTCAACCATTATGGAAGAGACAACAGAAAACAGGGACAGAACAACTAAGAGCACTTTATGCTACTTTCTTGCTTTTCTCACTTTTTAAGTAGATACCCCTCTGATATCAGGACCGGGCAGTATTAGAACTGACTGCATACGAAAGTATTTTCCAAAATCCATAGCCTGCAAAAATTAACACATTCCCCCCCCCCCACCAACAATAGATGCAGAAGTTCTCACTTAATAGGTGCCTCAATGTTGATACAGCCGGAATGTTTCAGGAGAGTCATAGTGCACCACTTTGGAAAGATTGGAGATTCAGGAGCAGAAGGCAAAGATGCAGACATCAGTGATGACCTTATTCCTCGAGAGTCTTCAGAGATACTGTATGCTCCCTGGATCCTTCAGATGATAGGTGCATCCTGAGACAGTCGTCAATGTGACATCCTGAAAACCAATTTGCCCATGCTCATGTGTTTGGACTGTCTCACTCTTAGGATTCTTGACTTCCTGATCAACAGAATGCAACCAGCACATCTCCACCATGATGATCCTCAGTGCTGGTGCCCCTAAAGGCTGCACGCCCAGCTCCTTCCTCTGCTCCTAACATATCCACAAATGCATAGCTAGATTCTACTCCAAATCATCCTACAGGTTTACAGATGGACTGTACCTCAAATAATGATGAGTCAGAGTACAGGATGGAGATAGAGAGCCTAAAAGCATTGTGTCATGACATCAATCTTTGCCTCTATTTCAACAAAAGAGCTGATCATTGTCCTGATAGGAGGGGAAGTACACATGCCCCTGTTTACATCCACCCTGCCGAATTTGAGAGGGTTGAGAGCTTTAAGTTCCAAGGAGTGAACATTACTGATAGCCTCTCGTGGTCCGACCACATTAATGTCACAGCCAAGAGAGCTCACCGGCCCTTCTACCTCCTCAGGGGGCTATAGGTACTTGTCAGGTCCCCTTTGACTCTCGCTGATTTTTATTGATGCACTATAGACAGCAGCCTATCCGGATGCATCTCAGTTTGGCCTGGCAACTGCTCTGCACACGACCCCAGGAAACAGCAGAGAGTCGTGGACACAGCTCAGCACGGCATGGGATCAAGTCTCCCTTCCATGCACTCTGAATAGACATGGCCTCATTAAAGCAGCCAGCATAATTACAGACCTCTCTCCCCCCAGACAGTGAAACTTCTCCCCCTTCCAATGGGAAGAAGATATGACAGCCTGAAAGCAAGTACTACCAGGCTCAGGGACAGCTTCTATCCTGCTTTTAGAGCACAATTGAACAGTTCCCCAGTACGACCTACATTTATTGCCTACCTGCACTGCACTCCCTCTGAAACTGTAACAGTTTACTCCGCATTATGTTGTTATTTAACCTTATACTGATTCTATACACCTTTGTACTGAATTGATCTGTATGAACAGTATGAGAGATTAGTGTTTTCTCTGTACTCCATCATATGTGACAATAATAAATTAATTTACCAATTTATTTTCAACTTCCTGGCCACTGGATAATTCTACATCTGCCAATCTGATGCTCACTGCAGCATAACACAGGCTCTTTATCCACAAGATTTTGTCTTTTTTGATTTCAATGAAGAGCAGTTGGTGTCTTGGGCACTGGGATTTGCCAGTATTATTGGTTTCACATGAATGCAGGCAGTTATTGGCAGCACTCCAGTACCTAGAGAAGTTTGATTTATATCTTGGATCTTTACATCAATCACATGATTTTACACTAACAGAATGCACATCACATCGCAGATCACAGAAAGAATTTTTTGACAGTGAATACCATGTTTCTGGTAAGATGACGGCACCCTCAGATGCAGTGGCTCCTTTGAGCCCCACCAAAGGTGCAATCCTTTGTCCTTTATGTCTTTCTCATGATCGCAAGACACTGCTGGTTATCAGGAACAATGAGTAGTGCAGGTCTACATCACCAGTGAGTTGCTGGACTTGTTACGCACCATGTTGCAGCTTGCATCAGCCATTCAGGGAAGAAAGCGTCAGAGGCGGTGGGCTATGCAATCATTTATGCGGGTAATTATCTTGGATATTTTTGTTGTGATCGCAAGAGCCAGCTCAACACTGGTAATCTAGAATACTGTGAGTCCAATTCACTAGTTCATTGGCATGATTGACAGCAGGGGATCTGTGTGGGCTCAGTTATGACACGGACCACAGCCTCATTCATGCCTTGGTGTCTCCTGCTGCAGCTGCCGGGAAAGAAGACATCCGAGCTGGCCATGTGCCTGGCCTCTCCCAATGGAGATAGCCTCCAGTGATTGCTCAGTGGAAGACAACCTGGATTGCATTTGACTGCAGTTGCAGTGTGTGATACGAGGAACTGCTGTGGGCTGTCCTTGCAGAAACATGGCTCCAGGACAACATCCAAGCACCATCTATTGACAGGCCACAGCATTTGTGGATTGGCTATATTAACATTTTCATATTATATATTTTATGTAACAGTATGTTTCTTCTGTTACCATAATTATCTGTGCTGTGTGTTGTACGCAACTGTTGGTTTTGTGTTTTGCTCCTTGGCTCCAGAGGAACGCTGTTTAGTTTGGCTGTATTCATGTGTATGATTGAATGACAAGTAAACTTCAAGTTGAACTTGGTTTTACACTCCCAAAATGCACACCATATCACAGATCACAGGAAAATTGCTTGACAGCGAATGCCACATTTCATGACAATCGCCAGGAATTATAGTGAAGAAGTCTGTACCATTAGATATTTTTAATAGTCAGCACTGCCTGAGAGAAAAGTCCAAATGACTGGTGAATAACTTTTACTGTCATAAGGTGGTGGCTGGGAACGGACCCAAGTGCAAGACACAGACACTGAAGTACTAGGGACAGGACTAGGATACAGGGTGAGGCCAAGGACATGGACAGGAAAACCGGGAACCCGGAACAGGACAGGACAAGAGAGCTAGGAGCCTGGGCTTGGACTCTGAGCCAGAGACTGGATAAGGACCCAGAATCTGTGTCTTGCGTCTGGCTTGGACCCCAGAACTAGGCTGGCAGGCAAGACGAGGCTGGAGTCTTCAGACTTGAGGCGAGGCTGGAGACCAGAGACTAGAGGTAACCCTTGAGACCACAGACATGAGGTGAGGCTTGAGAGCATGACTTGAGGTGAGGCTTGAGACCAGAGAATTGAGGCGAGGCTTGAGACCAGAGACTTGAAGCAAGGCTTGAGACCAGAGACTTGAGGCGAGGCTAGAGACCAGAGACTTGAGGCAAGGCTTGACTAGAGGCTTAGGGTCTTGAAGCTCCTCCTGGGCAGAGCGCGGTACTCCTGGGCAGGGCGTGGATCACCACCCGATGGAAGCAAGGGACAGGAAGGGACAGGACCCACTGCAGGGTATTGGCAATCTGGCCTGACTTACCCGGCGGAGGCAAAGGACAGGAAGGGAGCTAGGTACAGGATAGTTCTGGGACAAGACTTCAGGTGAGACGAGGCGAGAGTTACCAGCAAGACAAGGCAAAGCTTCAGGCAATGCAAGGCGAGACAAGAACTTCAGGTGAGGCGAGAGTTACCGGCAAAACAAGGCAAGGCAAGGGAAGGGATACAAGGACAAGAACAATCCAACAGCCACGCCCTGGTCTCTGGGGTATTTATGCAGCCAGCCCCAACGAGAATCAGCTGCTTCAATTAATGCTCAAACAGGAACGGAAACAGGGTAGACAGGAAAACCTGGAGCAAATGTCGATGGACAGGACCGTGAACTGGAATGCGGACTTCACGGACCGGACCATGACAATTACTTCCATTTGGGCTCTGACCAGAGCAGCTGAGCAGCAATACACTGTACTATTATACAATACCAAAGTAACAAAGTGTTGTGTATTTAATATTTCAGTAATATTTGAGTAATATTGTTGGTACATTGTTTGATCATGCATTATTATTCATTTAAATAATTCATTATAGGTTACAGGTAAAAATAAGTGAACTGCATCCGTCATGATGCCACCATGTGATACACGCATGCCTCACTTAAAGTAAACATGAAGTTAGACTTGCATCCTGGCTCTCTTGTTTTCCTTTCAATTAGTTTTAATGTTTTGGAGTTACAAAACATAAGAGTAGCGATGAGGGAATTTTAAAAACAAACCTGAGACAGTTATCTACCTGTTCATACACAGCAAGACACAATTGTGTTAAAAAATGCAACATATTTTCTTTGTGCAAAGAAAAGTGATGGAGTAAAAAGTATGCAGAAAATGGAAGAATTCACAGGTGCGTAAACAATGAGTACGGGGTGATAATAATCATTAAAAAGGTAGAAATAGCTGGCTATATCAGAAAGATTGACATACTTGATTACATAACAGATAACTGGATTTTATGTAGTGAACAGATTGAGCAGTATTTTGAAGCAAATGAAAGAGTCAATGAGAAACAGGTACTAATTTTGCTGAGTGCTTTGGATTTAAAGGTATACAGTTTGCTTAGAAATTTAACTGATCCTACCAAAACTGCTGAAATCAGATTTCCTGATATCATGAAAGTAATGCAGGAACATTTAGAACCAAGCCTGTTGTTGATTGTAGAATGTTGCAGAATGCTTTAGTTTTCTTAAGTGGAATCAAATGGGAGCTTATTTCAGTGTATGTGGCTGAATTAAAGTTGTTTGAGTATTGCCCAGTCAGTGATATGCTTAATGATGCCCTGAGAGATTGTTTAGTTTGTGGAGTCTTACAAGAAAACATTCAAAAACAGCTCTGAACTGAAGCACACCTTACATTTGAAAGATCAGTTGAAATTTTTGTAACAATGGAAACAACAGACAGAGATGCAATTGAGTTGCAATCAGGAATGAAAATGAGCATGAACACAATTGCAGCATTAACCAGAAATCAGTCTGGCCAAACAAATTGTGGTACCGTTATGGCATGAATTCACAAACACCAGACAAATGCCTATATGAAAGAGATATTTACAGAAAATGCAATAAAGTTGGACACATAGAAAGAGCATGTCAGGCAGACAAAAATAAATGGACTGCACAGGCAAGACGGAAAACTAAAAGTGAAGTTGAAGTTTCAAAAGGAGCACTAATCGGCACGCTGTTGATGAAAATTCTGACAATGACGGGAGTGGTGCATGACTGAGTAGCCTTGAGATTTATAATGTGAAAAACTAACAATAGACAAGCAACATGGCTTACACCAGAGGTAAATGTACATTAATTAAAATGCAAGTGGACATTGGCTCAGCTGTTTCAGTCATTCCACACAGTGAGTTTGAACGGCATTTCAACGATACTGAGCTGAAGCCTGTAGATATCCAACTAAGAACTTACAATGGAGAAAAGATAACTCCCGTGGGAATGACATTTGTAACAGTGAAATATAACAAACAACAAGCCACGTTGTGCTTGTATGTGGTACAAACAGGAAGGCCAACTCTGTAAGGCTGAGACAACTACAACTTGATTGGTGAGCCATCTATCCTTAAGGGATTCAACTAAAACCAAATTCAGAAAGGTTCTGAATGATGCCACAACTGTCTCCATGCTGTACACCATGAACTGTTGCCCAACAGAGGATAAACAGATGCTGGTGCCAACCTCTGTGCGGAAAACATATTGGACCAAGGAAGCACCCTGCTGCTCATAGGTATCATGAAAGAGATGAAAAAAGTGGTCCGACTACAACAGTTTTTGTAGGCAACATATCAGAGAAAACTTCTGCTATGTTAATAGGCAGTTTTTTGCAAAATATGGCTTGGCTTTAAGCTGGAAGAAAGTTCATGGAGCTTCAAGAAAGTTGCAAGCATTCAACTTTTCTGAGTATACAGAAGCAGAATCTACCCTGTGTGCATTAAGTTTATTACATGAACTTAATGTGGGAAACAAAAAGCCACTCGCGAAAGTAGATGCAAAGACAAAAGTCCAGCTGGATGGCTTGAGGGCCAAAAAGACAGGAGTCAATGGAGATATAAAAACAGAAGATTTGTCAGATGATGTTGTGGATGTGGAAACCAAGAGCAGAGATCAGATCGTAAAGAGAGCGATAGAAGGATTAATAAGAGAATACCCCAGTGAACTAGAAGCACCTTCCCAAGATCAAGATGCACATCCTAGAAAGAAGAAAAAGGGAAAAAAAGGAGAGAAGAGATAGGGAGAAAGAATGTGAGTGAGAAAGAGAAAGGTGTGAAAGAAGAAAGGAATGTGAGAAAGAAACAGCGGGATCAGAACTGTGAGCAAGATTCCGACAGGGATCATGAAAGAACCAAGGGTAAACAAAGGAAGCACGACCAAGAAAGGGACTGAGAGCAGGATAAAGAGAGAGAAAGAAGCTGGGACCAGGAGAGTAGCAGGGATTGAAGTAGATCCAGAGAGGAAAGCCAAGAAGAGGTGAAGTGTAACAGAGCTGTCAGATCCACTTCCTGCAGTCTCAGGGTCAACTCCTACAACCACCACAGAGGAGGCCCCATTTCACAGCCTCAAGTCTCACCTGCCAAGTGGAGTGATTCCCCCTTGTCAGGAAAGACGTTATCCCACAAGAGTGAGAATTCCTTCACTGCGTTTAGGCCTGAATGGGACAATTTAAACATTTGCTATGCTGTAGATGTCTGTAAAGCTTTTGTATTATATAGCATACTGTGTGTGTGTAAATATACATATAGGTACAGTAAGTAAGTACTGAGATGGAGTTTAATGCTAAGCAGGGAGAAGTGCTCTGTATTTAATATTTCAGTAATATTTGAGTAATATTGTGAATATATTTAAAAATGCAAACAACAGGAATTCTGCAGATGCTGGAAATGCAAGCAACACACATCAAAGTTGCTGGTGAACGCAGCAGGCCAGGCAGCATCTCTAGGAAGAGGTACAGTCGACGTTTCAGGCCGAGACCCTTCGCCAGGACTCGGCCTGAAACGTCGACTGTACCTCTTCCTAGAGATGCTGCCTGGCCTGCTGCGTTCACCAGCAACTTTGCTGTGTGTTGTGAATATGTTGCTTGATTAAGCATTCTTGTTAGTTTAATTCATTCATTATGGATCATATGCAGTGAATCTGTGGAATTCCTTGCGACAGGCAGGGGTGGAGGCCAAGTCTTTATGTGTATTTAAGGCAGAGATTGGTGATTCTTGATTGGTCAGGGCATGAAGAGATTTGGGATAAGGCAGGAGATTGGGGCTGAGAGGGAAAATGGATCGGCCATGATGAAATGGTGGAGCAGGTTCAATGGGCCAGGTGGCCTAATCTTGCTCCTATGTCTTATGGTCTTATATGTAAAAATCAGTGAATTGAATACATCATGTTGCTACCACATGATACGTGCGCACCTCGCTTAAAGTAAACACGCGTTCCTGGCTCTCTTGTTTTCTTTCAATTAGCTTTAATGTTTTGGAGTTACAAAACATAACATGAAATACCAGAATAGTAGAACATACTACTTGCCTCCTTAAGATATGATTCTGTTGTGTCCATCGGTCAGGGGGCACCCTGCAGTATATGACATCATAGCCGGTTTCAATGGGGCCACAAGAAGAGTCAGACTCTAAGGTTCATGAAGTGGAAACTAAAATACTTGAGAGGAGCTGATGGATGTGAAGGCTGTTGGCATTTGTCCCAGCTCACGGTAACTACAGATTACTTATGAGTACTATCACTTTGTCCACTGAGAGCAGCAATCTGCTCACAAATCACTCCTCTGTGAGGAAATTAGCTACTCACGTCTGGTACATCGAGGTTTCTGAGGAGTGCAAAGCTAACTCTGTACAGCAGAGAGCAGATCTCTAGCACGAGAGTGCACTGAGGCAGAAGAACGTTCTGTGCTCTTCGTATCTTCTCAGCAGCTTGTCACACCCATTAGCAGTTGCTTGCTTGACAGTACAGTTACCCCAGCAAGACACTACACATCACTTTCAGCGTTGAGGTCGTGGTTTCCCGGCCTCTGACATCTTCGTGTGTAAGGGAGGATAGGGACTCCTCCATGCTCTTTATCACCACAAATAAGCAGGCAGATCTGACATCCACTAACCGCCTTACATCAAGATCATCATGATAGCATCTTATATCTGGTCTTCATCCACATCATGTGGGATTACAGAAGTTCTTGGACCACAGCAGTCTGGCATGCTCTGAAACCAGATAACTTGCACATCATGCCGGACTTTGGCTCGGTGAGATCGGATGTACTGTGTTGCCAGTGGCAGAGGGGTATACGGTATATGAGATGTCACTGGCACTCCTTTTCTCCTTCTTTCCCTCTACCTTTTCCCCTTGCACTTCTCTGCCCTCGTCTTGGGGGTAATCTAGACGTACTGGAAGAAACTGGGAACCTATCCTTATGTCAAAGACTAAAATGTAGCCAGTTGCAGTCAAAAGCTGCACCTGAAGTAAGTTGATTGTGATTCAGTTACCTGGCGAATTTTTTACGCGGGATTTGGTCATCAGAAACTTTGCACTTCGATTCACCTCCACACATAAGGCAGGTGGCAGTGTTGCCCAGCCATTCCGGGTGAAGCACTGCTGTACAATCAGCCTTTTTGTCTCCCAGAAAGCTGTAGCTTAAATGGAAAAGATGAAGTGCAAACTGTCTTCTTATTATCGTACATTTGTTCACTTGACATCAGTTCGGGGAGGTGGAAGGAACAGAGGGTCAGTGGTGGGGTGGGGGTGGGGGTGAGGGCATGTGAGAGTGTGGATGGAGTAGCAGATTTTATGAGGATGTTCGAATGGCTGAGCAACCGAGAGGGGTTGGAAATGAAATGTTGTGACTTTATCTGCTGAGGCACATGCCACCATGAGCAAGGGCAGAAACTGGAGAGATAGCACGGCCTCCAAATTTTATTCAGTTGGATCCAAATACAGATCATTAATTAATAGCATACTTCTAGGACAGTGAGAATCAATTTGCAAAAAGGCATTTTGATAAAGGAGCGTAACAAAAATAAATAAAAAATAAACTATTTAGACAGCTTTTGTGTCAGAACATGCAAAACTAGGAGAGTAGGTCACTCAGCCCCTTACAACTGGTCTGCCATTCAAAAAGACTGACTGAACTGATTGCAACGTCAACTGTATTTCCCTCTACTTATTGTAACCTTTGACCCTGTTGCTTATCAGAAACTTATCAACCTCTACTTTAAATATATTTAAACACTCTGCTTTATAGAAGCATTCCTTCTCTCCTTTTTTCTTTGTTCTTCTTTCTAGGATGTGCATCATGATCTTGGGAAGGTTTATCTAAATTCACTGGAGTATTCTCTTATTAGTCCTTCTAATTCTCCTTTTACGATGTGATCTCTGCTGTTAGTTTCCTCATCCACAGCATCATCTGACGAATCCTCTGTTTTCATATGTTCATTGACTCCTGTCTTTTTGGCCTTCCACTCATTTAGCTGGGCTTTGGTCTTTGCATCGCCTTCTCACAACCTTCTCATTGAAAATAAAAAGACCCTAATTTGGTACTAATTTTTAAAAATAGTATCCTCTGATTCCAGATACTTCCAGAAGAGGAATCATGTCAGGTAATCTGTTTAGTTTTTTTTAAAGAAATATTTGCCGCCTTTAATTGTTGGAATGTATTGGCATAAAATAAAAACTTTGAAAAATTGTACAATTATTTAAGCACATCAAACAATACGTTCTGAAACACCGTTCAAAACATTACTTCTGACATCTTATTTATAAATGGACAAAACAAATGGACTTCCTCTATTTTTCAAAATATGTTAAAAATTCTGACAGCATATTCTGTATTTTCCATCCATGTTTACAGTACAAGGTGTAAATATTGAAATTTTAAAATTGCAAAGACGTTTGTTAAATACAAGCTTAATTTTCAGTATGTTCCTTCTTACTTTTCTTCCTATATTAGCAGATAGCTCTTGGCAGCTTCTTGGGAAAAGTATCGATGGGTGCCAACTTTTAGGTATCAACAATATCATTGAAAGAAGACATACTGTGCCTCATGTCTCTGATTCATCTTTTTCATCATCTATCATTTCCTCATGACCAAGATCAGATGCTCAGTGCACACTTATAATAAATTATAATGACTGCTGTCATGATCATTTCAAAGGTAGTATTGAACCTTATAATGTTAGGAATCTAAATTAGCTTAGAAGTATCAAATAGAAACCATTTACAAAACTTATTCATATGTGAAGAAAAGTTCTCATCAGTAACATCTCTCAACTAGCCATATCAGTGAGTAAAAGAAATGGTCAGGGTGTCATTACAGTTGAATCACTGATTCCCATCAATAAAGATATACAACCTGTAATTTCCAGGTATAATATGTGCATGCTTAGGTACTTTTAGGAAATAGCATTTACTTGACGATGAGGCAAGGGCTATTTTAAGTGTCACAGTATCTTTATAATAGAACAATGTGAGATAAAGTGGGATTTTGTACAGCTTCCTTTCTTCAGTTCTATTGGTTTAACAATGCATATGGGTATCTCTAATGACAAGTACCTATCTGTCCTTATCACATGAAGAAAATAAAATGATTTTTAAAGAAATTTATTAGGAATTGAACTGCACCAGACGTATCTATATCACAACAACCAAAAAAGACAGCTTATTTCTCTTAAGGGACTTTTCTATCAACAATAGACAGATTGATGGAGCATTTCCTTCAGAAGAAACCAAATCTTACTTCAGTAGTTTATTGGGTTTCAAAGGAGTACAAAGCCTGGAGATTCAATTGCACTGGGTTCTTGTTCGGGTTTATCCCGTTCATTCACACTAGATATTTGTGCATGCACCTCCACCAAAGATCTATTCTCTTGTGCATCATCATTTGCATTTGTCTTGCATTAGCACACACTTGTGATGGAAATAATCTGCACTAATAAAAATTATACCTACTGCTTCTCACATGTGAGGGAACTAAAATTACTGGAAGTCATTGTGCAACCTTGGGAGTGCTCAGTGGGATTATAAAGAGGCAGAAACAGGAGTAGGCACCTGGCTTCAGCAACATGGATCTCAAAGCCAAGTTTGTAGGCATGGCTCATGGATAATCCAATTGGATTTTCGTCCGCAAGATACTGGAGGAACTCTGCAGACCGGGCAGCATCCTGGCCTGCTGAGTTCCTCCAGCATTTTGTATGTGTTGCTTGGATTTCCGGCATCTGCGGATTTTCTCTTGTTAGGATTTTCATCCATTCCTCCAGTATCAGCAGTCTTGTGTATTTCCGAACTCCAATAATACATTACCTGACTATTTGCAAATCCCAGTGTTTTAACACCTGCTCACCAAGTGCTGATTCTGACCCTCACCTCCCTTCCCCCCCTGCCACCCAGTATTCATATACCAGGACCCCAGTTCCTGCACTTGGTTTCACCAGCAAGGAAATAGTTCCCACAATCCCCCTTATACCCTCTACCCTTCACACACTTGAGTCCTACTTCCTGCATTCTCTTTCACTCACTCAGGCTCATATTCCCATGCACCCTTTTATTCACTGAGACCTTTGTTCCCATGCTCCCTTCAAAGTCACTATTATTGTTTCCAAAATACAAACTTAGTGTGGCCTTGTATTGGATGATCCCCTTAAACTTACTGGAAAATTATCCTAACTGTAGAACATCTAAAAAAAAGTGATTTAGAAGTATTTATGAGCATGACATCTGACAGTATGGAAAATCTGCTAATTCAGCACCTCCAAACTCCCAACAGTGCAGGATTGATGAAATGTTTTTGCATTAGGTTCTGGCTATTCATTATCTCTTAATATTTGGCCAACATGTCCTAATGGTTAGGATTATAGCTACAGTTATTGGAACTTGAATTGGAGCTTGACAGTACAAAATTTCTGCAAATGAGGAAGAAACCATTAGTGGGCACTGTTGTTACTATATGAAATTGCAGAGATGCAGGGCTGGATTAACCTAGTAGCAAAAGCAGGATATGCTACGGGTCCCGCATTTTCAAGGGCCCCGCCCGCACTAAATGCTTGCAAGCTGCAGTCTGGTGAAATCGTATTTTCACTACTGTTAGAGTGAGTTTTGGGTAGGCGATTCATTTACACTTAAATAACAAATGACTTCAGCCATCAGTCTTCTGTTCTTTGACGAAGTACTGTGGATTGAGTTCATAACAATGCATTTCCTAAAAGCTGTGAAACCAATTTCATTTGTAACAATGCATCTCTGGCGCCTCTGAGACAAGAATGCTAAGTTTACAGGTAGTTGCGAAGACGTCATATCTATGCTTTTTGAATATGAATTGTCCTCTATGTTAGCACGTAACATACTAAATAATGTATTATGGATTTTAACTTGCATTCATAAAGGCCATGAATGCCAGTTTAGGCATACCGGCACCGGTAGAATGAATTTAATCAAAAAATGGGAAAACTTCAAAGAATTGTCTGTACTTGTAACTATGAACCGTCCTTTGTGTTTAGCAAATAAATATTGAGCCTCAGTCACAAGGTGGTTAGACCTGTTCTGCCAGGGGTCTCTGCCTGCTGTAACCTTGTTTTGTTGAGTAAAGAAACTGCCTTGTACCAACCGGTAATGCAACGCCCTGTGATTTCATCCACGCCACAACAACGACAATCTGGCAACGCTGTTGTTTTCATGTCGGGGGAAGCTGCGTGCTGCATGGTACAGTATGTGTGTACAGGCGTGTGTTGGCTCCTTGCTGTGTCGTGGTATAAATGTTCATGCAAACCAAAGAAGGGAACATAAATCATACCTATCTAAAACAACATGTGAGGACTTCATCAATCTGATTGAATCCAGCATACTGGATCACATTATCAGTGGTGAAGAAATACAAACATTATTCTGTTTCATTGGATTCTACTCCAGATATATCTAATGTGGACCAGCTGACTTTGTGCGCAATGTTTTGCTGTCTGGACCAGTTGAAAGATTTGTGAAGTTTTTCGATATGGAAGGTCGTAGTGCTGAACAGCTCGCTAAAAGTTTACTTGACTTTTTAAAGGAAAATGACATTGATATAAAAGACTGCTGTGGTCAAAGTTATGACAATGCCAGCAACATGAGTGGCAAGTATAGTGGCTTACAAGCACGAATTACAGAGCTGAATGAGTTTGCGGATTACATTCCATGTTTTGCACATTCACTAAATTTGGTTGGAAAATGTGCTGCTGAATGTTGTCAAGAAGCATTAATTTTCTTTCAATTTGTAGAAAGCCTGTACACATTTTTTGTCTGCTTCTGCTTATCGGTGGGATCTCCTTTCTGCTGCATTATCTGATGGTGGTGCTCATTTGCCCATTGTGAAAAGAATGTCAGATACCAGGTAGTCAGCTCATGCAGATGCAACAAAAGCACTTTTACACAGCTTTTCTGCAATAAAACAAGTCTTGGATGACATTTCAAATAACAATGATTAGAAGGCAGAGTGTCGACAACAGGCTCGTGGACTACTTTCAACCATGATGAAGCTAGAGACAGGAATAATGGTCATATTGTGGGATCAAGTATTACAGTGTTTTCAAATGACCAGTGCTTCTTCGCAATCTTCTGGCCAAGACTTGAACACAGCTTGTGCACTCGATGAATCGTTGCATGGATATATTCAAGCTATGCGGTCTACTTTTTCAGACATTGAGCAAGAAGCCAAGGATCTGACGAAGTGTGAAGATTATCAACAGCAAACTTGAAGAAAACACAAGCAAAATCACACGTATGATGATTTCAGTGGTTCTAGCACTCTTGATCCACTTGTTGAATCTCAAATGCCTTCTCAGAAGTTTAAAAGCCAAACATTTCTTGGCATTATTGACAGCTTGCTTTCTGCCCTATCAAAAAGGCAGAAAGCTTATCTAAAGGTGAATGGTGTTTTTGGATTCCTTCATCAGTTACAGTCGTTTACACCTGAAGAGATCGTAAAGAGGTCATCAAATCTTATTAAACAATATCCGGAAGATCTGGAAGAAAGTCTTAATGAAGAATTTGTGCAGTTTACTGAACTGTTGAAACTGATCTTGCTTCTCATATTGGCGCCAAACAAGACCTTGTAGAGTTACAGTTGTACTGTTTGATAACTGACAATTCTTTGGAGTCATGTTTTCCAAATGTAGAAAATGCCTTGCGCATCTATTTGTCACTCATTGTTACCAACTGCAGTGGAGGACGCTCATTTTCAAAACTGAAAAGGATTAAAAATGAACTAAGGAGCACCACGGGTCAAAACAGATTGAACAATCTCAAACATGAGGAAATCTGCAGATGCTGGAAATTCAAGCAACACACACAAAAAAATGCTGGTGAACGCAGCAGGCCAGGCAGCATCTATAGGAAGAGGTACAGTTGACGTTTCGGGCCGAGACCTGGGTGTGTGTGTGTGTTGCTTGAACAATCTCACTCTAATGAGCATTGAACATGAACTTCTGCATGAAATAGACATTTCCAGTATCATCAACAAATTTGCTCATGCTAAATCTAGAAAATCTAACTTTTAAATTGTAGTTTTGTTACTTTTGACATTTGAAATTGAAACCTACATGTAAGTAATACTATTACTAAAGTGTCAGACATTTGTCATATTATCTAGTTGTATAGCAAATGAAAAAAATTGAATTACTTTACTATGCAAGTAAATAATTTATGTTTTAATACTTATATGCATTTTTAAAATTTAGGGCCCCTTTATAACATATGCTACAGGCCCCTCACTAGCTTAATCCGGCCCTGCAGTTATGTTGGGTCTTCTGTGTCTTTGTGATCAACCTATCCATGGTTTGGCAGGACTTGTAGGCTGATTACTGGTGTTGAAATTAAATATGTTGTTCATCAAGGGAAGGAGAATTTGTGCCTTGTAATTAGGGAGATACCTGTAACTCACCCAGTAATTCTGTCCCTGTTCTTAGTAATTAAATACCTAACAGATCACATAAACAACTTTCAGCCCTACCACAGTTAGTCACAAGCGGTCAAGGGAAATTAAGTAATTTAGCAGAGAAGGAGACTGTAAATATCCCCAACATTAATGACCACTGGTAAAAGGCAGAAGGTTCTGCAGCTATCGATAGATGAATAATCTCCCCTGATCAACTCTCACAGAAGTTATTTTTCTCCTGATTCAATAACAAGGAATACATGAATGCACTGAATTCAGAAAGCAACACCCGTCCTGACATTTTAGCTGTAGTGCTGAGTGTTATTGATCTAGGACCTGCTATGCCCTGAGTTAATCTGTTGCAGTCACATCTGTAACAATGACATCCATTCAACAATGTGGAAAATTCTCTATTATACTGCCTTCAGTCATCAAGGAACAAAGGGTTGTAGTTGTCTCTGAGCATCAGTAATACTTTGCTTTCTCAACCTTGCTTAGCCTACCTTTGACCAGAAGTACGCATATCCACATCTCAGAATCGCCTTAGTTCGTGCATGGAGCAGTCTGCGTCCGTTTGTACGAAAATCTGGACCACATTCATTCATCTGCTGATAGGTAAGAATATAATAAATAGGGTTTATATGGGAATAAAAATGGGCTAATTTATCTTTAGACATACGGGCTCTATGCACTGCTTTAAGTTGTATTATTGTATGTTTAGCACATATAGAGGAAGTACTGACTAATAGAAAAATTTTATCCCATTTCTCTATAGGTAGGCAAAGTTGAAGTTCCCTTTCCCATTCATTTTTAATTTTATCAGATATAGCTGGCTGTAATTTCATAATTATATCATAGATGGATGCTATTAATCCCCTCTGAAGAGAATTTAAACCTAAAATTTTATCGATGATATCAGTAGGGTATGAGGTCAGAAAGGTAGGCAACATAGTATTTAAAAAATTTCTTATTTGTATATAGCTAAAAAAATGGGATCTAGGTAAATCAAATTTCTTAGATAACTGTTCAATAGACATGAAACAGTTATCCAGAAATAAGTCACGAAAACATGTTATACCTTTCGTTTTCCATATCAAAAAGACTTGGTCCATAACCGAGGGTTGAAAAAAAAATTAGATACAGGTTTCCCCCGCCATCCGAAGGTAGAGTGTTCCTATGAAACGATTCGTAAGCCGAAATGTCGTAAAGCGAAGAAGCAATTACCATTTATTAATATGGGAAAATTTTGTGAGCGTTTGCAGACCCAAAAATAAATCAAATCATGCCAAATAACACATAAAACCTAAAATAACAGTAACATAAAGTAAAAGCAGGAATGATATGAGAAATACACAGCCTATATAAAGTAGAAATACTTTTCCACAATCATTACTGCACTGTTCTCCGTAACGAAAATCTCACGCAAGCGCCGTCGGCAGAAAATCTCACACAAGCGCTGTTGGCAAAAACACGGCGCAAGCGCTCTCCAGTAACCTTTAAGCTATGAAGCTGCCAAATCATACCAAATAACATGTAAAAAATACACAGCCTATATAAAGTGGAAATAATGTATGTACAGTGTAGCATCACTTACCGGAATTGGTTCAGTGCCGAGCACACTGATGATGGTGTGTTAGACTGAGTCGTCGCAGGTTGGGGTGGTGCAGTGGCCCCACCCTCCAGGCCGCCGACAGATACCGAACCGCAAAGCATGCAGGGGTACAGCGGTACCCGGGAGGCACACAGCACATCATTACGAAAAAAGCCGAAATAAAGAAGCTAATTAATTAGGTGCTGCCTGACATGTAATTGTCGGCCCAGATCAGAGGCGATTGCCGATTGCGTCGTCTCTGATCTGGGCTGACAATTACGTGTGGGCGGCACTTAATTAAATAACGTGTTTATTTCGGCTTTTTCCTTAAAGATGTGCTGTGTGTCTCCCGGCTACCGCTGCATTCTCTGCGAATCACGGGGTGGTGGGACACGGGGGTGTCATCTCATCGTCAATCAGGGCAGGCAGCTCATCTTCTCCTATGTCTGCCTGCCTCGATGTCGAAGGTCGAGATTCATCGCCTGCTGTGGCTGATGTGGAAGGCTTGCTTGACTGCTGAGCCTCGCGCATTTTTCTATCACACAGTTCTTTGTAAGCACTCAAACCATCCTGCAAATATCCCCTAAACCTATGTACCCTTTCAAAATTAAAGTCGTACTTTATCATTGCAACGAAAATCTCACGCAGTTGCTTCACGTTCAGTTCTTGGACGACTTCACTTTTCGTCCGTTCGCTACTGCATTCGGTTTCAATTGTTATCCTTTCCTCTTCCAATTGCATCAGCTCTTCATCCATCAGTTCTTGGTCATGGGATGCCAAAACCTCTTCAACATCATGTTCGTCAGCTTCCACAAGCCAAACTCACTTAGTCCTTACTTCGTTCACCACGATTGAAACGCTTAATTATGTCTAGTTTTACGCTAAGTGTAATACCCTTACGAGCTCTTTTAGGCTTTTCCAATACCTTAGAACTCATCTTGCAAGCGACTGCTCACAGGTATGTGTTTAAACAATGCCGGCTAGAACGCAGTTCCGAACCCAGGGGAGAGCGGCTGCTCAGGGTGCGCGCTGCCTTCTATCGTGTGCTGATTTTTTTCACGCGCTGCTTTTTTTTCATAACAGTGAAAACACCTTCTGAAAGTGAAAACAGGGTACTAATGTAGGTCTTTCGTAACAGTGAGGTTTCGTAAAGTGAACGTTCGAAAAGCAGGGGGGACACCTGTATAATAGGGCTTGATAATATAAATTTGTTCAAACCAAAAAATTTACGAAATTGAAGCCATATTCGCAATGTATGTTTAACTATTGGATTAACCCTATTTGTTACAGATGTCACTCTGAGGTGGCTTCTTTAACTCATATGTTTTGGTCCAGTCCTCTTTTGGAAAAATATTGGAAAGATATTTTTGATGTTATCTCAACAGTTCTATGTTTTGACTTACAACCCCATCCTATTACAGCAATTTTTGGATTGCTAATGGTAGAACATAGATCTTTGACTTCTTCAGCCTGTCGGATGATTGCATTTGTTACTTTAATGGCCAGAAGATCTATTATATTGAACTGGAAGGAAACCAATCCTCCTACTACATTCCAATGGTTTTCCCAAACTATATTATGTTTAAATTTAGAAAAAATTAGAAGTGATATTTCTGATCCTTCGGTTTAATTTGAAGAAACTTGGAAACCATTTATTCAACATTTTCATATGATGTAATTTGACCTTTCCGAATCCTTCTTATTAACTTAAAATATATGAATAGAGGAGCGGAGTTGACGACATTACTGAATGAGTTTGATTTAAGATATTGGTCTAGCCCTGTTTTGTTCAGTTTGCTTTTTTGGGTTTAGTATTTAGTTCTTTTTTTTTGGCGAGGGGGAGGGTTTCTTTATTTTTTTTTCTTTTTATTTCTTTTTTTCCTTATGATTAATTACATCATGAGTTTGGAGGTCTATTATACCTGTGTTATCTGAAATCTTTTCTGTATATGTTTTTTAACAATAAGATTATTCTAAACTCTTTTGTATTTTGTTTATATTCTTTGTTATTTTGTTTATAATTTTGGAAAAATTAATAAAAAATTTAAAAAGAAAGAATATAATAAATAGGAACAGAAGTAGACCATCTGGCCCTTCTAGTCTGCTCTGTCATTTAGTAAGATCATGGCTGATCTGGCCATGGACTCAAATCCATCTACCTGCTTTTTCTCGATAAGCCTTAATTCCTATCTAACATATTCCTTTCATAATTTTATATGCTTCTATAAGATCCCTCTCATTCTTCTGAATTCCAGTTGACAGGGTCACAGAGGACTCACTGCCTTCAAAGATAAACCACCATCATCACCAGAATCAACCTGGTGAACCTCCTCTGCACCACCTCCAAAACTAGTATATCTTTCCTCAAGCAAAGAGACCAGAGCAGCATGCAATATTCTTCATGAAGACTCACCAGCAATTTATACAGGTACAGCATAACCACCCTGTCTTGAAATTCAATCCTTCAACCAACAAAGGCCAACATTCCATTTGCCTTCCTCATAACCTTACACCTGCAAACCAACCTTTTGTGATTCATGCATAAACACTTCGAATTCTCTTCGCAAAACAAAGTATCTTTCACTGTTTAAATAATAATCTGATCTTCTAATTTTCCTTCCAAAGTGGGTGACCTTGCATTTGCCAACATTGTACTCCATCTGTTAGATCCTTGCCCACTTACTTAACTTATCTCTACTTTTCTCCAGGCTCTTTGCAGATACAGAATCAATGACATTGGTAACCTGCAGATGCTAGAACATATCCAAATTTGAGTCAATTTCCCTTTTATATTTATTACGTCCTCAAATCCGCCATGATGAATATCCTGGTAATCAGCATTGATCTAATTATTAACTGGACCAACACAAAGATGTAGCAATAAGAAAAGGTCAAAGGCTGAGTATTGTGTGCCAGAAACGCACCTTCAGACTCTTTTTGCCAGAGGACGAAGGTTGTGTATTAATCTATGTTCTGCAAAGTATTAAATTCATTGGGATTTGATGGAGTTGAATGTACGTTTTGTCACCCTGCAATCTTATCCTCCAATCTCTTTGAATTATGGAGGACAGCATGTGTATAACTGTCTCTCTCCAGCAGATTTCATCATGATCATCATGACTCCAGTGTTTCTACCATCTTTTAATGTTTCTTAATTGTACATATGATTTTTTTGTGTTCTATCGCTGAGCAGCAGTGAAAAATCTGATTGGCCTATCAGAGTTCTCTTTGGGAACTAGTTGACTTGATCAGCATTTCTCATCTGGCTATTGTTCATGATTGCACTTAATAAAAAAAAACTCAAGTCATGTAGGTATTATCTCTTTATGTTGTGGGTTATGGACATGGGAACATATTTGAGAATCAGAAGTTGGAATCACATGCCAGAAAATGACACTCGGCTTACCGGAACCTGGCTTTCATACAGGAATTCCCAAGCCTGCATTCTCTGTTACCTAGAAGGTTTAGAGCCACAGGTGTGTGGGTGCTATCCACTGTCTGAATTTCCTTCCTTTGGCACGATACAAGGACCTGATCCTATGGTATGATTTCTCTATTGTCATTGGTAAAAATCTTTGGAGAGTAACAGTTTGTGAAGGTGAAGAATTGAATTTCATCTTTAAATTATTGATTATTATTGCATGAAGACTGGCAACAAATCATTAGTCAGCCCATCCAGTGTAATCATTGTCACAGGGTCAAAATCTTGAAACTCCACACAATGTGCAGAGGAAGTGCTTTCACCACAAAAGCATAGCACATAATCACTCAGGGCTGAAAATGTACTTTATCATGCGAGTTTGTAACCACATCCCCTTCTTAAGCACCCTAATTTCCTATTGATGTAAAATTGAAAAAGAAAATCTCACTCCAGCTGTGGAACTAGTTTGTAAGGGCTCTATTTCCGAAAGTGTTTACACTTGATAAGTTGCACATGCAACTCAGAAGTGAAGGCTTGATTGTGCTGTGTGACATGTATTGTTACATTAGCACGACTCACATTTTGCCAAAAAACATCCTCCTTAATATAACTTAATTTAAAAATGCAGTCTGATTAAATTTCAGTTTTAACAGCCATTAAAGCTCCAAATATTTTGACCAAAATTAAGACAAAGGATCAATGTCTTCTTCTTAAGCCCATCACACCTTCTGGGGCACAGGCCATTGACAGCAGCTAAGCAGAGTCTCAGTTCTGGGCCAGTCTTTCAAGTTTTCCCTACGTGTAGCCCACCTTTGAAGGTCCTTCCTTTCCCAAGGATTAGGTCTTTGGAGCTTTTATTAGTGTTTCTGTAGCTCTGGGTTATAATGAGATAGAGTTGCTAGCCCCATGCCCAACCCTCCACCTTTCAAGGCTGGGCTTGGGACAGCCCAAGGCAGAGTTAAAGGGCTAACTTACTTGAAGGTAAAATAAACAACCTCCAAGAGGATCACAACCTTGTTGTGGTTTGGAGGTTTGCGTGCCTCAATGACTGAGAGAGCTGTGCTGGCTGGAATCAGGGTTTTATTCCTTGGCTTTTAGTAGGGTCACCCATGCCAAACAGGTCAAAGGGTGCAGACCAGACTAAGAGTGGTCCACTGGTCCTCCAGGTTCAGGGGTTCAGCTCAGGGCTAACAACTCTGACTGTCAAACAAACCTGATAGAGAAACAGCAATGGTGAATCCTCCCACATCCATGTACGATGATATTCCTGTGACTCCACGCAGTACTTGCACGGCTGACAGTAGTGAAATCCAGGAGGAAGCTACTGGCATGATGAAGGAAGCTCTGAATACCACCAACACCAAGACCAACACTGGTAAGCTAGCACAAATAACTGCAAAAATGTGTTGTTTCAGCCTACATATACCAAAGACAACTTGGCACTGTACTGTAGAGGCAGGAATAAGACCCCTGAACCACACCTGGGGCACAATAGAGAAGATGGCCAAGGACACACAGAGATGGAGGACCTTCACTGCTGCCCTTAATACCAGCAGGAGAAGGGGCACTGAGAGAAAATAAACAAATACATCTTTAGAAAGAACTCAGATGGTCACTTACAAAACTTCACTATGGTGGAAGATTTTTTTTCTCTGCAGGAAGATGGGAACTAGAGTGCTAGAACAGATAGTAGAGTGATTGTGGAGGAAGATGTTACTAAGACCAGAGACAAGGTCAGGAAGTAAAAGATAAGCACGGTGGGACGAATGCTCTGAGTTGTATATATTTCAAAGTAAGATGTATCATTGGAAAGGGAGATGAGCTCAGGGCATGGATCAACACCTGGAATTATGATATTGTAGCCATTAGTAAGACTTGGTTGCAGGAGGGGCTGGACTGGCAGCTCAATATTCCATGGTACCATTGTTTTAGATGTGATAGAGCAGGAGAGATTAATGGGGGAGGGGTGGCATTACTAGTCAGAGAAAATGTCATGGCAGTTCCTAGTCAGAACAGACAGAATCTCATTTACTGAGGCTTTATGGATGGAATAGAGCAATAAGAAAGGTACAACCACGTTATTGGGGCTATATTATAGACCACTCAATAATCCACAGGATTTAGAGGAACAAATTTGTAGAGGTCGCAGGCTTGTTGCAGGAAACATAAAAGTTGTAATAGGAGGTGATTTTAAATTTCCATGTATTGACTGGGACTCCTATACTGTAAAAAGGCCAGATGGGATAGAGTTTGTCAAATGTGTTTAGGAAAGTTTTCTTAATCAGTATATAGAAGTCCCAATGAAAGAGTGTGCAATACTTGATCTGTTTTAGGGATTGAGACAGGATAGGTGACAGAAGTTTGTGTAGGGGAACATTTTGCATCTAGTGGTCATGATGTCAGTATTTTCAAGGCAACTGTGGAAAAGGATATGTCTGGTCCTAGAGTTGAGATTCTAAATTGACTGGCCAGTTTTGATGTTATCAGAAAGGACCTGGCAAGTGTGGATTGGGACAGGTTATTTTCTGGCAAAGGTGTACTTGGAAAGTGGGAGGCCTTCAAAAGTGAAATTTTGAGAGTTCAATGCATGTATGTGTCTGTCAGAATAAAAGGCAAGGATAAAAGATTTAGGGGTCCTTGGTTTTCAAGAGATATTGAGGCCCTGGTTAAAGAAGGAAGAAGGTGAAGCATAGCAGGTTTAGGCAGGGAAAAACAAATGAGGTACTTGAGTATAAGAAATGCAAGAGAACACTTAGAAAGAAATCAGGAGGGCTAAAAGAAGGCATGAGGTTTCTTTAGCAGACCAAACGAAGAAGAATCCTAAGGGCTTCTACATATACTGTATGTTAAGAGCAAAATGATGGCAAGGGACAAAGTTGGTCCTCTGGAAGAGTGGAGTCAAAAGAGATGGGGGGATATCTTAAGTGGGTCGTATTTACTCAAGAGATGGACACAGAGTCTATAGATGTGAGGCAAAGTAGCAGCGAGGTCACGGACCCTAAACAAATTACAAAGGAGGTGGTGGTTGCTGTCTTGAGGAAAATAGGGTGGATAAGTCCCCAGAGCCTGATAAGGTGTTCCCTTGGATTAGTACAGAAATTGCAGGGGCCCTAGCAGAGATAATTAAAATGTCCTTAGCCACAGGTTAGTTGTCTGAGATTGGAGGATAGCTAATGTTGTTCAACTGTTTAAGAAAAATTTGAAGAATAAAGCAGGAAATTGTAGGCCTGTGAGCTTGATATCAGCAATTGGAAAGTTATTCTAATAAACTGGATATATGAGTATTTGGACAGATAGGGTTTGACTAAGGATAGTCAGCATGGCTTTGTGCTTTGTAAGTCATATCTACCAAGCTTACAGAGATTTTTGCGGACGTTACCAGAAAAGTTGAAGGCAAATCAGTGGATGTTATACACTTGGACTTCAGCAAGGCATTTGACAAGGTCCCCCAAGAAGGTTCAGTTGCTTAGCATTTAAGGTGGGGTAGTAAATTGGATTTTTACATCAGCTTTGCGAGAGAAGCCAGAGATTGGTAGTGGGTTCCTCTGATTGGAGCCTTATAGCTACTGGAGTGTTGCAGGGATCAGTTCTGGGTCTGTTATTGTTTGTCATCTATATTAATGATCTGGATGATAACGTGGTTAACTGGATCAGCAAATTTGCAGATTACACCAAGATTGGGAAAGTAGTGGACAGCAAGGAATACTATCAAAGCTTGCTGCTGGATCTGGACCAGCTGGAAAGATGGCTAAAAAAAGTGACAGATGGAATTTGCAGATAAGTATGAGATGTTGCACTTTGGGAGGACCAACCAGAGCAGGTCTTACAGATGAATGGTTGGGCACTGAGGAATGCAGTAGAACAAGGTGATCTGGGAATTCAGGTCCATAATTCATTGAAAGTGGCATCACGGGTAGATCGGATTGTTAAGAAAACTTTTGGCATCTTGGCCTCATAGATCAAAGTATATAGTACAGGGTTGGGATGTTGAAGTAGTATAAGACATTGGTGAGGCCTAACTTGGAGTATTGTATGCAGTCTTTGGTCGCCTACAGGAATGCTGCATGTAAGATTGAAAGAGTACAGAGAAAATTTACAAGGATGTTGCCAGGACTGGAGGACCTGAGTTATAAGGAAAGATTGAACAGGTTAGGACTTTATTCCTAAGAAAGTAGAAAATTGAGGAAAGATTTGGTAGAGGTATACAGAATTTTGAGGAGATAGTCAGGGTAAATGCAAGTAGGCTATTTCCACTGAGATTGGGTGAGACTACAACTAAAGGTCATGGGTTAAGGGTGAAAGGTGAAATGTCTAAGTGGAACATGATGAGAAACCTCTTTAATCAGAGAATGCTGAGAGGATGGGGCAAGCTGCTAGTGCAAGTGGTAAATGCAATTTCATTTTCAATGCTAAAGAGAAGTTTGAATAAGTACATGGATTGAAGAGGTATGGAGGGTTATGATCTGTGTGCCGGCCAAGGCCAATGGGATTAGGCAGTTCAAATGGTTTGGAGTGGATGGCTGAAAGGCCTGTCTTTGGTGCTGGAATCTAGGATCCACTGGGGGTTGAGGCTGGCTGGTTCGCTTGGTGAACCGGAACTGGGGATGTGAGCTGGTTTTAAATGGGCTTGGGCTACAGGTGATAAGGTGGAAATGAGCAGCTCATGACACCTATTAGTTGGGTGGAGACCAGGAAGATCCTGCATGACCCAATCCAACCACCCCACCGCCCCCCCCCCCAGGACTCGCCCTCGATGATCCAGATGGGTCCAGTGGAACTCCTCGATGAACAATAGCTCCAAGATGCAAGAGGATGGTACCCAAGATCTCGCCTCTGGGCCGTAATCTTCCCAGTCGATCGATCTGGTACGGCAGATCCCGTCCATGGCGATGTGAATCTGTCAACCAGCCAACTGTGTACACTGGACCACCTTCCACCATCTGGTGCAGGCTCAGGTGGGCTGAGTTGGACATGGACAATTGGCTTGAGACAGGACACGTAGAAGATAGGTTTGGTCTTTAGGGACCGTAGTAGCTGGAGATGGTAAATAACTGGATTGATGCGATGGGTGAGCCTGAAGGGACAAAAGCGATGGAATTAGAGGCTGTAGGAGTTCGTGTGCAGGGGAATATCTCTGGTGGACAGCTAGACATGGTCCCCAGGCTGGAATAGTCTGGATGGGTGTTGCTGGATGTTGGCCTGGCAGCAGAGGGTGTGGTTGACAGATAGGATGGCTCTCTGTGCCCCTTTCCAAGCATTCTGGCAGCCGTCAACCTTGGCTCTGGCTGACAGGACCTCCACAGAGAACAATGGGGTTTGGTAGGCATGGATCACTTAAAAGGGTGACATACCAATGGCAGAGGAGGTAGGTAGACGGTGGGACAGCTCAGCTCAGAATGGATACTTCTTTCATATGGAAGGGTAAGAGGCAGCAAAGCATCACAAAAACTTCTCCACTTGTTGATTGACCCTTTCTGACTGACTGTTGGTCTGCCGATGATAGCCAGAGGACAAACTCACTGAGGTGCGGAGAAGGGAACAGAAGGCTCACCAGAAGTAGGAGACGAATTGTGGATCCCAGTCCGAAACAATGTTGGAGAACTAGGGCCGCCATCCCAACAGCTGACAGAAGTTTGGGGAGGGCAATGAAGCGGGCCACCTTGGAGAATTGGTCCACCACTGTCAATCAAAATGGCCCCAGCTGAAGGTGGTGAACTCATGATGTCCAG
Source organism: Mobula hypostoma (assembly GCF_963921235.1). Taxonomy (NCBI): domain Eukaryota; kingdom Metazoa; phylum Chordata; class Chondrichthyes; order Myliobatiformes; family Myliobatidae; genus Mobula; species Mobula hypostoma. The sequence continues at coordinate 44,249,965 of NC_086103.1, read as the reverse complement.
TAGGGACTGAAGGAATCCGGAGGACTGCTTGTTGGAGGAATTGAACTGGGCACACTGAAGGCAGGCAGCAGTGAACTGCAATCATGGTGGGCTACCAGAAATGGTGCTTCAGCAAATCCAGAGTTTGTCAGGTGTCTGACTGGCTGGAGAGGGATAAGGAATAGGCCTACTGGAGTGCCTCAGAGTGCATGGTCGCTGGCAAATACATGTAATTGTCAGTTGTGTCAGCCAGAGTAGGCTTGTGCTGTAGGACCTTGGGGTTCTGGTTCTCAAGGTCCCAGATGATCGGGCTGAGTATCTGTGAGCATGGAATAATGGGCTAAGAGTTAATTTCCATTTCAACTGGGTTGAACTGTTGGGACAGGACATCCATCTTAGTGTTCTTGGAGCCAAGTTGGCAGGAGATGGTGAAATTGATTTGCTCAAAGAAGACAGCCCAGCAGGCCTGACTTGGGTTGAACTGGTGGGTCTACTGTGTAGATACAAGGTTCTCATAGTCAGTCCAAATCAGGAGGATCTTAGTGTTTTCCATCTGCCAATAACTCCATTCCTCTAAGGCCCATTTAATGGTGAGTACCTCCCCATCTCATACTCTGTAAGGGAACTGTGCAGAATTAAACTTGCATAAGAAGAAGGTACAAGAGTGTGTCTTCCTGTCTGGCCCTCGCTGGGACAGGATGGCCCTGATGCCCATGACAGATGCATCCACCTCTACCACAAAAGAGGGGCAGAGAATGAGAACTCTGGTGAAATATCTCAATCTCTTTGAAAGCTTGATCCATGGCAACAGACCAGGGTATTTGTGACATAGGTGACTTGGTAAGGGAGGTGAGAGGAGCAGTGATTTGGCTGTAGTTTCTGATGAAATGGTGGTAGAAGATGGAGAAGCCCAATTAGTGTTGTAGCTGTTTGAGGAGAGCAGTTGGTACCATTCAATGGTGGCATGCACTTCCACTGGGTCCATGGTTATGCCTTGGGGTGAAAGGACGTAACCCAACAAGGAAATGACTTGGGTGAGGAACTGGAAATTCTGTAACTTGCAGTACAGATGGTTTGTGGAGACACTGAAGAACTGAAAGCACATAACAGATGTGGCTTTTGGGAATGCTTGGAGAAGATCAGGATGCTGTTGAGGTAGACGAACACATACCTGTTTGGCATGTCTTGGAGGATCTCATTATTGAAGGCTAAGACCATGGCAGAACTATTGGAAAGTCTGAAAGGCATCACCAAGTACGTATTTGTAGCGGCCAGCAGGTGTTATGAACACCGTCTTCCACTCATCCCCTGGTGGATGCAGATCAGTTTGCATGTGCTACATGGATCCAGTTTGCTGAAGATCTGGGCCCCACGGATTGTTTCAAATGTGCTATCTACCACGAGGAAAGGATAACGGTTCTTAATGGGTGTGGTGCTGAGTCTGTTGAAGTTCTGTAGGGATGACGAACCCTCACTTTTCTTTTTGACAAAGAGGGTCCCCGCTCCAGCTGGGGACTGAGATGGTCAAATGAAGCTATGCTGTAGCGCCTCGGCGACGTAGTCATTGATGGTATGGGCCTCAGGAAAGAGAAATGGAGATCAGTCGACCTCAAGAAGGGGTGCTGCCTGGAAAGAGGTCTCTATCGAGCTGTGTGGTCTGTAAGGTGGCAGGGTGCTGGCTTTCATTTTATTGAAGTCAATGACTAAGTCCTGGTGTTCCTGCAGGAGTTTGGTGAGGTCAAGGGTTTCCTCCCAGCTCCATGGATTTACAGGGTGCAGTCAACCCAGGCTGCAGGCAGGTGGATCCCTAACTCACTTTGAGCTGGGTGATTGAGGAACGTGAGGGTCATGAATGGAGAGCCAACGGTAACCACAAGACGAGAGCTGTGCTGGGTGAGTCGATTAGGAGGGATTGGACGGAATCGCAGTACTCTCCAATGCTTATGTGCACACATATGCCCGTGAATGGTGGTGATGCAGATGGAGTGAGCAGTAGATTCAGCTGAGAGTCACAACAGTATGTGCAGAGTTCGGTCCAGAAAGTTGTCTGTTGCACTGGAATCCACCAGAGCCTCCTGTGCACGCAGAGCACTCAGGGTGCGGAGGAGAACTGATGGTGACGCTGGAACAAGGAGCCAGGAGTGGCTTCAAGACAGAAGGCCCCTCATCATTGCCTGGTGGTGCCATACTCCGTCACAAGGGTTCTGCGTTCCATGGTGTAATTCAGCACAGAGCGTGAGTCTCGATGCAGGCAAAGTATCTGATATGTTGTCTCCCTTCCACTTCCCAGGTGGTCAAAAACTTGCTGCATTTTGGAGATAGTGATCACAATTCTATCTCCTTTACTGCAGCATTGGAGAGGGATAGGAACAGACAAGTTAGGAAAGCATTTAATTGGAGTAAGGGGAACTATGAAGCAATCAGGCAGGAACTTGGAAGCATAAATTGGGAACTGATGTTCTCAGGGAAATGTTTGGCAGAAATGTGGCAAACGTTCAGGGGATATTTGCATGGTGTTCTGCATGAGTATGTTCAAATGAAACAGGGAAAGTATGGTAGGGTACAGGAACCATGGCGTACAAAGGCTGTTGAAAATCTAGTCAGGAAGAAAAGGAAAACTAATGAAAGGTTCAAAAAACTAGGTAATGATAGAGATCTAGAAGATTATAAAGCTAGCTAGAATGAAATTAGGAGAGTCAGGAGGGGCCATGAGAAGGCTTTGGGGAGCAGGATTAAGGAAAACCCCAAGGCATTCTACAAGTACGTGAAGAGCAAGAGGATAAGACATCAGAGAATAGGATCAACCAAGTGTGACAGTGGAAAAGTGTGTATGGAACTGGAGGAGATAGCAGAGGTACTTAATGAATACTTTGCTTCAGTATTCACTACAGAAAAGGATATTGGCGATTGTAGGGATGATTTACAGCAGATTGAAAAGCTTGAGCATATAGTCATTAAGAAAGAGGATGTGCTGGAGCTTTTTGGAAAGCATCAAGTTGGATAAGTCTTCAGGACCAAACAAGATGTATCCCAGGCAACTGTGAGAGGCGAGGGAGGAGATTGCTGAGCCTCTGGCAATGATCTTTGCATCATCAGTGGGGCCAGAGAGGTCCCAGAGGATTGGAGGGTTGTAGATTTTGTTCCCTTATTGAAGAAAGGGAGTAGAGATAGCCCAGGAAATTATAGACCAGTGAGTCTTACATTAGTGGTTGGTAAGTTGATGGAGAAGATGCTGAGAGGCAGGAATTATCAACATTTGGAGAAGCATAATATGATTAGAAATAGTCAGCGTGGCTTTGTCAAAGGCAGGTCATATTTTACGAGCCTGAATGAATTTTTTGAGGATGTGACTAAACACATAGATGAAGGTAGAGCAGTACTTGTAGTGTATATGGATTTCAGCAAGGCATTTGATAAGGTACCCAAAGCAAGGTTTATTGAGAAAGTAAGGAGGCATGGGATCCAAGGGGATCTTGCTTTATGGATCCAGAATTGCCTTGCCCACAGAAGGCAAAGCGTGGTTGTAGATGGGTTATATTCTGCATGAAGACCAGTGGTATGCCTTAGGGATCTGTTCTGGGACCCCTTCTCTTTGTGATTTTTATAAATGTCCTGCAGAAGGAAGTGGAGGGATGGGTTAGTAAATTTGCTAATGACACAAAGGTTGGGGGTGTATGGATAGTGTGGAGGGCTGTCAGAGGTTACAGCGGGACATGGATAGGATGCAAAACTGGGCTGAGAAGTGGCAGATGGAGTTCAACCCAGATAAGTGTGAGGTGGTTCATTTTGGTAGGTCAAATATGATGGCAGAATATAGTATTAGTGGTAAGACTCTTGGCAGTGTGAACGATCAGAGGGATCTTGGGGTCCGAGTCCATAGGACACACAAAGCCGCTGTGCAGGTGGACTCTGTGGCTAAGAACGCATATGGTGCTTTGGCCTTCATCAACCGTGGGATTGAGTTTAAGAACTGAGAGGTAATGTTGCAGCTATATAGGACCCTGGTCAGACCCCACTTGGAGTACTGTACTCAGTTCTGGTCGCCTCATTACAGGAAGAACATCGAAACTATAGAATGGGTGCAGAGGAGATTTACAAGGATGTTGCCTGAATTGGGGACCATGCCTTTTGAGAATAGGTTGAGTGAACTTGGCCTTTTCTCCTTGGACCGGCAGAGGATGAGAGGTGACCTGATAGAGGTGTATAAGATGATGAGAGGCATTGATTGTGTGGATGGTAAGAGGCTTTTTCCCAGGGCTGGAACGGCTAACATGAGAGGGCATGGTTTGAAGGTGCTTGGAAGTAGGTACAGAGGAAATATCAGGGGTAAGTTTTTACGTAGAGAGTGGTGAGTGCGTAGAATGTGTTTCCAGCGATGGTGGCGGAGGTAGATACAATAGGCTCTTTTAAGAGACTCCTGGATAGGTACATGGAGATTAGAAAATGAGAGGGCTATGGGTAACCCTAGGTAATTTCCCATGTTTGGCACAACATTGTGGGCCGAAGGGCCTGTATTGTGCTGCAGGTTTTTTCCATGTTTTTATGTTTCTATCTCAACAGTGAAATGTTTATGAAAATCCAGTGAAAGTGGTAGTCTTATTGACTCAGTTAGCGGCATCCCAGGTCAGAGTTCACTCAGTCAAAAGAGAGATGAGCAATGCACTCTTGGCTTGGTCTGTTGAAACCAGAGACGTCTGGATTTTGAAGTGTAAGGTGCACTGGGACAGGAAGTTGCGACATTGGGTTGGGGATCTGTTGAAGTGTTTGGGCACTGGAAACTGGGGCTCAGTGGAAGGCGGTTGACTCGTGCCAGGTCCCTGTATTGAGATGCAGAGCTGGACGAGGGTAGCGAGCAGATGGCCAGTGGTTTCCTGCTGCTTCTGGATCGTGCACTCATGTTGACAGATGACTTCCTTTCAGCGAGCAAATTCTGCTGGGTCAATCATTGGTTCACTCATTCTGTCAGGAACTGTAGAGAAAGCTTGACCCAAACACAGAGCAGCAGAGATGATGAAGGGGTGAGTGGTAACTGTACTGCCTTCACTGAGGTGTTGCAACACCAGCTGGACAGTCAGCCAAACTCTATTCAAAAGGGACACGAGGGTCAGGATACAGCATCTGAGCTCCGTGGGCTTGCTGCAGACTCAGAGTCATGATATAGTGAATAAGGAGTGAAATGGAAAAACAACAAAATACAATGCAATTACTGCATTGTTCCATTCACACAAGTACATATGCATAGGTAGGTAAAAACTGAGTTAAGTTTCCTGTGGGTAGGTAGTAAAGGATTCTGACAGGTAAGAACTACAGGTAAGTAATACGGTGTAAACCATTAATATCTAGGTTTCTGTCTAATCAACACAAAAATTACATTTTATTTCAGAAAATCTTATTGATACCTTTAGATTAATGTCTAAACAATATAACATCAACTTACAGGCAATACTTCTACTGGGGAAACAACAGGATGGCTTTAGATAGAAACTTCTTTATCTCCTGACATAAACATCTGGCCTTCTGCCAGCCAAAATGCTTTCCTACTTCCTATTTCCTGACTGCACAGGAAGTGACCTGATGCAGCTCTTCTCAAAATAAAAACTGAATGTGCTTAATCACATAGAAAAACATAAATCAATTGCCCCAAGGGCAGAACAATAACTTTAATTATAAACTGCAAAATAACAAGCCACAAGGGGCCATGGAAGGAGAAGAAACACTTAACACATCATGGCCACAAGGTAACAGAAGGCTGGAAGCAACCAGTTGAGGCTGACTCGTTCAATGAGTGAGAGCTGGGTTTAAATGAACTGCAGAAAATGAGTTAGAAACAAATGGCGGGTTATTCCTATTAGCTGGATGGAAGCTGGGAGGACCCTGCATCTACAGGCCTGACATCTTCTGAGTGTACACAACTAACTCCTGTTTCCTTATCCTTTAATGGATTTTTATTTTTGATTAATAAATAGACATAGAGCCAGGTAATCTATATTATACAGATGGCTAATTGATTCTTGTTCAAAACTCACTGCACTAAATTGAATAAATAGCTACGGGTAAAATGCTTAATTATCTACTGGTTGAAGGAAAGTCTTCAGTGATTGGATGTCAATGAAATCTATTGTTAAAGAAATTCTATTTTTCAACGATGTATATAAATCAATTTGCAAAACAATGATTGTCAGCAATATGAAAGGAACAATATGGCTTTTTGAAATCTAAACAAAATTATTCTGCAATTTCATTTTGATAAATGCCTTTTTTATTCAATATATACTTATGTTCTCTAGGTTTCGTATGTGATTTAGAACTTAACATAATTTAGCAAGAGATAGGGAAGATGATTTGATCCATAAAAAGCCTTCTTTGGAAGGCAAACTGAGAAAGCCAGATGTTTCACCGAGTCTGCAATCCTATTACCATTCAAATTCGCCAGTTTCATCCTATTTCAACCCTATTACTGAGGGTGAGAATAACCTTCATTGCTTGTACTGTTATAAAACTTTCTACAAGAATTGTGTGTCCTCAATTAAGGCTTTCATATTTGTACTGGGGGAAAATGTATCAAACCAAAAGTCTTGGTTTACAAACTTATTCCAGGATAGTTGTTTCACAGTGAGGAGAAATGGACATAACTCACTACTGATTTGTTTACTTTTTGTTTATTGGTGCATTGGTTTAAAAAGAAAACATGCTATTACTTTTGAACATAGATTGAATTACATTGTTTCTTCCCTCTGGAATGTGTAATAAAATTTTGATTAAACATTGAAGCTTTTATAACAGTTAAAGCTCATCTTGATTTCCCTAGTTCTGAGTACATTTAATTTTCTTCTCTTCCTTTAGTCAGGAAAAAAAAGAGCCAATTCTAAGCCATTTTCAAATATCCTTTCTATCCTTTGGGATCATAGAGGTTCCCAAACCTTTGAGACTTTCTTCTCTTGGTACCAAAAACCTCTAGTACATGATATATTTAATAAATCAGCTTGTGACCTTTGTCAGCGTTATTTGTTTGGAAGCCACTCGTAATTCCTCTAACAGTCAAATTTTACAGAACACTTAATCAGCATATTATTGAATAAATAATATACAGTGGATTCCATTTAATCGGGACTAGTACTTTTTGCCTAATTAAATGGCTGCCTCAATTAGCTGAAGTTTCATGGAAATAGTTAAAAATGTATAAGGAAGACAAACTACTGTTTAACTGAGTAATAAATTATATATTTAAATGAAATAAAAAATAAATTAGATCACTATCAATACTACTACAATACTAAAAACTGTGTATTTGTTTCTAGTCGTTGGTTTGGTGGTTGTCCACTGTATCTGACGACGACAGGACACCTGTGTGGGAGAGTTTTAAAGTGGAAAAGTCATTGCACAAGTGTAGTCCACGCTCTTGAACTCGGTTGTGCAGCTTGAACGGTATAAAGGTCATCTCAAATGGGAACTTCGTAGTTGACTGAGAGTTCTGTGCCTCAACATGCCCTTCGCTTTCCACAGAGCACTACAGAGCCACCTTTCTGGTCACTGCGTCTCTCTGTAGATCTTATGTGGCCCTGTCTGCCGGAGCTGACTTTCGATGCAAGGACAGGGTTGTCCCTATCTCTCCAGTGTACAGGTCTTGCCAGCTTACCTCACCAGGTTTAGCCTGCCTATCAAAGTGGTGTACCAGGGTGTGCCTGCTGTCACATGCAAAGAGCACCTTGGAGCCATATGTGAGAGCTGAGTGTATGCTGCTGTGTTCTTTTGATTGACTGTAAATGAACAAGATCAGCAAAGACACCTAGTGTGGTTAATGGACTGCCTTAATACAATAGTATCATCAACAATAGCATCACCCAAGTCTTCATTTTCACTGTAACATTCAAGATGCTTGCCAATGCCTTCTAATTCTTCCTAGTTCCTAACTTGTTGAAGTAGTGAGATTAGCTCATTTTCACTCCTGGCCGCTTCTGGTATCTCCAAGCCTGAATGCTTGAAGCCACAGTGCGCAAAACCTTTCTGAATTGTCTTACTTATTTCTTGACAACTATCAATGACAAGATCACTGCTTTTTAAACAGAAGCACACACAGCTGACGCTATTTAAAACTGTCCTCTCTAAGCAGGGTGTCGTCTCTAAAGGCCACCCAGGTGCACATATTTGACACTGGTTAGAAACAGTTCCAAATCTGCACCAATTAAGCAGCATAGAGTCCCAAATAAATGAAGCGTTATCCCAGCTATTTTCTCAATCACTGTTTGTTCTTTAAGAGTTGTCCCAAATAAGCAGCAATTAACTGAAGCCCCAATTGATTGGACTCCACTGTATTTGTTATTTTGTTACTGAAACAAAGCAAATCGAATCAGTGGTAATAAACCTGATTCTGATCAATTATACATGCAAAGACTGTTCGAAAAACAGTGACAAACTTTTCAAGTACAGTATTTAGCTTTCATATAGAAATATGAGTAGTATCATGTTGATGCAATCACAAAGAAAACTGGTCATGGTCCATGCTGGTACTGCAGTCCCGTGCAGGCTGTAAGATTGACCAGATGTCATGTAGGAAGGAATAGTATGTGAGAAATCTGCACTTTGATGAAGAATGTCTTTGAATGTCTGCATATTCAGTTCAACCTCAGTGCAGATCCAATGTTGCCAGTGAGTAACAGGGAGAGTATAACCACAGAATTTAACATGTTGATCTCCTTCGTGAATAAAGAAAGGTGCTGTTACATGAAGGACCATAATATTTATTACTATGTTTTATTTTATTTATTATTATTATTTTTTTTCTCTCTGCTAGATTATGTATTACATTGAACTGCTGCTGCTAAGCTAACAAATTTCATGTCACATGCCGGTGATGACAAACCTGATTCTAATTCTTATCCTGAGTGCATTTCATTCTGTCTTGCTAGAAGAAATCAGGCAGCGCTTCACAACATTTGTGGGCTTCCCCATTGTTCTTTTGCTATGGATTGGCCACAGTATTTTGTAGGAGCTCAGGGTTAATAAGCTAGGTGATGAATAACGGCAATGCCCAACTCTGAAGCTGCATTGTTCATTAGGCATTCATTTTATACCAGTCTTTGTGTCATCTGCAATTGAGTTATCATAACTACACTAAAAATGGCCACTACTTAAAAAAGTAGTGTCTCAAAAAGTAGTACTCAAAAATGTCTGCTGACAACAAACATCATGCCCTTAAAATGCTGCCAAGCTGCTGCTTGTTTCGATAGCAGCTTGGGAAATACTAGGCCTGATCTTCACTTCCACTTTGAGGCAAAAGATATAAAGATATTGCCATTAACCACTCTTAATGATTACATGTACCTTCTGGAGTAGTCTATTCTAAAGATTTTTAAGCCAAATTGCTCTCTTGATTTCACTCTCAACTGCTAAAACTAACCAGCTGAAACGACCTCTAAACAATTTGCTCAGCAGCAATTGAGATTTTCAAAAAGAGTTTGCTTTAGTAACAGTCTAGGAATAATACCCTGTTTCAGTTTCCTTCTGGGCAGTTATTATCTCTTCATACTTGTAGGTATTCCACAGATAAAAACACTGTCCTATTTCTCTAACTTAAACAATCTGGGAAAGGAACAACATATGATCAAGTTAGGTAGATGGATACTTTATTGATCTCAAAGGAAATGACAGTGTCACAGTAGCATTACAAGTGCACAGATATACAAATATTATAAGAAGAGTAAGAAAGAATAAAAAATAAGTTACCTCAAATAGTCTAACAGGAGGGGGTCATCACTTCCCCAGCTATAGGTTGACTCATTATAGAGCCTGATGGTTGAGGGTAAGAGTGACCTCATATAGTGCTCTTAGGAGCAGTGCAATTGTCTTAGGCTATTACAAAAAGTGTGCCTCTGTTCAGCCAAAGTTGCATGCAGAGGGTAAGAAACATCATCCAAAATTGCCAGGATTTTCTGTAGGGTTCTTTGTCTACCACAGCTTTCAGAGTGTTCAGTTGACTCCTATAACCGACCCAACCTTTCTAATCAGTTTATTAAACCCATAGTAATCACCTGTGTTGATGCCATTGCCCCAGCACACCACTGCATAAAAGATTGTATTTGCGACAGCAGACTGGTAGAACATGTGAAGGAGAGGCCAGCGTACTCCAAAGGACCTCAATCTACCCAAGAGGTAGAGGCAACTCTGACCCTTTCTGTACACAGCCTCTGGGTTGGTGTTCCACTCAAGTCTGTCATCCAGGTGCATCTCCAGGTAAATTGTAGGTCCTCACCAAAGCAGTTAGATTTACTTTGGTGATATTGGCTTAATAACCTATACTATATGGCTTTACAAAATATGTTTTTAATTGCTTGGCTTTTCTTTCCATGATGCATTCTTTCTTTATGTTGCTTGAAATCAGAGAAAATAATAGGCTGATCTGAATGGTCTCTGATTTACAAAGTCTGTAGAAATTCATTATGTTAGATATGCAGCTTAATGGTTAAGATGCAAATATAAAGTGAAGAAAGAGAGCAGGGCCAGCTGGTGGCACAATGACATCAGCGCCAGCCTCTGGAACGGAGGTTCCCAGGTTCGAACTCAGTCGGGTCTGCTTCCGAGTACGCTTTCCATCCCTGCCGAGTTGAGTGTCGAGATCGCAATTCGACCTCGTAAAGTAAAGGGGAAAATACTGCGAAATGTCTGTGTGAGGAGTGGCTCACCACACAGTCTCTCTCTCGCTCCGCGCCTTGTAAAGGCATGAAAAAGACATCGTCCTGCCAGCATCGCACACGCACGCACGTATACGCCAAAAAAAAGAAAGAAAGTGTATTCTTCCCAATCTTTCCAATTTCACCAGCTATTTGATGAACATATAACGCAGCCAAATGAATTTCAATGCACTCAAGAATGTATAGCTCTGAAATTTGAATTAAAATGTATACTGTTGGCTCATGTGGCTAATTATTTTTCAGCAGGTGTTTTTCTAGATAATAATCTGTAGAAAAATATATTATCTATAGAAGAATGAGAATTGGTAATCCATTGCAAATTTCTCTAAAACCAGAACATTTTATAACTGCAGTCTAAGCCTTCATGTATTAAACTGTATTTCATAAGCTGATACTCATCATTTATTCTCAACTCCAACCCACAGCTATAACAAGACAAACACTGGCTTATTTTCAAAGCCAATACTTTTAGGGAAGAATTTAATGGGAACCTGTCTATGAATCTCTGACCTTGCTTAAAGTTAACCTGTGGATTGGCAATACTAAAAATTATTTTCGCTAATCTATGTAGGCTCTTAAACTTTTTTGGAAGATGTTTGCCCTTGATCCACACTGTTGAATGTTGCATTGTCAGTTGTGGCTGTCCATGCTTTTGGACATTCAACCTTACTAATTTGACAGAACTTGGTGATGAGTACAATTTATGGCTGAAATTTGCATGTGTAAAGCACTGGAAATGCACTCCAGCTTTCTCCTTGGTCTCTCAGTTCCATATTTATTCTTCTGGAACCACATTCTCATTTCTGCATGCAACATTTACGAATACAAATTCTCAGTGAAAGCTGAGCTGGCACACACAACATGATCTATTTAAACAAGTAGCACCAAACATCAGTTCACCTGAATGACACAATCAACATGACTGCACAATACATCACACTACCATCCAGCTACTTTTTAAATGAAGTCATATTAACCTCAGCTTGGAATTTGTCTGTTTTCTGAAGACCAGCTGTCAATCTGGGCAAGCAGGTAAACCATTGCAAAAGTATTGGATAGATTTCATCTTCCGTGAGTAGTCATCCACCTTACACCAAACCTAATTCTTTGCTTAGGTGACTTCAGCCCACAAGAGCAAGGAAATCCTTTTGCATTTGTACAGGGCCCTGGTGAAACCACACCTGGAGTATTGTGTGCAGTTTTGGTCTCCAGGGTTAAGAAAGGACATCCTGGCTGTGGAGGAGGTGCAGCGTAGGTTCACTAGGTTAATTCCTGGGATGTCCGGACTGTCTTACGCAGAGAGGTTAGAGAGACTGGGCTTGTACATGCTGGAATTAAGGAGATTGAGGGGGGATCTGATTGAGACATATAAGATTATTAAGGGATTGGACAATATGTTAGGCAGGAAATATGTTCCAGATGCTGGGAGAGTCCAGTACCAGAGGGCATGGTTTAAGAATTAAGGGGTAGGTCATTTAGAACAGAGTTGAGGAGGAACTTCTTCTCCCAGAGAGTTGTGGAGGTGTGGAACGCGCTGCCTCAGAAGGCAGTGGAGGCCAATTTTCTGGATGCTTTCAAGAAGGAGCTAGATAGGTATCTTATGGATAGGGGAATCAAGGGTTATGGGGACAAGGCAGGAACCGGGTATCGATAGTAGATGATCAGCCATGATCTCAGAATGACGGTGCAGGCTCGAAGGGCCGAATGGTCTACTTCTGCACCTATCGTCTATTGTCTATATCCCTGTTTTTCTATCTACCTAGTTCATTCGACAGAACAATATAGCCTAGTAGAGAACCATAATAGCTCAATTATCCAGACATTAGATAAAGTTCTAAGGTAAATAACAATACAATTATCATGATTGTTAATTATGCATTGCATTATTACCTATCATATAATATAACAATATAATAATAATCACGATCATTTGATTTTATAATGTCAGCATGAATATTCCTTGGGCAGTTATTTGCATTGAAATGCGGACTGTAATTAGAATGTGAGTGCCCTTGCCAGCCCAGCTATAATATCATCAAAAGAGGCAAAGCAGTTGAGTGAAAGGAGAGTTTGGAAGCATGTAAGATTAGATTAGATTATGAGGACATGCAGTCCTCTTTTATTGTCATTTAGTAATGCATGCATTAAGAAATGATACAATGTTCCTCCAGTACGATATCACAGAAACGCAAGACAAACCAAGACTTAAAAAACTGACAAAAACCACATAATTATAACATATAGTTACAACAGTGCAAAGCAATACCGTAATTTGATAAAGAACAGACCATGGGCACAGTAAAAAAAAAAGTCTCAAAGTCTCTCGAAAGTCCCATCACCTCACGCAGATGGTAGAAGGAAGAAAAACTCTCCCTGCCATGAGCTTCCAGTGCCGCAAACTTGCCGATGCATCATCCTGGAAGCACCCGACCACAGCCTACTCATGAGTCCGTCCGAAAACTTCGAACCTCCGACCAGCCCTCCGACACCGAGCACCGAGCACCATCTCTTGCCTGAGCACTTCGACCCCGGCCCCGGCAACAGGCAATAGGCAAAGCCGAGGATTTGGGGCCTTCCCCTCCAGAGATTTTTGATTGCACGGTAGCAGCGGCAGTGAAGCATGTTTAGAGAAGTGCCACCGTAGTCAAACCCAAACCAGCTTTTCTGAGTATGGTGGAAAAATCTGGAATCTTTGATCTCAAGAAGTTTCTATCTGACTCTGCCGTCTGTTGATTCTGGTTGGATAAAACATACAACATACAACATGCTCTAGGACCTAGAATTGCCTAGAGTCTAGTCAATTCCATCCAAAATTGCCAATCTATGCACGACTACTATCATTTCTACGTTCAATATACAGACAGCCTACCTCTAAATTAACCCACATCCTAGTAGATAACTGTGATGAGTAGGCATTGACATTAGAATCATCATCACGGCTTGGCTTCGCGAACGAAGATTTAAGAAGGGGGCTGTCCACATCTGCTGCAGGCTTGCTGGTGGCTGACGAGCCCAATACGGGACAGTCAGGCCTGGCCACAGTGGCTAAAAGGGAAATTCTGTTCTGGGTTTGGAGTTGCTGTGTCACGGTTCTTCCTCCTTCTCCTTTTGTCCTCAGTGCCAGCCCTGCGTGCGTTCTTGAAGGAGGAGACAGACTGGTGAATGGTGTGTCACCAGGCCTCACGATTGGAGGCTAGATTAGACCACTGGCGGTGGTCAATGTGACAGGCACCAAGGGGATTTCTTCAGAGCGTTCTTGTACCTCTTCTTCGGTGCCCCTCTGTCACGGTGGCCAGAGGAGAGTTCACCATACAGCACAATCTTGGGCAGGTGATGATCCTCCATCCTGGAGATGTGCCCTGCCCAGCGCAGCCGCGTCTTCAACAGCATGGCCTCGATGCTGGTGACCTCCGCCTGTTCGAGGACTTCGATGCTGGTGACGAAGTCACTCCAGTGGATGTTGAGGATGGTGCGGAGGTAGCTCTGGTGGAAACGCTCAAGAAGTCATAGGTGGTGACGGTAGGTGACCATGACTCGGAGCCGTACAGGAGGGTGGTCAGTACAACGGCTGTGCACATGCTGATCTTTGTGTCTTTCTTCAAATGCTTGTTGTTCCAGACTCTTTTGTACAGCCTGCCGAATGCGCTGTTCTCCATCAGCCCTCACCTCAGGAAGATTACCATCCTCCCCACATCTCCATCGGTGAGGTAGAGCTGAAGACAGTCCACCAGTTCAGCTACCTGGGGTGCACCGTCTCGTCAGATGCCAAGATCGACAAAGAAGGTATTAGAATCAATAAGCAAAATTATTAGTGAAATCAAGGGCACTGAAAGGCTATAAATCCCAAAACCAGATAACCTGCGTCTGAAGGAGCAACCTCTGGAAAATGAACGCATTGGTTGACTTTCTCCAAAATTCCAAAGATCTGAGAATGCATTGTGGAAGGCAGTAAATGTAAACAAGCCATTTAAGCGTTGGAGAGGTGGATAAAGTAGGACACTGCAGATCAGTCAGCCTGACATCATTTCTAGGAAGAAATGCCACAGTAGCTTCAGGGTTAGTGTGACCTATTACAGCTCAGGGTGTCGGAGTTTGGAGTTCAGTTCCAGCTTCATCTGTAAGAAGTTTATTCATTCCCACTGAGACCAGTCTGGGTACTCTGGTTTCCTCCCACAGTCCAAAAGACGTACTGGTTAGTAGGTTATTTTGTCATTTTTAATAAGTTTTCCTGTGGTTAGGTTAGTGTTACTGGGTGCATTGCTGGGCAGCACCGCTCATTGTGCCAGGAGGGCTTTTCCCGTAATGTATCTCTAAATAAAAATTATAAAACACTGGGGTCTGTTATGAAGGAAGTGGAGTTAGGATGCCTGGAAATAGCAATCAGATTTGCTTGAATATGGATTTAGGAAGCTTGACATATCAATTGGAGATTTATTGAGGTTTTAACCAGAAAAATAGATACAAGAGAAATAGTTGATATGATGTATTTCAACTTTCAGAAATCCTTCAATAAGTTGCACAATCAAAGTTTTCAAATAGTGAGCAGTACATTAGAGGAGGACTAGAGAAACATTGGCATTGATTGAAGGTAGGACACAGAAAAGACATAAATGGGGTAAGTTCCTATAGGAAGACCATCACCATTTGGGTGTCACAAGGTTTGGTTCTGGGTTCTAATTTAAATCTGTGAATCAGATCCAAATTCGTTGATCATACTAAGCTTGACAGTTGTTAGGAGGTTGAAGAAATGGTTCAGGGGATATAGAGAGGTTAACTGCATGGTGAGGATGCATAGATGGAATATTGTATGAAAAATGTGAGGTCATCCATTTTGGCAGAAAAAAATGGAAATATCAAGTATTTTTTTAAATGATAAGGAACTGAAAAATGTTGGCATTCAAAGAGATCTATGTGACCTTGTACATAAATCATTGAAACAACATGCTGTTACAGTAGGCAATTAGAAAGACAAATTTTATGTCAGCTTTTATTGTAAGGTAATTGAGTAGAAAATTGAGGCATGTTGTTCCAATTATAGAGGTCCTGGTGAGATCACATAGGAAGGTTGTGTACATATCTGATCTCTCTTGTGAGAGATTTACTTGCTGAAGAGGGAGCACAGTCAAGATGGGTTTCTGGGATGGTAGGTCTGGAGTCTGACAGCAAGTCACAAAATAAAGCATCAAGACATTTTGGATTGAAAGGAAGAGAAATTTCTTCACTGAGAAGTGATAAATCTTCCTGGAGGGAGGTGAAGCCTTAGAGATTGAGTGCACACATATGGAGACTGATACATTTCTGAATATTAAAGGAATAACAGACTGTAGGGACATGGCAATACATGGTGTCTGAGGCAGAAGATGAGCTATGATCTTGTTGAGGAGCAAACTCGAGGGGCTGAATAGCCTTAATCCTGCTCCTGCATCTTATGTTCTTCTGACAGAAGCAACACAGTGAAAGTTCACCAGATTAATTCCTGAGATGACAAGTGAAGAATGATAGACCAAACTGAACCTCTGCTCTCGAGAGGTTAGAAGAAAATCTCACTGAAACTTACAAAAATCTTACATAGTTTGACAGGCCAGATGTAGACCTGAGGTCTCCAATGGCTCAGATGTCTAGAACATGGGATCATAGTCTCAAGATAAAGGAGCGGATGAGATTTCCTCATTTACAGCACAGTGAATGTTTGCAACTCTCTGTACAAGAGGGCTGCTGAGGCCTGGTGACAGAGATTGATAGATTTTTGGATGTCAAGGAATCAAAGGATAGGAGGTTTATGCAGAAAGTGGTGCTGAGGTGAAAGATCAGCCATGATATTACTGAATGGGCAATCAAACACAAAGGATGAAAGAAAAACAAGCTGATGGAGGAAGTCAAAGTCAGTTGGTCAGGAAGCATCTGTAGAGGGTGAAGGATGGCTGATGTTTCAGGTTGAGACAATGCATCAAGACTAAGAGTGTGGAGCAGAAAGAGCTAACATAAATAGGGAGCAATGAAACAGGGACTGGTGGGTGAAAGGTGAACCAGGTACAGAAGGAGATGATGGGCAAATAGAGCCAGGTGGAAGGAGCCAGTAGCGGTTGGGAGGCAGCGGTTGGTGGTTTCACATAGGAAAGGAAGGAACAGATAGATCCAGGTAGTGGAGAAGATGGTAGAGTAAGAAACAGAGGCAGGATGGTGATGTGGGGTCATAAAAGGCTGCACATGCTGGAATCTGATGGGTGGGACGATAAAGTAGGGATAATGGGAGATGGAACCAATTTGGGGAGAATAAAGGAGACCCAGTAGGTTAAATGCACAGGTGATAGACAGATAATATTGAATGGTGGAGGGGAACAAAAGAAGGTAACTGGGGGTGCAGTGTGGTTAAAAAAAGGCGGGTGAGAGAACCTGGATGGCTGAAAAAGGAGGTGTTCTTTTTTGCATTTGGCCTCACCCTGGTAGTGGAGAAGGCCAATTCAGACAGGGCAGGCTAAGAATGGGAAGGAGAGTAGAAAAACACTTGAACTGGAACTTCAAGCTGGCCATTTCAATCACAGTGCACATGCTCCATGAAATGATGATCTAATCCATGTAGAGGCCACATCAGGAGCAGCAATTGCAACTGAGCTTGGAGGAGGTGCACGTGAATCTTTACCTAACTCGGAAGGGCTGTACAGGTCCTTGGATAATGTTGCAGGAGGAAGTGCAGGGACCAAGTGTTTTATGTCCTACAGTTGTAGGGGAAAATCCAGAGGATGGGGAGGGGTGGGTGAGTAGAAATGAGTGAACTAGACAATCCTTGACAGTTTGTTTCCTGCAGAAAGCAGCAAAGAGGTAGAAAGGGGAAAATGTGGCTTTGGGTGGATCCAGTTATAGTTGGTGGAAATAATGAAATATAATGGGCTGGGTGCATAAAATGGTTAGGTAGAAGGTGAGAATCAAGAGAGAATTCCATCAAGCATATTAGAGAGGAAACCATGCTTCCAGACAAAGAGGACATTTCAGTTGACCTGGAATAGAAAGCATCAACTTGAGAGCCAATGAGGTGAAGACAGAAAAACTGAGAGAAAGGAATGGCACCCTAACAAGGAAGGAGGTGTATTTGAGGAAGCTGTGGGAGTCAGTGGTTCATAGTAAATGTCAGTATACAGCTTGTCTCCTGCAGTGGGGATGGAGAGATCCAGAAAAGGGAGAGAGGTGTTAGATATAGTCCAAGCGAATTTGAGGGTGAGGTGTAAGTTAATAATGAAGTTCTGCTAAAGTGCAGGAGGCGGCACTAAAGCAGTCTTCAATGTAGCAGAGAAAGAGTTGAGAATTCATACCAGAGTAATTCCATGTCGCCAATGAAAAAGCTGGCATAAAGCACAAAGAGCAAATGCCCTATTCCTGCTTGCAGAGGGAGTATATTCATATTTTCATTGCGCTGCTATACTTTCAATGATGGCAGAAATGAGCTAATGGCTTGTTACCCTCTATTTTCAGAATGCCACAGCCTTATTCTGCCAGTTTAATGAGGCTAAATTTTTTTACTAAGTAAGACTTAGTAAAAAACCATCAGACCGCTAACGAATGCAACAGGCGGGACAAGAAAACAAGGAAAAGATGAAGTACAAACAAACACTGTTGAAAAGTTATAGATAAACTTCCATCATTGCCTTATGTACAGCTTTATTTCTTGGAAAAACAAATAGCCGCATAAACCACTCGATTCAAACAAGCATAGTCTAAACCTCTGCAAAAATTCACAGCCAAAGACAATGCGTATAACTACTGCTTAAAAGTTGCTATTTATTTGCAAGTGTTCAAATGTTATTAAAATTTTCTGAAGCTGGAATACAGTTCTATGCTATTACCTCCCATAATTGAGACTGATGGCTTAATTTTTCCCTGTTTACTCTGTCTTCAATGCAGGTACTTGGAAATACTGTTGCGCTTTTTTCTACTGAAAAATAAATCTGAATCTGTATTGTTTCCTCACATCAGGTCTTTAATTGGTCAAAAGGCAATAGAAAAAATATTGCAATTCTTGTTTTTCTTTATCCATGATTATCTCTCTTGACATGAACGACCAAGAATATGGAGCAGAAATGGAGAAGGAAAAGATTTGTCATCATTGAACAGGAACTGCAGCTGGCATTGGGGGTGTTTAGGTTTTTAATAAACAGCACGACAAATTTTCAATTGCTGTCACGTTGCTAAAGGGCCTCTGATCGCTGCCAAACAACTTTTTACTCAAAGTTACCTCACTGTGCACAAGACATGTATAGTGTATAAAAAATGACTTTGCTTATTGCTATCACAGTGGTAAAGTGACAGAGCAATTTATCATTTACCCATTTGGATTGTACACTTCCATGGGAGGAGAATATTCTCAAGATATTATTAATTTGAATACATTTTTCAGGATTCTTATATCATTTAAACAAATAATAAGTGCGCCTTATTAACTAAAGTTTAAATAGTTCACATTTTTATATTTTAATGTCCAATATACTGACACACTTAAGGACTGGAATCACATTTATTTCTTTGATAAAGCATTTCAAATTACACAGATCACATAAGTAAACAGTTTTTCATAAATCAATAAAGCAACTATTTATGCATTATGAAACCATTCTCTTCCTTACTTGACTTGCAATAAGACACATTTATAATTTCTCAGAAAGTCCTGCCAAATTGTAATGCATTAAAGTAGATTATCAATACAAGGTTTACTCCATACAGTTAAGGAAAGCAAACTTCTTATGTAGACTAACTTAAAGGAAGTCTAACTGTAAATTATGGTTGAAGTTGATGTTTCTAACCTTTTAGAGTAGAATAATTTTGCATGTATAGATTAAGATGTTTAATGAAATCATATTACATGATTCAAACATATTTTTCATCCAAAATGCATTGGGATAGTAGATAGTGTAACAAAAATCTGGGAAACTAAACAAAATTACTTTCACCATGCAACGTAAAACTAATTTCAATGCTTTCTTGTACAAATGTAGCATTGGCCAAATATCATTTGGCACATGTTTATATTCCAAGCCCTTATGAAAAAAAACAACTGTCTATAAATCCAGTCATGATATGGATTTAACAACAAAGAAGAAACTGTTTTCCATGACATTGCACAGTGTTTTTCTTGCTTAGTGAACAGGTTAATCAGCATTATGTTTGAAATTTGATGAAATCAAAATCAAAATGATTTGTATGTGATTTTGCTTTTCATTCTATAGCAATAATGACAGAAATTATTCAGCCGTGACCAATCAGTGTAGTGGTGGTTCCAAGCAGTTCCACATTGTTAGAATTGCAGAGTAGATACTCTTTGGGGATTAAGAAGTTAGTAAATCCCACATGTGTCAAGGATAACATCATAAAAAGTTTCCAAGCTACCTCACCGAAAAAAAATAGAAAGATTTCTGAAAAGATTACGTCTTGCTGGGGGAGCAAAACCATAGAGGGAAACCTTGTGAAAAAGCTGAACAGCAAATGAAAGATAAAATTACTTCATAAAGGTCATTAGGAACACAATATTTGATGCACCCACATTTGGGAGAGAGTGAAAATGACCAGCAAAAATTACATTCGACAAGCCTAATAAATTGGCATAAAATAGTAGCAATGATTATGTGGCAGATCACGTGAACCAAATAACAGAGAAACAGCAGCACATGAGGGGTTTTGTAAGACAGTTGTCATACTTGGCAACCTACTTGGAAGATATTACTACCTATGCTTAATGGATTATTCTATCTGCCATTGCTGCCAGTTCATGGATGGTACAGGTGGTTAATGTGCCCTCAGACTGCTTGCCACAGGGTTTCTTTGAGAAGAGAACATCTCTATCACCCCATACAGCATTCATAAAGTCACAGATTTCCCTCCTACTGCTTATAACTCCAAGGAAAATGCCCACGTTCATAAACTCTGCGTCTCTCCTTCGCTAATAGTCCTAGCTTTTTGTATACCTTTTATAGTTATTCCATACCTTGGGAACTATAGCAATTTTTCTACAATCCTTGTCTCATTTCTCCTGCTATCTGGAGATTACCTATCTGCAGCCTCCAGCTTCATTGTTCCCCCATCCATACTGCCTATTTCTACCTTCTGCACAAAATCCACAAACCCAAGTCTGCTTCTGCAAGTGTCTGCCCCAATGAATTGGAGTCCACATATCTTGACTCTAAGTTCTGATGGAGAGTCACAGTTCAAAACATCCTCGAAGCAGCTCCCATTACCTTGTCCTTTTTCCAAAGTACCTTTATAACATAATTCTCTATCAGTGTATGCCTACACATCAGTCTAATATTCACAATGTTCAACACTATAAGGTCACCTTGTCCTCCATTGCTAGCTCTCCAGCATTTGTTTTCCACTCTCACCTCTCTTTTACACTTTACACTTTATGTATCTGAAGAAACTTTTGGTATCCTCTTTAATATTATTGGCTAACTTACTTTCATATTCCATCATAAACTTCTTAATGACTTCGTTAGTTGTCTTCTGTTGTTTTTTTTTAAAGCTTCCAAATCCTCTAATTTCCCACTAATGTTTGCTCTATTATATGCCCTCTCTTTGGATTTTATGTTGGCTTTGACTTCTGTTGTTAGCCACGGTTGTGTCATCTTGCCTTTAGAATAATTCTTCCTCTTTGGGATGTATAGATCCTGTACCTCCTGAATTATTTCCAGAAATTCCAGCCATTCCTGCTGTGCTGTCATCCCTTCCAGTCTTCTTTTCCAATCAATTCTGGTCAACTCCTCTCTTATGCCTCTGTAATCTGCTTTATTCCACTGTAATACTGACATATCTGTTTAGTTCCACCTTCTCAAAGTTCAGAGTGAATTCAATCATATTATGATCACTTTCCCCTCGGTGTTGTTTAACCTTAAGCTCTCTAATCAATTCTGGTTCATTGCACAACACCCCAGCAAGAATAGCTGATCCCCTAGTGGGTTCAACCACAAGATGCTCTGAACATCTCGTAGGCATTCTAGAAGATTCCTCCTCTTGGAATCCAGCACCAACCTGATTTTTTCCAATCTACCTGCATATTGAAATCCCCTGTGACTGTTGTAACATTGCTCTTTTGACATATATTTTCTATCTCCCATTGTAATGTGTAGGCCACATCCTTATTACTGTCTGGGTTTCTGTGTATAACTCTCATCAGGGTCTTTTTACCCTTGTAGTTCCTTAGCTCTATCCACAATGATTCAATACCTTCTGACCATAAGTCACCTCTTCCTAATGATTTGATTTCATTCTTTACCCACAGAACAATGCTGCCGTCTCTACCTTCCTGCCTGTCCTTTTAATACAATGTGTATCCTTGGACATTAAGCTCCCAGCTATAATCTTCTTTCAGCCAGGAATCAATGCTGCCCACAACATCGTGCGTGCCAATCTGAAACTGTGCTGCAGGTTCATTTACCTTACTCAGTATCCTGCGTGCTTTCAAATATAACACCTTCAGGCATGTATTCATGCTTTTCGATATTGTCCATCTTTTATGTTGCAAGTCATCCTGTTGACTGCATTTTTGCCTTATCAGCAGCCTCTTCTCACTACACATTGCCTCTGTTTGTAAACCAGTTACCTCGTCCTCAGCACTATCATCAGCCTTTCGTACGATACTTCTTGCATTGAAAAATTCGCAGCTCAGGACACTAGTCACACCATGCTCAACCTTTTGATTCCTAACTTTGTCTAAGGTCTTACCAATATCTGCCTTCACAACCTCTCCATTAACTGTTCTGGCGCTCTGGTTTAAATCCCCCTGCAACTCTAGTTTAAACCCCTACTGTGCAGTATTAACTAACCTCCTGCTAGGATATTAGTCCCCCTTCAGTTCAGATGCAAACTATCTCTTCTGTACTGGTCTCATCTTCCCTGAAGGATAGCCCAATGATCCAAAAATCTTATACACTCCTCCTACACTCACTCCTTAGCCACATATTAAACTGTATAATCTTCCTAGTTCTGGCCTCACTAGCATGTGGTACGAGTAGCAATCCTGAGATCACAGTCCTGGAGGTCCTGCCCTTTAACTGAGCACCTAACTACCGGAACTCCCTATGCAGAACCTCGTCACTCGTCCTGCCCATGTCACTGGTACCTACACGGACCATGACCTATGGCTGTTCACTCTCCCACTTAAGAATGCTGAGGACTCAGTCCAAGATGTCTTGGCTCTGGCACCTGGGAGGCAACATACCATCTGTGAATCTTGTTTTCAGCCACAGAACTTCCTGTCCATTCTCTATCTAATGAATCCCTCATCACCACAGTGTGCCTCTTCTCCCCCCTTCCTTTCTGAGTCACAGAGGCAGACTCAATGGCAGAGGGTCAACCACTGTGACTTTCCTCTGTTAGGTCATTTTGTAATCTTTTCAACATCTGTCAGCAGAGTCCTGAATTAATCCATTCCTACTTAATAATCACCCTTAATTGCAAATCAGTACTTGCAGACAGAGTGGGCGGAAGAAAGAAAAAAATGTAGCGATGGCCTCTGGGGTGTATGTGGGAGGAACTGATTAGTTTAGAAGGGAAGAGAAAGGATTCAGATGGGGAGAAGCCATAGCCATCAGCAGGTCCTGGTTGTCAGTCATTTTTAATTCTTTTCCCCAGTCTCACACTGACCTGGCTGTCCTTGGCCTCCGCTAGGGTGAGGCTAAATGCAAACTAGAGGAGCTGCACAAAATATTCATAGAAGATAGAACATAGAACATAGAATAGTACAGCACAGTACAGGCCCTTCGGCCCACAATGTTGTGCTGACCCTCAAACCCTGCCTCCCATATAAGCCCCCACCTTAAATTCCTCCATATACCTGTCCAGTAGTCTCTTAAACTTCACTAGTGTATCTGCCTCCACCACTGACTCAGGCAATGCATTCCACGCATCAACCTCAGGGTAGTCTACTATTGGATGACATGAACGTTGAATTCTCCAATTTCAGGTAAACTCCCCTTCTACTCCTTCAGTCTCCCTTCAACTGATCTCCCACATTTATCAAAGCCAACCATTACTCTGTTTCTTTCCCCTCCAATTGGATCTCTGGTGTTCATGATATACATATGTGATTTGGATGAAAATGTAGGTAGGTCGATGAGAAAGTTTGCAGGACTGTGGAATACGCAGAGATATTCAGGGATATAAACGAATAGGTTAAGAATGGGCCAACAGCAGGTGTAAGGTAGAAAATTGTGAAGCCATTCATTTTGTTAAAAAGATAACAGAATTGTTGAGAATATTTTTAAATGGTGTAAGATTGAAAAGTGTTGGTACTCAAAAGCACCTTTGTGGCTTTGTACACAAATTACTGAAAATTAGTACACAGACTCCTGCAAAATTCTGTAAGTGTACGGCGGGGAGCGTTCTGTCTGGCTGCGTGACAGCCTGGTGTGGAGGTTCCAAAGCACAGGATTGCAAGAGGATGCAGAGTTCCGTCATGGACACAAGCCTCCCCATCATCGAGGACACCTTCAACAGGGGGAGCCTCAAAAACGTAGCATCCATCGTTGACGAACACTCCCCACCATCCAGGATATGCCCTCTTCTCATTACTACTACAAGGGAGGAGGTTCGAGAGCCTGAAGACGCACTTACAATTCAGGAACAGCATCTTTCCCTATGCCATCAGATTTCTGAACAGCTTGTGAATTCATAAACGGCTATCTCATTATTCCTATTTTGACGCCATTTAATTTATAATTTATATTAATATTTTGTCTACATTTTACTGCTGCCTCAATACAACAAAATTCATGTCATATAAGACAGGATTGACAAAAATGATTCCATTTCTGAGTAGGTTGACCCTTATAGCAGACTGTGAGTTCAGGAGCGGGGACATCTTGTTCCAATTATATTAAGGCCTGTTAATACTATATCTAAACTATTGTGAACAGGTTTGCTCTGTACAGATTAGATGCAGCAAAGGTTCAACAGATTCTTGTTACTTTAAGTGGAGACTAAGCATACTAAACCTATACTCTTGAATTACAACATTATCACTTTCAACATTAGAACATTAGAACTACTAAAAATTAAGCAATTTATTTATTTAAATTCTTAGAAGTAAACTGCTATTTATACTACCATTCCTACTTTGCTCCGGATGTGCCAGATACCACCTAACGCCTAATGTCTGCTTGGACCTTCCCTGGATTTTCTAGATTTGCATTCCCTGATCGACCTTCTTTCTTCACTGGTAAACTATATCGCAAGCGACTCTTGGTCCCACCTTGTTAGGCCTACAACAACTTCACCACTGTTCTAATTGTCGGCTCACTTTTTCGTCGAAAACGCGCCAAGAGCCTCTATTACCACTAGTACTACTTATGCAAAGGCAAAAAAATGGCCGCCCAAAACAAGGGGTAGGCTGGAAAAAAAGACCTTTGCAGCCCCTGTCAAGTGACCAAACACAAGTTATATAAGCAGCCGTGTCCAAAATTTAAAACAGAACGATTTAAACAGAACAAAAAAACTGTATGAAATTCTTTAGGTATTTAGCAGTGTTGATACAGAGTTGATTTTTCTACTGCCTGGGCTATCTGGAACCAAGGGTAAGACAATGTTTAAAATACTATAAAATAGCTATTGATATTGGTTATTTTTGTCACATGTACCAAGATACAGTGAAAACCTTGTCCTGTATACTGGTCATACAGTTCAAATTACTGCTCAGTGCATTGAGGTAGAATAAGGTAAGCAATAACAATGCAATAAATGTGTAAAAGCTACCAGAATAGAGCAGTGTAGGGGCTAAATGGTAAGTGCAACATTATAACATAGAACAGAGAACAGTACAGCTCAGTACAGGCCCTTTGACCCACGATGTAATGCCAACCTACGTCAAGACCAATCTAATCCTTCCCTCCCAAATAGGCATCCACTTTTCTTTTATTCATGTGCCCAAGTCACTTAAGTGTCCCTAATAATGAAGTAGATTGTGGAGTCAAAAGTCCACTTTATCATACAGGAGGTCCTTTCAAGAATCTGATAACAGTGGCATAGAAGCCGTCCTTGAGCCTGGTAAAAGTGTTTTAAAACGTTTGTATCTTCTGTCCAATGGGAGACGGAAGAACAGAGAGTGTCCATAGTGGGTGGGGTTTTCGATTATGCTGTCTGCTTACTGAGGCAGTGAGAAGTATAGACACTGTCCATAAAGGGTAGGCATATTTCTTCTGATGTACTGAGCTGTGTCCACAACTCTCTGCAGATTTTTGCAATCTTATGCAGAGCAGTTGCAAACAAATTCCTTATGCGCCCAGATAGGATGCTTTCTATGGTGCATCAATAAAAATTGGTAAGGGTCAACGGGAACATGCCAAATTTCTCTGCCCTCCTGAGGAGGTAGAGGTGTTGGTGAGCTGCCTTGGCCATGACATCAATGTGACTGGTTTAACTCAGGCTACTGGTAATGTTCAATCTGAGGAACTTGAAGCTCTCAACCTCAACGCTATTTATGTATGTAGACAGGACCATGTGCGCCACCCCCTTTCTGAAGTCAATGATGAGGTCCTTTGTTTTGCTGACTTTGATAGTAAGGTCAGTGTCATGACACCTTGTCAATAAGATCTCTACATCCTTTCTGTACTCTGATTCATCATTCTTTAAGATATGACCAACCCTGGTGGGATCATCTGCAAAGCTGTAAATGGAACCAGAGCAGAACCTGGCCATTAAGTCATGAGTGAACCGGGAGTAGAGTAGGGAGCTGAATACACAATTTGTAAGAGGCTGAGGACATAACCAGTGGGACACACCTTCTCCTGGGCTGCATCCTCTGCCCCCTAATAGGCTGCATTGGAACATTGGAACTGAAGGAGCTTCACCTTCAAAAGGAGCATAGGATGGGACTCAGAAACTCACAGGGCATAATGTGGATTGACAATTGGCTAAAGTAAAGCAAGCAGGTGAGGTTGTAGATTGTGAAGGAGTATACCATGCCAGCTGAAAATATGATATTCAGTGATGAGACAGTGATATCCCTTGCAGCGTGGAAAGAAGTTCAAAGAAGTCATAGATAACTTGTATAATTATAAATAATTGCAGAGCAAGCTACCTTGGCTTCATTCATAAGCACATCACAACACATCCTCAATAATTTGGAACTGCAAAGCAGGATATCCTAGAACACAAATTTCCTTAGGTTCACATAAATCTCTCTGGCATTGTTTTATCCATTTTATTCAATACCTTGATGCTTGGCAATATTGTGCTGACATTCTGTTTCAGTAAACCCAGTAAAACTGCTGCCTAGTTATGAATGGACCAGAGTTTGAATAATATATTTCACCAAAACACAAAGAGGATGTTATTTTTTAAGAGTAGAGCTCTGAAAAATATTTTTTCTTTTATAATTGCAGAATTATAGTTTTTAAAATGTCATCTTTATGTACATTGTATATTTACTTTCTGATATTCTTTCAGGCAAGTGCTTGTCAGATATTGACAGGAGTTTCCCACTAGGCTGTGGCTTCCTCTGTGACAGCTGGTCTGCAGCAAATTCCATGCTCTCCAGTGATACTGATAAATAGCTTAGAGCACTGGATACAGCTTAAGTAATAGAAGTTTGAAAACATCCCACTTTATCTTTGAAGACTTGTTCTCCCAAGCCGGTTGTGCACTTTGAGAAGCTATTCAAGTACAGCTATGACTCTGCCACCTAATTGACAAAGTAGAACATTACTCAGAAATATCCTGTCTGCAAAGAGCACTCTAAAATAATTACCAGCCATTAAGCTACTACATCAGGCTACTCAAACCATTAGCAAGGTGATGAAAGAAGTTGATAGCACAATGAAGAGACACTAAATATTTAATTATCCGGTTACTTAGTTTGGGTTCCAAGTCATATCATGGATTGACCCAAACATAAGCAAAAGATCTGAATTCCAGAGGTTAGTGGTAATTAACTGCTCTTAAGACAACATTTCACCAAGCCGGTATCAATGATCCTTGGTAGAATTGAAATTAGTGGAAATCAAGCAGAAACATCTTTAGTTTGAACACTACACTGTGAATTGTTTATTTATTTTTATCACATCAGAGATACAGCATGGTAACAGGCCCTTCTGGACCAATGACACCACACTGCTCAATGACACCACACTGACCAATGACACCACACTGCCCACACGGCTTCTATCAGGACCTACTGAGAGTCTGGAACATGGTTGCCTCAGGCCGGGAATCCCCTCCTCTGGCAGAGGGCGGGGTCCTGGCCGACCCTTGCCCTGCCTCAGCGGATGTCGGTGCGGCTCAGGTGTGTGGATCGACTCAAGCTGAGCTGCTCGTCGGGCCCAGGCCCCGCAGCCTTACCCGAGAGACGAATCCACACAACTTGAGCCGTCTTTCATCGACACCCACAATCCCATTCAGGGATGCAGGCAGGAGGTACCTTTATGGGCTGCTGCTCCACACCCTCCACTTCCTAGCCTTTGTCCACCGTCCCGACACGCCATGGCGGTCGGTCTTTCCACCTGGAGGTGAGGGGGGTCCCCAATGGAAGTCCCTTTACAAGGGAGTCCTCCCCATGCACCTTGGGGATCTCGGCTGGAGGGTGCTGCATAAAGCGGTGCCCTGCAATAAGTTCTTTAGTCTGTACACGGATCTCCCAGCCGCGTGTCACTTCTGTGGGCTGGAGGAGACCGTGTACCACATGTACGTGGAGTGTGTGAGGCTGCAGCCCCTTTTCGCGTTTTTGCGTGGGCTGCTTCTCGCCTTCTGGTTGCATTTCAGTCCCACCCTATTTATATATGGTCATCCAGTAAGGAGGGGGGCACAGAGGGATGAGGATGTCCTTGTCAACTTGCTCCTGGGGCTGGCGAAAATTGCCATCCGTGGCTCCTGGAAAAGGGTGGCAGGAGGTTCTCCCCGGGCGGACTGCCTGGCTATGTTTAGGGGGTATGTTCGTGCCCGGGTGAACATTGAAAAGGAATACGCACAGTCCACGGCGACCGTAGAGGTGTTCCGGGACCGTTGGGCTCCGCGGGGTGTAAATGCCATCATTGATGAGGATGGCAATATATTGGTTTAAGATGTATTGTCTGTTTGTAGTGTAGTAAATATGTTAGTCACTGGGTTTGTAAATATTGTATAGCACCGACATTTGTAATAAAGAATTTTGTATAAAAAAAAACACTGCCCAATGACGCCACACTGACCAATGACACCACACTGCTCAGTGACGCCACACTGCTCAGTGACACCACACTGCCCAGTGACACCACACTGCCCAATGACACCACACTGCCCAGTGACGCCACACTGACCAATGACGCCACACTGACCAATGACACCACACTGACCAATGACACCACACTGCCCAATGACACGACACTGCCCAGTGACGCCACACTGCCCAGTGACACCACACTGCCCAGTGACATCACACTGCTCAATGACACCACACTGCCCAATGACACCACACTGACCAATGACACCATACTGCCCAATGACGCCACACTGCCCAATGACACCACACTGACCAGTGACATCACACTGGTCAATGACACCACACTGCTCAATGACACCACACTGCCCAGTGACACACACTGCTCAATGACACCACACTGCCCAATGACACCACACTGCCCAGTGACGCCACACTGACCAATGACGCCACACTGACCAATGACACCACACTGACCAGTGACACCACACTGCCCAAGTACACCACACTGCCCAATGACACCACACTGACCAATGACACCACACTGCCCAGTGACGTCACACTGCCCAGTGACGTCACACTGACCAATGACGTCACACTGACCAATGACACCACACTGACCAATGACACCACACTGCCCAATGACACCACACTGCCCAGTGACACCACACTGACCAATGACACCACACTGACCAATGACACCATACTGCCCAATGACGCCACACTGCCCAATGACACCACACTGACCAATGACACCACACTGCCCAATGACACCACACTGACCAATGACACCACACTGCCCAATGACACGACACTGCCCAGTGACGCCACACTGCCCAGTGACACCACACTGCCCAGTGACATCACACTGCTCAATGACACCACACTGCCCAATGACACCACACTGACCAATGACACCATACTGCCCAATGACGCCACACTACCCAATGACACCACACTGACCAGTGACATCACACTGGTCAATGACACCACACTGCTCAATGACACCACACTGCCCAGTGACACACACTGCTCAATGACACCACACTGACCAATGACACCACACTGCCCAATGACACCACACTGACCAATGACACCACACTGCCCAGTGACACACACTGCTCAATGACACCACACTGCCCAGTGACACCACACTGCCCAGTGACACCACACTGCCCAGTGACACACACTGCACAATGACACCACACTGCCCAGTGACACCACACTGACCAATGACACCACACTGACCAATGACACCACACTGCTCAATGACACACACTGCCCAATGACACCACACTGACCAATGACACCACACTGCCCAGTGACACCACACTGACCAATGACACCACACTGACCAATGACACCACACTGCTCAATGACACCACACTGACCAATGACACCACACTGCCCAGTGACACCACACTGACCAATGACACCACACTGCCCATTGACACCACACTGCCCAAGTACACCACACTGCCCAATGACACCACACTGCTCAATGACACCACACTGCCCAGTGATGCCACACTGCCCAATGACACCACACTGCCCAGTGACACCACACTTCTCAATGACACCACACTGCCCAGTGACACCACACTGACCAATGACACCACACTGCTCAATGACACACACTGCCCAATGACACCACACTGACCAATGACACCACACTGCCCAGTGACACCACACTGACCAATGACACCACACTGACCAATGACACCACACTGCCCAATGACACCACACTGCCCAGTGACGCCACACTGACCAATGACGCCACACTGACCAATGACACCACACTGACCAGTGACACCACACTGCCCAAGTACACCACACTGCCCAATGACACCACACTGACCAATGACACCACACTGACCAATGACACCACACTGCCCAGTGACGTCACACTGCCCAGTGACGTCACACTGACCAATGACACCACACTGACCAATGACACCACACTGCCCAATGACACCACACTGCCCAGTGACACCACACTGACCAATGACACCACACTGACCAATGACACCATACTGCCCAATGACGCCACACTGCCCAATGACACCACACTGACCAATGACACCACACTGCCCAATGACACCACACTGACCAATGACACCACACTGCCCAATGACACGACACTGCCCAGTGACGCCACACTGCCCAGTGACACCACACTGCCCAGTGACATCACACTGCTCAATGACACCACACTGCCCAATGACACCACACTGACCAATGACACCATACTGCCCAATGACGCCACACTGCCCAATGACACCACACTGACCAGTGACATCACACTGGTCAATGACACCACACTGCTCAATGACACCACACTGCCCAGTGACACACACTGCTCAATGACACCACACTGACCAATGACACCACACTGCCCAATGACACCACACTGACCAATGACACCACACTGCCCAGTGACACACACTGCTCAATGACACCACACTGCCCAGTGACACCACACTGCCCAGTGACACCACACTGCCCAGTGACACACACTGCTCAATGACACCACACTGCCCAGTGACACCAAACTGACCAATGACACCACACTGACCAATGACACCACACTGCTCAATGACACACACTGCCCAATGACACCACACTGACCAATGACACCACACTGCCCAGTGACACCACACTGACCAATGACACCACACTGACCAATGACACCACACTGCTCAATGACACCACACTGACCAATGACACCACACTGCCCAGTGACGCCACACTGCCCAGTGATGCCACACTGCCCAGTGACACACACTGCCCAATGACACCACACTGCCCAATGACACCACACTGACCAATGACACCACACTGCCCAGTGACGTCACACTGCCCAGTGATGTCACACTGCTCAATGACACCACACTGCTCAATGACACCACACTGCCCAGTGACGCCACACTGCCCAGTGACGCCACACTGCCCAATGACGCCACACTGCTCAATGACGCCACACTGACCAATGACACCACACTGCTCAGTGACACCACACTGCCCAGTGACACCACACTGCCCAATGACACCACACTGACCAATGACACCACACTGCCCAGTGACACCACACTGCCCAATGACACCACACTGCCCAGTGACACCACACTGCCCAAGTACACCACACTGCCCAATGACACCACACTGCTCAATGACACCTCACTGCCCAGTGATGCCACACTGCCCAATGACACCACACTGCCCAGTGACACTACACTTCTCAATGACACTACACTGCCCAGTGACGCCACACTGCCCAGTGACGCCACACTGCCCAATGACACCACACTGCTCAATGACACCACACTGTCCAATGACACCACACTGCCCAGTGACGCCACACTGCCCAATGACACCACACTGCCCAAGTACACCACACTGACCAATGACGCCACACTGCCCAGTGACACCACACTGCCCAATGACACCACACTGCCCAGTGACACCACACTGCCCAATGACACCACACTGCCCAAGTACACCACACTGCCCAATGACACCACACTGCCCAAGTACACCACACTGCCCAATGACACCACACTGCCCAGTGACGCCACACTGCCCAGTGACGCCACACTGCCCAATGACGCCACACTGCTCAATGACGCCACACTGACCAATGACACCACACTGCTCAGTGACACCACACTGCCCAGTGACACCACACTGCCCAATGATACCACACTGACCAATGACACCACACTGCCCAGTGACACCACACTGCCCAATGACACCACACTGCCCAGTGACACCACACTGCCCAAGTACACCACACTGCCCAATGACACCACACTGCTCAATGACACCACACTGCCCAGTGATGCCACACTGCCCAATGACACCACACTGCCCAGTGACACCACACTTCTCAATGACACCACACTGCCCAGTGACGCCACACTGCCCAGTGACGCCACACTGCCCAATGACACCACACTGCTCAATGACACCACACTGTCCAATGACACCACACTGCCCAGTGACGCCACACTGCCCAATGACACCACACTGCCCAAGTACACCACACTGACCAATGACGCCACACTGCCCAGTGACACCACACTGCCCAATGACACCACACTGCCCAGTGACACCACACTGCCCAATGACACCACACTGCCCAAGTACACCACACTGCCCAATGACACCACACTGCCCAAGTACACCACACTGCCCAATGACACCACACTGCCCAGTGACGCCACACTGCCCAATGACACCACACTGCCCAATGACGCCACACTGCCCAATGACACCACACTGCTCAATGACACCACACTGTCCAATTACACCACACTGCCCAGTGACGCCACACTGCCCAATGACACCACACTGCCCAAGTACACCACACTGACCAATGACGCCACACTGCCCAGTGACACCACACTGCCCAATGACACCACACTGCCCAGTGACACCACACTGCCCAATGACACCACACTGCCCAAGTACACCACACTGCCCAATGACACCACACTGCCCAAGTACACCACACTGCCCAATGACACCACACTGCCCAGTGACGCCACACTGCCCAATGACACCACACTGCCCAATGACGCCACACTGCCCAGTGACACCACACTGCCCAGTGACGCCACACTGCTCAATGACACCACACTGCCCAAGTACACCACACTGCCCAATGACACCACACTGCCCAATGACACCACACTGCCCAATGACGCCACACTGCCCAATGACACCACACTGACCAATGACACCACACTGCCCAGTGACACCACACTGACCAATGACGCCACACTGCTCAATGACACCACACTGCCCAATGACACCACACTGCCCAATGACGCCACACTGCTCAATGACACCACACTGCCCAGTGACACCACACTGCCCAGTGACACCACACTGCCCAATGACACCACACTGACCAATGACACCACACTGCCCAATGACGCCACACTGCCCAGTGACACCACACTGCCCAGTGACGCCACACTGCCCAATGACACCACACTGACCAATGACACCACTCTGCCCAATGACACCACACTGACCAATGACACCACACTGCCCAGTGACACCACACTGACCAATGACACCACACTGCCCAGTGACGCCACACTGCCCAGTGATGTCACACTGGTCAATGACACACACTGCCCAAGTACACCACACTGCCCAGTGACACCACACTGCCCAATGACACCACACTGACCAATGACACCACACTGCCCAATGACGCCACACTGCCCAGTGACACACACTGCCCAATGACACCACACTGCCCAATGACACCACACTGCCCAATGACGCCACACTGCCCAGTGACGCCACACTGCCCAGTGATGCCACACTGCCCAGTGACACACACTGCCCAATGACACCACACTGCCCAATGACACCACACTGACCAATGACACCACACTGCCCAGTGACGTCACACTGCCCAGTGATGTCACACTGCTCAATGACACCATACTGCTCAATGACACCACACTGCCCAGTGACACCACACTGCCCAGTGACGCCACACTGCCCAGTGACGCCACACTGCCCAATGACGCCACACTGCTCAATGACGCCACACTGACCAATGACACCACACTGCTCAGTGACACCACACTGCCCAGTGACACCACACTGGTCAATGACACACACTGCCCAAGTACACCACACTGCCCAGTGACACCACACTGCCCAATGACACCACACTGACCAATGATGCCACACTGCCCAATGACGCCACACTGACCAATGACACCACACTGCCCAGTGACGTCACACTGACCAATGACACCACACTGCCCAATGACACCACACTGCTCAGTGACACCACACTGCCCAGTGACACCACACTGGTCAATGACGCCACACTGCCCAATGACACCACACTGCTCAGTGACACCACACTGCCCAGTGACACCACACTGGTCAATGACACACACTGCCCAAGTACACCACACTGCCCAATGACACCACACTGCCCAGTGACACCACACTGCCCAATGACACCACACTGACCAATGATGCCACACTGCCCAAGTACACCTACGTGACCAACTAACTTGATAACTCGCATGACTTTGGAAAATGGGAGGAAACCCACACAATCATGGGGAGAACATACAAATTCCTTGCAGACAACAGCAGAACTGAACCCGGGTCACTAGTGCTGTAATAACGTTACACTAACCACTATACTAGCAAACTCCATAGTATTACCATTGCCATATCCCCCTCATCATCAGCTTCTTGAAAACTTCTGTGGCCAGAAAGTGAAATGGGCCAACCACATAAACACCACAGCTAGGAGAGGAGGTTAAAAGTTAGGTACCTTGCAGTGAATGACTTACCTCCTCACGCCCAAAGGTCACTCCACTATTTACAAGCCAGAATTCTGACAGAATACTCTCTGTGTGCTTGGACGAGTACAGCTTTAAAAACATTTAAACAACTCATTGCAACCAAGACTAAATAAAACATCCTGTTTAATTTTCATCCCAATCTAACCGCCCCCCCCCAAGTATTCACTCCCTTCTACCACATGATCACTGTAGTTTTAGGAAAGTCATCAATACAATGCACCACAGCAACATTGCAAGGCTTCTTCTCCCCCACAACCTCACACCTGCAAATTTGCAATCTTTACCACCTAGAAGGGCATGGGCAACATTGATGTGGAAAAGGAATCATATACAGATTTTCCTCCAAGTCACATACTATCCTGACTTGAAATAATTTGTTCTTACTTGAGGCTGGTTCAAAATTCTGTATGTTCTTATGCAAGTGCCCAGTGGGAATATCATCAAATGGACTTCAGAAAGTATTTCCACCTCTCTTTTAAAGGACAATTATGGGAGTCCAATGGACGATGCTCCTGCTGATGTTGCCTACAAACACACTAAGTTAATAAAGACAACACAGACAAAATGCTGGAGGAACTCAGCAGGCCAGTAGGCATCTCTGCAAAGTCGACATTTCAGACCGAGACCCTTCATCAGGACCTTGTTATACATGCTGCCTGGCCTGCTGAGTTCCCCTAGGATTTTGTGTGTTGCTTAAGGATGAGGCAATGGAGTACTTGGTGACACAGGACAAGATAGGACAAAGTCAGCATGGTTTCCTTCAGGGAAAATCCTGCCTGATGAACCTGTTGGAATTCTTTGAGGAGATTACAAGTGGGATAGATAAAGGGGATTCAGTGGATGTTGTATATTTGGACTTTCAGAAGGCCTTTGACAAGGTGCCACACATTAGGCAGCTTGCCAAGTTAAGAGCCCATGGTATTACCGAGAAGTTACTAACATGGTTAGGGCATTGGCTGATTGCTAGGAGGTAATGAGTGGGAAGAAAAGGATCCTTTTCTGGTTCATGGTCAGTGACTAGTGGTGTTCTGTAGGGGCCAGTGTTGATTTAGATGATGGAATAGATAGTTTGTTGCCAATTTTGCAGTTAATATAAAAATTGGTGGAGGAGTAGGTAGTGCTGAGGAAACAGGTAGGCTGTAGAAGGAGAACGGGCAAGAAAGTGACAAATGAAATGTAATGTTGGAAAATGCATGGTCATGCACTTTGGTTGGAGAAATAAATGTGAAGACTATTTTCTAAATGGAGAGAAATTCCAAAAAACTGACACACAGAAGGTCTTGGGAGTGCTTGTGCAGAGCACTCTAAAGGTTAACTTGCAAGTTGAGTCGGTGGCGAGGAAGGCAAATTCAATGTTAGCATTCATTTCAAGAGGTCTAGAATACAAGAGCGGGGATGTGATGCTGAGGCCTCACCTTGAGTGTGCTGAACAGTTTTGAGCTCCTCCTCCAAGAGAAGATGTGTTGGATTGGAGAGGATTCAGAGGAGGTTCACAAGGATGGTTCTGGGAATGAAAGGGTTATCATATGAGGAATGTCTGATGGCTCTGGGTCTGTACTCGCTGGAATTCAGAAGGATGAGGAGAGATCTCATTGAAACCTTTCAAATGTTGGAAGGCTTAGACAAAGTAGACTTGGAAAGGAAACTTCCATGGTGGGGTAGTCTAGGACAAGAGGGCACAGCCTCGGGATAGAGGGGCATCCATTTAAAACAGAGATGTGGAGACATCTCTTTAGCCAGAGGGTGGTGAATTTGTTACCACAGGCAGCTGTGGAGGCCAGGTCGTTGGGTGTATTTAAGGCAGAGCTTGAAAGATTCTTGATTGGTTATGGGTCATCAAAGGTTATGGGGAGAATGCCGGGGAGAGGGGCTGAGGAGGGGAAAAATGGATCAGCCATGATTAAATGGCGGAGCAGACTCGATGGGACAAATGGCCTAATTTTACTCCTAAGTCTTATGGTCTTATGAATTTCCAACATCTGCAGATTTTCTCTTGTTTGAAGTTAATAAAATGAAAGAATTGAAGTAGAGCAAAATGAAAATAATTACATGGGGAAAATAGAATTAAATTCCAGAGGTCATGAAGGAGCCAATACAAAATTCAAGGGAATAATGCATGCTTGTTGTGTTGTGATTAATTGTAGTAATGGAACATTTTCTGAAAAATACAGAGTACAAAGGAGATTCCCTAGGATGTTGTCTGCATTAGAAGATTCTGGTTCCGGGGAGATATTAGATTGGCTCAGTTTATTTTCCCCTAGAGTGAAGGAGACTTACAGGGTGACTCTATAGAGGTATATGTTGCAAAATTAGAAGAGGAGCAGATAAGGTGGATGGCTAGCATATTTTCCCCCGGTAGTTTGTTACACTGATTGATAACAGAATTCATAACCAGTGGATGTGGTGGAATCAGGACTATCACTACTTTTCAGAAACATTTAAATGGCATTTCACCAGGCAAGGCATAGAAAGATATGTATCTACAGTAATTCAGTCAAAAAGGATTAGGATAAACAGGCAAACAAAAAGGGATGTCACAAATAAGCGAAAATCTACAGATGCTGGAAATCCCAGCAACATACACGCACAAAATGCTGAAGGAACTCAGCAGGCCAGGCAAC
This sequence comes from Mobula hypostoma, assembly GCF_963921235.1. NCBI lineage: Eukaryota > Metazoa > Chordata > Chondrichthyes > Myliobatiformes > Myliobatidae > Mobula > Mobula hypostoma. The sequence continues at coordinate 44,212,161 of NC_086103.1, read as the reverse complement.
ATCTATGGAAAATAGTAAACAGTCGACGTTTGGGGTGAAACCCTTCATCAGAATGACGTGATAATCTGAAGGGCTTGCTTCTGCAACTCTGCAATGATGAATCCAGAATCCTTATTTTATACAAATAGTTTTTTCATTTCTGATCGATATAACTTAAGCCATTTAATATTTGCCCTCTTGCTCAACTGGAGCCCAAATATTATTTCCAACATTTGTTAAGGATTTGATTAATGTAAAAACATCTAAAAGCAGCATAGAAACATAAAAATATACTAAACAGCCGGCTTTTACTGGTTGAAGAAGAGCTATGTAATGTCATTACACCTTCTACATTAGATCCATTACGTGGCAAATCATGATTTTTCAAGTACAAGTACAAGAGCTATTTAAGGATGATGAGAAATTCTGCCTATAAGGCCCTTTCAGTAAATGAGTTCTTAATCTCCATCAGCATCTAGGTGAAAAAATGTTTCGCCATTGCTTCAATAATCCTTCAATTATTACTTCAAATATCTCCCCTCTCCCACCCTTCAATCCGCTTGTTAAGGGAATTCGGTTTTTCTATGTATTCCACTTAGGCCATATGGTTTTATATATTTCAATTAAGTCTCCCCTCAGTCACTTTACCAAAGAAAATGATCAGAGAACATCCAGTGTTTCCTCACAGCTACATAGCTGGCAACTTGCTTTTAAATCTCCTCTCCACCCTCTTTATTAAACTTGCTTAAACTTGCCTAACTAGTGTTTGAAAAGCAGTTCACTTTTATTTCAAATTCCCTGCCTAACTGGTGCTGTATAGAGTTCTGGTATAACCTCCCTTCTAATTAAAGAAAGCATCCCAAATGCCTCTCAACCATTTTATTGCCCCGTGGATAAACACACCGAGGTGCCTCTCTTTCCTTCATTTTATTTCTTGCATTCTATTATAAAGTCCTTTGCCTTTTGCATGTCATCACTTTTCTGAACAATTGTCCCAACCGTAGAACATCGAAAACTATGGCAAGGTACAAATCCTTCGGCCCTGATTTAGCCTATTCCAAGATCAAACTAACCCTTCCCCCCCTTACGGTTCTATATTTTTCTTTCATCCATCTGTATAGCTAAGAGTCTCTTAAATGCCTCTTATGTATCTACCTCTACCATCAACCCAGACAGTATGTTCCATGGACTCACCACTCAATGTGTACAAAACCTATCCCTGATACCCAGCTATATACTTTTCTCCAATCATGTTAAAATTTTGACCCCCTCATATCAGCTATAGCTGCTCTGGGAAAAGGTACTGGCTCTATCTATCTATGCCACTAATCATCTTACACACTTCTTTCGTTAACTCTCGTCCTCCTTCACCCCATCAATTCAATGGTTCAATTTAACATCAGAGGATGTATACAGTATACAAACTGAAATTCTTACTCTTGCAGACATCCATGAAACAGAGAAAAACCCCAAAGAATGAGTGACAGAAAAATGTTAGAACCTGAAAGCCCCCTCCCCTCCCATGCACAAGCGGCAGCAGAAGTGTCAACCACTCCCCCTCCCCCTCCCCCCCCGCTTGCTCCAGCAAAAGAATCAGCCCCCAGCACCCACCATGCAAGCCCCCAGAGACGCACCCACCATGCAAGCCCCCAGAGACCATGATGGAGAGTCCATCAAAAGCTACTGTCCATCCCAACACTTTGACATCTCAGACAGGCTCGCTCTCTCACTAGCTAGGGGGAGAGAGATATCGCTCTTGCAACAGCGAGAGGGGAGACCGGCAGCTCACCATTTCAATGTTACGTTCAGCCACGTTGCTTGTCCGAGTTCTCTGACTTAGGCATCACCATAGAGAGAGGGAGAGAAAAAAGTCACTCAAGTGCAGGGGCCTTATTTCGCCGGCAGCATACACCGCCTGTTGTCTCGATGTTTCAATCCCCCACGATGCTTCAGTCAGCGACAGCAGCGAGGAAACGGGTCGCCTGCGGGGCTACATCCCAAAAGTGCACATCTTCCAGGCCGCACTTGGAGCTGTCGGAACACCACACCGCACAGCTAGTCCAGGAGCAAGAATCCACTGCCCGTGAAGAACCATAGTCTGAGTGCAGATGTAGGTCACAGATTCCGACAAGACCCCAGCCACCTTGAAAAGAAAAAAAGAGACACGAGAAGAGAAGAGCATGCTGTTTCGTGGATGAAGTGGAAGAAGTTGCCTGGGTCTGCAAAAGAACCCTGGTGCCATCTTTAGCTCCTCCCACTCCTGTTCCGGAGAAGACCCAAGCTCACTCAACCTTTTCTCATAAAACATGCTCTCTAATCCAGGCGGCATCATAATAAACCTCCTCTGCTCCCTCTCTTCCATATCCTTCTTATAATGAGGTGACTAGAACTGAACACAGTACTCCAAGTGTGCTCCAACCAAAATGTTACCTTGCAGTAATATTGAACTTAATCTCCCGATTATAAAAGGCCAACATGCAATACACCTTAACCACCATCTTACTACTTCTGGCAGTCTAAAGCTTTCTAAAAATTACCAGTGTGTGGGTAGGTGGTAGAAAATAGGAGTAGTTAACAGAGGTGAGGACAGAATGAACTGGGATTATTTTAAGTAGATGTTGGTGGTTGATATGGACTCAGTGAGCTGCAGGGTGTATTTCAGCACTGTAGGTCTCCGTAATTTGAAATAAATACTTGGTTTGAATTTCGAATAAATATTTTGGAATGATGTTTCATTTCAATCACACAAAAAAGAAATTATAGGAAAATAATTGTGTTAGTTTTCCTCTTCCCTGGTAGAAGCAAGGCTATAGCATATGGCTCAGCAATTCATTCCTTTTTCCTCTCAAGGTCAGGGCCTCTGCTCTTTAAACAGAGTCTATGAAACACATCTCGTTATCACTGTCATAAATAGACTGGTATCTTGCTACTGCAGAAAGATCATGATTTCATGGTGACAATAAAGCCCGGTGTTAATTTTGAGGGGTCGATGAGAAGCATGTATATCACACACTCTCTTGCTATTGCAACTTTGTATTGATCATTCTAACTAGTGGCCCACTCAGGTTCTAATATAGATAGCACAAGAGAAGTACATAAAAGTGAATTGTAGAGCACTGTTAGAACGTTTCATGCCCTGGCTGCTTGCCAGTACCATAGGACAAGTTTGTTCCAACAATGCATCACTACCTCCGTCAAGACTAAAAACTGGCCTCTGATAATTCCTGCTCAAAGTAATGGTTACGTACAATCGATGCACACACAAACAAAAGGTTTAAATGGAAGATTTCAGTCTTAGTTTCGAAAGACAGCCTTTGAGTGGCACTTTTGAGTTAATTCTAAGTTCCTGATGTTGTGAAGGCAATGGACGGGGACTTTCCAGAAGGGGACCCATGGAGTGAGCTGTACTTTGGCATCGCTCCATACCCTTTACTTTTTTACTTGTAACCACTCTTATTTACTTCACCTATACCTACACTAAACGATTTATATTACAAATATATCATCAGACTTCAACTTTTACTTACTGAAAATGTTTACCAGAGGACGAGAAGTTAAAAATGGAAAGTGTCACAGCTGGAAGGGAAAAAAAGATGGTGATCCTGGAACATCGAAGGAAGCTCCGATGACTATGGAACTAATGAAGAAACTCCTAGAAGATACAATTAATCAAAGACTCGCCGCAATTGAAGGAGTGTTGAAGATGATGCAAGAGGATTCAAAATTATTCAGACGTGAAATCGATCAACAATAAGCTAGAATCTAGATGAAGATGGCCGCAAAAGGGATAGAAAAATTGAAGCTCTTGAAAAAAGTTTAACTTCGGTAACTCAACAGCTGGAACGTTATCAAGTTAAGATTGCTCTCGAAGACAGAATTTGCAAATAATCGTTTTTCCTGAAGATGTTGAGACGGGAGATCCTACCAAATATTTCTCTAAATTGCTAACAGACGTGTTCAGTCCCGATATATTAGAGGAGTCCCCACTATTAGATTGCACACACTGTACTTTTCACTTTAAACCGGAGAAATTGGCCAGGCCGAGACCAATCATCGTTCCGTTTCATTATGTCCGTAATAAGGAACAAGTGATTCGAGCTGATCGGCAGAAAGGCATAATTGAGTTTCAAGATTTTAAGTTCCGAATTGTCGAAGACTACAGCCAAGATGTATTGAAAAAACGGATGGCTTTTAAACCACAGATATCAGAATTTTATCTTCAGGGCTATAAAATAGCGTTACTGTTTCCAACCTGTTTGAGAGTTGTTAGGCCGGACAATTCTCGTAGCCTGTTTAAAACTCCGATGGAAGCCCAAAGTTTCCTTAACAATCTGTCTCCCTCTGCGGAGGACTAATTAATGTATCGTTTTTTTTCTTCCTCGCCTTTGATTTGTTTTTTCGTTTCCATTCTTTTTAAAGGAAAATAAGGTTAATATTTAGTTTGTAAAAGTAGAACTTTATACTTGAGGGTTTTTGCCTTGATCTTACAGTGTAGGTACGCTCTATATTGTTAAATGATATTATGCTTTTCTGTTAGTGATCTTGTATATCTTACTCTCAATTTTTTTTTCTTTTTGAAAGTTATTTAGTTACAATTTTAATGCTTGTTTTCTCTTCTTTCTGAAATGTTACTGGAGTATTATATTTTAAGATGGTGAATTGTTTTCTTCTTCTTCCTAGAATCATCTCTTTTTTTTAATGTCACGTCTGATCATTTATATACGAAAAATTAATAATACGATCTGGCGCTTGATTTTTTTTTGAAATATGAGTAAGAAGTAACTATTCTATGCTTGTAATCATTGTAAGCTTTTTCTTACCGTTATAGTAACTTTTTTTTTACTTCTTTGAATATGGGTGGTATTTCTTATGATAAACATATTTCTTTTGGGTTGCCTTCTGGAAAGATGGGGTTAGAATTAGCTGTAGATTTAGCACTGGCCACTTTCTGGCTTTTTGCTGGGTTTTTGCGGGAGGAGGGTGGTATTCTCGTTCTTATTTTTAATTTATTTTTGCTTTTGAAACTACCAAAATGTTCAAAATGTCGTAACTTCCGGTTCCTCTGTGGACCTTTTTTCCTCTTCCGGGGTCATGAGTCTGTACTCTGGTTAACCCTTTACATACCTTATGCGCGAACTCATTACGATGGATAAGATTATTAATTTGGTTTCTTGGAATACAAATGGTTTAAACCACCCAATTAAACGGAAGAAAATTTTAAAAGTATTCCATAGGATGAATGCTCACATTATCTTTGTACAAGAAACCCATGTCCGGAAAGAGGATAATCAGCGTTTTTTTTCGATTCTGGAAGGGCTAACAGTACCACTCGAATTACAGGCCAAAGTAAAAAGCGTTTCTATTTTTATAGATCCGTCAATTTCATTTCTGCACCATGAAACAATTTCAGACCCGAATGGCAGATTTTTGTTAATTACTGGTATTGTTTTTTAACAAAAAAGCTGTTATGCTTAATGTCTATGGTCCCAAATGTTGACTGTCCCGATTTTTTTAAGAATCTCTTTACATCTCTTCCTAATTTAAATGACTATACAGGTGTCCCCTGCTTTTCGAACGTTTGCTTTATGAGACCTCACTGTTACGAAAGACCTACATTAGTACTCCGTTTTCACTTTCAGAAGGTGTTACGAAGAAAGGCAGCGCGCAATAAAAAATCAGCGTGCAAAAAAATCAGTGCGCGATAGAAGGCAGTGCGCGATAGAAGGCAGCGCGCCCCGAGCAGCCGCTCTCCCCCGGATTCGGAACGGCATTGCTTAAACACGTTGCATTGAGCAGCCGTTAGCAAGATGAGTTCTAAGGTGTCGGAAAAGCCTGAAAGAGCTCGTAAGGGTGTTACACTTAGCATAAAACTAGACATAATTAAGCGTTTCAATTGTGGTGAACGAAACAAGCACAAAGTGAGTTTGGCTTGTGGAAGCTGACGAAGATGATATTGAAGAGGTTTTGGCATCCCATGACCAAGAACTGATAGATGAAGAGCTGATGCAATTGGAAGAGGAAAGGATAACAATCGAAACCGAATGCAGTAGCGAAAGTGAAGTCGTCCAGGAACTGAACGTGAAGCAACTGCGTGAGATTTTCGCTGCAATGATAAAGTACGACTTTAATTTTGAAAGGGTACGTAGGTTTAGGGGATATTTGCAGGATGGTTTGAGTCCTTACAAAGAACTGTGTGATATAAAAATGCTCAAGGCTCAGCAGTTTAGCAAGTCTTCCACATCAGCCACAGCAGACAACGAACCTCGACCTTCGACATCGAGGCAGGCAGTCATAGGAGAAGATGAGCTGCCTGCCCTGATCGACGATGAGATGACACCCCCATGTCCCACCACCCCAACCCCCGGGCCCCGGACAGATAGTGTACCAATTCGCGGAGAATGCAACGGTAGCCAGGAGGCACACACTACTGATTATCAAGCACTATTGATTCTAAAATTTCCTCTTATATTTGGCAAAACAAAAATCCCAGATTAAGTAAAAAATATTTACAGAAGTCCAAGAAAGTTGGTGGTTTAGCACTGCCTAACTTAAGATTTTATTATTGGGCAATTAATATTCAATATTTAATATTTTGGACACAGGATTGGAATATAACTCCAAGCCCACATTGGGGCAAACCTTGAAGGCTACTGTGCACAAGGGTTCTCTTTAGCTTCCATTTTAGGAACTTCACTTCCTTTTGTACTATCTAAATTGAATAAACAAATGGTTAATCCAATAGTTAAACATACATTGTGAATATGGTTTGAATTTTGTAAATTTTTTGGTTTGAACAAATTTATGTTATCAAGTCCTATTATATCTAATTTCTTTTTTCAACCTAAGGTTATGGACCAAGCCTTCTTGATATGGAAAACAAAAGATATAACATGTTTTTGAGACTTATTTCTGGATAACTGTTTTATGTCTTTTGAACAGTTATCTAAGAAATTTGATTTGCCTGGATCCCATTTTTTTAGATACTTACAAATAAGAAATTTTTAAAATACTATGTTGCCTACCTTTCCGACTTCATATCGTACTGATATCACTGATAAAATTTTAGGTTTAAATCCTCTCCAGAAGGGATTAATAGCAGTTATCTATGATATAATTACAGCCAGGTATATTTGATAAAATTAAAAATGAATGGGAAAGGGAACTTCAACTTTGTCTACCTATAGAGAAATGGAATAAAATTTTTCAATTAGTTAGTACTTCTTCTATATGTGCTAAACATACATTAATACAATTTAAATTAGTGCGCAGAGCCCATATGTCTAAAGATAAATTAGCCCATTTTTATTCCCATATAAACCCTATTTGTGACAGATGTCACTCTGAGGTGGCTTCTTTAACTCATATGTTTTGGTCCTGTACTCTCTTGGAAAAATATTGGAAAGATATTTTTGATATTATCTCAACAGTTCTATGTTATAATTTACAACCCCATCCTATCATGGCAATTTTTGGATTGCCAATGGTAGAACATAGATCTTTGTCTTCTTCAGCCTGTCGGATGATCGCATTTGTTACTTTAATGGCCAGAAGATCTATTATATTGAACTGGAAGGAAACCAATCCTCCTACTACATTCCAATGGTTTTCCCAAACTATATTAAGTTTAAATTTAGAAAAAATTAGAAGTGATATTTTTGATCCTTCGGTTAAATTTGAAGAAACTTGGAAACCTTTTATGCAACATTTTCATATGATGTAATTTGACCTTTCTGAATCTTCTTTATTAACTTAAAATATATGAATAGAGGAGTGGAGTTGACGACATTACTGAACGTGTTCGATTCAAGATATTGGTCTAGCCCTGTTTTGTTCCATTTGCTTTTTTTGGGTTTAGTATTTAATTCCTTATTTTTCTCTTTTTTTGGGGGGGTGGTTTCTTTGTATATATATTTTTTTCTTTTTATTTCTTTTTCTTCTTTATGATTAATTTCATCATGAATTTGGAAGTCTATTATACCTATGTTATTTGAAATCTTTTTTGTATATGTTTATTAATAATAAGATTATTCCAATCTCTTTGTATTAACACTGTAATTGTGTTTATAATTTTGAAAATTAATAAAAATATTTAAAAAGAAAGAAGGCAATGGACGAGAGAGTTGGATTGCACTGGATGTTTAAAAGAGTGGGGGAGAATATCAGAATAGCCTATTCGTTATAGCATCCATGCTTTTGTAAGTGTTCCAGTGGTGTTCAATAGTCATCCAAAATTCTGAAAATAGATTCTTGGAAATAAGCACTATCATTTGGACTACAATCTGTAAAGGGTTGTTAGTTATTGTATAGCTCTTTATTGTGTAGCTGAAATATAGGCAATCAATACAAGTAAAATCAAAGTACATTTTGCAATCACAAAATAAGTGTTACTGCCTTGATTTAAACTTATGATTTGCCCCAAAAGAACTGTAAGAAAGCATTATAATTTCAACTGTAACATCACAGGATGGTTACTGCATGGACGGGCATCATTCAACTGTCAACATAAAGAAAATGCTGTAGTAAATAGATTTCACTTCCACCTTGGAACTAAAATGGAGAGACTGATTTGCGTTTGTCCCCCTTTCTCTTGTGCATCAGGTGTCAGTCTTTTTTTTAATTGGGTTCTTTGGGGTTTCTTGCTTTGAGGCTATCTGTGAGCAAACAAATCTCAAGGTTATGTAATTTATATGTTTTTTGATAATAAATGTACTTTGAATTGAATTGAATAAAATTTTTTTTTAAAAGGTGAAGAGATGGAAACAATGGAGTCCCAATGTGACTTAGATTCTCATACCGAGATAAGTAAATTAACACAATGAAGTACAAAAAGTAATGAAATAAACCATAATGGTATTTTAATCTTTATAGCAAAAGCTTTGCAAAGGCCTGGTATGGCTACCTCTATAGCACTCTGAAGCATTTAGTGATCATACCTTAGAATGTGCAGCATTGTTGAAGGAAATGGATTGAAAAGTTTGGATGAACTAAAATATTAACTGTTTCTCTCTCCACAAATGCTGCTTGATCTGCTAAGAATTTCCATCAGTTATAGGTTTTATTTGCAACTTTCAGCATTTGCTGTATTTTGGTGATTGGCTATTGTGATTGATATTCACTTTCCAGCATCCTGTTGTTAACCTCAGTTTTTTTTAGCAAAATAGCATGATCTTTCCAAAGGACCAGGGTTGTTGGTGATAAAGTTAAGCTTTTAACGAATATTTTTTGCTGAGCTTTTTATTGTTAACAAGAACTAGTCTCCAGATCTAATGTAAATTGCAAACAATAATCAGTTTAAAGTTAGAAGCATAGGCTGCTAGCCCACAGCAGCTGGCTGGCTGATAAGCGGTCTGCTTTGCAAAGTGAAGTGACCACAAGACTTCCTGTGCATTAGGAAAACACAAGACAACGGGGTTATGTCACTTAGCACATCAAATATGGTTACACGTTGGGTTGGTTGTGTACTCAGAGGGTCAGACCTCACAGCCCTTACAGCATGAATTGTGTGAGCTTGAGATCTATGTCACCAGAAGCTTTTAAGAATATCTGTGTATGTTACTGTGTCCCAGCAAAGGTTCTTGGAAAACACCATATGCAAATTAGAAAATAGTTAAAAATTTCAGAAGCATTAGGGATTGTTAGAAATGACAAGTAGAATAGCAGAAATATGGGGTAACAGAAAGAAGAACAAGAATTCATTCCTCAAACTTTGGTTTCTGTGCTCTCTTAATTCATAAGAATTGTACCTGCGTTGGAAAATGCTTTGTAGTTTGTAAAACTTTCGTAATTTGGAAAACTTTTCTGAATCAGAAATCCTCTGTGATTGTTAAATGTGTGATAAGAATTACTTGTCTAAATTTAAACATAAGACCTTAAGGCATAGGAGCAGAATTAGGCCACTCGGCCCATCACAGCTGCTCCATCTTGGTTAATTTATTATTCCTTTCAACTCCCTATAACTTTTGATGCCCTGACTAATTAAGAACCTATCAACCTCTGCTCAATGACTTGTCCTCCACAGCTGTGTGTGGCAATGAATCCACAGATTCATCGTCCTCTGACTTAAGAAATTCCTCCTCATCACTGTTCTAAATAGCGGTCCCTCTTTTCTGAGGTTGTGTCCTCCGGTCCTAGACTCACCCACTATAGGAAACATCCTCTCCACATCTGCTCTATCTAGACCTTTCAATATTCAATAGGTTTCCATAAGAAACCCCTCTCTTTCATCTAAACTCGAGCAGGTACAAGCCCAGAGCCATCAACAGTCTTCATATATTAGTCCTTACACTGCTCGAATAATTTTTTTCAACCTCCTCTGGATCCTCTCCAATGCCAGCAGATCTCTTCTCAGAAAAGGGGTCTAAAACTGTTCGCAAGACTCCAAGTGTGGTCTGACCAGTTCCTCATAAAGCCTTCCTATCACATCATTACTCTTATATCCTCTCAAAATGTATGCTAACATTTCATTTGCTTTCCTTAATCACCGACTCAACTTGCAAGTTAACTTTTAGGGAATCCTGCACAAGGAATTCCAATTCCTTTTGCATTTCTGATTTTTTAAAAAAATTTTTCCCCATTTAGAGAATAGTCTATGCCAGGGTTTCCCAATTAGTTTTCCACAAGGACCAAATTATGTCAAGCATGCCAAGCCAAGGGCCAAAATGTCCAGGGTTTTTTTTTCATTGCACCAATGGGTTGTTTTATGGGCAGATGTTGTTGTTGCTGATATTACCATTATTATTATTATTAGTAATAGTAGTAGTAGTAGTGGTAGTAGTAATAATTTAGGCCTGGGATTCTCAAAGTCTATTTTGTGGGTCACACAAGTTAAAAAAATGCACTCTTAAAACAAAATACGTCCAAAACCAACCATTTAATTAGGATTGTAGCTATCACAACCATCAGCTGTCACATTGAGATCTCATCTGGGACTTAAAATACATACACACACACACACACACACACACACACACAGTAAACATGGTAGTCTCCACCACTTCTCTTCCACACAAAGAGTTTTAGTAGTACTGCCTTTTCCACTGTTTCTGTTCTCTCGTTTAATCTATTTGTTATTTTAATTAAGCTATGTAGCATTTGAAGTATGAAGTGTAGCTATAAATGAAATTATCAGTATTTTTGTTGTCATAATATTATTATACCACAATAAGATTGACAAATGGACAAAAATCAATTGATTCACTCACCTTTGTCACCGACAATGGCACCGTCTTAAATAGGTTCACAACCGTTTTCTTGGTTTTTTCGTCATGACTTAAAACTTCGCTAACCATATCAATTGCACACGTTTTAATCAACTCGGCATCAGCGAATGGCTTCCTAGCTTTGGCAAGATTCCATGACACATACAATGATGCAGCTGCTGTGCTCTCTTGTGCAGATGTTGACTTACAGATAGTAGAAACGGAGTGCTTGTATGATGTTATCATATTTGCAATTTTTTGTTTGTGTTAACCTGATTTTGCAGGGCAGTTGGCATTAAAACTGGCAGCATGCATAGTGTTGAAGTGTTGCTTTAGATTTTCTGATTTGCAGACAGCTACGGACTGCATGCATATTAAGCATGTTGGTTTAGCATTGGCTTGGTCCAGTAAAATAAAACAAAACTGATTGGTCCAGTCAGATTTGAACTGACGGTTTGCACTTTTTCATGCAGGCCATGTTGTTCTTGGTTTAGGGTCGGTGACTTACTGCTGGTAACAATTCGCTTAGATGACAGATTCGCTATTAGATGGCCGATTCGCTATTAGATGACAGGTGGATAGCTGGTGTGTCCTGCTGTGTAGTCGAGGTAATAGGTCGCACGCTCTGTGGGGGCGTAGGTCAAGTGTACGGTGTGGGTTGAGGTTAAAATAAATTAGAGCAGCGCACCTTATTTACATGTTATGACAGGTGCGTTCACGTAAGTGCCAGTGGGTCAGCGCGGTCCAGGCATCTGGTTCTTGCGGTCCGGACCTGGCCAGCGGTCCGCCTGTTGGGGTTGTCTGGTCTATGCCTTTATTCATTCTACCAAACTGCAATGACCATACACTTCCCTACAATATATTCTATCTGCCACTTTTTCACCCATTCTCCTAATCTATCCAAGTCTTTCTGCGGACTCCCTGCTTCCTCAACACTACCTGCCCCTCCTCCTATCTTTGTATCATCTGCATACTTGGCCACAAAGCCTTAAATTCCATCATATCAAATCTTTGACATGTACCATGAAAAGAAGCGGTCCCAATACTGATGCCTGCTGAACACCAGTAGTCATCAGCAGCCAACCTGAGCAGGCCCCCTTTATTCTCACTCTTTGCCTCCTGCCAGTCTGCCAATCTTCTATCCATGTGTAAGCCCCCTGGCCAGCCTCAGGGTCGCTCGGGTTGCTGTCGTCTGGAGAAACAGCCCTCAGCCCCGCCAAGATGGGTAATCAGTTTGTGTGGATGCTGTGTGATGTATCCCACCCCGCCCAAATAACAACTAATTACGATTAAGTGACTTACAGTTTATAGATATTACTGGAACTATATAATTAATAGAGAATAAAATATAAAAGGAAAATAAAAGGCGCCACACTTATCAAAGTTCAATCTCTTTGTGCACAAACAGTTGGAGCTCAGGACCCTTCTTCTTCACCCTGCGACCCCTCGGACCACCTCGACTGGTCACCTGGGACCAACAATGGTGGTTGACCAGAAGCTCCACACGAGTCCGTCTCCATCTCCTCTCCTCGCTGAACACCCTGCTCGGGGTCCGACCCCGTTAGCGGACATCACAGCACCTGGTTCATCCTCTGTCTCTCTCTCTCCCGCCTTCTCCCCCAAAACCCCGTGCACACAATATCTTACAGACACACCAAAGCATAACAACTATCCCAATTGGTTCGTAACATCTTAACAGGACTTTCTCAGCAGTTAACATAACAAAGAAGCCCTTTCAATTATAACATAACAAAGAAGCCATTTTACTTAGACTACGCAGTGACAAAAAAAAAGAAACCCCTTACACATGCTAGTACCTTTCCTGTAATACCATGGCTCTTATCTTGTGAAGCTGCCTTTTGTTCAGCATCTTGACAAAGGCCTTCTGAAAGTGCAAGTAAATGCCTCCTTTGTCTACCCTCTCTGTTATTTCCTCAAGGAATTCCAACAGGTTTTGCTGGCAAGCTTTCTCCATAAGGAAACCATGCTGACTTCGGCCTACTTTATCATGAACCTCCTGTACCCTGAAACCTCAACCTTAATAATCCTTAATATATTCATAACCACAGAAATCAGGTGAACTGGTCCATAACTTTCTTTCTTCTGCCTCCCTCCCTTCTTAAAGAGCGGAGTGACATTTGTAATTTTCCAGTCCTCCAGAACCATTCCAGAATCTATTGATTCTTGAAAAATCATTATTAATGCCTCCACAATCTCTTCAGCTACCTCCTTCAGAATCCTAGGGTGTAGTCCTTTCAGTCCAGGATACTCATCTACCTTCAGAGCTTTCAGCTTCTCCTTAGTAAAAACAACTATGCTCACTTCTGCCACCTGACACTCTTGAATTTCTGGCTCACTGCTGAAGTTTTCCACAGTGAAGGCAAAATGCAAAATACTTACTAAGTTTGTCTCTCATTGCTAAGTTTCCGTTATCATTTTCCAATGTCCCAATAGACACTTTTGCCTCTCTTTTACTCTTTATATATCTACATATATCTCTCTATATGTCCTTTTTATATTTACTGGGTTAGCTTACCTTCATATTTCATCTTTTCACTCCTTATGTTTTCTTTACTTGCATTCTGTTGGTTTTTCAAATCTTCCCAATCCTCTAACTTCCCACTATTTTTGCTATATAATATGCCCTCTCTCTTCCTTTTATGTTGTCTTTGACTTCCCTTGCCAAACACTGTTGCCTCATCCTCTATATTGTAGCATACTTCATCTTTGAGATGGGTCAATCCAGCAGCTTCTGAATTGCTTCCAGAAACCCCACCCATTTCATTTCTGACATCATCCTTGATAGTGTCCCCTTCAATCGGCTTTGACTAGCTCCTCTCTTATGCCTGTGTAATTCTCTTTACTCCACTGGAATGCTGGTATATCTGGTCTTGCCTTCTCCATCTCAAACAGCCAGGTGAATTCCATCATATTACAACTACCGTCAAATGGTTCCTCGACCTTAAGCTCCCTAATCAACTCTGGTTCATTATACAACACCCAGTCCAGAACTTCCTTCCCCCCAGTGGGCTCAACGCAGCTGCTCTAAGAAGCCATCTTGTAGGCACTCAATAAATCCCCTCTCTTGGGATCCAGCACCAACCTAATTTCTCCAATCTACCTGCATATTGAAATCCCCCATGACTACCGTAGCATTTCCCTTATTACAAACCTTTTCTATATGCATTATAATTTATACCCCACTGTCAGGGTCTTTTTACCCTTGCAGTTTCTTAACCCTACCACAAAGACTCTTCGTCTTCTGATCCTTTGTCACCTCTTTCTAAGGATTTGATTTCATATTTTATCAACACAGCCACCATATGCCCACCATCTATCTGCCTGTTCTTTCAATACAAAGTGCGTCCTTGGATGTTAAGCTGCCAACTATGATCTTATTTCAGCCATTGTTTAGTGATGCCCACAACATTATAACTGCCAATCATTAACTGCAATACAAGATAATCTACCATGTATGTTGCCTGCATGCCAGTGTAACTACTTCAGTCCTGTATTCACCACCTTTTTTGATTTTGCCCCCATCTTACACTTCTACTCATCGGAATGATTGCAGTTTTGCCCTATCATCTTCGTGTCCTTCCTCACTATCTCACTGCATGTTGCTTTGACCCCTTCTCAGCCCTATCACTCCGGTCCCCGTCCCTTAGCTCCAGGGAACTTGCCCACAATGATATTGGTTCCCTCTGGGTTCCAGTGTACTCATCCTTTTTATACAGGTCATCACTTCCCCAGAAGAGATCCAACTTATCCAGAAATCTGAAACCCTTCCCCCTGCACCACCCTCTCAGCCACTCATTCATCTGTACTGTCATCCTATTCCTGCCCTGACTAGCATGTTGGACTGCCAGTAATCCAGAGATTACTGTCTTGGGGGTCCTGGTCTTCAGCCTCTTGCCTAACTCTCTATACTCAATGTGTAGGACCTCTTTCCCTTTTCTACCTATGTCATTGGTGCCAATGTTCATCACAACCTCTGGCTGCTCACCCTCCCTTTTGAGATTCTTCTGCAACTGCTGTGAAACATTCTGGGCCCTGGGGGCAAACACACAATCGTGGTGTCTCATTCATGGCCACGGAATCTGCTGTCCACCCCCTGAACTGTTGAAATTCCTATCACTATTGTTCCTCCTGGCTTCATCCTTCCCTGTAGAGCCTCGGAGCTGGCCACAGTGCCACTGGTCTGGCCGCTGCTGTTGTACCCTGATCAGTCATTCTTCCCCTGGCCCACCCCCACCAGCGGTATCCTAACTTGTTGCTGAGGGGAATGGCTGCATGTACCATTAAATATAAAACAAACTGTGTTTAAGCTACTTCATTAGCTGTGAGTATTTCCTCCTTGTTAAGGAATGGATGCTTTCCACCACCCAAGCAGCGGGTATTGGCAGCTAAACCTCATTGCAGAGACTAGATGGGGAAGTAAGTTAGTCCTTGAAGAGCAGGGGAACCCAGTATAACTTTCCTGTAGTGAGGGCACCTGTAGATATCTATATTGGATAGGGTTTCATATCTTCTTTTGAGTTTAGGGCTTTGCAGACAGGGAACACAATACCATCACACTATAGAAATTAAACCTAAGGCATTATAATTGAAACATCATAATTAGACATTCATGTGACTGATCTTCACCAAATCCCTCATGTGAAAATTGAGCCTGTCATTCAAATGAATCAAACCTGTCAGCGAGCACATTAAGCCCTGGTCAAATGCTTTTCCTCATCCATAATTCAGAAGCAATGTTCAAATTCTATTAATAAGCAACTCCCTGGTTATTCATATTTTAAGTTAGATAGGTTCAGAATGTCATCGTCTGATGTCTAGTCACAACTGAGAAATATGACTCCAAGAAGTTCTTTTTACACCAATAAACTGAAAGATATGAAAAAGAATCTGAGAAATCAGTAGAAAATGGTGTCATGGAGTAACAGGGTCAAAGAATTGTACAGCATAGACTGAAGCCACTCTCCATGTACGAAGGGTGATTGATAAGTTTGTGGCCTAAGGTGGAAGGAGATGAGTTATACAGCTGTCGTTACATGCACGTGCAGTTCAACTCTTTGAGTGAAAATGCAGAAAGTTTGAAGTTAGTAACTCGTCTCCGTCTACCTTGGGCCACAAACTTATCAATCACCCCTGCTGTAGACCACTTCTGGAGGTCCAAGACGCCGACCTCTATAAAGAAGGGATCCGTATGCTCCATGACTGCTGGACTAAGTGTGTAAATGTAGGAAAAATAAATGTACTAGGTTTTCTAAAATTGTTTCCTTCTGCCTTAGGCCACAAACTTATTAATCACCCCTTGTAACAAAAAAGTTCTCCTCAATTCCCTTTGAAATTTCTTCCTCTCAGCTTAAACCTGTGCCCTTTTGTTTTTGATATCCCTTCCCTGGGGAAAAGATTATCACTATCTCCTCTATCGCTGCAAGAATATCACTATCTACCCTATTTCAGCCCCTTATAATTGTGTATATTATCTCTCTTTCAGGTCACCCCTCAGCTACCAGGGAAAGCAAACCAAGCCTACCGAACCTTCCCTCATAACTAAAGTCCTCCAATCCAGGTAACATTCTGCTGAACCTGCTTTGTATTCTTTCCATACAACTGCATGTATTTGACAGTACTCCAACAAGAACTGAACACAATACTCCAACTACAGCCTAACTGGCATTGGTTGAAGGTGCAATCTAACATGGCAATGTTTACAGCTCTGATCTGTGAAGAAAAGCATACCATAATCCCACCTACCCATGGGAACAACGGACTTCATCAACTTTCTTGGTGCCCTATCACTGTTTATGTCCTACCTGTATTTGACTTCACAAAATGTATCATCTAAAACTTGTCAGGAGGAAATTCCATTTTCAAATACTCTGCCCAACTTTCTTTCTCATCTCTGTGCCACCTCTAGGCTTAGACAACCTTCCTTGCTATTCACATGCCATCAATTTCCATGTCATCTGCAAACTTTTTGCTTATACCTCCTGTGTTCATATCCAAGTCATGGATATGTATCACAAAAACAGCGGCCCTAGTATTTAACCCTGAGCTACGTTGCTGATCCCAGATTTCCAACCTTAAGACCATTAGACAAAGGAGCAGAATAGATCATTGGGCCCATAGAATCTGTTCTGTAACTTAATCATGACTGGTTATTTACTCTCCCTCTCAACCCCCTTCTCCTGCCTTCTTCCCGTAACCTTTGACACCCTTACTAATCAAGAACGTATCAACTTTCGATTTAAATATACCCAAAGGCTTGGCCCCTACAGCCATCTGTGGCAATTCACCAGATTCACCACCCTGTGCCTAAAGAAATTCCTCCTCATCTCTATTCTAAAAGACGTCCTTCTATTCTGAGCCTGTTCCCCGCTGGTCCTAGCTACATTAGGTTCAGAGCCTTATATGCCTTGGTGATTTAAGTACATGCTTAGATGAGTGTATCTGCCTTCACAATCTCCTCTATCAACACATTCCAGACTTCAACTCCAGTCAACATGTGAAAAGATTCCCCTTCTGTTTCCCTCTAAGCCTCTTACCTCTCTCCTTAAACGGATACCCTCTTGTCTTAGACAGCCATGGGAAAAATGATTCATCTTCCTCCCCTCATAATTCTCTTATCCTTTTATTCAGATGTGAACTGTTCCATGCTATGGGAAACCTTACCATTTTTCCCATGCTTTCATTGTTAAATTTAGAATCAGAAATTCCGTGCATATCTAAAAATCAGTAATGGCTGGTTAAAATACTTTAATGGAAGCAAAGTAACTTATTTTCTGTTTTAAATTGCAGTAAGAGCTTAAATTATTTTTTCAGTTACACACTATGACATCAAATAATCAATTTGTATCTTCCATCATTTCCTCTGAACTTTGAGGTTCAATGTAACACGGTTGGTTTCAAGTCAGTGATAAATCACTTTCAGACCTATTCCTTGTATTTTGAAGGTGTCATTTGCAGTGGCAGTGAAGGATCACAAGAAGTAACAATTAATTAAAAAACGAAAGTAACTCTAAAAGGTGCCAGATTCAAAGTTTCTTAGCACTGCATCAGTTATGCAGTGTTTTTGCTTTGTAATTCTGAATAACTTTCATTTACATAAAGTCAAAACAATTGCTAACAAATTAAAATCATTGAAGATGATTTAGAACATATAACATAGAATAGTACAGCACAGTACAGGCCCTTCGGCCCACAATGTTGTGCCAAACCTTAAACCCTACCTCTCACATAACACCCCACCTTAAGTTCCTCCATATACCTATTTAGCAGTCTGTTAAATGTCACTAGTGTATCTGCCTCCAACACTGACTCAGGCAGTGCATTCTACGCACCAACCACTCTCTGAGTGAAAAACCTTCCTCTAATATCCCCCTTGAACTTTCCACCCCTTACCTTAAAGCCATGTCCCCTTGTACTGAGCAGTGGTGCCCTGGGGAAGAGGCGCTGGCTATCCACTCTATCTATTCCACTTAATATCTTGTATACCTCTATCATGTCTCCTCTCATCCTCCTTCTCTCCAAAGAGTAAAACCTGAGCTCCCATAATCTCTGATCATAATGCATTCTCTCTACACCAGGCAGCATCCTGGTAAATCTCCTCCGTACCCTTTCCAATGTTTCCACATCCTTCCTATAGTGAGGTGACCAGAATTGGACACAGTACTCCAACCAGAGTTTTATGGAGTTGCATCATTACCCCGTGACTCTTAAACTCTATCCCTCGACTTATGAAAGCTAACACCCCATAAGCTTTCCTAACTACCCTATCTACCTGTGAGGCAACTTTCATGGATCTCTGGACATGTACCCCCAGATTCCTCTGCTCCTCCACACTATCAAGTATCCAGCCATTTACTTTGTAGTCTGCCTTGGAGTTTGTCCTTCCAAAGTGTACCACCTCACACTTCTCCGGGTTGAACTACATCTGCCACTTTTCAGCCCACTTCTGCATCTTATCAATGTCTCTCTGCAATCTTGGACAATCCTCTACACTATCCACAACACCAGCAATCTTTGTGTCATCTGCAAACTTGCCAACCCACCCTTCTACCCCCACATCCAAGTTGTTAATAAAAATCACAAAAAGCAGAGGTCCCAGAACCAATCCTTGTGGGGCACACTAGTCACAACCCTCCAATCCGAATGTACTCCCTCCACCACGACCCTCTACCTTCTGCAGGCAAACCAATTCTGAATCCACCTGGCCAAACTTCCCTGGATCCCATGCCTTCTGACTTTCTGAATAAGCCTACCGTGTGGAGCCTTGTCAAATGCCTTACTAAAATACATGTAGATCACATCCACTGTACTACCCTTTTCTATATGCCTGGTCACCTCCTCAGAGAACTCTATCAGGCTTGCTAGACACGATCTGCCCTTCACAAAGTCATGCTGACTGTCCCTGATCAGACCATGATTCTCTAAATGCCCATAGATACTATCTCTAAGAATCTGTTCCAACAACTTTCCCACCACAGACATAAGGCTCACTGGTCTATAATTACCTGGACTATCCCTACTACCTTTTTTGAACAAGGGGACAACATTCACCTCCCTCTAATCCTCCAGTACCATTCCCGTGGACAAGGACATGAAGATCCTAGCCAGAGGCTCAGCAATCTCTTCCCTCGACTCGTGGAGCAGTCTGGGGAATATTCCATCAGGCCCCGGGGACCTATCCGTCCTAATGTATTTTAACAACTCCAACACCTCCTCTCCCTTAATATCAACATGCTCCAGAACATCAACCTCACTCATACTGTCCTCACCTTCATCAAGTTCTCTCTCATTGGTGAACACCGAAGAGAAGTATTCATTGAGGACCTCGCTCACTTCCACAGCCTCCAGGCACATCTTCCAACCTTTATCTCTAATCGGTCCTACCTTCACTCCTGTCATACTTTTGTTCTTCACATAATTGAAGAATGCCTTGGGGTTTTCCTTTACCCTACTCGCCAAGGCCTTCTCATGCCTCCTTCTTGCTCTTCTCAGCCCCTTCTTAAGCTCCTTTCTTGCTACCCTATATTCCTCAATAGACCCATCTGATCCTTGCTTCCTAAACCTCATGTATGCTGCCTTCTTCCTCCTAACTAGATTTTCCACCTCACTTGTCACCCATGGTTCCTTCACCCTACCATTCTTTATCTTCCTCACCGGGACAAATTTATCCCTAACATCCTGCAAGAGATCTCTAAACATCAACCACATGTTCATAGTACATTTCCCTGCAAAAACATCATCCCAATTCACACCTGCAAGTTCTAGCCTTATAGCCTCATAATTTGCCCTTCCCCAATTAAAAATGTTCCTGTCCTCTCTGATTCTATCCTTTTCCATGATAATGTTAAAGGCTAGGGAGCAGTGGTCACTGTCCCCCAAATGCTCACCCACTGAGAGATCTGTGACCTGACCCAGTTTGTTACCTAGTACTAGATCTAGTATGGCATTCCGCCTAGTCAGCCTGTCAACATACTGTGACAGGGATCCGTCCTGGACACACTTAACAAACTCTGCCCTGTCTAAACTATTGAAACTAATCAGGTGCCAATCAATATTTGGGAAGTTAAAGTCACCCATGATAACAACCCTGTTATTTTTGCACCTTTCCAAAACCTGCCTCCCAATCTGCTCCTCGGTATCTCTGCTGCTAATAGATTTAATAGATGATAGATGGAAAATGCAACTTATGAATTATGAAATGAAAAGTTATATCTAATTTCTAAAAAAACAGTATCGTTTAAATAAACTGTAAAGCAAGAACATAGAATAAATTGTAATCCTTGAAATTAGTGCTAGTGACCTTTTTACTAAAAAGTTTATTGTCTCCTCAATAGAGCAGGCCCTGCTGTCATTCATCTTCTGTAAATGGAACCTAGTAACCCTAGATGATCAGACACGTGTCCATGTAACAGAGACACATTGAAATTGAGCTTGACATTTTACTAACCATACTCTTGACTAGAATAAAACCAAGTGAAGGTTTCTGATTATTTTGAAATGATTCCTGTCATGGAGGAACAGAAACAATCCTCACGAGCATCTTCTCACAATCTAATCAGTCTCTTTTTGTGATTGTTTTTTTTTTGCTGTCTACAGATCCAAATTCAACAATGTATGTTTACAGATGTAAATGAAAATGTTAAAAACATATGAAGTTAAACCCAGAATAGGCCTCTTGATTCTTTGAGCCTGTTCTGGTATTGATAAGATGAATGCTGATCATTTTGCGTAGTATCACATTCCTCTGCTAACTCCATATCTCTTAATACCTGAAAATCTAATGATCTCTGGCTTAAATATTCTCATTGACCAAGCCTCCACTACCCTTTGCATTTAAGGAATTCCAAATATTCAGTAATCTCTTCATAAGTGAATTCCTTTTCACCTCTTTGCTGAAGAGTTCATCCCTTATTTTGAGCTCATGACCTCTAGTTCTAGTCAGATTAGACAGTGGAAGCATCAACTCCATCAAGACCCATAAGGTCATTGCTTCTTTCAGTAAGACATCTCATTCTCCTAAACTCCAGAGAACACTGTCCTTATCTGCTTGATCTTTCTTCATATGTTAAACCTGCCATTTCAGGAATCAGTCTGGTGGACTAATACTGCATTCTCTCTATCCAACTATATTCTTCCTTGGTAGGGAAACATGGCCTGTAAACAATATTTCAAATGCTGTCTTGTCAAGGCCCTTTACAAGAGGAACAAAGCTTCTCTACTGTCAAGGTCAAATTCAATTGCAAAAAAGGCCAATGCACTGTTTGTCTTTGTAACTGCTCATTGCATTTAAATGCTGAATTTCACAGATTGATGTTTGAAGATACTCAAATCCATCTGGACACTAAATTCTTCAGTTTCTCATCTCTCATTAAAAAATCTGCACCTTATTTTTCTAGCAAAGTGGATGATCTCGCGTGGCTTTTCCTTATCTATTCAAAATCTCATTCCTCTTTAAAAATTTCTGTATCTTTCACACTCCACACTATCAACTAACTTTGCATCTTCAGCAATGTATTGATGCTTCTTGAGTCACACATAGGCCAGTTTTTTATCTATGTTGGATTTTAAGAAGAGCCTGATGGTTTCATGGTTATTGGTACTGAGGCTAGCAATTTCTAATTTGCAATTTTAAATGTAATTCATTGAAGCATAAACTTTTTTTGCTGCTGGTTGATCTTGAACTCATATCCCAGGATCAATGGCTCTCAATTCTGACTTCTAGTCCAATAACATAACAATCACACTATTGTTCTATATCTGATAGGAAAGTGAACATTAAAGAAAAGCAATAATAATTAAATCCTGTAATAAGACGCCATGAATTTCAGTATGCAGAAGCATTGGAGAGAAAGCAGAAAATATTTACCAGGATGTTGCCTAGATTACAATATGTAGGCAACGTAAGAAGATGTTGAACACAGTTGTATTGTGTTTCTGGAGTATTGGAGGCTGATAAATGTATATAAAATTACGGAAGGCATTGATAGGATAGATAGTCGGTATTTTCCCAGGGTGGAAATGTCAACCTCTAGAGGACGTAAGTTTAAAACAATGTTTATAAAGCTGTAAGGAGATGTGCAAAGCAAGTTTGTTTACATAGGCTCATGGATGTCTGGAGCATGCAGCTAGGAAAGGTAGTAGAAGCAGATATATATGTGATGTTTAGATGGACACCTAATCAATGAAGGAATAGGGAGATACGGAGAAGTGGAAATAGGTGAAATCAGTTTAAATTGGCATCATGGTCAGTTCAGACAGTGGGTTGAATGACCTAGATTGTTCTATGTTCAAGCATTTTCTAATTGGTTACAGTTGAACTGGAAGGTACTTGCCCCATGCTGAACAATCAGTTTGCCAATCCCATCGACCTGCACCTGGACCATAGCCCTCCATACCCTCCATCCATGTACCTATCCAAATTTCTCTTAAATGTTGAACTCGACCCCGCATCCAGCACTTGCGGTGGCAGCCTGTTCCACACTCTCACCACCCTCTGAGTGAAAAAGTTCCCCCTCATGTTCCCCTTAAATAATTCACCTTTCACCCTTAACTCATGACCATCCTATCCTACCTCTACCACTCATAATTTTGTATACCTCTGTCAAATCTCCCCTCAATCTTTTACACTCTAGGGAAAAAAAAATCCTGACCTATTTAACCTTTCCCTATAACTCAGGTCCTCACGCCCCAGCAACATCCCTCGCACATTTCCTCTGCACTCTTTCAATATTATTTACATCTTCCCATAAGTGGATAACCAAACTGGTCACAGTACAGTACTCCAAATTTGGCTTCACCCAACATCTTATACAATTTCAACAAAACATCTCAATCCCAGTACTTAATATATTGAAACATAAAGACCAATCTCCCAAACCTTTCTTTATGACTCTATCTACCTGTGATGCCACTTTCAAGGAATTATGGAATGGCATTGCCAGATCCCTCTGTTCTACTGCACACCATGTAAGATCCACCCTGGTTGGTCCTCCCAAAGTGCAACACCTCACACTTGTCTGCATTAAATTCCATCTGCCATTTTTCAGCTGATTCCACCAGCTTGTCTAGATCCCGCTGCAAGCTTTGATAGTCGTCCTTACTGTCCACTACACCCCCAAACTTGCTATCATACACAAATGCGCTGATTCAGTTTATCACATTACCATCCAGATTGTTGATAAAAATGACAAACAACAGTAGACCCTGCACTAATCCCTGTGGCACACCGTGAGTCACAAGCCTCCAGTCTGAGAGGCAACCATCTACAATAGCTCTCTGGCTTTTTCCGCAAAGCCACTGTCTAATTCAATTTACTACTTCATCTGGAATGCCAAGTGATGGTACCTTCTTGATCAACCTCCCATATGAGACCGTGTCAGGAGCTTTGCTGAAGTTCATGTAGACAATATCCACTGCCTTGCCTTCATCAGCTTTCCTGGTAACTTCCTCGAAAAACTCTGTAAGATTGGTGAGACATGGCTTATCACACACATAGCCATGTTGACTATCTCTAATCAGTCACTGTCTATCCCTCCTGCACCAAATCCTTAACCGCATGTTTGTAATATAATTTTTATTGAATTTTCAAAAAGAATACATGAAAAAAAAATCTACCCTCCCCCCTCCCCTTAACCCTCCCCCACCCCCATATATAGTCCTACCTAAAAAAAAAGAAAAAGAAAAAAAAGAGAAGAACCACCTGGGTGTTGGAAGGTTTCCACATGCTCCATGGGATTCAAAATAAATTTGGTATAATTATTCGGTGCTTTCCCCAAGTGACCAAAGTCTTTATCGGAGCACTTAAATATGCCATCCTATCTTTTGTAAATAAGGGTGCCAAATATTCAAAAATGTTACATATTTATCTCTTAAATTATAAGTAATTTTTTCGAGTGGAATAGAACTAGGCATTTCATTATTCCAACGATCCATACTTAAATACGAATCAGATTTCCAAGTAACTGCTATAGTCTTCTTAGCTACTGCCAATGCAATTTTTCTAACTTCTTTCTGATATTTATTCAATTTAAGTTTCGGTTTTATCCCTTCAATATCACCTAATAAAAATAATACAGGGTTATGTGGAAGTTGAGTTGCAGTAATTTGTTCCAATAAGATTCTTAAATTTATCCAAAAGGGTTGAATTTTAAAACAAGACCAAGTAGAATGTAAAAAAGTACCAATTTCTTGATTACACCGAAAACATTTATCAGATAGATTTGAATTTAATCTATTTATTTTTTGCGGTGTAAGATATAATTGGTGTAAAAAATTATATTGTACTAATCTAAGTCAAACATTTATTGTATTTGTCATACTGTCAAGACAAAGTCTTGACCAATTTGTTTCATCAATAATAATATTCAGATCTGTTTCCCATTTTTGCTTTGACTTATGGGTTCCTTGTTTAATTGTCTGTTCTTGAATCAAATTATACATACAAGAAATAAATTTTTTAATTTTCCCTTTTTGAATTAAAATTTCAATTTCATTAGGTTTTGGCAAAAACATTGTTTGACCCAGCTTACCTTTTAAGTAAGCCCTTAATTGAAAGTAACAAAAGAAATTATTATTAGATATTTTATATTTATCCTTTAATTGTTCAAATGACATCAATATACCTCGTTCAAAACAATCTCCTATAAATTTAATCCCTTTTTGGTACCAATTATATAAAAGTTGATTGTCCATTGTAAAAGGAATAAGTCTGTTTTGGAACAAAGGTCTCCTTGCTAATAGAGATTTCTGTGTTTCATTATCAACATTTATCTTATTCCATAGATCAATCAAATGTGTTAATATAGGAGATTCTTTCTTTTCCCGTATCGATTTAGATTCCCATTTATATATAAAATCTTCAGGTCTATTTTCTCCTATCTTGTCTAGTTCTATTTTAATCCATGCTGGTTTTCGATCATCGAAGAAAGATGCAATAAATCTAAGTTGATTTGCTTTATAATAATTTTTAAAGTTTGGAAGTTGTAACCCTCCTAACCCAAATTTACATGTCAATTTTTCCAATGATATTCTTGACATCTTACCTTTCCAAAGAAATTTTCTCACACATTTATTTAACTCTTGAAAAAATTTCTGTGGCAATTGTATTGGTAATGTTTGAAACAAATACTGTAATCTAGGAAATATATTCATTTTTACAACATTGACTCTACCTACTAATGTTATTGGTAATATCATCCATTTGTCAAGATCTTCTTGAATTTTTTTTCAATAGTGGTAAATAATTAAATTTATATAAATTCTTTAGATCATTATCAAGTCTTATACCTAAATACTTTATACCATTTACCGGCCATCTAAATTGGGTTGCTAATCGACATTGACTATAGTCTCCTTTAGTAAGAGGTAAAATTTCACTTTTATCCCAATTTATTTTGTAACCTGATACCTTCCCATATTCATCCAATCTAGAAGATAATTTATGTAACGAATGTTGTGGATTTGTTAAATAGATCAAAACATCATCGGCAAAAAGATTAATTTTATATTCCTCCTGATTAACTCTAAAACCCATAATATCTGGATCAATTCTAATTAGTTCTGCTAATGGCTCTATCGCCAATACAAATAAAGCAGGTGATAGTGGACAACCTTGTCTAGTTGACCTTTTTAACTGGAATGGTGTTGAAATTTGAGAATTTGTCACTACTTTAGCTTTAGGGTTAGAATTTAAAGTTTTAATCCAATTTATAAAAGATGTTCCTAACCCATATTTTTCTAGTACTTTAAATAAAAAATCCCATTCTAATCAAATGCTTTTTCTGTATCCAAAGCTACTACTATACTCTTCTCATCCCTTTTTTGTGCCAAATGAATTATACTGAGTAGCCGAGTTACATTATCTACCAATTGTCTATTTTTAATAAATCCTGTTTGATCCATATGTATTAATTTTGGTAAATATTTAGATAATCTATTCGATAACATTTTTGCTATTATTTTATAATCCGTATTCAATAAAGAAATAGGCCTATATGATGCTGGTTTCATAGGATCTCTATCTTTTTTTGGCAATACTATTATAATCGCTGTTGAAAAAGGTTCTGGAAGTTTATGTATTTTTTCTGCTTGACGTATTAGTTCCATAAAAAGAGGAAATAATAAATCTTTAAATTTTTTATAAAATTCAGGTGGAAAACCATCTTCTCCTGGAGATTTATTACTTTGGAGTGATCCTAAAGCTTCTTCAACTTCTTTTAATGTAAAAGGCATATCTAATCCCTTCTGTTCTTCCAAATTCAATTTTGGAAGAGAAACTTGTGATAAAAACCTTTCTATCTCATTAACATCATTTTGGGATTCTGATTGATATAATTCAGAATAGAAATTTTTTAAAGTTTCATTTATTTCAAGAGGTTTATAAGATATTTTATTTGCCCTTGTTCTAATTGCATTTATTGTTTTGGAAGCTTGTTCTGTTTTCAACTGCCAGGCAAGAATTTTATGTGCTCTCTCACCTAACTCATAATACCTTTGTTTAGTTCTTATAATTGCTTTTTCCGTTCTATATGTCTGAAGCGTATTATATTGTAACTTCTTATTGACAAGTTGTTTTCGTTTTTCTTCTGACATATATCTTTGAGATTCTTTTTCTATTTTTGTAATCTCTTTTTCCAATTGATCTAGTTCTGTCATATATTCTTTCTTAATTTTAGACGTATAACTTATTATCTGGCTCCTAAGATATGCTTTCATCGCATCCCATAATATAAATTTATCATCCACTGAATGAAAATTTGTATCCAAAAAAAATTGAATCTGCTTTTTCATAAAATCACAAAAATCTTGACGTTTTAATAATGTTGAATTAAATCTCCATCTATAAGCCACTTCTTCCTTATCAGCCATTATTATTGTCATTAATAAAGGGGAATGATCTGATAATATTCTTGCTTTATATTCCATATTTTTCACTCTGTGTTGAATATGCATTGATAATAGAAACAAATCTATCCTTGAGAAAGTTTTATGTCTATGGGAGTAGAACGAATAGTCTCTTTCTTTAGGATTGATTCTTCTCCATATATCAATCAGATTTAAATCCTTCATCAATGATAAAGTTAAATTTACTACCTTCGATTTTATAACAGCCTTGGTTGATCTACCTAAGACTGGGTCTAAGCAAAAATTAAAGTCTCCTCCAATTAATATTTTTTCATGCGCTTCCGCCAAATTCAGAAAAGCTTCTTGTATGAATTTTGCATCATTTTCATTTGGTGCATAAATATTCATAAAAGTCCATAGTTCAGAAAAAAGTTGACAATGTATAATCACATATCTCCCCGCAGAATCAGTTATTACATTTTGTATTCTAATTGGTAACGTTTTATTGATCAAAATTGCTACTCCCCTCGCTTTTGAATTAAATGAAGCCGCAACAACACTACCCATCCAATCTCTCTTTAGTTTCTGATGTTCTGTTTCCGTTAGGTGCGTTTCCTGTAAAAAAGCTAAATCTATCTTCATTTTTTTAATATGTGTTAAGATTCTTTTTCTTTTCACTGGTCCATTAAGCCCGTTAACATTAAAACTCAAAAAATTCAATAAATTAGTCATTATTCTTAACAAAGTTACTCCAATCTAAAACATTATTTATCTTCTCAACTTTCATAGTTCCTTGGGGAATCTCTTTAAACTTCACCATGTTGCTATGTGTCTCCCTCCCAACCTTCCAGGCAGAAAGAAAAAAGAAGATAGAAAAAGTACAAAAAAAGAAAAAACAAAATACCCCCCCACTAATGTTGTGAATGAAAGGATACACAACATTACCCCCCTCCATTTTGCGGGTCGTGGCAAAAGCCACGCTTGCACACATGACTAGTGTAGCAATCGATCAGTGCTTCTTCCAGCTCCCCCGCAACAAAAAAACATTATATATATATAGACAAAATTAGTATTACTATTCCCAACTAATATTCCTCCAGTTTTAACCTTTCTTATCCCCCTCGTATAATCAATAATATATTTATACATTCATCCAGCTTCAAAAATCCATCAAGTCCATTCTTTAACCCAATCTTCATCTTCAATCTATCTCGCTCTCCTGGATTTGTTCTTGTATCTGGTGAGTTTTCAGAGAATCTCGCACAAACTGCTCTGCTTTCTGGTAATCATCAAAAAATTTTTTTTCTCCACCAGACAAAAAAATCTTCAAGGTTACAGGATAACGCAGTGTAAATTGATAACCATGATCCCATAGGGTTTTTTTCACTGGATTAAATTTCTTCCTTCTCTTCAAAAGTTCGCAACATATCAGGATAGAAAAAAACTTTGTTCCCTTCAATTATCAATGGCCCTTTTCTATCTTTGGCAGCTCAAGCAGCTGCCTGTAGAATCCTTTCCTTGTCTTGAAATCTTAAGAATTTTATTAAAATCGATCGTGGATATTGGTCATCTTTTGGTTTTGGTCTTAAAGCTCTATGTGCCCGCTCAATTTCAATTGATCGAACCTCCTCTTCCATTTGCAAAACATCCGGGATCCATCTTTGAAAAAATTCTATTGGTTTATCTCCCTCCATACCTTCTTTAAGACCAACAATTTTAATATTATTACGTCTACTAAAATTTTCCAACATGTCCACTTTCTCCAACAGTCGGTTTCTTTCCGAATTCCAGACAAGCAAATCATTTTCTGTTTTTTCCACTCTATCATTCATATGCCCCATTGCTCTTTCCATCTTCTGAAGCTTCTTATCTATTTTGTCCTGTCTTGCCATAACTTTATCATAGCACATCTTCGTATCTCTAAGCTCTTCTCTTACTTTTCTTAATTCAGCCGTTAATTGCAATATAGCCTCTCTCATGTCTCTATCATCTCCTTTCTTTCCAATTCTTCCTCCTCTTCTTCATCTGTGTTCTCTGCAGAATCCGATTCTGACTCTGAGTCATTTTCAATTGCAGTGGCTGTCGGTTCTTGTAGTTTGTGTTGTGTCGGTTTGCGCATGCGCATTTCCGGTGTCTTCTTCGAAGAAGCCGTTGCCACCGCCATTGCTCCCTGTTCTACCGAAGGAGATCCAACCTGGGTCCAAGGCTCCATCGTTGCAGTAGGCCCTTTTTTCTTCCCGTCTCGCGACTGCTTCGCAACAGCAGACTTCTTTTGTTGCGGTTTAGGAGGCATATCGTAAAGTAATCTTACAAAGTTTATAAATAGTTTTCAGAAAATATTTACCAACTTTGTTTTGTTTAAACGGTACTTTACTAACTTGTTGCGGGAGAGCTGGATTTACACGTCTCAATCCCACGTCATCACGTGACGCCCCCCCCCTTAACGGCATGTTAAGCTGTATGATCCTCCAATTTCTGGCCACACCAGCACGTGGCATGGGTAGCAATCCTAAGATCACATCTCTGGAGGTCCTGTGCTTTAACTTAGCACCTAATTCCCTATACTCACTTTGATGGACCTTGTCACCCATTCTACCCATGTCATTGGTAATGACATGGACCACGATCTCTGTCTGCTCACCCTCTCATTTAAATATGCTGTGAACTCAATCTGAGATGTCCCTGACCCTGGCACCCGAGAGGAAACAGACCTTTCAGGAATCTTGTTCTTATTCACAGAACCTCCTTTCTGTTCCCTTAACCAACAAATCGCCTGTCACTACAGCTCACCTCTTCTCCCCTCCTTTCTTTCTGAGCCACAGAGCCAGACTCAGTGCCAGAGTCCTGACTGCAGTAGCTTTCCTCTGCTACTTCATTCCCCCCAGGCAGTATTCAAAGCAGTTGTTGAAGGGAATGGCCACAGGGGTACTCAGCACTGGCTGCCTATCCCCTTTCTCCCTCCTGACGGACATCCAGTTACCTATGTCCTGCACCTTGGGTGTAACTACCTCCCTGTATGCCCTGGCTATCAACCCCTCAGCCTTCCAAACGATCTGGAGTTACAACATAGAACGTAGAACATAGAATAGTACAGCACAGTACAGGCCCTTCGGCCCATGATGTTGTGCCGACCCTCAAACCCTGCCTCCCATATAATCCCCCACCTTAAATTCCTCCATATACCTGTCTACTAGTCTCTTAAACTTCACTAGTGTATCTGCATCCAGCTCCAGCTCCAATTCCTTAGCACAGACTGCTGGAAGCTGCATCTGGATGCAGTTCTTGCATATACAGTCATCTGGGACACTGGAGGTCTCCCTACCTTCCCACATCCCACAAGAGGATCATTTCAGTATCCTGTCTGACATACCCATAGCTCTAATTGTGCAATAAGAAATAAAGAAAGAATAAATAACAAACAAAAAATCTAGCCACAGCCTAGCCTCTCCTTGCCAAAAGCCTCGATGAACCAAAGCTTCAATTCTCTACACCAACACTGGCTGACTCACACAATAGCCACTCTGCTTAAACCTAACTTTTTTTTTATTAGTTCTTGCCAAGTGCCTCATTTTGCACAATCCAGTGTCTCCTTGGGACTGTGGCACTCAAAATGTGCCAACTGTCCCCACTCACTTCTTTTAAACTTTCTCTAACTCCAAGCAACCCGGTGTCTCCTTGGGACTGTTGCTTAGTAATGTGTAACAATAGAAAATTGGGTAAAATATACACAAAGAATCCTCAATTAATTTATGCAAAGTATCGTGTGCAACTACAATTAGTAACTGTCTGAAATTTGTAGGATTGATTATAGCAAGGGCAATAAATTCAAAGAGAAATTGCAGATAATTCACTGGACGATGCCAGGAACAGGAATCTATGGGAAAGTTTAGCTATCAAGAGAGAGATAGGATATTGAAGCATAATTTTTTTTTGGAGTTTAATGCAAAACAGCTATATGCAAATATGCCCTTTTTTCCCTCTAAATGATATAATTTATTATTGTTATTATTGATATCAATAACAACATCTACTGGTGACTGAAATTCTTTTATCATACAATACAGCTCCTGTGTTCTGCTTAGGTACGACCCTCCGTTCTAAAAAAAAAGGTGCATAGCTTCCATTTTGCAATTAAAACTTTTTGTTCTTTCTAGCTATACACACTCCCTTTGAACTGATCACCTTGGATATACTGTAGCAACCAGGTCTGATTTATTTCTGGAGCAAAGATCAATTTATGCAGTGCAAGGACTATTACTGGCCCGCAGTGACACCTACGTTTCACTTTGTATACCAGCTCATATGGCAGAAGTGAATGAACAAGTAGGTTTTGTTGAAATAAATTTTCAGGAATCCCCTTCAAACCTGATGGGATTTCTTTCAGGAGTAGTCTGCAAATGTAAAGTCAGGCTGATGCATCATCACCACGCAAATTCAAACCATGGAAGAGCTACATGGTTGTTTAAGTGCAGTGTGATATCCCACAGGACTTCCTTATTATGGCACATATTCACACAAAGGTCTGTAGCTCAGTGGATTTTTATTAACATAAAATCCCCAAATAAAACATCATATGAAAAGATATTGCAGCTTTTCTTTAAGACCCTCATTTATTTCACGGTACTGTGATTTGTTTCAGCGTTGTTACAGCACATTGATCATCCCCGTCGTTCCCAATTATTTCTTTCACCTTTGGCTCTCAGTCTTTGCTACAGCATCCAGCTGCGGTTTCAGTTCCTAGTACATCAAATTTATTTTTTAACTATCTTAAACGTCACGCCTCTTCAATTTAGTTAGTTGCCACTGTGTGCCACCTTAGGTGTCCTTAGGTTTTTATGGTTCATCCAGGAAATGTGTCTGTCACTAGCAAGACTGGCTTCTGCAGCCCTTGTGAGGGAGGTGGGAGCCATCTTATTGACAGTGGGGGTCAGTGGAGGTACCCCCACAGTGCAACTTCAGAATCAGGTTTACTATCACTGACATGTGTCATGAAATTTGTTGTTTTGCAGCAACAGTACAATGCAATACATAAAAAAGACAGTAAGTTCCAATGAGAAATATATTTTTTAAAAAGTGCAAAAAGGGATCAAAACAGTGATGGGTTTAGACTGTTCAGAAATCAGATAGCTGTCCCTAAAATGTTGCATGTACGTCCTCAGGCTCCTGTACCTCCTACCTTGTGCTAATATTGAGAGGGGGGCATGGCCTGGATGATGAAGGACCTTCTTGATGGATGCTGCCTTCTTCAGGCACTGCCCTTTTGAAGATGCCCTCGGTGGCGGGAGGCTAGTACCCATATTTTGTAATCTTTATGTTGTGAGGAGAAGGAACAGCTTCACAGTCAGGTTGGAGCAGAGCTGGAAGATGGTGGTGTTTCCAAGTTGTTCGTCTAAGTGGCAGAAATAGTGGTCTATGGCATGAGCTCACACACTCACCATCATAATTTTAAGAAAGGAAAATCACATTTGATATATTTGCGAGAGTTGTTTAAGGATGTACAAGGCAGGATGTTCCTGACCCTCAATTATTTACTGTCTATGTTCATGACTCATAACACACTCTGGACTATTGCTGTGTTGCATCGTTCTACGTTCTGTGGACTAATTTAATTCAGCATTGTGTTTGGCACAGACATTGTGGACAAAGGGCCTTTTTCTGTGCAGCATTCTTCTAGGCTCGGAAACAGAATCAGAATCAGGTTTAATATCATCGACATGTATCTGTCATGGTCCCGACCGTTAATTCCTCTTATTCTTCTAATTCCCTTTTCCCTGTGTTTTCCCGGGCTCCTTGATTGTGGCACCTGAATCTCATCTAAATCTGCAGCATAAAAACCCCGGCTTTGCATCCACTCCTTGCCAGACCGTTGCTTCAGTCAGTGTGGTAATTCATGTTCCCGGCCGCCTAGAACAGTGTATTCTAAGTTTTACTTCAGTACTGATGTTTACCTGTGTAACTCTGTCTCTCCATGAGTACTGCCTGCCGTTGGTCTTTCCATTTGCCGCTCCGTGTCAAGATAAGTGTTGCCTGCTGCCTATCTCCTGTTTGCCGTTCAGCTCCAGCAACGCCCTGTGTCAAGAAACATTTTGCCTGCCTCCTGCTCTTCCATTCATCTGCGCTGTTTGCCTGTGTTAACTCTATCTCTCGACCACTTAAAATTGTGTATTCTAAGTTCTGTTTCCACGCTGTTGTTTCCTTGTGTTAGCTCTGTCTCTAGGTGTTTACAGGAGCATGGCATGCCGCCTGCCATTCCCTTCAAGCCACACTCGCACCGTGGTCTGCACCCCTGCTCTGCCTCGTTCCACTGCCCACCTATTCTCTCTGTTGGCTCGGTGTTTAAGTGCTGCGCTCCCACCACAGTGACTACCAAGCCTCACTCACTCCTTGGCTTTCCTCTGCCTAATCCTCATTCCCTGGCCTTCCCTGCAACCATTAATAAACATTCTTTAGATTACGCTACCTCCGTGTCAGTGTCCTGCGTTGGGGTTCGTCCACTCTCCATGCTACGGTGTTGTGAAATTTGTCGTTATGCGGTAACAGTATATTGCAATAGATAATAAAAGTGGTGAATTGCAGTTTTTATCATTGGTGAGATGCCAAGATGTACTTTTCACCCTCCGCCCCACCTTCTTATTCTGGCTTCTGCCCCCTTCCTTTCCAGTCCTGAAGAAGTGTCTCAGCTCAAAACACCAACTGTTCATTTCCCTTTATAGATCCTGCCTGAATTGCCATTCCTCCAGCATTTTGTCTGTGCTACTCAAGATTTCTAGCATCCCCAGAGTCTCTCATGTCCCTATTTTCTTGTTATCTTGCATGTAATAATTGAGCTCTGTCCTCAACAACATTCTTTTAACATTAGTAGTTAGAAACCAAGTGTGAAGGAAACCTAAACATTCGTGTTTTTAAATCAAACTGTCAAAATGATTAATGCTCGTTTGAAGGCAAAACTACGTCAAACCCATACAAAAGGGGTAGATTATGCATATGTTTGCAACAAAATACCCCAGGCAGTTGCCAGGTTACGATAACGTTCTGCTCCTGAGAACTTCTCTTAAACTGAACTGTTTGTAAGTCCAATCTGAACAAAAACAGTGTGTGAGAGAGAATCACAGAAATAGTTGAGATGGAAGAGTAAGCAGATGTGGGAAAAGAGACTCCTCCCAGCCTCACTGACTCAATGAGGGAGTAGGTCCCCCAGCTCTGTTCAGCTCAACTCAGCCCTCAATTCTTGTGGCTCAGTGTGCAGGAGTTGGGGAAGGAAGGCTTAGAGGAGGGGTAGGGGAGAAGGTACATGGAAATGCTCTGTTCCTACCTGGTAGAAGGTGTCAGCGGCACTGCTAAAACCAGCAAATCAATCCACATCCATCCTGCTCATCTCCTGAAAACACATTGATATTTATGGAGTATTCGGGAGTTGGGCACTTGTAATCATCAGAATCAAAATCAGGTTTATTATCACTGACTTAAATGTTGTGAGGTTCATTGTTTTAGTATAGTACAAAGATATAAAAAATTCAACAAATGGAATAATGAAGTCATGTCCATGCGCCATTCTGAAATCTGATGGCAGAAGAGAAAAAGCTGTTCCTAGATGGCCGAGTGTTGGCCTGTACCTCCTTCTCAACAGTAGTAATAAGAAGAGGCCATGGGATGGTCTTACGTGGCATCTTATGCATTTTATTTGGAAATTTATCTCTTTTAATTGCAATTTGCTACCTGTCAAAATCATAGCTGGGAACCAAAATCTGAATAGAAAAGACCATCTGGATCCATCAGAAAGCAATGATCTTGATTCATGTCAATTATAATACTTTAAGCCTTAAACAACTCTACCTTTACATAAAACTAATGATGGATGTTATTAGATGAGATGATCATCATATTAAAAATTACCCAACCTTGACGAAACAGAAAAATGTACATTTATTTACAAGTAATTAACAAAAGTATGTAAAGATAGTCTATCTTATTCAAACTTTAGTTGGGAGTTGCAAGGGATATTGGAACTCTGATAAGGAAGAAGAGAGAGATGTATGACATGTATAGGAAGCAGGAAGCAAATAAGGTGCTTGAGGAGTATAAAAAATGCAAAAAAATACTTAAGAAAGAATTCAGGAGGGCTAAAAGAAGACGTGAGGGTGCTTTGGCAGTCAAGGTGAAGGATAATCCAAAGAGCTTCTACAGGTATATTAAGAGCAAAAGGATAGTAAGGGATAAAACTGGTCCTCTTGAAGATCAGAGTTGTCGGCTATGTCTGGAACCAAAAAAAATGGGGGAGATCTTAAATAGGTTTTTTGCGCCTGTATTTACTAAGGAAACTGACATGGAGTCAATGGAAATAAGGCAAACAAGTAGTGAGGTCATGGAACCTACACAGATTGAAGAGGAGGAGGTGCTTGCTATCTTGAGGCGAATCGGAGTAGATAAATCTCCAGGACCTGACAGGGTATTCCCTCGGACCTTGAAGGAGACTAGTGTTGAAATTGCAGGGGCCCTGGCAGATATATTTAAAATGTCGGTATCTACGGGTGAGGTGCTGGAGGATTGGAGGATAGCTCATGTTGTTCTGTTATTTTAAAAAGGCTCTAAAGGTAATCAGGGAAATTATAGGCCGGTAAATTTGACGCCGGTAGTAGGTAAATTATTGGAAGGAGTACTAAGAGATAGGATCTACAAGTATTTGGATAGACAGGGACTTATTAGGGAGAGTCAGCATGGCTTTGTGCGTGGTAGGTCATGTTTAACCAATCTATTAGAGTTTTTTGGGGAGGTTACCAGGAAAGTGGATGAAGGGAAGACAGTGGATATTGTCTACATGGACTTCAGTAAGGCCTTTGACAAGCTCCCGCATGGGAGGTTAGTTGGGAAGATTCAATCGCTAGGTATACATGGAGAGGTAGTAAATTAGATTAGACATTGGCTCAATGGAAGAAGCCAGAGAGTGGTAGTGGAGGATTGCTTCTCAGAGTGGAGGCCTGTGACTAGTGGTGTGCCACAGGGATCAGTGCTGGGTCCGTTGTTATTTGTCAACTATATCAATGATCTGGATGATAATGTGGTAAATTGGATCAGCAAATTTGCTGATGATACAAAGATTGGAGGTGTAGTGGACAGTGAGGAAGGTTTTCAAAGCTTGCAGAGGGATTTGGACCAGCTGAAAAAATGGGCTGAAAAATGGCAGATGAAGTTTAATACAGACAAGTGTGAAGTATTGCACTTTGGAAGGACAAACCAAGGTAGAACATACAGGGTAAATGGTAGGACACTGAGGAGTGCAGTAGAACAGAGGGATCTGGGAATACAGATACAAAATCCCCTAAAAGTGGCATCACAGGTAGATAGGGTCGTAAAGAGAGCTTTTGGTACATTGGCCTTTATAAATCAAAGTATTGAGTATAAAAGTTAGAATGTTATGGTGAGGTTGTATAAGGCATTGGTGAGGCTGAATTTGGAGTATTGTGTACAGTTTTGGTCACCAAATTACAGGAAGGATATTAATAAGGTTGAAAGAGTACAGAGAAGGTTTACAAGGATGTTGCCGGGACTTGAGAAACTGTGTTATAGAGAAAGGTTGAATAGGTTAGGACTTTATTCCCTGGAGCATAGAAGAATGAGGGGAGATTTGGTAGAGGTATATAAAATTATGATGGGTATAGATAGAGTGAATGCAAGCAGGCTTTTTCCACTGAGGCTAGGGGAGAAAAAAACCAGAGGACATGGGTTAAGGGTGAAGGGGGAAAAGTTTAAAGGGAACGTTGGGGGAGACTTCTTCACACAGAGAGTGGTGAGAGTATGGAATGAGCTGCCAGACGAGGTGGTAAATGTGGGCTCACTTTTAACATTTAAGAAAAACTTGGATAGGTACATGGATGAGAGGTGTATGGAGGGATATGGTCCAGGTGCAGGTCAGTGGGACTAGGCAGAAAAATGGTTTGGCACAGCCAAGAAGGGCCAAAAGGCATGTTTCTTTGCTGTAATGTTCTATAGTTCTATGGTTCTAGTGAAGCAGTTCCCATCAAATTTGCAAATAATTCAGAATTCCCAATTAGTTTATGTCATGAAGAATTTACACAGCTCAAAAACACACATTTAATATTTATCACTGGTGGGTTTCCTTAATGGAAGTGAAACCCATAAACATTCTGCTGAACATAATCATATACATCATGCTGACATGCAGTTAATACATTTGTTTACAAACAAACTATTCTGAAGAAGATGCACCATGTGACTAGTTTGCATTTGCATTTTGTAATTGGTGGATATTGAAAGTGAGGTAACCTGCTGAAATCAGGATGCAAACTACATTATTTGTAGCTTCAATCTGACTTCGTGATTACATTGTCAATGTATTGCAGAATAAATTTCTATTTTAAAATGTAGGAAAAATAGGATCCTAAATTGTGTCTTAAGGCAGAGAAGCAGACTAAAAAGGGCATAAAAACCAGGAAAGTGGAAGTAAAATAACTAGGATTACATTAGCAGGAAATCATATTACTAGGTAGATGACTGATAACATCAAAATAAATGGGCTTGCGTGAAGCAGCTTGTTTAGTGAAACACTAATTGAAAGATGTAGAAAGCAGACAGGCTCTCCTAACATGCTGGTAATATCTGGTTATGATGTACTAAGAGCTTTGGGCCATTATGTTTATCAAAGATTAAAGCAAAATAAGAAGTGCGCCTATTATCACAAATTGCTTTTATTATCTTCCAAAGCATTTATTTTTGGGATAGCCGAGTCTTTGCAATAAAACGACATGTCCATACTCATTTATCATCCAGAGGAAACAGTTTTATTAGTATAGTGAGTAACAAGTAGAGCAATAAGTATAAGAAATGAGTTATAGTCCCATTGTCACCTGGAGGATTCCTTTTCCATAATTTCATTTTGCAATGTGAGGAGCATTTGAAGAGTATATGATGTATGAGGAGGTAGGATGGCTCTGGGCTGCATCAGCTGGAATTTAGAAGAATGAGGGGAAATCACATTGAAACTCAGTGAATATTGAAGGGCTGAGATAGAGTGGAATTGGAAAGGATGTTTCTAATAGTTGAAGAGTATAACCAGAAGGCACAGCCAGAGAATAGAACGCTGTCCCCTCAAAACAGGGCTGAAGAAAGATTTATTTAGCCAGAGGATGATGAATCTGTGGAATTTAGTACCTCAGACAGGTGTTGAGCCAAGTCATTGTGTGTACTTAAAGTGGAGGTTGATATGTTCTTGATTAGTAAGGTCATCGAAAGTAATAGGGAAAAGGCAGGAGAATGGGGGTGAGAGGGAAAGTTAATCATCAATGATGGAATGGCAGAGCAGACTTGGTGGGCAGAATGGCCTAATTCTGCTCCAATGTGTGATGGTCTAATGGTCTTATATTAATTGTCAAACTTCTCTGGAGTCATTGTCACTATAATCATGAAGTGCGTAAGAAGGATTGCATCCATAAGGGCTAAAGATCTAGTTACAGGTTTTTGTTCTGAGGTTTCGGATCAATGTACATGAACAAGAAATTAAGAACAAAAATGATCTTTGTTGAGAGCTTTCTGACGGACTATAATGAGCACTACAGAGTTTAACAAAAGGGATATGTTTACTGCCATAAGGCGACAATAAAATTACAGAGTAATGGAGAGCATTTAGCTGAACAAATTGATATCAAAGCCGTTGCTGATGTATTATGGTTCAGCAGGTTGAAAAGTCATGCTGCCAGCTGTCATGTTAATTGGCCAAACTCTAAAAGTATAAAAAAGTTCAAACATTGCCATTTTTGTTGAGCATCAGTTTTTCAGATCTCACTAAACTTTACTGGGTCTATTTGATCTATTCTCTCATGAGTGCTTATATCAACATCTTCCAAGTGCAAATAACAGCTGTGACATTGACATTAATATACTGCCAATTGTCACATGCTCATGGAAATGAAATTACTGCCAAACTGACATGAATGATAGGTGAAATCACTCTCTTGTGTCTGCATTGTGAATGAACAAAGTAAGATATAATACAAAGTGTCATGATAGCTTCTACAGAGACCCTTTCTATAAATAGTGGGGTACAGCAGAGCTGAGATTAAGTAAGCAACATGGGAAACTATGAGGAATGATATAAAATGGAGTCACTGAAGCTAGCTAAATTCCAAATTCAATATGAAGTTTTCAACTTCTACATCCTGTAAGGTTGTTTTATAGATCTCTATCTTCTACCACACATCATTTTTCATGATACACCATGTTCACCAGGTTCGGGAGCAGCCACCGGGCTCCTGGGCAGGCTTCACTCGCCTCAGTGCTGAACTGGCCTGCAGCAATGGACTCACTCTCAGGAACTTTTCTTTATTTTTTTTTTACTGTTTATACCATTTGATCAAGGAGCTTCGGCGTGACCTGACTCTGCGGCTGTGCCCTGCAACATTAGCATTTGCCACTGCACTGAACTGGCTCTGTGGCTATGGCCAGTGGCCATTGGGCTCCCAGGCCTGCTTCACCTGCCTCAGCACAGGACTGGCTCCGAGGCTGCAGACTAACTTTCATGGACTCTGTGATCCATGTTTCTGTGTGTTATTTGTTTAGTTTATTATTATTTGCACGATTTGTTCTTTTTTTCACATATTGGGTGTTTGATGGTCTTTGTTGTGTGGGTTTTTCAAAGGGGTTCAGTTGTGTTTTTTTGCTTTGTGGCTGCTTGCAAGATGAATCTCAAGCTTATATACAGCATGCATACTTTGATAATAAATGTCCTTTGAACTTTGAATGTAGAAGCAAGTCATGAAGTGGTATATAATAGGAGTTTCAAGATAGAATAAGTTATTTCTGGAGCAGAGAAACAGGGTCTTCAGCCGCCATATCTGTATTAAATATCTTTCCATATTAATTCCATTTCAATTTCAATTCCATGTTTATTGTCATTCAACTATACAGCCTTCAAAACATTGCTCCTCTGGACCAAGGTGCAAAACATAGCACATATAGTTATGAGCAACACACACAACAATCCGGAGGATCTCAGCAGGCCAAGCAGCATCTATGGAAAAGAGTAAACAGTTGACGTTTTGGGCCGAGACCCTTCGACAATCCTGAAACATCGACTGCTTACTCTTTTCCCACAGATGTTGCCTGGCCTGCTGATCTCCTCGGGCATTTTGTGTGTATTGCTTTGGATTTCCAGCATCTGCAGATTTCCTCTTGTTTGTGACATATACTGTAGTTATGATCCAGCATGCACAGTCACAAAATAATATTAGCACAGGTCTCTGAGTGGCATGGCGTAAAGATTGACAGGTTAACATAAAGTCTGAAGTGCATGTTGATGTCAGACAGTATAATGTTACTGGCACTATTTAATAAAAAGAAGAACCGTAGCACAAATATGCAAAACCACAGCAATAAAAGATGGAAAATGATCAGTGAGGGATGGGAGTGTGTAATGACCTTCAGACGAGTGGACCCAGGTGTGGAGTAAACTCAGGACTCAATAGTAGAAATTAGCAACGAAGTCTGAATTGAAAAATAATACGGGGAATAATCAAACTAAGAGCTCATCACCTGGGACTTGAGCACACAGAACTCGAATCCATGACTTAGCGATGAGCACTGGTCCAGAATAACCTTAAATAGAACACAAATCACAGGAAACCTGTGTGGGTCAAAATCAAAAACAAATCATTTAAGAATGAGAAGCATAAGTCAAGTCAAGTCAAGTCACTTTCTATTGTCGTTTCGACCATAACTGCTGGTACAGTACAGAGTAAAAATGAGACAACGTTTTTCAGGACCATGGTGCTACATGAACAATACAAAAACTACACTGAACTACGTAAAACAACACAAAACTACACTAGACTACAGACCTACCCAGGACTGCATAAAGTGCACAAAACAGTGCAGGTATTACAATAAATAATAAACAAGACAATATGCACAGTGGAGGGCAGTAGCTTGGTGTCAGTCCAGGCTCTGGGTATTGAGGAGTCTGATGACTTGGGGGAAGAAACTGTATTCTTCCCCCAAGGAATCTGTATTCACATAACAGGAGTCAAGGAAAACATAGTGGCATCTTAATGATAAAAGTAGGCATTAAACAACTCTAATAAACTCAAGTAAATGGTGTTCAGGTGTGTTGAGACCTGCTGCTACCCAGCGCCCCCGCTGGTCCGAAGGGGTCATTTCAGAGTGTGTCTGTAAATTGGGGGGAGTTAGGTGGGAGGTGCAGCAGGGCATTCAGATACAGGGTACATGTATGCTGGGTGGCAGCAGGGTGTTAAGATGTCTAACAGACTGGGGGGAAGAAGCTGTTACCCATCCTGATAGTTCAGGTTCTTATGCTGAGATACCTTCTGCCTGATGGCAGGAGGTCAGAGGTTATGGGTATGATGGACTCTTCAAGTACTTCATTTGTTACTGCCTGCCTATACCTGCTACGCACTTCCTTCTTTTTTTTAACCAGGGACTCAATATCTTTCAAAAACCAATGTTCCATAAGCCTGATATCATTGCCTTTTATTCTGACAGGAGCCATCGCTTCTGTACAGGTCCCATCTTCCCTGGAAGCAAGCTCAATTATCAAAAATCTGAAGCCCTCCCTCCTGCACCAACTCCTTAATTATGTCTTAAACTGCATGATCTTCTTATTTTTGGTCTCACTAGCACATGGCGTGGGTAGCAATCCCGAGGTCACAACCCTGGACATCCTGTCCTTCAACTTGGCATCTATCTCCCTAAACTCACTTTGCAGAACCATGTCACCCATCCTACCCATGTCATTGTTACTGACATGGACCACGACCTCAGGCTGCTCATCCTCCCATTTAAGAATGCTGAGGACTTGATCTGGAGATGTTCCTTACCCTGGCACCCAGGAGGCAACAAACCATCCTGGAATCTCATTCTCATCCACAAAACCTCTTTTCTGTTCCCCTAACCAATGAATCCCCATCACTGCAGCTCACCTCCTCTCCCCGCTTCCTTTCTGAGTCACAGAGCCAGACTCAATTCCAGAGGCCTGCTTGCTCTGGCTTCTCCCTAGTTGCTTGTCTCCCCTAACAATTTCCAAAGTGATGTACTTATTATTGCAGGAGATGGCCATATGGGTACTCTGCTTTGGCTGTGTATTCGCTTTCCCTTTCTTGACAGTCACCCGG
The DNA here is from genome assembly GCF_963921235.1 of Mobula hypostoma. Lineage (NCBI taxonomy): Eukaryota > Metazoa > Chordata > Chondrichthyes > Myliobatiformes > Myliobatidae > Mobula > Mobula hypostoma. The sequence goes on along the minus strand of NC_086103.1, from coordinate 44,169,488 downwards.
GTACCTGCCTTCTGCAACTTAGGGGTGCCTACCTCCCTGTAGTTCCTAGCTATCACTTCCTCATTCTCCTATATGAGCCGAAGGTTATTGAGCTGCAGCTCCATTCCCTTAGCACAGTCTCTAGGGAGCTGTAGCTCAGTAAACTTTATACAGATGTAGTTATCTAGGACAGCGGTCCCCAACCACCGGGCCGCAGACCGATACCGGGCCGCAAAGCATGTGCTACCGGGCCGTGAGGAAACGATATGAGTCAGCTGCACCTTTCCTCATTCCCCGTCATGCACCGTTGCACTTGAACATGGGTTTACCAACTGTCCCGTATTTGCCGGGACATCCTGAATATTGGGCTAAATTGGTTTGTCCCACACGGGACTGCCCTTGTCCCGTATTTCCCCCGCTAAGGTAGAGCATTCCTATGAAAACTTCCACACCAAAATGGCATGAAGCACAGAAGCAATTACCATTAATTTATATGAGAAAAATTTTTGAGCGTGCCTAGACTCAAAAAATAACCTATCAAATCATACCAAATAACACATAAAACCAAAAATAACACTAACATATAGTAAAAGCAGGAATTATATGATAAATACACAGTCTATATAAAGTAGAAATAATGTATGTACAGTGTAGTTGGGAAGATGAAGCTAAAACTGACTTGTGGAAAAATAATCGGCACGTACGCGCATGTGCACATCATGCATGCACACACAGGTGCCCACACAAGGCTTCATGGTCATGGTAGTCTTTCCTGGGGTAAACACAAAGTGTTCCGGGATTTGACTGCTACTTTTGTCCCTTACTTGGGAGTGAGAAAGTTGGCAACCCTAACTGTAAAAGTCATGTTGATATGAGTTTAACCCTACTTGAACATCCCCGCCCCCGGTCGGCTGATCCGCAAGAATATTGTCAATATTAAACAGGTCCGCAGTGCAAAAAAGGTTGGGGACCCGTGATCTAGGAGACAGGAGGTCTCCCCAGAGTTCACACATCTCACACAAGGAACATGCCACTAACTCTTGGCCAATTCTCAGCGCACTAGCTACAGTATGAAATAACAGAAAACAAATCTTACTGGAAACTTACTTAGAGCCTGCATCTATGCTTGCCCTCGCCTGTTGAGTTGAATCCGAACCACTCTAACACTGCCCCACTCACACAGTGACTGCCTCACTAAAATCCCCTTTCTTTTCATTGACTCATTGACCCACTTCTACAAGACCTGCAATTTTCAAATGGGTTTCACCCTGCAAGAAGTTGTTCTTTCACTTCGTACATCAAACAGTGAATACTAACAATATTAATAAATACTAAATATATATAATGATATAATATATTTTATTATAATAAATAATCAATACTATGTATTTCTTTCTAATCTGAAAGATAATCATACATCACTGCTCACTGATATTTGTATCCTTTTTGTCACTGCTTCATTGATTCTGTAGGATTCAATTACATTAAGATGATTATTAACAGTAGTCAAAGTCCAAAATGCAGAAAATCAGCTGTGTTACCTTGATCAACCATTTATTTAATGGAAATGTTTCAATTTCTGTGAATTGGAACAATAAATATTCCATGTACAAACTTGCGTGGGCAACAATATTAATGAAGGTGAGGAAGAAGTTTGAAAATTTGGCTCATATCACAAATTTAAAGAATGATAACCTGTACTGCTATAGACCTACAATTGCACAAAATAAATTATTAGTATGTATTATTTTTTGACAAATCCTCAGATGTAATGTGAATGTAGCGGAAAAGATGAAAGCAAAGATTTCCCAATGTAACAGAGCCTTTAGAAAATTACTAGTGAGGCAAAGCCTACGTGCCATCTGTTGTGTATTCAATATTTCAGTATATTTGAGTAATATTGTAAAAATATTATTTGGTTAAGCATTTTTGCTGCTTACATAATGCATTGCAGGTTCTATGCAAAAGCATGTAAATGGCATACATCATTATGCCACCACATCATATGCCACCTTTCTTAAAATAAAACAATAAAGTTAGACTCAGATTGCTGGTCCCATATCTTTCCTTTAATTAGTTTGGGTCTGGGTATTTGATCTTCCACAATATTCCACGTGGGAATTTAAAATGGAGGTGGCAGTGTTGCTTTTTTTTTAACGAGGTTGAGTTGCGAGCTCGGCATCAACCCGGCATGGATGGAGAGCACACTCGGGAGCGGTCTGTCACTGGATCGAACTCGGGAACCTCCGTTCTCGAGCCCAATGCTGATCTCACTGCGCCACCAGCCGACCTGGAATTACAAAACATAGTAGTCACCTACCTACAGGAAAGATGTCAATAAGTTTGATGGATAAAGAGAAAATTGACAAGGATGTTGTTGGGACTGGATGACCTGAGTTGTAAGGAAAGATTGAATAGATTAGGACGTTGTTCCTTGGACTGTAGAAGATTGAGTGGAGATTTTAAAAGAGATATACAGAATTATGAGGAGGATAAATAAGATAAATACAAGTAGGTTATTTCCACTGAGATTGGGTGGTCATACAACTAGAGGTCATACAGCGGTCACCCGTTACCAATGGCCTCCCCTATCTTGCGTCAAAAACTGAGAGTAGACTCAAGCAAATAACCACAGTCCTACTGCGCACTGTTGTACTGGACTGAGCGATCTCTAACGAGATTGCTAATGGGGCTGCTTGGTCACTGGCATAACTGTGAGTGCTGGCATCACACTTCGCACTAAGTTCAAAAAACAATATATTTTTTTAATCTCACGGAACCCCTGTTGAGAAACCCTGGTCTAGAGTCTATAGAATGCACTGCAAGCAATGACAACAGAACACACAACAATCACACTGAATCAGAAGCCTGCCAATTTCCTCTTTGCATATCACATTGCAGCTCAGTCCACAAGCAACAACTCACCAGCTATGCCGTTCCTGGGTTGTCTCTTGTGTTCACGCTTGGATCTCCTCAAACCCAATTTCAGGAGTAACATGCAGGGCAAACAGCTGAGACAAATTGAAGGCTCCTGTAACAGGGAGGTTCGATGTTTCACTCCTGGGCAAGCAGTCCTGGCAAGGGACAACAGAGGTGATCAACAGTGGGTACTTGGAAAGATTAAGGACAGAAATGGAATGGTCTCCTATAGAGTGGAGATTTCATCTGATATCATCAGTTGAGGAGAGCAAAGGGGAAAAGTGACCAGAGCTGTCAGACACACTTCCTGCTGTCCCAGAGTCAATGTCTACAACTACCATGGAGGAGGCCCTAAAAACTAAGATTGTTTCACAGCTACAAGCTTCTCCTGCCAAGCAATGTGACCTCCCTAGTCAGGAAAGATGTTGTCCCACAAGAGGAAGAAATCCACCCCAGCTATTAAAACTTTCGGCCTGAACAGGACAATTAAAAATTTACTATGTAGTGGCTATCCATATAGTAGTTTTATTATATAGTATACAGTATATATAAATGGGCAAAAAAGTGGCAGATGGAATACAGTGTTTGGAAATGTATGGTAAAAGGACAATAGTGCAGAATATTATCTAAATGGGGAGAAAGTTCGAACATCAGAGGTGCAGAGAGACTTAGGAGTCCTTGTGCAAGACTTCCAGAAGTTTAATTTACAGATTGAGTCTTTAGAAAAGAAGGCAAATGCAATGTTGGCATTTATTTCAAGGAGAATGGAATATAAATGCAAGGAGATAATGCTAAGCCTTTATAAGACACTAGTCAGGCCGCAATTGAAGTATTGTCAACTATTTTGGGCCCCATACCTCACTGGAGAGAGTCCAGAGGAAGTTCATGAAGATGATTCCGGGAATGAACGCATGAGGAGCATTTGGCATCTTTGAGCCGGTACTCACTGGAATTTAGACAAGTTTGTGGGGATCTCATTGAAACCTACTGAATGTTGAAAAGAACTAGATAGAGTGGTTGTGGAGAGGATGTTTCCTGTGGTGGGGGTATCCAGAACTAGAGGGCACCGCCTCAAAATTGAGGGGCAACCCTTTAGAACAGAGGTAAGAGGATTTTTTTTTAGCTAGAGAGTGGTGAATCTGTGGAATGCTCTGTCACAGTCTATGGTAGAGTCTGTGGGTATATTTAAGGCGGAAGTTGATCATTTCCTGATCAGTCAGGGCATCAAAGGATATGGCGAAAAGGCAGCTGTATGGGGTTGAGTGGGGTCCAGGATCAGCCATGATGGAATGGCAGAGCAGTCTTGATGGGCTGAATGGCCTAATTCTGCTCATTTGCCTTATGGTGTTATGGTTTTATAACTGTACTGTATATAAGTTAAGATGAATTCTATATTGAGTTGTTTATAGCTAAGAAGGGAGGAGTGTTGTGTATTTAATATTTCAGAAATATTTGAGTAATTTTGTAAACATATTGTTTATTTTAGCAATCATTGGTATTTATATAATGTATTGCAGATTATATGTAAAAATACGTAATTGGCATGCATCATTACACTGCCACAGCATAGTGTGTGCCTCGCCTAAAGTAAAAATAGAAGTTAGACTCGCATTTCCAGTCCCATGTCTTTCTTTTAATTAGTTTGATGTTTTAGAGTTACAAAACATAGCACCATTCAAAATGAAAAATAAGAACAAGGTCACTCAATGAGTTGAAAACACTTCTTGCTTGTAGTAACAAAAAACACAAACTGCTGGATGAGCTTAGCGGGTCAAATAGCATTTGTGGAGGTCAATGCTTTGGGTTGAAACCCTGCATCAGGACTCAGGAAAATAGGCTTCCTGTATACTTACAACCAACAATAAAATGTATCTTAAGAACTCAATTAGATCGAAAGCATGTTGTTAATGTGCATCATTGAATACCAGAGTCTTTTTCCATTGACAACTGTATTCGTGGAATGTAAATTTCCGAAGTGGTTTTACCACTGCTCTGCATTTAACATTAGCAGGAATGCTTCAGAATCCTGGAAACATGCTGCACCATTAAAACTCAAAACTCTAGGCAACTTTGAGGACAGATATTGTAAAAAGCAAGCAGAAAATAAAATAATATTGTATTCCACCAATTCAGGCTGAAATATCAAGGTAGAATGTTTTCATATTTCACTATTACGTTTTGCTGTCCCAGGTGACTTTCTATTTTTTCGCTGAACACAATTTTACTTTAGTCCCAGAAAATCTAATGGGAACCTAATTTATTTAAGTCCAATATTTAGCTTCAGATGAAAGATTATCACACTGAACTGTTAACTTTGTTTCCCTCAGTTTCAGTGTTACCTGTCCCGCTGAGTATTTCTAAGATTTTTTGCTCTTTAAAACATATTTTCGGTGTGCAGTGCCATTTCTGGAGCATGTAGAACATTGCTGGTTTATTATTTATATAAAATTGTTCTCTGAATAGGACATAACTTCTGTTGAAAGGTAGTTTTATTCAAACACTTCCACAAAAAGTACGACGACAATACAAAGTTCACATAAATGAGAATGACCTTTGCAGGAGCAAGCCTAGAGTCATTTCTGAGTGTTTTTAAATTCTCCTGCAGATGCAGTCTGATTGAAATACACCAGCAAATACAAACAAATGAGTATTTGCAATAAATTGTATCACCGAGAGAAACACACAGGCAGTTTGTAATTGAATTTTTGTTCAATAAATTCTACTTTGTTATCTAGAAATTGGATCAATGGGTCCTCGTAACTGGATTAGATCACATAAGGTAACATTTTCAGGTGAAATTGCACTAATTAGAAATTTGGCCTGGACACTCTACATCCAAATCTGATCATTTTCTGGCATCAGGCACACACTTAAAATTATTTGTTGCATGTCATGCAGTTTCTCTCTTGCCAGCATAAAATGTAGCATTTCTGTGCAATAGACAACATTTGCTGAACACTCCTTGTACAGCACATTGTCCTAATTTGTTGTATGTTATATTTAAGATGAATAAATTCCTGACATAAAGTAACTTGCCAGAACAGCTACAGAATAACTGCAGGTGTTGCAAACACTTTCCAAAGTTTACAGAATAACTATCCAGAATATCTGGGAAGTTATTCCAATGACAGTGTAGGAGAATATTCTCACCAATTTTCATGTAGAGCGCCTGGGCTGTGGCTCAAGGTTTCATGCATTGAATGGTTATCGACCAGAACACAAAAGCCAATCCTACACATCAATCCTACACACTCACTCTTCCTTCAGTTAGTCCTGACGAAGGGTCTCGGCCTGAAACGTCGACTGCGCCTCTTCCTATAGATGCTGCTTGGCCTGCTGCGTTCACTAGCAACTTTGATGTGTGTTGCTTGAATTTCCAGCATCTGCAGAATTCCTGTTGTTTACATCAATGTTTACTTGGATACAGGCCCTTTGGCCTAACTCATTCACACTAACCATGGTGCCCACCAAGCTAGTCCCATTTGTTCACATTTGGCCCATATCCCTCTCAATTTCTCCCATCCATGTACTAATCCAAAGTCTTTTAAATATTATTATTGTACCTGCCTCAACCACTTCCTTTGCCAGTTCATTCCAAGTATGCACCACACTCTGTGTGAACAGAATTGTCCTTAGTGTCACTTCTAAATCTTTCACCTTTCACCTTAAACCTATGTCCTCTATTTTTAGTTCCCCTTCCAGACAAAAAGGCTAATTGCATTCACCTTAACTTTACCACTCTTTATACTCTCCTATCAGCTAACCTCTCAATCCTCTATGTTCAAGAAAAAATATTCCTAGGTTTCCCAGCTTCTCCCTTTAGTTCAAGATTTTGAGTCCTGTCAGCATCCTTGTAAATCTTCTCAGCACACCTTCCAGTTTAAAAGGGTGGTCTCACCGATGTCATCTGACAGCATGACGGAATCCAGAGTGACGTAGAGATACAAGGACCTAAGGGGTTTTATCAGAAGGCCTGGGAAAAACAAGCAATCAGAATTTGCAGTTCTGCAGAAATACCACACACATGTTTCCAGAGACACGAGGAGAATGTGGCAGGGAAGTCAAAGGATTACAGACTATGTCTACCCTGCACATCAGTGACCAGGATGCTTCACTCTCCGAGAGACTGAATGTCTCCTATGCCCAGTTTGATGCACAGAATAAAGTCCTGGCAAGGAAGGCACCCCTGCCCCCAGGGGAGCAGACACTCCATCTGGCTGAGCTGAGGTGAGGAAGACCCTGGCCAGAGTCAACCCACGCAAAGCTGCGGGGCCCAATAATATACCAGTTTGAGTTCTGAAGGACTGTGCAGCCCAGCTGACGGATATATTCAACATCACTCTGGAACGATTCATTGTCCCCTCGGTTTTCAAGGAGGCAACCATCATTCCAGTGCCAAGGTAGGTGACAGTAACCTGCCTAAATGATTATCATCTCATGGCATTAACATCAACCTTTATGAAATCCTTTGAGCAGCTGGTCACGGAACACATTAAAGCCTTTCTCCCAGCTATACTGGACCCTTTCCAATTGGCTTAGCGCTCAAATCCATCCACTGATGATGCAATAGCCTCTGCCCTCCACTCTATTCTGTCCCACCTGGAAAATGGTATCTCATATGCCAGACTGCTGTTTATAGACTTTGGTTCGGCATTCAACAACAGCATACCCTAGAAACTGGTGGGGAAACTGTCCTCGCTGGGTCTCAACACCTCTCTCTGCAACTGGATACTAAACTTCTTAACAGTAAGGCCACAGCCAGCCATGTGGGCAGCAATGTCTCTCATCCCATTACTCCCCAGGGCTGAGTACTCAGCCCGCTGCTGTTCACACTGCTGATGCATGACTGTGTCGCAGGATCCCGCTCAAACCGTGTCAGCAAGTTTGCAGCTGGCACAACAGTGGTTGGCCTTATCAAGAACAATGACAAGACGGAGTATAGAGAGAAAGTGGAGTGGCTGGTGGATTGGGGTGAGAAGAACAATCTAAACCTGAACGTGGAGAAGACCAAGGAAATCCTTGTGGACTTCAGGAAGGTGCAATCAAACCATTTCCCTCTGGGAATACATGGCACCTCTGTAAAGAGAGTTAAGTGCACCAAGTTCCTGGAAGTTCACACCACGGAAGGTCTCACCTGGTCCCTTAGTATCATCTCCCTGAACAAGAAGGCATAACAACACCTCCACTTCCTAAGAAGATTGAGGCAAGTAAGGCTCCCACACTCCCCATCTTACCTGTGTTTTACTGGAGCACCATTGGGAGCGTCCTGACAAGTTGCATCTCCATCTGGTATGGGAGCATCAGGCCAGAAGTCCCTTCAAAGGACTGAGAACAGCTGAGAGGCTCATAGGGGTCTCCCTACCATTCATTGGGGACACTTATCTTGGGGAGTCTGCGTACACAGGGCTTGTGGTATAATTAAGGATCCCACCCATCCACCCAGCATCCTCCTTGACTTTCTACTATCAGGCAGGAGACTACGATGCATAAAAACAAGAATGGTCAGGATGAGAAACAGTTTCTTCCTCCTGACCAAGTCACAGGTTAATCTGTTCCTTACCTTACAATATTTAATATTAGTGCACTTTAGTTTGTTGTTTATGTGTGATTCATCTGTAGATTTTATCCTTACCGTCATAAGTTATTGTGTGTTCTGTGTGTTATGTGTACTGCTCTGCTTTCGGAGAAATGTCTCATTTCTATATACATTATATGGTTATATATGTTATATACATTTATGTAGTTATATGACAATAAACTTCACTTGATTTTGATGAGGTCCTAGACTTCCCTGATGGATGCAGAGCATGGCAGCCTGCATCTTTCCGAAGAGCTGTCTGAGTCACCTATGTTCCTTCAGGAAATGCAGAAGAATGTATTCAAAATCTTAAAGCGCTTCTGTATCATAAACTCCTCACCTGTTTTCTTTCTTTCTTTTTAAATTTTTTTATTGAGTAAGTATACAAAAAAGGTAAGCCATATAAACATTAATACAATGTTAAAGTATAATAAAATTCCAAAAGATAACAATACCAAAAAGAAAATACTACAAACAATGTAATTTAAGCATAAGAAACCAAAATAACATAATAGTATACTAGATTTTATATATATCAATAGAAAAAAAGAAAAAAAAAACCCCAAAAAAAAACCCACCGTGCAACTAACTAAAAGCAAAGCAAAGCAATGGGCTAACTTGAAACCAAACAGAGTTAAACTTAAAATCACGTCCTCAATCCCGACCTCCATTAAAACAGTGAAAAAAAACAAGAAGGGTAAATATTACATTAAATGAAAATATCGAATAAAAGGTCCCCAAATCTGTTCAAATTTAAATGAAGAATCATGAAGGTTACTTCTAATTTTCTCCAGATTCAAACATAAAATCGTCTGAGAAAACCAAAAAAAGGTAGTTGGAGCATTAAGCTCTTTCCAATGTTGTAAAATACATCTTTTCGCCATTAAAGTAAGAAATGCAATCATTCTACGGGCTGAAGGGGAAAGATTACTAGAAATTTTAGGTAGTCCAAAGATAGCAGTAATAGGGTGAGGAGAGATATCTATATTTAATACCTTAGAAATAATATTGAAAATATCTCTCCAAAAAGTTTCCAAAGTAGGGCAAGACCAAAACATATGAGTTAAAGAGGCTATCTGCCCCGAACATCTATCACAGAAAGGATTAATATGCGAGTAAAAACGCGCTAACTTATCTTTGGACATATGTGCTCTATGCACCACTTTAAATTGAATTAGGGAATGTTTAGCACAAATAGAGGAAGTATTAACTAATTGTAAAATCTGCCCCCAATCATCCACAGAAATGGTAAGCCCCAATTCCTGTTCCCAATCTACCCTAATCTTATCAAATGGAGCTTTCCTGAGTTTCATAATAATATTATAAATCATAGCCGATGCACCTTTCTTACATGGATTAAGGTTAATTATCGAATCTAAAATATATATAGGAGGAAGCATTGGAAAGGAAGGAAGTATAGTACTTAGAAAATTTCTAACTTGTAAATATCTAAAAAAATGTATTCTTGATAGGTTATATTTATTAGATAATTGTTCAAAAGACATAAGGGAACCATCTAAAAATAAATCCAAAAACCGTAAAATACCCTTAGTCTTCCAAGTTTGAAAAGCGCGATCCATAAAAGAGGGAGGAAAAAATATGTTACCTAAAATAGGAATCGCTAACCCGAATTGATTAAGATCAAAAAATTTTCTGAATTGAAACCAAATACGCAAAGCATATTTAACGATCGGGTTAGAGACCTGCTTAAGGCGTTTCGAATCAAAAGGAAGAGATGAACCTAAAATAGAACCAAGTGTATAACCCTGAACAGATTGTAATTCCAATGCTACCCATTTACGAATAGATAGTATATCCCGGTCAAGTAACCAAAATTTCATATGTCGAATATTAATAGCCCAATAATAAAATCTAAAGTTAGGTAATGCTAAACCTCCATCTCTCTTAGCTTTCTGTAAATGTATTTTACCCAGTCTCGGATTCTTATTCTGCCAAATAAATGAAGAAATTTTAGAGTCGACTTTATCAAAAAAAGATTTAGGAACGAAAATTGGTAATGCCTGAAACACATATAAAAATTTTGGCAAAAAAAACATCTTAACTGCATTAATACGACCAATCAAAGTTAAATATAAAGGAAACCATTTAGATGAAAGTTGAGTAATATGGTCTATTAATGGTAAAAAGTTAGTCTTAAATAAATCTTTATGTTTACAAGTAATTTTAATCCCAAGATATGAAAGGTAATTATTAATCAATTTAAATGGAAATTTATAATATAAGGGAAGATGTTTATTAATCGGAAAAAGTTCACTCTTACTAAGATTTAATTTATAACCTGAGAAAAGACCAAATTGTGCTAATAACTCTAAAACAGCAGGAATAGATCTCTCAGGATTAGAAATATATAAAAGTAAATCATCAGCATAGAGTGATAATTTATGGGACTTTAATCCCCGAGTTATCCCAGTAATATTTGAGGATTCTCGAATAGCAATTGCAAGAGGTTCTAATGCAATATCAAATAATAGGGGACTAAGAGGACAGCCTTGTCGAGTACCACGAAAGAGAGGAAAAAAAGGTGAGTTTAAAGAGTTAGTACGAACCGAGGCTACAGGGGAGTGATATAACAGTTTAATCCAGGATATAAATTTCAGGCTAAAATTAAACATTTCAAGCACCTTAAATAAATAAGGCCATTCTACTCTATCAAAAGCTTTCTCGGCATCTAAAGAAATAACACACTCAGGAACATTTTGTGAGGGAGTATAAACGATATTTAACAATGTACGAATATTATAAAAAGAGTAACGACCTTTAATAAAACCCGTTTGGTCTTCCGAAATAATAGAAGGAAGTACTTTTTCTAGTCTATTTGCTAATAACTTAGAAAAGACTTTAGAATCAACATTTAATAAAGATATTGGTCTATAAGATGCACATTGAGCAGGGTCTTTATCCTTCTTTAGTATTAAAGAAATTGATGCTCTATTAAAAGATTCCGGAAGTTTACCAAGTTTCAAAGAAGCCTCAAAAACCTTATAGAGCCAGGGAATCAATAAAGAAGCAAAACATTTATAAAATTCAACGGTAAACCCATCAGGGCCAGGAGCTTTCCCCAGATTCATAGAAAAAATAACATTCTTAATCTCATCCATTGTAATGGAAGTATCTAATAAAGAAGACATATCCTGTGAAATCTGAGGAAAGTCTAACTTATCTAGAAAATCATTCATATATTTAGAATCTCGAGGAGACTCTGATTGATATAAAGAAGAATAAAAATCACAAAAGGTTTGATTAATCCCCACATGATCCAATATCAATCGATCATTTTGGTTATAAATCTGATTGATTTGAGATTTAACATAATTAGATTTCAATTGATTAGCCAGCAGCTTGCCAATTTTATCACTGTGAACATAAAAATCACTTCTTGTTTTCTTTAATTGGTTTACAATCGAGGACGAGAGTAGTAAACTGTGTTCCATTTGAAGTTCAGTTCTTTGTTTGTATAGCTCCTCAGAAGGAGCCATAACATATTTCTTATCAATTTCTTTAATCTTGTCCACAATTGCCATCTCCTCCTGCTTCTGTTTCTTCCTCAAAGCAACGGAATACGAAATAATCTGACCCCGAATATAGGCTTTAAAAGTGTCCCAAAGAGTGTTAACCGAAATATCTTCTGTATGGTTAATTATAAAAAAAAGCTCAATCTGTTCATTCATAAAATTAACAAAGTCCGAGTCCTGAAGCAACAGCGAATTAAAACGCCATTGTCTATTGTTTGGTATATTGGCCATAATTTTAATAGAAAGCTTAAGTGGAGCATGATCCGAAATGGTTATAGAATCATAATCACATTTAATCACTGAAGGAATGAGACGAGAATCAATAAAAAAATAATCAATTCTTGAATAGGAATGATGAACATGTGAAAAAAAGGAAAAATCTTTTTCCTGAGGATGCAGAAAACGCCAAATATCCGTCGACCCAGAATCAGTAAGGAAAAAATTAATCAAATTTGCAGATTTATTAGGTAAAGTCCGTAAAGGAGCTGAACGGTCCAAAGCTGGAGATAAACAGGTATTAAGATCTCCGCCCCAAATCAATGAAAACTCGTTCAAATTCGGAAACTGATCAAACAATGATTTATAAAATTCCGGACAATCCATATTAGGAGCATAAACATTAACCAAAACTACTTTTTTATTAAATAGTAAACCACTAACCAATAAAAATCTACCATTCGGATCAGAGATAATATCCTGTTGTATAAAAGTAACTGAGGAATCTATAAAAATAGAGACGCCTCGAATCTTAGCATTGGAGTTCGAATGAAATTGTTGTCCCTTCCAGAATTTGAAAAAACGTAGTCTGTCCCCCCTCCGTACATGGGTCTCTTGTAAAAATAAAATTTGTGCTTTAAGTCTCCGGAACACTTTAAAAACTTTTTTTCTTTTAATAGGATGATTAAGACCATTAGTATTCCAGGAGACAAAATTAATAATAGACTCCATAAATCCTAAAGTCAACCCACAACAGGGAGGATTGACAATAGGCGCGACCCACAAACCCGGAGAGGGAACAGAACATACAAAAGATACCGGGGAAAAGGACGCAACCAGTACTTCAATAATGTATATAGCCCAAAGAAAAACAAACTAAAACGTGAAGCCCCTCCCGCCACCCCCCAGCCCAAGACCCCAAGGCAAAATCTAAAGCAGACCCGCCAGAAAGAAGCAAGCGCTAAAACTACCCCCATGACTTCCGGTATACGCTCCCTAAAAAAAAGGTATAAATATGAAAAGGATCAGCTAATTGTAAAACAGTAAAAAAATAAGTAAAAAAAAGTTAGCTCAATTAGAATACACACAGAACAGAACAAAAGCCGGAAAATATATATTAAAAAAAAACCACAATAAACCTCAAACTCATGAATAGACACAGCAACAAAAAAAATAGGATTATTAACATAAAGTGATTATAAAAAGCAAAACAGAATAAAATTTAAACAAAAACTACAAAATTTAAGGCCGCACAGGAAATACGTAAGATGACAAAAGGGAAGTAACCATCCAGAATCCCCTGGGAAAAGAAAGAAATGACGCAGTTAAAAAGAAAGTTTAGTAGCCATATTAAGAAATCGAAAGTAAACTTTTCTGCCCAAATAGGGCACAGAAAAGTTAAAACCAACCAATTCACAGCCTCCGATCGACGGAGAAAATTAAAAAGAAAGCAATTAAGATGTTGGAGATGAAAGTTGATCCAGATAACTCTGGGCATCCGATGGAGAATCAAAAAAACGAAGGGCTCCATCTGACATGCGAATCCTTAGACGTGCAGGGTACAGCAGCGCTGGGCTTAAATCCCTCTTATAGAATTCCGACATCACGGATCTGTAACGGACCCGTTGGTCCCAGATTGGTTTACTGAAATCTTCCACGAATCGGAACTTAAGATCCGAAAAATCAATGAAACCTTTAGATCGAGCAAATCGAAACAGTCTCTCCTTGTCTTGAAAGTAATGAAAACGTAAAATAACATGCCTAGGTCTATCTGACCTAGACGAGTATGATGGGATTCTGTGAACACGATCCAGTAGCGGTGGTTGGTCAGGAAATACAGTAGGGAATGCATCTTTTAAAAGTTGGGAGAAATATTTCATGGGGTTGTTACCTTCAGCGGCTTCCCTCACGCCAATCATTCGTAAATTCTGCCGTCGCATTCTAGATTCCAAGTCAGAGTTTTTAAAAGTCAAAAAGTCAAGTTTCTTCTTCATTACATTAATTGTTTCTTCGATTTTCCCCATCTTAAGCTCACTTTGTTGCGCGAATTTTTGAAGATCAGATATAGCCGACTGATGTTCCGCAATACATGTTTGCATCTTATCAATTAAACCGGCAATTTTCTGGAAATTAGTTGAGATTTCCGTATGAATCAGATCTTTAACAGGGCCTGCAATTTCCGCACGAATCATCTCCCTAACAGAGGTTGAGATTTCCCTCTGAATTAACTCCGCTATCGCTTTCAAAGTCACCGGTGATTCAGTCGGGGGGAGATCCGTAGCTTTCGGTTTAACCGGAGGTTTACCATCCTTGCCGTCTTTCTCGTTCTTAGACATAGCAGATCTAAGTTCCATCCAGTTGTCGGAGAATTCAGTTTAATTCAAAGTATTGTAAGAGTTGATGCCTTAATGGTTAATTAAAGTATAGCTGACCATAGAGAAAAAAAACTCAGAGGTAATGGAGCGAGTCAAGAACGCGACTTCACTCCATGAGCGCTACCGGAAGTCTCCCTCACCTGTTTTGATCTTGTTAGCTGCTGCATCTTGCTAGTCCCAGTGTAATTTTGCTTGGGTGTGTTTGGTGTGCAGAACCAGTAAGTCCCCATTAGGCCTCACCATGATACATGGAAAAGCCAACAATTATCATAATGTCTTCGAGAACTAAAAAACATGTGAGCACTTAAAACTACAACCATATATCCACGTATCACATACCTTCTTGCATGTGACCATGTCACATGTTCATCTACTACAAATTGCATATGTACTCAGTGGCCACTTTATTAGGGACCTCCTGGACCTAGAGTGATCACTGAGTGTATGCTCATGGTCTTTTGTTGCTATAGCCCATCCACTGCAAGATACAATATGCTGTGCACTCAGAGATGTTCTTCTGGACGCCACTGTGGTAACACGTGGTTATTTGAGTTACTGTCACCTTCCATCAGGTTGAACCAGTCTGGCAATTCTCCTCTGGCCTCTCTCATTAACAAAGCATTTTCACCCGTAAAACTGCCTGGTCACTTTTTTTTGTTTTTTGCACCATTCTCTGTAAACTCTAGAGACTGTGAAAATCCCAAGAGACCAGTCATTTCTGGGATACTCAAACCACCCTGTCTGGCTCCAAAAATCATATCAAAGTCACTTACAGTAGATTACACTTCTTCTCCTTTCTGGTGTTTGGTCTGAACACAACTGAACCTCTTGACCACGTCCGCATACTTTTAATCATTGCGATGCTGCCACGTGATTGGCTGATTAGATGCAGTATTTGCATTAAAGAGCAGGTGTACAGGTGCACCTAATAAAGTGTCCACTGAGTGTACTTGTATAAGAATTATGTTCAGTTTGACTGATGTAATAACAAATGCTTCTCCCTTAATTCTCCCAGTCTGAGTGCAGTGCATAATATTAATTTCTAACTCTGTTTTACTTACTACACATGCTGCCTGGTTCACAGGTATTTCCAGTAATTTCTGTTTAAATTTCAGATTTCTATCATCTGGACTATTTTATTATCAGCGGCAAATAGGATCTGGTGAGTGGTAGAACTATAGAGTTCTGCTGCAGCTGATGTTTTATTAATTCAATGACTTTATTTCACACATTTTGGCTCAGAGAAATGTCAGTCAAAGGCACGCCACTGAATATGCAGTTAAAGAATTATTATCATGCAATGCAATGACTTATATGAAAACATTATAGGCAAAAAGTCTGTAAATTGGTCAGCTACATGGTCTTTTAGGTGTTTGAAATGTTCATTTCATAGCACAGATCAGCAGTAGGTCCCTGAAAAGAACCACACTATACAATTCAGTTTCATTGTCACTTCCAATGCCACAATGAGCACAATGTGGGCAGATGGGTGAGGCAGCAGACCCTCTCAAATAGCTTTCAATGTGGAACATAGAACAGCAGAGATGCTTAGGCCCAAAATGTTGCGTCAATCTTTTTTACCAAGATCAAGGTAACCCTTCTCTCCCACATTGCCCACCATTTTTCCTTCATCCATGTGCCTAATGTTTCTACCACACCACACACACGCACACTACCTCTACCACTCCATGTAAAAATCCCACCTCTGACATCGCCCCATACCTTCCTCCAAACACCTTAAAATTATGCCTTCTCATATTAGCCATTGCCGCTAGCAGTCCATTATTTCTATCCCTTCTATCATCTTATATACATCTAACAAGTCAGCTCTGATCTCCATTCACTCCAACAAAAAAAACCCTATCTCGCTCAACCTTTCTTCATAAAACATTATCTCTAATCCACACAGCACCCTGGTAAATCTCCTCTGTACATTCTTCCTAGAATGAAATGACCAGAACTAAAGACAGTACCTCAGGTGTGGTTTAACAAGTTTTATAGAGCTGCAACATTACCTCATGGCTTTTAAACTCAATCCCTCAACTAATGAAACCCAACACACCATACACCTTCTTAACCACCCTAAAAACTTGCATGGCAACTTTGAGAGATCTGTGGACGTGGGCCTTAAGACCCCTCTGTCCTTCCACACAACTAAGAATCCTACCATTAACTTGGTACTCTGCCATCGAGTTTGACCTTCAGACGTGCATCACTCAACACGTCTTCAAATTGAGTTTCCATTCCATTCCCAGTTGGTTACAACATACTGGCCGACTACATCTTTTGAGAGAGCTGTCTGAGTCATGATTGTTCCTTCAGATTATGCAGAATTCTGTGTTCAAAATCTTAAAACAGTTCTGTGTCAGGAATTGCTCTCCTTCTTTGATCTTGGCAGCTGTTTCATTTTGCTAATCCCAATCTAAATTAGCATGAGAGTGTTAGGAGTGCAAAACCAGTAAACTTCAACTATAAACCACCAGGCCTCACTATGACATATGCAGATATCAGTTGGGACTCAGCAGGCAGACAATGGGAAGGTTCGAAAGCTCAAGACATACAAAGGAAGGATTTTACTGGCAGTCATTAGGTGGGAAACTAATTATCCTGCCTTAGCTGTGTGTCTGCAGTTGAGAATGCAGCTGCAAAGCAATTTATTATCCGTTCTTTTGTAACCAGGTCATGTCACAACTCTGACTTTGTGCCATCAACCAGCCTAACCAGGCATTCAGAAAATCTGGCTACCAGTTTAAATGTAAAAAGCAGAGAGCTGTAAATGAACCTAAGTATAATTCAAAAATAGATTTTAAATATTCGATATCCTTTGCTTCTGTGGCTGGAGGGAATGTAGAAGAGCCAGGCAAGTAATGAAGCTTTGTCATTATTCCCCACCTCAAAATGCAGGTTAAACTGGTGATTTATGCCTGAGGGAGGGAAGTCTACAATTACTCATGGCAACACACACAAAATGTTGGGATAACTCAGCAGGTCAGGCAGCATCTCTGGAAATGAACAAACAGTCAACATTTCGGGCTGAGACCCTTCTTCGGGACTGGAAAGGAAGGAGGGAAGATGCTAGATAAAAAAAGGTAGAGGGAGAGGAAGAAGGATAGCTGGAAGGTGATAAGCGAAGCCAGGTGGAAAGGAAAGGTATCTGATAGGAGAAAAGGAAAGAGGAGGGGCACCAGAGGGTGATGTTAGGCAGGTGAGAAGACGTAAGAGGCCAGAGAGCATATCTACCATAAACGCTGCCTGGGCAGGGTGAAAAGCATTATCAGGGATGCATCTCACCCTAACCATGGACTTTTTACTCTCCTCCCATCCGGTAGGCGCTACAGGAGCCTCTGCTCCCACACCAGCAGGCACAGGAAGAGCTTCATCCCTGAGGCTGTGATGCTGCTGAACCTCACATCACAGCGGTAAACAGTATTGCACCCATATTGTACTGTCTCAGTACTTCTATATTTGTGTGCTGTAGCACTTTTTTTATTCGCAGTTGTTTTGTAAATAACACTATTCTTTGCATTTCTGGTCAGATGCTAAATGCATTTCATTGTCTTTGTATCTGTACTCGGCACAATGACAATAAAGTTGAATCTAATCTAATCTAATCTAATCTAGAAGGGAATAGAAGAAGAGGAGTGGGGGAGGGTATTTTTATTACCGGATTGAGAAATTGAAATTCATGCTATCAGGTTGGAGGCTGCTTAGACAGAATATAACGTGTTGCTCCTCCACCCTGAGAGTGGCCTCATCTTGATACAAGTTAGTGGGGGGGGACATGGAATGGATTGACATGTCAGAACAGGAATGGGAATCAGAATTAAAATGTTTGGCCTCCAGGAATTTCCACTTTTGGCAGATGGAGCAGAGGTGCTTGATGAAGCAGTCTCCCTATTTACGACAAGTCTCAGCAATATAGTGGAGGCCTCATTGAGAGGACTGGACACAATAGACAACCTCAGCAGATCCGCAGGTGAAGTGTTACCTCCCCTAGAACGACCGTCTGGAACCCTGAATGGAGGTGAGGGAGCAGGTGAATGGGCAGCTGTAGCACATTCCTTTATTTAAGGGTGCCCACAGTGATTGCAAAGAAAAATACATAGTCTGCTATATGCTGTAAGGGAAGTTTATTAGGTTTAATGTCAACAGAGGATAGGGAATGTGGGACAGTGGCTTTGGAATAGAGTTCGACAACACTGTGGACTTAAACCTGAATAAGTATCAGAATGTTAATGAAAATATAGAATATGCAGAACAGGAGGATAATAAATTCTCACAACTCTTCCAGCCGAGACTTTCCACAAAGCTGAGCCTTCTTCCCTGGAGGGAGTTTTATTATCACTAAAGAGGAAGAAAAAAATACCTATCCAATATAGGCTGTTAAACAAAAATTGTAGGGCAAATGAGATTTGCAATGGATATTGACTTTTTCCCAAGCGGCTAATAGCATTCTTTATCACATGATGTAATGAAAAACAACTTCACGATCTGCATTCATTCAAAATGCGATTCTAAGTTAATTGTAAGGTTTTTATATGTGTAAACTTTAAAACTGAAGGGAAGATAAGGATACTGGCAGTACTGGTTATCTGTAGACTTACTAGTGGCTGAATAGTACTGGGTGAGGGTTGGTTAGTCGGTCAGTAGTTGGCAGCGCTGAATTGGTCACCTGGTCATCCTGACAAATGGCAGAAGGGTTGGTGTACCCAGGGGCTGGTGGGGAAGTGTCCATAACACAATATAAATGAAGCGGAAACACACACAAAAAATGCTGGTGAACGCAGCAGGCCAGGCAGCATCTATAGGAAGAGGTACAGTTGACGTTTCGGGCCGGGACCCTTCGTCAGGACCAAAGAAGGGTCTTGGCCCAAAACGTCAACTGTATCTCTTCCTATAGATGCCGGCTGGCCTGCTGCGTTCACCAGCATTTTTTGTGGGTGTTGCTTGAATTTCCAGCATCTGCAGATTTCCTCGTGTTTGCGTAAATGAAACAGCAAATGTGATCTACTCTATTTCAAAGTAACACTATGTTTTGTTTTATCTGTTTTTGTTATTTCTGACATTTGTGATCCACGTGAACCTTGTCATTAAACAAGACTTCGGCTGTGACATCCATTGAATAACATAATTAATTGAAATATAAAATGATCAGTAAGCAGTAAATGTTGTTATTGAGGAAAACACGCCAACACAAAAGGGAAAAATAACAAATTCAGCCATGTGTACAGGTCATGTTCAATTATTTTATTTGCTTTCAGTTTGTTAAAAGAGTTTAGAATTAGAGATTGGATTACATACTATAAAATAACCACAATAGATGTAAAAGGAAAAAAAAGGATTTTTTTTAATTAAACAAAAAGCTGCACTTGAAAAACTAATAAATTAAGTTCAGGAAAGTTTGAACTTGAGTTTATCTATCTTAAATGTCGAAGTCGATTATTAGTCCCACTCCATCGCAGTGGCTGGGAGAATTTTGGACAGCAGAACACTTATCACTGAAGAAGTTATGTACCAGACTTATGGTAAGTGAGGGCAGGCAGGAGTCGTGAACTGTTTCATGAATGGAACTGAGCTGAAGGAACTGGGGAAGACCCATAGGTTAAGTACATTGCTACCCAAGGTGGTGCAGTCCATGGCCAGCAGCTCTCCTTCATTGGCTTTTACAGTTACTGTAAAAGTCTATTGCTGCATGAGCGGTCTGGGTTACATGCCACTCCGTGCTTGTGCAACTCTGTGTACAGACAATCCAGTAAGAAAATTATGGTCTTTGTGTCAATCTCTCAAGTTTCCTTTGCAAATGATATATTGATTGAAATTGAATGATATAGAACACAAGAACATAATGGCAAGCATTAATCAACCAGGAATGAATGGTTCTCAGTTCATTCCTGGTTTCCTTGCTGAAATCAGATTTTCTATGCATTGAAGTGCAGAGTTTGCTTTGACCACTTGTAGGGTGGGAGGGAGATTAGTGGGGAGGGATGAATGCATGAACGCAGACTGAGGGAGTGATCCCTGTAGAAATTGCACAGCGGGAGGAGAGAGGGTGAGGTAAAGATGTGTTTGGTAGTAGGATCCCTTTGGAAATGGCAGAAGTTGTGGATACTATTGTGCTGAATGTGGGGGTTCCTGGGGTGGTTGGTAAGGACCAAAGGAATTCTTTCACTGCTAAGGTGGTGGAAAGATGGGGCAAGAGCAGATGTCCAGGAAATGGAAGATATCCTGTGAGGGCAGCATCAATGGTGGAGGGAAGGAAAACCTATTCCCTGGAGAAGGAGGACATCTCTGATGCTCCATAAAGGAAAGCCTGATTGTGGAACAGATGCGGCAGAGGCAAATGAACTGAGAAAAGAGAATAACATTTTTACATGTGACAGGGTGCGAAGAGGTACAGTCATGAGAATTGGTAGGTTTAAGACCACAAGACCATAAGATAAAGGAGCAGGATTAAGCAATTCATCTCCTTGAGTCTGCTCTTCCATTTCATAATGGCTGATCCATTTCCCTATCAGATCCAATCTTCTGCCTTCTCCTTGTAACCCTTCATACCCCGACTAATCAAGAACCAATCAACCTCTGCCTTAAATATAGTCATAGTCATACTTTATTGATCCTGGGGGAAATTGGTTTTCGTTACAGTTGCACCATAAATAATAAATAGTAATAGAACCATAAATAGTTAAATAGTCATATGTAAATTACACCAGTAAAGTATGAAATAAGTCCAGGACCAGCCTATTGTCTCAGGGTGTCTGACCCTCCAAGGGAGGAGTTGTAAAGTTTGATGGCCACAGGCAGGAGTGACTTCCTATGACGCTCTGTGCTGCATCTCGGAGGAATGAGTCTCTGGCTGAATGTACTCCTGTGCCCACCCAGTACATTATGTAGTGGATGGGAGACATTGACCAAGATGGCATGCAACTTAGACAGCATCCTCTTTTCAGACACCACCGTCAGAGAGTCCAGTTCCATCCCCACAACATCACTGGCCTTACGAATGAGTTTGTTGATTCTGTTGGTGTCTGCTACCCTCAGCCTGCTGCCCCAGCACACAACAGCAAACATGATAGCACTAGCCACCACAGACTCATAGAACATCCTCAGCATCGTCTGGCAGATGTTAAAGGGCCTCAGTCTCTATACCCAATGACTTGGGCTCCACAGCTACTTGTGGCAAGAAATTTCACAGATTCACCGCTTACAGCTGAAGAACTTCCTCCTCTTCTCCGTTCTATGTTTGTCTCTCTATTCTGAGGCTGTGCCTACTGGTCCTAGATTCAGCTTTCATGGGAAACACCCATATCCACACTCTCCAGCCCTTTAAACATTCAATAGGTTTCGATGAGATCTGCTCTCATTCTTCTGAATTCCAGTGAGTTCAGGCCCACAGCCCATTAATCCGTCCTCATATGGTAACCCTTTCATTCCCAGAATCATCCTCATTAACTTCCTCTGAACCCTCTTCAATGTTAACACATCCTTCCTTTGATAAAGGGAACCAAAACTGCTCACAATACTCCAAGTGAGGCCTTACCAGTGCTTTATAAAGGCTCATCATTACATCCTTGCTTTTATATTCTAGTCTTCTCGAAATGAACGTTAACATTGTATTTGTCTGCCTCACCACCAAGTCAACCTGCAAATTAACCTTAAGCTAATCCTGCACATACACTCCCAAGTCCCTTTGCACCTCAGATTTTTAAATTTACTGTCCATTCGGAAAACAGTATTTGCTTTTATTTCTTCTATCAAAGTGCATGACCATACACTTCCGAACACTATATTCCATCTGCCACTTCTTTGCCCATTCTTCTAATCGCATGAAGTCCTTCTGCAGTCTCCCTGCTTCCTCAACACTACCTGCCCTGCCACCTATCTTTTTATCATCTGCAAACTTGGCCACTAGCTACCAATTCTGTTATCCGAATCATTGACCATATAACATAAAAAGAGTGGTCCTAACACAGACACCTGTAGAAAACCACCAGTCACCAACAGCCAACCAGGAAAGGCTCCCTTTATTCCCACTCTTTCCTCCTGCCAATCAGCAAATGTTCTATACATGCTAGTATCTTTCCTGTAATAACATGGGCTCTTAACTTCTTAAGCAGCCTCATGTATGGCACCTTGTAAAAGACCTTCTGAAAATTCAAGTACCAAACATCCATATCTCTTTTGTCTATACTGCTTGTTATTTCTTCAAACATTTCTAAAAGATTTCTCAGGTAAGATTTTCACTTAAGGAAATCATGCAGACTTTGGCCTATTTTTATCATGTGCCTCCAAGTACCCCGATACCGAATCCTTAACAATCATTCTGGTTTCAGGGTACTTGGAGGCACATCTTCACAACCACTGAGGTCAGACTAACTGGCTTATAATTTCCTTTCTTCTGCCTCTCTCCCTTCTTGGAGTGGAGTGACACTTGCAATTTTTCTGTCCTCCAGAATAACGGCAGAATCTATCGATTCTTGAAAGATCTCTGCTAATGCCTCCACAATTTCTTCAGCCACCACTTTCAGAACCCTAGGGTGTAAATCATCTGGTCCAAGAGATTTATCTACCTTCAGCCCTTTCAGCTTCCGAAGCAATTTCTCCCTAGTAACGGCAACTTCACTCACTTCTGCCCCCTGACATTCTTGAACTTCCAACATACTGCTAGCGTAATTCAGTTCGCACACCATTTTCTTGTCCCTCATTACTACCTCTCCAACATCATTTTCCGGTTGTCCAATATCTACTCCTTCCTCTCTTTTACTCTTCATACATCTGAAGAAACTATTGGTATCCTCCTTAATATTATTGGCTAGGTTACCTTTGTATTCCATCTTTTCCTTCTTTATGTCTTTTTTAGTTGCATTATCTGGGGTTTTTAAAAGTTTCCCAATCCTTTAACTTCACAGTAATATTTGATCTATTATATACCCTCCCTTTGGCTTTTATTTTGCAATTGCTTTCCCTTGTCAGCCATGGTTGCATCATCCTACCTATAGAATACTTCTTCTTTGGGATGAATCTATCCTGCATCATCCGAAATGCTCCCAGAAATTCCAGTCATTGCTGCTCTAGTCCACTGTCCCCTTCCAAACAAGTTTGGCCAGCTTCTTTCTCATGCCTCTATAATCCCCTTTAGTCCACTGTAATAATCCAGGGGAGGAGAAGATGGCGGCGCGATGCAGCGCGCGCGGCCGCTCTGAAATGATATCGTATTTGTAAGTAGGGGCCGTGCACAATCCTGATTTGATGGAGACAGACGTGAGAAACACGGAGGAACATCTGGAGAAACTTCTGAAATGCCCGCTTCGCTGCCGCTGCTACTGTGCGATCGAGAATCTCCGGAGGGGAAGGCCCCAAATCCTCGGCTTTGCCTATTGCTTGTTGCCGGGGCCGGGGTCGAAGCGCTCGGCAAAGATGGTGCTTGGTGCTCGGTGTCGGAGGGCTGGTCGAAGGCTTGAAGTTTTCGGATGGACTCAAGAGTCGCCTGTGGTCGGGTGCTTCCAGGGTGCTGCATCGGCAAGTTTGCGGCACTGGAAGTTCACGGCAGGGAGAGTTTCTTCCTTCTACCGTCTGCGTAAGATGATAGGACTTTCGAGAGACTGAGATTTTTTTTTACCGTGCCCATGGACTGTTCTTTATCAAATTACGGTATTGTTTTGCACTGTTGTAACTATATGTTACAATTATGTGGTTTTTGTCAGTTTTTCAGTCTTGTTTGTCTTGTGTTTCTGTGATATCATTCTGGAGAAACATTGTATCATTTCTTAATGCATGCATTAATAAATGACAATAAAAGAGGACTGCGTGTACTCATAATCTAATCTAATTTAATCTAATACTGATACTTCTGACTTTAGCTTCTCCCTCTCAAATTGCAGAGTGTATTCTATCATTTTATGATTACTGGCTCCTAAGGGTTCCTTTACCTTAAACTTTCTAATCAATGCACAACACTCAATCCAGGAAGCTGATCCCTAATTGAGCTCAACCATAAGCTGCTCTATAAAACCATCCTGAAGGCATTCTCCAAGTTTCCCTTCTTGGGCTCCAGCACCAAGCTGATTTGTTCAATTTACTTGTACATTGAAATTCCCTGCCTCGTGACTATTGGAACATTGCCCTTTGGAGAAGTCTTTTTAATCTCCCATTGTAATTTGTTGCCCACATCCATAGGCCTGTATATAACTCCCATTAGGGTTTTTCCCCCTTGCAGTTTCTTAGCTCTATCCACAAGGATTCTATTCCTACCAATCCAATGTCACGTCCTTCTGAAGATTTGATTTCAATTTTTACCGACAGAGCCATCCCACCCCCTCTGCTTACCTGCTTAATATTTCAATGCAGTTGTTATTCATGAATATTAAGCTCCCAACTATAATCTTCCTTCAGCCATGACTCAGTGATGCCCACAACGTCATACCTGCCAATCTCTAACTGTGCTAAAAGATAATCTACCTTATTCTGTATGCTGATTGCATTCAAATATAACATCTTCAGTCATGTGTTCATTATCCTTTTCAATTTCTTCCCCCTTTTATATTGCAACTCATTGCAACTGACTGCAACTTTGCCCTATTATCAGCCTGTCCTTGCTAGCAGTCCCACTACTTCTGTTTGTAAAGCCACCAACTTCGCCATCCTCAGCCCTATCATTCAGGTTCCCAACCCCCTGCCAAGTTAGTTTAAACCGTCCTGAACAACTCTAGGATGTAAGGATGTTGGACCCCCTTTGGGTTCAGGTGTAACCTATCCCTTTTGTACAGGTCGTACCTTCCCCAGAAGAGAACCCGATGATCCAGATATCTGAAATCCTTGCCCTGTAACAGTTCCTCAGCCACGCATTTATCTACCAAATGCTTGTATCCTTACCCTCACTGGTGTATGGCACAGGCATCAATCCAGACATTGCCACCCTGGAGGTCCTGCTTTTCAGCTTCCTACCTAGCTCCCTAAGTTCTCTCTTTAGAATCTTCTCGCCCTTCCTACCTGTGTCATTGGTGTCAATATGTACCAGAACTGCTGGCTGCTCACTCCCCTTCGAATGCTGTTGGCCCAATCCAAGCCATCCCTATCCTGGCACCTGGGAGGCAACATACCATCTGTATGTCTCTATTGTATCCACAGAAACTTGTCTGTATTCCTCGAACTACAGCATCTCCTATCACTAATGCAGTCGTCTCAACCTCTCTTCTCTTCTAAGCCGCAGCGCCAGACTCGTTGCCAGAGATCCGGTTGCTGCAGCTACACCCACCTCCTGGTAGGTCACCCTCCCTCACTACAACAGTATCCAAAATGGTATCCTTTTTAATCAAGGTAACAGACACAGGGGTAATGGCTGCCGATCTCTTCCTTCTCCTGACAGTCGCCCAGTTACCTGCTGTTGTAATGTGAACAAAGTCACCGGAGAGACACTGGAGCTAGTGGATATGGAAGTGTTGTATTCAGCAAAATTGTGCAACAGGCATCATATTGAGACTTTATGGAAAAAAGAGGCTTTATTCATCCACTATTACAGATATTTTTACATACTAAAGATCAAAAGTAACAACAGGACAATTCTGTATTTGCAATTTATCTACAATGCTTCCTTTGAGTTACATATAGTTTTCAAACACGTTTTTTGCATCCACACTCCAGACACCCAATACGAATGTTAATCGCCACTGTTTCTCGGTTGCATTCATACATGCGCAGGCATCTAAGGTCTAAGTGGAGTGTTTCTTTGTGATTGACCCCAACCTGCATCTCCAGGATACCCGTGGTTCTGAGCTGTGTTTTTAATTCAATCTGCAATCTACATTCAAATCTAAAGATTGGCTGCTGTAGAACTTAATATTTGCTCTATACCCTAACTGAAGAATATGCCCTAACAATCCCTCCCCTTGGTCTTCCTGGACAGAAGTAAATTTGATCTAGGAAAGGCCAAAATTTAGGCAGGATCTAATCAAATAGGACAGAAAAAGTTCCCTGTACTTTGGCCCCCTTCCTAATTACCTGTCATATCCCTATGTTTACCAACATCTACACTATTATCTCTAATAGCTACCTAAAAGACTCTAAGCACAGATTGTTCCAGAAATTTGACCAATAGTCTTTAAAATGCAACTTGGTCATTCAGGTGCCTGTTGCCCCCTTCCCTGTTGGCTGTTTGCAGTTTAATCACATTCTTTATCTTCACCCCTTCATTCTCTGATAAAAACTCGGCAGTGGATATCAGTGGCTACTCTGGTCTGGTCTGGTTCCTTAAGGTTGTTAGAGCTGGGGCTGGTAATGGGACCAATCTCCCACTACCTATTAAATGCTCCCAATGGCATGCTCCTCAAGTAGCCTCTGACAACCGAGTCCAGCTCCTGTGCTTCATGAGTGGCTTAGTTACTAAGCCGAGCGGAACTATTTCTACTGACAGGACAAGAGGCAAAGGTGGGTTACTGGTGCCTTAAAACCAGTTGTTTTGGACAGATGAGGCTTGTCAGCCATGGTTAGCAGCTCACCTTGGAGAAGAAAACCTCTGACCTCAAACTTCTGCTGCCTTGCGGCTATACCCACTCATGGGGAGGGCTTCGGGGGTAAACCCCAAAGGAAAAGTCCAGAGCTGGAGTCCCTAATGCAGTCCAATGCTGACTGGTAACTCCTGTGATGCTGCTCCATCACACTCCGTGTCATGATGAAAGATTGTCAGAATCTTGACGACTAGTCGCTCAGACCCTCTCACTGATGTACAGGAGAGATTGCGGTGGTCTCTATTTTGAATGACTGCAAGGACCTCACCCCAGTGGCACCCCCTTCCAGACTGTCCAGTTGATCGCTGACCCAACCACTGAAAGGGCTCAGCTCATTAGTATTCACTCCCTATTCAGGCTGGGGTGACTGCCGGCAGACACTGTGTGTTATTTCTTTACTTTCTCGGTTTGCCTTGCCATCTAACTTGTGGAACCTCATGTCTCTGCTGTAAAGCAGATCCATTCCCATCTAATTTCCCCAATATTTTTTCTGTCTTGAGATATACAAGTTTTATGTGCCTTCAACCAATTTCCCCCGGGATCAATGAAGTATGACTATGACTATGACTATGACTAACAACCGGCCTTCATTACAGATTACCATTACCATTATACTTTAACATGCTATTCATGGCTTACTGTCACGCTCTCTCCCTTTGCCTATGCATTTGCTGTGGGTCTACTTCCATCAGCTCTGGTCAGGTCTGATGCAGCCGGCTGGTGTTCATCATGTGGGTTCTCAGTAATGACTCTGTTATCGTGTACACTTGATCTCCTGCTCTGTCTGTGGGGGCAACAAGAAGGTGAGTCGTACACTTTGATCTGAGTCCAGTGTTTCCACTGGCTATCTCCTCGAGTCTGCACACAAAGACAAGTGTCATTCATCTGGAACACAACCCGTGGCTCTATCCACCTGGGATTGTTTCCTGTCTTTTCAACCCACTCCCTCACCATGACTTGGTCACCTCGTTGTTGGAGGACTATCTTCTCTCCCTCTGGCTCTCTCTGATCCAAAATATGCTGTTGCTGCTTTGCTCGATCCATTAACGTGTTACCGTGGTTACAGTGGCCCTTCATTTCTCCATGTAATCTTGCTGAATTGGCATTTGTAGTTTCTTCCTGTACACTTGTAATTTCTGTTACTTCTTGGTTTTCTGTTGTCCCCCTCATTCCCTGTCTGCTCCTTACTATCCCCTTTCTGGTGAGCTTTTACTTTAACCACAGCTCCCTCCCCAGGCAGCTGCACGACCTCTAACAGCTCCTGACTGTGCTTGGCCCCTTGGGACCTCCTGACATCACCCTCTCTCTCCTTTCTGCCTGGGGCTGCTGCCTCTCTGTGGGCTAAAATGTTTGCTGTCCCTGTCCTGTCCATATTATTTCTCCTTTTCCTGAGTCTATGATAGCACCTCCCTTACTGTGTGTGCCTATCCCTTAGATAGTACCTTTTGGGCACAACCAAAAATCTCCAAGAAGCATGCACTCCTTCGATCTCTAAAACCCGAGGCTGATTTCTCTCTGCCCTCATTGTTTCATCTCCTGCACAGGTAATATAATTCACCTCTCCAGTCATGGGCAAGGGTAGAACAGTTATCGATATTGATGACTTCGTGTCCACTAACATTTCACATTGCTGGCCTCCGATAAACCTCTTGTGTACATCCATGGATGACCACCATTGGCAATAGAGGCAGCCGTCAGCCATCTGTCTGACCTCGCCAACTGTATAATCTGGTCAGCAGTCAAATCCGAAAGAGAGGGTGCTGCTGTGGATTCTGCCTGCTTCGCTGAGTGATTCTGCCTCCAACCATGGCCCGAGAGGTCGCAGCTGAAACAAATCATCTCCTTTACCCTCTCATGTCTATTCTAGCAGTTCCTTGCTACGTGCCGTAGTTACTGAGACACAAAGCAAGTTCTCTCTGACATCACAGCAGCTCCATCCACTGCAGCTACTTAAAAAAATTCTCTTCCCCCTCCTCTGGTCTACCTCACTGGCCCATAAACACACACGCGTGTACACACACACACACACACACACACTTACTTTTATATACCTGCTGTGTTTGTGACACTTAGTGATCCCTTTGTCACCAGCCCAAAGTGTGAGTGCCAGTTTTAAAAATGCTCATCCACTTAGATTGCTGAGTTCGTTGGCCATATGATGGGATAACCTCCAATTGTAGTAACATGAACAAAATCACTGGAGAGAAAGTGAAGCTAGTGGGTATAGAAGTGTTGTATTCAGCAAAAATGAGCAACAGGTATCATATTGAGACTCCTTGGAGGAAGAGGCCTACTCAATCCAATACTACATGTCATTGTTACACGCTGAAGATCAAGGTAATGACAGGTCAATTCTGTAGTTACCTACAGTACTTCCTTTGAATTACATATGGCTTTCAGACACCTCCTTCCTCACACCCACACTCCAAATACCCAAAGTGAATGTTAATCCCCACTGACTCTCGGCCTCTATGCAGGCATCTGAGTCCAAGTGAAATGTTTCTTTGTTTGTGATTGACACTAGCCTGCAGCTCCAGGATACCCATTGTTCTGAGTGGAGTTTTAAATTCAATCTGCAATCCACATTGAAATCTGAAAAATGGCTGCTGTTGAACTCAATATTTGCTATATACCGTAACTCTAGAATACGCCCTAACACTGCCTCCTGCAGCCGAGGGGTGATTACCTCCCTGTAGGTCCTAGCTCTTACTTCCTTAGTCTTCTGTATGAGATAAAGGTCATCAAGCTGCAGCTCCAACTCTTCGACATGTTCTCTGAGGAGCTGAAGCCTGGTGCAGATGTGGTTACCTCGGAGGATGTAGGTCTCCCAGAATTCCCTCATCTTACACAAACAATGTAACGCCACCCCTGGAGTTAT
Source organism: Mobula hypostoma (assembly GCF_963921235.1). Classification (NCBI taxonomy): domain Eukaryota; kingdom Metazoa; phylum Chordata; class Chondrichthyes; order Myliobatiformes; family Myliobatidae; genus Mobula; species Mobula hypostoma. The sequence goes on along the minus strand of NC_086103.1, from coordinate 44,139,510 downwards.
AAAGGATGTTGTTTGACAGTTTGTCTCCAGAGATGGAGACAGAGAGATTGAGAAAGGGGAAAGATGTGTCAGAAGTGGACCAAATGATTTTAAGGGCAGGGAGGAAGTTGGAGGTAAAGTTGATGTAATTGACAAACTTAGCATGGGTGCATGAATCAGCACCATGTATATGCATTCATGCAGAGAACCTGAAGGATTTCAAAGTTCAAAGTAAATTTATTATCATAGTATATATGTATCACCATATACAAGCCTGAGATTAATTTTCCCGTGGACATACTCAGCAAATCTATAAAATAGTAACTATAACAGGATCAATGAAAGATCAACCAGAGCGCAGAAGACAACAAACTGTGCAAATTGATCTATAAATAAATAGCAATAAATAAGCAGAACGTGAGATAATTAGATAAAGAGTGCTTGAAAGTGAGATCATTGGTTGTGAGAACACTTCAATGATGGGGCAAGTTAAGCAGAGTTTAGTTATCCCCTTTTCTTCAAGAACCCGATGGTTGAGAGGCAGTAACTGTTCTTGAACCTGGTGGTGTGAGGCCTGAGACTCTTGTACCTTCTACCTTATGGCAGCAGCTAGAGGAGAGCATGACCTGGGTGGTGGGGATCTCTGATGATGGATGCTGCCTTCCTACAACATCAACTCATGTAGATGTGCTCAATGGTTAGGAAGGCTTTACCTGTGATGTACCAAGCCAAATCTACTACTTTTTGTACAATTTTCTGTTCAAAGGCATTGGTGTTTCCTACCAGGCTGTGATGCAGCCAGTCAATATACCACTACATATCTATGGAAGCTTGTCAAAGTTTTAGATGTCATTCTGAACCTTCCCAAACTTCCAAGGAAGTAGAGGCTGCTTTGTGAGCAGGATTCCAGTGAAGGAATCAAGGTAGAGCTTCTGAGACTGGAAAATGCTTACTTACAGGGCCTCCCTCTATGTAATGTGAAACATACTTTCACAGGTTGTACTCTTCGCAGTCTTCACTGGTTGAAAATTGTTGAAGGAACATGAATTTAGCTTTTATTTCTAACTAATCCCATTCTAAAATACACTAAAAATCTGTACTCAATTACATTAGGTTAGTGACTTTTTAAAGCATTGTGAGCCATAATTGTATTTTAACGTGTGTTACATGTTTCTTAAATGAGTGTTTTTAAAATATTAGAGTTTAAAATTTTACACTTTTAATTAAATATTTATGATAGTTCATCTCCTAGAGTTATTATTCAAACGTGCATTTTGCAAACTTTGTGTGGCAGTCTACATAATGAATAAAACTTACTTCCTGGTTTCCTGTCAGAGCGAATTCATCCAGTTGCTTAGCCAGCTGAATAGTATTATCAACTCTGACAGAGCAGTTGCGACAATCTCACCTACAACTGTCAGGAAGGAGGTACAGGTAACCAGGACCAGGACGGCCAGACTGGGTAACAGCTTCTTCCTTTAGGCTCTGTGAAGCACCATCAATAACTCCAAAAGACTGAAGTAGGGTAAATACCGAAAGGCTTTTATTCCCTGTACAATACGACCTCCATGGTGAGTGTCTGCCCCCGGACTGAGAGGGAGGGGCAAGGCGAAATCACCTTTATACAGGAATCTGTGGGAGGAGCCACAGGGGCAGTCAGCAGAGGGGCATGTCTGGACAGTTAACCCAGTTACAACATATATATGGTTTACCACACTCTGAGACTAATGAATTACCCTGCCACCACTGAGGTCTCATCACTAGGAGAGCAAGCTGTTTACTGTTTACCTGTGCTGAGCACCTCACATGTATTTTGAATTATATTTCATGAATGTATTTGTGGTAATGTTCTGTTTAATGTGCTGTGTGTGGTTTACAGTATGTTTGTAGGTGTACTGTGGTCTGGAGGGAAGCTGTTTCATTTTCTTGTATGTACGGTCAGATGACAGTAAGCTTGATCTTGAACTTGCCATACCTACCAACTGTGCTCATCCAGGTGAGATGCTTTCTCTGGTGAATCGATAAAAATTGATAAGGGTTGATAGGGACATGCTAAATTTATTTTAGCCTCCGGAAGAAGAAAAGGCATTGCTGAGATTATTTGTGCGTGGTTGAACCAGGAAGGCATATTGGTAATTTTCTTTCCTAGGAACCTCTCAAGCTCAGCGTCATTGAGGGGATAGGAACATGTGCACTGCCTCCTGTTCTGAAGTCAAGAACGTTCCTGAGAACTAGAATTTAAAAGAAAGGAGGCTGATGTTTTATAAGGCAATAGTCAGACCACACTTGGAGAATTGTGAGAAGTTTTGGGCCCCTTATCTAAGTTAGGATGTGCTAGCATTGGAGAGAGTCTAGAGAGGTTCACAAGAGTGATCCTGGGAATGGAAGGTTTAATACATGAGGAGCACTTGATGGCTCTGGCCTGTGCTCATCGGAATTTAGAAGAACGAGGGAGGATATTATTGAAACATGTCGAATAATGAAAGGGTTAGATGGAGTGGACGTGGGGAGGATATTTCATAAACTGCAGGAGTTTAGGACCAGAGGGCACAACCTCAGAATAAAAAAGATGTCCCTTAAGAATAGTAATGAAGAGGAATTTCTTTAGCTAGAGGGTGGTGAATCTGTGTAATTGATGGTTATAGAGGCCACTTCATTGGTTATATTTAAAGGGAGGTGGCTAGGTTCTTGATTAGTGAGGGTCTACTGATGGATCCCGGTGTCTGGGAGGCTAGAGTTAATGTGTGATATGACCAGTTTCTTGAAGCACTTCACTGAGCAACAGTCCTGAAGCCACATTACTTTGTTTTCCTTAGTTACAGGATGATAGTGGTTTTCTTAGAGCAAGTCGGAACCTCAGATTGAAGCAGGCAGAAAATGTATGCAGATATCCTCACCAGCTGATTTGTGTTGAATCTAAGGACAGATGGTTTCTGTGAGTTTAGTTTCCAGAAGCTAAACTTACATCTGTAATTACGTCAGTTCAAGTGCATTGAAGCCTGTCTAGGTGACTGGTAACGTACCAAACCCTACTGTTCAAAACGTGCTTAGAATGCATTAAACTCACTGGGAAGGGAATTATACGAACCTCGGGTAATGATGTGGGAATTAGACGATGTGGAAATGGCAGTTTGATTCTCAGCAAATACATAACAATGGAAGCAAACTCCAGTTACTGTGTCTTAGTATTTGATCCATACATGAGAATGTTGGTGTCTGACAATTTATACAAAAAAATCAAAAATGTTTCAACTTTAGTGTAGCCTTCATAAAGGCCAATCAAGAATCTCAGCTGGTGTATAGGGAAGCTGAATATACACCAAAATCACTTGCCAAAGAAAACCTCTAGTTTTAAGACAGAAATTTAATGGGATTCTCCATGGCTTGGAGTGACTGATAAATTAACTTCAACGAAAGCATTTTGCAATGGCTTTTCTTCCTGATGCCAATATTTCACTTTTACAAACATCAGGAACCGAGAGTGTGCAAAGTTGTGGTTTTCAAAAAGGAACAAATATTTTTGGAAAAAAAATCAATAGAATTTCATCTTTGCTCACTTACTTTAATCATGCTGTATACTCTCTTTAAAAAAAAATAAGACTGCAGTAAAGGAATTATTTCTCGGTAGTGTTTATGCTCAGCTCATTAACCAGGTGCTTAATAAAATATTGGAAGTGAAGCTTTGGTGGTAATTTGAAGAACATTTTGTTATTTGATTTAAAGTGTCATCTTCTTTTACTGTTGCTTTGTAAAAGATGAGTTAATCCAGCCGTTCTTGACTATATATACCTATACTTGGGCACCATGAATGGCAATATCCTTCTAATTTGCAGAAGTGTCAGATGCTTGCTGCTGTTAAGTTTGTGTTCGGTTGTTTAAGTATAATAAATGGTGCTGGTGAATTGTAAAGCTTCTATTTGGCAAAGCTTGTATCTAATTAGTGGTACGTACCAACTCAGATCATAACCTGCCCACTCTGTTTACCAACAACTTTACACATATCACTGTTCTTCCCAATGTGGTAGGTGATGCAACAAACACTATAGATCATTGGTGCTGTGCTCTGTATCATCCATGTGTGGGATGGATACTGGAGTCACAGCCACACTACTGGAGGAAACATTTGCCACCTAACATCTTGACCATATGAGTATAAGGAGGCAAGATATTTCCTCCACTGGTGAGACTGTTGACTCCAGTGCCCACCCCATTCACATATAGGAAACATGGATTTAAAAATAAACGCACACTACCATCCACAGTCTAACTGAAGAGAGCTTTGGCATTCCCAGGAATGGTTTCACAGCCTGGACCAATCAGAGAAGCCTTGAGATTTGTTATGATTGACATTTGCTCTACAACCTATTAATCATGAGGACATGATCCTACCACCATCTGTACCAGGATCAACAAACGATGTCTCCCTGACCTCTGAAGTAAATGTAGAAGATTTTTGGCACTATGTCAAAAAGCAGCCAAGGGACTTTGCTTTGATCTTCTGATAAACATTGATTCCTCAACCAATATGACTGAAAAACGGATTATCAGCTCATTAGCTCACTGCTTTTTTTTTGGCAGCATCAAGCTTTGCTCACCTGCCAGCATGATTTAAAAATGTTGTTTCCAAAGTGGTAGATAAATCAGATACTGGCAGCACAATGTCTCAACAAAAAGCCGCACAGCTGTTTTGTTGTGCTCCCCCAGTCATGACCTCCTTGATTGAGTCTCAGTTTTATGTGTTTTTTATGTTACATATCACTTTTAATTAAACCTACTCAGATTCATCACCTTCAAAAGTGCATAAATACAAATATTGTCCTTTGCAGGAAAAAAAATAAACTTGTATGCTCTCATGTCATAGGCTAGCCCTAATTCAAACATACAGATTGGAAGCTGAAATTACGGAAAGATCAGTTGTTATACAAGAGAACTCTTAACACATTTATCTAAACCAACACTTATTTTTTTTCTTGAATTACCTGGAACAGCTAAGCAAAAATGCTGGAAGTAGAGGAGAATTCCATTGTCTGTTGGCCTGACAGCTACATACAGATGCAGCCTGGTACCTTGCATCTGTTCCAGTAGTAAGATTTGCTATAACCTAGACAGTGACTATTCTGGGCAGAATATCAAATTCAGATACCCATTTTGGGAGATGTTCTCTGAAGCAGAAAAATAATAATTCAGTTAAGTCACAGCTATAGGTAAATTTAATCATGTTCCTATATTCTGTGCAATTACTTAATGCATGTATTTTGTTCAAAACCAAAAATGGGACATAAAACATTTGGCTTCCAAAACAGTGGTTGACAATGCTTTTAAAATGTTGTCTGATTCATCCTTCCACTTTAATTTTATGTATAATAGGTAACATCATAAGATATGGCTAGCATTATGGTGGTTTTCAAAAATCTCCGATTTTTTTTTACAGGTAGTTTTCTAGTCTCTTCCTATTATGTACATCAATACACAAATTGCACACAAAATGAACAAATTATGTCAGTCAGTACTGGCAGTAAACAAGGTCTTGGGAACTTAATGGTTGTTGTCTCAAATCTTCTGCTGAAAAGCTGCAAAGATTATTTTTAAATTAAGTAGTTTTAGTTCTACTAAGAAGGTCAATCCATCAAGGAGTAGTGTCTATGCCATGTTCTCCTTAGCTCAATCCATCAATCAAAGAGCAAGGCCTGAAACAAACAACCTCTGAAAAGGAATCAGATTCCACTCACCATTTCTTCTCACTGATCCCTAGTGTATCAGCTTCTCATCTTAAGACAGTTGGGTCACTAAGAAAGAGAGTGAGAGAGAGAAAGAGAGTGTGTGTGTGAGAGAGAAAGATATAGTATCTGTCAGTAGAGATTTATAATTCTGCCTCAGTCTTGCATGCTTTGGATACAAGAATTCTGCTCAAAGCACCTCTGTTAAGTGCTACTGCAAAACCATTCAAATTTCTAGAAGAGGTTGCTTTGAATTTGATTCTTCATAAATCCCTGGTGTTGCTATATAGAAGACGTTACACAATGTGCTACACATCTGAGTGCAGGACCCTTCTCTTTTTGCCAAAGTATATTTGCACATGAGATCCATGCTCTGTAATTATAGATGTTTTGGAGATCAAACCCTTGAGATTTGATCTTTTTACCAGCTAATCAAATTTTGAAGTGCTGTTGTGTTTTCATTAATAGCCAAGCCAGCAGAAAACACTTGAAAGATTACAAAATACATTTTATGAAGCTCTATGGTATTTACCAGTTCTTTCTACAATTGTGCAGGACCTTGTTGAGACCAGACCTTGAATATTGCATGCAATTTTCTATCTTTTTCCAATCACAATGTATTTGCTCTGGAGAGTGTGGAGTCAAGCTCTACCAGTCTGATTTGTGGCATAGCACAACTTATGTGTGAAGAGTGTTCAGGACAACTGAGGGACCTATGCATTCATTGAAAGTGGTGACATGGGTAGACAAGTAAGAGAAGAAGGTTGTGCACTGAGTACAAGTATTGGGATGCCATATGACAGCTCTCAAGGACGTTAGGAAGACTGCACTTGGTGTATGAGCAATTCTGATTACCAAAAAATAGGAAGTATATGATTAAGTTAGAGTGGGTGCAGAAAGGTTTCACAAGGAGGACTTGAGTTATCAGGAGAGACTGGACAGTTTGGGACTAATTTCTCTGGATCAAAGGAGGGCAAGAGGTGAACTTACAGAAGAATATAAAACTTTCTTTCTTTTTAAATCTTTTTATTAATTTTTCTAAAATTATAAACAAAATAACAATGTTGATACTGTTACGTCCCCGTAACTGGGTTGTCAAACCAGCAGAAATGGATAACTCAGTTGGAGTCTGGATTACTAGAACTAAGAAAGTTTTATTAAAGAAACAAGCAACACAGTACTCTAATCAAAAGGATAATGAATGCAACAGTTCAGCAATGATAAACATACATGTACACAGAATTAAGATAACAGGATTAATCAAGCTCTATCGTTGTCTAGAGGTAAATGACTAGTTTCAAAGTAACTCAAAGTTCAGTTCAGTTCGCAGTAATCGCTGCCATGGCGATGGACAGTTGGGGGGAAGGAGAGAGAGAGCAAAACGAATGAATATTCAAGGCTTCCACACAGACCTTTGCAGTCAGCTTTCGGGCGAGTCCTTTGTGATGTCATCTGAGGTCACCGACCGTAACCCCTCCGTTTCCAGATACGATCGTTTCCCTGCACTGAACCTGGCACCCAGGCAAGGGTGGATACACACCAGGTTCCCGCCGATCGTGCCTTTCCACCCTGTGCGTTTATGGCCCGGTACTTCCCACCGACTTGTGGGAGGCGCACCGCTTCCAGGGTCTTGTTACCTTGGGTGTCGTGTGTGTCCTGCCTTAGCGAACCTGTCCCTTTTTATCCCCCTGCTGGGGTATCGCCTGTCCATCACTTCAAACAGTTCAGGGTTCAAAGGGGGAGCCGCTCTTGCCAGCTCTCCTTCCTTCATTAACATCTCCAAATGCTGCTCCATTGTTTTCATTATCTCTCTCTCTCCTGAAGACAGGTGGCAGACCAACTGCTGATCCCACCGTTGCCAGCACAGGACAGCTACATCTTAATCTATGTGTATTCTTGTCACACTTCCCCCCTTTAACGATTTTTACCGGGGATAAAAATTACAAATATGAATACATTATTTGATACACACACAAATATACATCGTTATCAGCTATTTGGCTAATACAGTGAATTTGAAGTTGTCAACACCTGGCAGACAGTCAGCCATCACATTTTCTGTTCCTTTTATATGTGTTATTAATAATCCCTTAGACCAGGCTCCAATTTAGCAAACTTCATAGTGGCCAAAAACACTGATGAATTGCGATCAATGTAACCTCTCATTTGGTTTTGTCCCGGACCATAATGACAAGGGTCGTTCCATTCCGACTTAGTTTTCTCTCGCAAGGGCTTAGTAGGAGGGGGAGGAGTAGTGACCGCAGAGTTATTGCAAAACTCCCTACAGTACCCCACCATCTCCAAGAGCCCTCTGAGGGCCCTCTTGTCTGTCGGGGTTGGGATGTCAGAGATAGCCTGCACTGTAGCTTGCATCGCTGCCAGCTGCCCCTGTGTCACCACAATTCCCAGGTAAGTGACCTTCGTGTGGCCGAACTCATTTTTTTCAAGGTTCACTATCAAGCTGGCTTCAGACAGCCATATTAAATTGCCAATACACACCTCTGTGTTCGTCAGGCCTTTCGTCACTGAATTACTCATTCTATATGATTGTTGCTCGCTAGGCTGACCTAGTGTAACAAGCACCCCCCAACGTCCCAGTTCTTTGCATCGCCTCGGGACAATCAAACACACGTGTGCGAGTCGTTTAATTACTTCTCCTAAAGAGTCGCTTTGTTCGGGGATTAAGGGAGAGACCTTATCAGCAGACCTGGCCAAAACAATAGCCTTCTCCCATCTGGTCGATACCATACTCATCTTTTCAAAATGGTTTTTTTCTCTTATCAGGGGGACCCTAGCTTCATTGATTTCCGCAATAACTCCGACTATGTTTGTTAGCATATCAAAAGCCTGTGACCGTCTCATTTCGCGTCGGTCATAATCAATAACATCCTTCCCCCTGGGCAGCCGGTAAACCTCTTTCATGATTCCACCAACTGTTTCCTCCAGCACCGCAAAATGTCCACCGAGGGGTACCTTGTGGGCCAGGTTAAAAACCTCATCCCCATAACTCTTTTGCACCACCCCCCATTCCTCATCTGCGGGAATGGTACTTGGTTTCCCTTTCTTCCTTAGCACTTCCTCCTCCACACAATAGCCTACTAGTTCCCTTGTCAAGTCTGTGTCAGAGAGAGCTGTCTCTGCCAAAACCATCAGCTCCTTGTCTCGCTCCTGCGTCTGCACAAATTCTTTCCTGGCTAATGCTACGTCTGTCCCAGCTCCCTCACCACCTCTTGCCTCACTACACTCCTTCTTTTCACTTTCTACCCCCTTCTCATACAAGGCTGGCAGAAACGTCTCAGCTAAATTTACTACCGCAGTCTCGTGATGAACCTGTGAGTCCATGCGCGGGGCCTCAATGCTGGCAGGCTGACCTGTCAATCTCACAGCTGGGAACACGATTCCTCCGGCAACGTCATTACCGAGCAAGACTTCCACGCCTTTCATCGGTAATTCGGACCTCACCCCGATCGTGACTAGTCCAGAGACCAGGTTGCTTTGTAAGTGTACCTGGTGCAAAGGGACTGTCTCTGTCCCTTCTCCAATACCTTTGACCTTTACCTCCCCAGTCTGGGTCTCGGAGCTAAACTCTAATACACTCTTCAGTATTAGTGACTGACACGCTCCCGTGTCTCTCCAGATCCGCACTGGAACTGGTTTTAACCCCTCCTTCACTGACACCAATCCGGCTGAGATAAACTTCTCGCGCCCTTCCTGAACTTTGGCAGACCTGTCCTTCCCTAGCGGTTCGTTTACCAGCTCGATACAGCCAGTCAAAATCGCCGTTTTTCATTTTCCCGTCTCCTTCTTTGGGGCAAAGCACCTGGATGCAAAGTGTCCGACTTTCCCGCAATTATAACAGACGACCGCACGAGACTTCCTACCAGACTGCTCCCGGTCTACCTTATCCTTCTCACTAGTCCCCGGCTTACTTTCTGACTTATCCGGCGGACTCTTCCAGCTGTCCTGACTACCCTTCTGGTAGCCTTTACTTGGGGCAAACTTCATTTTATGCGTCAACGCATACTCATCCGCTAACTTAGCAGTTGCGGCTAACGTGGCTGCCTCTTTCTCATCTAGGTAGGGTCTCATACCCTCAGGGATACAACCTTTAAACTGCTCAATCAGGATCAGCTGTAGTAGTCTGTCATAATCCCACTCTACCCCCTTCGAGGCACACCAACACTCACAATATGTCTGCATCTCACGGGCAAACTCTAAATACGTGCGGTCCCACTGCTTCCTCGCATTCCGGAACCTCTGCCGGTATGCCTCCGGGACCAACTCATAAATCCTGAGGATGGCCTCTTTCACCACCTCGTACCTCTGGGCATCTTCCGCGGACAAAGCTGAGTAAGCTTATTGGGCTTTCCCTTTCAGTACACTCTGAAGCAAAACAGCCCACTTATGCCTCAGCCAGTCTTGACTTGTAGCAACTTTTTCGAAATGGAGAAAGTACCAATCCACGTCGGTATCATCAAATGGGGGAGCCAGCCTAACCTCCTGGGTCGCCCGGAACCCTCCACCTTGGTTCGGCATGGGCCCCTGCTCTGCCTTTATCCTTAACTTCTCCAGCTTGAATTCCCTTTCCCTCTGTTTCTCCAACTACCTCTCTTCTCGCTCCAACTGCCTCTCTCTCTCTTGCCTTTCTAACTCTCTCTCCTTCTCTTCTCGCTCCAACTGTCTGTCCCTCTCTTTCTCTTCTCGCTCCAGCTGCCTTACCTGGAACTCGTGCTCGAGTCTCAGTTTTTCAAGCTGCACCTGTACCGCGTCTCCAGCAGGTTTTTCAGTAGACACCACCCCCAGCTCACCTTGGGGAAACACACCTTTAGATTCATAGTGCTCTACGATAGCTCTGTGTATCTCCTCTCTCACCATTGTCGACTTCCCCTTAGCAAGATTCAACAGTTTGGCCACAGCTACCAATTCCGATTTCCTGGCATCCTCTAATGCCTCCAAGGTCGGCGCCTTTATAAATTCCTCAGCCTCCATTTCTGCTGTTTGTCTTTTCTTTCTTTCGGGAATTTTGACTCAATCAATTTACTCCGTCCCAAATTTAGCTTTCAAAATCGCGGACGAGAACCCCACTTATGTTACGTACCCCGTAACTGGGTTGCCAAACCAGCAGAAATGGATCACTCAGTTGGAGTCTGGATTACTAGAACTAAGAAAGTTTTATTAAAGAAACAAGCAACACAGTACTCTAATCAAAAGGATAATGAATCTTAGTTCAGCAATGATAAACATACATGTACACAGAATTAAGATAACAGGATTAATCAAGCTCTATCGTTGTCTAGGGGTAAATGACCAGTTTCAAAGTGACACAAAGTTCAGTTCAAGTTAGTTCAGTTCAGTTCGCAGTAATCGCTGCCGTGGCGATGGACAGTGGGGGGGAAGGAGAGAGAGAGCAAAACGAATGAATATTCAAGGCTTCCAGACAGACCTTCGCAGTCAGCTTTCGGACGAGTCCTTTGTGATGTCATCTGAGGTCACCGACCGTGACCCCTCCGTTTCCAGATACAATCGTTTCCCTGGGCTGAACCTGGCACCCAGGCAAGGGTGGACACACACCAGGTTCCCGCCGATCGTGCCTTTCCACCCTGTGCGTTTATGGCCCGGTACTTCCCACCGACTTGTGAGAGACGTACCGCTTCCAGGGTCTCGTTACCTCGTAGTGTCGTGTGTGTCCTGCCTTAGCGAACCTGTCCCTTTTTATCCCCTTGCTGGGGTATCGCCTGTCCATCACTTCAAACAGTTCAGGGTTCAAAGGGGGAGCCACTCTTGCCAGCTCTCCTTCCTTCATTAACATCTCCAAATGCTGCTCCATTGTTTTCCTTATCTCTCTCTCTCCTGAAGACAAGTGGCAGACCAACTGCTGATCCCACCGTTGCCAGCACAGGACAGCTACATCTTAATCTATGTGTATTCTTGTCACAATACAAAGAGATTGGAATAATCTTATTGTTAATAAATATATACAGAAAAGATTTCAGATAACACAGGTATAATAGACTTCCAAACTCACAATGTAATTAATCATAAAGAAAAGAAGAAATAATTTGACAAAAATACAAAGAAACACCCCCTAAAAAAGAAAAAAAAGAACTAAATACTAAACCCAAAAAAGAAAACTGAACAAAACAGGGCTAGACCAATATCTTAAATCAAACTCGTTCAGTAATGTCGTCAACTCCGCTCCTCTATTCATATATTTTAACTTAATAAGAAGGATTCGGAAAGGTCAAATTACATCATATGAAAATGTTGAATAAATTGTTTCCAAGTTTCTTCAAATTTAACCAAAGGATCAAAAATATCACTTCTAATTTTTTGATAAATCTAAACATAATATAGTTTGGGAAAACCACTGGAGTGTAGTAGGAGGATTGGTCTCCTTCCAGTTCAATAAAATAGATCTTCTAGCCATTAAAGTAACAAATGCAATCATCCGACAGGCTAAAGAAGACAAAGATCTATGTTCTACCATTGGCAATCCAAAAATTGCCGTTATAGGATAGGGTTGTAAGTCAAAACATAGAACAGTTGAGATAATATTAAAAATATCTTTCCAGTATTTTTCCAAAAGAGGACAGGACCAAAACATATGAGTTAAAGAAGCCACCTCAGAGTGACATCTGTCACAAATAGGGAATAAAAAGGGGCTAATTTATCTTTAGACATATGGGCTCTATGCACTACTTTAAATTGTATTAATATATGTTTAGCACATATAGAGGAAGAATATAAAACTATGAGGGGCACAGATAAGATGAGTAGTCAGTTTTTTTCCCAGGAAAGGGGCGTCTAAACCTATAGTGCTCAGATTTAAGGTGAGAGGGAAAAAATTTGAACAGGGTGTGAGGGACAAATTCTTCCCACAGGAGGATGTGGCTACATGGCAGGTATGATTCCAACTTTTAAAAGACATTTGGACAGATTAGTGGATAGGAAAGATTTAGAGAATATGAGGTAAATGCAAGCAAATGGGGCTAGCTCAGGAAGGCACTACAGCTGGCAAGAATGAGTTAGATGAAATTGCTGTTTCTATGCTCTATAACTGTTGTATATTTGCTGGAGTTTAGAAGAATAGGTCATCAGTAATTGGCTTATAATTGTCATTCAAATTGTCACTTTTATTGTACTGAGATGCAATGAAAAGCTTTTGTTTTCATGACAACTAGACAGATCATTCCTTATACAAGTACACCAAGGTTGTATAAAAGAGAAAAAAACACAGTAAGCACAATATTACTGAGAAAGTGCAGTGCAGGTAGACAAATAAAGTGCCTGGGACATACTGAGGTAGACTGAGAGACTAGTGAAATCAAGGAATTCTCCACCACAGAAGGCAGCTGAATACAAATCATTAGATATTTTCAAGAAGTTAGATATCGTATGATGACCAAAAGACATCAAGGGACATGTGGAGAAAGCAGGAACCTGGTGAGGGGACAGAATTCTGATGAGCAGCCGCAATCGTCAAATGCTGGAACAGGCTTGAGGGGCGGAGTAGCCTCCACTAGCTCCGAGTTTCCGTTCCAGTCACTTCGGCAGAGCTGTCTGCAACCATCTGAAAACATGTCGGTAGACTGCAAGGTCCCACATGATAAATTGCAGGGGTTTCTCTGCAACATGACACACAGAATGCAAGTGACAAATAGTAATTTGAGAAGAATTCAGTAGAGCTAGTCTTAAAGGAACTGAATACTTCAATACTGTCAGAGGACTCAAAATATTTACCTTCATAGAAAAGTATGACATCAAAGTCATGATCCCTGAGCTTATAATAGGAAATAAAATATAACAGATTTCAATCCTCTGTGTTGTCAAGAGAGTCAAGAAATTAGAACACAATAAACTAATAACAAAATGAAAACCAAAGAGAAACTTTTCTCAGAGGGTTTTAAATAAATGGAATAAATTATCATCTAGATGTGAAATGCTTCAACTATTTGTGTGCATGTGTGTCTATCTCTCTCTCCCAGCAGGTTTCGAATGAATAATTTGACAGGGCCTCCTCCTGATCTGATTGGCATATCACCTTGCTCTCCCTGATGTGACAGTGTCTGCTGGGAGTGCAGCTCGTTGTACCGTCCTTCGTGGTTTTAAAGGGCAAATTCAGCCAATTGAAAAGCTGCATTGTTCAATGGTATAAATACAGAAGTTAAAGTAAAATCTGAATTCTGTAATAAGAAAATAATCTCATAGTTCATTCTGCTGTTCCAAATGAAATGTTTAAATTGCTTCTTTTAATGCAAATGATTATCTAAACCCCTTTGCAGTAAAACAAAAGAGAGAAATGCACAGCCGATGTTAAAGTGCATTTATATAGTTTATAACAATACATTTCAAAAATATTCAATCGATTGCATGTAAAATGGAAATACTTTATTGGAAATCTTATAATTTTTCTATAAGTGGAATGAGAATCAACTCCTGGATTACTTTGTAACTGACATGAAAATTCATTTAGTTATGGGGTAATCTTCTTTGCAATACAGAAATGAATATTGTTTTCTGCGTTAAATTTCACAGAATTGTAGAATTACATTCAGGGCTACTGAGTTTTCAACCATGGTAGAGAAGAGAATAAAATCAGAAAGGGGGTAGGCTGGCCGGTAATATTATTTAAATAAATAATTATAGTATATAAAGGGATGATATGTTAGAAGGATCAACAGAGAAGCACATCAGGACAAAATAGGGGCAATTATTATGGTAACCTCCAAACAATCCAAAGAAACAGCAGACCAGACTTCCAGCAAGTGACGTAGACAACAGGATATTTCAGCTGTTACAATAGCAATTGTTGCGTATTTCAATTACCTTCATATTAACTGGGAAAACAGTTGATCATAGAGAGATGCACTTCTCACCAAACATCAACGATCAATCTTTACACTATGCCTGATCTTTTTCAAGGATGAATGGAAGATTGGAGTTAAGACTGGTCCATGGGCAGGAAGCAAAAAGGCTGGGTGGTGATTTTTTTTGTGATTCAAATTTATCAGTGGGGTTATACAGACTCATTACTGATCCCTGTGCTTTTTGCAGTATATATTAATAAATTAGACATACTTGGAGGCATGCTAAAGAAGTTTGCAGAAGTTACAAAAATTGGTTGCGTAGTTGCCAGCAAGTTGGAACGGTTTATACTTCAGAGAGATATTGATGATCTGATCAGTTGAATGGAAAAGTGGAAAATGGACTTTAATTCAGAGAAGTGAAGAAGAAAAAAATAAAGTGATGGAAGACACTAGAGGAATGGAAGAACCTTACAGTGTAAGACCATTTATTCTTAATTGTAGAAGGACAGTCTGATAGGGAGGTGGCCTTCCTTAGTTGGTTGTGAGAAGAGACATATCTCCTTCTCATTCCACTGTCAATATTTTGAAGGGATCTGTCAGAACCTTTGGATATGGCCCAAGTGCGGAGTGAGCGAAGCTGAAGAAGGTCGACCTTCACAGATTTTAATGCGAACTTTGCAGAATTTTAAGGGAAAAGAAAATGATAAATGTTAGGCACAGGGGCATTAACTAAATCTCTCAAACTTAAAGTAAAATTCCAACACCGTGGCTGAAAGCAATATCTAAATACTAAACAAGTAACACTGATTTCCAGCATCAGTCAAAACAGTAGTCCTCTTTCTCAGACAAGGACAACAGTAAGCAGGAAGCATTGCTATGCTTTGCTCAAGTTTTGACAGGACTACAATGAAAGGAAGGGAGTTAAATACCACCATAATGAAACAGTAATTAGCGATTGCAATTGCTGAACCTGCTCTGCAGCCCGCCTGTGGGGGCACATATGCCTTGCAGCAAAGTCCTTGGTTATGACAGGATTATTTCTTCTGCAATATTTTGGTCCTTCTATCTCTCAATGCTTCAATGCTTCACAATGGTGATGCAAAACCAACTTTTTTACCATCTTCCCTCCACTTGTCTAGGAACCCAGGCACTCTTTTCAGGTGAAGCAGTACTGTTCTTGCATTTCTTCTTATTTAATACACCACATTTGATCTTTGGAAAAATGTAAATTTGTAACTGTGCTGCAGAACACTGTGAGTCTTTGTGCAAAGAGACTCTGAGCTTCCAGTTCTTGTTACTTTAATTTTCCATTCCATTCCCGCTCTGACCTTCCTATCTTTGGCCTCCTACGCAGCTCTAATGAAGCTTAGTGTGGTCTGAGGAACCACCTATCTTTCAAATTGACATGTTACAGCCCTCAGGACATAACAATGAATTCAACAATTTCAAATAATCAGCCATTCCCGTCTTCTAGTTTATATTTAAGACATTTCATTTTATTTTCTTTTGCTCTTTCTGGTAGGTCAGATTATATTCATCTCCTATTTACAGCATCTCTAGACATACAGCCAAGATCCTCCATCAGGCAGTGCCATCACCAACTATGTCACACAATTATTCTTGATCTTTATCCTGCCACATACCTTCTTTTTTCCCCTCTCAATCCCTCACCACTTTCCTTGTAATTTCTAAATCTTGCTGTTTCTGATAAAAGGCCATTGCTCCAAGATATCAACTCTGTTTCCCTCTTCACAGATGCCGAATACTTCCAGTATTAGCAACACACACAAAATGCTGGAGGAACTCAGCAGGCCAAGCAGCATTAATGGAAAAGAGTAAACAGTCGATGTTTCAGGCTGAGACACTTGAGCAGGACAAATCCTTTCCATAGATGCTGCCTGGACTGCTGAGTTCCTCCAGCATTCTGTGTGTGTTGCTTGGATTTCCAGCATCTGCAGATTTTCTTTTGTTTGTGTTTTCCAATATTATTTGTTATTTTATATTGCATTATAACAGGGAGGTGGTGCTAGGTATGTGTAAAACATCAGTGTTATCTACAACTCTCATTATCGCTATGATTGTATTAGATAAAGCACAAAGAGAATTTGACCAGGATGTAGCCAGGACTGCAACATTTTAGCACTGAGGGAAGACTAGATAAGTTAGTGTCATTTTCTTTAAAGCAGGAAAGGTTGAGGCAAAACTTAATTGAAGTGCATAAAATAATAAGGAATTAACATTAACATTTGTGAGGCAGGAGCAGAAGTAATCCAATTGACCCTTGAGCTTGCTGTTCCATTATTCAATAAGAGAACTGAGTATGAGAGTCAGGATGTGAACTGAATATGAGAGATGGAATGTCATGATGCAGTTGGTCAGGCCACACTTGAATTGTTAAATACAAGCCTGATGCCAGAAGAAATTCACCAGTTTGGTGTCTGAAATGGAGGGATTTACTTACAAAGAGAAATTGAATGGGTTAGTTTATTCTTACTAGAATAGAGGGGTCTTAGAGGAGACATTATAAAAAGCTCATAAAATTGTGAGGGGCATACAGTATGTAGGGTAGTTAGAGATATCTTCCTTGGGTGGGAAAGCATAAAACTACAGGGCCTACATTTGAAGGTGAGCAAGGAGAAATTTAAATATACGAGGGGCAAATATTTAGGACAGGGGTTGGCAGCTAGTTGAAATAACAATGTTGGCTAATATAAACAAATTGGATTAGTGTATTGTATGTACATATATTGATTGTCATGGATGAATTGGGAAGAAAGACCTTTTACTGTGCTTGACAACTGTATGTTTGCCAAACACCTACGCTCTGACTGCCCAAAAAGGGCGGATCTCCCAGTGGTCAACCATTTTAATTCCACTTCCAATTTCCATTACGATATGTCTATCCATGGCCTCCTCTACTGTCGTGATGAGGCCACACTCAGGCTAACGGAGCAACACCTGAGATTCCATTTGGGTAGCCTCCAACCTGGTGGCATGAACATCGACTTCTCGAGCTTATGGTAATGCCCCCCACCTTCGCCATTCCCCATCACATTTTCCCTCTCTCATTTTATCTCCTTGCCTGCCCTTTGCCTCCTTATGTTGCTCCTCCCCTCTTTTCTTTCTTCCATGGCCTTCTGTTCTGTCCTATTAGATTCCCCTTTCTGCAGCCCTGTATCTCTTTTACCTATTAACTTCCCTCTTCTTTACTTCACCCCCTCCCAATTTCACCTATCATCTTGTTTCTTCCTCACCTACCCCAACCTTTTAAATCTACTCCATCTTTTTTTCTCCAGTCCTGCTAAAGGGTCTCAACTGCATTCTTTTCCATAGATGCTGCCTGGCCTGCTGAGTTCCTCCAGCATTTTGTGTGTGTAACTCTATAATTCTATAGATTTTTGCCCCAACACTACTTTCTTGTTTTCTTCCCATACTGTTTGACTTCTTTCATTTTAAAATATCCATCCCTGTGCTAATTATATTTATATAGCCCTCCATAGCTCTCTGATGAAATTCTAAACAATGATGGCACTCTGAAAAAAAGAATTGCTTTTCACCCTCGATCTTAAATGGAAAATTACTTATGGTAAAACATCCTCCCTTTCAACCACCAGCTGCCCCCTGAATCTAATTTCAAAAAAATTACTTTTTAATCTTCTCGACTCCAATGAGTTGAGGCATCATCTGCTCAGCTTTTCTTCGTTAGTCAACCCTTTCGTTCAGAATCAGAATCAGAATCAGGTTTATTATCACCAACATGTGACGTGAAATTTGTTAACTTAGCAGCGGCAGTTCAATACAATACATAATCTAGCAGAGAGTGAAAAAAAATAATAATAAATAAAATAAAACATAATAAATAAACAAGTAAATCAATTACATATATTGAATAGATTTTTTTTTAAATGTGCAAAACCAGAAATACTGTATATTAACAAAAGTGAAGTAGTGTCCAAAGCTTCAATGTCCATTTAGGAATCAGATAGCAGAGGGGAAGAAGCTGTTCCTGAATCACTGAGTGTGTGCCTTCAGGCTTCTGTACCTCCTACCTGATGGTAACAGTGAAAAAGAGCATGCCCAGGGTGCTGGAGGTCCTTAATAATGGACACTGCCTTTCTGAGACACCGCTCCCTAAAGATGTCCCGAGTACTTTGTAGGTTAGTGCCCAAGATGGAGCTGACTAGATTTACAACCTTCTGCAGCTTCTTTCAGTCCTGTGCAGTAGCCCCTCCATACCAGACAGTGATGCAGCCTGTCAGAATGCTCTCCACGATACAACTATAGAAGTTTCTGAGTGTATTTGTTGACATGCCAAATCTCTTCAAACTCTCAATAAAGCATAGCCGTTGTCTTTCCTTCTTTATAACTACATTGATATGTTGGGACCAGGTTAGATCCTCAGAGATCTTGACGCTCAGGAACTTGAAGCTGCTCACTCTCTCCACTTCTGATCCCTCTATGAGGATTGGTGTGTGCTTCTTCGTCTCACCCTTCCTGAAGTCCACAATAAACTCTTTTGTCTAACTGACGTTGAGTGCCAGGTTGTTGCTGCAGCACCACTCCACTAGTTGGTATATCTCACTCCAGGATTCAGCCTAATGTATCATCTTTCCACTGTTTTCAGTGCATCTATATAGTTCTCACATAAGGAGTCCAAAAGCAATATACCTGGTGTGGTCTCACCAACACCCTGTGAACCAACTAAATAATTCAGAGTCTTCCCCAACCAGAAGTCCTGGATGAACGATGAGATCCAAAATCTGCTGAGGTCCAGATCAGAAGAATTCAAGTCTGGAGACCAAGAAGGTTACAAGAGGTCCAGGTAAAATATCAGGAAAGCCATCTCATGGGTGAAGTGGAAATTCCGTACCAAACTTGAATCAACAAAGGATGCTTGACAGTTGTGGCAGGAATTGAATGCTAACATCTCTTATAAAGTTAAATCAAGCAGCAGAAGAGACACAGTGCTTCACTTCCAGATGATCTCAGTGCCTTCAATGCTCACTTTGACTGTCATAACATGAAGGAACCATAACAAACTCCTACATCCCCCAATGATTCTATGATTTCAATCTCTGAAACCGACGTGCAGGCTGCCTTCAGGAGGGTGAATGCATAGAAAGCATTTGGACCAGACGGGGATCCTGGCAATGCGCTAAAGATCTGTGCTGATTAGTTGGCTGGTGTGCTCACTGAATCTTTAACCTCTCATCTTGGGAGTGCGTTGTACCCACGTGCTTCAAGCAGGCTTCAATTATATCAGTGTCCAAGAACAGCACGGCGACCTGCCTCAACGACTTTCTCCCAGTTGCAGTTACATCCACAGCGATGAAGAGTTTTGAGAGGTTGGTGATGAAATATATCAGCTGCTGCCTGAGAAGTGACTTGGAACTGCTTGAATTTGCCTACCAGAGCACAGGTTCACAGCAGATGCCATCTCGTTGGCTCTTCACACTACCCTGGAACATCCGGACAGCAAAGGTGCATGTATCAGGATGCTGTTTGTTGATTACAGCTCAGCATTCAATACCATCACGCCCTCAAAACTAATCAATAAGGTCCAAAACCTTGGCCTCAATTACTCCTTGTGCAATAGGCAGCAACCCTCATCACATTTAAACATTACAAGGATATGTACTTCAAGTTTTGCAATGTGGGGGCCTATGAATTACAGGCTAAAAGGTAGGATTAGGCTGAGGGAATATTTTGAAAAGCCAAAAGACCACTTAGTGTATTGTAAATTTTCAATGATTACATATAGCAAGTTGGATATCTATGCAGTTAATACAGTGCCCTTCCAATTAAATTAACATTCAACATTAATGGACACATCTGAGTTCCCAGTAGCATTCACAGTGAAAACTCTGAATCAGTTTGGCCTTTAATTAATTTTATTTTTGAATAACCGATTAAACTTGAGAGATGCTTGAAGAAAAACAAATCATATTTAGGTATAGTATGAAATTAACTTTTGATTTCAAGGCTCAAGTGCTTGAACAACCCAGCTATTTATCTAATTATAATGCATTCATCTTATACCCAACAATATGACCTTGAATTTTGATTGGTGGAGAGTCAATCATTGATTTAGGCTAGTCACAGTGCAAATCATGTTTTAATATATTTCAGAAGCCTGTGAAAAAAAACACTGCTTCAGTCTGTATTTTGAAATTTAAAGCTATTTGCAGTACTCTGTACTATTTGTATATTGTTGCAAAACTATGTTCCTTTATCCAAAGTTTAGCACAAAAGAATAATTTCCAAAGATTTTATAGCATTACATCTTAATGTGCATCCAAACAGATGCCCAGAAGTGGGGATAAGGCTATACTAAGGGTCACTGGACAATTGGCCTGCTGCACTCATTTTGAGAAATGGAATGATGCCACTGTCTTTCTGGTCCTTGGTTTGAAAGTAAGTTCTGGAGGAAGAGAGAGCGTAGGACATTTTGTGCTTAAAGAAGTACTTCTCCCTCTTCACACTCCCAGCAAAGGTTAAAAGTTACATTACCTATGTCTAGCATTGCTTAAGTCATTATGCTGCTGAATAATACAATTTCTGCATGGGTGAAATACGCCTGGGTTTAAAAGTTGCATATATTTCATTTTATTTTAACTAGAAATGCCACGCAGAACAGGTCCTGCCGACCCATGTACCACATCACCCAGCACTATTTAATACTGATTAATATTAGCCTAATCACAGGACGACTTGCAATGACCAATTAAGCTACTAACTGGAACATCTTTGGGTTGTGGGAGGAAACGGAAGCACCTGGAGCAAACCCACGTGGTTCATGGGGGGAGTGTACAAATTCCTTACAGATGTCGCTGGAATTGTACTCTGAACTGCAGAATGCCTGAGCTGTAAAAGCATCAGGCTAACTGTTATGCTACTGTGGTGCCCATTGTTTTGGTAGCAGCAGGCCATCCAAGGATGTATGCTTTGCATAAAATTTTCAAATATCCTTTCTTGCAAACTTTGGCTCTCAACTTCGGATGAAAAATTGGTCCATTATGCCGGATTGTCTATCTCACAAGTATGTTATTTACAATTATTATTGCACTTATGTAGAAGCCTTTGTGATGTCCCAAAGCCCTTTGAAGTTAACAAAGTAATTTATTTGTGCAGAGATTGTTATAATGTAGGAAATGTAGCAGCCAATTTGCAGATTCCCGTGACCAGTAAGAAAAGAGACACAAGAAGTTGCGGATGCTGAGATCATGAGCAAAAACAAAGTGTGTCAGGGTCTCGACCTGAAATGTTGACCATTCCTTTGCCTTCCTGGATGCTACCTAATCTGCTGAGCTCCTCTGGCAGTTTGTTTCTTGTAACACATAAGATTGGTCATAAAACCAGTTTTTTAATGGTGTTGATTGAGGGATAAATATTGACCAGGATGCTGTTGGGGAGAACTCCCTCTCTTCTAAGTATCTGCATTGGATCTTGCAATATCCAACTGAGTGAAATATTAATGATTCAATAGTTCTACTTAATATCAGAAAATGTATACAACCTGAAATTCTCACTCTTGGCAGACAACCACAAAACCGGAAGAGAATCTCAAAGAATGAATGACAGAAAAACCTCAAAGCCCCCTCCCCCTTGCATGCACAAGCAGCAGCAAAGCATCAACCCTCCCTCCTACTTATTCAGCAGGAAACGAAAACACCCACCAGGCAAGTGAAAGCAAAGCCCCCGAAGAGAGACCATGATCTGCAGTCCATCCGACAATTCAACATGCCACAGGCTCTCTCTCTCACTAACAAGGAACAGAGAGGTATCATTATAGCAAGAGGAGAGACCAACAAAGCAGTCGCTGTTACGATGTTACAGTATACCACATGGCTTTTATTCCAAGCTTCTCTGACTCAAGAAAGAGCGGCAAGCTTTCCCACACCATAGAGAGAGAGATTACTCGAGTGCAGAGGCCTCCGACAGCCCATCCACTGCTCATGGTGTTCTGTTCCTCCTGTGATGCCTCAGTCAGTGACACCAGCTTCTTCACAGAGCCGCAGGGCCTCATTCTGAAGGCATGCGCCTTCCGGGCCTCGTCTTAGGGATATCGAAAAAATGGCCGGTCAGTGAGCTCTGGGAGTGGGAACCACTGCCGTGAAGAACTGCAGTTTGAGTGCAGCTGTAGACCATGGACTGCAGCAGAACCCCATCCACCTGGAGAATTAAAATGAAAAATTAAAGAGAGGAAATTAAAGTTGTTTCGCAGATGAGTTCAAAGAAGCCGTCCTCTGGCGACATCTTAGGTCTGCTTCAGCCCAGCATTTCATCTAAAAGAAGGCACCTCCCACAGTGCAGCATTCCTTCAGGACTTTCAGTCAAGATTTTTGTGCTCAGGCTTCAGATGGTAAGAAATGTAACTGCGTGCTATATTTAATAGTCTGAGTTGTATAATTTCTATACCGTTACTGAAGAATGCAATTAGATTGTTTATACTTCTTCAAAGTTCAAAATAAATACATTGTCAAAGTACAATACATCATCATATACTACTCTGAAATTTATTTCCTTGCAGGCATTCACAGTAGTACAAAGAAATACAATAGAATCGATGAAAAACTACTCACAAAGACTGATGCAACCACTGTGCAAACCAGAGAAACTGTGCAAAATAAATAAATAAAGAAACCAATGAATAATACTGAGAACATGACTTGTAGAGCCCTTGAAAATTATTCCATAGGTTGTGCAATCAAATCAGAGCTAGTGAGTGAAGTTATCAATGCTGATTCAGGGGCTCAATGTTTGGAGGGTAATAGGTGTTCCTAAACCTGGGCTGTGGAACCCAAGGCTCCTGTACCTCCTTCCCAATGACAGCAGTAAGAGAAAGCATGGCTTGGATAGTGAGAGTGTGATATACAAACTTCTTAAAGGTTGGTCATTCAGAGAACATACAGTGGCATGCAAAAGTTTGGGCACCCCTGGCAATGTTCCCTCTAATTTCTAGTGGTCAGTCTGTGCAAAAATATTATGTTGTGCAAATTTTTTTCCTGTGACAAAAGTATGTGCGCACTGAATGCACACATGGCACAGTTTCTGTAGATTTACAGAATATTTGATGTAAAACTGCACAGAATAACAACAAAATAACATACATATTTACGTCAATCAGTTATTTTTTCTCTCTCCTGTCTTTGGCATTTACCCATTCTTTGTAAACTCTATCTAGACTAATAGAACTTCCATCCAATTGATAGCTTTTGATTCTCATTAACGTATCCAAATGACATTCACCTAAACGGTTTCTCAGCTTGTTTTTGAGTTGGTTCATTAGGCTAAAATCTCGCTCACAGTCCTCACTAGATGCAAGAAAGGTTTCCCCAATGTCCATCAATTGTGCAAGCTCGCAAGACTGTTCATTTTGAAGTACTAATGCTACCATTTGAGCAATGTTTGAAATCGGTTTGGATTTAATTTTTTCTTGCACGGAAAATTTGAAATCATTAAACTGTCTAACTATTACAATATTTTTAGTTAGAAAATCATGATATTTTAGACATAAGGCATTAACTTGTTCATCACCAAATGTGAAGTCACAATCTGCAATTGTGGAGAAATCAAAAGCTGACCATTCTTGTACCTCGACTTTGATCTCCTCTGGGTTTGATCGTTTTTGCTGTCCCTCATCTGTACTCAACCATAACATGCATAGCACTCCTGTAACGGGTAATGATGGGTTCTGTTGCCTGAGCTTTTGTACACCGTCCAAATGCGATTTACTTGCCAAACGATGCTTCAAAAAGTCAAGATTCCAAATATCATCCCATTTCTTTCCACTAGCAAATTCTCCAGCAACTTTCGCATCACGACAATACAAACAGGTAACTCCAGTTTCAGAGTTATACATAAATATTTTTCGTAGCTGAACATTCATGACCTCATGAGCTTTCAGTGTAACAGTTTCTACTATTTTGTTAAGCCATTCAACTTTAAACAAATTTGCAGTTCTTTTGCGCTTCACGCCCTTTGCTTCTTTTGAATTCAACATAGTGAATCAATATTTTTTCCAATAAAAACTTAGTAAGCTATCTACAGGATTTGAAACAGATCTTTGTAAACTTTACGATATGAACACTGTCCGCCAAACATGGCTGCCGCCGTGATGCAGCTGCACAAACCGGAACAGGGTAGGTGAGGTGACGTAAATTAGTGACGTGCATTGTGGTATTTGAAAAGCCGACTAACTAGTTAACAGAAACAGTTAGCTAAAAGATTATTTTCAATAAGTATATTTATTAATTTCTACATTATTTTAGGTAACAAAACTTTTGTGCGCACATTAATTTCCTTTGTGCTCTGGTTGAAAAACGTGTGTGCACGCGCACACAGCTTAGAGAGAACTATGAACCCGGTTAAAATTTCTGTTATTGTGAATAGCTAAGCGAGTAAAAGATGATCTGATTTCCAAAAGGCATAAAGTTACAGAGGACATATTTCTTTACTATTTTAAGCAAGATTACTTTTTTATTTCCATCTTTTATAGTTTCAAAATAACAAAAAAGCAAAAGGGCCGGAAGCAAAAGTTTGGGCACCCTGCATGGTCAGTACTTAGTAACATACTCTTTGGCAAGTATCACAGCTT
The DNA here is from genome assembly GCF_963921235.1 of Mobula hypostoma. Classification (NCBI taxonomy): domain Eukaryota; kingdom Metazoa; phylum Chordata; class Chondrichthyes; order Myliobatiformes; family Myliobatidae; genus Mobula; species Mobula hypostoma. The sequence goes on along the minus strand of NC_086103.1, from coordinate 44,114,410 downwards.
GTAAACGCTTTCTGTAGCCAGCTAAGAGTCTTTCATTTCTTGTTTGGGGGATTTTTGCCCATTCTTCCTTGCAAAAGGCTTCTAGTTCTGTGAGATTCTTGGGCCATCTTGCATGCACTGCTCTTTTGAGGTCTATCCACAGATTTTCGATGATGTTTAGGTCGGGGGACTGTGAGGGCCATGGCAAAACCTTCAGCTTGCGCCTCTTGAGGTAGTCCATTGTGGATTTTGAGGTGTGTTTAGGATCATTATCCTGTTGTAGAAGCCAACCTCTTTTCATCTTCAGCTTTTTTACAGACGGTGTGACATTTGCTTCCAGAATTTGCTGGTATTTAATTGAATTCATTCTTCCCTCTACCAGTGAAATGTTTCCCGTGCCACTGGCTGCAACACAAGTCCAAAGCATGATCGATCCACCCCCGTGCTTAACAGCTGGAGGAGTGTTCTTGTCATGAAATTCTGCACCCCTTTTTTTCTCCAAACATACTTTTGCTCATTGCGGCCGAAAAGTTCTATTTTAACTTCATCAGTCCACAGGACTTGTTTCCAAAATGCATCAGGCTTGTTTAGATGTTCCTTTGCAAACTTCTGACGCTGAATTTTGTGGTGAGGACGCAGGAAAGGTTTTCTTCTGATGACTTTTCCATGAAGGTCATATTTGTGCAGGTGTCGCTGCACAGTAGAACAGTGAACCACCACTCCAGAGTCTGCTAAATCTTCCTGAAGGTCTTTTGCAGTCAAACAGGGGTTTTGATCTGCCTTTCTAGCAATCTTACGAGCAGTTCTCTTGGAAAGTTTTCTTGGTCTTCCAGACCTCAACTTGACCTCCACTGTTTCTGTTAACTGCCATTTCTTAACTACATTACAAACTGAGGAAACGGCTACCTGAAAACACTTTGCTATCTTCTTATAGCCTTCTCCTGCTTTGTGGGCATCATTTATTTTAATTTTCAGAGTGCTATGCAGCTGCTTAGAGGAGTCCATGGCTGCTGATTGTTGGGAATTGGTTAGAGGAGTCAGGGTATTTATAAAGCTTTGAAATTTGGCCTTTCCTAATGATGACTGTGAACAAGCCATAGCCCTAACAAGCTAATTAAGCTCTGAGACCTTGGTAAAAGTTATCTGAGAGCTCAAATCTCTTGGGGTGCCCAAACTTTTGCATGGTGCTCCTTTCCTTTTTTTCACTCTAAAATTGTCCAAAACAAAAACAATACACTAATCTTGCTTAAAATGTTGAAAAGAATGTTTTATCTTTAACTTCATGACTTCTGGAGATCAGTCCATCTTCTACTCACTTAGCTATTCACAGTAACAGAAATTTTGCCCAGGGCTGCCCAAACTTTTGCATGCCACTGTATATGACAGGCTGGCATCCATGTCATCAGAATATACAAAATACATACTGTAGAATAAACCTTCTTACATATTGCTGCAGGGATACACAATTAAATAATAACAACAGGAATTCTGCAGATGCTGGAAATTCAAGCAACATACATCAAAGTTGCTGGTGAACGCAACAGGCCAGGCAGCATCTATAGGAAGAGGCGCAGTCGACGTTTCAGGCCGAGACCCTTCGTCAGGACTAACTGAAGGAAGAGTGAGTAAGGGATTTGAAAGCTGGAGGGGGAGGGGGAGATGCAAAATGATAGGAGAAGACAGGAGGGGGAGGGATGGAGCCGAGAGCTGGACAGGTGATAGGCAGAAGGGGATACGAGAGGATCATGGGACAGGAGGTCCGGGAAGAAAGACGGGGGGGGTGACCCAGAGGATGGGCAAGAGGTATATTCAGAGGGACAGAGGGAGAAAAAGGAGAGTGAGAGAAAGAATGTGTGCATTAAAAAGAGTAACAGATAGGGTACGAGGGGGAGGTGGGGCCTAGCGGAAGTTAGAGAAGTCAATGTTCATGCCATCAGGTTGGAGGCTACCCAGACGGAATATAAGGTGCTGTTCCTCCAACCTGAGTGTGGCTTCATCTTTACAGTAGAGGAGGCCGTGGATAGACAAGTCAGAATGGGAATGGGATGTGGAATTAAAATGTGTGGCCACTGGGAGATCCTGCTTTCTCTGGCGGACAGAGCGTAGATGTTCAGCAAAGCGGTCTCCCAGTCTGCGTCGGGTCTCACCAGTATATAAAAGGCCACATCGGGAGCACCGGACGCAGTATATCACCCCAGTCGACTCACAGGTGAAGTGATGCCTCACCTGGAAGGACTGTTTGGGGCCCTGAATGGTGGTAAGGGAGGAAGTGTAAGGGCATGTGTTCAGGGCCCCAAACAGTCCTTCCAGGTGAGGCAATTAGTGAATATGAAAACTGAGACTCGGACTGACCTGTGTTTCCTGCATTTTCTGTGAACAGAAATCCGCAAGGATATGGAAGAAATCTTTCAACTTACTCCACACAAGGATTTTAGATTAGCTGTCTGTTATAGAAACACTCAGTTTTCATATTCACTAATTGCCTCACCTGGAAGGACTGTTTGGGGCCCTGAACACATGCCCTTACACTTCTTCCCTTACCACCATTCAGGGCCCCAGACAGTCCTTCCAGGTGAGGCATCACTTCACCTGTGAGTCGACTGGGGTGATATACTGCGTCCGGTGCTCCCGATGTGGCCTTTTATATATTGGTGAGACCCGACGCAGACTGGGAGACCACTTTGCTGAACATCTACGCTCTGTCCGCCAGAGAAAGCAGGATCTCCCAGTGGCCACACATTTTAATTCCACATCCCATTCCCATTCTGACTTGTCTATCCACGGCCTCCTCTACTGTAAAGATGAAGCCACACTCAGGTTGGAGGAACAACACCTTATATTCCATCTGGGTAGCCTCCAACCTGATGGCATGAACATTGACTTCTCTAACTTCCGCTAGGCCCCACCTCCCCCTCGTACCCTATCTGTTACTCTTTTTAATGCACACATTCTTTCTCTCACTCTCCTTTTTCTCCCTCTGTCCCTCTAAATATACCTCTTGCCCATCCTCTGGGTCACCCCCCCCCCCGTCTTTCTTCCCGGACCTCCTGTCCCATGATCCTCTCGTATCCCCTTCTGCCTATCACCTGTCCAGCTCTCGGCTCCATCCCTCCCCCTCCTGTCTTCTCCTATCATTTTGCATCTCCCCCTCCCCCTCCAGCTTTCAAATCCCTTACTCACTCTTCCTTCAGTTAGTCCTGACGAAGGGTCTCGGCCTGAAACGTCGACTGCGCCTCTTCCTACAATTAAATAATCGTCTTTTTCCCATCAAATACAAGGTGGCAGTAGCCTGGGATTGGGATGGTTCAACGTATTCGTCAAGGGACCCATATGATATCTCATCTGGACTCAGGGATGCTAAATGAAAATTAAAGGTGTCTGGGGCTCTCCTTGCCCTAACCACTATTCCTGGCAGGCTGCAATAGGTGTTGCTACTCTGATTAGACCTCAAGTTGAATAATCAACTTGAGGAAGATGTCATTGTTGTCTTTAATTTCAAGTTGCCATTTACTATTGAGAGAAATGACTATGTCCCTATTCAATTGCAATAATATCCTCCCCTCCCTAATGCTTGAAGTTTGCCTAGCAGTTATTATAATCAAAAGTGTTTCTGGTTTAAAATTAAGTTTTGAGTTTCAAAGTCAAGGCATTTAGCAACAAAAATGCACAATTTCATTAATTAAATGTATTAAGTATGATTTTGTCTATATTTCTCAAAAGTCTTATAATTTATTAAGCTTTTAGATAACTTACATTTCTTTTGTTTTATACCATTTGCAAATAGACTAGACACTGAACCTCACCTCATTGGCCTAGCATTCGCTTTGTCCTGATGTTCTTTAACGACTCAAATACACCCATTGGTGTCAACATTTAAAGCCTCAGCAGTGACAGACTCTAGCTAATCACATCTTCAGAAACAACAAGTTCAGCATCAGATTTAATGGCATTATTTAACTTTGTGCCAGGACAACTTAATAAGTTAAATGATCTTGTCCCTCAACATTTCCTTTTGGACCTTCAGACACAAATAACAAAGCAAGGATATTAAATAGAAAAGGTTCAACATTGGAAAAAGATAAAAGTAGTATGTTTTGTAAATAGAAAATGGCCTATGTAGTTAAGCGTGCTTAAATTTGATTTAAAAAATGAGAGTCCAATTCAATGATTGCTGTAAAACATAAACTGCAGTGTGTCACATCCAACAATGTGCATAGGAAGATTCTGATTATATGGGAATAGACAATTAAGGAAAAAAAAGACGTATGGAAAAATTTTCAGGCCATCTTAATGCAGGGAAGAATTTTTGGCATGTGATCATTATTGTCATATGGTATATCTGGCATGCAAATTGTGTAACACAAGCCCCCACTCACAGGTATGTGGTAAAGTGGGAACGTAGAAGGCACAAGGTTAGTTACAGTGTAAAGCCTTCTTTTGGTCATCTTTGCCCAGAGGTACAAATAATGAATGAATTTCAAAATAAGCTTGTAAAAATAGTCATAAAATATGTACAATTTAATCTGAAATGCTTATTTGGAATGATGGAAGTAGGATAAGAACATAAAAACATAAGAAATAGGAGCAAAAGTAGGCCACTTGCTCTGCCATTCAATATGATCATACCTGATCTGTTATCTCATTATGATTTTCCTGCCATCATTAAATCCCCTAATTCCTACAATATTGATCTCAGTTTGATTGCAATCAATGATTGAGTTCCACAGCCCCCCAGGATAGTGAATTCTACAGGCACACCACCTCAATTGAATAATTTCCTCCTGACTTCAATTATAAATAGTTTCAATTATAAATATCTTAAGACTGTAAACCTTGGTTCTAGACCACCCATCAACCACATCAACATTGTTAAGAGTTCCATGTGCGTTTTCCACTACTTCTCATTACCAGTGTTACCTTTCAGTTTTCCAAAAGCTAAATAATGGAGGTCTAGTCTGTTAAGTCTACCCACTTATGACAGACTTACCATCCCAGAGATCAAGTTAGTGAATCTTCACTGAATTCCCTCTGTTGCAAATATACTTTTGTTTCAGGAAGGAGACCAAAAATATATCTGGTACTACAGATATGGTCTCATCAGTATCAGTACAACTGTAATAAGACATCTTTGCATCCATACTCAAACCTTGGGCAATTGAATCCAATATATAATTTGCCTTCTAACTATCTGCTGCACTTTATATTTGCTTTCAGTAACTTGTGGACTTACCTATGCCTCTGATAATTTTAACCACCTCTATAAGGTCATCCCTCATTCTCTTCCACTCGAGGGAATAAAGACCTAACCTAGCTCAGCTCTCCTTATAACTTGGGCCCCTCCAGTACTGGCAACTTTCTCTTAAATCTTCTCAGCACTCCTTCCAGTTAAAAATAAATCTTTTCTGTAAGGTGGCAATCAAAACTGTATCAGAATGAGAATCAGCTTTATTATCACTGACATACAGTATGTTGTGAAATTGGTTGTTTTGTGACAGAATTACAGTTTATGGCACAAATGCATAAATAAGTAAGTCCTATGAGTTATAATAAAATATAAATAGTGAGGTAGTGTTCATTGGTTCATGGGCTGTTCAGAAATCTGGCGGAGGGGGAGAAACTGTTCCAAAAAATGGAGTGTGTGTCTTCAGGCTCCTGTACCTGCTCCCTGATGATATTCACGAGAAGAAGGCATGACCTTGATGCTGAGGGTCCTAAATGATGGATACCGCCTTCTTGAGGCACAGCTTTTTAAAGATGTCCTCAATAGTATTTCCAGTGCAACTTCACCAACAACTGCAGCAAGATGTTCAAACTCCTATACTTAATACCCTGACTGATAAAGACCAGCTTGCGTGTTAAAGCTTTTTTTAATTACCTTATCTACCTGTGGTGTCATTTTCAATAAACTATTCACTTGTACAGCCAGGTCCCTTTACTCAATGACACTGCCTAATGCCTTACCATTCAGGGTATACGTACACCCTACACTGATTTGACTTTCCAAAAGTTATAAGTTTGTCTCGCAGTGCAACACTACTGGCAGGTGGACTTCACAGTAAATGATGTGAATCACAATCTGTACTTGGGAAAACCTAACTAAGTAATAAAATTATTGTAACACACACAATAAAGTTATTGTCCTTCCACCGAAGTACTGTCTTTGCCTCTATGAAGTGATAAACAAAGACTGCATTACTCCATTGGTCTAAGGATGAAGAGTTAATTTAATAAGTGTCATCAGTGTGGCAATGGTGATGGCATAACAGGCAGGTTTGTCTCTGTTGTAGATGTCTGAGATTTTGGTACAGAATATAATGCAACTTGTTGAAACATTAGCATCTGAGAAAATTCAAGCACACTCCTCCCAACTAACCCACAAAAGTGATATTGGTCTGATGACAACAAAAGTTGGCCATTGGTGACTTTATCCTAGTAGTCGTCTTCTTCTTCTTCTTCTTCTTCTTCTTCTTCTTCTTCTTCAGAGTATCACTTCCTTGTCCAAATCTGTGATGGGCATTCATGGGATGAATAGAATGCAATGGTCATCAGCTCTTGCAGATGAACAAAGGGCTGCTAAACTGAAGTAAATCAGCAGTGGTGGGGGGCAGGGAAGAGTGGTTGGTGGTGTTGAGGTATGGAACAGTCTGATAATCGATGTTCAGTTAGCCAAGCCAGAATGCAATCCAGCAGTAAGTGCAGAGATGGCATCTTGTTCTCACTAAGCTTCATTGATACAGGTGTCTAGCTAATCGAGAACAGTATTGCAAATTAGCAGGGGAAATGTAGAGTGCCTATCATCAGCATAATTCTTAAGGGGTAACAAAACCCCTGCTGACGTTCAAAATATCAGTTCAAAATCCTTGCTTCTATTGCATTGAGATTTCAGTGCCAAATATATTGAGAGTTGCCTGCCTGATTCAACTGGTCATGCATACTGCCGGTAAGAGATTCCTACCTGAGCAGATCACCATGAAATTGACAGTTCAGTCACTTGCAAAAAGGGTGTTGATATATATTTTATCCAAGAGGCTGACAGTAGTGTTACTTTAAAATGTGCTATTGATCCAATTTGTTTGGAGGATATATTGATTTTACCAGTTTATCACCTATTGCACTCTATGCGAATAGGGAAAATTGAAAGAGAATTGGCTTTGAAAGGTCATTCAAGGGTTATATGCAGCCAGTTGAGATATCTCTGGAGTTCAAGATCAGTGAAGTGGACAGCAAGTTGGTTTTATGCTCAAGAAACGACTCATACTCAATTTAAGTTAGAGTCTTTCCTGGGAAAATGTATTGATCAACAGGATGAAATGGGCTTACAAAGTACTGCCAGAGTGGAAAGGTAAAACAACCTTGTTTGTGATCTACTATACCCAAAAATAAATGGGGACATGAGGAAACAATGGAAAAATGGATTGGCAGGGAGTAGTTTGTTCCATTGCTGTTCTCACAAGATAGCAATAGGAATACTTTAATTTTAGAGCCAATACCATTTTTTAATATAAATGTACAATAATAGGGCAGAATTTCAGAAGCTAGGTGGTATTTACACTGATGGAAGTCATGCCTAGACTCTTAAAAAGAGCTGATAGCAGACATCACAGACATTTACACCACACGCTGCATCCGTAAAGCAAACAGCATTATGAAGGACCCCATGCACCCCTCATATAAACTCTTCTCCCTCCTGCCATCTGGAAAAAGGCACCGAAGCATTCGGGCTCTCACGACCAGACTATGTAACAGTTTCATCCCCCAAGCCATCAGACTCCTCAATACCCAGAGCCTGGCTTGACACCAATCTACTGCCCTCTACTGTGCCTATTGTCTTGTTTATTATTTATTATTACTTATTGTAGTGCCTGCACTGTTTTGTGCACTTTATGCAGTCCTGGACAGGTCTGTAGTCTAGTGTAGTTTTTGTGTTTTTTCTTATGTAGTTCAGTGTAGTTTTTGTATTGTTTCATGTAGCACCATGGTTCTGGAAAACATTGTCTCATTTTTGCTATGTTCTGTACCAGCAGTTATGGTTAAAATGACAATAAAAAGTGACTTGACTTGATAACAATAACTACTGGAAGCCATTAGTGAGAAGGATGAGGAGATACTGGTGTGGGAGCAGAAGTGGAAGCTCTTAAGTGCTGAACTTGACATTTCTGCAAGCAATCTGCACACCAGAAGAGAGGTTCTACAGACCCAGGCCAGAAAATGTAGTAGCAGTGAGAGGAGGTGAACAAAGTTTGAATGGAAACATACGGGTCCAGCACAGACTATGATTTATTGTGCTCACGTTTATGGTCAAATTCAGTGGAAAGAACAACAAATCGCTTCTGACAGCTACAGCATAGATACACCTGCAGATACACTCCACACATCACACCTTTCACTTTCCACATATTCCATCCTGACTAGCATCAGCCAGACCTATTGCAATCGACTACAACTGATTATGGCAAAGTTTCAGTGTACAGTGAAACTTGGCTCTCAGCTCAGAGTTGTTTGAAGTCATGGGAAATAGAATGCAACTGAGCTAACATTCACCTGCTTGTCTCCAGTCATAATAGAGCATTACATGGATGTAGCAGGTAGGCAAAGGCAAATGGAAGGCAAGCACTGAAGAAATGAAATAGGATGATTAGCTAGATAATGTACAGTTTTGGTATTAATTACATGTAGAAAAATGATTAATGATGTGTTGAGCTGATTGCCTCTTATTATTTTTTGCTTAGACAGACACTGAGGGTCAACAACATTATAAATATTAATTTTTGTACCCAGGGAATTGTACATGAGGATTCAGGGTTCTCTTAGTATGCAACCTTCTGGGAGAAGTCAGTGTTTATTGACTATTCTTAAATATTGGAAGTTGTAAGGGCCTAGTATTCTGATCCACTATGGTATAGTTATGGTAAATGGACTTTGACTGCTGCAATGTTGTAGCTCTAACACTGTAAATGAGTGGGAACATAGACACAAAAAACAATATATCAAAATCAGGAGGATGTAAAACTTGGAGATGTCAGAATTCCCTTTATACTTCCGGGTTGCTCATATTAATGCTTTTTTTCCTTTTCTGGGAAGGTTGTTGTCATGCACACTAAGCATTGCACAGACGGTAGGGATTGCATCAATGGTGGTTAACAGATTGCAGTACAACTGCCTGCTTTCTGGTAAATGGATTGAAAGGGTTTTCTTTATTTATTTGGAACTGTACTCGAGACAAATAGAAAACGTTCTTTGGCAATCTTGCCTTGAATCGTCAAAGTAGTTGAAAGTCAAGTGAAACTAAGAATTGAAACCCTCATTCTGGAATGTGCAGCCAGTACATACTATACTCCTGCAGCAACAGTAATTAGGCCAATTGTGAATCCCAGGACAATTGGGAAGCAGGATTATTGAATACTAAGAGAAAGTGGTTAGATTTCCTCTGGAAAGAGATGGTTGTCGGCAGGCACCCAAGAGGCAAGATTGTTATAACTTTGACAGTTTTCTGCTGTATGGAGGCAGGGACTGTCTAATGTTTTCCACTACAGGAGAAGAAAATAAATTTCCTTCTTGGGATCCGGAACTTCCATGAAGTTGTGAATGCGGTAATGAAATAGGGACAAAAGCATTAGGCCCTGCCTGGAATGATCCAGTGGCTATTTGTTGCAGGGCCACAGAATCTTCAATAGGAAGACCAATCCAATCATAAGTCAGGTGTCTAGAGCAGGTGGCAGATCTCAGTGACCATCTCCTTTAACAATCTTACCCTCTAGGTGTGTGCTTCATACACCTATGGATTGAAGGCACTTATTGTGAAACATGCTTGGAGAATATATTCTTAAAATCAGAACCCTCCAATTTTGTCATCCCTCCCAAACATGCAGACTCATTTTATGGAAAGGGATCCATATGGTGACAATTTGCCCTACCCATGAATTAGCTGCATGTTTTGAGCGTGCTCTTGTAATGTGCATGGAAGCACATATGATTCAAACTTAAAAGCTGTACTAGATGTGCATTAATGAACAAATCACAAATGTGTAAAAATTGGTATCTAGAAGTTATAAAAGCTGGACACTAAGTGATTGAAATGGTCTTGGTAAATTCAACAATAAAACAATTTAAAGACGTGAATACTCATACCTCATCATACTGTAAAAACTGAATATTTAAAAAATTGCCTGCCTAGTTGAGATCCTCCAGCATTTTTGTGTGTATTAACCCAAAATCTCCTATTTACAGTAGCAATGAACAAGATATACTTTCTAACAAATTGGCCAGTGAATGAAATGTCCTTCTTAGAAATTGAACATTCCACTCGTGCTTTCCCTGATTTCAATATCCTGTTATTAATTTTAGGGATGAAAGTCATTAAAACAAGAATTTTCATGGCACCAGATTTGAGATCGTCATTATATCTTACACGTTTAGAAGGCAATGAATATATTCCAACTCTTTACGAAGGATAAAAGTCAAAATAGTAAAAGGACCTGCAGGAAAATAATTGTGTAAAAGGAAATTGTAATAGAACAGCAGGCTTAGAACAGTTCAAATTGGGTACAGGCTAAGATACTAATAGTTACATCTATATATGATTTAGTAGGTTAGTATTGTTAGATTGCTCGTGCTAATAAACCTGATTTTGATTCTGATTCTCTAATTAATCAAGGAACAGTCAACGTTATCAGCAACGTGAGAGACAAAATGTGGAACCAGTGAAGGAGAACTGAAAAATGCTACTGAGAGAATATCAAAGATAACACATTTACTAACCAAATATTGAGCATGTTTGGATTTTTCAGGTGGTGGCTAGACAGACTCCAATACTATTTAAGAATAAACAAACATACTTTAAGTGCTCTTGTGGAAGGGGAAGTGTAACTAAATATGTGAAAGTTGGGCTCACTGAAGAGATCAAGAGGGACAGAGAAAGAGAATGAGAAAGCTTGGGCTACCTACTTGTTTGCACCGAATTGTCTGAGAAGTGGCGAAACACTCTGGAAGTCAGAAGATCAGAGCTTCTATCATCACCAACATGAACACTCATGTAGAGAACTGGCCAACTCAACTCAGGTAATATCTGCAACTGCAAAGTAACCAGGGGTTATAACAATAAAGTCAATTAGTTTCACATGACTTTGAGCTCCTGATTATTTAAAAGCAACTTCCGGGAATTTGTTACAAGCAACCAATGATCTGGACCATGACCTCAGAAACTTGCATTTGAATTCCACAGTAGCAGATAGGGAATTAAATTTCTTACAATTAAATAAATCCAGAACTAACAACGTTTAAAAGTACCAGTTCATTAATGTCTTCCAGAAAGTCTGCTATCTTTACCTCATCTAGATCCAACAATAAGGCAGATGATAGACCGTTCCTCACTTCAAGGCAATTAGGACATATAACAGGGTTAATATGTGTCATGGAGTCATCGAGCAGTACAGCATGCATTCAGGCCCTTTACTTAGCTCATGAATGCTGACCACTCTGCCCGAACAGCTTGCCCCAATTTTCTGTGTTTGGCCGTGTTCCTCTAAGTCATGTACCTATCCAAGTGCTTCTTAAATGACACTATTGTATCTGCCTCAATCACTTCCTCTGGTAGCTTTCTCCATGTACTCACCACCCTCTGCATGAAAAAGTTGCCCCTCAGGTCCTTTTTAAATCTTTCCTCTCTCACCCTAAATCCATGCTCTCTCGTTTTGCACTCGTACACCCTGGGAAAAAGACTGTTACCATCCACCTTACCTATACTACTCATAATTTTAACTGTTTCTATGACGTCACCCTCATTTTCCTCTGCTCCAAGAATGAAGTCGTAGTCTGGCCAACTTCTCCCTATAACCTAGGCCTGCTAAAATTATCCTCATGAATCTTCTCTGCACTCTTTCTAGTTTAACTGCACCTTTGCTATAACAGGGTGATCAAAACTGTATACAGTTCTCCAACTGTGTCCTCACCAATGACTTATATAACTGCAAAATAATGTCTTGACTCCTGTGCTCAATCACCTGCTTTCACTATTCTGTCTACTGGTGATCTGTTTTCAATGAATTAAGCACTTGCACTCCTAGGCGCTGTTCCATTACACTCTCTCATGCCCTACATTCATAACTCTTACACTGGTTGGACTGTCCAAAATGCATCACCTCACACTTACCTATATTAAAATTCATTTGCCACTCTGGGGGAAATGGGCCGGTAACATTCTTCGTTATCAACACCTTCTAATTGTGTCGTCCATAAACCTACCAATCAAGCCTTGTGCATTGACATGGGATCACTAATATAAATAATGAAAAACCAGGGACTCAGTACTGACCTCAGCAGCACACCACTCGTCACTGGGCTCCCTTCTGTGAAGCATCTTTCAACAATCACCCTTTGCTTCCTACCTCTGAGCGAATTTTGAGTCCATATCTTGTGAATAAAAATAATCTGTTTCTCTACATATGTAAAGCTATTTCATTGTTATCATATTACAGTCATTATCATTGCTATCATTGATTTTCATTGTTGTATCATTGATAGTATATCATTGCATCACTGTTGAAGTAGAAGGGAGTGGAAAAAGTTTGTGCTCTTTGGCATTCTTGAAAGGCATCATGTCTGACTGGAGGCTCAATGCCATACACATCTACAGGGCTTGAGAACATGTAATGAAAAAGGCTGCAATACATGAATGCCTTGTACAACTCCAAAACACCATCTCTTACCAACCTATCAAATCCACATTCTGCTTTTCTCTGTCACTTATTTACAGACCTTTATTTTCACACTTCTTATAAGGATATATCAGCAAGTAACTGATAATTTGTCCTGTAATGATCTATTTATTACATCAAAAGAGATTTATAAGTGAGGGTACATATTGTAAAATAGAACTGAAAGCCATGCCAAATTTATAACAAGCAAATGTTTTCCTCTTAACTTAGCCTGGTTGTAATCCAGATAAACATGATTTGGGACAACTCCATCATTATGCAAGTGCTCATTTATATTACAAGACCACAGGCAAGAAACCTATCCTTAGATGGCAAGCACTAAAAGACCTATATAGTCACATCAGCATATTGCTGTCATCCGAATTTCATTTAATTGAAGTCAAGAAAACATGGTCTTTTAATTGAAGAATGCCCCCAGGGATAAACAGTGATGGAAAGTAGCTCATAAAGGTTTACTTCCACTGAGATAGCCATGTATGATTTATGCAAACCACCTCAAATTGAAGTAGGTCTCCTGGTTATTTCCCATGGTCTCATCTCAGTCCTTGGTTCCTGGGCAGTTGGAATCATCGAGTGAATGAATCATACAGCATGGAAACCCAACTAGTCAATTCCAACCGTGTTGCCCAATGAGCGAGCCCCTTTTGTCTGCATTTGGCCCACAGCACATTAATCATCTCCTATCCAATTTACACATCCAGGCAGTTTTAAATGCTGTTAATGGGCCAACCTAAACCATTATTCCTGGCAATTCCTTTTGTGCCCCTGATATCTGTTTTAAATCTCTTGCCTCTAAACTCAAACATATTCCCTTTTGTTTTTAGCAACTAAAGACTATGTATTTTCACCCTTGGTCCTTCATGACTGTATACTTTATACCCACATCAGGTTGTTTCTCAATAATCCCTGGAAATAAAGTCTTGGTCTACACAACATCTGCTTGTAACTCAGACCCCCAAGCCCAGGCAGCATCTTCTAATTACTTTCTTCACTCTTTCTAGTTTAGTAACATCTTTCATATAACGGGAAAACCAAAGTTCTACACAGTGTGATCTCACCAACATTTTATATAACTGCAACATGACTTCCCATTTCCTGTGCTCTGTATTGATTGATGAAGGCCAGCATGCCAAATGCTTTCTTCACCACTCTATCTACCAGTGATGCCACCTTCCGCAAACTTCCGTTTGTGCTCCTCTGTTCACAATACTCCCCAGGGCCCTGCTATTCACTGTATAAATCCTACCCTGATCTATTCTCCCAAAATACAGTACATCACATATTTGGATTGATAACATTTCTCAATCTTCAGCCCATGTACCAGGCTGATCAAGATCCCCCTGTAATTCTGAATCCGTAACTGAATGTCCATTATAAATGTATAATAGGACTTTGTTATTAATTGTTGCACATTGAATAAAAAAGGCTTACAGAGATTTAAAAACTAAAAGCACAAAATATTATCAGTGGCAACATATTTAGTTATCTGAAACTGAACAAGGAGAAATAATTCAAATGATAGGAAGAACAGTCTTTTGCAACATGGGTGTCATAATTTCCCAGCCTAACTTTGGGAATTGTTGATTACTTAAAATTAAATGAACTCTTGTTTTAATGGCCTTTGCATTCCAATAAGAAGATCTAATCTTAAAGCAATTTATAACTCTAATCCTTGTCATTGGTGAAAAGCTTATTCCTACTCCTGGGATCTTCTAATACTGATCTGCCAACTGCTTATCAACATATTTCATTATGCATTTTTTCCTGAAGTGGCTTATAATTACTAAATGAAAATATTCAATTGTTGCTAAATTTCATTTCGTCAGGTTGTGAAGTGTACAGAGGTACCTGAGTAATTGCTATTAACGCCATCCTGATTGGGTTACAGAGGTCAAACAAAAGTTTATTCTGTCTGAGAGCAAATGTCAGATTACTGGGGATAATGATGGAAGTGCTCATCTGGAATTATACTGTATAGGATGATTATATAATAATACAGAGTGCTGTGTCAGATCATAGTTACTAAGTTTGCAGGCCAGGGAATGATTCTCACTTCTCCTAGTTAACAGCAGCTAATATATCTGTTAATTCCCATCTTCATCAAATTGGCACTATTTCCAAGTTTTGGGAAAATTTTCCTGTAGCTATTAAATGCAAATGATAGCTAAGTTTTAGCTACACAACCTTGTATAAAGGAGATAGCTCCTGACCCAACTCCTAGAAGTAGTTTACTTGCTAGACCACCAACACTGCAATTACAACCTCCCATCCAAACTCTGCCCTCATTATGAACAGAGGAAGATGCATCTGTATTGGGATAGGGCTGTTCACAACACCCACCAATCTTCACTTAGCTAGCACTGAACTCAGCATGAGATTAATGTCTACCTTAAGGACTGTGACAACACAATAATTTTCAATATGAAAAACTAGCTGGAGGGAATTTGAAATTATACAACTTTTTGGCTGTTCCAGTTTATTTCCCAGATCTAAGCGTATTACAGAGGTGATTAATATATTTGTGGCCTAAAGTAGAAGGAGTCAATTTTAGAAAACCTAGCACATTTATTTTTCAACATAGTCTCCTTCTATATTTACACACTTAGTCCAGCTGTTGTGGAGCATACAGATCCGTTCTTTGTAGAAGTCGGTGTCTTGGACCTCCAGAAAGTGGTCCACAGCAGGGGTGATTGATAAGTTTGTGGCCTAAGGTAGAAGGAGATGAGTTATTAACTTCAAACTTTCTACATAATCACTCAAAGAGTTGAACTGTACGTGCATGTAATAAGAGCTGTACAACTCTTCTTCCTTCTACATGAGGCAAATGCTTTATCACTTTTTAGAAATTACTTAAAATGTATTTCAACAGTTTCTAAATGTCACCAATTATTGGAAACAATTGGAGACAGTGGTAAGTACCTTAAACATGAGTTGGCAGAAGTCACAGGTCACTTCTTAAAGATCTGCTGTCAACTCTGACTTCTCTGTCTTATGGAAATTGGCAGCAGGTTCTCCACCAGGACAATGTGATTTGTGTAAATGCAGGGATTCCACAGGAGTATTATGGGTAAGCGTAATGAACTTAGAACATGGATCAGTACATGGAACTATGATGCTGAGGCCATTACTGAAACTTGTTTGAGAGTGGGACAGGAATTGGTGATTAACGTAACAGGTTTTGAAGTTTTAATGATAATTGAAGAGGTAAAAGTTGGGGGGGGGGTGTTGGTGGGAGTTGCACTACTAATCAGGGACAATATCACAGCTGCATTCAGGGGACACATACTGGAGGGGGCAGACACTGAGTCCATTTGGGTGGAACTCAGGAATAGGAAGGGTGCAATCATACTGATGGGATTGTACTACGGATTCCTTAACAGCCACCAAGACACTGAAAACAAATATGCAAACAGATTAAGGAAATGTGTAAAAATAATAGGGCTGTTGTCATGGGGGATTTCAACTTCTCTATGTCATGGGGGGACGCTGGGACAGGACCCAAATGCAAGACACAGACACTGAAGTACTAGGAACAGGACTAGGACTAGAGTTAGGGACATGACAGGACACAGACTAGGAGCAGGGACAGGAACGCAGACTTGGGCTAGGACTTTGGCTAGGAAAGCAGGACAAGGACAAGGAACTGTGAACTAGGAGTCTGTGCTTGGACTCTGAGCCAGAGACTGGACAAGGACCCCGAACCTGGATCTTGACTTGGGCTTGGACCCCAGAACAAGGCGAGGACATGACATGGCTACAGGACAGGACATGGCTTGGGTTCTTCGAGGCTTGGCTACAGGACTAGACATGCAACTCCTACACAGGACGAGACACATGGACAGGACAAGAACCCAAAGCCTTGACTTGGTATTGGGAGAACAGGAACACAGAGACTTGGTCTTGGCAGAACAGGAACATGGAACACAGAGACAGGACCCCTCCTTGGTAACAGGACTTGGGGCCGGAGCTCTACACAGAGTCAGGACCCCTCCTAGGGAGCTGGACGTAGGGCCGGGACTCATACACAGAATACTGAGAGACAGTTCTCCACTCAAGGCAAACGGCCGGATCTACCTAGGGAAGGCGTGGACACAGAGACAGTTCCAAATAACGAAAGACAGTTCCTTATCTAGTCACAGCAAGGCTCCGGTCTTGCTCTGGTGGTAGAACTTGACAGCGATACAGGCGAGGTTGCAGGCAAGGCTTCAGGCAGAGATTGCAGACAAGGCTTCAGGAGGAAGAGGAAGAGGAAGGTGAAGGGAAGGGAACAGTCCAGCAGCCAGAGGCTGAATCCTGAAGCTATTTATGAAGCCAGCCCAAATGAGTATCAGATGCCTCAACGGAAACTGAGGAAAACTGGAAAACTTGGAATAAGGAACGATGGACCAGACCATGAACCGGAATGCGGACTTCACGGACCGGACCAGGACACCATAATACAAACCAGGACCTTCTTAGGGTAAGGGTTTAGATAGGCAGAATTTGTTAAGTGCATCCAGGAAGTTTTCTTAAATCAGTTGGAGGACGGTCCAATGAGAGGAGGGGCTGTACTGGACCTAGTGTCACGTAGTGAGCCTGGCCAGGTGACTGACCTTTCAGTGGGTGAACAGTAAGAGAAAAGCAACCACAACTCCTTAATGTTCAGTATAGCTATAGACAATGATTGGTGTGGTCCTTGTGGGACAGTTTTAAATTGGAGTAGGGCAAATTATGAGGGCAGTAGGCAAGAATAAGAGGCGTTAGTTGGGAACACCTTTTCTCTGGCAACTCCACATCAGACATGTGGAGGGTGTTTAAAGATCAATTCCACAGAGTACGGGAAAATTATGTTCCTGATAGAAGAAAGTACGGGCATGGAAAGATAAGAGAACCTTGGATGTCCAGAGAGGAGATAAATTTAGTCAAGAAAAAAAAGGAAAAGAATATAAATTTTAGATTTTAGGATCAAATGGAGCACATGAGGAGCATAAAGAAACCAGATAAATAGATAGATTCTTTATTGGTCCCAAAGGAAATTACAGTGTCATGGTCGCATTACAAATGCATAGATATAAATATTCAAAGGGAAGTAGAAAGAATAAAAAATAAGTTACCACAAGCAGTCTAATAGGAAGGGGTCATCACTTCCCCTGCTGTAGGTTGACTCATTATAGAACCTAATGGCGAGGGATAAGAATGACCTCATATAGTGCTCTTTGGAGCAGTACAGTTGTCTTAGCCTATTTTTAAAAGAGCTCCTCCTTCAACCAAGGTCAAATGCAGAGGTTGAGAAACATCCTCTGGAATTGACAAGATTTTCTGTAGGGTCTTTTGTTCTACTGCAGCCTTTGGTATTTCCAGTTTATCTCCTATAACAGGGCCAGCATGTCTAATCAGTTTAGTGAGTCTATTGGCATCACCTGTGTTGATCCCATTGCCCCAGCACACCACCATACAGAAGATTGTGCTACCAACAACAGACTGGTGGAACATGTGAAGGAGAGGCCTGCATACTCATAAGGACCTCAGTCTCTTCAGAAAGAAGGGGTGACTCTGGTCCTTCTTGTACACAGCGCCTGTGTTGGTGCTCCACTCAAGTCTGTCATCCAAGTGCACCCCCCCTCCCGGTACTTGTAAGTTCTCACCACATCCACATACTCACCATCAATAGTAACTGGGAGCAATGAAAGCTTAATCTTCCTAAAGTCCGTCACCATCTCCTTTGTCTTACTAATATTGAGCTGCAGATGGTTCAGTTTGACAAAGTCCTCCACCAGGGCCCTGTATTCATCCTCCTTTCCTCCCTTTATACTCCCAACTATTGCTGAGTCATCTGCAGATGTCATGACTCAGTGTTATATCTAAAGTCCGAGATATACAGGATAAACAGGAAAGGTGCCAATACAGTCCCCTGTGGGGCCCCAGTGCTGTGTATAGCCATGTCTGACACACATCTCTGAAGCCACACAAACTATGGTCTGCTAGTCAGGTAGTCCATTATCCAGGATACAGTGGAAGTGCCAAGCTGCATTTAACAGATCTTTTCCAGCAGCAGTAAGGGCTGTATGGTTTTGAAGGCACTTGAGATAACTAAAAACACGATCCTCACAGTGCTGCCCTGCTTATCCAAATGGGAGTAGGCTCTGTTCAGCAGGCGGATGACAGCATCGATGACTCTAAAGTGGACCTGGTAGGCAAACCACAGGGGATCGAGAACTAAAAGGACCAAAGAAGGGAATTAGGAAAGCCAGGAAGGACCAAGAAAAGTTCTTGGCAAGTAGGATTAAGGTGAATCCCTAAGCATTTTATATGTACATCAAGAGTGAGAGGGTAACTAGGGAAAGGGTGGGACCACTCAAGGACAAAGTGGGGAATATTTGCTTGGATGCAGAAAATGTGAGTGAGGTACTTAATTGGTACTTTTGCTTCGGTATTTACCAAGGGAAATTATATGGAGGACTAGGAGATCAGTGCTGAGTGTATAAATACATCATGGTGTTTACAGGTCAAGGAGGAGGAAGTGTAGGACCTATTAATGAGTATTAAGGTAGGTAAGTCCCCAGGGCCTGATGGTATTTACCCCAGGTTATTGAAAGAGGCAAGAGACGAGATTTCCGGACCCTCGACCAATACCTTTGTGTCCTCTCTAGCCATGGGCGATATCCAAGAGGGCTGGGAATGTTGTACCTCTGTTTAAGAAGGGAACAAGGGAAAATCCTGGAAACTACAGAACAATGAATCTCATGTCAGTTGCAGAGAATTTGCTGGGCAAATTTCTTAGGGATAGGAGATATGAGCATTTGGAAACCCATGGCCTAATTCAGGCGAACCAGCATGATTTTGTGTGTGGCAGGTCGTGCCTTACCAATTTGATTGAGTTTTTAGACAAGGTAATGAGAGAGATAGATGAAGGTAGTGCAGTGAATATTGTCTACATGAGTTTCAGTAAGCTGTTTGACGTAATCCCTCATGGGAGGCTAATCCAGAAAATCAGATATATTGGATCCACGGCGAATTGTCTGTTTGGACTCAGAACTGGTTTGGGCATAGGTAGTGAGTGGAAGTAATTATTCATGCACGAGGTCTGTAATTAGTGGAGGTCTGCAGGGATCTGTGCTGTGACCTCTGCTGTTTGTGATGTATATAAATGACCTGGATGAAAATCAAGATGGGTAGGTTAGTAAATTTGCAGATAGAAACATAGAAACATAGAAACATAGAAAATAGGTGCAGGAGTAGGCCATTCGGCCCTTCGAGCCTGCACCGCCATTTATTATGATCATGGCTGATCATCCAACTCAGAACCCAGCCTTCCCTCCATACCCCCTGACCCCTGTAGCCACAAGGGCCATATCTAACTCCCTCTTAAACATAGCCAATGAACTGGCCTCAACAGTTTGCTGTGGCAGAGAATTCCACAGATTCACCACCCTCTGTGTGAAGAAGTTTTTCCTAATCTCGGTCCTAAAAGGCTTCCCCTCTATCCTCAAACTGTGACCCCTCGTTCTGGACCTCCCCAACATCGGGAACAATCTTCCCGCATCTAGCCTGTCCAATCCCTTTAGGATTTTATACGTTTCAATCAGATCCCCCCTCAATCTTCTAAATTCCAACGAGTACAAGCCCAGTTCATCCAGTCTTTCTTCATATGAAAGACCTGCCATCCCAGGAATCAATCTGGTGAACCTTCTTTGTACTTCCTCTATGGCAAAGATGTCTTTCCTCAGATTAGGGGACCAAAACTGCACACAATACTCCAGGTGTGGTCTCACCAGGGCCTTGTACAACTGCAGTAGTACCTCCCTGCTCCTGTACTCGAATCCTCTTGCTATAAATGCCAGCATACCGTTCGCCTTTTTCACCGCCTGCTGTACCTGCATGCCCACTTTCAATGACTGGTGTATAATGACACCCAGGTCCCGTTGCACCTCCCCTTTTCCTAATCGGCCACCATTCAGATAATAATCTGTTTTCCTATTTTTGCCACCAAAGTGGATAACTTCACATTTATCCACATTAAATTGCATCTGCCATGAGTTTGCCCACTCACCCAACCTATCCAAGTCACCCTGCATCCTCTTAGCATCCTCCTCACTGCTAACACTGCCACCCAGCTTCGTGTCATCCGCAAACTTGGAGATGCTGCATTTAATTCCCTCATCCAAGTCATTAATATATATTGTAAACAACTGGGGTCCCAGCACTGAGCCTTGCGGTACCCCACTAGTCACCGCCTGCCATTCTGAAAAGGTCCCGTTTATTCCCACTCTTTGCTTCCTGTCTGCTAACCAATTCTCCACCCACACCAATACCTTACCCCCAATACCGTGTGCTTTAAGTTTGCACACTAATCTCCTGTGTGGGACCTTGTCAAAAGCCTTTTGAAAATCCAAATATACCACATCCACTGGTTCTCCCCTATCCACTCTACTAGTTACATCCTCAAAAAATTCTATGAGATTCGTCAGACATGATTTTCCTTTCACAAATCCATGCTGACTTTGTCCGATCATTTCATCGTTTTCCAAATGTGCTGTTATCACATCCTTG
The DNA here is from genome assembly GCF_963921235.1 of Mobula hypostoma. Taxonomy (NCBI): domain Eukaryota; kingdom Metazoa; phylum Chordata; class Chondrichthyes; order Myliobatiformes; family Myliobatidae; genus Mobula; species Mobula hypostoma. Next base: position 44,093,189 of record NC_086103.1, on the reverse strand, counting down.
ATAACTGACTCCAGCAGTTTCCCCACCACCGACGTTAGGCTAACCAGCCTATAATTCCCCGGTTTCTCTCTCCCTCCTTTTTTAAAAAGTGGGGTTACATTAGCCACCCTCCAATCCTCAGGAACTAGTCCAGAATCTAACGAGTTTTGAAAAATTATCACTAATGCATCCACTATTTCTTGGGCTACTTCCTTAAGCACTCTGGGATGCAGACCATCTGGCCCTGGGGATTTATCTGCCTTCAATCCCTTCAATTTACCTAACACCACTTCCCTACTAACATGTATTTCACTCAGTTCCTCCATCTCACTGGACCCTCTGTCCCTTACTATTTCTGGAAGATTATTTATGTCCTCCTTAGTGAAGACAGAACCAAAGTAATTATTCAATTGGTCTGCCATGTCCTTGCTCCCCATAATCAATTCACCTGTTTCTGTCTGCAGGGGACCTACATTTGTCTTTATCAGTCTTTTCCTTTTTACATATCTATAAAAGCTTTTACAGTCCGTTTTTATGTTCTCTGCCAGTTTTCTCTCATAATATTTTTTCCACTTCCTAATTAAGTCCTTTGTCCTCCTCTGCTGAACTCTGAATTTCTCCCAGTCCTCAGGTGAGCCACTTTCTCTGGCTAATTTGTATGCTACTTCTTTGGAATTGATACCATCCCTAATTTCTCTTGTCAGCCACGGGTGCACTATCTTCCTTGATTTATTCTTTTGCCAAACTGGGATGAACAATTGTTGTAGTTCATCCATGCAACCTTTAAATGCTAGCCATTGCATATCCACCGTCAATCCTTTAAGTGTCATTTGCCAGTCTATCTTAGCTAATTCACGTCTCATACCTTCAAAGTTACCCCTCTTTAAGTTCAGAACCTTTGTTTCTGAATTAACTATGTCACTCTCCATGTTAATGAAGAATTCCACCATATTATGGTCACTCTTACCCAAGGGGCCTCTCACGACAAGATCGCTAATTAACCCTTCCTCATTGCTCAAAACCCAGTCCAGAATAGCCTGCTCTCTAGTTGGTTCCTCGACATGTTGGTTCAAAAAACCATCCCGCATACATTCCAAGAAATCCTCTTCCTCAGCACCTTTACCAATTTGGTTCACCCAGTCTACATGTAGATTGAAGTCACCCATTATAACTGCTGTTCCTTTATTGCACACATTTCTAATTTCCTGTTTAATAGGCGATCTGTTTAATCGCCTATCTGACCCCCTCTCCGACCTCACTACTACTGTTAGGTGGCCTGTACACAACTCCCACCAGCGTCTTCTGCCCCTTAGTGTTACGCAGCTCTACCCATATCGATTCCACATCTTCCTGGCTTATGTCCTTCCTTTCTATTGCGTTAATCTCTTCTTTAACCAGCAACGCCACCCCACCTCCCCTTCCTTCATGTCTATCCCTCCTGAATATTGAATATCCCTGAACGTTGAGCTCCCATCCCTGGTCACCCTGGAGCCATGTCTCTGTGATCCCAACTATATCATAATCATTAATAACAATCTGCACTTTCAATTCATCCACCTTATTACGAATGCTCCTTGCATTGACACATAAAGCCTTCAGGCGCTCTTTTACAACTCTCTTAGCCCTTTTTAATGCTTGCCCTGGATTTGTCGGCCTGCCACTTTTACTTTTCTCCTTTGTAATTTTTGCTTCTACGCTCACTTTACACCCCTCTGTCTCTCTGCACTGGTTCCCATCCCTCTGTTGTGAACTAACCTCCTCACGCCTAGCCTCTTTAATTTGATTCCCACCCCCCAACCATTCTAGTTTAAAGTCACCTCAGTAGCCCCCGCTAATCTCCCTGCCAGGATATTGGTCCCCCTAGGATTCAAGTGTAACCCGTCCTTTTTGTACAGGTCACGCCTGCACCAATAGAGGTCCCAATGATCCAAAAACTTGAATCCCTGCCCCCTGCTCCAATCCCTCAGCCACGCATTTATCCTCCACCTCATCGCATTCCTACTCTCACTGTCGCGTGGCACAGGCAGTAATCCCGAGATTACTCCCTTTGCGGTCCTTTTTCTCAACTCCCTTCCTAGCTCCCTATATTCTTCTTTCAGGACCTCATCCCTTTTCCTACCTATGTCATTGGTACCTATATGTACCACGACCTCTGGCTCCTCACCCTCCCACTTCAGGATATCTTGGACACGATCAGAAATATCCCGGACCCTGGCACCAGGGAGGCAAACTACCATCCGGGTCTCTGGACTGCATCCACAGAATCGCCTATCTGACCCCCTTACTATCGAGTCCCCTATCACAACTGCCCTCCTCTTCCTTGCCCTACCCTTCTGAGCTACAGGGCCAGACTCTGTGCCGGAGGCAGGGCCACTGTCGCTTCCCCCGGGTAAGCTGTCCCCTCCAACAGTACTCAAACAGGAGTACCTGTTGTTAAGGGGCACAGCCACCGGGGTACTCCCCATCACCTGCCTTTTCCCCTTCCCCCTCCTAACCGTGACCCACTTGTCTGCCTCCCGTGGCCCCGGCGTGACCACCTGCCTTCCACTCCTCTCTATCACCTCCTCACTCTCCCTGACCAGACGAAGGTCATCGAGCTGCAGCTCCAGTTCCGTAACGCGGTCCCTTAGGAGCTGCATCTCGATGCACTTGGCGCAGATGTAGACGTCCGGGAGGCTTGGAGACTCCAGGGCCTCCCACATCCGACACTGAGAACAGCAAACTGCCCTCACAGTCATAATGCCCCTCTCCTCAAATAGCAACAGAAAATGAATGTCAAACCTTCCTCGCCTCGCCCGCTTCCGCCTAAGCCCGGTGAGCCGAAGCCCTTAAGTCTTCACTCTGCTCCCGGCTCACTCCGCCGCCCGCAAACTACGCTGCCCGCTCTATGAGGCTCTGTTCCTTTTAAATCTGCCGCGCTGCACTGCCCGACGTCACACGCCTGTGCAGTCCCGCCTCTCAGAAAGCCGTTGGAGAAAAAAAATAACGAAAATTTATAACAAGATAACAAGATTGGTGGAGTTGTGGATAGTGTAGAAGACTGGCAAAGAATACAGCACAATATAGATCAGTTACATATATGGACTGAGAATTGGCATATGAAGTTTACGCAGACAGATGTGAGATGTTACACCTTGGGAGGGCAAATGCAAGGATACAGTACACTGCTCAGGGCATGGTCCTTAACAGTGTTGCTGAGCAGAAAGATCTTGGAATCCATGTTCATTGGAAGTGGCTACATGGTTCAATAAGGTGGTTAGGAAGATTTATGGAATGCTTGCTTTTATTAGTCAAGGTACTGAGTTCAAAGGTCAGAAGGTTATGTGGCAACTTTAAAAAAACTCATCTAGAGTATTGCGTAGAGTTCTGGTCACCCCACTATAGAAAGGATGTTGAAGCTTTGGAAAGAGGTTTATCAGGATGCTGCCTGGTTTAGGGGGCATGTGCTATCACAGGAGGCTGGATAAACTTGGATTGTCTTCTCTAGAGTGCCAGAGGCTGAGGGAAGATCTGATAGAGCTTTATAAGATTATTTGAAGCATAGATAGAGTGGACAGGGAGTATCTGTTTCTCAGGATTGAAATGTCTAATACCGGAGGGCATACATTGAAGGTGAGAGGGGGTAGGTTCAAGGGGGATGTGAGAGTTAATTTTTTATTCAGAGTGGTGGATGTCTGGAACACACTGCCTGGTATGGTGGTAGAGGCAAATATGTTAGAGACACATGGATGTAAGGAAGATGGAGAGATATGGATAGGGTGTAGGTAGGAGGGATTCATGTTTGGGTGTTTTTGATGTAATTTTTAGCTGGTTCAGCACAATATTATGGGCCAAATGGCCTGTTCCTGTGCTGTACTGTTCTATGTTCTATATTGACCAGGTAAGAAGGAAAACATCTGCACGTGCACAGGATTTACATACCACTTGGGGAAGACTTTGGTGCGTTACTGAGTCCAAGCTCTTTTTCATCTTCTAGAAAAAATGGTAGATTGGCCTCAGTAGCATTCTGAAAGGTGATGATGTTATCCTTTTTGCAGCACACAATGTTGAGTAAATAAGCAGAGGGAGAAAGTTTATTTGTCATAAGTGGGGCTTCATGGAATTTTTGCCAAAAGCTTACTTGGAGGCAAAGCAAGACCATGACAAACTCAAGCAATCAGACCCTTTGTAAAATATAGAAAAGAACATTGCTAACACAAGTGGGCATAAATTTAAGGTGCTTGGAAGTAATTACAGAAGGGATGTCAGGGGTAAGTTTTTCACACAGAGAGTGGTGGGTACATGGAATGTACTGCTGACGATGGTGATGGAGGCGGATACAATAGGGTCTTTTAAGAGACTGTTAGATAGGTACATGGAGCTTAGAAAAACAGAGGGCTATGCAGTAGGATAATTCTAGGCAGCTTCTGGAGTAGGTTACATGGTCGGCACAACTTTGTAGGCCAAAGAGCCTGTAACATGCTGTAGATTACTATGTTCTATGACATCATATATCTAAGCTAGAGGGAGGAGATGGGGACTTAGAGAATGAAGGTCGGTCATAGTAAGCCAAGTCTACTCTACCTTTCTATTAATAAGGATGCATTGAAGGAAAGAGGGTGTTGCTGATTACTCCTAGCATCTGGCAATCATTGAATCAAAATGAAAACGCAAAGAAATATATAATACATAGTTAATAAATGTGGGATAATGGTAGCAAATTAAAATGTTCATATTTTAAAATCTTCCAGTTTAAGATTTCAAACAAGTGTCAGGATTTCTATTTATACCATGAACTTGTTCATCCAAAGTTTGCATGAACTTTCCTAATGCAATATTCTTCTTTTGACTTTCAAGCTTTCCCAGTGGAAAGTTGTAAATTGTAACCTCTTCTCATCGCTTCATCTGCCAGGTCATTTAATACTAGCTGTTCCGTCAGTTATTAATATGCGGCCAAAAGAATTCCTTGGCTTTGCACAGATTTTGTGCGCTACATTACTACATACAACACCCATTTGATTTCACTTGTACAAAATTGTTTTTCATTTGCAAGCCTGTGTATCAGATGGGTAAGCACCATATACACCAAAGCTGGCTTTAGCTACAAGGTAAGAATGATAGGGCTTTTCTCAGCTTTGCTTAAAAAGAACCATTCCTAACTGCCTGCTGTAAAATACTCTGAGCTGCCTACAACCTATTTCATGGCTGTCAGCCATAGAGCTTCTCTTCTCTCAATCCTGGATCCTGATCCAAATGTGCACTCTCTCCCCTCTTCAATAATCTACCACCAAAGCTGCTTCATAACACTGATGCATCATTCCTCAACCTACTATCCTCCAGTGTCCAATCACACATTCTGATCCCTTCACCCCCTCTGCCCCTTCTGTTAACACTTCTGATATTGCCTTGACATTAGCAAGAATCTTCTGTGTTCTTCTCTATCAACCCATTCTCTGCTGTGCCCTCCCCTACCCCAAGAGACATGTCCTTCCTAAATTCTGAATAAGCTTGTAGAAATACACTTTTATCACATTGGCACCTTTAGACAACTCTACTGTAAAAGAAAAAACAACAGCAGGAGTCAATAGTCTGCAGAGTATAGAAATATAAGTAGACAGGTCCATAGGAATTTTCTTTATCTACCACCAACTTCCACCTACCCAACATCGGATCTAAGTCTAGGTGATGTCACCAACAATTCTCTGAAAGGCTTTAATTCTGTAAGGAGCCTGTCACCGGAATGTGTCACCTCTAGTTACCAAACCTATAAGGAACTGTCAAACTAGCATGGCCTTGCTTACAATAGTTAGGGTTACTGCATTCCACAAGTTCTGTAACTGATTCAGACAAACCTGCTGCAGAAGGCATTCGCAGCATCACTTTCCGTAATATTTGGTGGTAAGTACAGCATACTTGCTCCAGCAAATGCAACAGCAGAAGACATTGGCTTTTCCCAGATCCACTGACTGAACCAAAATCTCTCAATTGTCATTGAGTGCGCCATATACTTCTTCCAGTATTCACAGGGACTTGCGCTCCGTTACAATGCAACTGGCAGGTGGAATTGCAGGGAAGACTGCACTGTGGATGGAGCATTGTTGATGACAATGATGGAATAGGAGGGAGATATTGGGACACACTTGTTGCCTGTACGGAAACTCTTTGGCATCAATTTAATAGAGTATGGTACATCACAGAAACCATCTGTGGCAATGAATTCCACAGATTCATTACCCTCTGGGTAAAGAAATTCCTCCTCATCTCTGTTCAAAATGGATGCCTGTCTATTCTGAGGCTATACTCCCTGGTCCTAGGCTCCCCCACTATAGGAAACATTCTCCACGCATCCTCTCTATCCAGCCATTTCAATATTCGATAGATTTCAATGAGATCCCCCTTTATTCTTCTAAACTGTAGCACGTACAGGCCCAGAGCCATCAAACTCTCCTCATATGATAACCCTTTCATTCCTCGAAGATGGCGCCAGGGGCACCATCTACCGTGGGCAGCATCCTCCAGATGGTCAATGAAACTGTTTCTTTCACTTGTTTTTAGTCTTCTTTTTCTTTTTAATGTGGACCTGGTACTGTTGAAGCCTGTGATCTAAAGTTTGATGGTGTGTTTAGGGCTGAATGAGCGAACTGGCACTTTGCAGTCTCTGAGAAGATTCTAGGAGACAAGCAGCCTCAAGGCCAAGAAGCTTAGAGATGGGGCATAAGCTGATGATCGACTGCATTTCTCGCCAATCTTGTTGATTAAAGCATCGAGGAAGATTGAAATCATCAAGGCAAGAGCAGGAAGTGCATGAGGGGATCAATACGGTCTACCAGCCTCTGCTGCCAGAGGAAGGTGTCTGTGTGACAGTCTCTCTCTCCCTCTCGCTCACCGCTCCCAAAGAAAGGTCCCTCCGTTCAATTGATCTCTCTCTCCTTCTATGCTGTCAGAGGGTGGTACCGAAGTTCTGCACCTATGCTTTGTGGATTGGGCTATAATTCCTGGTCACTCTGTTTTCTGTAGCTATTTTGGGTGACTTTGAATTGGGGTGACCTGCAGATAATGGACCCCCAGCTGAACTTAAAATAGATTGTTTCGATTTTATGTTTTATATTCTGTGTTTTCACTTATTTGTTCTTCTTGTCATTTGCGCAATTTGTGCTTTTTTGCATGTGGGGGTTGCTCTTGCTGTTTGTGCGATTTGTAGTTTGCATGTGGGAGTGATGTTCTTTTTGCCATTTTTTTGCATGTGGGGGGTGCTGCTACTTTTCTTTGAACGGGTTCCATGGTTTTCTTTGTTTTGTGGCTGTCTGTGGGGAAGACAAATCGCAGGGCTGAATACTGCTTACGTACTTTGATAATAAATGTACGTTGAATCCTTCGAATCATTCTTGTAAACCTACTCTGGACCCTTTCCAAAGCCAGCACATCTCCTCTTAGATAAGGGGCCCAAAACTGCTCACAATATTTGAAGTGTTGTCTGACCAGTACCTCACAAAGCCTCAGCATTACATTATTGCTTTTATATTCTAGTCCTCTCAAAATGACTGGTAATATTGCATTTCCCTTTCTTACCATTGACTCAAATTGAAAATTATCAGATAAGGAATCCTACACAAAGACTCCCAAGTCCCTTTGCACCTCTGATCTTTGAATTTTCTCCCCTTTTATAAAATAGTCTATGCCTTTACTCCTAACAGAAAAGTGTGTAACCATATACTTCCCTGTACTATATTCCATTTACCACTACTTTGCCCATTCTCCCAATCTAAGTCCTGCAGACTCACTGCTTCCCCGAACACTACCTGCCCCTCCACCTACCTTTGTATTGTCTGCAAAATTGACCATAAATCTCTCAGTGCCATCATCCTAATCATTGACATATAACATAAAAAGAAGCATTCCCAACATCAGCACCAGCAGAACACCCCTAGTCACTGGTAGCCAACCAGAAAAAGCCTCCTTCATTGCCAATCTTTATCTCCTGCCAGTCTGCCAATCTTCCACTGATGATTGTATCCTTCCTGTAAGGTTGGCATTTTGTCAAAGGACTTCTAAAAATGCAGGTAAACAACATCCACTGACTCTCCTTTGTCTATCCTGTCTGTTATTTTCTCAAAGAATTCCAACAGGTTTATCTGGCAAGATTTCCACTTAAGGAAACCATGCTGACTTTGACCTACTTTACCAGGAACCTCAAAGTACCCAGAAACCACATCCTTAATAATGGACTCCAATATCTTCACAACCACAGAAGTCAGGCTAACTGACCTATAGTTTCTTTTCTTCTGCCTCTCTCCCTTCTTAAAGAGTAGAGTGACATTTGCAATTTTCCAGTCCTCCAGAACTATTCCAGGATCCAGTGATTCTTGAAAGATCATTATTAATGCCTCCACGATCTCTTCAGCTACCTCCTTCAGATACCTGAGGTGTAGACAATCTGGTCATGGTGACTTATCCACCTTCAGACCTTTCAGCTTCTCCTTAGTAAATGCTACTATAAACACTTCTGCCACCTGACACTCTTGAATTTCTGGCATACTACTAATTTCTTCCACAAGGAAGACAGACACAAAATACTTATTAAATCCATCCACTATTTCTTTGTCTTCCATTTTTAAGCTTCCACCATCATTTTCCAATGGCCCAATATCCACTTCTGCCTCCCTTTTACTCTTTATATATCTGCATATATCTCTATACATATCCTTTTTATATTATTAGTTAGCTTTCTTTACCTGCATTCTGTTGGTTTTTCTGTCTCTGTCTCTGGAGACAGCTTATCCACTGATGTCTACTATAAGCCTACTGACTCTCACAGCTATCTGGACTATTCCTCTTCTCACCCTGTCTCTTGTAAAAACGCCATCCCCTTCTCGCAATTCCTCCGTCTCCGCCGCATCTGCTCTCAGGATGAGGCTTTTCATTCTAGGACGAGGGAGATGTCTTCATTTTTTAAAGAAAGGGGCTTCCCTTCCTCCACTATCAACTCTGCTCTTAAACGCATCTCCCCCATTTCACGTACATCTGCTCTCACTCCATCCTCCCACCACCCCACTAGGAATAGGGTTCCCCTGGTCCTCACCTACCACCCCACCAGCCTCCGGGTCCAACATATTATTCTCCGTAACTTCCGCCACCTCCAACGGGATCCCACCACTAAGCATATCTTTCCCTCCCCCCCTCTCTCTGCATTCCGCAGGGATCGCTCCCTACACAACTCCCTTGTCCATTCGTCCCCCCCATCCCTCCCCACTGATCTCCCTCCTGGCACTTATCCGTGGAAGCGGAACAAGTGCTACACATGCCCTTACACTTCCTCCCTTACCACCATTCAGGGCCCCAAACAGTCCTTCCAGGTGAGGCATCACTTCACCTGTGAGTTGACTGGGGTGATATACTGCGTCCGGTGCTCCCGATGTGGCCTTTTATATATTGGTGAGACCCGACGCAGACTGGGAGACCACTTTGCTGAACATCTACGCTCTGTCCGCCAGAGAAAGCAGGATCTCCCAGTGGCCACACATTTTAATTCCACATCCCATTCCCATTCTGACATGTCTATCCACGGCCTCCTCTACTGTAAAGATGAAGCCACACTCAGGTTGGAGGAACAACACCTTATATTCCGTATGGGTAGCCTCCAACCTGATGGCATGAACATTGACTTCTCTAACTTCCGCTAGGCCCCACCTCCCCCTCGTACCCCATCTGTTACTCTTTTTTATGCACACATTCTTTCTCTCACTCTCCTTTTTCTCCCTCTGTCCCTCTGAATATACCTCTTGCCCATCCTCTGGGTCACCCCCCCCCCCCGTCTTTCTTCCCGGACCTCCTGTCCCATGATCCTCTCGTATCCCCTTCTGCCTATCACCTGTCCAGCTCTTGGCTCCATCCCTCCCCCTCCTGTCTTCTCCTATCATTTTGCATCTCCCCCTCCCCCTCCAGCTTTCAAATCCCTTACTCACTCTTCCTTCAGTTAGTCCTGACAAAGGGTCTCGGCCTGAAACGTCGACTGCGCCTCTTCCTATAGATGCTACCTGGCCTGCTGCGTTCACCAGCAACTTTGATGTATGTTGCTTGAATTTCCAGCATCTGCAGAATTCCTGTTGTTTGCCTCTAACTTCCCTCTAGTTTTGCTATATAATATGCCCTCTCTTTTTCTTTTATGTTGCCTTTGACTTCCCTTGCCAAACACTGTTGCCTCATCCTCTATATTATAGAATACTTCATCTTTGAGATGGCTCTATCCAGCACCTTCTGAGTTCTTCCAGAAACCCCACCCATTGCAGTTCTGACATCATCTCTGACAGTTTCCCCGCAAACAATTTTGGCCAGCTCTCTTATGCCTCTATAATTCCCTTTACTCCACTGTAATGCTGATATATCTAGCCTTATCTTCTCCCACTCAAACTACCAGGTGAACTCTGTCATATTATGACTGCCTCCAAAGGGTTCCTCTATCTTAAGCTCCCAAATTGAATCTGGTTCATTTAACAACACCCAATCCAGGACAGCCTTTCTCCCTGTGTGCTCATCCACAAGCTACACTAAGAAAACATCTTGTAGGCATTCCACAAATTCCAGCATCAACCTGATTTCCCCAACCTACCTGCATATTGAAATCCCCCACAACTATCATAACATTGCCCTTATTACATATATTGAGGGAATCCTGTGCAAGGACTCCCAAGACCATTTGCACCTCTGATTTTTGAATTTTCTCCCCATTTAGAAAATAATGTACATCTTTATTCCTTCTACCAAAGTGCATGACCGTTTACTTCTCTATACTATATTCCATATGCCACTTTCTCCCATTCTCCCAATCTGTCTAATTTCTTCTGTAGACTCCCTGTTTCTTCAACCTGCCCCTCCACCTATCTCCATATCATCTGTAAACATGGCCACAAAACCATCAATTCCATCATCTAAATCATTGACATATAACGAGAGGTGGTCCCAATACCAACCTCATCGGAGCACCACTAGTCACCAGCAGCCAACTAGAAAAGGTGCACATTATAGCCACTCTTTGCCTCCTGCCGGTCAGCCAATCTTCTATCCACGCTGGTATGTTTTCTGTAATATAATGGGCTCTTGTTAAGCTGAGTCATGTGTGGCACCTTGTCAAAGGCCTTCAGAAAATCCAAGTAAACAACACCCACTGCCTCCTTTATCTTGCCTGTTATTTCCTTAAAAAAATTGAACAGATTTGTCAAGCTATATTTCCCTTTAAATAAACCATGATGATTTTGGCCTATTTTATCATGTGCTTCCAAGTTCCCCAAACATCATCCTCATTAACGGACTCCAACATCTTTGTTATTCTGCTGTCATCCTTGCTAGTGTCCCCTTTCAATCAACATTGACCAATTCCTCTCTCGTGCCTACTGATACATCTGATTTTATCTTTTCTCTCTCAAACTGCAGGGTGAATATATCACATTATAATCACTATCTCCCAAAGGTTCATTTACCTTAAGCTCCCCAATAAACTCTGATTCATTACAACACCCAATCCAGAACTGTCTTTCCTCTAGTGGGCTCAACAACAAGCTGCTCTAAAAAGCCATCTTGTAGGCATTCTATAAACTTTCTCTTTTGGTATCCAGCACCAATCTGATTTTCCCAATCTACCTGCATTTTGAAATCACCATCACTATCATAGCATTGCCCTTCTTACATGCTTTTTCTATCACCTGTTGTAATTTGTATCCCATATTCGGGCTAGTGTTTGGAGACCTCTATATAACTCCCATCAGGGGCTTTTTACCCTTGCAGTCTCTTAACATCACCAGAAGAACTATGTATCTTCCAATCCTACGTCACCTCTTCTAAAGATTTGATTCAATTTTTTTACCAACAGAGCCACCCTTCAATCCATCCCACTGACTGCAATTTTGCCCCGTCATTTGCCTGCCTTCCTCAGTCTCACTACACATTGCATCTACTTATATACCAACTGCCCCATCCTCAGCCCTATCATTCCAGCCTTCGTCCCCCTGCCAAATTAGCTTAAACCTTTCCCAGCAGTTCTTGCAAACCTGCCTGCAAGGATATTCATCTCCCTCAGTTTCAGATGTAACCCATCCTTTTTGTACAGGTCATTCCTTCCCCAGAAGAGACCCCAATGATCCTGAAATCTGAAACCCTTTCCTCCTCACCAGTTCCTCAGCCATGCATTCATTTGCTAAGTAAAGTGTATACACCCTAATATCAGCATCGATATTCATGACTGCAAACAGCACAGGTCACCAGCTGCTTGAGGAATGCATTCTGCATGCAAGGATTTAGCAGGGATTATAATTGTCAAGTCTAATAATAATTGCTGACGTTAATTATCACCCTGGTGAGAGCTCTTTATGCCTGTGTTGCCTGCTGTAGCCCTTCCATGAAGTGCTTCCCTATGGACTAAAGTATGGGAGGTGGAAGGCTCAATTTGATACTGCATTTCACCATCAAATTCAATAAATAAAACATTCTCAGTACAGAAAAGAATGCTATTGTTATTCACTTGATGAATATGAATACCAAGCCAAAAGAACAATTGGGTTTGGTCTTCATAGAATTAAATTTGGAAGCATCAGCTGTTTATTGCCCTCCATAAAAGTTTCTTGACTTGTTGAGTTCCTCCAGTATTTTATGTGTGTTTCAATAATTTTAAGAGAACTTTATGAATTTTTCATTAGTTTAAGTTTGCATAAATTTGAAATTTGGCACATGTGGTCAAACCACATTATCTTAATCTAGTGACCACAGGATATACAAGCAACACACATCAAAGTTGCTGGTGAACGCAGCAGGCCAGGCAGCATCTCTAGGAAGAGGTACAGTTGACGTTTCGGGCCGAGACCCTTCGTCAGGACTAACTGAAGGAAGAGCTAGTAAGAGATTTGAAAGTGGGAGGGGGAGGGGGAGATCCAAAATGATAGGAGAAGACAGGAGGGGGAGGGATGGAGCCAAGAGCTGGACAGGTGATTGGCAAAAGGGATATGAGAGGATCATGGGACAGGAGGCCTAGGGAAAAGGAAAAGGGGGAGGGGGGGAAAACCCAGAGGATGGGCAAGGGGTATAGTCAGAGGGACAGAGAGAGAAAAAGGAGAGAGAGAGAAAGAATGTGTGTATATAAATAAATAATGGATGGGGTACAAGGGGGAGGTGGGGCATTAGTGGAAGTTAGAGAAGTCAATGTTCATGCCAGCAGGTTGGAATTAAAATGTGTGGCCACTGGGAGATCCTGCTTTCTCTGGCGGACAGAGCGTAGGTGTTCAGCAAAATGATCTCCCAGTCTGTGTTGGGTCTCGCCAATATATAGAAGGCCACATCGGGAGCACCGGACGCAGTATATCACCCCAGCCGACTCACAGGTGAAGTGTCGCCTCACCTGGAGGACTGTCTGGGGCCCTGAATTCTGGTAAGGGAGGAAGTGTAAGGGCATGCGTAGCACTTGTTCCGCTTACAAGGATAAGTGCCAGGAGGGAGATCAGTGGGGAGGGATGGGGGGGACGAATGGACAAGGGAGTCACATAGGGAGCAATCCCTGCAGAAAACGGGGGGGGGGGGGGAGGGAAAGATGTGCTTAGTAGTGGGATCCCGTTGGAGGTGGTGGAAGAATAAATCACCCCAGCCAACTCACAGGTGAAGTGTCTCTTCACCTGGACTTACTAGCTCTTCCTTCATTTAGTCCTGACGAAGGGTCTTGGCCCGAAACATCGCCTGTACCTCTTCCTAGAGATACTGCTTGGCCTGCTGCGTTCACCAGCAACTTTGATGTGTGTTGCTTGAATTCCAGCATCTGCAGAATTCCTCGTGAACACAGGATATAATTTTGCACACATCAGGGAATCATACAGCAAAGGGATAGGTCCTTTTGGTTCCTGACCATACCAATAGTGATGCTTAAAACCTGTGCTCTCTAGCTGGATCCTCCCTCCAGGAGGACTCTGACCCTTCATAGCTCCATTGGCCTGCTACGTTCCTGTGAGAATAAATTCAGCCTATCTAATCTGTCTTTACAACCACAATCCTCCAGTCCAGGCAACATCCTGGTGAATCTTGTTTATTGTGCATCCCTGTTGCTATCACATCCTTTTTGTAATGTGGCAACCAGAACACAAAAGCTCAAGTGTGGCCTAACCAATGTTCTGTGCAGATGAAACATTATCGAAGGATCATGCACATATCAGCATAATTTGACGTTTTTGTGTGATAATGTAGTGCATGTGACTTTAGGAATTGAGCACAAATTACAGCTAACCTGTGCTTAATTCTGTTATGACGAGAGCTCTGAAAACTCTTAAGCAGAATCACAGCTGGAAACTGTCAGACAGTCCAAGGTCAGTTGCCCTACTGAGACTGACACCAGAGGTAAAATCCTCGTCTTCCAAAAATACGCTGGAGACCATCGTGTTAGGGGATGATACTGGAGAGACAATATTCAGCAACCCCACCACCCTCACTACCCAAAATATCAAACCTTCAACTTCAGAGGTTCAGAGGTACATTTATTATCAAATTATACAACTCTGAAATTCTTCGATTCTCCGGGTAGCCATGAAGCCAAAAAAGAAAAGAAAGAAAAGCATCAACTTCGAAATCCCATCTTCCTGCAAAAAAAAACAAAAATGCAACAGGCACATCAACGCCCCCCCCCAAATCCTTCTCCCCCGTAAAAAAATGAACAAAACTGATCAGGGACATCAACCTCCAAGTAGCTCCTCCTGCATAAAAAAGAACTAAAATGGATCAAGCACATCAATCCCAAATTCCCTCTTCCTGCACAAAGAATAACAAACAAAACAGAATAGGCAAGACTTAATAAAGATTATACATTTAATCTTGTGTTGCATCTGAAATAACCCCACTAATATCTTCAATGATGGATGTTCCAAAGATGCAGTCTGTCCTTTTAAGTTGTACACAGGTGCACTGGCTTTCCTATCTATAGTACACTGTCTTTTCATCATGACTATATGGTCCAAAGTGAGACTCGTGATGTCAAGCAGACATCTTATGACAAGTCGCATCCTTTGTAATTGAAAGATATGGGGAGAGGATAGTAACTGATAACAGGTGGCTTGTAGGAGTGCTTGAAGCAGGGATCTGGAATGGAGTGGAAAGTGCGAGAGGGTGGATCAGATCCAAAAGAGGGCAAGATCTGTTTCTTGAAAAGGGAGGATACTTCAGATGTCCTGGAGTGGAAAACCTTGCATATTCACTCTATCAAATCTTTTTCTCGTTCAACATTTGCTGCCTGTCATCCTGAGTTTTTCTGGTATTATATGTGTTTTCTCTTTAATTCAGATTACCAGTATCTACTATTTGCCAGCATTTGTCGTATTGTGGGAAGTGTGCGAAGTGCATCCAGGTGCAGCTCCTGTCAAACTGGGTCAAGGAAATGGACCAAGAGCTGGATGTACTTCACCATCCCAGAGGCTGAGAACCTCACTGATGAGATTTTTACTGAGGTGGGCACACCCAAAGTACAGGCTTCAGATACAGGGGTGAGCACCAGGAAAAGTCAGGGGAGTAGACAGTCAGTGCAGGGTTGCTCACTCAGAATGCTGGAGGAACATCAGATTAGGCAGCATCTGCGGAGGGGAATAAAAAGTCGACATTTTGGGCCAAGTCCCTTCATCAAGGCTGGAAAGGAAATGAGAAGAAGCCAGATGAGAATGTGGGGGGAGGAGAAGTACAAGCTGACAGGTGATATGTGAAACCTTGTGAGGGGAGGGGTGTTGTGGATGAGGGTGGGGAGACAAAGTGAGAAACTGGAGGGTAATAGGTAGAAGAGGATAAAGGGCTGAAGAGGAAAGAATCTGATAAGGGGACATGGACCATGTGAGAAAGGGAAGGAGAAGGGCTCCAAAGGGAGATGATAGGCAGGTGAGGAGAAAAGAAGGGGTAAGAGGGGAGCCAGAATGGAGAATGGAAAAAGAGAGAAGGAGAAGGGGGTAGCGAGAAATTACCAGAAATTAGTGCAGGGTTTCCATGTAGCCACTCCATTCACTAATAGATATATCTCCTTGGACAATGTTGATGCTCTTTCAGAGGCTAGCAGTGATAGGCAGATCTCTGGCACTGCGACTGGCTCAGATGCTCAGATGGAAAGGGTACAATCACACAAGACAATAGTGATAGGAGCATCCTTGATAGTCAAGGGGAGAGGCAGGAGAATCATTGGCTGCAGAAGAAGCTGCAGGATAGTGTTTTTCCTCCCATGAACCAGGGTCAAGGATGTCACTGTGATGCAGTAGAACATACTCAATGGTGAAGATAACCAACCGGAGGTCATTGTACTTGCTGGTACAAAAGGCACAGGTAGAACTAGAGATAAGTTCTACAGAATGAGTACACAATGTCAGGTAAGTTACGAAGCAGGACGTCAAGGGGTGGTGATCTCTAGATTACTCCTGTTGCCATGTTCTAGCAAGGTCAGAAAGAGAAGGATAGGCCAGGTGAACTTGTGGCTGAGGAGCTGGTGGAGGAATTCAGGTTCTCGGACCACTGGAATTTCTTCCAGGGTAGAAGTGCCCGGTACAAGAGGGATGGGTTGTACATGAACCTGAGAGGTACTTGAGTCTACTTAACAAGATAGGGGCCCATGGTATTACTGGAAAGTTACTGGCATGGAGGGAAGATTGGCTGACTGGCAGGAGGCAAAAAGTAGGAATTATAGGGGCCTTTTCTGGTTAGTTGCCAGAAACTAGT
This sequence comes from Mobula hypostoma, assembly GCF_963921235.1. Lineage (NCBI taxonomy): Eukaryota > Metazoa > Chordata > Chondrichthyes > Myliobatiformes > Myliobatidae > Mobula > Mobula hypostoma. Next base: position 44,076,524 of record NC_086103.1, on the reverse strand, counting down.
GATTTTCAGCAGATGTCAGCGTTGGGACTATTTTTCACGTTCTATATCAATGACTTGGATGATGGAATTGATGCTTTATGGCAAGTTTGCAGACAATACAAAGATAGGTGGAAGAGCTGGTAGTGCTTAGGAATCATGGAACCTACAGAAGGATGGTCAAAGAAGTGGCAGATTGAATATACTGTGGGGAAGTGCATACTCTTTGGTAGGAGAAATGAAGGCATGGGCTACTTTCTAAACGGGCAGAAAATTCAGAAATCAGAGGTGCAAAACGACTTGGAAATCCTCGTGCAGGATTCTCTAAAGATTACCTTGCAGGTTATTGTTAGTGGTAAGGAAGGTAAATAGAATGTTAGCAGTCGTTTTGAGAGGACTAGAACATGAAAGCAAAGATGTAATGCTGAGGCTGTATAAGGCGACACTTGGAGTATTGTAAGCAGTTTTGGGCCCTTTGGAGCAAAGAGCACCGAACAGTACAGAACAGAAACTGATCATTCAGCACACAATGTTGTCCCAAACCATTAAAAAGGAAATGAAAAACACCCAAACACTAACCTCTCTGACCTACACCATTCCATATTCCTTCATCTTCCATACATCCATGTGTCTATCCAAATGTCTCTTAAAAGCCTCTGATGTATTTTCCTCCACCACCATACCAGTCAGTGTATTCCAGGCATCCAACTCTGAGTAAAAAACTTACCCCACACGTCCCCCTTGAACCTGCTCCCTCTTGCCTTCAAATCATGCCCTCTGGTATTAGGCACTTCAACCATGGGAAACAAGGTACTCTCTGCCCACTCTATCTATGACTCTCCAAACCTTGTAAACCTCTATCAGATCTCTCCTAAGCCTCCACTGCTCCAGAGAAAACAACTCAAGTTTATGCAGCCTGTCTTGATAGCACACTGCCTCTAAACTAGGCAGCACCCTGGTAAACCTCTACTGCACCCTCTCCAGAGCGTCAGCATCCTTCCTGTAGTAGGGTGACCATATCTGTATGCAATACTCCAGATGAAGCCTAACCAGAGTTTTATAAAGATGCAACATAACTTCCTAACTTTTGAAGTCAGTGCCTTGACGAATAAAATCCAGCTTTCCATTAGCCTTCTTAACCACCTTATTGACCTGTATAGCTAGTTTCAAGAAGCTATGAACTTGGATCCCAAGATCTCTCTGCTCAGCGACACTATTAAGGACCTTGCTCTTAACAGTGTACTGTTTCCTTGCATTTGCCCCACCGAGGTACAACACTTCACATTTATCTGGGTTAAACTCCATCTACCATTTCTCAGCCCTTATCTGTAACTGATCTATATCGTGCTGTGTTCTTTGTCAGTCTTCTACACTATTCACAACTCCACCAACCTTGGTATCATAGAACATAGAAATCTACAGCACATTACAGGCCCTTCGGCCCACAATGTTCTGCCGACCATGTAACCTACTCTAGAAACTGTCTAGAATTTCCCTAGAGCATAGCCCTCTATTTTCCTAAGTTCCACGTACCTATCTAGGAGGCTCTTAAAAGACCCTATTGTATCCGCTTCCACCACTGCCACTGGCAGTGCATTCCAAGCGCTCACCACTCTCTGTGTGAAAAATTTACCCCTGACATCCCCTCGGTACCTATTTCCAAGCACCTTAAAATTATGCCCCCTCTTGGTATCTTCCACAAATTTACATTTTCATCCAGGTCATTTATATACATTACAAACAGCAGAAGCTGCAGCACAGAAACCTCTGGAACTCCACCAATTACAGACCTCCTGACCAAATAAGTCACTTCAAACTCTACCCTTTGTCTTCTATGTGCAAGCCAGTTGTGAATCCAAACAGCCAATTTGCCATGGATCCTATGCTAATATCCATGTAGACAACATGTGCTGCCTTACCCTCATCAATCTCTCTCGTCACCTTGTCAAAAAACTCAGTCAAGTTGGTATGGCATGAACTGCCATGCTCTAGGCCATTCTGGCTCTCCCTAATTAGGCCACGGGTTTCCAAATGCTCATATAACCTATTCCTACAAATTTTCTCTAGTAATTTCCCAACACCTGATGTGAGACGCTCTGATCTATAATTCTCTGAATTTTCCCTTGTTCCCTTCTTAAATAGAGGTACAACATTAGCCACTCTCCAGTCCTCCGGTACCTCGCCTGTGGCTAAGGAAGGACCCGAAGATACTGGTCAAGGGCCCAGCAATCTTATCTCTTGCCTCCTACAATAATCTGAGGTAAATACCATCAGGCCCTGGGGACTTTTCCACCTTAATACTCCTTAGGAGGACCAACACTTCCTCTTCCTTGACTTCTAAATGCCCTAACGTATTTATATACTCAGCACTGATCTCCTGATCTTCCATATCCTTTTCCTTGGTAAATACTGAAGCAAAGTACTCATTAATCACCTTACTCACATTCTCTGCATCCAAGTAAGTGTCCCCTCCTTTATCCTGGTGTGCTCTGACCATCTTCCTCCTTATCCTCTTGCTCTTGATGTATGTATAGCATGCTTTGGGATTCACCTCAATCCTTCTTGTCAAGGGCTTTTCATAGACCTTCATGGCTTTCACAATTCCCTTCTTTAGCTCTTTAATGGGTTCCTTATACTCCTATGTGCTTTGTTTGATTCTAAATTGCAAAGCATTACATACTTTTCCTTTTTCTTCTCGACTAAATTCATCACCTCTCTGGACATCCAAGTTTCTCTTACTTTTCCATCCTTATCTAAGAAAGGACCCTGAACAGCCCTTCCAGCTGAGGTGACGCTTCACCTGTGAGTCTGTTGGGGTCGTTTACTGTGTTCAGTGCTCCCGTATCTGACGTAGATTGGGAGACCACTTCTCCGAGCATCTACGCTCCATCCGCCAGAACAAATGGGATCTCCCAGTGATCACCTATTTTAATTCCACTTCCCATTCCCCTTCTGATATGTCTATCCATGGCGTCCTCCACTGTTATGATGAAGCCACACTTAGGTTGGAGGAACAACACCTTATATTCCATTTGGATAGCCTCCAACCTGATGGCATGAACCTCTCTCACCTTATCTCCTTGCCCGCGTTGAGGAGGAATTTCTTTATCCAGGGGGTGGTAAATCTGTGAAATTCATTGCCACAGTTGGCTTGAAAGCCAAGTCGTTGAGTATATTTAAAGTAGCGATTGAGAGGTTCTTGATTAGTAATGGCTCAAAGATTACAGGGAGAAACAGGAGAATAGGGTTGAGACAGATAATAAATCAGCCATGGTGGAATGGTGGGGCAGATTCAATGGGCTAAGTGGCTTAATTGTGTTCCTTCACCTTATGATATTATGGTCTTAATCATAGTCATAGTCATACTTTATTGATCCCGGGGGAAATTGGTTTTCGTTACAGTTGCACCATAAATAATAAATAGTAATAGAACCATAAATAGTTAAATAGTAATATGTAAATTATGCCAGGAAATAAGTCCAGGACCAGCCTATTCGCTCAGGGTGTCTGACCCTCCAAGGAAGGAGTTGTAAAGTTTGATGGCCACAGGCAGGAATGACTTCCTATGATGCTCTGTGCTGCATGTTTCCAGGAAGGTTTCCCGAGGCAATATATCGAGGGCCCCATTTGGTAGGGTGCAATACTGAATCCTCTAAGGCAACGTTGCATGCCATGTAACTGAGGTGGCAGTCAAGGAGCACTTGGGTGTAGTGACCACAATGCTGTTAGTTTTAAGATAGTGCTGGAAAAGGCTAGGACCGGTCTAAAGATCTGGGTCCTAAAATTGAGTAGGTTTAATTATGAGGGAATTGGATAGGATCTAGCAAACATTGATTGAGAGAGCTTGTTTGAAAGAAAAGGAACAAATGGGAAGTCCGTGGGTTTTAAGTGTGTGATATCAATTCTCCAGGAGCAGCATGTCTCTATTAAGGTGAAGGGTAAACCTGAGAGTTTAGGAAATTTAGCTGAGAAGAAATATTCAGACTTTGGTCAAGAAAAAGAACTCAGGATCAACTGAATCCCTTGATGACTATAAAAAGATTAGGAATATTCTGAAGAAGGAAATTGGGAGGGCAAAGGGAGAGTATGAGATGGATATGGCAGGGAGGGTTAAAGAAATTCCTTAGAGGTTCTATGTCAGAGAGATTTAGTACAAATGCATAGTTTATTGAAAGCAGTATCACACATAGGATAATGAAAAGGTGTTTATCATGCTGGGCTTCATCAATCAGGACATTGAGTCTAGGATTGGAACATTATGTTGCAGTTCCATAAGTTGTTGGTAAGGCCAGACTTGGAGTACTGTGTTAAGTTTTGATCACCCTATGATCAGAAGTTAAATTGGAAAAAGATTTATGAGGATCTTGTCTGGATTTGAAAGCTTGAGTATAGGGAGAGGATGGCTGGGCTAGGTTTTTATTCTTTGAAATGTAGGGCATTGCAGGGTGCAGTGAGTATATGGAATGAGCTGTCACAGGAAGCAATTGAGGCAGGTATAATAGTGTCATTTAAGAAGCACTTGAATAGATGCTTAGAGGGATATGGGCTGAATACAAGAAATTGGGTCTTGCTGAGTGGGCGTCATAATCAACGTGGACTTGTTGGGCTAGAAGACCTGTATCTGTGCTGTTTTGCTCTATAACTCTATTAAGCTCTTGCTATGACATCAAAGACACTCGCAAATTTCTACAGAGATACTATGGAGAGCATTCTAACTGGCTGCATCACCATCTGGTAAGGTGGTGGAGGAGGTGGTGGGAGGATGTTACTTCTCAAGATCAAAATAAGCTGCAGAGAGTTGTAAACTTAGACAGTTCCATCATGGGCACTAGCCTCCATGGTATCCAGGACATCCTCAAAGAGTAATGCCTCAAAAAGGTGGTATTCATCATTAAGGACCCCCACCACCCAGAACATGCCCTGTTCTCGTCAAAAACGAGGTACAGGACTCAGAAGGCACACGGTCAATATATATACACTTATTGTAATTCAGTTTTTTTCTCTTTTATTATGTATTGCAGTGTAATGCTGCCGCAAAGACCAACAAATTTGATGACATATGCCAGTGATATTAAACCTGATTCTGATTTTGTTTTTTGTGGGAACTTGCAGCTCCCTTGGGATGTGGCGGGGGGGGGGGAGGGAAGGGTGTCGGGCATTAGTAATGGTGGTGGATATCAAAGGTAGATAATTAGACTTTCTCTAGTTGGATATGTTTATTGCTTGGCACTTAAATGGTGCAATTGTTATTTGGGATGCTAGTACTCCACATCTGAATGCTGGCTAAATCTGTATGTCAGCATGGGCTGCTTCAATTTCTAAGGAGAGCAAACTGTTTTGAGCATTGAGCAATCATGAATGTCTACCTTTACTTTTGATTTTATATTGCAAGGAAGCAGAGTGATTACTGATAATCTGCTGCAAATATTTGGGCCTGGAACAATGGCTTGAGGAATTTCTATAGGAACGAACTGGGTCTAGTGAGATTGACCTCCAATAACTACAGTCATTTTCCTTTGTATGAGGTCTGTATCCACTTATTTGGAGTGTTCTTCCTTTGTGTAGATTGGCTTCAGCTTTATTTGGGTTCCTTGATGTCAGACTCAGTCAAATGCTGTCTTAAAAGCATTCTCATCTGGTACCTGGAATTCATCTTCTTGGTTCTGTCTCGCCAAAATTATGATACCATCTGGCATCAGATTACAAAATACCTGGGGATAAGAATTGACAATAAACTGGACTGAGGCAGTCTACAAGAAGGGTCAGAGCCGTCTCTATTTCCTGAGGAGACTGAGGTCTTTTAACACCTGTTGGATGATGCTGAGGATGTTCTACGAGTCTATGGTGGCCAGTGTTATCACGTCTGCTGTTGTGTGCTGGGGCAGCAGGCAGAGGATAGCAGACACCAACAGAATCAACAATCTCATTCGTAAGGCCATTGATGTTGTGGGGATGGAACTGGACTTTCTGACGGTGGTGTCTGAAAAGAGGATGTTGTCCAAGTTGTATGCCATCTTGGACAATGTCTCCCATCCACTGCATAATGGACTGGTTGGCCACAGGAGTACATTCAGCCAGAGACTCATTCCACCAAGATGCAACACAGAGCGTCATAGGAAGTCATTCCTGCCTGTGGCCATCAAACTTTACAACTCCTCCCTTGGAGGGTCAGACACCCTGAGCCAATAGGCTGGTCCTGGACTTATTTCCTGGCATAATTTACATATTACTATTTAATTATTTATGGTTTTATTACTATTTAATTATTTATGGTGCAACTGTAACAAAAACCAATTTCCCTCGGGATCAATAAAGTATGACTACTACTACTACTACTATCAAGTTGTCCTGGTGAAACCCAGACTGTACAGTGGAGAATGGCTGAATCTGTGGTTCCTTCAGAACCATTGGTTGCTACCAGAAAGATCCAGCTCCATGCTGTTCTGAGCCCCAGGCATTCATGAGAAGCTTGCATGCACCACTTATCGTCAGTATAATGAATTTATTTTATCATCTAAGCACCAGCCTCAGAGTTCAGGCAGGTAATGGCCGAAGCATTTGCAAATATGGAGAGCATTCAACAAAGATGGAACAACTTCCTGATCTCGATTCCAAATGATGCCCAGTGGCAGCTTTAAACTAATTAGAATCTATTGGCAGCTCACTCACTCAAAGTTAAAGCTGACAAGTTACCTTATCTTTGGGAACGACTGACAAATGATGGGAGATAAAAGTTAGCATTTAAACTTCATTATTATTAATGACTAAAACTGATATAAAAATCACATATTAATGAGAATGTACATGAATAAATACAAATGATACTCGTCAACAATCAGCTAAATATTTCAAAGTAGGCTTCCACAAATAAGGAAGCATTACCAGTTCCTGATTTTATCCTTGCACAGACCTTTGATGTACCTACCGCATTCAGCAAAAATCAATAGTGAGGCGAAAAAAATAAAAAGGCTTTTTATCAGTCACACTCCTGCAACAGACTATCTATTGCACATGGAGACTACCTTATCTCTCTCACTTTATTTAATTGTCATCTACCTTTGTGCCACAATGATGCTAGGATTGATTTAATAAGGAAATACAGTGGCAGTTAAACATTTTATGGCACAGAGATCCATACTCCACAGAGATCCATGCTTCTGCAAAGTAGTAGTGGCTCTGAATATCGAACTTTGCTTCATAAATTTAGTTAGATTGAGGTTTAGAAAAGCAAATTTCAGAAGAAGAGTAAGACATGCTGTCTCTCCTAAGCTGTGATGGATAAATTTCTACTCTTATTTCAGATAAGCCAATGAAAAATTGATGAATTCTGAGTGAATTTGGCATTCAGTTTCACGCTAGTTAGGATCTTTCCTTAAGTTAATACATTTTTAAAATGAAGAATTGCTTAAATGCACCTTGGCGTAAGGTTACTGAATAAAATTCTTCTGCATGTCAGAATTAGAATCAGATCTATAATTACTGATAAATATCATGAAATATGTTGTTTCGTGGCAGCAGTACAGTTCAAGACAGACAAATTGCTATAAGATACACAAATAAATAAATAGTGCAAAAGACAAATTACAAGGTAGTGTTCATTGGTTCATTGATGAGTGTGGCTCTTCAGGCTCCTGTGCTCCTCTTGGGTCGAAGCAAAACGATGAGGGCGTGTCCTGGATGGTGAGGGTCTTAAATGATGGATGAAGGCACTGCTTCTTAAAGGGGCAGGGAGGGCTGTGCCCATGATGGAACCGGCTGAGCCGACAACTCTTTGAGGTGTTTTGCGTTGGAGAGTCCAAACCAGACTGTGATGCAACGAACCCAAAGGCTCTCACCATAGATCTATAGAAATTTGCGAGAGTCTTCGGTCACCTACCAAATCTCTTCAAGTTCCAAATGAAATTGAGCTGCTGGCATGCCTTCTTCATGAATTCATCAATGTATTGGACCCAGGATCAATCTTCTAAGATATTGTTGCAAGAACTGGAAGGTGATTGAGGACATCAGCAAGTTAGACTGGCGGGAAGAATTTTAAAAGAAGACAGCTTTATAGAGCGGGCGTCAGAAGAGCTGGCGATGGAGTAGGGAGAGTCAGAGTGGGAGGGCTTTGGCTCAGTGGGGCTTTGGCAATAACAGGTTGAGGCAAGTAGAATAGGAATAGGAATAGGAAACATGTCTATGAGGCCGGTGTTCTGTGCTGGGTGTCAGATGTGGGATGTCTGGGAGACTCCTAGCCTCCCGGATGGCCACATCTGCGCAAGGGGCATCGAGCTGCAGATCCTTAGAGACCGGGTTAGGGAACTGGAGATGCAGCTGGATGACCCTTGTCTGGTCAGGGAAAATGAGGAGGTGATAAAGGGAACCTACAGGCAAGTAGTTACACCGGGGCCTCGGGAGACAGATAAGTGGGTAACAGTGAGGAGAGGGAAGGGCATGAGTGAGATACTAAAGAGTGCCCCTGTGCCTGTCCCCCTTACCAATAAGTACTCCTATTTGAGTACTGTTGGAGGGGGACGACCTACCTGGGGGAAGCAACAGTGGCTGCACTTCTGGCACAGAGTAGGGAAAGGCAGAAGATGCCAGCAGTGACAGGGGACTCTATAGTTAGGGGGTCAGACAGGTAATTCTGTGGACGCCGGAAAGAAACATGGATGGTAGTTTGCCTCTCAGGTGTCAGGGTCCGGGATGTCTCTGATCGCATCCACGATATCTTAAAGTGGGAAGGAGAACAGCCAGAGGTTGTGGTACATATTGGTACCAATGACATAGGTAGGAAAAGGGAGGAGGTCCTGAAAACAGACTACAGGGAGTTAGGAAGGAAGTTGAGAAGCAGGAACGCAAAGGTAGTCATCTCAAGATTACTGCATGTGCCACGCGACAGTGAGTATAGGAATAGAGTGAGGTGGAGGTTAAATGCGTGGCTGAGGGATTGGAGCGGGGGAGGAAGGGATTCAGATTTCTGGATCATTGGGACTTATTTTGTGGCTGGCGTGACCCGTACAAAAAGGATGGGTTGCACTTGAATCCGAGGGGGACCAATATCCTGACAGGGAGGTTTGCTAAGTCTACTGGGGAGAGTTTAAACTAGAATTGCTGGGGGGTGGGAACCAAACTGAAGAGACAGAGGAAGAGGCGATCGGCTCATGAATCGAGAAAGCTTATAGACTGTGTGAGAGGGAGGATAGGCAGGTGATAGAGAAGGGATGAGCTTAGACTGATGGTGTGATTTGTGTCTGTTTTAATGCAAAGAATATCATGAACAAAGCAGCTGAACTTAGAGCATGGAAACTTGAAGTTTCAGTACTTGCAGTTATGATGTTGTGGCCATTACAGAGAGTTGGATGTCTCAGGGGCAGGAATGGCTACTTAGAGTGCCAGGCTTTAGATGTTTCAGAAAGGCCAAAGGGGAAGGCAAAAGAGGTTGGGGGGATGGCACTGCTGATCAGAGATAGTGTCACGGTTGCAGAAAAGGAGGAAGTCATGGAGGGATTGTCTATTGAGTCTTTGTGGGTGGAAGTTAGGAGTAGGAAGGAGCCAATAACTCTACAGGGTGTTTTTTTATAGACCACCCAATAGTAACAGGGACATTGAGGAGAAGATGGGGAGACAGCTTCTGGAACGGTGTAATAATAACAGGGTTGTCGTGGTGGGAAATTTTAATTTCCCGAATATTGATTGGCATCTCCCTTGAGCGAGAGGTTTAGATGGGGTGGAGTTTGTTAGATGTATTCAAGAAGGTTTCCTGACACAATATTTAGATAAGCCTACAAGAGGAGAGGCTGTACTTGATCTGGTATTGGGAAATTAACCTGGTCAGGTCTGTCAGTGGAAGGACAATTTGGAGACAGTGATCACAATTCTATCTCCTTTAGCATAGCATTGGGGAAGGATAGGAACAGGCAAGTTAGGAAAGCGTTTACTTGGAGTAAGGGGCAATATGAAGCTATCAGCATAAATTGGGAACAGATGTTCTCAGGAAAATGTATGGCAGAAATGTGGCAAATGTTCAGGGGATATATGTGGATTTCTGCATAGGTGCATTCCAATGAGACAGGGAAAGGATGATAGGGTACAGGAATTGTGCCGTACAAAAGCTGTTGTAAATCTAGTCAAGAAGAAAAGAAGAACTTACAAAAGGTTCAAAAACTAGGCAATGATAGAGATCTAGAAGATCATAAGGCTAGCAGGAAGGAGCTTAAGAATGAAATTAGGAGATCCAGAAAGGGCCATGAGAAGGCCTTGGCGGACAGGATTAAGGAAAGCCCCAAGGCATTCTACAAGTATGCGAAGAGCAAGAGGATAAGGCGTCAGAGAATAGGACCAATCAGGTGTGACAGTGGAAAAGTGTGTATGGAACCGGAGGAGATAGCAGAGGTACTTAATGAATACTTTGCTTCAGTATTCACTATGGAAAAGGATCTTGGCGATTGTAGGAATGACTTACAGCGGACTGAAAAGTTTGAGCATATAGACATTAATAAAAAGGATGTGCTGGAGCTTTTAGAAAGCATCAAGTTGGATAAGTTACCGGGACCGGATGAGATATACCCCAGCTACAATGGGAAGCGAGGGAGGAGATGGCTGCCTCTGGCAATGATTTTTGCATCATCAATGGGGATGGGTGAGGTTCCAGAGTACTGGAGGGTTGCAGATTTTGTTCCCTTGTTCAAGAAAGGGAGTAGAGATAGCCCAGGAAATTACAGACCAGTGAGTCGTACTTCAGTGGTTGATAAGTTGATGGAGAAGACCCTGAGAGGCAGGATTTATGAACATTTGGAGAGGCATAACATGATTAGGAATAGTCAGCATGGCTTTGTCAAAGGCAGGTCGTGCCTTCCGAGCCTGATTGAATTTTTGAGGATGTGACTAAACACATTGATGAAGGTAGAGCTCAGTATAGATGTATATGAATTTCAGCAAGGCAATTGATAAGGTACCCCAAGCAAGGCTTATTGAGAAAGTAAGGAGGCATGGGATCCAAGGAGACCTTGCTTTGTGGATCTAGAATTGGCTTGCTTACAGAAGGTAAAGTGTGGTTGTAGATGGGTCATATTCTGCATGGAGGTTGGTGACCAGTGGTGTGTCTCAGGGATCTATTCTGGGACCTCTTCTATTAGTGATTTTTATAAATGACTTGGATGAAGAATTGGAGGGATGGGTTAGTAAATTTGCTGATGACACAAAGGTTGGGGGTGTTGTGGATAGTGTAGAAGGTGTCATGATCTGGTCCATGAAGTCCGCATTCTGGTTCACAGTCCGGTCCATCGATCCTTATTCCAGGTTTTCCGGTTTTCACTTGTTCTGTTAGTGCCTTAATTGAGGCACATGATTCTCATTCTGGGCTGGCTACATAAACAGCTCCTGGGTTCAGCTTCAATTGCTGGACTGTTCCCTTCCCCTTCCTTCTGTAGCCCTTGACTGAAGCCTCGCTTGCGTTCTCGCTTATTCTCGCCGTCAAGTTCTACCGCCGGAGCAAGACCGGAGCCTTGCTGTGTCTAGATAAGGAACTGTCTTTCGTTGTTTGGAACTGTCTCTTTGTGTCCTCCCTTTTGTTAAGTGGGTCCGGCTGTTTGCTGCTACCTTGAGTTGGAACTGTCTCTGTGTCCATGCCTTCACTAGGTAGGTCTGGCCATTTGCCGCTACCTTGTGTTGGGAACTGTCTCGTCGTGTTCAGCATTCTGTGTATGAGTCCTGGCCCTACGTCCTGTTCCCAAGGATGGGTCCCGACTCTGTGTTCTGTGTATCAGTCCCGGCCCTACATCCTGTTCCCAAGGAGGGCTCCCGGCTCTGTGTTCCATGTTCCTGTCTCCCAAGACCAAGGCTCTGTGTTCCGCGGTTCTGTCTCCCAAGATTACCAAGGCTCTGTGTTCCGTGTACCTGTCTCCTAAGACCAAGGCTCTGTGTTCCAGTGTCCCAAGTCCAAGTCTTAGCTTCGTGTCCTCCTCCAGTTCTGGTCCCGCATTCTGCCCTGGAGTCCCACGTCCTACTGCTACGTCCAGTCCTGTTCCTTGCCACGTCTTGTCCTCGCCTGGATCCGGGGTCCAAGCCTGAGTCCGACCCAGGTTCTGGGTCCTGTCTCTGGCTCGGAGTCCTTGTCCAGGTTCCAAGTTCCTTGTTCCTCTGTCCATGTCCCGCTTTCCCAGTCTAGTCCTAGCCCAGGCCCTGTATCCTAGTCTCATCCAGGGCCTGTGTCATGTCCAATGTCGTTTCTTCCCCACTTCCCTTGCTTTCTTGTCTCACCTAGTCCTGTTCCTAGTACTTCGGTGTCTGTGTCTTGCATTTGGGTCTGCTCACAGCCCCCCCTGTATGACAGAAGGCTGTCAGAGTTTACAGCGGGACATTGATAGGATGCAAAACTGGGCTGAGAAGTAGCAGATGGAGTTCAACCCAGATAAGTGTGAAGTGGTTCATTTTGGTAGGTCAAATACGATGGCAGAATATAGCATTAATGGTAAGACTCTTGGCAGTGTGGAGGATCAGAGGGATATTGGGGTCCAAATCCATAGGACACTCAAAGCTGCTATGCAGATTGACTCTGTGGTTAAGAAGGCATATGGTGCATTGGCCTTCATCAACCGTGGGATTGAGTTCAATAGCCGAGAGATAATGTTACAACTACATAGGACCCTGGTCAGACCCCAACTAGATTACTGTGCTTAGTTCTGGTCTCCTCACTACAGAAAGGATGTGGAAAATATAGAAAGGGCGCAGAGGAGATTTACAAGGACATTGCCAGGATTGGGGAGCATGCCTTATGAGAATAGGTTGAGTGAATTTGGCTTTTCTCCTTGGAGCGACAGAGGATAAGAGGTGACCTGATAGAGGTGTATAAGATGGTGAGAGGCATTGATCATGTGGATAGTCGGAGGCTGAAACGGCTAGCACAAGAGGGCACAGTTTTAAGGTGCTTGAAAGTAGGTTTGGAGGAGATGTCAGGGGTAAGTTTTTTACACAGAGAGTGATGAGTGCGTGGAATGGGCTGCCAGCGATGGTGGTGGAGGCGGATACAATAGGGTCTTTTAAGAGACTCCTACATAGGTACATGGAGCTTAGAAAAATAGGGGGCTATAGGTAACCCTAGGTAATTACTGAAGTAAGCCCATCTTCAGCACAACATTGTGGGCTGTAGGGCCTATATTGTGCTGTAGATTTTCTATGTTCCTATGTTTCTATACTCACTCTTTTCACCACTGACCTCTCAAATGATGGCTGTGTGTATTTTCTCAACTTCCTCTTCCTGAACTCCATAATCAGTTCTGCAGTCTTGCTGATGCTGAGTGCAAAGTTGCTGATGTGGCACCACTCAACCAGCTGATCTATCTCACCCCTGCATGCCTCCTTGTTACCAACAACAGTGGAGTCGAATAAACTCTTCTCAGGCTTCCAGCCAGATACAGAAATCGATTGTAACCAAAATTTTGATGACAAACTCTGCCTAAGAAGAGTTTATTTGTCACATATGCCAGGAGAGGACAGTGGGGTCATTAGTTAAGTTCTAGATGCCGGCTGAGTTGTGCCTAATCACACAGTTATGAGAATAGGGAAGGTAGGGCAGTGGACTATGCACACATGCTTGAGATGCACCAGTGTTGGTTGTCAGTGAAGAGGAGATGTTATCATCAATCCACACTGATTGTAGTCTCCCGATAAGGAAGCTGAAGATCCATTTGCAGAGGGAGGTACAGAGGCCCAGGTTTTGTCGCTGATTGATTAATACTCGGAGATTATGGTGTTGAACGTTGAATTGTAAGGGATAACAGCAGACTGATGCAGGTCTTGCAGTGAGGGGGTGAAGAAACCCTTGAATATTCCAGTCATCTGGCTGGCACCGATTTTTTGCACCCTGCTAGATAACATCATCAAAACATGATGCCGTGTGGTTCCATGGTTCCATAAGACCCTAAGACATAGGAACAGAATTAGGCTATTCAACCTATCAAATCTGTTCTTCCATTCAATCATGGCTGATTTACACTCAGTGGTACCTCTTGCACCTAATAAAGTGGCCAGTGAGTGTATATCCATGGTCTTTTGCTACTGTAGCGCATTTACTTCAAGGTTCGATGTGTTTTGCATTCAGAGATGTTTTTTTGCATTCCACTGTTGTAATGTGTGGTTATTTGAGTTACCGTTGCCTTCGGTCAGCTTGAACCAGGCTGGCTGTTCTTCTCTGACTTCTCTCATTAACAAGGCATTTTCACTCACAGACCTGCTGCTCACTGGAATTTTTTTTTGTTTTTCACACCTTTCTCTGTAAACTCTAGACACAGTTGTGTGTGAAAATCCCAGGAGATTAGCAGTTTCTGAGATACTCATACCACCCCATCTGGCACCAATCATTTCATGGTCAAAGTCACTTGGATCACTTCTTCCCCCGTTCCAATGTTTGGTCTCAACAACTAAACCTCTTGACCATGTCTACATACTTTTATGCATTGAGTTACAGTCACATGATTGGCTGATTAGCTACTTGCCTTAATGAGGTGTACAGGTGTACCTAAAAAGGGGCCATTGAATGTTCAAGTTCAAGTTTAATTGTCATTCAACCATGACAATCAATACAGCCAAACAAAACAGTATATTTCCCTCTCACCCTCATTTTCCTGCCTTCTTCCTGTAACCTTTATACACCTTTGTTAATCAAGAACGTATCAAGCTCTACTTTAAATATACCTAATGACTTGGCCTCCACAGCTATCTGTGACAATAAATTCCAGAGTTTCACCACTCTCTGGCTAAATAAATTTTTCTCATCTCTGTTTTAAAGGGACACCTTTTCTGAGACTGTGCTCTCTGGTTCTAGACTCTCTCTCTACTGGAAATAATCCTCTCCACATACTCCCTATCTAGACCTTCCAATTTTTGGTAGCTTTCAATGCTATTTCCCCCCCACCCCTCGCTCCTCCCCCTATTCTTCTAAACTCCATCCCAGAGACATTAAATGCTCAAGTCCCTTCACACCTCTAGTTTCTGAATTCACTCCCCATTTAGAAAATAATCTATACCTCTATTTATCTTGAAGGATATTCTGTTGTTGGCCTCTGAGACAGAGGTCATTGACCACATTGGAAGAACAACAGTTAACCAGATTTGTTAAAGCAATCCTATAATTTTATGTTCTCCATTACAGAAACAAGATTACTTAACTCTCAATCTACTTAAAATTATCTATCATGCTTTTAGTGCAGGATGTAGGTTGCTAGCTGAGTATTTTAACCACTCTCTCATTAGTGGTAATATTGAAGTTTTCTTCCTGAACCAATATGCTGGTTAGTCAATGGGATTATATGTAAATTGGTATTTTGAGCAGAATTGAGTTATACACTGACTTGAGTAAATATTTGCTCTGATGGGAGGGAGATATACAATGATGTTCCTCAGAAGATGTTACTAAATTCTTTGTTTTGTTGATCTGTATTAATGATCTCTGCTGGAACATATATTATTAATACACTTTCATTTTTCAAATTTTGTAGATGAGATGAAATTCAGAAATGTAGCAAATGTTGAAGGGATTATTATCTGACTTCAGGATGACATTTACAGTCTCCTGACGTGGACAAAGAATTGGTAAAGAATGTGAAATGACATATTTTAAGTAAGTAAAGGCATCCGTTAGTCTTGCAAAACCATGGATCTGCACCTGGAAAGTCTTCACTCTCCAGGGCGCAGGCTTGGGCAAGATTGTACAGGAGACCAGCAGTTGCCCATGCTGCAAGTCTCCCCTCTCCACGACACCAATGTTGTCCAAGGGAAGGGCATTAGGACCCATACAGCTTGGCACCAGTGTCACAGAGCAATGTATGATTAAGTGCCTTATTCAAGGACACAACATGTTGCCTTGGCTGGGCTTGAACTCACGACCTTCAGGTCACTAGTCCAAAGCCTTAACCACTTGGCCACGTGCCCACTGACATTTTATTAGTAGGAATATTGAGGAAGAATAAAAACAGGATAGAGCAATTTTCCAAGGATTGAAAGAAAAGTGATCCCTGTGGATGTATCCACACTGACTTGTGAAGGTGGCAGAACAGAAAGAAAACAAAAAATGTTCCTTACTTAAGAGACACAGGTCACAAAAGTAAAGAGTTTATAAAATGGTTCAGTTATGTAGAGAGATAGAAAATGTGGAGTTGTTCATGCTCAACAGAGTACATAAAAAGAATTTTGAGGGAAATGTTCAAAATCAATATTAGCTGTGATAAAAATAATGAGGGAAAACTGTTTTCAGCAACAGAAGTGCTGGAAACAAATGGACGCTGATAGACAAAGGAGACAGGAAAAGAGAGAGGCAATGTTGAAGATCAAGTACCTGAACGATGAAATAGATTTAATCACAATGTTCAAAGAAGAATTAGATGAACTAAGATTATGCTTTTGTGGGCTATAGGGAAGAGTTATGGGTAAGAACACCTAATTAGAAAACTATCAATTTACTGCCCTCTTATATCACTGCATCAATCTCTAGCTGGTCTTATTTGATAGGTTATTTATTCCTCTTTTCTCTCTCTCTAACTGCCTCCACTAACCTATTCCACAAATGACCTGCAAATCTTATTTCCACGGCAATATTGCCTTCATCCTATCAAAGGTATTTGCTTTGTTTTCCATTCCTCCCCATGCTTCCTGCAACTCAAAATTAACTTGTTTTCTCTCAATATCCAAAGTAAGGTTAGGAAAGGGAATATTTAACTGGATGTCATAAAAAGAGCAGAACCAGTAAATCATCAGTGAGGCTGGGTGATGTCATCATTAGGGTTATAAATGTGACCTTGGAAGAAATGATTCTCACCAAAGACATGGGGTTAGAGAGCTATTACATCTAACCATATATCGCCATGACAACAAGAACTGATGATGGGAACAATGGCCTAGATTTTCTTTCATTCACAGTCAGTGGTTGAAGATCTAACCTCACACATTTAACTGTGAGTGGCTTTTTATATGTGCTTCTTTAGTGCCTGTCTCAGGGGAAAAGGGAAAACAAAGAACTGCAAAAAGAGAAAAATTGATCAGGACAAGTAGAATTGCAAAAGGTGCAATACAAGATACTGGAGGATACCAAAATCTAAATTTAGAGTCAGGTCCTTTCAGCTAATCATACCCTCCGAAGTTAGTAATTCAAGCATGACAAATATTAAGCTTATTTCTCAGTAGAAAACAACTGTAAGTATTTTACAGAAGCTGTGTGCAGATGGTATAGTAACTCATCCACTCATTACTTCGATATATAATCGTTCTGCTCTTTTAAACCTGAATTCTCTGCTGCATCGCTTTTGTTTTACCTTATTCTACCTCAGTGCACCGTGTAATGATTTGATCTGTACAAACAGTCTGCAAGACTTGCTTTTTGCTGCATCTTGGTGCAGGGAACAACAGTAAGATGAGTCGCAGGGCAGCATAGCAGTTAGTGTGATGCTATTACAATGCCAATGAGCCAGGTTCAGTTCCACCGCTGTCTGTAAGGAATTTGTACATTCTCCCCGTGACCTTGTGGATTTCCTCTGGACGCTCTGGTTTTCTCCCATATTCCGAAGTCATACAGGTTATCAGGTTAGTTGGTCACACGGGTGTAATTGAGCACTACAGGTTTGACGAGCCGAAGGGGCCTGTTACCGTGCTATATCTCTAAACAAAAACAATTCCAATAAATGATTCAAATAAGAACAAAATAAAGGACCATGGCAGGGAATCTGGTAGAAAATGCTACAATAAATGCAGAATATAGTGACTGATTACAAGGTGTTGGTGAGTGAAAGTTGCAGTGTCTTGTTTGTATATACTGTGTCACTTGTTAATAAGCAATCACAGAGTTAGACGGCATGTTGACCTTTAATGCAAGAGGATTTCAGCACAAGAGTAGAGGTATCTTACTCCAATTATATAGAGCACTGGTGAGATCACATTTGGAACACTGTGTACCAAGTCATGCATCTCTATGTTAAGAAGAAATAGATGGTGTGCTGTAAAGACTCACTGGATTGTTTCATCTGATGCAGCATGAATCTATATTAGTTTGGGTTTAGAAGAATGACAGGTAATCCCACTGAAATTTACAAATTTGCGTGTGGCCTGAGGCGGTAGAAATGGAGTTGATTTTTCTCTATGGACTTCTCACGGTGGAGGATCCGTTCAAAGTTCAGAGTACATTTATTGTCAGAGTGTGTATACAGCATACAACCTTGAGACTGTATACTGTATACTGAGTTGGGGACAACATTGAAGAGAGAGATTAATAAACATTCAGCTGTTGGAGGGATCAAAGGATATGGGGTCAACACAGGAAAATGGTGCTGTGATAACAGCTCTACCATGATTTTATAGAATGGTAGAGCAAACACAAGGAACTAAATAGCCCACTCCTGCTTCAAATGTTAACGTTTTTAGGCTCTGATAGTCATCAGCACATTCACTTTAGAAATAAAATGCACTGGGCAAAAAATAATAAAACATCTAAAATGTGCATGAAATAGAAAACACAAAATAATCTGCAGATGCTGGGGTCAAAGCAACACTCACAACACGCTGGAGGAACTCAGCAGGTCGGGCAGCATCCGTGGAAAAGATCAGTCGACGTTTCGGGCTGGAACCCTTCGTCAGGACTGAAGAGGGAAGGAGCAGAGGCCCTATAAAGAAGGTGGGGGGAGGGTGGGAAGGAGAAGGCTGGTAGGTTCCAGGTGAAAAAACGGTAAGGGGAAAGATAAAGGGGTGGGGGAAGGGAAGCAGGGAGGTGATAGGCAGGAAAGGTGAAAAAAGAATAGGGGAAAACAATGGGTAGTGGAAGGAGGCGAAACCATGAGGGAAGTGATAGGCAGCTGGAGGAGGGGGCAGAGTGACATAGGGATAGAAGAAGGGAGGGGGAGGGAATTACTGGAAGTTGGAGAATTCTATGTTCATACCAAGGGGCAGGAGACTACCTAAACGGTATATGAGGTGTTGCTCCTCCAACCTGAGTTTAGCCTCATCATGGCAGTAGAGGAGGGCATGTATGGACATATCTGAATGGGAGTGGGAAGCAGAGTTGAAGTGGGTGGCAGTGGGAAGCAGAGTTAAAGTGGGCGGTGAAACCCGACGCAGACTGGGGGACAGCTTCATTCGAGCACCTCCGCTCCATCTGCTACAACAGACAGGATCTCCCCATAGCCACCCACTTCAACTCTGAGTGTTGCATGAAATAGAAGATACTTCAATGGCTCAGAGCCAATGTTGTGTGATAACTCAGACTACAGGATTCATTGTATCACATGCAGTAGTGTAGATCCTTGATAACTAAACTTATTTAAGAATTTACCACAATAAGCTTCCACCATTCCAGAGACTGCAGGTTGTGGAGAAAGAGTGCAGAATTCTGTGTTGGGTGGGAATGGGAGGAAAGGGGAAAGAAGATAATGGAAGTGAATCTTTCGGGTTTGGTGAGTTTGTCTAGTTTGGAGTGTATCCCAGTGTGGAGACAATTTATGAGTGTAGCTTGGCTATAGTTATGATTGGGATGGGAAGTTGACTGAGGAGATTGTCAGTGTAGGTAGATAATTTGTTAAGGGATCAGTCCACTGTCAAAAACTCAAGTGGGGTGGGTTAATTAGAAATCAGTCAGATGGATGGTAGGATCCCTTTATAGTAGTGGGCTAACAACAGGAATTCTGCAGATGCTGGAAATTCAAGCAAAACACATCAAAGTTGCTGGTGAACGCAGCAGGCCAAGCAGCATCTGTAGGAAGAGGTGCAGTCAACGTTTCAGGCCGAGACCCTTCGTCAGGACTTAGTAGTGGGCTATATTTTTTTGTGTGGGTGACTGTATTTTACTGATATCTTATATGTTCTTGCTGTCTTATATGTGCTATATGTAACTTGTGCTGTGTGACTGTTGGTACTGTATTTTGCACCTTGTCCCCAGTGTACCACTGTTTCCTTTGGCTGTGTTCATAGATATTCATGTATGGTTGAATGACAGTTAAACTTAAATTTGAACTTTGGAAGGATTGTCAAAAGTAGTTAGCTTTGGAGTTAATATGTTTGTCAGAGAGGGTTATTTAGGGGCTGATTCATGGAAATTTATGGAAGTTACTAGTATTGCTTGGAAGAAAGGGTCAAGTTGGAAGGAAAAGTGAGATTCAGGAAAAGAGAATTGCTGATGATATTGTTTAGGAAAACTTAAGAAGAATCAAGCCAGAAAAAAACAGATGCCTTGGCAGCGAACAATTTAGTTTCCAAAGTTTTGACTAAGAAGCAGTTCTCTCAGACCTCCGGTCTAAACTTGCCTCACTCTTCATGACCCATTTGGTTTATATTGCACAAAACTGTACAGAAGGTCGATAAATGCCCTAAATGGCAAGAACAGAGAAATGTCAATCTAGGAATTCTCCCATTCCTAGAGAGTGTCATTCAGTGGTGCCTTAACATACTTCTAAGTCTTCGATAAATAACCATGTTCTACTGATTGAAATGCCGTTCGGACTCTTTGGGAATGGACCATCTTCTACATCCTCTAGCTTCAGTGGACTTGTATCCACTTTTCAACACTGCTACATTGTTCTGACAGTACGTTAGATCATGCTTCACATTGCTAAAGACCCACTTTCAATCCCAACCTTGGCAGATGTCTGTGTGGAGCTTGCCCGTTCTCCTTATGAGAGTGTGGTTTCGCCTGGTGCTCCCGCTCCTCCCACATCCCAAAGATGTGGTTAATTGGCCTGTAAATTTCCTCAAGTGTTTTGCTGAGTCATAATGTGTAAGTTATGAAAATGAGAATTAAAAATGTTTTAATGTAGAGTGAGGGTAAATGGTTGGTTGCTGGCTGGCATGTTCTCAGTGTGCTGAAAGGCCTGTTTTCAAGAAATATCTCTCTATTACTCCATAGTTATTCATGCTTCAGGATTCTCACTTAAAAACACCATTGCAGGGGAACTTTAGGTGGTTTTACAGTGCAGTTCATGTAACACAGAGTTCTGTTGAGGCCATATGGACCAAAAGTTTAAAACAGCTGAAACCTAAGACTAAGTACATGTATAAACTCAAACTAGTGATTGAAGCAACCTCACCCCAATCCTCTCTGAAGTTATGGATATCTGAAGATCATCTCCTTTGATAGTGATAATAATTCCTGCTGCTGCCTCTAAGTAGTTTGTACATTACCCCCATGACTGTGTTTGGTTTCCTCCCACCTTCTAAAGATACACGGTTACAGTTCCTAAGCTGTGGGCATGTAGCAACAGAAGTGGTTCGGGGAAAGGTAGAAGGTGATGCCTTACTCATTGAATGGAACGCAAAGAAATTTGCTGACCTAAAGTATAATTGGGACCCAACAAGATGTATGCTGGGATACATCTGGATAACTAGTCTAATCTGGGTCCAAAGAAACTCGAGCCAATAGACTTCAAAGGTTAACTGAAGGGGGTAGCCAATCAGGACCGAGACAAGCGAATGGAGCCTATATAAGTGTGAGCACTTCCAGAGAGAAACACCAACAACAATGGACTGAGGATGTCACCCTGACTGGTGATGGAATGTCTGTAAACTAATTGCCAATCTCAGTGAACACAGCAACATCAAGCACCTCAACCCAAGCTACCCATATTCACCACCATCCCAATTTCATAAAGCATTCAGATTTATTTCCATCACAAAAAGAGGAAAAATAAATTTAATATCACATCCAATAATTATGTTATTAGCATCATCACTGTTATTTTCTAGCTAATTTAAGCAATTTGAAGAATGATCGGTTCATTTATTGCGGTGGCATTTGACAGAAAATTCAGTATCCTCCCTGTTCAAATGTGCTATGGGAATATTTATATCCATCTCAGCTAAGAATTTACATGGAAAACAGTTCATGCATTTCTCAGAACCATACTTCAATGTCAACCAGGATTATCTAATCAGTTTTTGGAACAAGGCCAGAAATCTTAATCTTCTGACTCAGAGATGAGAGCGCTAGCAATGAACTTCATTGGCAACGTTTTAGGCTGGTGCTTGGGTGATGTGCGTTTCACCTCATCTAATGTGCTGAAGCAATCTGTGCACTCCTTAGCAGAAAAAGAGCCTGTCATGTTCACTGAATTGCAAAGTAAAGGTGATAGAAAAAAAGGTACTTACAGTATGTGGACAATTTGAAGACTACAAATCTTTGGAAATCTCTTCTCTGGTAGGCTATTTATCCTCAGTTTATCCAAAATTAAAACCGATAAATTTTGGAGACTAAAGGAATTTAGAAAGGGAAGGGGTAGGAGAACGGATTAAAGAGAGGACGTGATATTTTGTGTAGTATTTGAATATTTTGATTCTTTCGAGTGGCACAGTAGCATAGTGGTTAGCACAGTGCTTTACAGTACAAGTGACCCAGGTTCCTTCCCCGCCATTGTTTGTAATGTTACGTACCCCGTAACTGGGTTGCCAAACCAGCAGAAATGGATCACTCAGTTAGAGTCTGGAGTACTAGAACTAAGAAAGTTTTATTAAAGGAACAAGCAACACAGTAATCGAAAGGATAATAAATGCAACAGTTCAACAATGATAACCACACATGTGCACAGAATTAAGATAACAGCATCAATCAAGCTCTATCGTTGTCTAGGGGTAAATGACCAAATTTCAAAATGACTCAAAGTTCAGTCCAGTTCAGTTCGCAGTAATCGTTGCCATGGCGATGGACAACGTGGGGGAAGAGAGAGATAGAACAGGAACAACTGATCATTCAGACACAGTTTCACTCACAGACCGGCGAGATGGCTCACAAGCAACTTTTGGGCGGGTCCTTGGTGATGTCACCTGAGGTCACCGACTGTGACCCCTCCTCCAGATGCGGTCGATCCTCTGCAGTGAACCCGGCACACAGGCAAGGGCGGACACACACCGGGTTCCCGCTGATCGTACCTTTCCACCCTGGTCGTTGTCTGGTACTTCTCACCCACTCGTGAGAGGCGCACCGCTTCCAGGGTCTCGTTACCTCGGGTGGCGTGTGTCTGTCTTAGCGAACCTGTCCCTTTTTATCCCCCTGCTGGGGTATCGCCTGTCCAGCACTTCAAACAGTTCAGGGTTCAAAGGGGGAGCCGCTCCAGACAGCTCTCTCTCTCCCACGTCCCTTCATTACACATCTCCAGGCGCTGCTCCATTGTTCCTTATCTCTCCTTCCCCTGAGGGCAGGTGGCAGACCAACTGCTGATGTCACTGATGCTAACCCAGGCCAGCAAACATCTTAATTTTATGTGTATTCTCGTAACAGTAAGCAGGTTGTATGTTCTCCCTGTGAATGTGTGAGTTTCCTCTGGGTGCTCCGGTTTCTTCCCACAGTCCAAGGATGTAGCCGTTAGTAGGTTAATTGGTCATTGTAAATTGTCCTGTGATTAGGTTAGGATTAAATTGGGGGCGGCATGGCTCGAAAGGCAGGAAGGGCCTTTTCTTCGCTGCATCTTAATAAATAACTAAGCAATAAATAAATGCATACACACATCCCATACACACACACACACACACACACACGCACACACACACACAGGCACACACACAGACACACACACATACACAAACAAACAAACAAATGGATAGATAGATAAATAAATAAAATGGGTTAAAGGACATGATGCATTCCCTTATTTTGATTTCTTGTGTGCTTACAAAATTGAGGGTCCATGACAGTGCAAATTGTACGTATGAGGAAGAGCTGACTTATTGGCTTAGTTACTTCTGCTCAGTTCATGTTACCTTCTGTTCCAAGGTCTTTGTTTTGAATAGTTTAGGTCAGATCCAATTAAATAGATTTGAATTTGCAAACCTATGTCATATGTCAGCTTTCTAATTTCCTTTTAAAACATTCATAACATAATAACAAAATATAATTTTTGTGGATGCTACCAGGCAAGGTCTTAAATCAAGGGAATACTAATCATGAGCTCAAAACATTATGAAAATATTAGGTTTGTGCCTCCAGTGTACATTAGAAATCATTGTTCATTCAATCCATGTCATGAATGTCTCTAGGTTAAATTCATGACACTTGGTAAAATATAAAACCTTGGTTGAAAGTAGTTTGTGCACTTTTAATATCTACATGAAATAAAAAGCTAATTAATTACTCATTGTTTTCTGCATGAATATCCACTTAGTTACAGGCTACTGAAAGAACACTTGCTAAGGCCAACTACACTCAAACAACATTCACATTTATAATCAAGAAATATAGGTTTTAATTATGTGGGACAAAATTAATGTTATAATGTGAATCATAATGTTCTACATTATTTGAAGAATCCATTGAATTAAAAGCCATGCTCTAGGCTTACTGTTCATTTTCAATAGCTACTAAGTTTGTGTATCTTGTGTTTAATTAATCTACGTAATTGAAGGCTTAATGTTATTTGTACTTACCCTAAAAAATCTGTTCAAGTTAATGAGAGAGCTTCTGTCCTTAAGTTAGAACAATTATATTCATCTCAACAATATTTCAAAAATAATTCATTGAGACTTTCTGAGTGCAAGACACAATATCAATACAAGCTTTTACTTAAGGTGACAGGTGGTAATTTTGGATAAATTACTGACTTCTACTATGTTAGAAACTTACAGTTTTGCAATAATATAAATAAATAATTATACAATTCAGATCTATGAAAAAAATAAGTAGGAACCAACAAGCTCCAAAACCTGAGCCTCTGTACCTCCCTCTGCAATTGGATCATTGACTTCCTCATCGAGAGACCACAGTGAGTGCGATCAGAAATAGCATCTCCTTCTCACTGACAATCATTGCTAGCACACCTATAGATGTGTACTTAGCTCACTGCTCACAGTTCAAACACCTTCTATAAACTTGCCAACGACACAAGTATTGTTGGTGGAATTTCAGATGGTGACATGGAGATGAACAGGAATGAGATAGATCAGCTGCTTGAGTGGTGTCGCAACAACAACCTTGCACTCAATGTCAGTACGACCAAGGAAATGAGTGTGGACTTCAGGAAGGGAAGTCAAGGGAACACGCACCAAACCTCACTGAGGGATCAGCAGCGGAAAAGGTGAGCAGTTTCAAGTTCCTGGGTATCAACGTCTCTGAAGATATCATATATCGAGGGCCCAATACTTTGATTCAATAATAAAGAAGGCACAACAGCAGCTCTTTTTCATTAGGAGTATGAGCAGACTTTAGGATGTATGTCACCAAAGACTCTCGCAAATTTCTACAGATATACTGTGGAGAGCATTCTAACTGGTTGCATCACCATCTGGTATGGAGGGGCCACTGCACAGGATCTGAAAAAGCTGCAGGAAGTTGTAAACTCAGCCAGTTCCATCAGAGGCATTAGCCTCCTCAGCAATGATGACATCTTCAAAACACGATGCCTCAAAAAGGCAACATCCATCATTAAGGAACCCAATCACCCAGGACATGCCCTCTTCTTAATCAGAGATTAAGGGAGCTAGGGCTTTACTCTTTGGAAAGGAGGGGGATGAGAGGTGACATGATAGAGGTGTACAAGATAATAAGAGGAATAGATAGAGTGGATAGCCAGCGCCTCTTCCCCAGGGCACCACTGCTCACTACAAGAGGACATGGCTTTAAGGTAAGGGGTGGGAAGTTCAAGGGGGATATTAGAGTAAGGTTTTTTACTCAGAGAGTGGTTGGTGCGTGGAATGCACTGCCTGAGTCAATGGTGGAGGCAGATACACTAGTGAAGTTTAAGAGACTACTAGACAGGAATATGGAGGAATTTAAGGTGGGGGCTTATATGGGAGGCAGGGTTTGAGGGTGGGCACAACATTGTGGGCCAAAGAGCCTCTACTGTGCTGTACTATTCTATGTTCTATGTTCTTATCAAGAAGATAGTACAGGAACAAGAAGACACACACTCAATGTTTTAGGAACACCTTCTTCTCCTTCATCATCAGATTGCTGAATGGACAATGAACCAATGTACACTACCTCACTACTTTTTTCTATTTGATTTATAAATATTGATGAAGGTATAGTTGTAGGTATAGTGTATATGGATTTTAGCAAGGCATTTGATAAGGTACCCCATGCAAGGCTTACTGCAAAAGTAAGGAGTCATGGGATCCAAGGGGACATTGCTTTGTGAATCCAGAACTGGCTTGCCCACAGAAGGCAAAGAGTGGTTGTAGATGGGTCATATTCTGCATGGAGGCTGGTGACCAGTGGCGTGCCTCAGGGATCTGTTCTGCATCCCCTACTCTTTATGATTTTTATAAAGGACCTGGATGAGGAAGTGGAGGGATGGTTTAGTAAATTTGCTGATGACACAAAGGTTGGGGGTGTTTTGGATAGTGTGGAGGGTTGTCAGAAGTTACAGTGGGACATTGATAAGATGCAAAACTGGGCTGAGAAGTGGCAGATGGAGTTCAACCCAGATAGTGAGAAGTGTTTCATTTTGGTAGGTCAAATATGATGGTAGAATATAGCACTAATGGCAAGACTCTTGGTAGTGTGGAAGATCAGAGGGATCTTGGGGTCCAAGTCCATAGGACACTCAAAGCTGCTATGTAGGGTGACTCTGTGGTTAAGAAGGCATACGGTGCATTGGCCTTCATCAATCATGGGATTGAGTTTAAGAGCTGAGAGGAAATGTTGCAGCTATATAGGACCCTGGTCAGACCCCACTTGGAGTAGTGTGCTCAATTCTGGCTGCCTCACTGCAGGAAAGACGTGGAAACCATAGGTCTCACCGATATACAGGAAACCATTTCGGGAGCTCCAGAGAGTAAATGCCCCCAAAAGGCTCTCAGGTGAAGTGTCGCCTCACCTGGAAGGACAGTTTGGGGCCCTGAATGGTAGTGAGGGAGGAGGTGTAGGGGCAGGTGTAGGGATACTTGTTCCGCTTGCAAGGGTAATTGTTGGGGGGGCGGTGGTAGGTGAGGGCAAGAGGAATCCTATCCCTGGTGGAGTGGCAGGAGGATGGGGTGAGAGCTGACATGCACGAAATGGAATATCGCCAATGGGACCTTCTAATGAGAATATGCTTGGGCATCTTCTCTCCAATGCCACTGCATTAGGCCTAATGAGTAAGAGTAGATGGCTGTTTAATAACAATAAACACCAAGATGGGTTAATGAACAACCAATTTTATATATCTTATGATTTGCCCAAGTCAAGAAGGAAGGAATGAATAGGAATGAAAGCATTTGATACATTACAAGACTCCATCTAACTTGTAACTTCATTGGCATTTGCAACAATTTAGTTGTGTAATGGTGTTTTGAAACATTCTATCATTTATATTTCATATTATTTGCATATGTGTATATTACTGTGAAACATCCATTTGCTCAAGTATGATTCTACATTGAAGATAAATGTGAGTAATGGTGGGGAGTAAGTTACATTTCTTATGTAATTACCATATAATAACAGTTTGAAATTGCCAACTAATTTTGCTAGTTTTGAAAAATAACTTACCAATGTGAATAGTAAATATTAGAGTAATATTTAACCAAATACATATATTTTTAAACACATTTATATTGAAAAGTAATATGAAGCTCAAAATTAAACAGATAAATTGAAGAAATACTGAATGCTTGACATAAAAGTGTACACCAAGAACTGAAATTCTTGCAGAGATATGAATTTTCATGGAGAATCACACAGTTACAAACTGGTGCTGAAGCCAGAGACGCTCCAGACTACATCATTCCTGTACAGAAACAGGTCCTTTCACTTTCCTATCATAACTTACAATTGCATCTTCAAAGTTTCCATCTATCAAGCCAACGGATCATAAACCTGTTTGCTTGTTGACTTCTGAGATATGCTTCAGGTATGCAAATGACAGAACGCACTGATCTTTTGCATTGGGAAAATGTACTGTGTACTTGAAAAGTTGTGTTCAAAACAAAGGAGGTGAAAAATAAGGTAACGTTGATTAATAATACTAGGTATCAATGAGTCAGGGATGGTAGTCATGGCTACTAGTGACCTCTATCAGTAGCAGATACAAGTAGTCTTGCTGCAGATAACAGTTTTGCAAACACCTCTAAGATGGCATGGGCTACCTTAATGCCTGGAATATATCTGGTGTCTGCTGATGTTTTTTATTTGCCTCCTTTCATCTCACAGAGTGTCAGACTGTAAGCATTTTTTCTAAAACAGCTTTAAAGTAAAACGGATTTACCTCAAGGAGGTGAAAAAAACCAATTTCTCAAAAAAGCTGGTTAATTTGATAACTATGGATGATCTCTTATACTGCCTCACATGGAACAGCATATGCAAATATCATTCATCCTGGTTTGAGGCTACATACATTTCCTTAATTATAAGCCCTTTGATTTAATATTGTTAGTCACAGTTAAATAACAGACCGTACAGTTAAATAGCATACCGTAAGGCAATTTGAAAAGCAGAACTGGTTATTGCAAAGGAACTGTCTTGGCAAATCACTTGAGGACATAGCAGATGCAAAATAAAGATGTTAGAATATGATGCAGATGTAAGGACTTAGTGGTAGATTTCAACGTCATATAGCTCATTTCCACTGCTAAAAGTGACGGTAAAAAAGGGGGAAGTTTTGAGCTAAGATTGAGACAAATGATGGTAATGGAGAACAAAGTTCTATAAACAAGTAAAAGTGAGTGCAAAATTAAATATTGAAAAATGTGGATCTCTTGTAACATTGCATTTGATAAACTGAAGAATATGCACGCTTTTAGCTAGTTCACCGCACCCCACCCCCCCATATATCCTCCAGATTCTGACTCTCCATTCCTATCTGCCTTTGAGAATATTATCTCTTTTAAAGTATTGTATGTTATTTGAATCTACAATAAAAATAATAAATTATAATGGTCAAAGACATTGCTGACTGTGTTGTATTGTGCTGTATTTTTCCCTTTACTCTGCCCCTGACATTAGGAATTAAACCTCAATCTGACAACTGTTTGAAATTTGTTTTTTACCTTCCAAATGCAAAGTTAGGCAAGATAATTAGCTGGCTTAAAAATACAGCATTCTCAAAATTGAACCTCAATATGAAAAAAGAATATTTTCTTTCTGTTTAATAGATGTTTAAAGTCTATAAATATAAAAGCCAAGGTAGGCATATTTTATTTCCTCAGGTCACTGTACTCTATCTCATATATATCACACACTTTAATAATCTTGGCAAAACATGATTATAACTTAAGCAATTTTTTGTAATATTTGTCATCTGGCTATTCGAGCAATTTCAAGATGGAGTATTTTTGAGGCAGGGGCTTAATGCAGAAATCAACTGAAAATTCTAATTAAGTAGCCACTCAGAAAAGTTTCTCAGATTTGATAGAAAATAGGAAATGTTGTCCCTCAAGGATCTGTGTCGGATCCACCCTTGTTTATTAGTGATCAGTCAATGGTGTTGACATTGAATGCTGATACTAACATGGTACATAGTACAATAATAAAGGTAGTGCACCCGTGGCTGACAAGGGAAATTAGGGATAGTATCAAATCCAAAGAAGAAACATACAAATTAGCCAGAGAAAGCGGCTCACCTGAGGACTGGGAGAAATTCAGAGTCCAGCAGAGGAGGACAAAGGGCTTAATTAGGAAAGGGAAAAAAGATTATGAGAGAACGCTGGCAGGGAACATAAAAACTGACTGTAAAAGCTTTTATAGATATGTGAAAAGAAAAGGATTGATTAAGACAAATGTAAGTCCCTTACAGTCAGAAACAGGTGAATTGATCATGGGGAACAAGGACATGGCAGACCAAATGAATAACTACTTTGGTTCTGTCTTCACTAAGGAGGACATAAATAATCTTTTCTTTCTTTTTAAATCTTTTTATTGAATAAGTATACCAAAAGGTAAGCCATATAAACATTAATACAATGTTAAAATATAATAAAATTACTGAAGGTATCAATACCGAAAAAAAATACTACAAACAATGTAATTTAAACATAAGAAACCAAGATAACATAATAGTATACTAAATTTTATATATATATCGACAGAAAAAAAGAAAAAAGAAACCCCAAAAAAACAACCCACCGTGCAACTAACTAAAAGCAAAGCAAAGCAATGGGCTAACTTGAAACCAAACAGAGTTAAACTTAAAATCACGTCCTCAATCCCGACCTCCATTAAAAACAGTGAAAAAAAAACAAGAAGGGTATATATTACATTAAATGAAAATATCGAATAAAAGATCCCCATAAATAATCTTCTGGAAATAGTAGGGGACCGAGGGTCTAGTGAGATGGAGGAACTGAGGGAAATACATGTTAGTAGGGAAGTGGTGTTAGGTAAATTGAAGGGATTAAAGGCAGATAAATTCCCAGGGCCAGATGGTATGCATCACAGTGCTTAAGGAAGTAGCCCAAGAAATAGTGGATGCATTAGTGATAATTTTTAAAAACTCTTTTGATTCTGGATTAGTTCCAGAGGATTGGACGGTGGCTAATGTAACCCCGCCTTTTAAAAAAGAAGGGAGAGGGAAACCAGGGAATTATAGACCGGTTAGCCTGACATTGGTGGTGGGGAAAATGCTAGAGTCAGTTATCAAAGATGTGATAACAGCATATTTGGAAAGTGGTGAAATCATCGGACAAAGTCAGCATGGATTTGTGAAAGGAAAATCATGTCTGACGAATCTTATAGAATTTTTTGAGGATGTAACTAGTAGAGTGGATAGGGGAGAACCAGTGGATATGGTATATTTGGATTTTCAAAAGGCTTTTGATAAGGTCCCACACAGGAGATTAGTGTACAAACTTAAAGCACATGGTATTGGGGGTATGGTATTGATGTGGATAGAGAATTGGTTGGCAGATGGGAAGCAAAGAGTGGGAATAAACGGGATCTTTTCAGAATGGCAGGCAGTGACTAGTGGGGTACGGCATGGCTCAGTGCTGGGACCCCAGTTGTTTACAATATATATTAATGATTTAGACGAGGGAATTAAATGCAGCATCTCCAAGTTTGCAGATGACATGAAGCCGGGCGGCAGTGTTAGCTGTGAGGAGGATGCTAAGAGGATGCAGGGTGACTTGGATAGGTTAGGTGAGTGGGCGAATTCATGGCAGATGCAATTTAATGTGGATAAATGTGAGGTTATCCACTTTGGTGACAAGAACAGGAAAACAGATTATTATCTGAATGGTGGCCGATTAGGAAAAGGGGAGGTGCAATGAGACCTGGGTGTCATTGTACACCAGTCATTGAAAGTGGGCATGCAGGTGCAGCAGGCAGTGAAAAAGGCGGATGGTATGTTGGCATTCATAGCAGGAGGATTCGAGTACAGGAGCAGGGAGGTTGGTGAGACCACACCTGGAGTATTGTGTGCAGTTTTGGTCCCCTAATCTGAGGAAAGACATTCTTGGCATAGAGGGAGTACAAAAAAGGTTCACCAGATTGATTCCTGAGTTGGCAGGACTTTCATATGAAGAAAGACTGGATTGACTAGGCTTATACTCGCTGGAATTTAGAAGGTTGAGGGGGGATCTTATTGAAACGCATAAAATCCTAAAGGGATTGGACAGGCTAGATGCAAGAAGATTGTTCCCGATGTTGGGGAAATCCAGAACGAGGGGTCACAGTTTAAGGATAAAGGGGATGCCTTTTAGGACCGAGATGAGGAAAAACTTCTTCACACAGAGAGTGGTGAATCTGTGGAATTCTCTGCCACAGGAAACGGTTGAGGCCAGTTCATTGGCTATATTTAAGAGGGAGTTAGATATGGCCCTTGTTACTAAAGGGATCGGGGGTATGGAGAGAAAGCAGGTACAGGATTCTGAGTTGGGTGATCAGCCATGATCATACCGAATGGCAGTGCAGGCTTGAAGGACCGAATGGCCTACTCCTGCACCTATTTTCTATGTTTCTATGTTTCTATATGAAAGATTGCTCAAATACAGAAGGAAATGACCAGGCTTTTAGAATTGGTAGGCAAATAAAAAGTAAAATTCATAATTACAAAATGAAGGGGTATAATTTTGGTTGGAGTAGAGAGGTCAGTTATTGCTTGAAAAGTATTAAGTTAAATTCACTAAGCAAAGCATTAATAAAGAGGGCAAATAAAGCACTGAGATTAAAACATAAATGTTAAGAAATGATGCTAATTTTACAGATAACTTTGGGCTAGTCTGATGTGGTGCATGGCCAAGTGGTTAAGGCATTGGACTAGCAATCTGAAAGGTGGTGAGTTCAAACCCCAGCCGAGGCAGCGTGTTGTGTCCTTGAGCAAGGCACTTAACCACACACTGCTCTAGTCCACCCAGCTGAAAAATGGGTACCGGCAAAATGCTAGGGGTTAACCTTGCGATAGACTGGCGTCCTATCCGGTGGGGGGAGTCTCGTACTCTCAGTTGCTTTACGCCACGGAAACTGGCATAAGCCCCAGCCGGATAAGCCTATAAAGCTTGGGACAGACTTTAACTTTAAGTTTTTGGGCCAGTGTGATCTGTACCGTTTACCAAACTCACACAGGATGCTGAAGTACCAAAAAAAAATCATCCAGGGAATTGAAAGATGCTTTAGTACTGTGAAGAACATGATTGGATAAATCTGATGTAAAGGGTATAGGGGGTGGGGAAGATACTATTAGGTAGTCAATAAGAGTTCAGATAAATAAGAGAGGAGCTCCTTCTTTATGCTCCATTCTCCTACCCAAGACTGAAGCAATCAAACCTCATTTATATTGCAATCTCCCTCCTCCTACCTGACTATCGGCACCTCCTGAAGCAATTCCAAACCTCCTCATTCCCTCTCACATCCAATATCAGACCTGGTCTCTAAAGGTTACTTCCTTCCTAATCCATTTCATTACTTGAGTAACGAAACCAAGTGCAGGGATTAATTCTTAAACCCTAACCTTCCAGCCACTGATTCATCAGAATCTTCTGCAAATTTCTCCAATGTTATTGTTAGCTTTACAATAGACTGATCTGAATTGCTAATTGTAAATTTCATTCTCAAACACTGAATTGAATGATAAAACATTTTAAATTTGTTTTGCTCGACCTGGGTTTAATTTTTACATATTTTTATGTCTTTTGCAGTGATGATATTCTCCTTCAGAAAGGTTTATGATGGACATCTGATCTCATCAGTCCTTTCAAATTTTGCATGATCTGAAATACCTCAGGTGCTGTTTCTTCTGTTAGCAGATGGTTGCGTTTGCCAAGGGAAGACTGTCTGAGTCAATTTGACAGTCACTTAATGAGCCTGAATAGAAACATAAATAAGTAATTCCTCCCTTTTCTGTATCCAGAAGGCCTTTGGATAATGAAAAAGGATGTGTCCAGTTTAAGACTGGGGGGTGGGTGGTAACAGAGCTGCTGATTCCTCATGAAATGTCACAGAAGCAGTAAGAAGTACAAGAGTGGAGGGATTTTAACTCTCGAATAGGTGAATCATATCATCCCTCCAGCAGGATACCAACTTATTTTTAAAGACAACGATTTATCAATATATAATCACCAAGATATATTAATAGACAATAGACAATAGGTGCAGGAGTAGGCCATTTGGCCCTTCGAGCTAGCACCACCATTCACTGTGATCATGGCTGATCATCCACAACCAGTATCCAGTTCCTGCCTTATCCCCATAACCTTTGATTCCACTATCTTTAAGAGCTCTATCCATCTCTTTTTTGAAAGTATCCAGAGACTTGGCCTCCACAGCCTTCTGGGGCAGAGCATTCCATACATCCACCACTCTCTGGGTGAAAAAGTTTTTCCTCAACTCTGTTCTAAATGGCCTACCCCTTATTCTTAAACTGTGGCCTCTGGTTCTGGACTCACCCATCAGCGGGAACATGCTTCCTGCCTCCAGCGTGTCCAATCCCTTAATAATCTTATATGTTTCAATAAGATCCCCTCTCAGTCTTCTAAATTCCACAGTATACAAGCCCAGTCGCTCCAATCTTTCGACATATGACAATCCCGCCATCCCGGGAATTAACCTTGTGAACCTACGCTGCACTCCCTCAATAGCAAGAATGTCCTTCATCAAATTTGGAGACCAAAACTGCACACAGTACTCCAGGTGTGATCTCACCAGGGCCCTGTACAACTGCAGAAGGACCTCTTTGCTCTTATACACAATTCCCCTTGTTATGAAGGCCAGCATGCCATTAGCTTTCTTCACTGCCTGCTGTACCTGCATGCTTGCTTTCAGTGACTGATGTACAAAAACACCTAGATCTTGTTGTACTTCCCCTTTTCCTAACTTGACTCCATTTAGATAATAATCTGCCTTCCTGTTCTTACCACCAAAGTGGATAACCTCACATTTATCCACATTAAACTGCATCTGCCATGCATCTGCCCACTCACCCAGCCTGTCCAAGTCACCCTGCATTCTCATAACATCCTCCTCACATTTCACACTGCCACCCAGCTTTGTGTCTTTGGCAAATTTGCTAATGTTACTTTTGATTCCCTCATCTAAATCATTAATATATATTGCAAACAGCTGCGCTCCCAGCACTGAACCCTGTGGTACCCCACTGGTCACCGCCTGCCATTCCAAAAGGGGCCCATTAATCGCTACTCTTTGTTTTCTGTCAGCCAGTCAATTTTCAATCGGTGTCAGTACTCTGCCCCCAATACCATGTGCCCTAATTTTGTCCACTAATCTCCTATGTGGGACTTTATCAAAGGCTCACTGAAAGTCCAGGTACACTACAGCCACTGGGTCTCCCTTGTCCATTTTCATAGTTACATCCTCAAAAAATTCCAGAAGATTAGTCAAGCACGATTTCCCCTTCGTAAATCCATGCTGACTCGGACCGATCCTGTTACTGCTATCCAGATGTG
Source organism: Mobula hypostoma (assembly GCF_963921235.1). Classification (NCBI taxonomy): domain Eukaryota; kingdom Metazoa; phylum Chordata; class Chondrichthyes; order Myliobatiformes; family Myliobatidae; genus Mobula; species Mobula hypostoma. The sequence goes on along the minus strand of NC_086103.1, from coordinate 44,041,799 downwards.
TCGTAATTTCTTCTTTTATAATTGACTCCAGCATCTTTCCCACCACCGACCTCAGGCTAACCGGTCTATAATTCCCTGTTTTCTCTCTTCCTCCCTTCTTGAAGAGAGGGACAACATTAGTCACCTTCCAATCCACGGGAACTGATCCTGAATCTATAGAGCATTGGAAAATGATTACCAAAGCGTCCACGATTTCTAAAGCCACCTCCTTAAGTACCCTGGGATGCAGACCATCAGGCCCCAGGGACTTATCAGTCTTCAGACCCAATAGTCTATCCAACACCATTTCTTGCCTAATATAAATTTCCTTCAGTTCATCCATTACCCTAGGTCCTTTGGCCACTATTATATCTGGGAGATTGTTTGTGTCTTCCCTAGTGAAGACAAATCCTAAGTACCTGATCAACTCGTCTGCCATTTCCTTGTTCCCCATAATAAATTCACCCGTTTCTGTCTTCAAGGGCCCAATTTTGGTCTTAACTATTTTTTTCCTTTTCACATACTTAAAGAAGCTTTTACTATCCTCCTTTACATTCTTGGCTAGTTTACCTTCGAGTCTCATTTTTTCTCCGCATATTGCCTTTTTAGTTGCCTTCTGTTGCTCTTTAAAAGTTACCCAATCCTCTGGCTTCCCACTCATCTTTGCTATGTTATACTTCTTCTTAGTTGGGATACTTAGTTGGGATGAAGGTCCAGTTTCTAAGTTGTGTCACATTACAGTGTTTCAGGGTGGACAATGAGCTATCACCATGGGCATGTATTAAACGAGGCGAAAGGCAAGGCTGTGTTGGATCGCTGGATTTGTTCAACCTCTATGGAGAATGGATTTTTCGGGGATGCGACCATCAGGAGGCAGTTATTCCAATCGGAGGAATTGGACCTTCATTATGGGGAACTGGACCTTCATCCCAACGTGAACAGTCCAGTGACCCAGAGGCTAACCTTGTTAGACGGGGTCTGACAAAGAGCAGGGATCAGCCTCATTTCTCTGAAACACTATCGTCATATCTAGAATTTCCAGTTGGTGGATGATCTCCCTCCACGCTGCTCTGTCCCGACACTTGTCCACAACATCCCTAGTCTTGTACAGCTTGGTCCAATCCTTGATGTTATCCAGCCACGTTGTTCTTTCCCTTCCTTGTCCTTTCTTTCCCTCCACCTTCCCATATAGTAAGTCCGACAAGCTGGTATCTCTCCGCGTAACATGTCCACAGTAAGCAACTTTTAACTTCATAATCTTCTCCATCAATATCCGTGGTCTATCAACTTCGGACAAAACCCTCTCATTTGAAACTTTCTCTACTCGGCTGATCTTCAACATTTGTCGATAGCACCACATTTCAAAAGCATTAATTTGTTTCATGTCATCCTTCTTCAAGGTCAATGTTGCTGATCCATACCTCAGCACTGACCATACGTAACACTCGAGGAAGCGGATTCTACTCTGGATGTCTACCTTCCGTTTGCAGAGTAGATCTTTTAGCTTCATGAACTGGGTCTAAGCCATACCTATTCTCCTTCTGATCTCAACTTCACATCTCCCATCATCTGTCAGACAACTGACAAGATAATTAAACTTTCGCACCTGTTCAATGTCTTGTCCATTCACTTGTAATGATACCATCATGAGTGAGACTTTAGTGTTTGTTTTGCTGAACACCATCGATTTTGTTTTCTTAGGGTTTTCTCATTCACTTTATTCAGTGTAATTTGCAGTTCGCATTCACTATCAGCTAACAATGCGGTGTCGTTCGTATACCTCTTGTTATCCGCCTACTGGCCTCCGATTGGAATAACTGTCTCCTGACGATTGCATCCCCGAAAAACCCATTCTCCATAGAGGTTGAACAAATCCAGCGATCCAACACAGCCTTGCCTTACGCCTCGTTTAATACATGCCCATGGTGATAGCTCATTGTCTACCCTGAAACACTATAATGTTACACAACTTAGAAACTGGACCTTCATCCCAACTAAGATGCCCATCTTGGCTAATCTCTTTTGCCTGTGTTTTGCCCATATCTGTCTAAGTTTTCCTGTCTATGTACTGATCTAGATGTTTTACCTGCTTGTCCCATCTTGTCTGGTAGTTTGTTCCATATAACCACCGTACACTGTGTAAAAAAAGAAGTAACTGCCCTCTCCCACCCCATTTAAACCTTTCTTCTGTCACACTAAACCTATGCCCTCTCGTTTTTGACTCCTCTACCCTGGAAAAAGATTGTGACTATCCATTCTGTTTCTGTCACTAATAGCTTTATAAACATCTGTAAAGCCACCCTTGCTCACTCCAGGGAAGACAATCAGCCTATCCTTATGACTGAAGCCCTCCAGTCCAGACAACAACCTGTGAACCTCCGCACTGCCTCAGGCTTAATTATATCCTCTCTACATTTGTCTTACATTTTACCTTTAAAGTCTTCTCTTTCTCACCAGACTTTTCAGAGTAGAAAAGTTCTGCCCAGTTAAACTTGGAAGGGATAATCTGAACCTCATGGAGCTCCATGCACTCATTAATGAAGCGGGTGGAAAGGCATGGAAAAAGAGGGCAAGACCATGGACAGGGTATTGTGTTAATTGTTTGGATTTCCACCATTAATGGCTTTTTGCTACTGGAGGAAGTAAATTAAGGAGAAACAGCCAGATGCTGATTCGTATGTTGTTCCACATTTGCAATTCAACAAGACATGTTCCAGCTTCAGCTGTTCTTGGCTCTGAGGAAAGTTACCATCCTCCCTGGGTACAGTCTTTCTCCTTCGAATCGGCCATCGTCACTCACCAAATTAACCCCATAGCCTCCCTATCCTTTCAGCCCATGGTCCCATCTATACCTATCACTCTGCCCTTTACTCTCCCAAGTATTTGACTGCACTGGAGTCTCCCCAATTGCCTTCCATTTTTTCCGGAGTTCCTTGTTTGAATCCCTCCAAACAATTTTCACAATATCAAGGCAGTTTTTTTTTACCGAAGTCACTGATGGAATTTCATTAGTAGAATATTACTGTTTTAAATTGGATGGATTTAATAAATGCAGTTGCCAAAAATCTTCTAATTATGTATTTTTTAAGAAAGATCACATTTAGTAGTACTGACAGAGAGTCATTCATTTTAAAAGCAAATGTTATTAAATCCTTTCCAATTGAAATAGTACTGTTGGTGCCGAACTACTTATGTTAATAAATTTCACCGATTCTAGAATATGGAGTGAAGAATTATTCCATATTCAGAGGATTTGTTACAGCTGCAATAAACATAAGCTTCTACATAGAAAAAATAACAAGCACAGTAATGTGACAAAGCCATAGCTGCAGATACCGTTAACAGAGACAGAATGAAAAAAAGACAGTACAAGAGTAAGATGGTAACAATATGCCTTTTAATTTCTGTTATTACATTTCCTCTTGCCAAATTATCTGCCAGCTCATCCAGATATTCACCATTCTGTGTGAAAAACTTATCCCTCAAGTGTCATTTAAATTTCTCCCAACTCACCTTAAGCCTATGCCTATGCCTTCCGTTTCTAGATTCCCCTACCTTTGGAAAAAGATACCGATTTTCTTTCCCATCTATGCCACATAATTTTATAAATCTTTAAAGTTATACCTCAGTCTCTTATGTTCCAGAGAGTATAAACCCAGCATCTCCATCTCTCCTTATAATTATTGTGCTCCATTCTAGTCAATATTCTGGTGATTCTCTTCTGCACTCTCTCTTTGATTGCTACATCTTTCCTGTAGTTTAGCAGCCAGAACTTTCACAAGGTGTTACCTGCTCTTGCAATCGGCAATCTGGAGGAACAGAATTTGGTAGCAACAGGCCCGCACAGTAAACATGAATTAACACTCCAAGCACCATACATTTATCACAATTTTCATCTTCTGAATAGTTTCAATGTCTATATGCTCTCATAAAGACTCCAGATTGATTCCGACTACTAGCAAGTTTTGCTAAGGCTGAATAAGGGAAGTCCAACTGAAACAAGTTGGGCATTTCATACTTTATCTTATCTGGCAAGATGGTATATACAATGAATTATGAAACCCAATAACACAGTTCCACTTTGAATCCAAAAAGCAGGATAGAGTTAAATTAAATCTCAAGAGAAAGACAGTCACCGTGGAAAGAAATATACCCCTTGGGTAGTTGTGGTTCTGTGTACAGGTCCTTGGAATAAATGCAAAGGATATCTGGCAGAAGAAGAAGTTGCATTTCACAACATCATCTGTCATATCTTGCTTGTCCAAGTTATATACTTGCCTGCCTACAGCTCTTCCAGACAGGTTAATATCTACCATATCATGGTTCAATAGTTCAATGATTCCATTTAATATCAGAGAATGTATGTAGTATACAACCTGAAATTCTTACTCTTTGCAGACATCCACAAAACGGAAGAAAATTCCCAAAGAATAATTAACAGAAAAATATTAGAACCCCAAAGCCCCTCCACACACATAAGCAGAGATAGAGACAGAAAGATCAAGAAAGGGGAGGGAGGTGTCGCTACATCGACGACTGCATTGGCGCTGCTTCCTGTATGCATGCTGAGCTCGTTGACTTCATTAACTTTGCCTCCAACTTTCACCCTGCCCTCAAATTTGCCTGGTCCATTTCCAACACCTCCCTCCCCTTTCTTGACCTTTCTGTCTCTATCTCTGGAGACAGCTTATCTACTGATGTCTACTATAAGCCTATGGACTCTCACAGCTACCTGGACTATTCCTCTTCCCACACTATCTCTTGCAAAAATGCCATCCCCTTCTCGCAATTCCTCCATCTCTGCCGCATCTGCTCTCAGGATGAGGTTTTTCATTCCAGGACGAAAGAGATGATTTCCTTTTTTAAAGAAAGGTGCTTCCTGTCCTCCACCATCAACTCTGCTCTCAAACACATCTCTCCCATTTCACGTACATCTGCTCTCACCCCATCCTCCCGCCACCCCACTAGGGATAGGGTGCCACCCCACCAGCCTCCGGGTCCAACATATAATTCTCCGTAACTTCCGCCACCTCCAACGGGATCCCACCACCAAGCACATCTTTCCCTACCCCCCCCTTCTGCTTTCTGCAGGGATCGCTCCCTACGCGACTCACTTGTCCATTCGTCCCCCCATCCCTTCCTACCGATCTCCCTCCCGGCACTTATCCTTGTAAACGGAACAAGTGCTACACATGCTGTTACACTTCCTCCCTTACCACCACTCAGGGTCCCAGACAGTCCTTCCAGGTGAGGCAACACTTCACCTGTGAGTCGGTTGGTGTGATATACTGCGTCCGGTACTCCCGGTGCGGCCTTCTATATATTGGCGCGACCCAACGCAGGCTGGGAGACTGTTTTGCTGAACACCTATGCTCTGTCCGAGTGGCCGCACATTTTAATTCCACGTCCCATCCCCATTCTGATATGTCTATACATGGCCTCTTCTACTATCAAGATGAAACCACACTCAGGTTGGAGGAACAACACCTTAGATTCTGTCTGGGTAGCCTCCAACCTGATGGCATGAACATTGACTTCTCAAACTTCCATTAATGCCCCTCCTCCCCTTCTTACCCCATCCCTTATTTATTTGTTTGTTTGTTTGTTTGTCTATTTATTTTTATTTCTGTTTTTATTTTTCCCTTTTCTTTCTCTCTCTCCTTTTTCTCCCTCTGTCCCTCTCACTATAACTCCTTGCCTGCTCTCCATCTTCTTCTGGGCTCCCCTCCCCCTTTCTTTCTCCCTAGGCTTCCCGTCCCACGATCCGCTCCCTTCTCCAGCCTTGTATCCCTTTTGCCGATCAACTTTCCAGCTCTTGGCTCCATCCCTCCCCCTCCTGTCTTCCTCTATCATTTCAGATCTCCCTCTTCCCCTCACACTTTCAAATCTCTTACTAACTCTTCCTTCAGTTAGTCCTGACGAAGGGTCTCGGCCTGAAACGTCGACTGTACCTCTTCCTAGAGATGCTTCCTGGCCTGCTGTGTTCCACCAGCATTTTGTGTGTTTCCTCTGTTTCAGGAAGTTGGTTAAGAAGATATTTTGGAATTTTCCAGGAGGATCCCTCGGTATTAGTTTTCTTTGTATGACCTTTTAACACATTTAACCATGTCTAATCCAATTTCTATGCAATTGTGTCTCCCCATTCTATTTGTCAAATGTATTACTTTCTGATTTTTGTATTAAGTTCTATCTGTCTGGCTTGTCCATCCTGCCAGGCTTTGTCCTCAAATTCCACTATTATCCCCTACATTTACTAAAGAGTGGAGTAAGGAACAGTGAAATGGAGGCTCTTTTGGAATTCACTGTTAAAACTGCTCAACTGTGAGTTATTTTCTTCTTTTTCTCAGTGAAGAAACTTTGGGAGCTATGAGACATTAGATTTACTCTTCAGTGAAAAGAACTACAAGTGACACATATACAGCCAACATATTAGTTGTAGACATGCTTGCAATAAATATTGAGGACTCCAAACTGGTGCTCTGCTGACACAGAAACTTCAGAGGCAATTGTCTCCAATCAAAGGTTCAAAGTTTCAAAGGTTCATTTATTATTATTAGAGTATACAACCCTGAAATTCTTCTTCTCCAGATAGCCACAAAATCAAGAAAGAAAAGAAGGGCAGCATGACCTCCAAATCCCTCTCCCCTTGCACACACAAAAGATTGGGTGAAAAACACAGAATACCAAAAAAACCATCAGACTGAAAAAAATGTCCACATCCAAAACACAGAAAACCTGGGCAACATTCTCCCACTCCATAGCAGAGCAATCTCACCAGCAATGAAAAGGCAGTCTCCCCTCTCTGTAGCAGAGTGATCTCATTAGCGATTAAAAGGCAGTCAGCCAGCGTTTTAATCTCCCTTGTCACTTTAATCGGAGAACAATGGAAGATTTAATCTATGAAATGGAGTCAAACATCGGCTAGCAGCCTTCTCACCAGAAGGTTCCCGCACACTGCCTTTAACTTTCAGAATCCCCTTGGAGACTACAGATTGCTGAAATACAAAAATGATCTCCAAACTGCAAATCACAAGCTCCAACAGTTACAGAATCACATTCAAGACAAAAAAACACAAACATAAAAGACAGAAAAGAAGTGAAATATATGGTTTCATGATCTCTTCTAGAAGATGTCGACTGATGGAGCATTGTAAGCACACCAGAAGCCATCTTCACTGCCAGAAATCATGCCAACATTGCAAATATGGATTGTTCAAATGCCAGGTATATATTGTTCTGCTCCATTGCCTGCTTATCTGACTAAAAATGCTCACATTAAGAATTACTTGTTAGATCAGAGATCCACGTGGTACACATGGAACCATGAAACCACAGCCAAGCACATAAAATTACTTCAAAATCTAAGAGATGATTGGAAGGAAGAAAAGCCAGTCAAACATTCGCTGCATTTTACAAATTGCTGTACATATTGGATAGTACAGATGCATTGATACTGTTGTGAGTTTGAAATCTGAGGCTAATTAATCTTACTCATTAAGTTATTCGCTTATGTGTGTAAGTGACATATTTATGGAGGTGGACATAGACTAGTCATGATCTTATTGAATAGGCTCAATAGTCTAAATGGCTCACACTTGACTCTGCCTTATCATATTAGCTTATAAATTAATATATTTAAAGGTATTTTAAAACAACAGCATCATTAATATTGTGTCTTGAGGCTGCCAAAGCTGTTATGGACTTTAATACTACAGGAATTCCTTTCTATACGTGCTTATTTCTTAATTTTTTACAACAAAGACCTTTCAATGCATTACTAAGTATATTTATCAGCAATTTACCTGACAAAAATTGCAATGTTTAAAAAACAACCTTGAATGCATAATTGAATGAATTTACATCCTTGTGGCATAAACCTTACCCGCTGGATTTTGGTCAGCTGCATAGGATTTTGTGTTTGTTTGTTACACTACTCTATTTGCAAAGCTAATTTGCAAATGCCCTGGTTAAGTCCCACAAGAGTTAATTTTTAATAAGTCAAAGCCTTAGAAGACAAAATCCAAATTGAATTTTAATATGTATTGCGGAAATTGATGGCTTGCTTGTGTAAAAAAAACAAAATGAGTACTGTAAAAGCAACAAAGGTTCTTTCTATTGCAAGCACTTTGAGAATTAAAGAACTCATCAATCAAGTGAGAATAGGTTTCAGGTAACAGAAAAGTGAATTAGTGAACAAGTCGGAGAACCTGCCACATATTCTTGTGAACTTTCTGTTGGTAGAAGGTGACAATGCCCCATGTTTATGAGAGGGGCAGGCACACAGAATGGAGCTGATTAGAAATTGGAGGCTGAAGAGCTCTGACAATAATAATGTCCATGGCCTGCTTGTTCAGCTTGCATTTTACATCTGAATAATCGGTACACTTGATATGACAAATCACATTTGTGTTAAACTTTGTTTTTCGCACCCTATGTAAATCCCAGCATCATTATCTTTTCACCAGATTCATTTATCACAGCCATATATAACCATATAACAATTACAGCACAGAAACAGGCCATCTCAGCCCTTCTAGTCCATTAACGATAACAATGGTGTTTGCATTTCAATATAAATCTAGCTTTCCCTTGGCATTTGCAGTAGTATGCCAAGGAAAAATATCCTAGAAGTGACATCCAGAAACAGGTGATTTGATGACATAACCTTCTATCTTGTGTATAGCAGGTCTTTACCTTTACCCTTTTGTCTTTTCCTTTTATGTAGGTGTCTAACGTCCTGCATACTGTATATAATATGGGAAACGTTAGAAGAAAATGAAAAGAAAACCATGATTTCATGAACCAGACTGAGTTTATTTTATATTGAAACTGAAGTGTACAGGGGATAAAGAAATGACACTAGGCCACCCAATTTTTAGTTCATACTGTTGCTACAGGTCTGAAGTTTAAAGATTCAAAAGTTGGTGCTGGCACAAAATAAGGGGAAGAATCACTGAAAAGTTAATCAGAATAAATTTTCCCAATCTAAATACCCAATTTTTATGATAAATCAATTGTTAAGGCAGGGTTGATTGGCTGATGTAGGAATGATAGTTTTTTTGTTTGGAGTGTTTAGAATCAAAGGTCAATGTCTGAAAATAGGAAATTGTCCATTCAGAACAGAGATAAGAAGAAGTTTCTTCTGCTAAGTGGCAAACTCTTAGGATACTCCACCCAAGAGGCGGCAGAGATTCATTTGTGTATATGCATCGTTGACGCAAAGATCAATTTTTTTGTGATATTATGGGAACAAAGGAAAATGAGTTCATGGAGGGAAATGGCATTAAGATAAAAGATCAATCCTGATATTCTTGCATGGTAAAGCAGCAATGAAGGGATGAGTGGCTTAATCTCATCTTCTTGTTAAATTGGCCCAAGCTGATCCTAATTTACGTTGAAATGAAAAGAGAAAATACAAGAAACACTAATAAAGAAGACTGTATTGATAAAGAGGCTCAGTTAATTTTAATATTGAGGACGTTCAGCTGAATTACTAGGAGTGTATGCTTGACCGGGATCAGCTGCACAAAAAATATGGCACTATGCTCTCTAGTTTTAATGCAGCAGGAATGGAAGTTTTAAAAATAATGCCTCCCAACAGTTTATTTCTCCCAACAGTTTATTTCTTATAGATAGAGTAATGTGGGCATGTTCTGCATGGCGAGGGTCCTTAGCAATAGAAGATGACCTCGATGGTGGGGAGGCTTGTGTCCATGATGGAGCTGGCTGAGTCCAAGACCGTTGCCAGTTTCTTTTTCAATCCTGTGCATTGGGGCCTCCATACCAGGCAGTAAGGTAACCAGTCAGACAGCTCTCCACGGTTCATTTGTAGAAAGTTTCTAATGCCTTTGGTCTCATACCAAATCTCCTTGGAGCGACGGAGGATGAGAGGTGACCTGATAGAGGTGTATAAGATGATGAGAGGCATTGATTGTGTGGATAGTCAGAGGCTTTTTCCCAGGGCTGAAATGGCTGCCACAAGAGGGCACAGGTTTAAGGTGCTGGGGAGTAGGTACAGAGGAGATGTCAGGGGTAAGTTTTTTTATGCAGAGAGTGGTGAGTGCATGGAATGGGCTGCTGGCAATGGTGGTGGATGCAGATACGATAGGGTCTTTTAAGAGACTCCTGGATAGGTACATGGAGCTTAGAAAAATAGAGGGCTATGGGTAACCCTAGTAATTTCTAAGGTAGGGACATGTTTGGCACAACTTTGTGGGCCAAAGGGCCTGTATTGTGTTGTAGGTTTTCTGTATTTCTATGATTCTATGTTTCCTCAAACTCCTAATGAAGTAGAGTTGCTGTCCTGCCTTCTTCATTATTACAGCAATATGATCTTCTTGCCCAATTTTTTTTCCCATAAATGGACCTGTGATTTTTTTTTTGCACTCTCCATATCGTTCAGGATGGGGTAATTAAGTTAAAAGAGTAAATCTTCCATCTAGAAGCTAGCAGAACCACTGCTAATGGAATGAAATGAATAAGAAATTATGGCTGCTGAGAAAATACTAAGTGGACCTTTTCATTCTATTTAATAGTTCTTTGTGTCTACATGCAAATGCATGGTTTTGAGTGCTTAATATTTATAAATATTTTAATAATTACTTTTATTCTTCAAACTATTACATTCACTGTTCCTTGGGTTGGAGTCTTTTATCAAAGTCATTCTGAGAGCACAGCTTGTCACTAGTGTTGCAAGTGGCCCTGCAATCCACTGGGTCTCACTGTTGGAGGAGAGTTGGCCTCTTAGAGAAAGGCTGTGCCTGGGACTGTGCTAGACCATGGCATAAAAACAGGCCAACAGGAGGAATTCTGCAGATGCTGGAAATTCAAGCAACACACATCAAAGTTGTTGGTGAATGCAGCAGGTCAGGCAGCATCTCTAGGAAGAGGTACAGTCGACGTTTCAGGCCGAGACCCTTCGTCAGGACTAACGAAGGGTCTCGGCCTGAAACATCGACTGTACCTCTTCCTAGAGATGCTGCCTGACCTGCTGCATAAAAACAGGCAATTGGCAAGTTTGGGTTACTGGACAATCAGTGGAAGATCCAGTCCCAGGTTTCTTCTGTCTGATGTTAATCAAATGTTTGTATGTTATCATTTGAATGAAGTAATAGACATCAAATTAAAGTACGTTTCCATTAAACAGAAAAAAACTATATCTATTTTAATAATAAAGCAAAGCACTGCTAGAGTGATTTTAAGTTTCCCTTTACTTAATAAAGTTTACACACATCAGATTGTAGGCTCTCTATAGCCATTTATTTTGATGAAAGTCTCTTTTTAGAATGTACTTTGTCACTTGCTACCATGCTACCTTCAGTCCTGAAACTGGAGGCACCAAAGATAAAGTGGCTGCCCAATTCAGTCTAAGAACTTTTGAAGCAAATTACTGAGACCTCATGAAAAAGACAGAAATAATACCATGATGCACTCATGTAAACACTTTGGTATCATAATGTGGTGAAAGCAGATAATTTACAATCATGCCAATATTTCAGTGAAACTGTTCAGTTTTGTATTTCTGATTCACCCTGACAGCCAACTCATCCCCGGGGTCAGTTCTTGCCATTCTAATGCATGTCATTACTTTGACATGTGTGGAAGAAGATATTAATGAAGTTGTTGGTGTATTTTATAATGGCTAAGATATATATATATACAATCTACTAAAATACATATATATTCAGTCTACTAAAGTTAATAAGAAATAAAGGTGAGAATTCCATAAAAGACATACATATGCATGGATTAATTTATATTGTTAATTATGACAGCTAAAGTGTTTTTAGAACAAGATTTTACATTGGAATCAGAATCAATTTAATTCTAAACTTTATTTTCGACAATTCTTTCGTAAATTATTGTTACATAATTAACTTAAGCAAGAGATATCTTTGTCTTTTTTTTATTTTGATTGTTAATTTGAACACTTGTAGTAACTTCCTTGACAGAATGAAAGTATTTTAACATAGAACATAGAACATGTACAAGCACTTGGTTCCACTATGTTGTTCTGACATTTCCGCCTTCACCAAGATCAATCTAACGTTTCCCTCCCTCTAGTTCTCTTTCGTCCCTGTGCCTAAAAGTCTCTACCGTTCCTGCCACTACTCCCACCCCTGGCAGCACACTCCATGCACGCACCATTCTCTGTGTAATAAAACCTACTACTGACATCTCCCTTATACTTTCCTCCAATCACCTTAAAATTATGCCCTCTCATTTTAGCCAGTTTCCTCTAGGAAAAATTTGCTAGCTGTCCACTCTATCAATGAATCTCATCATCTTACAATCAGACCCTGCATAGCGCTGATTCGTTTACAATGTGGCTATTCAATTCTTCATTGGAATTGTTTTAAATGACAAAAGTTCATTCAAAACTGCACTCAAAACATCTCAAGAGTGGCCACCATCAGCCAATGAGAGCTCTTTACATACGCTCTGAGCGACTCACAGCTAATCACGTATTGGTTCATGCTCTGCCTCCCCCGCGTGTGTAAGCTTTCTTGCTCCCTTGTCAATTTATTCCATTCTTTTTCACCCATAATATCTGGAAAATGGCCTGAAACTTCCAGTGAGGGAAGCACATCTAAGATGTGCAGGAAAAGCATTAGCATGGATGTGAAGTTGCAAGTGATACGGTGTTTGGAAGCTGGTGAGCATCAGGTTGATGTTGGCGCCTCTTTGAAAATGGCTACATCAATGATCAGAATGACCCTGACTGGGAGCAAAGCAATAAGGCAAAGAGAGGTGACCTCACAGTCTTTTTCTCACAGTGGGAGAGTCTAAGACTAGAGAACATAAATCTAAGGTCAAAGAGGTAAGATTTAAAAGGGACCTGAGGCGGAAATTTTTCACACAGAAGGTGGAAACAATAGCAAGAGGAAGCTGGAGAGGTGGGTACCATCACAAGTCTTCAAAGACTTCTGCACAGGTACATGGACAGAAACTGTTTGGAGGAATATGGGCCAAATGCAGGGAAATGAGATTAGCTTGCAAAGACATCTGGTTTGGTATGGATGAGTTGGGCTAAAGGGCCTGTCTCCATGCCAAGGTTTTTAAGTGACTACTCTGTGAGGTCCACTGAAAGCAATTTCTCATGATGTGTGATTGGAACTTGGTTCTACTACAGCAATGTTACATATTACATTTACTCAGGAACAAAACTGTCCCTAATTTTGAAGGCACGCTATTAACCAAAGGAGCTCTTTGCAAATGTACTTGCTGTTCTTGTTTATATTTGGCATCAACTGGAAGTGGCAAAATAACTGAAGAATATTTGACGGTAACAACATACAACTGATACTTTATACGTCTCGTCTAAAAGTGCTTCACTTTAGTAATGAGAAAATATTAAGAACAAGGGAAAGTGGAGAAGGTTAGTTTTCATACCTATAGAAGTGTTTTGTCAAGGTTATGGAAACTAGGAAGAAAAATGAGTGGGCATTGGGAACTTGGCAAGAAAATCCAGATTACAAGAGCTGTATATACTACTTGACCCTAATGGTTTTATGAATATATACGAGATAGCTTTCTAGAACAAGATGACTTTTTAGAGCAGTTTATGTTTAAGGAAAAGAAAATTCTGGATTAGGTGCGTAATGAACCAGGTTTGATTTGGGAGCTCAAGTTAAGGAAAAGTTTAGGAGGCAGTGATTATAATGTGATAGAACTCATCCTGCAGTTTGAGAGGGAGAAGCTAAAATTAGATCTGTCTGTGTTACAATGGAGTAAAGGGAACTACAGAGACATGAGCGAGGAGGAGGCCAAAGTTGATTGGAAGGAGATACTAGCAGAAATTGTGGCAGAACGGTAATGGCTGGAGTTTCTGGGAGTAACTCAAAAGGCACAGGAACAGTTCATCTCAAAGAAGAAGCATTCCAAAAGGAGAATGAGGCAACTGTGGCTGACAAGGGAAGTCAAAGACACCTTAAAAGCAAAAGAGAAGGCATACAATATAGCACAGCAAAAACTAATGGGAAGCTTTTAAAAACCTACTGAAAAGGCCATAAGGAAAGAAAAGATGAAACATGAAGCTAAGCTAGCCAATGATATCAAAGAGGATACCAAACGTTTTTTTCAGATATATAAAGAGTAAAAGAGAGGCAAGAGTGGACATTGAACATTTGGAAAATTAAGTTGGTGAGGTAGTAATGGGAAACAGAGAGATGAAGTGAAGAAGTACTTTGTGTTAATCTTCACTGTGGAAGACACAAACAAGGTGCCAGAAATTTGAGTCGGGGGCAGAAGTGAGTGTAGTCACTATTACAAAGAAGATGATGCTTAAGAAGCTGAAAGGTAGGTAAGTCAACTGGCCCAGATGGACTACACCACAAAATTCTGAAAGGCATTAGCAGTGACCTTTTGAGAATCACTAGATTCCAACCATTGAGTACATCTACATGAAATGTTGCTGTAGAAAACCAGCATCAAGGATCCTCAATCACCCAGGTCATGCTCTTTTTTCACTGCTGTCACCAGGTAGAAGGTAGAGGTGCCTCAGGACTCACACCGCCATGTTCAAGAACAGTTACTACCCCTCAACCATCAGGCTCTTGAACAAAAGAGGATAACTACACTCATTTATCTCTGTTATATTGTTATTTCATACACATTATTTATTTCTATTTATTTATATCTCATTTGCACAGTTAGTTTACAATTAACAGCTTCTGATGTTTACAATTTACAGTTACTGTTCTATAAATTTGCTAATTATGCCCGTAGAAAATGAGTCTCAGGGTTGTATGTGGTGACATGCATGTACTCTGATAATAAATTTTACTTTGAACTTTGAGATTCTGAAATCATTCCAGAGTACCAGAAGGTCAAGTATGTCACTTCGCTCCTGAAAAAGAGAGGGAGACAAAAAGACAGGAAATTGTAGGCCAGTTAGCCTGACTTTAATGGTTGGGAAGATATTAAGTATGAAGTTTTGAGGAAACTTGGAGGCACATGATAAAACAGGCTGAAGTTAGTATAGTTTTCTTAAGGGAAAATCTTTCCTGACAAATTTGAGGAAGTAACAGGTAGGTAGACAAAGGAGAGTCAGTGGGTGATTTTACTTGGATTTTCAGAAGGCCTTTGACAAGGTGCCACACATGAGGTTGCTAAACAAGATAGAACCTCATGGTATTATAGGAAAGATACTGGCATGGATAGAAGATTGGCTGACTGTCAGAAGGCAAAGAGTGGGAATAAATAGGAAATTCTCTGGTGACTCTGTTCTGCAGGGTCGGTGTTTGGACTACTACTTTTCTCATTATATGTTAATGATCTGAATGGTGGAATTGATGGCTTCGTGGCCAAGTTTGCACATATTACAAAGATAGGTAGAGGGTTTGATAGTGTTGACGAAGCACAGAGTCTACAGAATGGCTTAGACAGACTAGGAGAATGGACAAAAAAGTAGAAGATGGAATACAGCAAAGGAAAATATATGGTTATGCACTTTGGTAGAAGGAATAAAGACATAGAGCATGTTTTAAATGGTGAGTGAATTCAGAAAGCAGAGGTTCTGCACTAACTCTTGGAAGTGCTGGTCCAGGATTCCCTAAAGATTAACTTGCAGGTTGAGTTGGTAGTAAGGAAGGCAAACACAATGTTAGCATTCATTTTGAGAGGACTAGAATATAAAAACAAGTATATAATTGTGAGGCTTTATAAGGCCATGTTGTAGCAGTTTTGGGCCCCATATCTAAAAAAGGATGTGCTAGCATTGAATAGTGTCCAAAGGAGGTTTACAAACAGGATCCCTGAAATAAGAAAGGCTCAAAGTATGAGTAGTGTTTGATGATTCTGGGTCTGTAATTGCTTGAGTCTAGATGAATGAGGGAGGATCTCATTGAAAGCTATCAAATATTGAAAGGCTTAGATAGAGTGGACATGGAGAGGATGTCCCATTAAAACAGAGCTGAGTATGCATTTCTTTAGCCAGAGGGTGGTGAATCTGTGGAATCCACTGACACAAATGTCTGTGGAGGCCAAGTCACTGAGTGTATTTAACGCAGAGATTATGAGATTCTTGATGAATTAGGGTGCCAAAGGTTATGGGAGAAGGCTGGAGAATCGGGTTGGGAGGAAAAGTAAATCAGCCATGATCGAATGGGATTGACTTGATGGACCGAATCGCCTATTTCTGCTCCTATATCTTATGGTGTTACTGAAAGTTCCTGTTGTCTTAGAAAAACACAGTTCCTGAAGTCTAATGTTTTATCACCACCTCAATATCAAGCAAAGAACTGTATACATTTTTGAGTTATGATCTAATATTTTAGCTGGAACCTGTTAAAAAATGCAATGACCCCTGATTTCTTAAAATAATCCAAAGCTGTCAACACCCAATAATCATTCTGGAAATAGGTCTTGCTGCTCAAAAGAATTTGAATTGTCTTTGAAATTTAAGTACAGTACTGGCTTTGTTTGATTGCACCTTTGTGGCTCTTGCTAAAGACAAAACAAAGCCAGGAAGGGAAATCCATGCTCACCAATCAATACCCATTCCAGTTAATGAGAATATAAGGTCAACACAATTATACACGATAAAACATCCCTCTTTCTTCTTCTGTTCTGAATAGACCCTTCAGCTCAGTTGATGCTGATCTTAATTTAGCTATACACAACAGAGCAAGCCTTGGAAATTTTGCATTGTTACTTGGCCTAACTGTTCTGTACTTTACATAAATTGCCTGAAATTGCTAAACCAAATTGAGAAGAACACATCGTGAACTCATCTGACATCCTGCAAATTATGTCATCACTTACAGCATTAAGATGTGCAAAAATCCCTCAGCACACATTTAAAACCTCAGAATATATTATGTTTTAAATTCTGCAGAGGGAGACAGAAACAATAATTTCACAACTCAGAGTTAACAGGGCTCCCTCTAAACTACAATTGATACTATTGGCCTATCATTTAAAGTAGCCAAACTGCATTAATAAGTGGAATATAATTCTAAGGCATCATACTTCCACAACGGCCACTCAATTTTACATAATTAGCCGAGCCATCTTTTGATGAATGCACATTTTTATTTCAGCAATACAACTTTTGGGTAAGATGATATATATTATTTTTTTCAATAATCTCTACCTTGAAGTAACTGTAATAAATGCACTGAAGACAGAACATTTTGTTTCAGTTCGGTACAAAATTACAAGCATAGCCATCCTACAATAACTGTCTGCGGCTTTGGACTTCTCATTGAACCTTTGTGCTAAAAATGACAGGAGCATAATAACATAAATTAAATTATTTATGGACCTTAATAGAGTCTTCAGTACTGCAAGAAGTAGCTACTTGCATTTTTTATATATTATTTTAATTCGATTTTCTTCAGAGAAATTCACTCGCTATATGGTATTTGAAATTCTTTCCTGAATTCCCAGATGTCATATGGATTCTGCCGTATTTCAATTTTTCTAAAAATAATACAGCCACAATTGAAAGATGTTCCAGTTGCTCTGCACATAACTCTCCAGCAGTTAATTCAAATTGAGAAATGGAGCTAGTTTGGAAAATTACCATTTGGTTCCATCAGTATGTTTGAGGACCCACATATAAGAGGCATAGCCCTGAAGTACATTTTGGAGGTTCCAAGCTACATAATTCGAACAGAGACAAGGATTGGCTGAAAGAATCCATTCTTTGTCTGCACGTAAGGAATTTTAGTTACAATAAAAAACAAATGCTGCATATTTTATAGATTATAACACATATATTTTAAGTTTTTATTTTACAAGCTGAAAATAGTATAACCACAAAATCTAGTTTTGTTGAAATGTAGTTTTATGTAATGAGCCCTCTGAACAAATTCATTTAATGAACTCATATTATGACATTTAAAGGTACTTTAAAACCAGATGAAAGAGTTCAATCCAATGACGCAAGAACATATTTCCCTAGATATTCAGTTTTACCCTACCTACTTTGTGCTGAAAACATCAGCTGGTTTATTGTCGCATGAATGAAGTCACTAAAGAGAAGTGCTGGTAGACATGAAGCGACCTCTTTATTTGACAAAACAAGGTACCCCAGGCATCATATGGAGACCCTTTCAATTGGAAAAAGGTCAGTCTGTGCCCAACACTACACATTTTTTAATGCTAAAAATGAAAAGAAAATTCAGGACAATTCAAGCAAATCCATATTTACGATGTCCTCTTGAACTTCACGTAACAGTTTAAGATATTTGGACCTTTGCACCATTGCACCCAAAATAACTGTTAATAACTGTCATATCCATACAATGGAATGGTGATTGGATTCATGCACTTGTAGACAATCAATTATGTGACTGATTCCTGGCCTGTCTGGTCAGCATTTTAAATTTAATCTTCAATGCATGTTTGAATCTAAAGTCTAGTGGCCGATGTCAGTTAAGTTAATTGCTACGTATACTAACCACAAAAATGCCTTAACAGTCCCTCCTCTTGGCATTCATGGGCAAAAATAAATTTGTACCAGGAAAGGCCAACCTTAAGGAAGATCTACTCAAATAGGACAGCAAAAATGCCCTGCCTTGGAACTTCCTGCATCTACATCTAGCCTATTGTCCTTAATGTCTACCTACAAAATGCTAAGCACAGGGATTGCTCCAGAAATTTGAGTAAGAGTCTTTAGAAATGCAGCTTCATCCATATGCCTATTGGCTCTTTTCCTGCTGGCTGATTGCTGCTTAATCATATTCCTCGTCTTTACCCCTTCATTCTCTAGTGGCTAAAGCTCTCTTTCCAGAGGCACCGGCAAGTTTAGTCCATCAGGCTCACAGGGTTGGGGTGATCTCTATTTGAATGAGTGCAAAGACCTTTCCCCAGTGACACCCCCTTCTGAACCATCCAGATGATTGCTGGCCTGACTGCTGAAGGGGCCCAACTTATTTGTATTCACTCCCCATTCAGGCTAGGAGTGAGTGCCTTCAGATGCTGTATGAAACCTTTCTTGTTCTGCCATGCCATCAAAGCAGTGGAAATGCTATCTCTGCTTTAACTTAAACCCCTCCTCATCTATCTTTTCTATTCTTATGTTATTCAGCTAATCATTTACTTTCAGCAACCAGCCTTCATTGCAGAGTACTGTTACCTATTACACTTTAGCGTGCTATTCACGGGTTCCCGTTACGCTCTCGGTGTCTTCTGCCTTTGTGTTTCTTGTGGGTGTGTTTCCAACAAATGTGGTCAGGTCTGGTGTGGCCGGCTGGTGTTCATCTCTTAGGTTTGCTGTAGTTACACGGTTACTGGGTACACATGATCCCCTGCTCTGTCTGTGTGGGCAATGGTTGAACCTGAGTCCAGTGTTTCCACTGGCTGCCTCACTGAGTCTGCACGCAGACTGAAGTGTCACTTGTTAAAAGTACCACCTGTGGTCCTATCCATCTGGGAGCAAACCCTGCCCTTTCGGGCAGCACCCTCACTATGACTTGGTCACCCGGCTGTGGGAGGACTATCTCCTTTCTCCCCAGCTCTCTCTGATCCTTTAACTCTTTAAGTTGATTATAAAGTTCCTTCACATACTGTGTCATTCTATCTCTATAAGCCCTAGGTTCACCAGAACCTGTAATTACCCCATAAGGGAGTCACATTGCTTGCCCCATCAATAATTCATAGCGGCTGAGACCCAGCGTTAAGTTTGTGGTTGCTCACAATCTCATCAGGTTTCCTGTTAATACATCAACCCATGTCTTTCCCATCTCAGCTATAGCTTTGACTAAGGCATTCTTGATTATTTGGTTCATCTTTTCTACCATTCCTGAACTCTGAGGGCCATAGGGCATGTGGAACCGTTGTCAAATCCCTAACAGTCAGCACATTTCCTTCATCACTTTCCCCGTGAAATGTGCTCCCTGATCTGAATCCACCTGGACTGGGGATTCCCAACTCTGGAGGATTTCCTGAACTAGAATATGTACAGCCGTGCTGGCGGTGCAGTCCTTTGTTGGGAAAGTCTCTATGCACCGGGTGAGGTGATCCATAATTGCTGGACAGTAGATCTTCCCCCTGTTTTTCGGCAGGGGCCCTGTGAAGTTCATCTGGATGTTTTCACAGGGTCCCCTGGACCATGGAGGGTTTGGCAGGTGTGGCGCTATGCCCTTATCAGAGTAATGCAGGGCTCATGTGATACAACGGCGGCAGAATTTCCCAACATCCCCACCCATCCCTGGCCACCATCAGTCCTGTCAGAAGCTCGAGGTCATATTCTGCCTTCCTTGATGCATCACCCCATGACATATCTTCAGTGTCTAATGCATGGTGGGGCCACCTCGACTCCCTCCTCCCTGTCAGTCCAACTCCCATCTGGTCCCTCCTTTGCACCCTTTCTCTCCACTTCTCCTTATCTTCTGTCTCCACCTCTCCATGTAATTTTACTAAACTTGCTTCAATCGTTTCTTTCGGCACATTTGCCGTTTCAATGGCCTCTTGTTCCTCTGCTGCCTTCTTTGCACTGATGCCTGCCCACTCATTTCCTTTCAGCTCCTTACTCTCCTCTTTCTGGTGAGCTTTTACATTAATCACTGTCACCTCTGCTGCCAGGCTCACTGCTTCCAGCAGTTTTTGTATTAGGTGTCCATGCTGAATACCTGTTCCTGTTGAAATTACAAATCCTCGTTGTGTCCATCCCATCAGATAACCGTGCACCAGCCCGAGGGGTACAGGCTGTCCGTATATATATTTGCTCGTCTGTCTTTACTGTCATGCAGTGCTTCTGTCAGGGCCACCAGTTCCACCACCTGAGCTGAGCAACACCCAGTCAGTGCTCCTGAAGCTAATTCTTCATCTGTTTCCTTCACCCCGGCTCACCCAGTCTAAGTACCTCCAAGAACCATCAGTAAAAAATTCCCCTGCTTCCCCTTCCAGAGGTGCTTCCTTCATACCGATATCTTCCTCCTGCTCTATTCCCATTTAGCACTCGTGTGCCTCCCCCTCTATTAGGAAGGTGCTCATGGGATTCATTCTAGTGTCCCTAACTATCATTACTTACTTGTGAGCAGCTGTCTGTGTGTCAGTTTTTATACGATACTGCTTATGGGGTTTATGCAGGCCCCCTTCTAATTTGAATTGGTTTATCGTTACTCAGCCACAACCTTGCTTGCGTCTAGCCCACACTGCTGGGACCTGCTGACAAAGTAACCCATGGACACTGTCCTGGCTCCAGTTCTGAGGATCGAATGGCAGCAGCTATGCTGGCTGTGTTGTGTACTCTGGTGGTTGTATGTGTTCGCTACCCCTAGCTTGCTCATTTTATTTCTCCCTCTCCTGAATCTATAATGGCCCCTGCTTCCCCTAGTCCAAGGACAGTACCCTCACTATTTGGACATCCCCAGAAATACACTGGAGGCTACATCCCACTAATTTTGAGTAACTGTGACTCGCTCCTATCTGCTTTCATCATTTTTACTCCTACACCTGTAATATAAATAGCCTGCTGATTGTTAGCAAGGAGAGGTCAGTTATCAATACCAATGCCCCTGTGTCCACTAACATATCACATTGTTGGCCCCCTAACAATGATGTTGTGTCCATCAGGATTCACCAGCGCTGGCAGTGAGGGCTGTCACTTCCTCTTTTCCTGACCTAGATCATAGAGCTGGTCTTCACCAGCTCGATGATCTGATATGCAGTCATTTTGGTCAGACTGGGTGCCGATGGGGTGAGAGACTGTGTGCCTGTCGTGACTTTCAACTGTTTTTTTCCTCATTTTTGGACACTGATTCCAACCATGTCCCAATAGGCCACAGCTGGAGCATCCTAACTCCTTTACTGCTTTATGCCTAGTCCAGCAGTCTTTTGCTAGGTGCCCTGGTTGCTGGCACACAAAGCAAACCCTCTATGATGTCACAGGGGCTGCATCCATTATAGCCACTTTACGATTTGTCTTGCACTTTCTTTGGTCTATCTCACTGGCCCACAAAACTATAGCAGAGTAGGTCAAGCCCACCACTATCCCTAAATCTAAAACTTCCTAGCGGGTTGAGCTCAGGCCTTCCTTCATTTTCAGAAAGACTGAGTCATCCCTCACTGGATTATCCAACCCTGAATACCCCTCAGACATTCGATATTTACGTTCTACATAATCCATGGCTGTTTCATCAGCTTGTTGAATCACTGCCATTATCATTCCCCAGTTACTCTCACACCCCTCCAGTTCCTGCCTCACTTCCCCTTTAAAAGAGTGACATATTTCATCATTGCTGGCATCGAACTCAATATACAAGTTTGTTGATGACACAACAATTGTAGGCCGTATTTCGGGTAATGATGAGTTTGAGTACAGAGAGGAAATTAAGAACCTGGTGGCATGGTGTGAAGACAATAACCTATCCCTCAACGTCAGCAAGACGAAGGAATTGGTTGTTGACTTCAGAAGGAGTAGCAGACCGCACGACCCAATTTACATTGGTGGTGCGCAAGTGGAACAGGTCAAAAGCTTTAAGTTCCTTGGGGTCAATATCACAAATGACCTGACTTGGTCCAACCAAGCAGAGTCCACTGCCAAGAAGGCCCACCAGCGCCTTTACTTCCTGAGAAAACTGAAGAAATTTGGCCTGTCCCCTAAAACCCTCACTAATATTTATAGACTCACCATAGAAAGCATTCTTCTAGGGTGCATCACAACCTGGTATGGAAGTTGTCCTGTCCAAGACCGGAAGAAGCTGCAGAAGATCATGAACATGGTGCAGCACATCACACAAACCAACCTTCCATCCGTGGACTCACTTTACACTGCAAGCTGTCGGAGCAGTGCTGCCAGGATAATCAAGGACACGACCCACCCAGCCAACACACTTTTTGTCCCTCTTCCCTTCGGGAGAGGCTCAGGAGCTTGAAGACTCGTACAGCTAGATTTGGGAAGAGCTCCTTTCCAACTGTGATAAGACTGCTGAACAGATCCTGACCTGGATCCTCCAAATATCCGGACCTCCCTCTCCGTTTTTTTGTACTACCTTACTTTCCATTTGCTATTTTCTATTTATGATTTATAATTTAAATTTTTAATATTTACTATCGATTTGTACTCCAGGGAGCGGGAAGGGCAGAATCAAATATCGCTGTGATGATTGTACGTACTTGTATCAATTGTTTGGCGACAATAAAGTATAAAGAATTCCAGCAGTTGTGCAGGTACCATCCTGCTCCCCCTAGGCCCACATATTCCTTGGGCACTTCGCTTTTACCAACAAGCATATATCTTTAGGCTACATCTGGTGAATTTCAACCATTTCCTCGAATTTGCACCAGAATTCCAAATTCCGACGTGTGACTTTCTCCCTGGGCTGAAGGGCTAATGAAGGTTCATCTTCAGGGTCAAGGGCTGGCTCGGATCATCAGGGTTCTCAACTTGACATTGCCTGACCTCAATAGGTGCCTCTTGACAGATACATCTGGATAAAACCTCTCCCTGAAATATCTCCACACCAACTCCCACACAATGGAAAACATAATTAACAGAAGCAAGTTAAACAGTACACACTTAAAACTGTAGTGGATGTACTTCACAATCTGCCACTTCTGTGCATCTAAACTCATGATACCAGCTGTATTCCTATGCATTGCACTCACAAAATGTGCATGCTAAAATGCAGCTCCCAGAACGAATATACACACATCCCCCCAGCCCCCAACCGGTATCCTGAACCTTCAAGAACCACCCTTTGCCACTGGTGGCTCCATCTCACCAAATTAACACACAAAGTTTTGTCTCTTACATAAGCATACACACTACTTTTATATCTACCAGTTCAGCTCTCCCTGTTCGTGATACCTAGTGTGAGTGCTAATTTTAAAAATACTCACCCACTTAGACTGCTAAGATCGCTGGCCACGCAATGGGTCACAGAATGTATCTCACTTCTGGCACCAAATGTTGTTGTGTGAATGAAGTCTCCAGGGAGAAGTGCTGGTAGACATGAAGCACCCTCCTTATTTTGACAAAACAAGATAAAGCAGGTATCATATGGAGACCATGTCAATGGGAAAAAGGTCAGTCTGTGCCCAACACTACACACATTTTATATGCTAAAGATCAAAGAAAATTCAGGACAATTCAAACAAATTTATATTTACAATGTACTCTTGAACTTCCCATATAACTGTTTAAAATGTCTGGATCTCCCCACTATCACACCGAAAATAAGAGTTAATTACTGCTGCATCCATGCAATGGAACGTTGATTGGATTCATGCATATACAAACAATCAGTTAAGTGCCTGTTTCCTGGTTTGTCTGGTCTGCATTTTAAATCTAATCTTCAATGCATATTCAATCTGAAGGCTAGTGGACAACATCAGTCAAATTAATTGCTACAAGTGCTAAACCAAAAAATCGCTCTAACATTTATCACTCGTCCCAAATCAGGTCATAAGACCATAGACATGGGAGCAAAATTAGGCCATTCACCCCGTCAAGTCTGCTCCGCCATTCCATCTTGGCGGATCCTGGATCCTATTCAACCCCATACACCTGCCGTCTAACCAATTCCTTTGACATCCTGACTGATCTGGAAACTATCAGCTTGCCTTAAATATCGCCATGCACTTGGACACCACCGCAGTCTGTGGCAGAGCATTCTATAGATTCACCACTCTATGGCTAAGAAAATTCCTCTTTACCTCAATTCTAAAAGGTCACCCCTCAATTTTGAGACTGTGCCCTCTAGTTCTGGATACCCCCCATGGGAAACATCCTGTCCACATCTACCCTATCCAGTCCTTTCAACATTCAGTAGGTTTCAATGAGTTTCCACCCCCCCCCCAACGTTCTTCTAAATTCCAGTGAGTACGGGCCCAAAGCCACCAACACTCCGCATATGTTAACCCGTTCATTCCCAGAATCATACTCATGAATCTCCTCTAGATTCTCTATAATGACGACACATCCTTTCTGAGAGATAGGGCCCAAAACTGTTGACAATACTTCAAGTGCTGCCTAACTCATTTAAAGTATCTTAAAATCTGTAACAAAGTGCTGAACCTAGGACCTGTTGTTACATACCCCGTAACTGGGTTGCCAAACCAGCAGAAATGGATCACTCAGTGGGAGTCTGGATTACTGGAACTAAGAAAGTTTTATTAAAGAAACAAGCAACACAGTAATCGAAAGGATAATAAATGCAACAGTTCAGCAATGATAACCACACATGTGCACAGAATTAAGATAACAGCATCAATCAAGCTCTATCGTTGTCTAGGGGTAAATGACCAAATTTCAAAGTGACTCAAAGTTCATCCAGTTTAGTAGTTCAGTTTGCAGTAATCGTTGCCATGGCGAGGGACAACGTGAGGGAAGAGAGAGATAGAACAGGAACAACTGATCATTCAGCACGGCTTCACTCACAGACCAGCGAGTTGGCTCACAAGCAACTTTTGGGCGGATCCTTGGTGATGTCACCTGAGGTCACCGACTGTGACCCCTCCTCCAGATGCGGTCGATCCTCTGCAGTGAACCCGGCACCCAGGCAAGGGCGGACACACACCGGGTTCCCGCTGATTGTACCTTTCCACCCTGGCCGTTGTCTGGTACTTCTCACCCACTCGTGAGAGGCGCACCGCTTCCAGGGTCTCACTACCTCGAGTGGCGGGTGTCCCACCTTAGCAACCTGTCCCTTTTTATCCCCCTGCTGGGGTATCGCCTGTCCATCACTTCAAACAGTTCAAGGTTCAAAGGGGGGAGCCGCTCCAGACAGCTCTCTCTCCCCTGTCCCTTCATTACACATCTCCAGACGCTGCTCCATTGTTCCTTATCTCTCCTTCCCCTGAGGGCAGGTGGCAGACCACTTGCTGATGTCACTGATGCTAACCCAGGCCAGCAAACATCTTAATTTTATGTGTATTCTCGTCACACTGTACAGAGCCACGATCAGTCCAGCACATCTGCCACTCCTTTTTGGTGCACCAATTACAGAAGGCTTTCAACCTACACAACCAATGGCAGCCAAACAGCTGAAAAAAAACACAACCGGGGCTACCAATGATGTGAGAGCTGGGAAGGTCAAAAGAGGTTTACAATTTCCACAAAAACGCCTAGAAAGCCTTGCTCATAAAATTAATGAGTATGGCCTTGTAGGTCAGAGGAAAAGACCACTATCCGTGAGCCATATGCAGTTCTAAAAAGAGCAAAGATATTTAGGTGCTCCCTACATATAGCAGAGAGGTGCCATGCATGAGTAGATTGCTGTCCTTCTAGAGAGGCAAGATTTGGCAGATGGGAATTTGCCACTTGTGCAGAAACGGCATCTTCCAAATTCTCCTCAACTCACACTCACTTTCACTGTGAGCAGAATCCTACTGTTTGTGGAGAACTGGCTCTGAGGAGCAACATGGAAACAGCAGACTAGGCAGCAGAAAAACAGAATCCATACGTTGGCTAAGCCATGCTCTGGAGATTCAAGCTATTGTCTGATTGTTGTACGATTGTCTCCCCAGCACATTCAGCATTTTCCCGATGTGCAGGGTCAGGGCATTGATGTCTTCCTTCACAAGGACAGAGCATCATCCTGCCACCACAGCCCCCCAGAGAGCACACTCGCATGTAAACAATTCCAGGAAGCTCCTTCAGTACTCCCTGGGCAGCAATGTAAAACTGCCCTCTCTAGAGCGTAAAATCATCACGGGTAAAAGGTAAAGAAATTGCCTTCTAGTAACCAGACAAGAAATATTGCGATGTCCTCCCAGGATGCTAAACACATCTACAAGATTAACAAATGTGAAAGGGCTGAGACTTTACAGGATTTTCAATTTTTTGAAGTGCAATACATCAGCAATTTTCATAAACAATTTCAAAAGGAGCAAAGAACATCTTTCATTCCACAAAGTTCACACGGGTGTGGCAGCTACTGGCATTGCTGCATACCTTAATGTGCCTCATATGGAAATGTTGTTACTGCCAATGTACTTGAACAAAGACTCAGTTGCTACTGTACAATAATCAATAGGAGTATTATTATGCTTTCCTCTTAAAATTGTGAGATTGTAGCAGAGAATATGGTTAATAAATAGCATGACTGATATCATGGATGCTTTGTTCTTCTGGTTTTGAATGTATATCATCTCCAAAGCAAAGTCCATCACTCTTTGATGATTTATATCCCTTGTTGTTCTCCTCTTACATCCTCTTAACCTGGGCTTTCCAGAAACATGGTATTCACTGTGAGGAATAATGTGGGACGATTTTCAGATCAGGTAGAGGCCTCAATACCTCTTTGTGCAGTTGGATCTTTGCTTTTCTCACTTGTAGATCGCAGTCAGTTTGGATTGGCAACAACATTTCCTCCCTGATCTCCATCAACACAGGTATACCACAAGGCTGTGTGCTTAGCCCCTTGCTCTACTCGTTTTACATTTACGGCTATGAGGCTAAGCACAGCTCCAGTGCTATAGTCCAGTTTGCTGACGTCATCACTGCTTTAGGCCGAATCAAAGGTGGTGATGAATCACTTTATACGAGGAAGACTGAAAACCTGGCTGAGCGCTGCCATAACAACAACTTCTTACTCAATGTCAGCAAGACGGAGGAGCCGATTATTGACTTCAGGAGAAGGAAACCAGAGGTCCATAAGTCAATCTTTATCAGAGGATCAGCAACATTAACTTCCGTGGTGTTATTATTTTAGAGGACCTGTCCTGAGCCCAGCCCACGTGCATTAATGAAGAAAGCACAAGCAGCAATTCTAATTTCTAAGGAATTTGCAAAACAATTGGCATGACATCTAAAACTTTTGACAAACTGATATAGATTAGTAATATACTGAATGGCTCAATCACAACCTGGCATGGGAAGTCCTACAAAAAGTAGAGGACACAGCCCAGTCAATCAGGGGTAAAGCCCTACCCAGCATTGAGCACATCTACTTGACACACTGTTGCAGGAAAGCAGAATCCATCATCAGGGACCCCCACCACCCAGGACATGCTCTCTTCTCTCTGCAACCATCAGGAAGAAGGTACTGGAGCCTCAGGACTCACGCCACTAGGTTCAGGAAAAGTTATCACCCCTCATCCATCTGACTCTTGAACTAAAGAGCCTCAACTTCTCTTGCCCCATCATTGAAATGTTCCCACAACCTATGGACAAACTTCCAAGGATTCTTCATCTCATGTTC
The DNA here is from genome assembly GCF_963921235.1 of Mobula hypostoma. NCBI lineage: Eukaryota > Metazoa > Chordata > Chondrichthyes > Myliobatiformes > Myliobatidae > Mobula > Mobula hypostoma. The sequence goes on along the minus strand of NC_086103.1, from coordinate 44,013,723 downwards.
TCGATAGTTATTGCTTATTTATTATTATTTCTTCTTTTATGTATTTGCAGTTTGCAGTGTTTTGCACACTGATTCAATACCCAGCTGGTCTGTCATTGATTGTGGTATGGTTATTATTCTGTTATGGATTTACTGTGTGCTCGCAAGAAAATGAATTTCAGGGTTGTATATAGTGACATATATGTAATTTGATAATAAATTTACTTTGAACTCTGATATAGCGTGCACAATGCTTTTCGACAATGGTTTGCAGAAGGTTCTGTGGGAGAGAACGAGATTCCCGAATGTTATGTTCCCTTCCGGGTGCCAGGGTCTAGAATATCTCAGATTCAGTCCTCAGCGTTCTTGAGTTAGAGGGTGAACAGCCAGAAGTTGTGGTCCATGTAGCTACCAAACACATGGGTAGGACAAGTGACAAGGCTCTGCATAGGGAGTTCAGGGAGTGAGGTGCTAAACTACAACAGACTTCCAAGGTTATGATCTAAGGATTACCACCCATGCTACATGCTAGTGAGGCTAGAACTAGGAAGATTATGCCGTTTAATACATTAGATTAGATTAGATTGTGAGGACAGGCAGTCCTCTTTTATTGTCATTCAGTAATGCATGTATTAAGAAATGATACAATGTTTTTCCAGAATGATATCACAGAAACACATGACAAACCAAGACTGAAAACTGACAAAAACCACATAATCATAACATATAGTTACAACAGTGCAAAGCAATACCATAATTTGATAAGAACAGACCATGGGCACGGTAAAAGTCTCAAAGTCTCTCGAAAGTCCCATCATCTCACGCAGACGGTAAACCTCCAGCACCGCAAACTTGCCGATGCAGCATCCCGGAAGCATCCGACCACAGTCCGACTCCGAGTCCATCCCAAAACTTCGAGCCTCCGACCAGCTCTCCGACACCGAGCACCATCTCTGCCGAGCGCTTCGACCCCGGCCCCGGCAACAGGCAATAGGCACAGCCGAGGATTTGGGGCCTTCCCCTCCGGAGATTCTCGATTGCACAGTAGCGGCGGCAGCGAAGCGGGCATTTCAGAAGTTTCTCCAGATGTTCCTCCGTGCTTCTTCACGTCTGTCTCTATCAAATCAGGATTGTGCACGGCATCCTACTTCGCAGATACGATATCATTCAGAATGGCCGCGCACGCACAGCGTCGCGCCGCCATCTTCTCCTCCCTCCTACATGGTTAAGGAGTTGGTGTAGGAGGGAGGACATAAGACTTTTGGATCACTGGGAACTCTTCCAGGGAAGGTGGGACCTGTACAGAAGGAATAGTTTGCACCTGAACCAGAGGGTGACTAATAACCTAGCAGGAAGGTTTGTTAATACTGCATGGTGTGGTTTAGAGTTGCAGGGAGATGAGTACCAGAGTTACAGAACAGTCAGAGGAGAGGTTCTGGAGGCAGATGTTGATAAGACCTCAGACAAAGTTAGGAATCAAAAAGTTGAGCATGTCTTGAGCTGTATATACTCCAATGCAAGAAGTATCGTAGGAAAGGTGGATAATACTGCTGAAGATAAGGCAGCTGGTAGCTGGATTACAAACAGAAGCAATGTGTAGTGAGGAGAGTCTGTTGATAGGGTAAAAACAGCATGAGTTGCAGCATAAAAGGGCGAAAAGGGTGAATACAGGCTGAAGGTGCTATATTGGAATGTGCACAGTATGTAGAATAAGGTAGATGAACTTGAAGCACAGTCTTGGTTTTAAGCAAGCAGCACTTTTTGACACTTGAATGCAGAACTCAGGGTTTGCTGTATTGTCATGTGACATTAAGCAGACAACTTACTTACCCTTTTGCAGAGATGCATAAAATCTTTTGACTCTTTTCCAAGGAATGCCATTTTGTCAAGGCCTAGGCCAATATTTATCTCAAAAATCTTCAAACTTAACTGTGTGTAATTGGCTGCCAGGTGAAAGCAGCCATGTAAATCTTTCTTTCTGTTGTACATCTCCTTCCTTTGTCAACATCGGAGCTCTGAAGATTGGTTTCATCACCAGTTACACTTCATTGCTTTTGTGATTTCAGCTACAGGAGTGTCGATCTAAGCCAAGCCATATCAGGTAAAGATCTATCAGGCTTGACAATTGCTTTATGTAAATGACTATTTACCATCTAATTTGAGACAAATTTCTCATTTTTACATTTGTATGAGATTCAGTTTATTAGGCAATTATAATTCATGCTCACAGAATTTTATATTCTTATATCAACCGCAAATAGATCATGATCTTCTGAAATCATCATGACTGTTGTTATCTCAGTTTACATAGTACTCATTAAATCAGGAAGTGCAGGCAGAACTAAATATTGCTGCAGTATAAGAGCACAAGGGCAAGCAATTACTCCAACGGTCATGCCACTTCTTTAAAATTTCTACTTATCTCAACTTGCACACTTTATGACAGTGGACACAACTTACACCTTAAAACAAGAGAAACTCAGTCACAATCATATGTCGTGAAATTTGGTGTTTTGTGATAGCAATACATAATAAAGACACTATAAATTGCAATTATATATATATATACTGTATATATTTTTGAAAGTAGTGCAAAAAGAGAGGGGAAATATAGTGAGGTAGTGTACATGTGTTCATTGTCCATTCAGAAATCTGATGGCGGAGGGGAAGAAGCTGTTCCTAAAACACTAAGTGTGCATCTTCATGCTCCGCTACCTCCTCCTTGATGGCAGCAAAGAGCAAAGGGCATGTCCAGAGTGATGGGGGTCATTAATGATGAATGCCTCCTTCTTGAGGCATTGTCTTTTGAAGATGTCCTTCATGCTGGGAAGGCTAGTGCCCATGATGGAGCTGGCTGAGTTTGCAACATTCTGCAGGTTTTTTCCAATCCTCTGCAATTGCTGCCCCCTCCCCAATTCCAGATGGTGATGCAACCAGTTAGAATGCTGTCCACAGTACATTGGTAGAAATTTGCTTGGTTGTCTGCTTAATGTCACATGACATACCAAGTTTCCTCAATGAAATAGAACCACTGTCATGCTTTCTTTGCATTTGCGTATGTTGGGACCACAATAGAACTTCAAAGATGTTGACAACCAGCAACTTGAAACTGCCTGACGAAGGGTCTCGGCCCGAAACGTCGACTGTACCTCTTCCTAGAGATGCTGCCTGGCCTGCTGCGTTCACCAGCAACTTTGATGTGTGTTGCTTGAATTTCCAGCATCTGCAGAATTCCTCGTGTTTACTTGAAACTGCTCACCTTTCCCACTGTTGATCCCTCAATGAGGACTGGTGTCTGTGTTCTCTCACTTTGTGAAGTCCACAATCAATTCCTTGGTATTAATGACATTAAGTGGAAAGTTGGTGCTACAACACCACTCAACCAGCTGATCTATCTCACTCCTCATCACCATCTGAAACCCATCAAGCTTCCGTTTGTTGCAATAAATAATGATCTTCGGATTACCATCTTATTGAACTGTGTGGCTTGAGAAAGAAGAAGCAAATGTCCATGTCCTCAAGATTTTATCTCTGGAGAGTTGAGATTGTAAACCACAAAAAATCTCAAGGACAATCCACTACTGTTCCCAAAGACTAGATGGGCCAAAGGGCCTGTTTCTGCACTGTAGTGCTCTATGACTCTATGACCCTAAGATGTTGATTCTAAAGCACTATTTCAGGAGAAAATGGATTAATAGAACGATTGTACTATGAGTGGAAAAGGACTTCTGCCGTTACTTGGAATTGAAAAAATTGACACAAACTTCTGGGTTGCTTTTGCATCACAGACTTTTTAAAATGGAAATATTATCTGCAGATAAATTTTGCATTTTTTACCACAATTAATTTCATTTGGGGGAAGTCTTTAAATGTACGATAAATTTGAAGAAAGTTCTACCTTGGTTTCACATTCAGTCTCAGCAATCAATAATCTTAATACCATTGTAGGTACTGTGCAATATACTCCCATTATTATAAAGAGCGCATCATTCCAGACACTTCGAATAATCCAGAACTGCAATGCTAATTTAATCCTCCCATATGCTTCAGTGACTGAGTTGAAGAAGGCTAAGAATTTGGCTTCAGCACACACACAAACACTAGTACTGTCTGAATCCCGCAGTTCAACTGTCTTAGTGGGATTGCCCTTGGTTCTGGTGTGTAGTTGCTATGGACTGAATAGTTTTCCATTAATTCTGAAGATTAGCTCCACTCCCATGGGAAGTTTGTTGGAGGTACGGTGCAGCATTTCAAAGAGAAGGATTGAGTTGTCAGAGCAAGGATGCAGCCTTGTTTGAAGCTGGCTTTACTGATACTTCCTCTGTTTTAGACAAGTTAGCTAGGATCATGGCTTGCATGTCATCATGGAGGAAATGTATGATCGAGGTGAATTTCCATGAGCAGCTGGATATGAGGAGAGTGCTTCACAATCCTTCTGACTGATAGAGGGAGAGGCTTTAGTGAAGTTGAAACAAAATATTACATGTAGTACTTGAGATTGAAACCAGCCATTCTACATCAATACTATGATGGATGGAAATCCCAGTACTAACAAACAAGAGGCTAGAGGAACTCAGTGTGTCAGGCAGTAATTGTAGATGGAAATGAACAGGCCACATTTTGGGTCAAGATCCTTTACCTGGATCTCCCTCTGTTGATACTGTCTTACCCCCTAGGTTCCTCCAATTTCATATTTGTTCCTCCAGGTTCCAGCAGGAGCTCTCTCTTTGGATTCCAGAGGCAATGTGGTATGTAGGGTGCAATTCTACAGAAGCAAAGAGGGCTGCCAGTGCATGAGCAATGATTTTAGGAGGTTGCAGGGCAAGTCAGGAAGAGATCTTTTACTTTTTTTTAACAGAAGTAGTTTGTTACTACTGAGATCTTGTTCTTTCTTAACAAGGGTATGGAGTAGAAAAGAATGGAAGTTATATTGATATCTCTAAAAGGCTATTCAGCTGCTCCAAGTGCATTGCGGCAAGTTTTGACAGTGCGGGGTGCGAAAGCCTAAGAGAGATTGTAGTTAAGATTTACCAGAGTGAGCATGGCTCCAAATGTGGCTTTTAAAAAGGAAAGGCTCCTTCCACAGATACAGGATGTCAAGGAATGAGACTAACTAGATTATTCTTACTAGAAGCAAGTATGAGCTAGATGCACCAAATGGCTATAAAATACCGTGATAATAACTCTTTCATTATATGATACCCTTCGTTTTGCTGAGGTCACCGTTGATATTGATGTACCCCAAAGAAATTCCAACAATACTAGCATAAACAGACATTTACCAAGTGACACACACAAAATGCTAGTGGGACGCAGCAGGCCAGGCAGCATCTATAGGAAGAGGTACAGTCAATGTTTTGGAAGGGTCTCAACCCGAAACATTGGCTGTACTTCTTCCTATAGATGCTGCCTGGTCTGCTGCGTTCCACCAGTATTTTGTGTGTGTCACTTGAATTTCCAGCATCTGCAGATTTTCTCATGTTTGCGTTTTTTAATTTACCAAGTGATGAATTTTTTAAGGACAAATTGTCTCCTTCATTTTTCGTGTCACATGGGTTAACAATGTCCAGGGAGGCTATTGAAATGGCTGATACTGAGAAATATTCTGATGTTCATGGGTAAATCCTGTTTAGGTTTCAGTTTTTCTTCTAAGTTTAACCAATTGTTTGACACAGGTTAATTTATATGTTAAGATAGCATTTGATTCTGAAAGGTTATTAACCATGACAATGATTACACTGTCCATAGCACCTCAATCTTTGAATGTTCCTTGTGGATGAAGATTTTTCAGTAAATATAATATTTGACTTAAGTTCATATGCTCCATGTATTGAAATTTCTTTTTTTTTATTAAATAGAAGATAGTTTCTTGAACATTAATCCAAGAATGTTAAAACCTGCAAAAAGATTGGTTTAGTAAGCAAATTAATTGTGAAATCTCACATTTAAATAATAAGTTACAAAGAAAAATGCTTAAAGAAGAGAGATAGATTAGCTAGCAAAAAATAATTTTTGGCACCATAGATTCATACTGAAGTGATAATGTTTGTTAGTTTCAGAAAGACATCTTGACAATCAATATTAACTGAACTTATAAATGTATCAAAAGCAAAATACCTGCCAGATTCAATATTTGCGAGTGCCTTGATAATATGGTTGAAAGCACAGCAGAGTCTTAAAAAGATAGTTACTCTTTATTTTCTCAGCAAGAACATTTAACGTTTAAAATGTACTGTGGAGAATGGAAATCTGAAACAAGACAGTGGAAACTGCTGCACTCAGTAGATTAGGTTGAATCTGTGAAAAAGCTGGTCAGTCCAGATTTCTGTCTATGAAACAGCAGGAGTGATTACATGTGAACACCAGTTAAAAGAGAAAGAAGAAAATGACAAGATCAATACAGAATTAGAATTATTTGGAAGTAGTTGGGTGGAGTATGGAAGATAATTAAATAGCAGGCATGATATTAGCAGGGGACAAAAAGAGTCACAACGAGAGACATCAAAGACACAAAAATAGTATAAGAGGCACAAAGGGTGAATGAATAACATTAGTGGAATGAATAGTTTTAGTGTTCAGAATGCAGTTTGGAATTGTGAAGATTCTTAAATTATTTTCTGAGGTGAATATGAAATTACAAACAATAAATATCTAGACACCCTGTTTAGGTAACTTTCGAGTCAGCCCTGCTAAAAATAGAACTCTTTTCACAGGTAAAATACCTACTGAACCTCTGTTCTAAGGGAACGTCCCACAATTTTAAGGCTGTGCCCTCTAGTTCTGGAAACCTCCAGTAGGGGAAACATCCTCTTCACACCCACCCTATCCAGTGCTTTCAATATTCAGCAGGTTTCAACGAGATCCCCACGCATTCCTCTAAAAGGTGAGTACAGGCCCAAAGCTGCCAAACACTCCTCATATGTTAACCCTTCATTCCCAGAATCATCCTCATGAACCACCTCTGGACTCTCTCCAATGACAACACATCCTCTCTGAGATATGGGATCCAAAACTGTTGATAATACTCCAACTGCAGCATGACTAGTGCCTTAAAAAGGCTGAGCATTATCTCCTTGCTTTTATATTTTATTCCTCTTGAAATAAGTGCTAACATTGCATTTGCCTTTTTTACCAAGAAAAAATCTCTAGTGCCGCCACTGTTTATAATTTTCTTCTTTTACCTTCCTTCCTTCCTTCTTAAAGAGTGGAGTGACATTTGCAATCTTCCAGTCCTCCGGGACCATGCCAGAATCAAATGATTCTTGAAAGATCAAGAGCAATGTATCCGTTATCTCTTCATCAACCTCTCTCAGGACTCTGGGATGTAGTCCATCTGGTCCAGGTGACTTATCCACTTTAAGACCTTTGAGTATGCCTTGCACTTTTTTCCTTTGCAATAGCAATGGCACTCACTTCTGCTTTCTGACACTCAAGGATCCCTAGCACAATGCCAGTGTCTTCCACAATGAAGACAGATGCAAAGTAACCATTAATTTCTTCTGCCATTTCTTTGTCCCCTATTCCTTTCTCATCAGCATCATTTTCTAGTGGTCAAATATTAACTCTCACCTCTCTTTTACTTTTTATATAATTGAAAAAAAACTTTTGGTATCCTGCTTTGTTTATATTGGCTACTCTGCCCTCATATTTCATCTTTTCCGATCTTATTGATTTTTTTTGTAATTTATTTTTTATTGAATTTCATCATCAAACAAACATTTCCATAAGATGTATTTCAGATACTGTACATATATATCATATAATCATATTTGTCACAAATCTCCACATAATATTTATCTGAGGTATACGCTTATAGAAAGGAGAGGAAAGAAAGAACAATCGAAAGAAGAAAACTATGCACAAAGTAGGGAGTGATCTTTTTTTTACAACATATTCATTGACTTGTGAGAATAAAATCAGGCCTATGAGATGTTATGTAGTTAAACCATTTTTCCCAGTATGAATCAAATTGTTCCAACTTATGATTAACAGATGCTGTTATCTTCTGCATTTTGTAAATGATCATTGTAATTTCCATCCATACATTTAAAGTTGGGCTCTCCTGAGATAACCATTTCCTGGTAAGGGTCTTTTTACCAGCCACCAGCAGCACATTCATTAAATATTATTCTCTTTTCAACCACTCTTGAGGTATATACCCAAAATATATTGCCTTACTCTCTAAAGGTATTTCACATTTAAAGATGTCTTGTAGGGCATTATGTATCTCACTCCAATAGTCTTTGATAACAGGGCATTCCCAGAAAATATGATAATGGTTTGCATTTTGATTTCCACAATTTCTCTAGTAAGCAGGGGAGTTACTATTATAATGGGATTTCTGAGAGGATGTAATAAAATATCTTATTAAGTTTTTCCACCCGAACTCCCTCCATTTCTGTGGACTGGTACACTTCCATTGCTACCTCCATATTATTGTTCAGTCTTCCTCAGATATTATTATCCCTCCTTCCTTCTCTCATTTTGTTTTAATGTATGAAGTCGAATGTGTTTTAAGATTTGACAAACCCTTATACACGCTTGAAATTATTCTACTATCGTTGTCTGAATTATATGCTTTTCTAAATAGCTCTATCAGACATGAACTTGCCTTAGTTACATTCTTAACCGTCCTATTAACATACCGTCGCATCTGTAAATACCAGTAAAAGTCTTGTTTTTCTAATAGGTGTTTCTCTTTGAGCATTTCAAAACTGAACAGTGTTCCTTCTTTCATTATATTGCAAATAGCTATTACTCCTTTAGCTGTCCAGTCCTTAAATCTAGCATCCAGTTTATTCAGCGTAAAATCTGAGTCATATGCACACCATTTAAGATTTGTAATGTCTCTCTCTAGTTTATATTCTTTTATAATAGTTTTCCATATTTTAAGAGTCCATTTCACCCACGGGTTGTCAATATTATTTATGTAACTTTGTAGGTTGTAATCAGCCAAAATTTCCTGTATGGGGATGGAAAGTATCCTCTCCTCAATGTTTTTCCATTGAGCGCCATATGATGGGTTGCACCAGCATATCATGGTTCTCAACTGTGCTGCAAAATAATAATCTCTAAGAGAAGGTAGGCCCCATCCCCCCTTTTCCTTGGCTAATTGCAAAGTTTTGAGACGAACCCTAGGCGTTCTTACTTGTCATATGTATCTTGATAGCATCTTGTTCCATTCATTGAATTGATTTTGGTTAATCTCTATTGGTAGGGTCTGAAAGAGATATAGTAGTCTGGGCAGTATATTCATTTTAATAGATTCAATCCTTGAACTGAGACCAAGAAAAGGAATTAGGTTCCATCTTGTTATATCCTCCTTAATTATCTTATACATAGGCTGATAATTGCATTCTGATAATTTTGCCAAATCTTTTGGCATAATAATGCCCAAATATTTGACGGACTCTGTTTGCCATGCCCAAGGATATCTACTTTCAATTTCTCTTGGTGGGCTATAGTTATATGAAAGTCGTTGGGTTTTATCTATGTTTATCTCGTATCCTGATAATTGACCATATTGTTCAAAGGATTGCATCAATTTAGGTAAAGAGTATGTTGGTTGCCCTAGATAGATCAAAAATGTCATCTGCATAACTGGCCAATTCATGCTTTGTCCCTTTAATAGTAATTCCCCTGATATCTTCATTTTGTCTGATGTATTGAGCTAATGGTTCCTGATATAATGCGAAGAGTAGCGGTGACCATGCACAACCCTGTCTCGTGCCCCTTTCTAGGGTAAAACTATTAGATAAATATCCATTGATTTTAATTCTGGCAGTAGGATTGTCATATAGTGCCTGTATAGTTTTAATAATTGTGTCATGTAGACCAAAACTATGTAAAACCCTCTAAAGAAAATTCCAATTAACTGAATCAAATGCCTTTTCAGCATCCACGCTTATCATTATTGCTTCAATTTCATTTTTTTTATATGATCCATAATGGGAAGTGTCCGTCATATATTGTCTTGTGTTTGGCGTTGTTGTATAAAACCTGTCTGATCCTTATGTATCAGTGTGGATAGAAACTCTTCTAATCGTTTGGCCATGATGGAGGTAAATATTCTGTAATCCGCATTAAGAACAGATATTGGTCTAAATGATCCATATTCCATTTTATCCTTGTCTTCTTTCGGTATAGTTGAGATTATCGCCTCCTTCCAGCTGGGTGGCATTTGCGCCTTTCTTAGTGTCCAGTTCAGTTTTGGGAGTAAAGTAGGAATTAGCTCACTTCTAAACTCTTTATACCACTCTGCCGTATACCCATCTGATCCTGGTGACTTGCTTAATTTAAGCCTACTAATTGCAGTTTTTAGTTCAGCTTCAGTTATGTCAGCAGTCATCATTCTATTTCGTTCTTTGCTTAAAGTGGGTAACTCTAAAGAATTCAGGAAGGTGTCAATTTGGATTATGCTTCCCCCTGGAACTTTGGAATATAGAGTTTTGTAAAATATTTCAAAAGCTTCTTGAATTTCACCAGTTTAGTTTTTCAATCACTTTTGTTCTTGGATCTCTTATTCTATGAATTGTATTTTCTGCTATCTTTTTTTCATTTTCCACACCAGTACTTTCATAGATTTAGATCCACTTTCATAGTCTCTGTTTCAGAAACATCATTTTTTTCTGATTTCTTGTGTAGCCAAACTATTAATTTCATTCCTAATTTTTTAAATTTCCTCTAGTGTATCCTGTGCCAGACTCAAGTTGTGTTTATTCTAGTTCCTTCAGCTTATTTTGTTATTCCTCTAATGTTCTATTCCTTATCTTTTTTTTATATGAAGATATCACTATAACTTCCCCTCTTAAGTCAGCCTTCAGAGTATCTCATAGAATGGGAGGTGAAACCTCTCCATTATCATTGAATTCTAAGTAAAGACCAATTTCTTTTTTAATTTGTTCCTTAAAATAGGGATCATTGAGTAGACTTGAATTTAGTTTCCAAATAGTATTCTTTGATTGTAGGTCAAAATCAACAGATAAATATATAGGTGCATGGTCACTTACATCTATTGTCCCAATTCCACAGGTGATTATTTTGTGTCTTATCTTTTCCAAATGTTATGAAATAGTCTATTCTTGTATATACGGAATGGGGGGCAGAATAATGAGTGTAATCCCTTCTGTCAGGGAAAAGGTCCCTCCATATATCAATTAGACCAACATCCTCAAAAAGAGCGTTAACTTTCTTATGTAAGGACTTTGTTTCATAAGTTTTTCTATTGGAAGAGTCTAACTTTGGTTGTAATTGTAAATTTAAGTCTCCCCCACATATCAAGAGACCTTTTGTTTCCGTTACCATAATATTAGTAATTTTCTGGAAGAAACTAATATCACTTCCTGGGGGTGCGTGTATATTCAATAAAGTAACTGGATTTCCATCTATATTCCCCCTTACCAGAATGTATCTGCCCTCCTTATCTCCCATTTCGAATACTTTTTCAAAATTTAGCTTACTTGAAATGAGAATAGCAACTCCTCTTCTATGTCCTGATTTATATGAGGAGAGAAACAAATTAGTGAAGCCCATTCTCTTTAATCTTCCATGCTCATTATCACTTAAGTGAGTTTCCTGTAAATATACTACATGGGCTTGTTCTTTTTTCATTTTTGATAGAATTTTACTGCGCTTGACTGGATTCAACAGCCCATTGACATTAAAAGAAATGAATTTTACTGTGTGCTTAGCCATATGTATTTATCTGTTAGTATATCATTGAAATTTGCACAATATAACTTTATCGATCTACTCCCTGAACAAATAAGAACCAAGAAATGCGAATAATAAAAAAAAGGCAACAAAGGTGTGATTCCAAGGCTGGGGTCTCTAGATGACCCTGGGTGGGGCTAGAAGAAAAGTTCCTTCTTCGTCTGTGGCACATATCTAGCCTGTGCTTTGTGAACTATGTATTTCCAGAAACTTCAGCCATCTCTGCTCTGCCGACATCCCTGCCAGTATCCTCCTCCAATCCACCCGGGCAAGCTCCTCTTTCATGCCTCTGTAATTCCCTTTATTCCATTGCAATACTGACTCATGTGACTTATGCTTCTCCCTCTCAAATTGCAGTGTGAATTCAATCATATTATGATCACTTCCTTCTAAGGGTTCCTTTATATTAAGATCTGGGTTATCACACAGCACCCAATATAAGACAGCCTGAGTCGGCTCAAGCACAAGCTGCTCTAAAAAGCCTTTTCAGAGGCATTCAACAAATTCCCTCTCTTGCAATCTGACACCAACCTGATTTTCCCAATCCCTTTGCATATTGAAGTCCCCCATTATATTTGTTACATTACCCTCATTACATGCCTTTTTTTTAGCCCCCTTTGCAATCTCAGCCCCACATCTTGGCTACCTTTTGGAAGCCTATATATGATTCCCATAATGGTTTTTATACTCTTGCAATTTCTTAACTCCACCCAGAAAGATTCATCATTCTCTGACCCTATGTCACCTCTTTCTAAGGATGTAATTCCATCTCTTACTAACGGAGCCACACCACTACCAATGCCTTCCCGCCTGTCCTTTCAATACAAAGTATATCCTTTGATGTTTGACACCCAACTATGATTTTCTTTCAGCCACAACTCAGTGATGCCTGCAACGTCATACCAACCAATCTCTAATCGCACCACGAGTTCATCCACCTTATTCTGAATGCTACGTACAGTTAAATACAACACCTTCAGTCCTGCCTTCTTTGCCTTTTTTAATTTTGCCTCTGTGGTACAATTTATCTCTTTGCTCTGTCTGTATTTGTACCCAATCACTGACTTGTCCTTCCTTACATTAACGTTACACCTATCATCTACTTGTAAACCTGTTGGCTCACGCTCAGCTCTGTCGTACTGGTTCCCATCCCTCTGCCATATTAATTTAAACCACTCCCAACAGGTCTAGTAAATTTGCCATTGAGGAGAAGAGCACATTGAAGGAAGTGTTGAGATTTGTGAAGACGTGGTGCAACAATGGCAGATGGTCTAGTGAGAAGCCAAAGTGTTGCATTCACTCTTGTCAGTAAACCTCCTTGTATACTATTTATTTTAGGTTACAAGGTTGGTTTCTGACAGTTGCCCTCACAGGCATCTCTGTTCGGACATTCTGCATGACGAAAAATAATGTTTCCCCCATTTCCTTCACCTTTTCCTCTACTAGGAACTATGTAAAAATGTGTGAATGGCCTTTGTCCCTACAATCCTTCTTGACCTGTAACATTTAAACCAAGCAGCTTAACTTTACGAGTTCCCAGCATAATTCCCACTTTAAATAGTTCCCAGGCAGTCAGCCTAAAATTATGCTGAAAAACTGGGCAGACTGCCGGTTTCCTGAAACACTTGGGTGGCCAGCCTGTCAATCATATTAAAATGAATCCTTGGCATGTGCTGCATTTGGAATCTAAACACTTCACAGCAAGTCATATCACACATACAGCCTGAGGCAATCATCACCACAGATCCATGTTTTTCAATGCATTTAGCGTGAAAGGCTTTGTTAGAATAAATAAGGATAAACTATTTCCAATGTCAATCAGCTCGACAGATTTAAAGTAAATAGCAAAGGAATAGAGGAGGCATAAGCAAAAATATATGTATGTGTTCTAGGTTTGTATGATCTGTAACACAGCCTGAATAGGTGGCGGAAACAGATTCAATAACATTCAAGGAAGAATTGAAGAAATACTTGTTGATAAAATTGCAGAGCCACAGGGAGATTTCAGGAATATGGTACGAACAAAAATCCCAGAAGGCACAGACCTCCTTCTGTGCCACTTCATTGACTGAACATCTTACATAACCTAGAAATGCACAATCTCAGCAGGGAGACTTTCCTGTTAGGAGCATGCAATCAGAAAACAAAGACAAGCATAACTCCCCCCTCCATCCCTCACTCCCCTGACACCTTTCTAGCCCTTATCATCTAATAATTTCATGGACAGAAATTGGAGATCGTGTCTGGAATTTTTCAATGTATGCAATCAGCAGTTACAGCCCTGACAAGAACAGATATTCTACGCACTCAGATAAAGGGCTGAGGTTCAGAAGACACATTGGAAAGTGTAACCAAGTTGAGTATTGAATGTTTAAATAATGTTAAATTAAATTAATCAAGGGAATCCTATATTTTTCAAACTCCATTTTTGAAGTTATTTCTTTTTGAGTATCACCAATTGATAATTTGCTATTTAAAACTATGCTGAACTTTATTTCCTGCAATGTTGTGTTAGAATACTATATCAATGAGCTATTCCATACTCTGTTCATATGACTGCCCTAACCCAAAAAGAAATTCAAATGGTGAAACAAGTCTTTGTGTAAAACAATGCAACGAGGTCAGACTTAATTTTAATGAAATCTAAATGGACATATCAATTTCCCCTCTCTTCACACATATTAAAAGGTTATTAGTTGGGGATTATGAGGTTTGTATATTGGGTTGTGACACATGTATGTGACCTAATACATGCAACTGTAACTTTAATGTCGGTCAGATTAATATTAACTTAAGAAATTGTGTCCTTGCTTTGCGGACGACTTCTCTGACTTCCTTAAGCTGCAGCTCTGACATGTCGAACTGCACATCCGGTTCAGGTGGGTCTATTAGGATGTTGCCCTCTCCCAACTCCTGCTCTCTTTCAGGATCATTGTAAGTCTTCTTCAGATGTTGTTCTCTGTCTTCCTGCGAACAGGCTAGTTTCCCTCTCGCTTCTCCCCCAGCAACTCCTTGGTGAACTTGAAGGGGTTGGTGATAAAGGCAGCACGTTTTCACGCCACCGCCTCCGATGTCACTCTGCCCGGCAGAGGACCCTGATCTTCTTTCGTAGTATGCACATCAGCTGGGCCAAGCCAATGCGCTCCTCTTCTCCTGCCTCTTTGTATTGGGACTGCAGCGCTTTCATCTCCTGCCTGATGTTGTGGATCCTCAATGCTATTTGGTTCTTTGAAGAAGGTGTTTTGGAGCCTTTCTTCTTCTCTTCTCCAAACCGTTCAGCTGCGATGCTGACAATGATTGTTGTCATGGCTTGCAGCTTCCTATTGACACCTCCCTTCACCGTTGCCTCCAGAATTTGGTTGACATCTTCATCAAACTGCTTCCACAGTGAAGTCATGTCAGCTGCTGGCCATTTGATCCACCTCCTGCTAGACTTGACGTTAGAGGGATTAGTTTGCAACACTTAGCGGTTCCGGGCACTATGGGGTGACTCCGGGCCTGGCACCTCCTTCGTCTCACCAGGTTGGACACCTGCACGTTGTGCTGCTCCCTCTTCATCCTCGCTTGGTGGATCTTCAAGCCACGATTGTTCTTGCAGATTTTGCCACATGCACACTGCTTCCTCATAGTCGTTTGTTCATTGCCTGGGTCTGATGCTGTTGTGTTTGTCTGACTGGGGTGCTCATCTTCCCCTGACTCTTGGGCACCCCTGGGGGTATCTTTCCCTTAGATTCATCATAGCTGTTGTGAAGGTCCTCCTCTCAGAGGACACAGATTGGGTTTCCAGCCCGTTCTGCCCCGGTTGCCGTCTGTCCCGGCTGTCACTGACTGTCCAGTCGTCACCGCTCTTTTCGCGGTTGTCACCCAGTCTTTCCTGGCTGTCACTGATGAACTCAGGGTATAAACTGTGTACATACATCTACTGATGCCTCTGGACACATCTTCAGTGATGTTCCTGGAATCATCGGGTGTTTCGGGTCTTTCAACATCATACAACCTCCTCCAGGTGACCCAGCTGGGGCTGATCAGACCCCAGCTTGTGTCCAGATGGCTAGCTATTTATGACTCCATGGCTCCCCTCTTTTGAGCCACAACCATGTTGAGGCCCTCTCTGCTGCATCGGTGGTACTGCGGATGGCTCTCCTCTTCCTCTCTCCCTCGATGCCCAAATTGCTGAAGGCTCTGGCTAAGGAATGGGCTGCGAACCCCCTACAACCAACCTCCACTGGGAGACACCTCGCTCTCCATCCAGCTGGCTGACAGTTGCTGACCAGTCCTGCATAATCAGAGAGCTTCCTTTCAAAGGTCTCTTCCAAGTGATCTTCCCATGGGACTGTCAGCTCCAGCAGCACCACTTGCTTAGTAGACTCAGACACCAGGACAATGTCTGGTTGCAGGGTAGTGGCTGACCATTTCCAAAGCACAAAAGATTTAACAAACATAAAGAATTAAGAATTTCCAAAACAATTCCTATAAACTAAAAGACATACCAAAGATGCAGACAAATACGTTGGCTGTCACAGAAACTGAAGCTGGAGGAATGGATTCTAGTTCTTCCATGTTTATTGATGTTCCTTACCCCATTTCTGGTTCTGCAAGTTACCTTGAACTAAGTAAATTAAGAATCAGTTTGTCTGTTTGAAGCAACCCAATTTAAACAACCCATTGTCATATACTCTACTCTTGAGCAATAATAAAGTATGTGCAGTGATTCTTTACAGACAGAGCATCTGCAAAATACAGAGTCTCTTTGCAAAGTTGTTCTATAAAGCATGGATTTTTAACCTCAACCTGCTTTCCATTTACATTTTAAGAACTGAAGACAGACTTCCATTTACGATCAGAACAAAGCAATATAGTTGGAGGTTTATGGCACCTGCTATCTAGAAAGCAAGCTTGAAGTGCAGAGGGTACAAAGGAGGTTCACAGGAATGATTCCAGGATTGAATAGCATGCCATATGAAAAGCGTTTGATGGCTCTGGGCCTGTATTCACTGGAATTCAGAAGAATGAGGGATAACCTCATTGAAACATATTGAATGATGAAAGGCCTTGACAGAGTGGATGTGTAGAAGATGTCTCCAACTGTGGGAGAGGCCAAGACCAGAGGACACAGCCACAGAATTAGAACAGAAATGAGGGGAAATTTCTTTAGCCAGAGAGTGGTGAATCTGTGGAATTCTTTGCCACGAGTAGTTGTGGAGGCCAAGTCTCTATGTATATCCAAGGCAGAGGTCAATAGATTCTTGAGTGCTCAGGGCATGAAGGAATACAGGGAGAAGGCATGAAATTGAGGCTAAGAAGAAAATTGGATCAGCCATGATGAAATGGTGGAGCAGACTTGATGGGCCAAATGGCCCATTTCTGCACCTGTAACTTATGGTCTCACCAAACATGAGATAGAAGTAAATATCTATCACACCACCCTCCTGCTACGTGAAGATACCTAAACCAGCTTCTTCCTACCGATATCAGTTTTGAGATCAAAATCCTTCCCCCACCATCAACACTGCCCTCACCTGGATTTCTTCTATTTCATGCACATCTGCCCTCACCTCATCTTCCGGCCACCACACCAGGCATAGGGTTTCTCTTGTCCTGAACTACCACCCCATAAGCCTCCACAACCAGCACATAATTCTCTGTAAATTCTATCATCTCCAACGGGATCCCATCACCAAGCATATCTTTCCCTTCCTCCCACCCCCACCACTTAGTGCATGACTCCCTTGTCCACTCATCCCTCCCCATTGATCTCCCTCCTGGCACCTAGCCTTGCAAGCGGAACAAGTACAACAACTGCTCCTACACCTCTTCCCTCACTACCATTCAGTGCCCCAAATAGTCCTTCCAGGTGAGTCAACACTTCACCTGTGAATCTGTTGGCGTCATCTATTGTTCCCAGTGCTTCCAGTGTGGCTTCCTGTATATTGATGAATCCTGGAGTAGATTGGGAGACCACTTCACCGAGCATTTTTGCTCCATCTGCTCCCTGTTGTCAGCCATTTTAAATCCCCTTCCCATTCCTATTCCGATATATCATTACATGGCCTCTGCTACTGCCAGGTGAGGCCACACTCAGGTTGGAGGAGCAACGCCTTATGTTCTGTCTGGAGAGCCTCCTACCTATGGTATGAACATTAATTGCTAGAACTTCTAGTAATTGCCCCCCTCCTCTCCTTCTCCATTCCTAGTGGTGGTGCAAGAGATTTTTTCTTGCTGGTGCTATAGTGGGGCTGAATTATGCAGTGATCGTGCTGAGGGATGTACCCTATGGTAATATGTATTCGCAAGGCCAGACACGTGGCGTTCAAAAGTCAGTTTCAAGCATTATGTGCCTACTATAAATGCCTCTGTTGATTCACAAGCAACAGCAATTGATAAATATAATATAGAAGTGAACTGTGACAGTGTCAACAGCATCGGAGACAACCCGGGCTACACAGAGCATAAACAAACAAACCAACAGAGCATCCGGCCCACAGCGCACAAGGAGAATCACGCACCAATCCCGCTATCAGCATCAAATGCGTGCCTTTCAACTGAAAAACACAACACTAACCCACAATTCCACTGCTATTCGCATTACGTAGACAGACAATGCCAAAAGATACACCATTATTAAAGTCAAATGAGGCAAACAACAGATGCAAGGCTTTACCAGGAATTGGACAAATCGTACTCTGACCATGCAATACCTCAATTAATTCGGCTACTGAATTTAAAACAAAAATCAACAGAATCACCGCTTGGAAGTCTGAGCAAAACCAGTAGGCTTAATAGCAGTAAACGTAATAGTTTAGGATTTGCAGGAAACATAAGGACTATGGGGTATGTTGTAGCATGGATGTAATCACCGGAGAGACAGAGTCACTGGTAGATACAAAGCAGCTTCTTTATTCCACACAACAAGGTACAGCAGGCATCATACGGACGGAGATGCTTTTGGTAGAAAGGTCTGCTAGCTAAATGTGGGCTCGATATTTATATGCTAAACACAAAGGCAATCGCTACTTAAAAAGTTATAGACAATGCTTCCTATTGAAGCTACATACAAAACATCACACCATCCTTTCCTTCCGACGCCAACATGTCTGGATTGGTCTCCACAGCCTTTAGGAATGCAATTAAATCCACAATACATTTATTTGGCATTTTACGTGCTAACATAGAAGACAATTAATATTTATAATATATAGATAATACTGTCTTCGAAACTACAGCATCTGGTCAAACTACGGCACCAAAAGCATCTGGTATTCACACTTTTCTAGGAAGCGTATTGTTGCGGACTCAATCCACAGTACTTTGTCAAATAGTCAAATAGAAGTCTGGTGGCCAAAGTCATTTAAGTGTAAACAAATCATCTACCCAAAAAAACTCACCTAACAGGGTATCCACCACAAAATAATAATAATAATCAGCATTAGTCTTGGCCCAAATTTGAAAAAAATCAACTGCACTTACCATTGATATTTTCAGAGAAGCACAATCCGTCTGTTGTTGTGATTGGTGGTGAAAGCATCAATGATTTTCTGGATGTCAAGTGCTTTGGTCCACCGGCTGTTTATGGCCAACACCCAAGTTGCTGTTCCGAGCATCGCCGCTGCTATTCCTTAGGTAGTTTTTGAGTGTCTGAGGCAAGAGAAACTCTGTTTGCATGAGGCAGATGTCACAGGTAGAGTCAGTGATATGCAGATTTGTTTGTATAAATCTATAAATGCATCACAGTAGGGTCTCATTGGAGCTAGAGATTCCACTGTGTCATTCACTGTCTGACCTTGCTGGAGACTCAACCACTGCTCGCATATACTCACGATTTTCTTGGACAATCTTTGCATGTCCTTTGTCAAGCATATTTCCCAATCTTGAACTGTCTTGTTTTCTCAATCCGAATTCGGTCCATGTCTCTATAGCAAACTTGTGAGCTGCACTTACATGGTAGGTTTTGAAAGTTGTTGTAGCTTTCCGCCAGTTGTGGTAACCGGTGACAATGAAGGTAGACTCAGAATGGAACCCATGTCCTGCACACAGGAAATGCCTGCATGCGAAGCAGAACGTAGTATTTTTCGTGATCAAATATTCCAGTCAGTCAAAACAGCCACGAATAAAACTCCTTTGCTGATTGCCAAACTGTTGCGAGCAGCGAAGGGTCCTTCCTCAGGCTGCTGGCTAACATCGCTAACAGTATTCCCACTAGAACTAAGAGCAGCTTCATCTACCTTCTCTTCCGAATCCGGCTCCATTTCTTGTTCCTCTACTTCGCCCTCACGCTCCTTCAATGAACTGCTGTCGTCCTCATCCCCACTTACTTTTTTCTGCATGTTACTTTCAATTAAGACAGGCTCAGGCTAAGACACCACTGATTCTTCTGGATGAGGTTGTTTTCTCACTAAAAATTGATCCATTTTTCACGCCGGCCAAAATAATGCACGTGCCAGGCCCACGCTGGCTTGTAAAAGCACAATGTGTGTGTGTGTGTGTGTGTGTGTGTGTGTGTGTGTGTGTGTGTGTGTGTGTGTGTGTGTCATCTGTTAGTCTCACGAGACCACGGATCTGTACCTGGATGTAAACTATCAATCCCTCGCATGAGTGAGAGTGAGTGACGTCACCACCTTAAATGATCTTAGATCAGCTTAACTGATCTGAAGACAGCAACAGCAAGACATTGACAACGAACGAATAAGCAGAAGTGTAGAGTGGATCTGACAGAGTTTATAACTTCATTGCTGCGTGGGTGCTATGGTAATTGAGGGCACTGTTTCACTAGATCGACTGGAGAAATAAGCTGTATTTGAAACTATACAGAGAAAGCAAAGCAGCTGCAATGTGTATGTGAAATTTCAGTTAATTTCTTGGTGGTGCTACGCTGGTGCTATTCCAAATTCTGATGCAGCTAGCACCACCTTAGCGCCGCCCCTAACCACTCCCCAGTCCTGTTTCCCTCTCACACCTTCTCTGCTTACCTGCCTCTCACCTCCCACTGGTGCTCCTCCCCTTTCCCTATCTTCCCTGCTCTTCTGTCCTTTCCTATCAGGTTCCCCCTCTCCAACCATTTATCTCTTCCATCAATCAACTTCCCAGCTCTTTAATTCATCCCTTCCCCTCTCCTGGTTTCACCTATCACCTACCACCTTGTACTTCTTCCTCTCCTCATCCCACCTCCTTATTCTGACTTCTCCCCTTCCTTCCAGTCCTGTTGAAGGGTCTCGTCCTGAAAGGTCAACTGTTTACTCTTTTCCATAGATGCTGCCTGGCCTGCTGAGTTCCTCCAGCATTTTGTGTGTGTTGCTTTGGATTTCCAGCATCTGCAGATTTTCTCGTGTTTGAGATCAAAACTCCTGCCAAGACTCCTCTTGGGAATAGACTGTCACTCCCCCAATTATTTCAGTAGATTACCAGATCTAGAAAGTTTCTCTTCACTCCCTTCGATCTCTTGCTCAAAAGCATTGGGTTTTTCCCACGTAGGATGATTTTCTCCTCATAATTTTCCATAAACACATGACAATAACACATCAAAGTCCAGATTATAAGTGCATAGGTCCCGACTGCATACAAGTGCAGTCATGGTCCCAACTGGCAATTCCCCACCTTGCTCTTACCTCAGTAATTGGGCCTCATTCCCCTCGTCTAATTTCCAATCATTCCCAGTTCCACTAATTACACACACCTGCCTTCCATCAGTAAACGCAGGATAAAAACCCTGTAATCACAACATGGAGCTGCCATATCGTGAAAGAATGTGGAGTATTTGATCTGAGGATAAGTCCTTCAGTAGTTTATCTGGTTGTAGCTCCATGGAAGCTTGTATGGCCTGACATAGACTGGCATTTGTTAGAGGTAAAAAGGAAAGAAAGATATAAAACAGATTTGGTAAATGCATTTAACTGTCATGTGATGGAAAAGTATAGTGATTATACTCACATTTATACAGATGGTGCGAAGGAACCTGAAACAGGAGTGACAGGGTTTGGGGTGGTAATACCAGCAAAAGAAATTGGAATCAGCAGAAGAACATCTAATAAGTTAGGGGTGTTTACAGTGGAGATGCTGGCAGTGTTGGTTATGTTGCAATGGGTGCAGAAAGCCAGACAAGTCAAAGCATTGATATGTTCAGATTCATCCTCAGTTCTAGCAAGTTTAAGGTCTTTTCACACAAACAGTTGGCAAGATGTACTTTATGAAGTCCTTCAGTTAGTTACAAGAATTGCAAATCAGGGAGGTCAGGTAAAATTTCTATGGGTTCCAGCACATGTAAGGGTGAAGGGGAATGAGAGGGTGGATGAGTTGACAAAGAGGGCGTTAAAGAAAGAAAATATGGAAATGCACATTAGTATCAGTAAAGCAGAGGTTAAGTGTGTAATCTGGGAAAAAGTCAACCGAATGTGGCAAGAAAGTTGGGACAGGGAGGGGAAAGGGAGGCATTTATATCAAATACAAAAGAGTGTTGCAGTTACTAGGGTAGGTAATGGAAACAGAAGAGAGGAAATTGTGTGGACTAGGTTAAGGCTGGGGCATTGTGCATTAAACAAAACATTGAAAATGATAGGGAAACACCAGACAGGATTGTGTGAGGAATGTCAGGAAGAGGAGTCAGTAGAACATGTAGTTTTGTGTTGCAGGAAGTATAGGATACAGAGAGAGATGATGAGAAATAAATTAAGGGAGTTGGGGATGCAGGAATTCACATTAAAAGGGTTGCTGGGCATGGATGAGAGAGCACAAGTCCGGGTATTTTTAGCGTTTTTAAGGGGTACGGGGGTTTTTTATAGAATATGACGAATAAACAGGAATAGGATACTAGGATGGTCAAAGATGGGAGGGTGAAGTGTAGGTTTGTGTGTGTGTGTGTGTGTGATTGGGTGAAGGGATTTAGAATGTATGTCCAGTGCACATTCTGGAGCAGAGGGTAGCGGTAATGCACCATTAAGCTGGATGCCAACCACCGTAAAACAAGATACAGACAGACAGACAAGGAGCTGCCAGTTTGTTGGTTGACTCTAGTGGGAATAAACCTCATTTCCTGATTTCTGAGAACCGTCAGTTCTAAGTTCCGCATCATTTTCTGGATACTCTCTGTGAACCTTGTCTCTGTGTAAAGACTCTTCTGGATACCGGTTCCCCGTTCGCGGTGGTGCTAACGCCTCACGACTCTGCCCCAGCACCTGTGTCCTGCACTTGGGTTCGTCCCCAGCCACGTCCTTGCAACAATTAGCCCATCTTTAGAATCTCCTTCCCCACACTGCCATTTCATTGATCAAGTTCAAATCACTGTCTCTGTTACCATTTGCTCATCAGGTCAGCTGGCAATGTCTCTCAATAAACTGAAGGTAATCCATCTCATTCGCAGGGGTGTTTGCATTGCTTTTAATGAAATGCACAACTTCACTCAGGTTTCCTGAAAACAAGTTGTGTAAACAAGTTTCTGATTACATATCGCTGTCTTCTTTTGTTTAAGGATTAGTCATTGCATATTTCAGCTCATTAAAATTATATCCATCAGTTACATGATTTCAGAACACAATAATATATATAAAAATGAAGCATTTACAAAGTAAGGAAGATTATAGCTCTTCTTTTGAGAATTCTGTCTATACCTGTAAATCTAAGCTCCCAGAAAAAAAAGGCGCGAAATTAGAGTTGAGTATGTCTCTCCCATGGACTGAACATCCATTGCTCTGCTGTAACTTAATATTCTAATACCAACCATTCTATTTGCATAAATTTCTTTCTAATTTCATGATTCCGAACTCTCTACAATGGTGCAGGTCTTTCCCCCTTTACTTTGTTAAGAATTGGACCTAACTGATAACTTCTGTGTTTTCCCAGAAAACTTTAACTAAGCAAGGCCCATCCAGTCTGTTGTATCAAATCAGGGGATCTTATCAACCAAATATACAAATTGTTGTAGTAATGACTATGACGCGAGTAGCAGTACGTGTGGCCTTAGTGGTCCTGCTTGTTGCATTGTAGGAGTGCCACGTACGCAGTATTAGCTTATACCCACATTATCAGTAAAACACATTCAAACAGTTCTGCCTTATGACAATGTATACTGCTTTGTAGACCTCGAAGGTTCCAGGATTATATCTCCATTTCCAAAGAAATCCTACAGAATAGGTAAACAGTTCTCAGAAGTATAGCATTCCTCAGGGGTAGCTACTGTATCTTTCTACTCCTGGTAAGTCAATAACATCACACACAACATCCAGGAACACAGGTGGTTTTAAAGTCAAAGGTGTAAGCCATGATAGCATAGCACTATCGTTAGCAATGAACAACACATGTACAAAACACATTAAAGGGAATTAAGGGTTATGGGAAAAAGGCAGGTAGGTGGAGATGAGTCCATGGCCAGATCAATCATGATCTTATTGAATGGCAGAGCAGGCTCGATGGGCCAGATGGCCTACTCTTGCTCTTATTTCTTATGTTCTTACATTATGTAAAATCTTAGGAACCATATATATAAGAGGTTATCCATGTTAAAAAGTATATCAGCAATATCCAAAGAGATAAGTAAAAGGTACTGATTGTCAATTCATCTTTCCATGGGATTGTGTTGTTAAACTGATTATTCACAACAGACACATCCCAAACCACACCCCCACCACCCCCCACCCCCACAAGATGAGGTGAGAAGCACACATACCCGTATATAAAATTAGTGATCAGGACTTGGAAAAGGAGAGGAGCAAAGATAACGTGATCAGGGCACTACATTCTTCCAAGGAAATAGAGAATCCCAAGGAGGAGGTAAAAGACGAGTACAAGGCAGCGTATAACACAGCTGTTATACCTGACATAACCCATGATAGTGCAGGTTTTGCGTAATGGCTTCACACGAAGTCTTGGGAATGAAGCCATTATACAAAGGGCAGAAGTCAGCAAACTTCCATCCTTGCAGACTTAAATGCAAAAAGACATAAATGCAAGAAGAGCAGTTCAAAAACAATAATACCAATAGCTAAGAGAATTCTCCATTGGAAAGCTGCAAAGAAAATCCGCAACCCAATTTAAAGTAGTGCCAATTCACCAGAAACTGAATTTGCTGCCGCAGAAGCTAAACTTACAGCAGCTGGAAGGTCTCAGCTATAGTTTCCATAGAGCATTAAACAAGTCAGGGGCTTAGAATGAGGCTGTAAAGGAAACTTGTGAGAGGAGGTGCCTTGTTTGTCTGATAGTGTCAGTTCTGTTGCTTTTATAGTGTTTAAAGAAATATTCTTTTAATTTGACTGAGTTTCTTCTAGCCATTGCTAATGAATATCAAGTCCTTTGAGACCATACATTGCTGCATCCAAACTGGACTTGTGTTTCTATACTGAGATACTTAATATTAATTAAATCTTCAAAGTATTCCAATGTCATTTCCTTTCGAAACTTTAAAAAACAAGCAACACACATCAAAGTTGCTGGTGAACAAGCATTCCTCTGTTAACAGTATACCTGAACAACTTTTGTCATCAGGAAGTTCCACCTTTCGAGAGAACTGAAGGATTATATCAGTGCAATTATGAGACTGAGCACTGTCAAGGAATGGCTGTACAGGCAGCTTTACTGTAATTTTTTTTTTGTTAAAATCATAAATATAGTTTAGGGCCTAATTGCTTTTTTTCTCCTCTCTCTTCCTATTTATGGTAACACCATGTGACTGAATACACAGCAATAATTGAAGACTTGTCTGTACATGGAACATTGTTTATTTAGGTAGTAATGTTATCCGAATAACCCAAAAAATTAGCAGTATCAATTGGTGTCCAACAGCAAAATATGTTATAGCCTTTCTTCCCCATTTTCCAACTTGTAACCAAAGTCTCTCTGAAATATAATTGAATTCATAAGGACTCCAATAATTCTGAATTTTCATTGTAAAGTATATTTTGCGCCACAGCATGGTGGTTTGATTAAGAGTAAATATGAAATCTTGATAGATATAATAGTCTATGGGATTAAAAGCTCCCATAGCTCCCAAAAGCTTTTGGATTTAGCAGTTCCAGTTGACTACGGAGGAAAACATATTTGCTTCATCTTAGCTTCTGCTTCAGTGCATCTTTCCATGCGAAACCCTGGATCAAGGGTTTCACTGAACCATTTAGAACATAACCCAGAAATGCAGAAAACTGTCTTGTTACCTTAACATTTAACAGTGGAATGGAACAGTCACCACAACCAAAGAAATGGAAACATCTAAAATCTTTGTAGTAAGCTCATATACTCATTGGTCATCAAGGGAAAGTGCAATAAGATATCCACCTAGTGGAGGAGTCTTTGTTAGGGCATGTTCTGGAGATAGGATATATAACAAATATTAAGTTCAACAGCAGTCATTCTTCAGACATGAACGTGGATTGTAGACTAAATTAAAAATGCAGCCCTGAACAATAGCTTTCCTGGAGTTGTGGACAGCAGTTGATTGAAAACTAGACAACACTGATTAACATTCATTTTGGGCGTCTAGAGTGTGGGTGTGAAGAAGAAGAGGTGTAAAGATTGTACGTAATTCAAAGGAAGCATTGTAGATACATTGCAAATATAGAATTGCCCTACTGTTACCTTTGATCTTTAGCATATAAAATGTTATTTAATATTGGGTCGAATAGGCCTCTTCCTTCAAGAATATTTCATTTTGTTGAGTAAACACCTTTGAATCCATTTGTTTCAGTGTCTCCCCGGTGACTTCATTCACGTTACAACATCTTCATAAAAAAAAATTGGGTTTTTCACAATGTTCTAGTCTAACAGTTTCAATGTCATGTTCCAATGAGTAGGACCATTCAATGCCATAACAGTGTCTACACTTCCCTTCAAGATCCATGTCAAGGGATTCTTCAAATAATTTACCAATATTAGGGCTGGAATCTTTCAGTTTTGTTAGAGTGTTATTATTCATTTATGCAAGTGATCCTTTGCCTTCCCATCTATCTATGTTCATTTCATCAGCAATGCGGTCAGAGTGAATGATTACGTGGACAGGAACAATCATTTTGCCAGAGGCAAAGATTAAGGGTTCCAGTATATTAGTTCACATAAGAGGTAAGGGCCATTTAGTGATACTTAAATTAGAATCAACATTGCTCACAGATCCTCTTAAATGATATTCTCTGAGTCCTTAATTTTTAGGGGTGTCTGAGCCAGATGAGACAACTTCCACAGTAAATGTGACTTTGGCTGTGAAAAAGCAAATGGTAGGTAAGGCAGCACTGAAAAATATTATCCTGGGCACAAATATTGAAAGTAAAGCATAACAAAAGCAATATTTCTTCCTGGAGTTTGAGGCTTTCTTACTCTGAAAACAACAATGCATTATGGATATATTATCCCTGGACAATGTATCAAAGAGATCCTCCTCAAGTAAATAGGAATTTTTTCATTGCTTTTCAGATCTGAACATGTGTTTTATTTTTACAATACATCTCGTACACCCGTCTGGGTGTAGGGGTTTTGTGATGGACCCATGTACCAATCTAAGGGCTCCGCTCATTCTGGGGGAATGAATCCTGCTGGGAGAGGTTTGATGTTATCTATGGAGACAGTTTTACTTGCAGTCTTGTAACCTTTCCTGGATTGCTACAGTCTTATCATTGATAACCTGGGTAATGAGACAAGGAGATTTCCATCTAGTACGGAAACTAGGGTTGGCATTATTTTTATGCAATTTCTTATACCCAGTCACCTTTTTGTGTGTGCCAAACTTTATTGTCAAGTTCATTTGCCTTCTCTTGAATTCCCATATAAACTCTCTCAATTCCTCGAGGAAAGTTTTATTGGGTGTAGCCAATGGTTGGCCTGAGTTAACAACTGGGAGTGCATTTAGGTGGACATTGTACATGAAGAAAGAAGCTGTAGTGTTCTTATCTGCCACTTTGTTTATGGACAGTTGCACTTCAGGGACAAGTGTAGCATACTTTGCCTTAAGAGCAGACCAGTTTTGTCAAGCCTTAATTAATCTCTCAATTCCCTCACACCAGCATGCCACTAGGTTGCAGCTGAAATGGAGAGCTGTACTCCCCTTGTGTGCCTGTTTGTTCACACATGGCCTGAAAACCTTTGTCACCAAAGGAAGAACCTCAATTGGCATGTATGCAGGCGGGGGTGCCAACGTATAGGAATATGGAATTTTGGAGTGCTGTGTCGGCTGCAGTATCACTTCAAGAAGTCGTGGAGATTAACCACGTATATTCCGTACAAAGATCAATTATCACAAAAATATACATATTAGGTTTCTGATAAGTCGGATTGCCTTGGGATGACAGAAATAGGCTTATATAATCAATTTTGCACATCTGCAATGGTGCAGTTGGCTTTGTTTGTTTTATAGGAGGTTTTCTTTGGCTTGGTCCTTTATTAAAGACCAGACATTCTTTACAATTGTTTATAATCATTCAACATGTAAGGCCACCCATATAACATGGCTATTTTCGCACAGATGGCTTTTCCGCCACCATGATTGTGTCTGAATCCTTGGTGGGCTTCTCAGATCAGTGCTTCCTGCTTGTGCGCAGGAGGTATCTGCTTCTTATCTTTTTTTAGGGCAGCAAATCTAAAGCTTGCCTTCATCATCAGCTTCATATCTGTACTGTGCTGGAAATCCTTTGGAATTATGTTTAGGCGTATCTAGGAGAATTCTTAAAACATCATGGTGCTTTTTTTTATTGTCTGTTACTGCCAGAACCCAGGCTTCCCTTACTGCAGTAAGATCCATCCTAACAGTTTGTTTTCTTGTTCATTCCTTGCTTATTAGTTAGTTTATTACTGCAGCTGTCTGAGAGAGCTGCGGCATGTCCTGGGATATGTATTGCCAGAACTAACGATCAAGTCAATAATAATTCATAAATATATCTCCACATGGACAAATATGGGAACAGTTTACCTCTGTGTATTCTTCATCCAGTCGTTGACTAGATGAGAAGCTCTCTTCCCACTGCATTCCTAACATAAATAGAGTCAGTACGTACAGGATCAAGACTGATTCTGTTTTATTTACTTGTTTTAGACATAATTCTGGGGGGTTTCTCCTCTGCAAATTGAGCTGTATGATTCCCTAAAGGATGTACTTGCAACTCGTGATTCAAATGCGGTTTCTGATAAAAATGTTCCTTTTATAATCAGGAGCAAGGATTGTAATTGAGTGGATCCATCCTTCTAAATTTTCATTGCTGATCCATCACAGTACCATATTTGAGAAGAGTTCTCTAAAAGATGTAGTACTTTATTAGGTCATGGAAAAGATGGCTCGACATTTTCCATGAAAGGTAAAGACTGCAAATCACAGTTCTCCCGAATGTACTCCCACTTTAAGGTGTCACCTTATAGAAGTATTTGCCATTCCCCATATCCAGTTATGGTGGCTCTCCACTCATTTGTTAGTAACTTGCTATTATTTGATAAAGCTGTTAGTATTACAGTTCGTTCGTTCCCTTGCAGTGGCCTTACTGCAATGAGTGTATGGAATACCACAGTGAGACATTATTCTGAGGCATTAAATTTCTATTCTTTTGGGGTAATATTATACAAGGCATAGTGTATGGAGGCTTTGATTTTTCTCCCTTATTGTAGCAAATATCTACAGCAGTTTTTTGGAGAAACACAAATTTGCAGAACAAGAGATTTTGTTCAGTCCCTTGTCCGAAGGTCTATTGCTTATTAAACTGCATTTATCAAATTCCCTTGTGCCTCAATCTTCTTAGGTAAAGACGAAAGGCTTTACAATTTTCCAGTTTCCATCTATTGTATAATGTTTTTGACAATTGAACATCGTCAGGTATGAAGGAATAGCTTATTAAAATTGTATCTTTTGCCTCTTTTTAGAAAAAAAGATAAGTTAAATAGGTAGCCCAGATGTTACTCCTGCATTGTAAGAACACACAACAATCAAATAGCATTTACCTGATTAAATGGGTCGAATACAGCACAGCAGGTAATGAAGGCAACAACTTACAATTAGGCTTGCAGCTACACCAGATGAGAACTTTCTTGTAATGTTAGCACAGACTGCTCTGGCAACCCAGTGACAAGTTAATAGTATGCAAAACTTAACTTAACTAGCATGCAAAAATGCCATTCATAAGTGCAAGGAAGAGATATGGCTGCAATTTTTAAAATTATTTCACATAATTCTGTTCCTCAAATGCCAGCATTTACAGGACCTCACTAATTTTATTTTGAAGAAGGTGGTGCTTGTGTGGTCCACTTTTAAAAATACTTTGAAATAAAAACTTATGAGAGTGGAGTCTGGGATCTTAGCTCAGTGGCAATGAAGGTACAGCAAAATGTTTCTAACTCAGCATGTTGTGTCACTTGGAGGAGAAGCTACAACTGACAATGGGCCCATGCACCAGCTGTCCTTTCTTTGTGATTGAAAGGTGTGACTCATGTTGGATTGGGCTGTAGAATTGTTATTTTTCTTGTGGTTTAACTTTCTTATGCTTGTTTGTATTTTTTATATAATCACCAACATGTATGTAACTGTTTAGTGAGTTTTTCAATGATTAGAGTTGCTGTTGTATTTTTCTGGAAACTTTAGGTTACTGTGGCAGGTGTCACATTTTTTGAATCTGGCTATTTAGTTGGCTAACTGTTATCCCTCAGAATTTCAATGGAATTTATTGTTATCATTTGTCTGGTATAAGAAGGACACACTGTGTTGACTCTTTCTCTTCCTTATATCTTGTTGGAACACAACCTTATATCTGGGTTGTGTAGGTTTTGTTATCATTACAAAACAGCTGAACATATGCCATTACAGTATGAAGCATATAAGATTGAAAGAAATCAAATGCAGGCTTCATTACAATCTTTTGGGGTTGATAGTTTTTATTTAAAAACTTTAAGTTATGGGAGTGACTTCAATGTAATTCACAGTATCGTCTTTCATTGTTTACGATCTATAGGCCTTTTTGGGGTAATTTAGCTTTCACTTGAAAGAGAAGTGTTAAGGGTTTTTTTTCTCCCCAGTTCTCTACACTATACTCCAGTACAACTGGTGGTGGTAATGCCCCCTTAATCTGGGCTGCCAAAAGAAGAAGAAGAAGAGTCTTTCTCTTTCCCTGCTCCTCCTTTTGTTCTTTCTCATTTGTTTGTTTCTTAGCATATCTTTTCTCCTTTCCTCTTCTTTGCTTTTGTAACACTTAATAAAACGATTGCAAGCAGTAAGTTTAATGCATCATTCTTAACTTCCGAACCACCTTTGGATTGCAGACTCAGGATCCAACAGTAACTTTAGCACTTTGTAGATACACAGAACAACAAAGAAGCTCCGGTGATCGAAGGAATGAGTAACCAGTGTGAATAACGGGGTGCTAATCCCACAACCTGTTGTGCCGTGGATGACGCCAAATTCATTGCATGAGTCTGGTGAGTCATTTACCGCTGGATATCTGGCTTCTAATCTGCTCCTCTAATGACAATATTTTTGTGCTGATCCACTTAAGCTTCTGGCCACTGGTGCTACAAATTGCTAGCTGATTAATTTTGCAGTGAATGTTGCAAAAATTTGAGCTGGCTGACACCTGGTGACCATGTGTCAATAAATTGCTGGACCCATGCTGAGGAAGTGAATTAAGCTTGTCTAGAGAAAGCTAGGGCTGCGATATACTGGCGTTAGAAACACAGTCATCCTTGAGCTGATGACCTGCAAAGACCCCATTTATAGCATTTTGATTTTCAAAGTTCTTAACCTCAATTTCAAGCCTATTTGTCAGTCCACTCCACTCTTTCTTGTTGTACACTCCTCCGGCTGGACTAAGTTTCTACATTCTGTCAGATCTTATATCTTGTTTATCATGTTTTATTCCTCCACAATTGTTGACAATGCTACTGAAATTCTGAGAATATAAACATCCTCCACAAATGGTTAGGCTGAGATGTTTTCTGATCTTGGCAATCCATTTGCAAGTGTTTCGTCACCATATGAAGACAATTCATCAGTGTGCCGTTCACCATACGAGGAGACATCATCAGTGCAGAGAGAAACCCAATCTAACCAGCCAAGCTACACATTTTCCGGGTTATGTCCTCCACGTATCTTCCCAATCTTACCTTTTTGGCCATGTTTTTGCTCATCCACTCCAATACTCCTTGGCTGACTGAAAATCAAATTTTGCCTCCTCTGAAGACCCTTAGAATGACTTGTCAATTTGGAGGCACTATATAAATGCAAACATTTTTGTAACTGGTAACAGAAGCACAGACCTTGTACTAAGCTGTTGGCTCAAATGCTTTATATCTCACGAATAAATAAACCATGGAACATAAAACTTACTTTATTTCTTGGATGTAAATAGAATCAGAGTTATGTTTAAAATGAACTCATGCTGTGCTTGCTTTCACACAAACACAAAAGGGAGAAGTAAGCAGGAATATGCTTCTAAATGTGTTTTCCTGCAATACAAGGAACAATTTTAAACCAAATTGAATCCTAAAGGTTTATGGGAAAGACAGTCCAATGCAAACATCACATTAATCTCATATAAGCACAAATGAATAAAACTCTTTTTGAACTATAGGCCAATTGCACTTATCTGATGTTAAAGACTGATACAATATGAAAGAAAAGCCTCTATTAGTCTGCCATTATATTAAAATTAAAATCAAGATGTATTTTTGAATTATATAAACTATCGGTATCTATGTATTCTATTTGTAATTTATAGAATAATGGATTCTTAAAGACCAATTTTCATCTAGAAATAGAAAATAGACACCTTGCATCATATTGTAAGTAAAACCTAAAACTAATACTTGAACAATGATGGTTGCTTTTATATATAAGCAAATCTTATGGCCAGTTCTATCTTCCATCATAGTCTGAGCCCAATCTTTCAACCCTACTACCTGCTTGTTGGCTGGGACAGCAGATTGCGGAAGAATGGAGGGCCTTTCTCATTTTAAATGGGTGGCTGTTTCATTAGTTTGGCTTTGAAGGCAGGTGAGGCCCCAACCATTTGGCTCGAAAACCGTCAAAGGTGCCACTATGATTGAATGCTATAAATGTCAAAATCAAAGTCAAAATTCAGTTTATTGTCAGATACCCAAGTACGTATATGTATGCACAGTGCAATGAAGCCTTACTTGTAGCGGCATCACAGGTACATGGCACCAGGACCAGTTAAAGTGAAAGGCCTAATTCTGTGCTGTGCTGCTCAATCATTCTAAAATCTTGAAATTGTAAACTTATTGAAATAATTTCAAACTAAATGAAGTGAAAAAGCTTGGTTAACTAATTGTAAAGTCCTTCCACCTCTTTCATGGCAGCCAATTTCCATATTCATAGAAACATAGAAACATAGAAACATAGAAAATAGGTGCAGGAGTAGGCCATTCGGCCCTTCGAGCCTGCACCGCCATTTATTATGATCATGGCTGATCATCCAACTCAGAACCCAGCCTTCCCTCCATACCCCGTGACCCCTGTAGCCACAAGGGCCATATCTAACTTCCTTTTAAACATAGCTAATGAACTGGCCTCAACAGTTTGCTGTGGCAGAGAATTCCACAGATTCACCACTCTCTGTGTGAAGAAGTTTTTCCTAACGTCGGTCCTAAAAGGCTTCCCCTCTATCCTCAAACTGTGACCCCTCGTTCTAGACCTCCCCAACATCGGGAACAATCTTCCCGCATCTAGCCTGTCCAATCCCTTTAGGATCTTATACGTTTCAATCAGATCCCCCCTCAATCTTCTAAATTCCAACGAGTACAAGCCCAGTTCATCCAGTCTTTCTTCATATGAAAGACCTGCCATCCCAGGAATCAATCTGGTGAACCTTCTTTGTACTCCCTCTATGGCAAGGATGTCTTTCCTCAGATTAGGGGACAGCTGAACTTGGTGCAAACTCAGTGGATATTTCCCACCCTGAGAGTTGAATAATCTGAAGAAGCATGCTCGTCCCTTTGGGGCAGAGTTCACTCAAAGGGCCCTTGGCCTGAAATGGTAACTCACTTTCTCTTTTCACTGGTGCTACCTGCCTGACTGAGCATTTCCAGAACCTTCTGCTTTTATTTCATGTCATTGTTTTGACTTTCATTGAGAAAGTGGAGTTATTTTCGATTCAGAATGTTGCCAGGAAATTTGACAGAGAGCACAAAGGTAGCAATGCCAAAGGCAATGTTGTCTTGTGGAATAGTTGAAGATTCAAAGTTACCTTTGGCTTGTAATAGTAGTAACACTTGTGTTCTTCCCGATGTCCGGAAAAAAATTGGTGCTGTTACAGCTGAAAGCAATGATTTGTTGTGGGCTCCCTGATGTGGTGGTAAACTGAAAATGACAGCCTGCTATGTTTACATAAAACTTAAGGACAACTGAGACCATAATAACAACATGGTGTACTGACATAGCTCAGAGGCAGTCACGTTAATACAATGGCAACACCTGCTGTCTTGCTCCTCAGTGAAGGGATTCAGAAGGAGGAATTCTGTCCATTGGGCTTCCAATTCTTATTGCTTTAATTTTTAACCCATTCCCACTATGACTTATCTGTCTGCCTTTGGCTTCTTATGTTGTTCTTTGATTTATTTTGTTTTCAGGGTTTCCATCATCCGCAGTTTTTAACTTCTCCAATATTTTGCATTTGACTATTCCAGCACTTATTTTTTCTTTTCTCTACCCTGCTTAGAAAAAGTGGGTGTAACAATCCTGCAACTCCCAGCCATAGCAACCTTCCCTGCAATTTAGATTTGTTACTAAGATTAGTTTGCCTAGAATGTAACATGCTACAGGACAAAGAAAAATTGCAAAGAAAAACACAAAGCCTTAGCTACTGAAAATCTGAACTATAAACAGAGAATACTGGAAACACTCAGGCAGTGTATGTGAAAGAAATGCAGTGAAAAACAATTTCAGAAACAAACTATTGAGCGGTAGTAGTTTATCCCAAATGCAAAACATTCCCTCTCTAACATGGATATCTGGAGCATTTAGAACATACAGTCAGTGGCAAATTTAATAGGTAGACCTGTACATTTTCTCATTAATGCAAACATCTAATCAGCCACTCGTGCAGCAGTAATTGAATGCGTAAAAGCATCAATGCCCTTGAAGAGAAAATCCTACAGTAAGTGCTGGATATGACCCAGTCCATCACGGCTGAAGCCCTCCCCGCGATTGAGCACATCGACACGAAACGTCATTGCAGGAAAGCAGCATCCATCAGAGGAACCCCCACCACCAAGATCATGCTCTCTTGTTGCTGCTGCCATCAGGAAAAAGGCACAGGTGCCTCAGGACACACACCAGCAGGCTCAGGGACAGTTATCACCCCTCAACCATCTGGTTCTTGAACCAAAGAGGATAACTTCACTCAACTTCACTTGCTCCGTCATTGAAATGTTCCCATGACTTATGGACTCACTTTCATGGATCCTTTGTCTCAAGTTCATGATATTTGTTGCTTGCTTTATTTATTTATTTATTTATTTATTTATTGGTTTATTTATTTATTTTGTATTTGCGCAGTTTGTTGTCTTTTGCACATCGGTTGAATGCTGAAACTGTTGAGGCCTTCCATTGTTTACATTATGGTTATTATTCTATTATGCATTTATTGAGTATGCCCACATGAAAATGAATCTCAGGGTTGTATATGGTGACTTATATGTAGTTTGATAATAATTTACTTTGAACTTTGAACTTTGGAAAGAATGCAGATATGGTCAAGAGGTTCAGCTGTTGTTCAGACCAAACATCAGAATGAGGAATAAGTGTGATCTAAATGACTTTGACCATGGAATGACGGTTGGTGCCAAATGGGATGATTTGAGAAACTGCTGGTCTCCTGGCATTTTCACAGACGACAGTCTCCAGAGCTGACAGAGAAGGGTGCTATAAATTTTTTTAAAAATCCACCAAACAACTGTTTTGTGGGCAAAAATGCCTTTTATTGACAGAGGTCAGAAGAGAATGACCAGACTGGGTCAAGCTGACAGGAAGGCGACAATAACTCAAAAAAAATCACATGTTACAACAATGGTGTGCAGAGGAGCATCTCGGAACGGTGATGTGCCACAGTGTCAGAAGACCACCCCGGGTTCCACTCCTGTACCTAATAAAGTGAGCACTGCGTGTGGAATGTAGAAGAGTACCACACAGGAACAGGCCCTTTGGCCCACAACGTCCACAACTGAACATGATGCTGAAATAAACTAAACCTCCTGCCTGTGCTTGATCCATGTCCCTCCATTCCCTGCACATCCATGTGTCTAACAGCCTCTAGAGCATCACTATCACAACTGCCCCTTGCAGCCCATTCCTGGTGCCTACCACTCTCTGTAAAAGAAAATGCCCAGCACATTGTTGTTTCAACTTTCCTTGTTCAACCTAAATGCGTGTCTCTAATACTCAACATTTCTACCTTGGTAAAAATATACTGATTGCCCACCTATATGTGCCTCTATTATTTTATAAACTTTTATCAGGTCCTCCCCCAGACTCCATCCACACTCCAGAGAACACAAACTAAGTTTGCCTAACAATTCATATATTCTAATCCAGACAATATCCTAGTAAACCTCTTACCCTCAGCCATTCGACTCTATAATGAGTCAACCAAGAGCTAGGGAAGTGATGACCCCCTCTTGTTCGACGATCTGTGGTAACTTTTTTTTTATTCTTTCTACTTCTCTTATTAAAGTGATATCTGCACACTTGCAATGCTACTGTGGCACTATAGTTGGTAAGTTGATGGAGAAGAGCCTGAGAGGCAGGATTTATGAATATTTGCAGAGGCATAATATGATTAGGAATAGTCAGCATGGCTTTCTCAAAGGCAGGTCGTGCCTTACGAGCTTGATGAATTTTTTGGGATGTGACTAAACACATTGATGTTGGTAGAGCAGTAGATGTAATGTATATGGATTTCAGCAAGGCATTTGACAAGTTATCCCATGCAAGGCTTATTGAGAAAGTAAGGAAGCATGGGATCCAAAGGGACCCTGATTTGTGGATCCAGAATTGGCTTGCTCACAGAAGGCAAAGAGTGGTTGTAGATGAGTCATATTCTGTATGGAGGTCGGTCACCAGTGGTGCGCCTCAGGGATCTGTTCTGGCACCTCTGCTCTTTGTGATTTTTATAAATGACCTGGATGAAGAAGTGGAGGGATGGGTTAGTAAATTTGCTGTTGACGCAAAAGTTGGAGGTGTTGTGGATAGTGTGGAGGGCTGTCAGAGGTTACAGTGGGACATTGATAAGATGCAAAAATGGGCTGAGAAGTGGAAGATGGAGTTCAACCAGATAAGTCTGAGGTGATTCATTTTGGGATGTCAAATATGTTGACAGAATGTAGTGTTAATGGTAAGACTCTTGGCAGTGTGGACGATCAGAGGGATCTTGAGGTCAAGTCCATAGACACTCAAGGCTGCTGCGCAGGTTGACTCTGTGGTTAAGGCATACGGTGCATTGGCCTTCATCAATCATGGGACTGAGTTTGGGACTGAGTTTAGGAGGCGAGAGGTAATGTTGTAGCTATATAGGACCCTGGTCAGACCCCTCTTGGAGTACTGTGCTCAGTTCTGGTTGCCTCACTATAGGAAGGATGTGGAAACCATAGAAAGGGTGCAGAGGAGATTTACAAGGATGTTGCCTGGATTGAGGAGCATGCCTTATGAGAATAGGTTGCGTGAACTCAGCCATTTTTCCTTGAAGTGATGGAGGATGAGAGGTGACCTGATAGAGGTGGTGTATAAGATGATGAGAGGCATTGACCATGTGGATAGTCAGAAGGCTTTTTCCCAGGGCTGAAATGGCTAGCACGAGAGGGCATAGTTTTAAGGGGCTTGGAAGTAGGTACAGAAGAGATAAGTTTTTTTACGCAGAGAGTAGTGAGTGTGTGGAATGGGCTGCTGGCGACGGTGGTGGTGGCATACACAATAGGGTCTTTTAAGAGACTCCTGGGCAGGTATATGGAGCTCAGAAAAATAGAGGGCTATGGGTAACCCTAGGTAATTTCTCAGGTAAGGACATGTTCGCACAACTTTGTGGGCCAAAGGGCCTGTATTGAGCTGTAGGTTTTCTTTGTTTCCATGTAATTTCCTTTGGGATCAATAAAGTATCTATCTATCTAACTTCTACACCCTTTCCAAAGCCTCCACATCCTTCCTGTATTGAGGTGAGCAGAAATGCTTACAAGACTCCAAGTGTGGCCTCGGCAAATTTTTAAATAGCTGCAACATGGCTTCCTTACTCCCACAGTCATTGCCCTAACCAATGTAGACAACCATGCCATACACGTTCCTTATCACTCTATCTAATGGTGTGGCTGCTTTCAGTGGGCGACGACACGGATCTTTCTGTATATCAAAGCTGTTAAAGATCCTGCCGTTAACTGTATAGACCTCCCCCAGAGACCACCCGAAGTGCAACATTTCACACTCACTAGGATCACGCATATGATTGATAATACGAGCATCAGGACTTTTTTTACCTGGTAAGTTTTGTGAAGTGGTATTCATTACCACTTGAAGGGGATTTAACATTGAAATAAGTAACTGAGTTAGTAGATAAAAAGGAAAATTTACGGATTTATAGTGAAAAAAAGTCAAGAGTGGGATTAATTGCACTGCTTTCGCAAAGATGGAGCTCATGTACAGCGGGCGGAATGGATTTCCCCTGTGTAATATCATACTGATGGTTGCATACATTCAGAATACATCTTAACCTGCTCTGATCCATTAACTAGTTCACAAAATGTCCTTTCTTACTCTAGGGATGCTACTTGACCTGATGAGCAATTCTAGTTTCATGGTATTTTACTTTTATATTTTTGTTTTTGTAACATGCCATGTCTGCACTTACATTTTGTCAAAAACCTACAATTATTATGCTGATGTTAAGCAACTTTAGTGTACATTAAAAAATAATGGTGGCAATGAAAACTGAAATATTTGAGTACCTACCATCTAGTTAGTCATTTGTGGGCACTATTTTAACCAATAACATGTTCAATTGATGTTCTATTTATGAATACTGAGCATCTTAATGAAGTGTGATGAGGTTAATCATTCATTGTGCTGAAGAGTGAAAACAATAGGATGTGGTTGGGAGCTCACTTCCATTAGTATTGATCTTTTCTGGTACAGGTACATTAATTTCCTTTCCAAAGCACTTCAGAGCATCTCTGACTGGGCAGAAAAGGGCAGAGAAGGGCACCATACTGATTCCTTTATAAAGGCGCTCGCTGGTTAATAAGTGTGTGGCGTGTCTGTCAAAAAAGTTGGGGAACAGACTTAAGATAAACTTACAGGTGGGTGTGTCTTTAAAAGGCTTGCATTTGTTAAAACTAATTGAAGTAAATCTTTTGAAAATGGTCCTGTTCCTATGAGTATTTTTTGAGTTTGCACTTTCTGTTTTAATTTCTGTTTATGTTTTATGCATCAAGCTCTATTTAGTGACATTGGCAGACTTGACAATGGCAATGAACCTTTCACAAGAACATGATGTTATGCTGGGGCAGATCAATGTATCTGAAAGATGGTTTTATTCACTGACTGGCAACCCAATCAAGAGAGGAGGAGAGAGGTAGCATGTCTCACTTGAACGGATGTTTCTGCTTTAGGCTTTTCATGCCAAAGAGAGCTATGAATGAACTGTAATGCTGTTAGTTCTGCTGAGACAGCTGTTACACTGAGCTTCCTGCTCACCAAAAGCCACTCGCCCATGCGAGGCAGCAAATGGCCCGTGCAAAGAGCATTGCAGCCCATCCCACAAGCTTCCATTTAGCTGATGACATCATGGTGCCTGTAGAGTTTAAAGCTAGAGCACAGTAGCCACGCAGTCTCTTTTTGCTCCTGGGTTGCCATGGATCAGATCACCTAAGGTGCCACAGAAATGGTAAACTGTGGTGGTCTGCTGCAGTAAAGAGGGCCCGGGCGC
Organism: Mobula hypostoma; assembly: GCF_963921235.1. Classification (NCBI taxonomy): domain Eukaryota; kingdom Metazoa; phylum Chordata; class Chondrichthyes; order Myliobatiformes; family Myliobatidae; genus Mobula; species Mobula hypostoma. The sequence continues at coordinate 43,974,172 of NC_086103.1, read as the reverse complement.
ATATTTTAGATAACTATTTGCCACTGTGTGTATGTTTAGTGTCTGTTTTTCCTCTCACATTGGGCATTTAGTTTACGTAAGTTTGTAACTTGGTGCAGCTTGAATGTTTAGTGTTTGTCTTGTCCTGGAAATAAATAGTTAACCTATTTATCGATAGTGAGTGTGTTCTGTCCCCACTCAGAGTCCACGATTCTGATTTCACAACAGGGACACAAAAGCGCCCTAATCATGATATAGCATGTTTCATGTGGTACCACACTACATACAGTAGATTATTAGGAGTCTGTCTAGGCCTTAGGTGCCAATTATGTCATTTACAGGTGTTGGAAGAGGTGACATTATGATCCAGAGTTTTTTGGAAGTCAGGAACGAGGCATAAAACTTGGTGGTTATTGCATTTTTTAGACCATAAGACCATAAGACATATGAGCAGAATTAGGCATCTGGCCCATCGAGTCTGCTCCACTATTCAATCATGGCTGACCCTTTTTGCTTCTCCTCCTCAACCCCAGTTCCCGGCCTTAACCTTTGATGCCATGTCCAATCAAGAACCTATCAATCTCTGCCTTAAATACACCCAACAACCCGGCCTCCACAGTTGCATGTGGAAACAAATTCCACAAATTCACCACCCTTTGGCTAAAGAAATTTCTCTGCTTATCTGTTTTGAAATTTCTCCGCATCCTGAGGCTGTGCCCTCTTGTCCTAGACTCTTCCACCATGGGAAACACCCTTTCCCCATCTACTCGATCTAGACCTTTCAACATTTGAAAGGTTTCAATGAGATCCTCCCCTTCATCCTTCTAAATTCCAGCAAGTACAGACGCAAAGTCATCAAACGTTCCTCATATGATAACCCTTTCATTCCTGGAATCATCCTTGTGAACCTCCTCTGGACCCTCTCCAATAGGTTTGACAGGCAGGATTTTCCCTGAAGGAAACCATGCTGACTTTGTACTCCATCACCTCATCCTTAACAATTGACTCTAACATCTTCCCAGCCACTGAGGTCAGGCGAACTAGTCTACAATTTTCTTTCTGTTGTCTTGCTTCTTTCCTAAAGAGTGGAGTGACATTTGCAATTTTCCAGTCCTCTGGCACCATGCCGAAGTCCAATGGTTTTTTTTTTGTAAAATCATTTCTTATGCCACCACAATCTCTAACACTACCTCTTTCAGAACCCTAGGGTGCAGTTCATCTGGTCCGGATGACTTATGTGCCTTTAGGTCTTTCAGCGTTTTGAGCACCTTCTCTCTTGTAATAGTAACTGCACCCACTTCTCTTCCTTCACACACTACAACATCAGGCACACTGCTAGTGTCTTCCACAGTGAAGACTGATGCAAAATACTCATTTAGTTCATCAGCCATCTCCTTGCCCCCCATTATTATTTCTCCTGCCTCATTTTCTAGAGGTCCTATATCCACTCTCACTTCTCTTTTATGTTTAACATACTGGAAAAAACTTTTATTATCCACTTTGATATTATTTGCCAGCTTGCTTTCATATTTTATCTTTTCCTTTCTAATGATTTTTTTAGTTGCTCTCTGTAGGGTTTTAAAAACATCCCAATTCTCTATCTTCCCATTAATTTTTGCTTTGTTGTATGCCCTTTCTTTTCCTCTTACAATAGCTTTGACTTCCCTTGTCAGCCACGGTTGTACTATTTTACCATTTGAGTATTTCTTCATTTTTGGAATACATATGTCCTGCACCTTCCTCATTTCTCCCAGAAACTCACACCATTGCTGCTCTGCTGTCATCCCTGCCAGCAGTTCCTTCCAATTTACTTTGGCCAACTCCTCTCTCATACCATTGTAATTTCCCTTACTCCACTGAAATACTGCTACATCAGACTTTACTTTCTCCCTGTCAAATTTCAGGTTGAACACAATCATATTGTGATCACTGGTTCCTAAGGGTTCTTTTACCTTAAGCTCCCTAATTGCCTCTGGTACATTACATAATACCCAATCCAGTATAGCTGATCCCCTAGTAGGCTCAATGACAAACTGCTCTAAAAAGCCATCTCTTAGGCAGTCAACAAACTCACTCTCTTGAGATCCATTACAAACCTGATATTCCCAATCGACCTGCATGTTAAAATCTCCCAGGGCTACCAGAACATTGCCCATTTGACACACCTTTTCTATTTCTTGTTGTAATCTGTGGTCCACCTCCCAGCCACTGTTGGGAGGCCTGTATATAACTGCCATCAAAGTCCTTATACCCTTGCAGTTTTTTAACTCAACCCACAAGGATTCAATATCTTCCAATCCTATGTCACATCTTTCTACTGATTTGATGCCATTCTTTACCAATAGAGCCACACCACCCCCTCTGCCTACCTTCCTATCCCTCTGATATAATGTGTAACCTTGGACATTCAGTTCCCAACGACAACCATCCTTCAGCCACGATTCAGTGATGGCCACAAAATCATATCTGGCAATCTGTAATAGCGCAGCAAGATCATCCACCTTATTTTTTATACCACGCGCATTTAGATACAACACCCTGAGTACCATATTTGCTAACCTTCCTGATTCTGCATCCCTAATGATTTGATACTCAGCCTGTTGGCTGTAACTAAGTCCCATCACCTGCCCGCCCTTCCTGACAGTCTGCCTGCATGCTATCTTACCTTTTTACCATCTGTCCTATCCTGAGTCCCTTCACTCTGGTTCCCACCCTCCTCCCCCCCACCAAATTAAATTAAACCCTCCCCAACAGCTCTTAACAAAACTGTCCGCAAGAATATTTGTTCCCCACCGGTTCAGGTGCAACCTGTCACTTTTGAATAGGGCATACTTCCCCCAGAAGAGATCCCAATGATCCAAGAACCTAAAGCCCTGCACCAGCTTCTCAGCCACGCATTTATCTGCTAGATCATCCTGTTTCTACCCTCACTGGTGCGTGGCACAGGCAGCAATCCAGAAATGATTACCCGGGAGGTCCTGGTTCTCAGCTTTCTACTTAGCTCTCTAAAGTCTCTTTTCAGGACCTCTTTGTTTTTTCTTCCTATGTCATTAGTGCCAATATGTACCAAGACATCGGGCAGCTCTCCCTCCCTCTCCAAAATGTTGTGGATGTGATCAGAGATGTTGCTGTATATAACTGCCATCAACTTTATTTTACCCATGCAGTTTCTTAACTAACGATTAGATATTACAAGAACAAAGAATGCCCAATGAAGGACAAAGAACAAATAAACTGTGGACACAAGAGACTCTGCAAATGCTAGAAATCCAGATCAACACACACAAAATGCTGGAGGAACACACCAGGTCGGGTAACAGCTATGGAAATGAAGGGCCAAAACCCTTCATCAGGAGTGGAAATGAAGGAGGAAAAAGGCAGAATAAGAAGGTGATTGATGAAACATGATGTGTTGGGCAAGGGGGAATGAAGTAAGAAGCTGGGAGGTGATAGGTCAAAAAGGCTGGAGGGGAAGGTGTCTGATAGGAGAAGAGAATTGACCATGGTAGAAAAACAAAGAGGAGGGGTACCAGGCAGAGGTGCTAGGCAGCTGAGGAGAAGAGAAGAGGTAAGAGGAGAGCCAAAGAAGTGAATTGAAGAAGAGGGTAGAAAAATTACCAGAAGTTAAAGAAAATAAGTTATAGTTGATTCGTACTAAAAACTATCTCAGACCAGAGAGGGAAAAGACATTCCAGTAACCTATGAAATAATCAGGTACAGTGGCATGACAAAGGCTGTAAAAGTAATTTCTAGAAAAATACAGAATCAGCTACAATAACATTACTGAAAATTCACTGAACAATTACACACAAAGTTAAACTACAAGAAAAATAACAATTCTACATTGTAATCCAACATGGCCCATTGATTCTAAATGACCCATTTGTTCAAAGTAAATGTCACCGTATGCAACCCTGAGATTCATTGAAATCTTTATATCTGAAAGTTCAGAGGCAGAAAACCTTGTGGTACCTGCTTTGAGTATGAAGCTTAATCAAAATTCACACCAAGTTACAAAAACATCAAAGATTGTTTATATAATTACGTCATAGTCAGCTAGATTATCCTCATGGATAGGTCCACTATGAGTAGGTACACTCACTTGAGTTTGAGCAGTGCTATTAATGATGGCAAGTAATTGAGGTTTAATTATGACAAGGCACACTATGGCAAATAATATAACCCCTATTCTCTCTAAGCCCCAACTTCCTAGGTTTATTTAATCCAGTCAACCCATTCATCAACCTTCAAAGTTCAAAGTAAGTTTATTATCAAAGTACGTATAAGTCTCCATATACAGCCCTGAGATACATTTTCATGTGGGCATACTCAATAAATCCATAATAAATTAATAACCATAATAGAATCAATGAAAGAGCCCACCCCAACTTGAGCATTCAACCAGTTTGCAAAAGATAGCAAACTGTGCAAGTACAAAAAGAAAGAATCAATGATAAGACGAAATAAATATCAAGAACATGAGATGAAGAGTCCTTGAAAGTGAATCCAGAAGTTATGGGAACAGATCAGTGATGAGGCAAATGAAGTTGAGTGAAGTTATCCCCTCAGGATCAGGAGCCAGATGGTTGAGGAGTAATGACTGGTCCTGTATCTGGTGTTAGACCACAAGACAAAAGATCTAGGAGCAGAGTTAGGCCATTCAGTCCATCAAGTCTGCTCCACCATTTCATCATGGTTGATCCCTGATCCCTTTCAATTCCATACACCTGCCCTCTCACCATATCCCTTAAAGCCCCAACCAGTCAGGAATCTATCAGCTTCTGCTTTAAATACACTCATTGACTTGGCCTCCACCACAGTCTGTGGCAGAGCATTCTACAGATTCATCAATCTTTGGCGAAAAAAAATCCTCCTTACTTCTGTTCTAAAAAGTCACCTCTCAATTTTGAGGCTGTGCCCCTAAGTTCTGCATACCCCCACCAGAGGAAACATCCTCTCCACATCCACCCTGCCTAGACCTTTCAACATTCAGTAGGTTTCAATGAGATCGGAATCAGGTTTATTATCACCAGCATGTGACGTGAAATTCGTTAACTGAGCAGCAGCAGTTCAATGCAATACATAATCTAGAAGAGAGAAAAAAAAACAATAATAAATAAATAAATAAATTACAGTATACGAATATTGAATAGATTAAAAATTGTGCAAAAAGGAGGAATACTATATATTAAAAAAGTGGTGGCGTCCAAGGGTTCAATGTCCATTTAGGAATCAGATGACGGAGGGGAAGAAGCTGTTCCTGAATCACTGAGTGTGTGCCTTCAGGCTTCTGTACCTCCTGCCTGATCGCAACAGCAAGAAGAGGGCATGCCCTGGGTGCTGGAGGTCCTTAATAATGGACGCTGTCTTTCTGAGACACTGCTCCTTATGATGTCCTGGGTACTTTTCAAGCTAGTACCCAAGATGGAGCCGACCAGATTTACAATCCTCCGCAGCTTCTTTTGGTCCTGTGTAGTAGCACCCCCCACCCCCCACATACCAGAGAGTGATGCAGCCAGTCAGAATGCTCTCCATGGTACAACTATAGAAGGTTTTGAGTGTATTTGTTGACATACCAAATCTCTTCAAACTCCTAATGAAGTGTAGCCACTGTCTTGACTTCTTTATAACTGCATTGATATGTTGAGACCAGGTTAGATCCTCAGAGATCTTGACACCCAGGAACTTGAAACTGCTCACTCTCTCCACTTCTGATCCCTCTATGAGGATTGGTATGTGTTCCTTCATCTTACCCTTCCTGAAGTCCACAATCAGCTCTTACGTCTTACTGACGTTGAGTGCCAGGTTGTTGCTGTGGCACCATTCCACTAGTTGGCATATCTCACTCCTGTACGCCCTCTCATCACCACCTGAGATTCTACCAACAATGGCTGTATCGTCGGCAAATTTATAGATGGCATTTGAGCTATGCCTAGTCACACAGTCATGGGTATGGAGAGAGTAGAGCAGTGGGCTAAGCACACACCCCTGAGGTGCACCAGTGTTGATCGTCAGCGAGGAGGATATGTTATCACCAATCCGCACAGACTGTGGTCTTCCAGTTAGGAAGTCAAGGATCCAATTGCAGAGGGAGGTACAGAGGCCCAGGTTCTGCAACTTCTCAATCAGGATTGTGGGAATGATGGTATTGAATGCTGAGCTATAGTCAAGGAACAGCATCCTGACATAGGTGTTTGTGTTGTCCAGGTGGTCTAAGGCCGTGTGGAGAGCCATTGAGATTGTGTCTACCATTGACCTATTGTGGCGATAGGAAAATTGCAATGGGTCCAGGTCCTTACTGAGGCAGGAGTTCAGCCTAGTCATGACCAACCTCTCAAAGCATTTCACCACTGTAGATGTGACTGCTACTGGTCAATAGTCATTAAGGCAGCTCACATTATTCTTCTTCGGCGCTGGTATAAATGTTGCCTTTTTGAAGCAAGTGGGAACTTCAGCCCGTAGCAGTGAGAGGTTGGAAATGTCCTTGAATACTCCCACTAGTTGGTTGGCACAGGTTTTCAGAGCCTTACCAGGTACTCCATCAGGACCTTCTGCCTTTTGAGGGTTCACTCTCTTTAAAGACAGCCTCACATCGGCCTTTGAGACAGAAATCACGGGGCCATCAGGTACAGCAGGAATCTTCACAGCTGTAATTATGTTCTCCCTTTCAAAATGGGCATAGAAGGCATTGAGTTCATCTGGTATTGAAGTATCACTGCCATTCATACTGTTGGGTTTCGCCTTGCAGGAAGTATGTCTTGCAAACCCTGTCAGAGTTGTTGTGCATCCGACCCCATTCAACATTGTCTCTTCGCCTTTGAAATAGCCCCCCGCAAATCATACCTGGTTTTCTGGTACAGGCCTGGGTTGCCGGTCTTGAATGCCACAGATCTAGCCTTTAGCTGATAATGTACCTCCTGGTTCATCTATAGCCTTTGGTTTGGGAATGTACAGTAAGTCCTTGTAGACACACAGTCATTCACACAGGTTTTAATGAAGTCGGTAACAACTGCAGTATACTCATCCTGATTCAAAGATGAATCCCTGAATACAGTCGAGCCCACCACCTCAAAGCAGTCCTGTAGGCGCTCTTGTGCTTCCCATGTCCATACCTTCTTGGTCCTCACTGCTGGTGCTGCAGTCTTCAGTCTCTGCCTATACTCAGAGAGTAGAAGTACAGCCAGGTGACCAGACTTCCTGAAGTGAGGACATGGAATAGCACGGTAGGCATTCTTGACGTAGCAATGGTCCAGTGTGTTGTTTCCTCTGGTCTTGCAAATGATCGGTTGATGGTAATTGCTTAGTGATTTTTTCAGATTGGCCTAGTTAAAATCTCCCAAAATGATGGTAAAGGCGTTAGTGTGCACTGTTTTGTGCATGTTGATCCCATTGCTCAGATCATCTAAAGCCTGATTGACACTGGCCTAAGGTGGAATGTATACTGCTGCCAAAATGATCCCGGAAAATGCCCGTGGTAGGTAAAAAGGATGGCACTTAACTGCTAGATATTCCAGGTCTGGTGAGCAGAATTGGGACAACACTGATATATTTGTGCTCCAAGAAGAGCTGATCATGAGGCATACTCCTCCTCCTCTGCTTTTGAGAGACTATAGATCTATCCTGACAGTGTATAGTAAACCCATCGATCTGGATCACTGCATCCGGTACAGAAGGGGTTAACCAAAATTCCGTGAAACAAAGGACACATGCGATCCTAAAGTCCCTCTGATTCAGCACCCTAGCTCTGAGATCATCGATTTTATTCACCAAAGACTGCATGTTTGCCAGCATGATAGTCAGTATTGGGAGTTTAAAACCCCATATCCTTAAACACACTTGTATTCCCAACCTGCAGCCACGTTTCCTATGTAGAATCCTACATTTCAGTCTGCAATCAGTATTGTTTCCATCAGTTTCAAGCAGCAATAGTCTTTAAAATGCATTAAGACATCTTTGTTGTCTGTATTGACCTTGGAAGCAGTTGTGCTTTTTAGCTGTATCAGGGTGAAATGAGAATATTTAATTGTATCCATTGAGAATACTGCTGTTACTTGAGTCGTCCCTAGGCAATCCAAACCCCATGCATTTTTCTAAATTCCAATGAGTATAGGCCAAATCTCCTCATATGTTAACCACTTCATTCCCAGAAACATCCTCGTGAACTTCCTCTGGACTCTCTCCAATGATAATACATTCTTTCAGAGATAAGGGGCCCAAAATGGTTGATAATACTCCAAGTTCAGCCTGACTGGTGTCTTATAAAATCTTCAGCATTATCTCCTTGTTTTTATATTCTATTCCCCTTGAAATGAATGCCAACATTGCATTTGCCTACTTTGCCACAGACTCAACCTGTGAATTAAACTTCTGGGAGTCTTGCACAAGGACTCCTAAGCCCGTTTGCACCTCTGATGTTTGAATCTTCTCCCCATTTGTGATAGTCTGATCTACTGTTCATTTTACCAAAATGCAATATCATACATTTTGCAACACTGTATTCCATCTGCCACTTTTTTCCCATTCTTCCAATTTGTATAAGTCCAGCTGCAATCGCATTGTTCCCTCAGCACTACCTACCCCTCCACTTATCTTTGTGTCATCCGCAAACTTTGCCACAAAACCATTAATTCCACTAACTAAATCACTGACAAACAATGTGAAAAGTAATGGTCCCAATACTGACTCCCAAGGAACACCACTAGTCACCATCAGCCAACCAGAAAATGCCCCCTTTATTCCCACTCGCTGCCTCCTGCCTGTCAGCCATTCATCTGTACATGCCAGTATCTTTCCTGTAACATCATAGGACTTCATCTTGCTAGACAGCCAAATGTGAAGCACTTTATCAAATGCCTTCTGAAAATCTAGGTAAATGACATCCACTGACTCTCCTTTGTCCATCCTGCTTGTTACTGCCTCAAAGAATTCCAACAGATTTGTCAGGCAAGATTTCCCTTCACAGAAACCACGCTGACTTTGACTTATTTTATCATTAGTCTCCAAGTACTCTGAAACCTCATCCTTAATAATGACTCCAGCACTGTCCCAACCACTGTGGCTAGGCTAACTGGATATTTTTTCCTTTCTTTTGCCTTCCTTCCTTCTTAAAGAGTAGAGTGACATTTGCAATCTTCCAGTCCTCTGGGACCATACCTGAATCAAGTGATTCTTAAAAGATCATGGCCAATGCATCTGTTATCTCTTCAGCAACCTCTTCCAGGACACTTGGATAAAGTCCATCTGGTCCACTTGACTTATCCACCTTAAGAACTTTCAGTTTGCCTAGGACTTTTTCCTTTGTAATAGCAATGGCACTCACTTCTGCTCCCTGATACTCACGAACCTCTGGCATACAGCTAGTGTCTTCCACAGTAAAGACTGAAGCAAAGTACTTACTAAGTTCACCTGTCATTTCTTTGTCCCCCATTACTACCACACCAGCATCATTTTCCAATGGTCCAATATCAATTCTACCCTCCCTTTATAAAACTGAAAAAACTTTTAGCATCCTGTTTTATATTATTGGCTAATTTGCCCTCATATTTCACCTTTACCTTTCTTATAGCTTTTTTAGCTGCCTTTTGTTAGATTTTAAAGGCTCCCAAATCATCCAACTTCCGACTCACTTTTGCTACGTTAGCCCTTCTTAGCATTTATGCAGTCCTAACTTCCCTTGTCAACCACGGTGGCCTAGCCCTGTGGGACATATCCATCCTGTGCCTTCTCAACTATTCCCAGGAACTTCAACCATCTCTGCCCTGCTGTCATCCCTGCGAGTATCCTCCTCCAATCGACCTGGGCAAGCTCCTCTCTCATGCCTCTGTAATTCCCTTTGTTGCATTACTATACTCATACATGTGACTTATGCTTCTCCCTCTCAAACTGCAGTATGAATTCAATCATATTATGATCACTACCTCCTAAGATTTCCTTTACATTAAGCTCCCTAATAAGATCTGGGTTGTTACACAAAACCCAATCTAAGATCGCCTTTCCCTGTGTAGGCTCAAGCACAAGCTGCTCTAAAAAAGCCACCTCACAGGCATTCAACAAATTTCTTGTCTTCCGATCTGACACCTACATGATTTTCCCAATCCTCCTGCATATTGAAGTCCCCCATTACAATTGTGATATTACCCTTATTGCATGTCCTTTCCGCCTCCCTTTTCAATCTCAACCCCACATCTTGGCTACTATTTTAAGGCCCATGCGTGCCTCCCATAATGGTTTTTTTGCCCTTGCAGTTTCTTATCTCCCCCCACAATGAATTGACGTTCTCTGACCCTATGTCAACGTAAGAGAAGTAATTCTATCTCTTACCAATAGAGCCACGCCACCACCCATGCCTTTCTGCCTCTCCTTTCAATACAAAGTATATCCTTTGATGTTAAACACCTAACTATGGCCTTCTTTCAGCCACAACTCAGTGATGCCCACAACATCATACCGACCAATCCCTAATTACGCCACGAGTTCCTCCACCTTATTCCAAATACTATGTGCATTTAAATACAGCAGGTTCAGCCCTACATTCTTCGCCCTTTTGAATTTTGCTTCTGTAGTACAACTTAACTCTTTACTCTGTCTGTATACAGTTGAAGTCAGAAGTTTACATACACCTTAGCCAAATACATTTAAGCTCAGTTTTTCACAATTCCTGACATTTAATCCGAGAAACTATTCCCTGTCTTAGGTCAGTTAGGATCACTACTTTATTTTAAGAATGTGAAATGTCAGAATAATAGTAGAGAGAATGATTTATTTCAGCTTTTATTTCTTTCATCACTTTCCCAGTGGGTCAGAAGTTTACAAACACTTTGTTAGTATTTGGTAGCATTGCCTTTAAATTGTTTAACTTGGGTCAAACATTTTGAGTAGCCTTCCACAAGCTTCTCACAGTAAGTTGCTGGAATTTTGTTCCATTCCTCCTGGTGTAACCAGACAGAACTGGTGTAACTGAGTCGGGTTTGTAGGCCTCCTTGTTCGCACACGTTTTTTCAGTTCTGCCCACAAATTTTCTATCAATTGAGGTCAGAAAATGATGTCAAGTCTGGTTCATCCTTGGGAGAAATCTCCAAACACCTGAAGGTACCACTTTCATCTGTACAAACAATAGTACGCAAGTATAAACACCATGGGACCACACAGCCATCATACCGCTCAGGAAGGAGTCACATTCTGTCTCCTAGAGATGAACATACTTTGGCACGAAAAGTGCAAATCAATCCCAGAACAACAGCAAAGGACCTTGTGAAGATGCTGGAGGAAACAGGCAGACAAGTATCTATATCCACAGTAAAACAAATCCTATATCGACATAACCTGAAAGGCTGCTCAGCAAGGAAGGAGCCACTGCTCCAAAAGCACCATTAAAAAGCCAGACAATAGTTTGCAAGTGCACATGGGGACAAAGATCTTACTTTTTGGAGAAATATCCTCTGGTCTGATGAAACAAAAATTGAACTGTTTGACCATAATGACCATCATTATGTTTGGAGGAAAAAGGGTGAGGCTTGCAAGCCGAAGAACACCATCCCAACTGTGAAGCATGGGGGTGGCAACATCATGTTGTGGGGTGCTTTGCTGCAGGAGGGACTGGTGCACTTCACTAAATAGATGGCATCATGAGGAAGGAAAATTATGTGGATATATTGAAGCAACATCTCAAGACATCAGCCAAGAAGTTAAAGCTCGGTCACAAATGAGTCTTCCAAATGGACAATGACCCGAAGCATACCTCCAAAGTTGTGGCAAAATTGCTTAAGGACAACGAAGTCAAGGTATTGGAGTGGCCATCACAAAGCCTTGACCTAAATCCGATAGAAAATTTGTGGGCAGAACTGAAAAAGTGTGTGCGAGCAAGGAGGCCTACAAACCTGACTCAGTTACACCAGTTCTGTCTGGTTACACCAGGAGGAATGGAACAAAATTCCAGCAACTTACTGCAAGAAGCTTGTGGAAGGCTACCCAAAACGTTTGATCCAAGTTAAACAATTTAAAGGCAATGCTACCAAATACTAACAAAGTGTATGTAAACTTCTGACCCACTGGGAAAGTGATGAAAGAAATAAAAGCTGAAATAAATCATTCTCTCTATTATTATTCTGACATTTCACATTCTTAAGATAAAGTTGTGATCCTAACTGACCTAAGACAGGGAATGTTATCTCGGATTAAATGTCAGGAATTGTGAAAAACTGAGTTTAAATGTATTTGGCCAAGGTGTATGTAAACTTCTGACTTCAACTGTATGTACCCAATCATTGGCTTGTCCTTCCTTACATTCATGTTACATCCATCATCTACTTGTAAACCTGGTGGCTCATCCTCTGTGCTATCATACTGGTAAGCATCCCCCTGCCATATTAACTTAAACCACTCCCAACACCTCTAGCAAATCTGCCCACAAGGATCTTGGTCCCCCTTGGATTCAAGTGCAACCCATCCCTTTTGTACAGGCCCCTGAAACGGTCCCAGTTATGTTGAAATCTGAATCCCTGCTCCTTGCTCCAGTTTTTCAGCCATGCATTTATCCGCCAACTCATTCTATTCCTATCCTCACTGTCGCTTGGTGCAGGCAGCAATCCTGAGATTACTACCCTTGAGGTCCTGTTTATCAACCTCTTTCTTAACTCACTGTATTTTGTTTTCAGGACCTCCTCCCTTTTTCTTCCTATGTCATTGGTACCAATATGTACCACAACTTCTGGATGCTTATCCTTCCTTTTCAGGATAGTGTGGATATGTTCAGAAACATCACGGACCCTGGCACCTGGGAGGCAAACTACCATCCACCTTTCCTTTTCACATCCACAGACTCACCTATCTGCCCCCCCTGATTATAGCCTCCCCTACTACCGCTGCCGTCCTCTTCAGTTTCCTGCCCTTCTGAGGCATCTTATGTAATTTTTTATAATCTTTATATAGTCATCTGTAATTGTTCAGTGAATTTTCAGTAATTGTAGTATAGCTGATTCTGTATTTTTCTAGAAGTTTCTCTGCAGTCTGTGTCATGCCACTGAACCTAATTATTCCTTAGGTTATTCTTTATCACTGGAATGTCTTGGTATCTCTCTAGCCTGAGCTGGTTTGCACTATAACATGACCAAGACTGCTTTGTTCTTTTTTTTTTTTTTGGTTCTTTGTTCTTGGGACACTTAATAAATACTCGTAACCACCAAGATTTTTGCCTCATTCTTAATTCCAAAGAACCTCTGTATCACAATATCACCAGACCCAACACATGGGTCTTCCTGGGCAAACTAGTCTCTTGCCTCTGGCTGGGGCTCCTCACTCACTGGTTGTCACCTTTAAAAATCTTTGACTAAAATCTCTGAGAGGTTGAAAGGTATTCTTATTATATTCTTAGGAGAGGGGGAATGTCTAATATTTTGCCCGTTGTCGATGGCATTCCTCTCTTAATTACTCATACCACTTACAATTTGACAGTTTTGTTTACGGATAATTATGAAAACAAGATTAGGACATTAAACAGGAATCTTATTAGCATTAAAGATTCGGATATTAATTGCATCAGTAAAAACACATCACGACAAATTTATACTGGCACACAAAAATCAATTCTGCAAAATCAATTCTGCAAAGTTATACATTAGTTTCTAAAAAGTTGAAAAAATGTTTTATTAAATATTTAACAAGAATTTTAAAATATTAGCACAAGAAGTGGAAACATTTTTTAAGCATAGCAATCTCAATAACTTGGATATTTATTTGTGATAATAGTGAAAATTGCACAAAGGATAGTTACGTTCTAGTTCTAATCAATAACACTCCACAAGCATCTTGCTGAATATAAGAAAGGAAAATATTATAGAGAGAGATTATTATTCAGACTTTCACCAGTTTATAAACCTCAATCAATAACCTTTCAAAATCTAGCGTCAGATCATCAGTAAACACACTTGAATTTTAAGTAAATTAATGCTTAAAGAACTCAATTACTCATTTTAAGTCCAGGAGGTTCCTTTAGCCATTTTGTCATGCAAAGTAGATCTTCCTGTTAGAAACAGGTTAACATGCAAATTCTTCATATTCTCTGTATCTGAAAGGCACAAATGTTGGCAGTCTCACTTACGTCCTCGGCCATGATAAAAGTGAAATGGGAAGTGATCTTATAGTATATTTTTTGACCAAATGAAATCTTGGAATCCAAATACAGTATACTACAGATGTTGACATTCTGAAATAGTAACATAAAATTAAGTTAAGGCAGCATATAGAATGAGAAATAGAGTTAACTTTGAGGTTGATTACATTTCATAAGAATGGGTTCAGATACTCTGCAAGATTGGTCATGTGATAACCCAACAGCTTGACATCTACAAATAAGATGCCATTTACCTTTTAAATGTATATATGGTGTTGACATTCTTTCTAACATTACTGGAAGAACTTTTCAGAAAGAGGCAAAGAAAGGGAACCTGAAAGAGTGACTCAAAGGGCATATTCCGCTGCTGAACTGTTCTACACTCCAAGTTTTAGCAGGGAAATAAGGGGAAGCCAAGTAGAAAGAGATAAACAGATTAACGATATTTGTCACATGTACATTGAAACACCAAAACATACAGTGAATCAAAGAATTTCAGAGTTGTGTACTTTGATAATAAATTAACGTTTGGACCTCTGAAATGCGCCATTTCCATTAAATCAAATCAGCGAGAATTGACCTGAGGCAGACCGCAAAAGTCTCCACACGTCTGGTGTTAACAGAGCGTGCACACAACTTACTAATCCTAACTCTACCTGCACATCTTTGGAATATCGGATGAAACCAGAGCACCTGTAGGAAACTCATGCAACCAGAGCACCTGTAGGAAACTCATGCACCCATGGGGAGAACATGCAAACTCCTTGTGGACAGCAGCTGGAATTGAACCACAATATGTGATCACTGGCACTGTAATATGACTGTGCTAATCACTATGCTACTGTCCCACCCTGCATTACTCCGCTGTCGTGGAACAACTTTCAATTGGTAGAAAAATCCTTTATTTTTATTCATAGTAATTGACCTGAAGAACAAATTTCATACTCCTTTATCCTATATTCCTTAATGGCTTTGATTACCAAAAAAAACCTCACAAAAACAATTTAATAATTGATCTAACATTTGTTTGAAAAAGCAATTCCCAATGTGAAAAAAACCTCCAAGAGGACCACCAACCTTGTCGTGTTGCAGGCTGGTGTGGCTCAATGATCCGGAGAGCTATATTGGCTGGAGTCAGGACTTTAGACTTTGACTGTTGGTAGGCTCACGCATGCCAAACAGGTCCAAGGATAGAGGCCAGACTAAGAGTGGTCCACGGGTCCTCCAGGTTCAGAGGTTCAGCTAACAACCCTGACTGGTAAATAAAATTGCTATAGAAACAGCATTGAAGAATCCTCTACATCTGAGTGCGATGGTATTCCTGAGTATCCGCCTGGAACTTGCAGGACTGACAGTAGTGAAAACCGAGTAACTGACATGATGAAGGATGCCCTGAATACCACCAGAGATGGAGGACCTTTATTGCTGCCCCAAACATCATCAGCATGACGGGCAACAGAGAGATGCAAATAGAAGAGTATCTTAAATTCACTTCTCCAAAATAGCTAGCTCTGATTTTCAGAGTCCAGCTCCTATCCTAATCCTCTCAGCCTCATGCAAGTGCTGGATGGAGTCTCAGGAATACCATCGCACTCAGATGTAGAGGACTCTTAATTGCTTTTTCTATAGCAATTTTATCAGAGAAGTTTTATACAAATCACCCAAAACCTAAATCTGAGAAAATGCAATCCTATTTCATATCATCTCCTTTTGGAACTTAATTGTAGCCTCAAGGTAAAATTACGCACTTCCAAGTCTAATTTATTCTCCTTTAATGTGTGACACCCAGAACCTTTCACAAGACTCCAGGTGGAGTCTAACTAGGGCTTTGTACAGCTGCAGAATATTTTATTTACTTCACTCCTCTAGAATTAAATGCCAGAATTCCATTAACCATTTTAATAATTCTGTGTACTTGTCCATAAAATTTACTTATTTACTACATCTGGACCAGTAAGGATAATTAAAGACTAGTCTTCACTGTTGCAATTTAGGAAATGGGCCAGGCAATTTGCACACATCAAGTTCCTACAAACAATAACAAGGCAATAACCAGACAACTTGCTTCTGAGATGATAAGTATTGAACAGGACATTACCTTACATGCGCTATAATGGCAAATCTTAATTTTACACTTGATCCTATAGTCCTTCTGATCTGGAATATATAGATTGAATTAAATGCATTCCTTGGAGAATGATCAGGATATTTACTGGCAATTTTTAATCACACTCACAGTGTCACCTGCTTCTGACTGAAACCATCTATTGCTTCAAGGTGTGACTACAAATTAATAAACTATTTTACCTACAATATTACCTTCATAATGAAGTACAGCATTTTTCCACCAGTAATCATTCAAAGTCCAAAGATGTGTAACTAATTCTGGCCCTTCAATGTACTGGAACTTGACAATAAGTCATTGAACTTTTTGTGATAATAAGCAATAATACAAAGAACATTCAAATTCACCAGATAAACAACAGGAATATAATAATTATCTGATATTCTGTGTAAATGGCTTTCACAAATATAATAGCCTAATACTGCTTTTGGAACTACTCAGTGGGAGTTCAGTGCTGGTTAAATGTTGTCACAATGATCATCAAGTCCAAGGAATCTTAGACATCAAGGGATATTAAGGGATGGATAAAATTCTTATTTCTTAACTGACAAAATAGGAGAGTCCCTAAAAGGCTATGGAGAGTGTTGCAGGGCACAAAAAAAAGTGATTGGGAGGGTGAAGAGGCAGAATAAACAAACACAGGTGGTCAAGGATAAGACAAACTCTAAAGCTTATGAAGTGTATTAGAGGGAGGAGGATAACCCAGGAAAGAGTGGGGCTTATTAATGTCCAGAGTCATAACTTGCACATGGATGCAGATGAAGATATAAATGAATACTACTCACCTATATTCACAAAGGAGAACGACCTTGTGGTTGGAAAGTTCAGGTATGGGGAGGAGTAAAATTCTAGAAAATATGGCACAAGTACCAATGACATAGATAGGAGAAGGGAGGAGGTCCTGAAGAGAGATTTCCGGGAGTTAGGAAGGAAGCTGAGAAGCAGGACCTCCAGGGTAGTAATCCCGGGATTGCTACCTGTGCCACGTGCTAGCGAGGGCAAGAATAGTGGGATCAGGCGGATGAATGCGTGGCTGAGAGACTTGTGCAAGGGGCAGGGCTTCAGATTGTTGGATCATTGGGATCTCTTCTGGGGGAAGTATGACCTGTTCAAAATGGACAGGTTACACCTGAACCCGAAGGGGACCAATATCCTGGCGGGAAGGTTTGATAGAGCTGTTAGGGAGGGTTTAAACTAATTTGGCAGGGGGATGGGAACCGGAATGATAGAGCGGAGGAAGGGGAAAACAGAAATAAATCTAAGATAGTGAGCAGTAAAGATGACGGGAAAGACAGGCAGGTGATGGGGCAAATTTTCAGCCATTGGGATGAGTTGCAGTGCAAACAAAGCGAAAAGTACCAAATACTGATCTTAAGGTGTTATACTTAAATGCACGCAGCATAAGGAATAAAGTGGATGATCTTGTCGTACAGCTACAGATTGGCAGGTATGATATTGTGGCCATCACTGAGACCTGGCTAAAGGATGCATGTCTCTGGGAGCTGAATGTCCAAGGATACACGGTGTATCAGAAGGATAGGAAGGTAGGCAGAGGGGGTGGCGTGGCTTTATTGGTAAGAAATTATATCAAATCATTAGAAAGAGGTGACATAGGATCGGAAGGTGCAGAATCTTTATGGGTTGAGCTAAGAAATCGCAGGGGTAAAAGGACCCTGATGGCAGTTATATACAGGCCTCCAAACAGCTCCAGTGATGTAGACTACAAATTACAACAGGAAATAGAAAAGGCTTGTCAGAAGGGCAGTATTATGATAATTGTAGGGGATTTTAACATGCAAGTGGAATGGGAAAATCAGGTCGGCGCTGGATCTCAAGAGAGAGAATTTGTAGAATGTCTGCGAGATGGCTTTTTAGAACAGCTTGTTCTTGAGCCCACTAGGGGATCGGCTGTACTGGATTGGGTATTGTGTAATGAACCGGAGGTGATTAGGGAGATTGAGATGAAGGAACCCTTAGGAAGCAGTGATCATAACGTGATTGAGTTCACTGTGAAATTTGAAAAAGAGAAGCCGAAATCCGATGTGTCGGTATTTCAGTGGAGTAAAGGAAATTACAGTGGCATGAGAGAGGAACTGGCCAAAGTTGACTGGAAAGGGACACTGGTGGGAAAGACGGCAGAGCAGCAGTGGCTGGAGTTTATGCGAGAAGTGAGGAAGGTGCAAGACAGGTATATTCCAAAAAAGAAGAAACTTTCAAATGGAAAAGGGATGCCACCGTGGCTGACAAGAGAGGTCAAAGCCAAAGTTAAAGCACAGGAGAGGGCATACAAGGAAGCAGAAATTAGTGGGAAGACAGAGGATTGGGAAGTTTTTAAAAGCTTACAAAAGGAAACTAAGAAGGTTATTAAGAGGGAAAAGACTAACTATGAAAGGAAGCTAGCAAATAATATCAAAGAGATACTAAAAGCTTTTTCAAGTATATAAAGAGTAAAAGACAGGTGAGAGTAGATATAGGACTGATAGAAAATGATGCTGGAGAAATTGTACTGGGAGATAAGGAGATGGCGGAGGAACTGAACAAGTATTTTGCATCAGTCTTCACTGAGGAAGACATCAGCAGTATACCGGACACTCAAGGGTGGCAGGGAAGAGAAGTGTGCGCAGTCACAATTACGACAGAGAAAGTACTCAGGAAGCTGAATAGCCGAAAGGTAGATAAATCTCCCGGACCAGATGGAATGCACCCGCGTGTTCTGAAGGAAGTAGCTGTGGAGATTGCGGAGGCATTAGCGATGATCTTTCAAAAGTCGATAGATTCTGGCATGGTTCCGGAGGACTGGAAGATTGCAAATGTCACTCTGCTATTTAAGAAGGGGGCAATGAAGCAAAAAGGAAATTATAGACCTGTTAGCTTGACATCGGTGGTTGGGAAGTTGTTGGAGTCGATTGTCAAGGATGAGGTTACAGAGTACCTGGAGGCGTATGACAAGATAGGCAGAACTCAGCATGAATTCCTTAAAGGAAAATCCTGCTTGACAAACCTATTACTGTACAATTTTTTGCAGAAATTACAAGTAGGCTAGACAAGGGAGATGCAGTGGATGTTGTACATTTGGATTTTCAGAAGGCCTTTGACAAGGTGCCACACATGAGGCTACTTAACAAGATAAGAGCCTATGGAATTATGGGAAAATTACATACATGGGTAGGACGTTGGCTGATTGGCAGGAAGCAGAGAGTGGGAATAAAAGGATCCTATTCTGGTTGGCTGCCGGTTACCAGTGGTGTTCCACAGGGGTCTATGTTGGGGCCGCTTCTTTTTACATTGTACATCAACGATTTGGATTATGGAATAGATGGCTTTGTGGGTAAGTTTGCTGATGATATGACGATAGGTGGAGGGGCCGGTAGTGCTGAGGAAACAGAGAGTCTGCAGAGAGACTTGGATAGATTGGAAGAATGGGCAAAGAAGTGGCAAATGAAATACAATGTTGGAAAGTGTATGGTTATGCACTTTGGCTGAAGAAATAAATGGGCAGACTATTATTTAAATAGGGAGAGAATTCAAAGTTCTGAGATGCAACGGGACTTGGGAGTCCTCGTGCAGGATACTCTTAAGGTTAACCTCCAGGTTGAGTCAGTAGTGAAGAAGGCGAATGCAATGTTGGCATTCAGTTCTAGAGGAATAGAGTATAGGAGCAGGGATGTGATGCTGAGGCTCTATAACGTGCTGGTGAGACCTCACTTGGAGTACTGTGCGCAGTTTTGGTCTCCTTATTTAAGAAAGGATGTACTGATGTTGGAGAGGGTACAGAGAAGATTCACTAGAATGATTCCGGGAACGAGAGGGTTAGTATATGAGGAACGTTTGTCCGCTCTTGGACTGTACTCCTTGGAGTTTAGAAGAATGAGGAGAGACCTCATAGGAACATTTCGAATGTTGAAAGGCATGGACAGAGTGGATATGGCAAAGTTGTTTCCCATGATGGGGGAGTCTAGTATGAGAGGGTGTGACTTAAGGATTGAAGGGCGCCCATTCAGAACAGAAATGCAAAGAATTTTTTTTTAGCCAGAGGGTGGTGATCTATGGAATTTGTTGCCACGGGCGGCAGTGGAGGCCAAGTCATTGGGTGTATTTAAGGCAGAGATTGATAGGTATCTGAGTAGCCAGGGCATCAAAGGTTATGGTGAGAAGGCGCGGTAAGTGGGACTAAATGGGAGAATGGATCAGCTCCTGATAAAATGGCAGAGCAGACTCGATGGGCAGAATGGCCGACTTCTGCTCCTTTGTCTTATGTCTTATGTCTTAAGTTTTTGATGTGATAGCAGGTTCAAAGATAAATAAATTTCCAGGAGCTGATGAAACAGATCTAAAGCAGCTAGGAGAGGCTAGGGAAGAGATTTCTGGGGCTACAACTAAAAACTTTGGATCTTTTCTGACTGTAGAAGAGATGCCAGATGACTGGAGGATTGTGAATGTGATTCATTTATTCCAGAAAGGCAGTAGGAATAAGCAATGTAATTACAGACTGCTGAATATAAGAGTAGTGGTGGGAAAATTATTGGACTTCACCCCCATGTTTCAGTATCTCTCTAAGCACAGACTGTTCCTACTGCATAAAGATCCTGGCTCAGTGATGGGGGGAAAATAACATCATTAAGTCAGACACTTAATGCAGACACGTCCTTCCTTAACATTAACATCACTCATAAAAATCTGATTCACAGTTGCCAAATGCACACATTTTACATTATGACATACATAAGGCATTATCTATTTAATTTTAAAATGAAAATCCGCATTTCAAGTGTCTTTTCATCCAATGCTCATTTCATATTTGTGCTGAATTTTCAGTGCCTTTGTAGAATATGACTTGCTACAACCAGCAAAAATGTGTTTTCTCAGTGGATTTTAGAATGCAAATTCCCAGCTTTTGATTGTGATACTTTACAGCTAGAATCTTACAGCGGCTAAGAATGTCAGAAACAAATCTCCTTTAGATATAAATGGAAAATCAAAACCCAGTGCATACGCTGGAATAATAATTTAGTATCACTAAGTAATGCATTAACTGTGAACAGCACTATGTATAAAACCTGTGGTCTTGCATTTAAATCTAGTCATCCAGATTCAAATTTTCATTTTCGCTCAAGGGGTATGAAACATAAATGGTTTTCTCCTCAAATCAACCTTTGCTTTTATTCATTCTCTTTGGTATTTATTGGAAATAATTCTAAGATTCACATTCTCAACAGACCTTGGAAAGAATAATACGTAAAAGTAG
The DNA here is from genome assembly GCF_963921235.1 of Mobula hypostoma. NCBI lineage: Eukaryota > Metazoa > Chordata > Chondrichthyes > Myliobatiformes > Myliobatidae > Mobula > Mobula hypostoma. Next base: position 43,952,716 of record NC_086103.1, on the reverse strand, counting down.
ATGCTGCATAAATATCTCTAAATGAAATCAGTCACTTTAAAATGATAAAACAGTAAATTTTATAGGCATTGACTGCAATGAAGCAAAAGTCATGAATGTTGGCATGAGGATAGCAAAGATATCAGGGGACTAATTTCTTCTCACTGTCAGCTCAACATTAAAAAATCTATTTTGTTCTGATTTACAAATGAAGCAATTTTTATTAGCTTTTGTAATTATTACAGGTGCTGGAAGCAAATATTTTAGTCTGACTGAAGCCCTATTTACTTTTGATTAAATTCATATAATAATGTGTTTACTTGAAATATTCTATGTTTTATTGATTTTATACAGCTGGTGCAGGGACTCTGTACTTTTAAAAATAAGAACTTTATAATAAAAGAGGAGCAGGTTTATCAGACCCTTGAGCTGCTCCACCATTCAGTCAGATCATAGCCAATCCGATCTTGTCATCAGTAACACTTCCTCACTCTCTCCCCATCCCACTTGATTCACTTTCAGATTAAATATCTGTCAGTCTTTGCCTTTATATATACAATGATTCATTCCCTAAGCTCTTTGAGGTGGTGAATGTGAACTTTGTTATTTTCACAGTGCAGAGACAAAGATCAGTAAGTTACAAAAATAAATACTGTGATAAAAAGGAATGATGAGATACTGTTCATGGTTTCACAGACGGTTCAGAAATTTGATGGTAGAAGGGAAGAAGCTGTATTTAAATTACAGAGGATGGATCTTTAGACCTTCCTCCCTAATGGTAGTAACAAGAAGTCGGCATGTCCCAGAGACACCCAGATCCCTTTGTACTGCAACACATACAAAATGTTGGAGGAACTCTACAGGCCAGGCAGCATATGTGGAAAAGAGTACAGTCAACATTTTAGTCTCACCCACTTTATATAATAACTTGCTTCCTTCCAAAGTGGATAATTTCTGACATACCCACACTATATTCCTTCTTATCCACTTACGTAACATCTATATAACCTATTCAGGTTCTTTATTTACTCATCACGACTTGCTATCCTGCATATTATTTATCATTAATAAATTTGAGCTCAGTACATTTGGTTCCTTGAATGAAAATAAGAAACCACTGAGGTCCCAGTACTGATCAATGTAACAACTTGGCAAACTTTGATGACCAACCTGAAAATGCCCATTTTGGAAAATGACTTGTTGGTAGTTTTACTGGTATTGGAAGCTTTACATTACCCCTAATGAGCTCTTATTTTGAGTAGCAACCTTTTATGTTGTCCTTTATTAAATGCATTCTGGAAACAACCAAATATACTTCATCTGCTGATTACCCTTCATCCATCCTGTCTATTACATCTTCAAAGCACTCTACTAAATACGTGAAAAGCAAAATCTGTTATCTGTGTGGATTCTGCTTATAATTTTCTAGCTGTCCTACTATTGCCCTCTTAATGAATGACCCCTGCATTTTCCCTCTGTCACTAACTAGCCTATAGATTTCTACTCTCTGTCTCCCTAACTTCTTGAGGAGTGGTATTAATTTGCAGCTTTCCAGTCCTCTGGGAACTCCCCCGAATCTGAAGTACTTTGGTTGATCACAACACATTCACTATTTCTGTAACTCTCTCCCTTTATTATCCACGGATGCAATCTATAAAGTTTGGAGGACTTGGTTGTTAGTCACATTACCTTTTTTTTCTAAGATAACTTAAAATTCCTCCTTTAAGGAGGAATTATCTATTATTGTTAGGCTGGTTTTAATGTTATGCTAACTGGTGTGTAGTTTCCAGTTTTTTTCTCCTTCATTTCAGAAATACATTTCCTTCCTTCAAATTTCTGTTAAAGCACAGTCTTAATTTTGCCCTATTCTCTCCTTGTCCCTCTTTGTTTTACAAAGATATGCTGGTTCCAGCATGAAGGACAATTAGAGAGCCAAATAATCAGTGTTGACTGTCATTAGCATTAGCAGCATCCATCAAGAAAGTTGCTGGAAAGCTACACAGCATGAAGGCTACTCAGGCTGATTCGTGGCAGTGATGAAAATCATGCTCTGATATTAGGAACGTCATTGTTCGTATTTATGATCCAGGAGCTTTGCTGTTCCTTAGATGAGCATTGAGCATTGGCTTAAAGCTAGCTGATGAAACATTATAGTAAGTAAAGTAAGGTACACCAAAGTAAGGCCTCCCTCTCATTAAAATCATACCACTACAGTTGCAACTGGGTCAGAATGCTTCTGCTATATGAAAGGATGTTTAAGTATGTTGGTATTGAAAGTTTGGATGAAAAATATTATTACAGTTGAACCTGCCTATGGTTATAATTTATATTTAATGGGGAATTCATGAGAGGTTCTTTTGCCAGAGAATGTGGAATTACCTAACACAGAGATAAGTAGTAAGATTGATATGGATAAGAAGCAAAAACGACAAGACAGTTTGAAACAAGTCAAGATTTTTACACTGTGATTTAAAGGCATCTAATATTTCAAGTTGTAATTAAGGTCTTTGACATTAAAAATTGATAGCTTGGAAAGTTTTATTTTTGAAACTGAAATAGAGGCTAATTTCTTTTTTGTCACTCCATGGAACACTTTTGAATCCGAACGTTGGGAGCATTGGCAGTAATATGGGAGAGCAGTGAGCGTCTCAGAGCTATCGGCTAGACCCAGAATTTCAGTGCAACACACACAAAATGCTGGAGGAACTCAGCAGGCCAGGCAACATCTATGGAAAAGAACAAACAGTCAATGTTTGAGGCCGAGACCCTCCATCAGTTACAAGATTATCTTCAAATTCTATATTCATGCTTCATATTTAGTTACAGCATGAAATGGCTTAGATAGATACTTGAGCAATTAAAATTCATCAGTTATTGAAATCACTGTAGCTGAGAATTAAATCCACTTTACTTTTTCTCTTTTTTGCGCTAATACAGTATTGCTATTTACTGTGCTGCTTATTTTGTGCAGGTGAAAGATACATATGATTTATGTTAATTTAAATTTATATTAGCATATATTTGTCATGTTTGTAATGTACTATTATTATTGTAATGTACTAAAGCTAATTTTCATGCATTTATACTCTGTGCATTACATCTATAACAACAATAAACTTAGATTTGATCATGTGTTGAGTCAACACTCTGTAATCTCTCAAATATTCTGCCTTTTCATCTCTTGTTTGCTGGACCTTCTCATGTAGTTCTGAGGCTGCACCCTGAATAGCCTTGTCATTTCAGTATTTCCACATCTTCTATCACCTCCCTCCCCTCCCTTCCTTAACTCTTCCTTGCAGAGTCAGCCGAAACAGTTTCAGCCCAAGTCACTGAGTGGAATGTACCCTGCCGTGATCTGTAGCCTGAAGAGAACGTGTAACTCAGGTTTCAAGATTTTAAAAAAGCTGATCTCTCTTGATCACTCTGCATCTAATTCAATAATCCTTCTCCAGGCATCCTGCCATAACGAATGCAAATTGTATGTCTAGTGACATCGGGGACAGCAGAGACTCGCTTCTAGATGAGCTCAGTGTGTTGCCTGCTTGTTTTCACCGCCAGAACAGGGGGGAATCATCGCACACCCCCATGTCTGCTGATGATCCTTTGGTCTCAGTATCTGAAGATGACATGCGGACCGCCTTCAAGAGAGTGCTATCCAAAGAAAGCATTCGGTCCAGACAGAGTACTTGGCTGAATACTGTAGACATATGCCGACCAAGTGGCTGGTATGTTCATGGATATCTTCAACCTCTTGCTCCGGGAGTGTGTGGTACCCATGTGCTTCAGTCATGCCCAAGGTCACATGGTGACCTGCCTCAATGACTGTCACCCAGAGGCACCTACATCCACGGTGATGAAGTGTTTTGAGAAGCTGGTGTTGAAGCATAACTGTCCTGTCTGAGTGGCGATTTGCATCCATTCCAGTTTGCCTACCAAAGCAACGAGTCCACAGCAGATGCCATCTCACTGGCTCTTCACAGCATCTGGACAGCAAAGACGCATACGTCAGAATGCTCTTTATTGATTACAGTTCGGCTTTTAACACCATTATCCCCTCAAAACTAATCAGTAAACTCCATGACCTGGGCCTCAATACTCCTTTAGGCAATTGGATCCTGGATTTCCTCACTTGCAGATCACAGTCAGCTCGGTTTGGCAAAAGAAAATCTCCTCCTCAATCTCCATCAGCACAGGGGCACTGCAGGGAGGTGTGCTTAGCTCCCTGTTCTACTTCCTTTACACCTATGACTATGTGGCTAAGTACAGTTTCAGCACCATGTACAAGTTTGCTGATGACACCACTGTTGTAGGCTGTATCAAAGGGGGTGATGAATCAGCATACAGGAGGGAGACTGAAAACATAGCTTAGTGGTGTAATAACAACAGCTTCTCACTCAATGTCAACAAGACCAAGGAACTGATTGTAGACTTCAGGGGAGGGAAGCCAGAGGTCCATGAGCCAGTATTCATCAGAGGATCAGAGGTGGAGAGGGTCACTAACATTAAATTCCTGGGTGTGACTATCTCTGAGCTCCTGTCCTGGACCCACCATATAAATATGATTGCAAAGAAAGCACAACAGCAGCTGTACTTCCTCAGGAATCTGTGAAGATTCACCTTGTCATCAAAAACCTTGGCAAACTTCTATAGATGTGTGGTGGAACATGTACTGACTGGCTGCATTACAGCCTGGTATGGGAACACCAATGCCTTCAAGTGGAAGATCCCACAAAAGGTAGTGGATCCAGCTCAGTACATCACGGGTAAAGCCCTCCCAATCATTGAGCACATCTACAGGAAATGTTGCCATAGAAAAGCAGCATCCATCATCAAAGATCCTCATCACCCAGGCCATGCTCTTCTCGTGCTGCTGCCATCAGATAGAAGGTACAAGTGCATCAGGGCTCACACCACCAAATTCAAGAACAGTTACTACCCCTCAACCATCAGGCTCTTGAACCAAAGGGGATAACTACACTCATTCTATTTTTAGTGTTTCCACAACTGATGGTCTCCCTTTAAGGACTCTTTACCTTGCTAATTCATGCTCTCATTATTTATTGCTATTTATTTATATTTACATTTGTACAGTTTGTTGTTCATTGATCCTGCTTACAGTTATTCTTCTATAGATTTGCTAAGTATGCCCACAGGATAAAGAATCTCAGGGTTGTATGTGGTGACACATATAATAACTTTTACTTTGAACTTGAAATATTTATTTGTCAAAAGATTCTACCTTTTTAGCCAGCACTGAGTTCACTTCAGTCTTTGACTTATAGTAGTCTCTCTTTTTCCATCCATAAAGCTTATTAAGAGAAAGCATTTAGTAAACTGCTGCTGAAATTTAAAACTGCCTTTTTTAACAGTGCAATTTTCCATAAGGATGAACATGGTTCTATCCTGAGGCTGAGACTTGCTTATCAGTAACCAATTATATACAGAAACATATGGCATCAAAACATGTCAAATATCACCCAACCATTTACACTAATCCCCTAATTTTAAATGCACTCATTTGATAGGAAAGGGAGACAAGCAAGCCAGTTACTTCTTTATACCTCATCCAATTTTCTTTTCCAACTGCCATAAAATAGCTAATATCTTTTGCTTCATTACAGTGGCATGCAAAAGTTTGGGCACCCCTTGTCAAAATTTCTGTTACTGCGAATAGTTAAGAGAGTAAAAGATGACCTGATTTCCAAAAGGCATAAAGTTAAAGATGACACATTCCTTTAATATTCTAAGCAAGATTACTTTTTTATTTCCATCTTTTATAGTTTCAAAATAACAAAAAAAAAGAAAAGGGCCCGAAGCAAAAGTTTGGGCACCCTGCATGGTCAGTACTTAGTAACACCCCCTTTGGCAAGTAGCACAGCTTGTAAACACTTTCTGTAGCCAGCTAAGAGTCTTTCAATTCTTGTTTGGGGGATTTTCGCCCATTCTTCCTTGCTAAAATCTTCTTGTTCTGTGAGATTCTTGGGCCGTCTTGCATGCACTGCTCTTTTGAGATCTATCCACAGATTTTCGATGATGTTTAGGTCGGGGGACTGAGGGCCATGGCAAAACCTTCAGCTTATGCCTCTTGAGGTAGTACATTGTGGATTTTGAGGTGTGTCTAGGATCATTATCCTGTTGTAGAAGCCATCCTCTTTTCATCTTCAGCTTTTTTACAAATGGTGTGATGTTTGCTTCCAGAATTTGCTGGTATTTAATTGAATTCATTCTTCCCTCTACCAGTGAAATGTTCCCCATGCCACTGGCTGCAACACAAGCCCAGAGCATGATCGATCCACCCCTGTGCTTAACAGTTGGAGAGGTGATCTTTTCATGAAATTCTGCACCCTTTTTTCTCCAAACATACAGTACCTTTGCTCATTGCAGCCAAGAAGTTCTATTTCAAATTCATCAGTCCACAGGACTTGTTTCCAAAATGATTCAGGCTTGTTTAGATGTTCCTTTGCAAACTTCTGACATTGAATTTTGTGGTGAGGACGCAGGAAAGGTTTTCTTCTGATGACTCTTCCATGAAGGTCATATTTGTGCAGGTGTCACTGCACAGTAGAACAGTGAACCACCACTCCAGAGTCTGCTAAATCTTCCTGAAGGTCTTTTGCAGTCAAACAGAGGTTTTGATTTGCCTTTCTAGCAATTCTATGAACGGTTCTCTCGGAAGGTTTTCTTGATCTTCCAGACCTCAACTTGACCTCCACCATTCCTGTTAACTGCCATTTCTTAACTACATTATGAACTGAGGAAACGGCAACCTGAAAACACTTTGCTATCTTCTTATAGCCTTCTCCTACTTTGTGGGCACCATTTATTTTAATTTTCAGAGTGCTAGGCAGCTGCTTAGAGGAGCCCATGGCTGCTGATTGTTGGGACAAGGTTTGAGGAGTCAGGGTATTTACAAAGCTTTGAAATTTGCATCACCCAGCCTATACTAATAATGACTGTGAACAAGCCATAGCCCTAACAAGCTAATTAAGGCCTGAGACCTTGGTAAAAGTTACCTGAGAGCTCAAATCTCTTGGGGTGCCCAAACCTTTGCATGGTGCCCCTTTCCTTTCTTCACTCTAAAATTGTACAAAACAAAAAAAAAATACACTAATCTTGCTTAAAATGTTGAAAAGAATGTTTCATCTTTAACTTTATGACTTTTGGAGATCAGTTCATCTTCTACTCACAGTAACAGAAATTTTGACTGGGGTGCCCAAACTTTTGCATGCCACTGTAAATGGGGGAGTCTTGGACCAGAAGGCACAACTGCAGGATACGAGGATGTCCCTTTAGAACAGTGGTTCTCCCTGGGATTCACGGACCCCTTGCTCAATGGTATTGGTGTATGGCATAAAAAAGATTGGGAGCCGCTTCTTTAGAACATAGATGAAATGGAATTTCTTTCGCCAGATTCTGGTGACTATATAAAATTCATTGCCACAGATGGCTGTAGAGACCAAGTCATTGGGTATATTTAAAGCGGTGGTTGATAGGATGTTGATTAGTAAGTGCATCAAAGGTCACAGGAGAAGCCAGGAAAATAGGTTTCAGAGGGATAATAAATCAGCCATGATTGAATGGCTTAATTCTGCTCCTATGTCTTATGGTCTTATGGTCTAAATAGCAGTTGTTTATGGAGCGTGTCAAAAGGATAGCGAAACAAGAGAAGACAAGTTATCCCTTTGAACTTATTCTTCAACTTAATTAGACCAAGCCTGAGATGTGACCTAATTTTTTGCTCCTGGCTTTTTATATCACTTAATTTACTTAATTGATCAAAAAGCTTTCATTGCAGATTTAAGATTAACAACAGCATCAATTGTTGTTTGCCAGAGATTTCTGACTTTCTGTTAACTATATCCTATGTTTCTAGCTACTAGCAGAGTTTCTTATAATCCATATTAACAGTATTCCCTTAATATTTCAAATATTAATAGTTTAATGTTTAAACATTTAACTTAATAGATCAAACAAATCACATTTAAGGTTCCAAAGTCTAGGGAATAAAATCCTATCTCTCTTCGTAGCTCTAAACAATGTGTTCCTAAAAGCAGTGAATCCCAGACCAGACCATGCTGATTAAAATTCATTTGGATGTCTGTGGTGTGGGTGAGGCTTGTGTGTAGGTTCAAAGAAAGCATTCTTCATACATTGTACATACGGAATTGTCCTGTGATGTTTAGCGCAAAAAATATTGAGCCTTTTGGGCCAGCCAGACCTTTCAACCAAAAGCGTCCCCATATGATGCCTGCTGTATCTTGTTTCGTTGAATAAAGAAGCTGTTTCATATCTGCCAGTACTTCTCTCCAGTGACTTCATTCACACAACAACAGCCACTTATCAGTATGTGCCTTAATGCTGTCATGATTTTGTTGCTTGCAGCTGATTGATCTTAACAACCACAACCACCTTCCTTTGTGTAAAGTATGAATCTAACCACTCAAATCTGCCAATGACTTTTACTGATGCTTCTTCAAGTCACTTTCAGTCAAGTTCTACCTTAATGTCACTGCCAATACATCTCAGCTCTGCTTTGGAATTCGGAAGCTGAGCGCTATTGGCAAAACCCGAAAAGGTCATTGATAAACATGCGAGGAAGTGCTGCTTGATAGCATTACCAATTCCTTCCTTTAGAGATACAAGTGACCACAGATGCTGGTGTCTGGAGCAAAATGATAAACTGCAGGAAGCACTCAGTAGGTCAAGCAGCAACTGTAGAGGCAAGGAGATGATCAATGATTCAGGATGAAACAGTGTCAAGACTTACACAAGACCTTCTTTTTGTTTGTTAAAGATAGAAAGTAAACTAAATTAGCAAATACTAGCTGGTTTACATTTCTCCTATTTTTTTTGTGAGCAGGACATATCTGAGCATTTTGCACACTTTGGGTAGATGCTAAGATTGCAACTGTACTGGAAGCGATAAATGTAAGGTGAATCCACTATTATATGGAAGGTTGTAATTTTAATATTTTTAAGTGATTTCAAACTAATTCATAAAATATGAAAAATATGCGAAAAAATCCACATTCGGACATGTATAATCCACAGTTAAACATTTATGTGCGTTCTAGGCCTAATGACGAAAAGCTTTATTTATTTGACATTCATTTTTATTGCTTATTCCTAGGCATTATGCTAAAGCTTTCAGCAGAAAATAAGCAGAAATTCTGTTATGTTTGGTTGACAAAATGACTATTTTGCTTGTGGGATTACCTCCATAATAGTACCATGGAGAGCAATTTCATTTATGTGATGCAGTGACTCATTAAGACAACCCACAAGTTACTGAATCATTTAAATTAGCATAGAGATCAACAGACTGATCTAAATGTGTTATTGAATATTAACCAGCTGTTCAACAAACCAAATGCAGATACTGATCAATCCCTAAATGTTTACCCACATGTAAGCTTTTTTAACCTGGTTTGTTTTGATTCCATACTGTACATACTTTCACATTTGTGTAATATTTAGTTCCTACTTTGAGAGAATTACTCCCCATCACACTCATTTCCAGCAACTTAATCTTCTCCCTTTGGTTGATCTCGATGATGACTGAGGTCAGGGCAAGTTTGTATAGAAGACCGGCAGTTGCCCATGCTGCAAGTCTCCCCTCTCCACACCACCGATGTTGTCCAAGGGAAGGGCACTAGGACCCATACAGCTTGGCACCAGTGTCGTCGCAGAGCAATGTGTGGTTAAGTGCCTTGCTCAAGGACACAACACGCTGCCTCAGCTGAGGCTCGAACTAGCGACCCTCAGGTCACTAGGCCGACGCCTTAACCACTTGGCCACGCGCCAACACTTTTGTAATATATGTCAGCATTAATTAACATTGTTCAAAAAATACTTCCTTGGTGTTTTCACTCAATGGACTTCGTAACAAAATAAGTTTTACTTCTTGCCATGAATACACAATTGTGTTTTGTGACCCAACATTTCGGCCTAAAGTCGGGTGACTTCAGGGCCTGCAGGGCCCTGTGGACCCAACTTCTTGCCCCTGTCATGTACTGAAGTGTAGTGGAAGCCGGTACATTGAAGATTGTGAGAGAGGCTGTCAGAGGGCTCTGCACTCGGTAATCAATTTGCCAATTCTCGAGTTGGAGAACTCGAAATAAAAAGCATTGCTTCAGCCTGATTGTAACACAAAATAGTGACTATTGTCTCCCCTGTCGCTGTGGAAGGAGCGATATCTGTCCCTCCCTTGTAAATGAGAGTTAGGGCCTGTGGGATGTTGAAAATATTGGAGTGAACAGTTAGTTTCTGATGTACTGTAAACCAAGGTCTCTCTTTGGGGGCTTTGCTGTTGCTGGCATGGTGGGTGGTGGGAATGCTTTGTGCTAGAATAATTTGGGGGGGGGAGGGTTGATGCTGCTTGTGCGTGGGGGGGCAGAGTGCTTTGAAGTTCTTACATCTTTTTTTCTGTCATTCTTTGGATTTCTTTCTTCTGTTTCGAGGATGTCTGCAGAGAGTAAAAATTTCAGGTTGTATATTATATGCATTCTCTTATATTAGATGGAACTATTGAACATTTTCAGAATCTCCTATTTAACAAAATAGAAAAATTTCAGGAATTGAAAAACTTCTGCCAATATGATGCACAGACATTCAGCCTCCAACTCTATAAGTGCAACTGAATCAAACAAATGATTTGTGAACATCCAGATTCATATTAAAGTAAATTGATTCATTTATTACAGAAATATTTAATTAAGCTATATGCATCTGGAGATACTTGCATGCCAGGATTGAGGTAGATATCCACACTTAAGATTAAGATTTGGAAAACCCATCATTATAAATCATGGCAGATATTTTTACTAAGTCTGCAGGCACTGATGCTGTTTTTTGAAGCTATTGACATAAATCTGAGAAAAGGAACACTGCACATTGCACTGGCTTCAGGCACAGTTAACAACATCAGAAACATGCTGGCTAATTCTGCATATTGTCTGTGTTGCCACTTTCAGAGGGACTGCTGCAACAAATTACTGATAGAGGCTAGAATGAGCATATTATTCCATCAACGGATTCTTCAGTGCCTCTTGACCTTCTCCCCTCTTAAAGCAATTATAGGTTAAACAGTAATCTTCAATGGTTCAGAGAAATTGATGCTGAATAGAGGATCAATAACATCTTCTTTAACCCAAAAATATATCTTTGCCTTGAAGTAGCAGTATTTCACTGACAGACCTGTAATTACTTAAGTGTTTGTGATTTTTTTTTCTTACAATACAATTTGAACTTTCAGGCTCTGGGTTTGGCATAAATGAGGGAAGATTTCTTCTTTCACTTTCAAGATCTTTAACTGATGCCAAGAGACAACATTCTTCGCCATATCTTTAAGACGGTAAAATAAAAAGCCTTCTTTTCTCTTTTCAGATTTTATAGTCAGGGGGATTTTACTCTGGAGATTTTGTCACCCAGGAGATAGTTTGTGAATGGTCTCAATTGTTCAACCAAGCAGCCCACAGTCTCAGTAGAAAAAAAAGAGCCAACGAAAATTGTGACTGATAGGATGAGTTTCATTGTTAATGCTCGAGCACTACAGCACAGAAACAGGCCCCATGGCCCATCTAGTCCATGCTGAACTATTATTCTGCCTGGTCCTATCAACCGACGCCTGGATCATAGCCCTCCATATCCTATGTACATTCAAGCTTCAAGTAAATGCCAAAACTAAACCCACATCCACCACTTCCACTGGCAGCTCATCCCACACTCTCACACCCTCTGAGTGAAGCAGCTCCACCTCACGTTCCCCTTAAACATTGCACCTTTCACTCATAATCCATGGCCTCTAGTTCCAGTTTCAGCTAGCTTTGGTGGAATAAGTTTCCTTGCATTTATCCTATCGTGCTGTTCATAATTTTATATTCCTCTTCCAAATCTCCCCTCATTCTCCTCTGCTCCAGGGAATAAAATCCTAACCTATTCGACCTTTCCCTCGAACTCAGGATCTCAAATCCTGGAAGCATCCTTGTAAATCTGTACTCATTCTCTGTAGGTCGGTGGCCAGAACTGCACACAGCACTCCAAATTAGGCCTTACCAATGTCTTATACAACTTCAACATAACATCGTAACTCCTGTACTCAATACATGAAGGCCAATGTGTCAAAAGCTTTCTTTATGACCCTATCTACTTGTGACACCACTTTCAATGAATAATGGATCTGTATTCCCAAATGACTCTGTTCTACCACACTCCTCAGTGCCCTACTGTTCAGTTCCTAGCAAATTGCAGAGGAGCCTACTTCCACTCTTGTGTGTATGTGAATAAACAAACTGGCAAGGAAGCATTCAAACTAGGAACAGTCTCCTCCATCTTTCATTACAATTATGGCCATTCCTTCATAGTTTTTGTGACTAGTAATATCTCCAGTTCTTAACTATATTCAGTGATTTGGCTTCCATCACCTTCTGTGGTTGTCAAGTCAAACTAGAGTTTCTAGAAAGTATTGGGACCTAGAGGCAAAAGAAAATAAAATTTAAAAGTAGTAGCAAGAATCCACAGATAGACCGGATGGAACTACTGCCTGAGTGCTGCTTCTGCCCGGAACATCGGGAAGACCTGACAGCATCACAGCGGCAGTCCGGGAGCAGCGTTGGAATCTGCGGTAAGATGCTGAACTTTAAAATAACTCGAGAGACTGTTTCATGGAAAACAGCACTGCTGTCATGGCGTTTTGGGTTAGCGCTAGCTTCACATCACGGGGGTCATCGCGCGCAGGCGCTTCTGGGAAATGGCGCGAGGTTTAAGAAGAGCTCGGCAACCTTCGGGAAGGGTCGTCCGGTTTGAAACCATAACAGTCTATTAGGGAGCGGAGAGGTGCGGGTCAAATCCGTCTACAAAGTCCGGGGAGGCAGCCAGATTTTTCACCTAGTGACTAGTGACTAGTGTCTCATGACTAATGAATAATGTCTAATGACTAGTGACTAATATCTAATGGTTAATGGCTAATGTCTAATGGTTGATGGAACTAATGGAACTATCAAACTGCCGCACTTGCGAAAAATAAAAGGAGGAAAAAGGAAAAGTTGTTTGGTCATTGAGTGGAATCCAGTTAAAAAACCTTCGGGTAGACGCATTCAATCTCTTTCAAGTGGGGAAGCTGCACATGTTCAAAGAAGAAAAAGAAATCCGACTTGACAATGAAAAAACTGGTTGACCGGGAAACTGGAGGACCGGGAAACAGAAATCTGGGAGCTGAATAGCAGGAGCAATAACCTGGAATCCTGAAAAAGGAAGAAAATCAAGTTAAGGTAAAACAACATCAAAGCATCATTAAAAAGTTGTAATTATCTTCTCACCTGTGAGCAGCCTGCAGAGGAAATCAAACATTGCTGATCAAGCTATTGGGAAATCAGTTGAGCAACTCAAGGTAGAGCGAACGACAGCAAAAAGATTATTTTCTCATCTGGTCAACAGTATTACCAGGACCTATGAAGATCTGTCTGAAGAGTCAGTTTCAATAAACTCACAATTGAAGCCAACGACAATGTGGAGGCCGGATTCATTGCAGAACTGGAGACGGAGCTGAACACAGAGGAAATAGCTGTGTTAACTGAACAGCAAAAAGCCGACCTGGAAAAGACGGCAAATGAGTGTGAGTTGAAACTAAAGGAGGTCAGAAGCCTAATCCAGGAGACTCTTTGGACCAACTTTGGAAATGTAGAATTGTTCACAGCACTACAAGCAGCAGAGGATGAATGTAAAAACGTCGCTGCTGTACAACCCGATGGCAACCAGGAGGCGTATGACTTCATGCTTAACCACCCGCAAGGACTGGTAACGACAGCGAAGGAGGTGCATGGTTGGTGGAAACGATGGATCCCGCAAGGGGATCAGAAGGACCTTCAGAGTCACCGAAAGGGGCTCGAACTCCACATTCCCAAGTTGGTTTCCAAGAAGGGCCACTTCATACAGGCAAGGAGAAAGGAGGATGCTGAAAGACTAACACTGATGGCGTTAGGTTTTTCCTCCAATTTTCCCACGCCAGCCATCAGATTGAAAACAACAGCCCTTCCCAAGTTTACTGGCAGCAAACGTGATTTTCACAGGTGGAGAAAGGACTGGGAAGCACTCCAGAGGCAGGGAGAGCCGACCGGTTCAAGAGAGGTGAAAAAGGTTCAATTACTGGACAGTCTTGATGACAAAATCAGAAGAGACCTTCGCTTCACTACTTATAACACTGCAGATGACATCTTCCTTGTTGTAGAAAACCGCTATGGAAATCAAACGTGCATTGCTATTGAAACAGTGGAAGAGTTACAGAAAATGCCAGCTGTCAGAAATCATCAGTCACGGAAAATTGTGGAATTAATTCAAGCTGTGGAGAAGGCACTTCAAGACTTGAGTGACCTTGGAGACACAGGTGCTATCAAAAATCTGCTGGTGATGAAATCAATTGAAAGTAAACTTCCAGAAACTCTCAAAAAGGAATGGCTGGTCTACGTCACTGACAGGAGAATTGCTGTGGCACCAGATAATCGGTTTGACAGTCTCTTGGAATTCCTCAAAGGGCAAGAGAGCATATATGAGCAGTGAGTAGAAGAGAAACCAGGGCTGACCCAAGACATGCCAGAACCAAGTCTACCAAATCAGGCGACGACCATGCAGGGTGTGTAGTCTGTGGTGATGGAAAGCACAAAAGGAAGCTCTACTTTCGCAAACGGTTTTGAGCGCTAAAGCTACCAGAGAAAAAGGCCGCAGTAAGAAAGTTGGGGGCATGCAAGAGGTGTCTTGAGGTTCATGATGACAGTTCATACTGCAAGCCCGCCTACCTGTGTAAAAACCAAGACTGCAAGGATGAGCATACTCCTGAGCATCATTGCTATCTGTGCCCCAATGCTGAAAGAAAGAAAAGCAACGCAGTCAGAAAAAGAGCAGATTTGGTCCAGAGGAAGATAAAGGCAGGAAGAAATATACAGAGGATCAAGAGGAGTTCTTCAGCAAACTTTCACCAGAATTGGCCAAACAATGTCGCGATGTATTTTCAAACACTGCATCCAGAGCCTTCAGCACTGCAAAAGATAAACTGGGCCTTCTGGTGGAAAGTGGATTGCGAGAGCTGCCAGTGATTATGATGCTTCTTGAGGTTGTTAGAGTGAGTTTTTTTGGGTAGATGATTTGTTTACACTTAAATGACTTTGGCCACCAGACTTCTATTTGAAAAGTACTGTGGATTGAGTCCACAACAATGCGCTTCCTAAAAAGCTGTGAATACCAGATGCTTTTGGCGCCGTAATTTGACCTGATGCTGTAGTTTCAATGACAGTATTATCTATACATTATAAATATTATTTGACTTCAATGTTAGCACGGGAAATGCCAAATAAATGTATCGTGGACTTAACTTGCATTCCTAAAGGCTGTGGATACCAACCCAGACATGTTGGCGTCGTAAGGAAAGGATGGTGTGATGTTTTGTATGTAGCTTCAATAGGAAGCATTGTCTATGCATTATCTATAACTTTTTAAGTAGCGATTGCCTTTGTGTTTAGCATATAAATATCGAGCCCACATTGAGCTAGCAGACCTTTCTACCGAAAGCGTCTCCGTCCGTATGATGCCTGCTTGTTGTGTCGAATAAAGAAGCTGCTTTGTATCCACCAGTGACTCTGTCTCTCCAGTGTTTTCATCCACGCTACAACAGAGGTCATAGCTAATGCTGGGCAAAAAAATCAGGACATTAATTGACTTGGCTTCAGACAGCAATTATATAACCCACAAGGCTGCAAGCAGACTGAACCTCAGAAGTGAGGAAATGACTCTTGTCGTCCATGGAGTTGGGGGGATGAAGGTTCAGGTGGAGACAAAGCGGTACCTTCTAAAAATCAGAGTAAACACTACCAAGGGCACTCTCAAATCACACCAATTGGTTTAAGGACTAGACAGCATTGTAAATGTCTACAAATATGTGACACCGAAGCAACTGCAGAAGTTCTTCACAGACATACCGCTTGATGAACTTGCGAGACCCAGAGAAATAAATTTACTCATAAGCCATAGAGAAGGTCATCTAGTGCCTCAGAGAACCAGAGCTGTTGGAGACCTCGTGCTGTGGGATGGACCACTGGGGAAGACAGTCAGAGGAGCACATCCTGATCTCTTTGAGGAGCTGTCTGTGTCGGCCCACATGTCCAGGACACATTTTGCAAGGCCAATGAGAGAGGCTGCTGTAAAGTACAAGGAGCTCACCAGCAGAGTCCCAGAGCAACTTCCACCAAACAAACAGGATGGCATCAAGCTCCAGGAGTCAGGTACTTCAAGCACCAACCAGGACTTCCTAGAGTGGTAGAAGTGGGATAGTATTGGCGCAGCACGTGAGCCAAAATGCCGGGGTTGCCGCTGCGGAAACTGCCAGCCAGACGGCAAAGGAATGACTCTTGCTGAGGAGAGGGAACTTGAAGTTGTAAGAAGAGGCCTCACCTATGTCACAGGTGACCGCCACAGCAAGGAACCACATTGGCATGCCAGATACCCTTGGTTAGAAGATCCAGCTTCCTTGCCAAACAATAAAAGAACAGTCGAGGCTACATTTCTCAGGACGGAAAAGCAACTAGCCAAAGAACCCGAGTGGAAAGCTACCTAACTGCTCAAGTGCCTGACACGGTCGATCGAACGGCTGCAATGAAATTGTCCAAAGACACGGTCATCAACTGGAATGGGCCAGTCTGGTACGTGAGTCACCTTATTGCTCCGAACCCGCACTCTGTCACAACCCCAGTAAGACTTGTGTGGAACAGCAGCCAAAAGTTCAGGGGCGTGAGCTTGAACGACCTACTAATGAAAGGTCCAGATATCCTGAAGCAGATTCGCACTCTCCTACTCAGATTCAGGGGTGGGGTATACGCTGCTCTGGGTGACATAAAAAAGATGTACAATTCGGTTTGGTTGGAAGACCGAGAGGAGCACCTGCATAGATTCCTCTGGCGAGACTCCGAGGACGAGGAGCTGGGGGAATATGCAATCACAAGAGTGAACATTGGAGATAAACCAGCAGGGTGCATTGCACAGCTAGCAATGCGCGAAACTGTTAACCTCCCTCCTTTCACCCACCTCAAAGAGGAGCAGCAGGTACTCCAACACGACAGCTATGTCGATGACATTCTCACATCCCACAACAACCTTGACCAGCTGAAATTCATCACAGCAAATGTGGAGCAGATCCTGAAGGCCAGAGGTTTTGATCTCAAGCCTTGGGTCTTTTCTGGACAAAGTGGGAGGAAAGAGTGCAATGACAAGCTGGAGAAGTCCAAGGCAGAAACCATGGTCTTGCCAAACCAAATGCGCGATGATGACAACAAGGCACTCGGCCTGGGCTACATAGTAGGAGAGAACAAGCTCCATGTCATGATTCCAATCAATTTCTCAAAGAGAAAGAAAAAAATGAGACTTGGCCAAGCCCTTCTACAAGAGCAAATCAGAGACCAGACTCCAAACCCCCGACACGAAGAGAACTGCTCAGCCAAGTATCAGGGCTGTATGACCCAGTTGGCCTGGTAAATCCTGCTAAGCAAAAGGGAGCTATTCTGGTATGAAGGGCATTCCAAGAGGCAAAGGGCGAAAGGTGTCCAATCAAAGACACATGAGACATAGCACTCTCAGATGGCCTCAGGGAGGATGCAATTAAGCTCTTCAAGGAGTACGTTCAACTTGGCAAGGTAAAGTTCACCAGGGCACTGACTCCCCCATGCTTCACTGAGGAACCCAGGGCAATCACGTTCTCTGATGGAAGTGAGCATGCCTATGGAGCAGTGATGTACCTAAGGTGGACCTCGGACCAGGGATCAATCGTCAGGCTGGTGGAATCTAAAGGCAAGTTAACTCCCTTGGATCACAAAGGTGATGCTGTCAAAGCAGAGATGTGTGAAGCAGTGTTTGCCTCCCGCCTGAGAAAGTACTTTAAGCTGCATAGCCGAATCCAAGTTGGGAGGTGGCACCATTTTGTGGATAGCCAAACAGTCCTCGGTGCAGAACAGCGAGAAAGCTATGGCTATCAAACTTTCTTTGCAAATTGGATCGGAGAGGTTCAAAACAGCACAGGGATCCAGGACTGGCGGTGGATTCCTGGTCCGCAAAATATTGCTGATGTAATCACCAGAGGAGCCAGCCCCCAAGACCTGGATGAAGACTCAGAGTGGCAAAATGGGCCAAAGTTTTTGAGTTTGCCAGTGAATGAGTGGTCGCTGAAATCAGCCAAATAACTAGCAGCCACTGCCAAGGAAAGCACCAGCAAGTTGCAAAAGAAGGCAGTTTTTGCTGCTTTTGCAAGGGCAGGGCAAGGAAACAAGAACCAGCACAAAAACAGTACCAGGTCAAAACAGAACAACGGAGACTGCCTGCAGCGTCAGCGAAGCCTTGTGGACATGAAGCGGTTCAGTGTTCTAACTCGACCAGTCAAAACAGTTGCATGGATCTGGAGAGCAGCAAAAAAGTTCATTGGACAAAATCAAGCCGTCGACAGTCCAAAGTGGGAGGCAGTTTCTTTGGCAGGAGTCATCTCAGTGAGGGAAGGAGAAGATGCTCTAAGAAACATTTTTCTAGCAGCACAAGAGGGCGCAACCTTCCCAAGCACCAGTACAGACAGGCTGGTAGTCTACAAAAACCAAGACTCTGGGCTGTTGTTTGCGGTGACCGAGTGTAAATCTTCAAAGACGATCAAGTTGGTGCCCCCATCTTGCCCTGTGATGCCTGGGTGTCCACACTGTTAACTCGGGAGGCCCACAATGAGAGTCATGACAGAGTGGCCGGAACCTTGCTCAGGATGGGAAGAAAGGCATGGGTCATAAGGGGAAGGAAAATTGCCCAAAAAGTTGTCGATTGTTGCATGCTCTGTAGAAAAGCAAAAGCAAGGAAATGTCAACAAGTAATGGGTGACTTGCCGCCAGAAAGAACTGAACCTGCTGCACTGTTTCAGTTCACAACGGTGAACCTCTTCAGACCCTACCAAGTAAAAGATGATGTCAAGAAAAGAGTAAAGCTGAAAGTCTGGGGAGTGGTCTTTTGCTGCATGGCCAGCAGAGCCATCCACATGGAGTTGGTAAACACCCGATCAACCGAAGGATTCCTGATGGCCTATCAAAGGTTTGCAGCAATCAGGGGACATCCAAGAAAGATCTGGTCAGATCCAGGCACCAGTTTCATTGGAGCAAAACCAGTCTTGGAGGAGCTGTACAGATTCTTGGACAGCCTGAACAAAGCAGCCCTGCAGGAGACCGCGGCAAAAAATGGAACAGAGTGGATGTGGAAAATCCATCTGCCTGATTCTCCACACAGGAATGGTGCTGCAGAAGCTGCTGTACGCACTGTAAAGAGAGCACTCCAGATTCTTGGGAAGGAGTCTGGGCTCAGTTACAGCGAGCTCCAGACAACTCTTCACTTAGCAGCCAACCTTGCCAATGAGCGCCCAATTGACGCCAGGGTACAGAGCCAGGTAGACTATTCAGTATGTCAAACCCAGCACTCTTCTACTCGGTCGAGTATCTCAAAACGGGGATTTCAAAACCTTTGACTTTTCCAGCTACCCCTACAAAAGACGCCGAGAAATGCAGTCAGAGGTGACCAAGTTCTGGAGGTGCTGGAGCCAACTCGCTGGTCCTAATTTGTTTGTTAGGAGCAAGTGGCATACTGCACAGAGAAATGTCATTGTTGGGGACATCGTCTGGTTAAGCCACCAAAATGCACTGAGAGGACATTTCAAGCTTGGCAGAGTCGTCAATACCAATCCAGACAGCAAAGGCATCGTGAGGGATGTCAACGTCAGGATCTTCCAAAGCTATAGTGTTCCTGTGACAAAAGATCTGAAAGTAACAATAAAGCATCCAATCTCTGATGGCCAAAAAAAGACAGGATCCAAGCCACCATCCTTCACAGGGACGTCAGGTGGCTGGTTGTCTTACTACCTGCTGAGGAATAGATTGAAAGTCAAGACACCAATACATCGTAAGAACACCGAACTAAGACCACCCAGTTTGCCTTTGAAGCTGGCGATCTCCCCAGTGTTTCCATGGGAAGACTGAGTGGGAGGTGTTAAGTCAAACTAGTGTAACGCTCAGCTATATTGGTTCGTATTTATCTGGGGAAACCCCGTCTGCCGCACACCTGGTCTCCCAGTTATGTCGGTTGCTGTACAATTGCCACCGGATTCAGCTTCAAACATCAATCATCAGCCAGACAACAACGTATGTTTTACCAATTACACTTTATAGATATTACTAAGTCTATGAGAATAATAGAGGTACAATACAAAAAGGAATGGAAAAGGTGCCAGACTTATCGAAGTTAAATTTCTTCGTGCACACGTTGGAGCTGGGGACCTCCGTTCTTCCCTCTGCGATCCGCTCGGACCCCCTCGACTCGCAGCCCGGGATCACCCAAAGTGATCGACCACAGCACTTCCAGTATGTCCGTCGTCCTCACGGTCTCTCCTCCAACTCCCCGCCAAAATCCCCCAGTTCCCAGCCATATGAGACAGCATATCACCCCATGAAAGAATAACATGGACACCCATTGATTCATTTACTCTATTATCTATATTATAACCCAAGCAAACTGCTAGCTAGAGATTTTATCAGCACTTAACATAACAAAGAAGCCATTTTAATTAACATACGCAGTAACATAAAAGAAGAAACCCCTTACACTAGAGTTTCTAGAAAGTATTGGGACCTAGAGGCAAAAGAAAATAAAATTTAAAAGTAGTAGCAAGAATCCACAGATAGACCGAATGGAACTACTGCCTGAGTGCTGCTTCTGCCCGGAACATCGGGAGGATCCAGCAGCATCACAGCGGCAGTCCGGGAGCAGCGATGGAATCTGCGGTAAGATGCTGAACTTTAAATAACTCGAGAGACTGTTTCGTGGAAAAGAGCACTGCTGTCACTGCGTTTTGGGTTAGCGCTAGCTTCACATCACGGGGATCATCGCGCGCAGGCGCTTCTGGGAAATGGCGCGAGGTTTAAGAAGAGCTCGGCAACCTTCAGGAAGGGTCGCCCGGTTTGAAACCATAACAGTCTATGAGGGAGCGGAGAGGTGCGGGTCAAATCCGTCTACAAAGTCCGGAGAGGTAGCCAGATTTTTCACCTAGTGACTAGTGTCTAATGACTAGTGACTAATGTCTAACGACTAGTGTCTAATGACTAATGTCTAATGACTAACGTCTAATGACTAACATCTAATGGTCGATGGAACTAATGGAACTATCAAACTGCCGCACTTGCGAAAAATAAAAGGAGGGAAAAGGAAAAGTTGTTTGGTCATTGAGTGGAATCCAGTTAAAAAACCTTCGGGTAGACGCATTCAACCTCTTTCAAGTGGTGAAGCTGCACATGTTCAAAGAAGAAAAAGAAGTCCGACTTGACAGTGGTAAAGAATTCCACAAGTTTGCCACCTTCTGAGTAAAGTAATTTCACTTTATCTCAATCCTAAAATTTTTACCCATATTCTGACACTGTGATCCCTTGATCTGGATCACCAACCTGAGAACACACTCTACCTGAATCCAGCTCAGTCAGAATTATTATTTAAATAATATTGCCCTTTTGGTTTTTCATACCAGATGTTATCCTTTCACATTTTGCTAAGGAGTCAGGCCTGCATGCTGCCCCTGGGTGAGTACTGAAAATCTGTGCTGACCTGCTGGCTGGAGTGCTCAATGACATCTTCAACCTCTGACTGCTGTGGCCTGACGTTCCCACCTGCTTCAAAATGTCAGCAATGTCAGAAAACTTGGGTAAAATGCTTCAACACCAGCAGCACTCACATTTAACCAAATGAAGTGCTTCAACGGGTTGGTTATGGCTAGACTTAACTCCTGCCTGAGCACCACAATTCACTTACTGCTGCAGCTGGTCTACAGCAGACACAATCTCAATGGTTCTCCACTTTGCATAGACAACAGCAAAACATACATTATGCTGCTGTTTATCAATCACAGCTTGGTGCCCAACACATTGATGCAATCATGAAGAAGGCATGCCAGCTGCTGTACTTCGTTCGGAGTTTAAGGAGACTTGGTATGTCACCAAACACTCGTACAAATTTCTCCAGATGTAGGTGGAGAGCTTTCCGACTGGTTATGCCACAGCCTGGTATGGAGGCTCCAGTGCACAGCGTAGAGTCTGTAGAGGCTGTAGAGGGTTACAAACTCAGCCATTTCCATTACAGGCACCGTACTCCCCACCACTGAAGACAGCTTCAAGAGTAGTACCTCACAAAGGCAGTATCATCATTAAGGACCCTTAGCATCTGGGACGTACACTCTTTTCATTACTGCAATCAGAGAGGAGATAACAGGAGCCTGAGGACCTGCACTCAGCCTTTGCCCTTCACCATCAGATTTCTGGATGGCCCATGAATCCATGAATGCTACCTCAATATTCCTTTCTTTTGCACTATTTACTTATTTGGTATATTATAGTAATTTTATTTCTTTGCAATATATCACTGCTGCAAAACAAAAAAAAATCAAATATAAAACAATGATAAAGAACCTGATTCTGATTAAGATCATGTTATATTGCACCTGCCAAAATTTACCCACTCATTCAAATTGCTTAAGTTCTGAGTGATGAAATCAATTACCTTCTTCAGATCTGCACTAACGATATGTGGCAGAGATCCCACAACTTAAGATAAGCTGATTTAATTTCATGGGAGAAGTATTTTAGGGCTTACAGAGTCACTGCACAATATCTTTTAGGTCTTGAGAAGTTTGTCAAGCAATGTTGTAGAAGAAGATTACTATTTTGTTCATTGTGTGATAAATGAGAACAACATGCAACTAGATTGCTGTATTTCTCATCAAGTGTATTTTTTTTAAATCTTTTATTAATTATTTTGCTTGCAATGCGTTGCAAATCACTTTCAAAAATGCCTCCCAAATCCTTGCTGTAATACTGATGTGAGCTTAGCAAAGTCCACACTACAGGAGTTCCTTTGCAAAACAGCTCACTAGATGGCTCATACACTTGATTCAACTTAATCACTAATTGCACCAGTGCCCACATACGTTCATAACATCCTCCACTTTCAAGAGCTTTTTAAAATTTTTGCTGCAGTTCATATTAAAGTCACATGTACTTCTCTGGAAACTGGATTATTTTAAATTTTGTGTGTGAATCACTATCTGACAAGTATTTTTTGCAGAAAGAAAACCTTTGTAGTGTTCTAAGACTAGCACAGATTTTTCCACAACCATTTTTCTATTAAAATCTTCATTTCTCACAATCGCACAGATACCTGCATGTGTTTGTTTTGTCTTCTTCCTTCTTTTACTCTTATTCTTCTGGTCTTTTTCATCATTGATCCACAAGTTTGGTTAACATTCTATACACATATTTTGAAACACTTGCACAGCATTCTAAAAGTGAAATGTAAATTCTGTATCGTTACCATCTTGTTGTCAGCAGGAAGTTTCATCATTGAAAATGTAAATGATTTTTCTATGTAGGCTGCTTCACCAAGAAGAGAGTTGTTATTCGTTTATTTTAAAATTACTTAAAACCATTGAAAAGAAATTAAGCCCTAAGGATAACGCACTCAAGAATTCAGAATTCAAGATATGGTTTAATCTCATTTCCAGTACACAGGGGTCATGAAGAATGAAATAATTGTTACTCTGAATCTGATGCAATTCAAAAAACACAATAATATAAAGAACACAATAATAAAAATACAATAAATATAAAACATAAGATAGTTCATATACAGAGATTGATTGTATGTCTGAAAAGTGATGCTAGGCACAGGAGTGTCTATACATAAGGTGACTGACAGGAAATGATGAAGTAGTGGTGTTTGGGGGTGTGGAAGAATGGGTTAGTGAGTGGAGGTGTTGATCGGCCTTGCTGCCTGGGGAAAGTACCAGCTCTTGAGTCTGGTGGTCCTGACATGGATGCTACGTAGCCTCCTCTCCAATGGGAGTGGAACAAACAGTTCATGAGCAGGGTGTTTGGGATCCTTCATGATGTTAATAGAACTTTTCTGGCACCTTTCTGTATATATGTCCTTATTGGTGGGTGGGCTGGTACCAATGATTCATTGGGCAGTTTTGACTACCCATCGTAAAGCGTTTTTGTCCGCCACAGTGTAGTTTCCTTACCAAGCACAGATGTAGCTGATTAGGATGCTGTCTACTGTGCATCTGCAGAATGACCTGAGTATAGATGTGCATAGCCCAGCTCTCTTCACCCTCCTCAGAAAGTAGAGGCATTGCTGAGAAATTACAAAATAGCTTTCTTATTTTCAATGTATAATCAGGTATGAATAAAAATTAATATTTTCTCACATTGAATATATGTGCCTTTAAAGTAAAGATGTGGTAAGGTATATGAGCTGCTTTGCCCACATTTGTAGGATGTCATAAGATGCTTACTGAAGGCTTACAATGCAACCCTCAGAAAATGATGAGAAATCATAACAATACTCCAGGATCAAAGTTAAGTTATCTTTAATTAGGCTTCATACAGATGCAGAATATAAGGAAACTTAGTTAGGCCCTGGAGATCCATAAGCCTGTGCTCATCGGGGGATCAGAGGTGGAGAGGGTCAGCAACTTTAAAGTCCTCGGTGTTAGTTCAGGGGATATGTCCTGTGCCCAGGACATTAGTGCAGTTATGAAGAAAGCACTGCAGCGTCTTTACTTCCTTAGAAGTTCGCGAAGATTCGGCATGACATCTAAAACTTTGATAAACTTCTATGGATCTGCGGTGGAGAGTATATTGACTGGTTGCATCATGGCCTGGTATGGAAACACCAATGCCCTGGTACAGGAAATCCTACAAAAAGTAGTGGATATGACCCAGTCCATCAGGGGTAAAATCCTCCCCACCACTGAGCACATCTATAGGGAGTGCTGTCGCAGGAAAGCAGCATCCATCATCAAAGACCCCCATCCAGACCATGCTCTCTTCTCTCTGCTGTCATCAGGAAGAAGGTACAGGAGCCTCAGGACCCCACAACCAGGCTGAGGAACAGTCATTACCCCTCAACCATTCGGCTCTTGAACCAGTTGGGATAACTTCACTCAACTTCACTTGCCCCATTATTGAACTTTTCCCACCAATTTGAGATTTGTTTATCTTCATATCTTTTAAGACAGCCAGCAACTCATTTATTGTAATGAGAACTATTCCCAAAACCTCCATGTTTAATTTTCTTCTCCCGAAATCTTCATGACTTTTTCCACAGGTAAACCGAGGAGAAGTATTCAAATACGACTCCACCTCCTGCAGCTCCATACAGTGACATTCCTTTTCTTTAAAGGGCCCTATTCTCTCTCTAGTTATTCTTTTTGTTTAATATACTCGTGACGTCTCTTTGGATTTTCCTTAATCTACTCATGTCCCCTTTTTATCCTCCTGATTTCCTTCTTGAATACACTTCTGCATCCCTTAGGAATTTCCTCCAAGGATTTGTTTCATCCCTATTGCCTGCACCTGGCCCATGCCTCCTTCTTTTTCCTGGCAAAAGCTCAATATCCCTATTTCCAATCACAAACAAGAGAAAATCTGCAGAAGCTGGAAATCCATGCAACACACGCAAAATGCTGGAGGAGCTCAGCAGATCAGGCAACATCTATGGAAAAGAGTACAGTCAACGTTTCAGGCCGAGACCCTTCAGCAGGACTGGAGAAAAAAGATGAGGAGTTAGAGTTAGAAGGTGGGGAGAGGGGAAGAAGAAATGCAAGGTGACAAGTGGAACTGGGAGAGGGAGGGGTGAAGTAAAGAGCTGGGAAGTTGATTGGTCAAAGAGATACAGGGGTGGAGAAGGGGGAATCTAATAGGAGATGACAGAAGACCAAGGAAGAAAGAAAAAGGGGAGGAGCACCAGAGGGAGATGTTGGGCAGGTAAGGAGATAAGGTGAGAGAGGGAAGAGGGGATGGGGAATGGTGAAGGGGGAGCATTACCGGAAGTTCGAGAAATCGATGTTTATGCCATCAGGTTGGAGGCTACCCAGACGGAATATAGGGTGTTGCTCCTCCAACCTGAGTGTGGCCTGATCACGGCAGTAGAGGAGGCCATGGATTCCCTATTTCTACCAGCCTTGCCCTGACCTTGAGCTCTCCTGATCCACCTCTAATATTCACTTGTGGTCCCTTTGCCGCAAACAACCTATTCCAATCAACTTTTGCCAGCTCCTGTCCTATACCGTCAAAATTGTCCTAGTCCTAATTTAGAACTTGAACCCATGGACCTGTTCTGTCCCTTTCCATAACAATTTAAAAACTAACAGAACTATGGTCATTGGCCCCAAGTGCTTCCCCATTATCACCTCAGTCACTTGCCCTGCCTTATTATCCAAATGCAGCCCTCTCCCTAGTAGGGCTCTCTGTATATTGCACAAGGACACTTTCCCAAACACACTAATCAAATTCCACCCTCAGCAGTATGGCTGTCCCAGTCTGTAGGAAAGTTATGACAGCTCTATTCTTCTTACAACACTGCACAATCTCCCTCTTAATTGTTCTTCCAATTCCCGTTGACTATCTGGGAGCCTGTAGTACAATCGAAACAATGTGATTATTCCCTTCTTATTTCTCTACTCCACCCATAAAGCCTCACTGAATGATGCTTCAGTAATGTTATCTCTGACTGCTGCTGTAATAGTCCCCTTAATCAAAAATGTAACTCCCCTCCTCTCTTTCTTCCACTTTTCTCCTGCCTAAAGCACTTGCACCCCAGAACATTAAGCTGCCAGCCTTATCCTTCCCTTAGCCATGTTTCCATATGACTATTATATCCCAGACCCACATAGCTATCGAAGCCCTTGTACTACGATAGGCTTTCCTCATTCCGGGCCATTCTCCTGCCTGTCATGCCTATTCAATATGCTGGCGATGATGTCCGCACTACTCTCCAGTCCCCCGACACTTGGAATTCCCACTCCCTGCCATTCTAGTTTAAAATCACCCCAGTAGCACTAGCAAATTTGTATGCTAGGATTATCTGTCCTCCTCCAGTTTAGGTGAAAACCGTCCCTCTTGTACAAGTCGCAGATATGAAGAATGTTAATATGATGCTAGTAGGAAGAGATTAGCCATCCTTCACCTAATTAGGAAGAATTTTGGAAGAGAGAGAGAAAAGATTAAAAAGCATGATCTAATTATAAACTCCAAAGATTCTGCAGATGCTGGAAATCCAGAACAACACATAAAATGCTGGTGGAACTCAGCAGGAAAGGCAACATCTATGAAAATGAGTAAACAGTCGAGGTTTCGGGCTGAGACTCTTCATCAGGACTGGAAAGATGCCAGAATAAAAAGATGGGGAGAGGAGAGGAAGGACAAGCTAGAAGGTAAAACCAGACGGGTGGGAAAGGCAAAGGGCTAGAGAAGAAGGAATCTGATAGGAGAGGGGAACAGAAGTAGCAGGGAGAGGAGTAAAGAGAAAAAAGGTTACCAGAAGGAGTAATCAATGTTCATGCCATCAGGCTGGATGCTACCTAGATGGAATATAAGGTGCTATTAATCTAATCATATAATCTCCGTCCTAATAATTGCATTTTATCTGATGATAACCTGTTCTCTCACATCATCAAACTTATAAGCTAGCTTTCTAGATAAGATAATCAATGCTTGCTGATTAACTACAAAATTGGATAACAAATCAACAAAAACAGATTTTAAAAAGTGACAAACCTCAAATTCAGTTTCAAAACTCATTGTCGCTAATCTTTTAAAATGAAGTGTACTGTTCCTTGCTTCTAGTAGCTGGCTTGCAGTGATTCAAATTACATGAAAAAAATATTCCTTGTCTCTTATTAACATAATTAATTAGAAATATGAAACAATAAAACAAGTGTGCACTGAGCCCATTGCCTGAGGGAATGAAAAGATTAATTTTAATGAAAGAAGTCTGCTATAGTTTTTTTTATATTAAAAATTATTTAGAGCCTTCACAATTTTAAAAATACACAGTGATATTTAAGTCATTTGGTATTTCAATCACTAACGCCAAAATCATATTATCTGTACCCGACAGTATATACTACACATTTTAGTAAAACACTTTAGGGTTCACAATACTAACTGGACTAATTTATTTCTTCTTTGTCCTTTTGTTTGTAATAAATTTTAGCTCCATTGAGTTCTCTGAAGGCAATAAATATTCTGCCACTGCTTTACAATTTCAAAGGTAATTTTTTTTGCACAAACTTTACTAATGGAAATACATTGGCCATGAAATTCTGTCACAAGACAAGACAAGACAAAGGAGTAGAAGTAGGCCATTCGGCCCATCGAGTCTGCTCCGCAGCTCCCCCATGAGCTAACTATTCACCCATCTAGTTCCAATTTCCGGCTTTTTCCCCATATCCCTTGATACCCTGACTAATTAGATACCTGTCAATCTCCTCCTCAAACACCCTCAATGATTGGGCCTCCACAGCTGTATGTGGCAATGAATTCCACAAATCCACGACCCTCTGGCTAAAAAAATTTCTCCTCATCTCTGTTTTAACTGGGTACCCTCTAATTCTAAGACTATGGCCTCTTGTCCTGGACTCACCCACCAAGGGAAACAACCTTTCCACATCTACTGTGGCCAACCCTTTCAACATTCAAAATGTTTCTATGAGATCCCCTCTCATTCTTCTATACTCTAATGAATAGTCCAAGAGCCGACAAACGCTCCTCATATGTTAGCCCCTGCATTCCAGGAATCATCCTCGTAAATCTTCTCTGAACTCTCTCCAACATCAGTACATCCTTTCTAAGATAGGGGGCCCAAAACTGCACAGAGTATTCCAAATGAGGTCTCACTAATGCCCCACAGAACCTCATCAACACCTCCTTTCTCTCATACGCTATTCCTCTTGAAATGAATGCCAACATAGCATTCGCTTTCCTTACCACCAATCCAGCTTGGTGGTTAACCTTTAGGGTATCCTGCACGAGGACCCCCAAGTCCCTTTGCACTTTTGAAAATCCAAATACACAACATCCACAGCCTCTCCCTTGTCAATCTTATTCGAGATTACCTCAAAAAAATCCAATAGGTTGGTGAGGCAGGATCTTCCCTTCATGAAACCATGCTGGCTTTGTCCTATCTTGTCATGCACCTCGAGGTATTTCATAACCTCGTCCTTGAGGATTGACTCCAATATCTTTCCAACTACTGATGTCGGACTAATAGGTCTGTAATTTTCTTTTTGCTACCTCCTTCCTTTCTTAAATAGCGGAACTACATTTGCGACCTTCCAGTCCTCCGGAACCATGCCAGAGTCCATTGATTCCTGGAAGATCATTTCCAATGCTTCCACAATCTCCAAAGCTACTTCCTTCAGAACCCTTGGGTGCACCTCATCCGGACCAGGAGACTTATCTATTCTTAGTCCACTTAGCTTCCCAAGCACTTTCTCTCTAGTAATCTTGACTGTACCTAATTCTATTCCCTGATACCTCTGGCTATCAGGTATATTGCTCATGTCTTCCACTGTGAAGACTGATGTAAAATACTCATTCAGTTCCTCCGCCATCTCTTTGTTATCCATTATAATTTCTCCAGCATCATTTTCAATCGGTCCCGTATCTACCCTCGTCACTCTTTTACTCTTCATATATTTAAAAAAACTCTTAGTATCCTTTTTTATGTTAATCGCCAACTTCCTTTCATAATTCATCTTTTCTTTCCTAATGACTTTCTTAGTTTCCTTCTGTAAGTTTTTAAAAGTCTTCCAGTCCTCATTTTTCCCACTAATTTTTGCTTCCTTGTACGCCATTTCTTTTGCTTTTATTTTTGTCTTAACCTCTCTTGTTAGCCACATTTGTGCCATTTTTCCATTCATGATTTTCTTTTTTCTTGGAATATATTTTTCCTGCATTTTCCTTGTTTCTTGTAGGGATTTCATCCAATTCTGCTCTGCCGTCCCTCCATTTAGCTTACTTTTCCAACCGACTTGGGCCAGTTCCTCTCTCATACCACTGTAATTTCCCCTGTTCCACTGAAGTATCGATACACCTGATACCAGCTTCTTCTTTTCAAATTTGAAACGACCCAGGTTCAATTCTGCCACATTTTCTAGGGAGTCTCTATGTTCTCTCCATGACCTGATTGGGTTTCCTCCGGGTGCTCCAGTTTCCTCCCACATTCTGAAGACATCAGGTTAGTCAGTTCATTGTCACATGGTGTAATTGGGTGAAGGGCCAGAAGGACCTGTTACCGTGCTGTGTCACTGATTAAACAAATCGATACATGGAGGGATGGATGGCTCCTACAGCAAGACAGTGACACTGGTGCCAAGGTACGGGATGTCTCAGATCGAGTCCAGAGTATTCTGAGGAGAGAGGGCGAGCAGCCGGAAATCTTGGTACATGTTGGTACCAATGACATATTCTGGAGACCACGCGCGCTCTCTTCTTTTAGCAAGTGTCTCCAGCCGCCCCGAGTAGCAGACGAGGGGGTTTCGTCAAACCGCCATCGGGCTCAAGCTGACCCTGCGTTTGAAATTGAAAAGCCAGCACGTGCGCTGCCCCAACCACCACTTCCTTAACAGAAACCGCATTAATATTTTTACTTCAAATACATTCTTACGAACTTACAGCGTTGCTTCTATAATGTTTCTTTGTGGGTAGAAACGGAGCTCTTCACGATCACGCTGCACGCATGACACCCACCTTCACACCTTCTCCGAACCAGGGGTTACACATAGGAGGCAGTGAAACCGGAGGTGACGTCATCACATGCTGCGATATACCTTAGAGCATAGACAATGAATTTACCTTTGTTAAACTGTAACATAATTATCAACCTTTAACTTTAACTAGAAAATAGTTACAAACAAATCAATTAAAGCATAGACCCAACAAAGTCAAATACAAACGTAAATGCCTTAAGGCAACACAAACATTACGATGAACCCCTGCTCTAAACTTTCATCAAGAGGACTCCTTTAGAGTTAGCCATCCAGACTTCCTCTTTGCTGATCATGCCTTGCCCAAGGGTTATATCTCTTTCCTCCAATGCACTGAAGGAGGATAGTGCATTATCTTTTGATATGCAAGCAAGATTACTTCAAGATCAGAGTAGAGTTCATCCTTTGCCTCATCTGAGGTTTCCAGGACCACTGCTTATGTTGGTACCATGTTGGACTAAATGATGAGTTGCTTTCACTATTGCTCTTTTGGTGCTGGCCTTCACTGTCTAGCCACATGGGAGTTCTTAGTTCTCTGTTGATTATTGGCTGTTGTAATTATGAGAAGTAAGAGATGCAGATTCACAACAACTACTGCTTGTAACCAAAAATGATTATGCAATAAGGAAGAATTAGAATGGCCACCAACCTCAACAACCCTCAAGAAACTTTACACCAGCCATTGTAAAATAATTAGCTCACTGGCACTCCATTCATTATGTTAAATATTCATTCTCTCCATCATTGGTGCATGGTGGCTGCAAGGCATACTATCTATAAAATGCTCTGAAGCTACTCACTTTGGCTACCTTTACAGCACCTCACAACTACATGGTCTCTACCTCCAGATTAAGGTGAGCTGACTCACAGATTTCTTTACTTCCATTATATTTCTTTTCTTTATTTTCATGTGAATACCTGCAAGAAAATGACTCTCAAGGAAGCATATGGAAACATAAACATACTTTGATAATAAATCTTACTTTGACTTTGACCTTGGCCACACAGGTTATCCTCTAAGTTGTGTACACATTGTCCTAACTTTGTCACCGAGTCCAATCCTTTGAGTGCTCTATCCAAAAACATTGCCATGCGACTGCTGAATATTGGATTCAACTTTAATGTACATTTTACTGTGCAATCTTTGCCACCAGTGCCACAGGGTCCGTGAAGATTCTCTCTGCTTTGCTTTTAGTTAGTTGCACGGTGGGTTTTTTTTGGGGGGGGGGTTCCTTTTCTCTATTGATATATATATAAAAATTAGTGTACTATTATGTTACCTTGGTACGTTATGTTTAAATTACATTGTAGTTTTTTTTTGTATTAATATCTTCTGTAATTTTATTATATTCTAACAGTGTATTAGTGCCTATATGGCTTACCTTTTTGTATACTTATTCAATAAAAAGATTTTTAAAAAAAGAAAGAAAGAAAGATTCTCTCAATCACGCAAATATTGAGGCTTTGACTTCTTGTATGTATGAAGAAGGCCATATCCAGGATGAACTTCAAATTATTCCAGCTGATAAAACGGTGCAAATTGCAAGAAAATATTTGCTTTTGTTGATTGCAGTACTTCTGTAGAAGTCAGTAAATTTGTTCACTTCTCAGGAAGAAACAATTTAAATTACATATTACAATTTCTATTTAATTAAAGCAGTTACATCCTACCGTTAAGTCATGTCTATGAAGTATTTTATCTTGCTTTTACACCAGTATGGTGGGCTGTCGTTCATTGCTCTAATCCAGCAACATAATTGTTTAGCACATGGAGTAAGATGTAGAAACAGGAGTTTAGGTGAGTGATTGATTAAACGTTTAACTCTGTGAGTGGGTGAGAATGAATTCAAAGACCCTGAGCAGAACTGAGAGGGAAGATAGAAGAAGCTGGTCTGGCTTAAGTGATCCAGCCTGCTACAATAAAGGTCTATTACTGCAGAATCCTCGGTTTCCACATTGTCAGCAGCAAAGAGGCATTGCGTGGATTATTGCATTCATGGGTATTCGTGAGCAGTTTCTGTACGGAACTCCTTACATGAGTTCTGGGAACATTGTGAAAAGGGCAAACATAGCTACAGGGTCTCTTCAGCCACTCAGAATGAAGAACCTTATTGAAGTATGCAGACTTGAACCAGGAGTGTTAGACATTTTGCAAAATACAGAAACAGAAATGAAGAGAGATAAAATGGTAGATTTGATGAGAAGGCAAAAAATATATAAAGTAAAATTTATATCTTTTTAATAATTCCAACCTTAACCAAAATTAGAATCAATGAAAGCAAATGTGCTGTATAAAATTCAGTGCTATAATCTAATTAAGGTAGTTCTCACTGTTAAATATTCACAACTTAAATGAACATTTTTTCCTCTCAGATGACTTTTTAATTCTCCCACAGGATATGGACATAAGAAGCAGGGGGAACATTTAATGTCCATTCTTCTCTGTCCTTGGGAGGTAGTGTTAAACTCTCCTTTTGATCATAAGAACCTTGCAGTAAAATACTCTTGCAGTACAATTAGGATTTGGATGAGGAGACCAAAACTAATATACTCTGGTTGATTAATGACATAGGGCTGGGTGGCTGCCTGAGTTGTGATGAAGAATTAGAAAAATTGGTATGATTTAAAAGATTTTTTAAAAGTACTTATTAGTGACTATGAATCTTTAAAATAACAATTAAGGCCCACAATATGACATAATATGCAGAACTTCACCACTATTTCTGATGCATAGTTTTGTAATGAAGAATGGCTTTTTACTTGCAGACTTCAAAATCAGCTGAAAACAATTTTTAAAAACCTCATATACATTGGCACTTGACTTAAAATTCCTCCTCTTTTGATGATTTTCCGGTGAACTGAAATCTAGGAGAAACTCCAAGTCAGAATTTCTGAGTCATTGATCCATCAATGTAAGTTCAAACCCCATCACAGTCACTGGGGAATTTAAATTCAATAATTAATTAAGTCTGGAATTGGGATGGGGGAGCTATATGCTAATCCTATTAATGGTAACCATGAAACCATAATCTGTCAAGATTTATATGTCCCATCAGTATAGTTGACCTTTAATTGCCTCATCAGTTAATGGGTACTATTTGATGGACAATAGTATTGTCACAGCCAATGACTTCCACATCCCATGGATGAATAAATTAAAATAGTGGAATGACTCTTAGGCTATTCTTGAATATTATAAACATTCTAAACCATTGTAATTGTGTCATTTTCAATCTTAACTTGGAATTACATGGTACACCAGATTTTTCTTTTTTTATATATAAAACTACATGTTTAATGATATATTTCACACATTCAGCTTTTAAAATATGGGAATGCATGTGAAACTAGACACTGCTTTAGGAATTCACCACGTGTTTGTGAGGAACAATTTGCAGAGTCAATTGACTGCCATTGATATGTCTGCATCTTGTGGCTTTGTTGCTTGGTTCACATTCCTGCTTCCTGAAGGGCAAGATACACATAGAAAGACCTCACCTCCAGCTTTCCTATCTGTCAAAATAGCCATGCTTTTAAAACCTTCTAAAACATTTTGGTATTTCAGAAGCATTCAAAGACCATTAAAATCAGTTAAACAATTTTTAAATGGCAAAGGTGTTAATATCTTAAATGAATACTTAAAACTTAAATGCTTTTTAAATAATTAAAGACTTAAAGAAGACATACAGTAATTGAGAAGCATTATAATAACCTTCTTCCAACAGTTCCAGGTGAACTGCTGTTCATCTCCAGTCAAGCTTTGGGTCTATCGACAGATTCTCAAATGTATATGGAACTTAAGCAGTTTCATCTCTCCCATTAACTGCATGCTTTTAGAACCTTCTAAAATATTTCAGTATTTCAGAAGCATTTAAAAAAAATTCTTATGTTCAATTAACTTCCATGTAGGGTGTAACGTGAGAAGCGTAGCCAGGAAACATCTGGCAGAGCCTTGCCAGTTGTTTCAGGACATCTACATTCACACAGGAATCCTGCACTAGCTGCTGGCGGACCAGAAATATATTCTGACATAACTGAACCTGTCAATCTGCAAAATCATCTGGGGAAAACGCAGAATTGTTCCCAAAACTGTGTTATTGCCACACTCAAGGCGTTATATCTTTTATCCAATGTCACAGATTCCTTCATAATTATCTCTGGTATGTCCTGTGCCACTAGCAGGACAGACTCATCCGAACATACGGCACTAGGAATCCTTAGCTTTGATTGCTGATCCCAGTAAATTGGATGGTAGATAAATCCTAGTCCATTGTGCCTTCATGCAACTGTCTGTAATAGCTGAACTTCAGGGCACTTCAAAAGGTGTAAAATGCATATGATTGGCTTGTAAATATTTATCTTTGTGCTTTAATTTGCGAACTTTTATTCATCTTTTTATAGAACGTTGTATGCTAATTGTTCAGATAGCAGAATGCTGAAAAGCAATCATAATTGCTTAATTTAATCAATTTAAGTGCAATTAATACATTGCAGTTACTTGAATAATATGAGGGAAGTGAGTACAATTGAATGCTCTGTTGTGCCAAAAGAAGGTCATTGAAGATCAGGGTCTCTGACCCAGCACAAAACTCCTAGTTTACCAGGCAGCAGTGAACTCTGTGTTCTCCTCTATGGTTTTTATGACCTGTGCTACCTAGAGCAGACATGTCAAGGCACTGGAAAAATACCAGCAACACTAACTCTGCAAAATTCACTGGAAGGATAAATGAACATTTCCCATGCCCAGAACCCCAGTATTGAAGCTCCAATTACATTCAATCTGTTGGTGACATTGTTTGTATGCCCAGAACCAGACCTCTAAATCAGACACAGATTCCAAACTGCCAATTTGAAGAGATTACCAGATAGGGCAGATTCAAGGATATGGTCAAATGCTCCAGTGTCATTGACAATGGGAATCCCTGGACCATCACTACTTAATGAAGAAGGGTCATGCGGAAAGTTGGGTCCAGGCACCAGTAGCACACGGAAGCCAGAAGGAGCAGACCATCCTTGAAATTACCCACCTGTCTGCCCTATCAGCCACCAATTGTCCCATCTTTGGAGGAGGTTATTGTCCTCACTTTGGCCATATCATGCATCTCAGAACCCACAAAAGTCACTGTAGCCACAATTACAACACCATGCTACGAAGCCATAATTTTCCAAGAGAATTCTTTTCATTGATACATCATGTTATTCCCAAGAACAGGACATCCTCAAAAACTGAGTAACTGTGCATAAAGGGGTCTAGTGAGGGAGGCCACCAGGAGACCTATGACAAATCTGGAGGAGTTACAAGCTTCAGCAGCTGAGATGGGAGAGACTGCACATACAACTGTTATCCGGGTGCTTCACCAGTCACAGCTTTATGGGAGAGTGGCAAAGAGAAAGCCACTTTTGAAAAATCTCACATAAAATCTCGGCTAGAGTTTGCCGGAAGGCATGTGGGAGACTCCGAAGTCAGCTCGAAGAAGGTTCCATGGTCTGATAAAACCAAAATTGAGCTATTTTGGCCATCAGACTAAGCACTATGTTTGGCATAGGCCAAACACCGCACATCAAAAACACACCATCCTTACAGGGAAGCATGGTGGTGGTTACATCATGCTGTGGGGATGCTCCACTGTAGCAGGCCCTGGAAGGCTTATGAAGGTAGAGAGTAAAATGAACACAACAAAATACAGGGAAATCCTAGAGGAAACCCTGATGCATTCTGCAAGGGAATTGCGACTTGGGAGAAGATCTGTTTTCCAGCAAGACAATGACTCCAAGCATAAAGCTAAAGCTTCACAGGAATGGCTTAAAAACAACAAAGTTAATGTCCTGGAATGGCCAAGTCAGAGTCCAGACCTCAAGCCATTGAGAATTTGTGGCTGGACTTGAAAAGGGCTGTTCACTCACAATCCCCATGCAATCTGACAGAGCTTGAGCAGTTTTTGTAAAGAAGAATGGGGAAAAATTGCAGTGTCCAGATGTACAAAGCTGATTAAGACCTATCCACACTGACTCAAGGTGTATCTACTAAATACTGACTTGAAAGGGGTGAGCAATTATGCAATCAATTATTTTGTGTTTAATAATTGTAAGAAATTTAGACCAATTTGTAGAAATTTGTTTTCACTTTGACACAAAAGAGTCTTTTCTGTTGATCAGCGTCAAAAAAGCCAATTTAAATCCACTGTGATTCAATGTTGTTAAACAATAAAACATGAAAATTTCCGGGGGGGGGGGGCAGTGAATACTTTCTATAGACACTGTACTTATTGCCTGACTTTAAAAAGAGATGTAATAATTAGAGCTGATATAACAGCTGAGGTATTGAAGTTTGACGTTCATTTTCATACTGTGAAATAAGAATATACCAACCCAAAGTCAGCTTGAATGCATTGCTTTCCCCTAATTATAATAAATAATTATATAATTATTTATTTTTCCTAATAATGCAAGTTAAATTTTGATTTTTTTAAATGGTGTATAAAAATACCAGAAGATAAAACTTTCCCTCATATTCTTGTGAAAAATCATTGACAATCATTGATACGAATTGACAATAAACTGGACTGGTCAAAGAACACTGAGGCTGTCTACAAGAAGGGTCAGGGCCGTCTCTATTTCCTGAGGAGACTGAGGTCTTTTAACATCTGCCGGACGATGCTGAGGATGTTCTATGAGTCTGTGGTGGCCAGTGCTATCATGTTTGCTGTTGTGTGCTGGGGCAGCAGGCTGAGGGTAGCAGACACCAACAGAATCAACAAACTGATTCGTAAGGCCAGTGATGTTGTGGGGATGGAACTAGACTCTTTCATGGTGGTGTCTGAAAAGAGGATGCTGTCCAAGTTGCATGCCATCTTGGACAATGTCTCCCATCCACTACATAATGTACTGGGTGGGCACAGGAGTACATTCAGCCAGAGACTCATTCCACCGAGATACAGCACTAAGCGTCATAGGAAGTCATTCCTGCCTGTGACCATCAAACTTTACAACTCCTCCCTTGGAGGGTCAGACATCCTGAGTCAATAGGCTGGTCCTGGACTTATTTCATAATTTACTGGCATAATTTACATATTACTATTTAACTATTTATGGTTCTATTACTATTTTTTATGGAGCAACTGTAACGAAAACCAATTTCCCCCGGGATCAATAAAGTATGACTATGACTATGACCGTGACTATGACTATGACTATTATTCCAAATTTAGAACATTTTACTGTCACTTTTGTGCATTTTTAAGGTGAAGTTAAGGACAAATCTACTTCCTTCTATATTTTCATTTGTTGTCAAAATGTTAAAGGCACTGGTATTGGTGTTTGATTTATATTGTCACATGTAGCAATATCGTGAAAAGCTTGTCTTGGAGACTGTTCATACAGATCAGATCATTACACGGTGCACTGAGGTAGAATAAGGTAAAATAATAACAATGCAGCAGAGAATGTAGACTGAAAAGAGTAGCATGATTATAACAGAACTAACGAACAGATGTGCATGATGCAGCTTACAAATGAGTTGCCACACTCTGTCAACTGAAAATCTTGAAAAAAAATCAAATTAAAAATATTCAAGGCAAAGCAAAGAAGTTATAGTTTTCCTGAACAAGGAAATGAAAACTCAACTGGTATCAACGTCTCTGGTGATGTACCAGTAGTGAATAGGAACCTGGACTGAAGACTGGGTTGCCACACTATGTCTTCAGAATGCTTTACCATGCTTGCAATGAGTCGGCAATATGTCACTTCAGCCTGCTATCATTTATGTGCAAAATCTGAAAACAACATTTGTACTTAATAACACAAAAATTAAAGAATTTGGAGCAGGAGAGGGGCATCTGGCTCTTTGAGTCTACTTAGCAATCCATCTTAGCTGCGTTTTCTTGCACTGTCACCATATTCCTTGATTCCCTTAATATCCAGTATCCATCAATCTGCTCTGAACGACTCAGCTTTCTAAGCCCTGTCAGGTAGAGAATTTTATAAATGCACCACCTGTGGAGTGAAGATCTTTTTTCCTCATCTCAACCCTAAATGGCTCTAATTTTTAAACTGTGATCCTCATTCCAGAAACGTCATCCAAGAAGAGCATCTCCTTTGTATCCAGCCTGTTGAACCCTGTAAGAATCTTATAAGTTTCAAAAGAGTTTGCCTCATGTTATGTTAATCTCTAGAGAAAATAGATCAACTCTATCTCTCTTCACACTACAAAACTACCATCCCAAGAATCAGTCTGCTGAAACTTTATTGCCTTCCCTTTAAGGCTTGTATATCCTTTCTTTAGTTAAGATCAATCTGCACAGTACTGCAGATCTGATCCAGGTCAAGGCCCTGGATAACTGCAGGGAGGCATGTTCACTCCTATCCTCAAATCCTTTAGTAATAAATTCCAACATACTTCCTGTTTTCATAACAGCTTGCATCACCTACATACCTGTATTAGCATTCGGGGGCTTGTGTAGAAGGATAATTTGATCCCTTTGTACAGCAATTCCCAATCTGCCACCATCAAAATAAATAAATAAATCCAGAAAACGCTGGCAGTTATGCTCTTTCACAGAATGTGGCATTACAAACTTCACAGATGTAATCAACATATAATCAATGATTTGATGTGAAATGTTAAACACTATTTCTACTGTAAAAAAACATTCAAAGTGTAAAGCTCTGTCGATTGAGATATAATTGAGTTTTAAATGAAGTTGTAATAACTGCTGAATGAATTTATTACTCTGGAAGCTTAATTTTTATAACTGTGAAGTATAATTCCTTCATAAAAATGCATTTAAAACTAGATCTTTACGGGCAAATCGTTTCTTGCTTACCTCTCCACTATCATTCTTAAAATATGCAATGTTATTCTTTGGTAGCTCCAAGCTTTGCTCAACCTTGGTTAATCAGAATATCTACTCTGAAATTTGCAGGCCACACTTTATCAGATGATTGACATAGCGATTGTTATCTTTTAGAGTTTCATTCTAAGACTGCCAACAAATTTAGGAAAAATGAACCCCTAGCTACTGTTGCTTTTCAATATTGGTTTTGAGCAGGCCGTTCAGCATTGTTACATGTCCCTCATGAGCAGAGTACCCATTTTCATTCTTTGGCAGAAATTGTCTGCAGAGGCAACATTTTGGCCAAGTAAAGGAAGCCATTTTGAAGCTTATTTGAAATCAGAGTGATTAATATTTGACCAGTTTTGTGGTTTCTTGGTGATATTTCCAATTTGACAGCTTTATATACTTTATACTTTATTGTCGTCAAATAATTGATACTGGAAAGTACAATCATCACAGTGATATTTGATTCTGCGCTTCCCACTCCCTGAATTACAAATATTAAATATTAAAAATAGTAAAAAATAGTAAACATAAAATTTTAAATTATAAATCATAAATAGAAAATAGAAAAATGGAAAGTAAGGAAGTGCAAAAAAACAGAGAGGCAAGTCCAGATATTTGGAGGGTACGGCCCAGATCCGGGTCAGAATCCGTTCAGCAGTCTTATCACAGTTGGAAAGAAGCTGTTCCCAAATCTGGCCGTACGAGTCTTCAAGCTCCTGAGGCTTCTCCCTGCACATACTTTGTAACTCTAACAAGTGATGTCCCAAGACACAATATTGTCTCCTGGCAAAAGACCTGAGGTATATATTTTTTAAATTTCATTATTAGGTTTAGGAAAAGTTTGTTAAATCACTTTAAAAATGTTGATGAATTCACGCTAAACTGAATTCCACCTCAGAAGCATCTTTGATTAGGACTGGGGGTGGGGCAACTTCAAATAAATA
Source organism: Mobula hypostoma (assembly GCF_963921235.1). Classification (NCBI taxonomy): domain Eukaryota; kingdom Metazoa; phylum Chordata; class Chondrichthyes; order Myliobatiformes; family Myliobatidae; genus Mobula; species Mobula hypostoma. Next base: position 43,912,310 of record NC_086103.1, on the reverse strand, counting down.
ATTCCATTGCATGGTACGAAGTATAATGGAGCATGCCTGCTTATCATGGATGAATGCCTCACAGAGTGTCTTCAGCCAGCTTGATTCCATTCAAAGAAAGGCTCTCAGGATTATAGGTGTAGATGAAGCCGCAGCTCGTGAGGAGCTAGCCATCAGTAGCTTACACCACAGACGACAGGTTGCTGCAGCTACTGTGCTATACAAAATGCACACCAGCCACAGCCCTGCAGACCTTCGCGCCATCTTATGAGAGACGGAGCACCACAAGATGAAGTTTATCTATGCCTGCTCATGCTGTTTCTATGCCTGATGCGAGAACCTACACACTGGATAGAAGCTTCCTTCACCGTGCTATCAGAATTTGGAACAGCCTTCAAGATGCTGTGGTTGGAAACATCTGCGATGATGGGGTCCAAGCCTTCAAGAGTCGAGTGCACAAACACCTATCATCTCTGGGAGGGAAGTCACATGTGTTACATAACCGGCAACAATGAATATTAATCGAGACAGGTTATATAAAAACAACCAAACATTTATTAAACACGTATAAACGATAAGGGAAAAAAAAAACAAAGGAAAACTTTAACTGGAGGTTAACAGGTACGCAGCCGTTCACCAACTCGCCACTCGGCTCTGGTTCTTAAAGCGTTAAATGCGAAAACAGTTCTTAAAGCGATACAGTCAGATATAGTTCTTAAAGCGATAACTTTGAAAGTCCAACAGTTTTACACAATCAATTGGGAGAGACTTCTCTGGAGAAAGATTTCTCCACAGACGCACTTTTACTGCTGGTTCTGTCCATACGATTCCCGATGCCGAAAATAAACAGTTTAAATCGACTGACCTTAAATTCCTTTAGAGAGAGATAGCACCTTTTTGCACGAACTCATTGCCCTTTTGCAAGAGTTATCTCAATGCAGGTTCTCTCCAACGAAGACTCAATAAGGTCGATTCTTTATTAAACTGCCAAACGATGCTGACTTCTCTCAATCCTTCGCTTCGATGAATTCTTCACTCTCCCTTCAAAACTGTCGGAATTGAGTAAATTGGCACTTCCAGCCACAAATTTCCAGTCCAATAATACAAATCTTGTAAGAGACCACACCCTGTTTTAAAAATGAAACTGCGTCACCAAAACAAATACACAACAGAAACGGAGGCACAACACGTTCTACCTGGAAATCTACAAACTCAAAAATCTAACTGCGTCACCTGGGTCGACCCTTATATAGTCACGGGGCACATGTCATCACGTTACCTCACTTCGGCAGGAAAATCACATCAGGTGACCTCCAAAAGACCATTACATCATTCTCATATAAAAAACAGATCTCCTTGGGCATGTAACACATGCTTCTTCATAAGCTATCATGAAGGGGACCAGGATGGCAATGCTTGGTTGTTGGTAGGTAGGGTTAATACCTGACCTTCAAGATCACTTGTGAGTTATGTTCCGGCTGGACTTAGTCCTTAAACTGCCGGAGAACAGTGCGGAAAGAACAGGTGCTGTTTTCTCCCGGTAGGGATTAGTTTTTAGTTCCAAGTGCTCCTGCCACCTTTTGTCACCCTGCAACCTTATCCTTCAATTTCTTTGAACTATGGAGGACAGCATGTGTATAAATGTCTCTCTCCAGCAGACTTCATCATGATCATCATGACTCCAGTATTTTAACTATTTTTTAATGTTTCTTAATTGTACATATGATCTTTTTTGCGTTCTTTCGCTGAGCAGCAGTGAACCATCTGACTGGTCTATCAGAGTTCTCTTTGGGAACTAGTTGATTTGATCAGCATTTCTGATCTGGCTATTGTTTCACGATTGCACTTAATAAAAAAAAAATCATCAAAGCAATTCAGGTCTTGAGACGAATGCCAGTCATCACACTATGCAGATCTATATTTGCCAAGAGAACCTGTCCTGAAATATTCTTTGGTCAGTGAGACAGTCATAGCTACCAGCATCAAGTCTGATTTTCTGGAACTGTTTGGCATGTTCATCGTCATAGTTAGCTTTTGCTGACAATATCAAGTGGCAGGGTCATGCATGGGTGGGATCAGTAATCAATGGGGTGGGAAGAGGTGGTGGGTAGAAGGAGAAATGCAGAATTAAAACATTCCTGTATAAATAGAAATGCATCCACCTTCTGAACAGTGTGTCAGTTAGCAGCTTGTCCTCAAATCAGAGAAAATGACAAAAATCCTGCTTACCTCACATTAAATCACAACATCTCATCCTATCCTCCTCCTAGTTTTTGATACTTTGTGGCCCCAACCACAATACAATCAAATAATTTCTAAAGGATAAAGAGAAAATGCCAGAAAAATAGAGCTGGTTAGTTGCAACTAAAAGCAGTGAATAAGATAAACATTTCAGATGGAGAGTGCTTTCAGTAAGAATTTCTACCTCATGTTTCAATCTTATATCAGTCTGTTGATAGTAAGAAGCTGTAGCAAAATTGTGACTATTAAGCTCCTCATAATATTAACTAGAAGGTACTTTGAAGCTGCCTTCCAGTGGAATAGGTTACCTTCTATAATTTAGTAGTAGGAATCAGAATGTGAATGCTTTTTTCAGCCTTCCATTCATCAAAATATATTCTGAGATGAAAATGCTGGTGCTTTCTGCATTATCAAAAATAGTTTACAGGCTTTGTTTAGCAGTCTTGTCACTATCACATACTGTGCTGCAGCTTTACGGCAATTTTGTTATGTTTTCAATTCTGAATAAACAGGCAACTGAGAAGCTGATTTATCTTACGTTACTTATTCAGAAATTCTATATTAAACAAAGGCAAATTTTAATAGTCTAATCACATCAAGTATAAGAAGCAGGAAAATTAAAAGTGCATATTAGCACACTCATTATTGTCCATATATGCAACTTACAATGCAGTCTGGATCAAGAGGAGCTTTGAATACTCAGTGATTGGAATTGCCATCATTTAGTGTTACACTTATTACATTGAAAGACAACTTCAAAAGATCTTCCACCAGACATGCAAATGCTATGAAAAGCTCAATAGTTGCAAATTTGCTACTATTTTTGTATCTCTAAGAAATGTTGAAACTGATCCTTTATAATTGGAAGATTCGGGCTAAATACACATTGATAGATTCCTTAAACACAAAGTGAAAATTTGCATAGATAAAAATTCATGATCTATTAAATTATTATTGCAGTGCATTTCATTTCTTCAGCCTTTTTCTCCTTCTTCTTAAACAAAGATTTTATTTTATGTTAGAGTGCGAGACCTGCGGAAGCAGTGGATTCGATTTGCATTCTGGAAACAAGAGCCCATAAACTACTTAACATTCCAAATAAATATTGCTGTGTTGTAAAATTACCAAACCTCTGAGAAATGCATTAAACCAATACCTTGTCTATGCTCTCAGATGAATGTAAAAAGGACCCGCAATTTGGAAGACATGCAGGGAGTTATCCAGGACGTCTTGACCGACACTGATCCTCACACAACTTTCCTAAAAAACTAGATTTGCTCATTAATAGCTGTTGCATGCCAGTTGTGTGCCCTGTTTGCAATACTACAAGAGTGCCTAAGCTTCAGAACAATATTGCTGATGTAAAAGAAATTGAGACTTCTTCTTGCTTGTGAGATATTTTGATGTGAAAATAAATAGACAGATTATTTTAGGTTATTTAAATAATAATATCTGTCAAACAGGAACCCGCTATCTCAGGTGATGAACGAGCAAATGCAAATGAAATTTGGGCAGGTTTCATCATGAGCGTGTGAGTGTCATTGTCAATTTACTGCTCAAGCTTGAAAGGTAAACCATAAACAAACTTGTGGATCATTTCTTCGGTACCTTCATCCAGACAATTAATTACAGTTATTAGCACAAATCACCATGGGACTCCTTCCATAAGTATACAAAATTGTTACATTTAATAATTCTCTACATACCAGTTCAATATGTATATTAGAACACGGTCTGCAATCCCATAGGACCTCACTCTCAGAATGTCACCTAACATGTGACACCTAAATAAAATAACCTTGTAAAGTGAGGTATTAAAATATTTAGAGGGAAAATTGCATTTATTAATCTGAGAAATTTTCTTGAAAATAAGAACCAAGTTGGTGAGTCAGCACCATTTTCATAGCTATGTTGGGAACATTAAAAAAAATAGTTTCAGTCTGTGAAATCACGTAAGTACTCCCAAGATATTATAAAATAAAAGGGTTATAAATATGTCAGATGAAACTGAAATGCAGCCATTTCTTGTACCACAACTCCCCACAGAATCTAAGAGCTAATATGAATAACAGACGAAAAGATGCTTCACCCTTAGGAGTGAATGCTTAAAGGTTCCTGAACTACTCCTCTGCTCATTCATTCAGCCAGTAATTTGGCAAACAAATAAACATGCATAGGATAGAAAGTGGCAATGCTAACATCCAGAATTGAAGCTAAGAAAGAACTGGTATCTTTGGTTTCCAGAAATTTTGCATTTGAAGAAGTTTTATTCTTTGCTTACACCAAACAAAATTCAGGAAATCTATGCCTGCAATCTTGATAATTCAGTTTTGTCTCCAATCCAAATGCCAACTGGGGAAGAAAACTGCTTTTGTGAATACATAGAAATCAATTAATGAATAATGCAATCATCTGCAATATTTTCATGAATAAAATGCATTAATTGAAAACTCTATTGTTGGCAGATAATATCCATGAATCAATGGAAAAATTCATGGTTGTTTTAGTAAATCAAAAGGTACAAGCAAGTGAATTGAGAAAGGCAAAGGACTGTGACCTTACATACTGTATATCTGCCCTATTGTGTTGACATAGGTTTCAAAATGTTTTTCCTAGGATGATTTCCCTAGTGGCTGAGAAAGATCTAAACATTGACTGAAAATAGCTAGAACCAGGGAAATTGCCCTAGTGCATGATGACTTTAATCACTCAAACCAAGCAGCTCAATGTGCCTTTTATAAATTCATTGCAAGTACTGTATTTGTTAAAAAAAAGTATTGGCACTAAAAGAGTACACTAGTTTACACAGCTAAGATTAGAAGGTTGGTCATGGCTCAGTGTTCCAGAAGTATGAAGGAATATTATGAAAACATTTATGTAGGAAGTCTACAGTTTCGATCAATAAACTAGCGACAAACCATGAATGCAATAACACTGTTATAAAAGTAGGAGTCTGACGGCTAAATCTGGCTGGAATAATCATCACAAAATCATGTTGTAAGTAAAGACACTCTAGTCCATTACTCACATAATAAAGGGAAAATATAGATCTTTATATTCAGGATAAAGTGCTGAAAATTACAGATTTATTCTGCCAACTTTTCTATTTTAATTTTAAATTAAATCAATAAACTGTTGGAATAAATCAGAGATATTTTACTGTTTTATGATTATATTAATCTACATTGAGGCTCATTAATATTGAAATCAGTTATTAATTATGCTTTTTCTTTCCATTGTTCATGAATATTGGAAATGTTTATAAACTGCACAAAGTTCTAAAGTAATCTTTAAAATGATTTGATTTTTATACACCTTGCGAACATAAAGGATTTGCATGAGCTAATTCAGTGATTGTATTTTGCTATCCTTCAAATTTCAAAATAAGCAGGTGAAGCTTCATTACTGTAAAAAGCAGAGATTATTCTGATAAGATCAGAACTGCTTTGATGATGCTCAATGTAATAATGAGGTTTGACTGTACATTTTGGCAATATCTAATTACTTCCTTCTGCTTGCATACTGAAAAAGCGTGTGATATGCTTTAGTAGCAATAACTGATAAGCAGAGTGTGGAAGAGTGAAGCTACGTATTTGAAAGTACTGCAGTTAGAACATTCTGTCCAGCATTGGCAAAGTCGTTATTGAAAAGACCATTTCCACTGGAATAAAAATACAAAGAGAAGACCGAACAGAAGTTCCAAAATTACATTTTATAGATCTTAATGAGATGAAGATTTGCTAGAGCTGATAGAATGGGACACTGGGGGACAACAAGTAAAAATCATTGTTATCTGTTCAAAGGGATAGAGATAAATTTGTTTACACAATCATTTAGTATGTCCAGGTTATTGGGATATAAATTGAATTGATGAAGCAGAAGTCCGTAAGACCATAGACTATAAGATATAGGAGCAGAATTAAGCCATCTGACCCATCAAGTCTGCACAATTTCATCATGGCCAATCCATTTCCCCCTCAGCCCCAATCCCCTGCCTTCTCCATTAACCCTCCATGCCCTGACTAATCTAGAAACTGTCAACCTCTGCTTTAAGTATGCCCAATGACTTGGCCTCCACAGCCACCAGTGGCAACAAATTCCGCAGATTCACCACTCTCTGGCTAAAGACATTCCTCCTCATCTCCATCCTAAAAGTACATCCTGCTATTCTGAGGCTCTATTCCCTGGTCTTCAACTCGTCCACCATAGGAAACACCAACTCTATCGAGGCCTTTCAACATCTGATAGGTTCGATGAGATTCCCCCTCATTCTTCTGAATTCCAGTCAGTAGAAGTCACTGCCTCTTTTGAGGAATAAGCAATGGAATACCAATAGACTCAGATTTCCTTAGTTCAAAGTTCCAAGTTTATAGTCACCATATACAACCTGAGATTCATTTTCTTGTGGGCATACCCAATAAATCCATAATAGAATAATAACCATAACAGAATCAATGACAGACCACTTGCGCACTCACCCAGAGTGCAAAAGACAACGAATTAAAAATACAAAAATAAATCATAATAATAGCAATAATAATAATAAAGAGGAAACTGAAAGACTTTGGAACATGAACAAGGTACACATTGTCCCAATAGTAATATCTACAACTGGTGTCATCCCAAAGGCACTACACAATAGCATTAAACAATTAGGGACATATGTGAATCTTCAGAAAGCCACAATACTAAACACCACTTGATTACTTCAAAACTTCCTAGTATGCCTGGCTGTGCCCGTACCTCAGGTTTTACCAGCTTGAGCTGAGAAAAAGAATGATAATTACAAAAATAAATAAACAATAAATATTGAGAACATGAGATAAAGGGTCCATGAAAGTGAGTTCAGAGATTGTGGCAACATTTCAGTGATAGGGCAAGTGAAGTTGAGTGAGGTTATCCCTACTGCTTCAAGAGCCTGATGGTTGAGGGGTAGTAATTATTCCTGGTAGTCTGAGTTCTGAGGCTCCTCTACCTTCTTCCTGATGCCAGCAGTGAGAAAAGACCTGGGTGGTGGGGTCCCTGAAGATGGATGCTGCTTTCCTGTAACAACGCTCCATGTAGGTGTGTTCAATAGTGGGGGGGGGGGTCTTACCCATGATGGACTGGGTCCTATCTGGTATTTTCTGTTCAAGTGTATTACTGTTTCTCTACCAGGCCTTGATGCAGTCAATCAATATACTCTCCATGACACATCTGTAGAAGTTTGTCAATGTTTTAGATGTCATGCCAAATCTCCACGAACCACTGATGCAGATTTGATGGGCCAAATAGCCTTTTCTTGGGGAACATCCCCAAAACACCTCACAACAGTATTAAACAATTAGACTGACACAGCAATATTTATGTAAATTCCCAGAAAGCCACAATACTAAATATCACTAGAATCGTCCAGAAGTTCCTAGCAATCGAGAAATGAGTGTGCTTGGCTATGTCCATACCTCAAGTTTTACCACCCTGAGCTGACAAAAAATAAAAAAAAACTACATTAATAACAAGCTGGAGTTTTATGTGCGATTCTGGTGGCCACCACATCATGGGAAGAATGTGATTGCACTGGAAAGGGTACAGAGGACATTCACCAGGATGTTCAATTGGAATAGAGAGTTTTCATTATGGTGGGCATATAGATGGGAAAAAAATGGAGGGCTATGTCAGAGGGAAGGGTTAGATTGATTTTGAGTAGGTTTAAGGACCTTTACTATGATCTATGTTCTATAGGCTGGATTTCTTTTCCTTGGAATGGAAAATGCTGGGGCTGGAATGGTGTATATGAATGAGCTATTGTGAGGAACATAGATACCATGGATATGAGAAACCTTTTCTCTAAGCTGTGCTGACTTTTCTTGGGGACGTTTCTGCGTTTCTGTCCCATTGGTGTGAAAACTGGGGACTGAGGTTTGTTTTGGGCCTACTCTGGCTGCTCCAAGATTGATCTGGGACTCAGTTTGGTTTGGGATGCTGTTGGCTTGCTTCTATTGTTTGCATGGTGCGTGTGTACATGTGAGTGCGTGTGTGCGTTTTCTCTCTCTTTCTATGCACAGTGGTGTTTGGTCTTCTTTAAATTGGGTTATTTGAGTTTTTTTGTTTTGTGGCTGTCAAATTTCAAGGTGTATAACTTACACATTTTTAATAATAAATGTACTTTAAATCTTACATAAATGTGCTTTGATGAAGCATTTTTTTAATAAGAGGGTTGTTGAAGTCTGAACTGGAGTGCCTGAGGGAGGCAACTACGCTCACAATGTGAAACACCGTGATATTGCATGCAACGGGCCAAGTGCTGGGATTGGTATATTTAGGTATTTAGTATTTGGCACAGACTTAGTGAGCCATGTTTCCCTGCTCTATGGTTCTGTTTAATTACTACTAAGCAATAAAGACACTCGCCATTGACCACTTCTACAGGTATATTTCAAATACAGGAATATTTGAACATACAGTGCAGTTGATAAAATAACCATGTCACTTTTAGTTATTAATGCCCATTGCACAATTCATTTAATTATTAGCTTTGCTTAATAATAAACCACTATCAGACAACTTAAACCTACTAAAATCAGCACCTGCAATATTAATTCTATACCCAATTTAACAAAATATTTTAGTAAATCTTTTTAACAGTTCTTTGTGGCTGCTGTCAACAACCAAGTGTGACAACTCATAAATCTTTCTAAATATATAATGGGTGATGCATTTATTTTTAAAGCAAGTGTCTTGCAATTTGAACATCAATAAGTAGTTGTCACTTTAAGTAAGAGATACCTGCTGGGTTGACTTGTACCAAGTTATTTGTACAGAATATGATCGCCTCATGTTGATGACATTCCTTTCGAGTATCCAAACATTCCTCTAGGCAGTGGCACGAGTAGGTCAGGTGAATAAGAGTCAATTAGAAGACTTAGTGAGGGAAAGAAAATCAATATTTAGAGGATCTTTGTAGTAATTTAACATTGTTTCTTTAGATACAAATTGATACAGCGAGCTTTCTAATGACTAATCACATCCAATATAAAATTGTTCCAGGACCAATTCAATTGTATACATCTGCAATTTGCCTCGAGTGGTAACCTGGCTAATCACTGTTCCATCAGCTTGTTCCCTGTAACTGATGGAAGTACTCATGATAGTGCATTCCAGTAACATCCACTCAAAAATTGCATGATTAGTTCACATTTCTATAATACCACTCATCTCTAAACTACATGATGCAGACTTGGATTATAAATCATGAAGAATTGAAAATGGATAAGAGTGACTATCCTTGAGCGATGTATACATGGCCAAGAATGGTCCAAGTGATGAATTCTATGTGAGTTAAAAGGAAAAGCATCCGACAGCTGTTGACTATTGAACACAACACATTGCATCTGCCAAGGAATAGTGGTTCAGGCTCCCTAGCAAACTTTCACTTCATTTTCTGGAGAACGGAAGAAGCCAGCTCTAACTGAACTTAAGACATTGTCCATAACATGAAGTCTCAGGTCAGTTCCATTGATAACAAAATGACACTCACCAAACTGTATACCTCTATACAGTCTAAGCAGACTACGAGCTTGATTGTGGGGGTCAATGTCAACAAAGATAAGAGCATAACCATAAGACGTAGGAGAAGAATTAAGTCGTTCAACCCATTGTATCTACTCCACCATTCAATCATGGCTGATTTATTTTTCCCTCTCAAGTCCATTCTCCTGCTTTTCCCCTGTACTTTTCATACTCTTACTAATCAAGAACTGATTAATGACTTGACCTCTACAGCCATCTGTGGCAATGAATTCCAGAGATTCACCACACTCTACCCAAAGGAGTTCACGCTCGTCTCTGTTCTAATACGATGTCCGTTTATTCGGAGACAGTGCTAACTTGTTTCCCACTACTGGAAATAGCCTCTCAATGTGCATTCTATCCAGATCTCTCAATATTCAGTATGTTTCAATCCAACCACTGCCCCCTCCCCGAATCATCCTTCTAAACTCCAGTCAGTACAGGTCCAGAACCATCAAATGCTCCTTATACATTAACCCTTTCATCTCTTCGATAATTATATTAAACCTCCTCCGGAGCCTCTCCATGTCCTTCCTTAGGCAAGGCAACCAAAACTGCTGATAGTACCTCATTTGTGGTCTGACCAATGCCTCAACATTAATTCCTTGCTTTTCTATTCTCGTCCTCTCAAACATTGCAATTGTCTTCCTTACTAGTGACTCAGCCCACAAGTTATCCTTTAGTGAAATCTGCATTCTCGTGTTCTCTCCACATTTAGAAAATAATCTTTGACTATTCCTTCTACCAAAGTGCATGACCATACACTTCCCTACATTGTATTCCATCTGCCATTTCTCTGTCCATTCTGCCACTTCTCTGCCCAAACTGTCCACATCTTTTGAAGACATCTGCTTCCTTAACACAACTTACCCCTTTACCTCTCTTGGTATCGTCCACACACAAATTTAGCCACAGAAAATCTGTTCTTGCAGAGAGCAGTACCACTGTTGAGGCTGCACACCGGTGGAGTAAACCTGGGTTCGGGAAAAACACTTATCTTCTCTCAGAATGCCTTCTCATCCACTAGTGCCATTGAGAATTATATATAGCCAGCTGAGCCACTTGGCTCCCGCCCACACTGAGGTGTTGTAATTTATGCTCACAGGCTGAACTTTAGCTGTGTAATTGTCTGTGCAAGTGGGACTGAAGTGATCAATTAGAACCAACCTTTAGCCTTTTCTTTCTTATTAGTTTAATATCATTATCTGTATTTTTCTCTACCTTCTAAATGTATTTAAATTTATCATGGCCGGGAGAGACTCATTGTGATTTCTTATGGTAATTAGTTTGAGCCTATACAGATAGTTCCTCAATTTCTGACTTTTGCCAGGGAGTATAGACTACAGGGATATCATCAGAAGCTTCATGTGAGCAATTGGTCTCTGTATGCACGGGTGGTGAGACATACCCCTACAAGATTAGCCCTGGGATTTTTTTTCTGCTCTTGCCTGTGGTACAATGGGAAATATCTATCACAGTCTCCTCGAAAAATGATTAAATGACTTGAAAATTAAACCTCTGCGGGACAGAATTTTCAGTCAAGTCTAGCATTTTAGTGTAGAATTCAAGGTGTACTATCCTGTCAGAAGGAATACCTTACAGATGTGGTGTAAAATCTCGTGTGCCATTTCAAGAGGGTATGTTTTTCGAACAACATAGAAGAGTGCAGCATAGGAACAGGCCCTTTTACCCACGATGGTGTGCCAAACTAATTAAAATAGTAAATAAATGCCTGACTAAACTAATACCCTCTGCATTTACATGTCTATATCCCTCCACACTCTGCATATCCACATGCCTACCTAAGAGCCTCTTTAGCACCTCAACTGCATTTGCCTCCACTATTGCCCATGGCAACGCATTCCAGGCACCCACCAGTCCCAATTTTTTAAAAAATTGCCCCACACATCTCCTTTGAACTCACCCTCTCTTACCTTAAATGCCATTGATATTTTGACCATGGGAAAAAGATAACAACTATAAGCTCTGTATATGTCTTTTGTAACGTCATAAACTTCTAGCAGGTTTCCCCTCAGCCTCCTACAGAGCACAGAAAACAACCCAAGTTTGTTTAACCTTTCCTCTCAGCACATGCCCTCTAATCCAGGTATCAACCTTGTAAACTTCTTCTGAATCTTTTCCAAGGCTAAACTGGTGCGACCAGAATGGAAAGCTGTACAGTACTCCAGATTTGGCGGAACTAAAGTTTTATAAAACCGCAACCAGAAAGTTTTCCCAGCTTCTGACCCAACATATACCTGTCAGAGCAAAACTGAATGACCTCACCATTTTCTTATATCTGTTTATGGGAATTTTGTAGAAATTGGAGATTTTGTTTTAATACATTCAAGTCACGACATTTCAAGAAGCTGTTTATTGGTTGTAAAAATTCTATAGACATGAGAAGTACAAATTAATTATTTTTGCCAGGAATTACACCGTTCCATGTCAGGACTGCATAACTGTTAATGCATCATTTACATTGGTATTGCCAGATTATCAGCAGTTAAATAGAAATAGAGAATTGTTAGAACAAGAACTTCACACCAGAGTCCAAATGTTTCTTCCTTGTAATATAACTTTTATTGAATTTTCAAAAACAATACATGAAAAAAAGAATCTACCCTCCCCCCTCCCCTTAACCCTCCCCCCCATATATAGTCCTACCTAAAAAGAAAAAAAAGAAAAAAAAGAAAAGAACCACCTGGTTATTGGAAGGTTTCCACATGCTCCATGGGATTCAAAATGAATTTGGTATAATTATTCGTTACTTTCCCCAAGTGACCAAAGTCTTTATCGGAGCACTTAAATATGCCATCCTATCTTTTGTAAATAAGGGCGCCAAATATTCAAAAATGTTACATTTTATCTCTTAAATTATAAGTAATTTTTTCGAGTGGAATAGAACTAGCTATTTCATTATTCCAACGATCCATACTTAAATACAAATCAGATTTCCAAGTAACTGCTATAGTCTTCTTAGCTACTGCCAATGCAATTTTTATAAATTCTTTCTGATATTTATTCAATTTAAGTTTCGGTTTTATCCCTTCAATATCACCTAATAAAAATAATACAGGGTTATGTGGAAGTTGAATTGCAGTAATTTGTTCCAATAAGATTCTTAAATTTATCCAAAAGGGCTGAATTTTAAAACAAGACCAAATAGAATGTAAAAAAGTACCAATTACTTGATTACACCAAAAACATTTATCAGATAGATTTGAATTTAATCTATTTATTTTTTGCGGTGTAATATATAATTGATGTAAAAAATTATATTGAACTAATCTAAGTCGAACATTTATTGTATTTGTCATACTGTCAAGACAAAGTCTTGACCAATTTGTTTCATCAATAATAATATTCAGATCTGTTTCCCATTTTTGCTTTGACTTATGGGTTCCTTGTTTAATTGTCTGTTCTTGAATCAAATTATACATACAAGAAATAAATTTTTTAATTTTCCCTTTTTGAATTAAAATTTCAATTTCATTAGGTTTTGGCAAAAACATTGTTTGACCCAGCTTATCTTTTAAGTAAGCTCTTAATTGAAAGTAACAAAAGAAAGTATTATTAGATATTTTATATTTATCCTTTAATTGTTCAAATGACATCAATATACCTCGTTCAAAACAATCTCCTATAAATTTAATCCCTTTTTGGTACCAATTATATAAAAGTTGATTGTCCATTGTAAAAGGAATAAGTCTATTTTGGAACAAAGGTCTCCTTGCTAATAGAGATTTCTGTGTTTCATTATCAACATTTATCTTATTCCATAGATCAATCAAATGTGTTAATATAGGAGATTCTTTCTTTTCCTGTATCAATTTAGATTCCCATTTATATATAAAATCTTCAGGTCTATTTTCTCCTATCTTGTCCAGTTCTATTTTAATCCATGCTGGTTTTCGATCATCGAAGAAAGATGCAATAAATCTAAGTTGATTTGCTTTATAATAGTTTTTAAAGTTTGGAAGTTGTAACCCTCCTAACCCAAATTTACATGTCAATTTTTCCAATGATATTCTTGACATTTTACCTTTCCAAAGAAATTTTCTCACACATTTATTTAACTCTTGAAAAAATTTCTGTGGCAATTGTATTGGTAATGTTTGAAACAAATACTGTAATCTAGGAAATATATTCATTTTTACAACATTGACTCTACCTACTAATGTTATTGGTAATATCATCCATTTGTCAAGATCTTCTTGAATTTTTTTCAATAGTGGTAAATAATTAAATTTATATAAATTCTTTAGATCATTATCAAGTCTTATACCTAAATATTTTATACCATTTACCGGCCATCTAAATTGGGTTACTAATCGACATTGACTATAGTCTCCTTTAGCAAGAGGTAAAATTTCATTTTTATCCCAATTTATTTTGTAACCTGATACCTTCCCATATTCATCCAATCTAGAAGATAATTTATGTAACGAATGTTGTGGATTTGTTAAATAGATCAAAACATCATCGGTAAAAAGATTAATTTTATATTCCTCCTGATTAACTCTAAAATCCATAATATCTGGATCAATTCTAATTAGTTCTGCTAATGGCTGTATCGCCAATATAAATAAAGCAGGTGATAGTGGACAACCTTGTCTAGTTGACCTTTTTAACTGGAATGGTGTTGAAATTTGAGAGTTTGTCACCACTTTAGCTTTAGGGTTAGAATTTAAAGTTTTAATCCAATTTATAAAAGATGTTCCTAACCCATATTTTTCTAGTACTTTAAATAAAAAATCCCATTCTAATCTATCAAATGCTTTTTCTGCATCCAAAGCTACTACTATACTCTTCTCATCCCTTTTTTGCGCCAAATGAATTATACTGAGTAGCCGAGTTACATTATCTGCCAATTGTCTATTTTTAATAAATCCTGTTTGATCCATATGTATTAATTTTGGTAAATATTTAGATAATCTATTCAATAAAATTTTTGCTATTATTTTATAATCCGTATTCAATAAAGAAATAGGCCTATATGATGCTGGTTTCATAGGATCTCTGTCTTTTTTTGGCAATACTATTACAATCGCTGTTGAAAAAGATTCTGGAAGTTTATGTATTTTTTCTGCTTGACATAGTTCCATAAAAAGAGGAAATAATAAATCTTTAAATTTTTTATAAAATTCGGGTGGAAAACCATCTTATCCCGGAGATTTATTACTTTGGAGTGATCCTAAAGCTTCTTCAACTTCTTTTAATGTAAAAGGCATATCTAATCCCTTCTGTTCTTCCAAATTCAATTTTGGAAGAGAAACTTGTGATAAAAACCTTTCTATCTCATTAACATCATTTTGGGATTCTGATTGATATAATTCAGAATAGAAATTTTTTAAAGTTTCATTTATTTCAAGAGGTTTATAAGATATTTTATTTGCCCTTGTTCTAATTGCATTTATTGTTTTGGAAGCTTGTTCTGTTTTCAACTGCCAGGCAAGAATTTTATGTGCTCTCTCACCTATCTCATAATACCTTTGTTTAGTTCTTATAATTGCTTTTTCCGTTCTATATGTCTGAAGCGTATTATATTGTAACTTCTTATTGACAAGTTGTTTTCGTTTTTCTTCTGACATATATCTTTGAGATTCTTTTTCTATTTTTGTAATCTCTTTTTCCAATTGATCTAGTTCTGTCATATATTCTTTCTTAATTTTAGACGTATAACTTATTATCTGGCTCCTAAGATATGCTTTCATCGCATCCCATAATATAAATTTATCATCCACTGAATGAAAATTTGTATCCAAAAAAAATTGAATCTGCTTTTTCATAAAATCACAAAAATCTTGACGTTTTAATAATGTTGAATTAAATCTCCATCTATAAGCCACTTCTTCCTTATCAGCCATTATTATTGTCATTAATAAAGGGGAATGATCTGATAATATTCTTGCTTTATATTCCATATTTTTCACTCTGTGTTGAATATGCATTGATAATAGAAACAAATCTATCCTTGAGAAAGTTTTATGTCTATGGGAGTAGAACGAATAGTCTCTTTCTTTAGGATTGATTCTTCTCCATATATCAATCAGATTTAAATCCTTCATCAATGATAAAGTTAAATTTACTACCTTCGATTTTATAACAGCCTTGGTTGATCTATCTAAGACTGGGTCTAAGCAAAAATTAAAGTCTCCTCCAATTAATATTTTTTCATGCGCATCCGCCAAATTCAGAAAAGCTTCTTGTATGAATTTTGCATCATTTTCATTTGGTGCAAAAATATTCAGAAAAAAGTTGACAATGTATAATCACATATCTCCCCGCAGAATCAGTTATTACATTTTGCATTCTAATTGGTAACGTTTTATTGATCAAAATTGCTACTCCCCTCGCTTTTGAATTAAATGAAGCCGCAACAACACTACCCACCCAATCTCTCTTTAGTTTCTGATGTTCTGTTTCCGTTCGGTGCGTTTCCTGTAAAAAAGCTAAATCTATCTTCATTTTTTTAATATGTGTTAAGATTCTTTTTCTTTTCACTGGTCTATTAAGTCCATTAACATTAAAACTCAAAAAATTCCATAAATTAGTCATTATTCTTCACAAAGTTACTCCAATATAAAACATTATTTATCTTCTCATCTTTCATAGTTCCTTGGGGAATCTCTTTAAACTTCACCATGTTGCTATGTGTCTCCCTCCCAACCTTCCAGGCAGAAAGAAAAAAGAAGAAAGAAAAAGTACAAAAAAAGAAAAAACAAAATACCCCCCCCACTAATGTTGTGAATGAAAGGATACACAACACTACCCCCCTCCATTTTGCGGGTCATGGCAAAAGCCACGCTTGCACACATGACTAGCGTAGCAATCGATCAGTGCTTCTTCCATCTCCCCTGCAACAAAAAAACATTATATATATATAGACAAAATTAGTATTACTATTCCCAACTAATATTCCTCCAGTTTTAACCTTTCTTACCCCCCTCGTATAATTAATAATATATTTATACATTCATCCAGCTTCAAAAATCCATCAAGTCCATTCTTTAACCCAATCTTCATCTTCAATCTATCTCGCTCTCCTGGATTTGTTCTTGTATCTGGTGAGTTTTCAGAGAATCTCGCACAAACTGCTCTGCTTTCTGGTAATCATCAAAAAATCTTTTTTCTCCACCAGACAAAAAAATCTTCAATGTTGCAGGATAACGCAGTGTAAATTGATAACCATGTTCCCATAGGGTTTTTTTCACTGGATTAAATTTCTTCCCTCTCTTCAAAAGTTCGTAACTTATATCAGGATAGAGAAAAAACTTTGTTCCCTCCAATTATCAATGGCCCTTTTCTATCTTTAGCAGCTCGAGCAGCTGCCTGTAGAATCCTTTCCTTGTCTTGAAATCTTAAGAATTTTATTAAAATCGATCGTGGATATTGGTCATCTTTTGGTTTTGGTCTTAAAGCTCTATGTGCCCGCTCAATTTCAATTGATCGAACCTCCTCTTCCATTTGCAAAACATCCGGGATCCATCTTTGAAAAAATTCTATTGGTTTATCTCCCTCCATACCTTCTTTAAGACCAACAATTTTAATATTATTACGTCTACTAAAATTTTCCAACATGTCCACTTTCTCCAAGAGTCGGTTTCTTTCCGAATTCCAGACAAGCAAATCATTTTCTGTTTTTTCCACTCTATCATTCATATGCCCCATTGCTCTTTCCATCTTCTGAAGCTTCTTATCCATTTTGTCCTGTCTTGCCATAACTTTATCATAGCACATCTTCGTATCTCTAAGTTCTTCTCTTACTTTTCTTAATTCAGCCGTTAATTGCAATATAACCTCTCTCATGTCTCTATCATCTCCTTTATTTCCAATCGCTTCTAATTCTTCCTCCTCTTCTTCATCTGTGTTCTCTGCAGAATCCGATTCTGACTCTGAGTCATTTTCAATTGCAGTGGCTGTCGGTTCTTGTAGTTTGTGTTGTGTCGGTGTTTGCGCATGCGCATTACCGGTGTCTTCTTCGAAGAAGCCGTTGCCACCGCCATTGCTCCCTGTTCTACCGAAGGAGATCCAACCTGAGTCCGAGGCTCCATCATTGCAGTAGGCCTTTTTTTCTTCCCGTCTCGCGGCTGCTTCGCAACAGCAGACTTCTTTTGTTGCGGTTTAGGAGGCATATCGTAAAGTAGTCTTACAAAGATTATAAATAGTTTTCAGAAAATATTTACTAACTTTGTTTTGTTTAAACAGTACTTTACTGACTTGTTGCAGGAGAGCTGGATTTACACGTCTCAATCCCACGTCATCACGTGACGCCCCCCCCCCCAAATGTTTCTTTCTGTCCTGACTTTGTCAAAAGCTACATTCAATGATTTTTAAAACACCAGGGCTATATCTTTGATTGTTAAATTGAACATAGAACTGAGAACAGTTTAGCACATGAGCAGGGCCTTCGTATTCCAATGTTTTGCCAAACCAATTAAATGAGAAATCAATTGGCCAACTCAACTAATTTCTTCAGCCTACACAATGTCCATATCCTTCCATTTTTCTCACATTCAAGTGGCTATCTAAATGTCCCTTAAAAGTTCCTAATTTACCTGCATCTACTACCACCCCAGAGTGCACATTCTAGACTCCCACCACTCAATGTGTAAATAACTTGCCCAATTCATCTTCTTTGAAATGACCCCCCCTCACCTTAAATAGATGCCTTCTGATATTAGACATTTCAACCCTGAGAGAGAGCAACTATCTGTCTCCTCTATCTTTGCCTCTCGTAATCTTATAAACCTCTATCACATCTCCCCTCAACCTCAGCTGTTCCAGAGAAAACAACCCAAGTTTGTCCAACCAGTAGTTATAACACGTGCCCTCCAACCCAGGTAGCATCCTGATAAAATTCCTCTGCACCTTCTCCAATTCCCTGACATTCTTTCCATAATGGGGTGACCAGAACGGTATGCAATACTCCAGATGGGGGCTAAATAGAGTTTTATAAAGCTGCACCATAACTCCTGAACTTCGAACTCAATGCCTCAATACTAAAGGTAAGCACGCCATATGCCTCCTTAACCAGGCAGCCTTTTTCAGCGAGCTATGAATATAGACCCCAAGATCCCTCTGCTCATCAACACTGTTAAGGGTCTTGCTCTTAACAGTGTACTGTCTCTTTATATTTGACCTATCAAGTAGCAACACTTCACAATTGGCTGGGTTAAGCTCCATCAGCCATTTCTCTGCCCATACCTCCAAATGGTTCATATCCCACTCTATTCTTTGTCAGGTTAAGAAGCAAAGTCAGGAAGCAAAATATTCAGCATGGAGCATCTAATGTCCTGAGCTGTGGATATTTCAAAGAAAGAAGTATCATAGGGAAGGCAGAGGAGCTCAGGACATGGATCAACACCTGGAATTATGATATTGTAGCCATTAGTGCGACTTGGTTGCAAAAGGGGCAGGACTGGTAGCTCAATATTCTGGGATTCCATTGATTTAGATGCAACAAAGTTGGAGGAATTAAAGGAGGAGGGGTGGCATTACTCATCAGGGAAAATGTCATAGAAATGCTCAGTCAGGACAGACTAGAGAACTCATCTAGTCAGGTGTCAGGTTGAGCAAAGAAATAAGAAAAGTATGACCAAGTGTGAGGTGTTGCATTTTGGGAGGACCAACCAGGGTAAGTCTTACACAGTGAACAGCTGGCACTGAAGAGTGTGGTAAAACGAAGGGATCTTGGAAAACAGGTACATAATTTTTGCAAGTAGCGGTACAGGTAGATAGGGTTGTAAAGAAAGCGTTTAGCACATTGGCCTTCATAAATTAAAGTATTGAATACAGGACATGGGTGTTATGTTGAAGTTGCATAAGACCTTAGTGAGGCCTAATTTGGGGTATTGTGCACAGTTTTGGTCACCTACCTACAGGAAAGATATAAATAAAGTTGAAAAAGTACAGAGAAAATGTATAAGGATTTTGTCAGGTCTGAAGGGCCTGAGTTATAAGCGTAACACACTGTAAGGTTTCACTGCTAAGGCTAATGTAATGGCTTCTATGTGATGTTTCACTGCTAATGTAATGGTTTCTCTGTAGCAGCAATGTCTGGGTTATGACTAGAGATAACAGAGTTTTGGAATGTATGTTATCCAATGGGAGAAATGTTGTTCTTTTTTGTGAGTCTGGAAGAGAGATTTTCGCGGTCTTTCATTGGGGAGCAATGGCGAGAGAGGATGTGAATGGAAAGAGTTGAAAGACCACTGGACGGAGTGGACTGGACAAGCCTGAGGGCTACAATTGTGGGGGCTCATCCGGGATTGATTCGGTGGGATGCTGCGTGATTACCCTGAACCAGTGGGTTGTGTGCTTAAATCTGTGTTGGTATGGATGCTGCTGGGGTGGAGCGGTGGTGTACCTCAGTGGGGTTACTGGTAACTAATGGGTGCGTGTTGAGTGGGGTGGATATTCGTATCCTGGATGAATTCTTAATTCAATTTTTGAGTACGGTTAAAACTACTGGCAAAGTTGAAATTGTAGTGCAGAGTTTTGATAAAATGGCGGGTTCAGAGCTTGTTTTAGTTCAGGCTAGTGTTGACGTAATGGCGGTGGGACTGCCAGCGTCAGTCGGTACCCCAGGTGAGGCAGGGCCATGGCCTGTCCATACTGTCAGGGAGAAGGAGAAGGTAGCCAAGCAGGGTGACTCACAAATTGAGTTTCCCGTAGCTGGGGGTGCAGACTTCAAAAACAGTGTTCTATCATTTCTGAGGAGGCTTATGGGGGCCTGCAAGGAGAAATCTGGGGAGAACTTTCTGGGGACATTGTCCGTGCACCGAGTGTTTCAAGTTGCTTTTGAGGAAGTGCGTGGCTACATTGGGCCCAATATCGAATTTAAAAGAGGGACTCTGTGGTTCACCCAGTCCAAACCACTGGTGGTCCGGCCTGGGGAGGTAATAAGAGTGATGGGGACCCCCAAATTTCCCAGAGTGCCTGGGGGTGAGGCCCTCTTAGTGGACGCTCCAGAAGACCTCGAGGGGGATGCCCCTGGCGCACCTGTTCCCGGTGCCAGTGTCCCTGTGAGACAAGCCAGGGAGAAACTATACGAAAAAGGGGGACAGTTGACAGCGAAGATGGAGGCAGTTAGCACTTGGCCAAGACCCCAGACTGTGAGTGCTCTGCGCTTGTTCCTGGGGTTCTGTGGTATATGCTGCTTTTCGCTAACTCCCCATTGATTAAGGAAGAGACTCCTAGCCCTTCTCCTATTGAGTTAGATGAGGGGGTGTGGGGTCTCAGAGAATTAGGAGACCCCCAGAAAGGCTGGCCTATGTAGCCCCAGGAGAACGGAGTCTGATCCCTACTGTGTTGGGGAGCTATGTCACTGTCTTTTACACCTGGATTGGGCTTTGGATTGGGCTTTGTATTTTGCAGGTAGAGTTGCCGAATTATCTCAACATCATGAGGACATGACCAAATTCGGTGGGGAGAGAGTGTAACACACTGTAAGGTTTCACTGCTAAGGCTAATGTAATGGCTTCTATGTAATGTGTCACTGCTAATGTAATGGTTTCTCTGTAGCAGCAATGTTTGGGCTATGACTAGAGATAACGGGGCTTTGGAATGTATGTTATCCAATGGGAGAAATGATGTTCTTTCTTGTGAGTCTGGAAGAGAGATTTCCGCGGTCTTTCGTTGGGGTGCGGTGGAGAGAGAGGACGCAAATGGAGAGAGTCAAAAGACCTCCAGACCAAGTGGACTGGACAAGCCTGAGGGATACATAATGAAAGATTGAATAAGTTAGGACTTAATTCTTTGGAACATAGAATATTGAGAGGAGATTTGATAGAGATATACAAAATTATGAGAGTATATTTGGGGTAAGTGCAAACAGGTTTTTTCCACTGAGGTTGGGTTTGACCACAACCAGAGGCCATAGGTTAAGGGTGAAAGCTGAAAGGTTGAAGGGGAAACTCTTCACTCAGAGGGACTCGAAAGTGTGGAATGAGTTGTTAGCACAAGTGGTGCATGCGAGCTTGATTTCAATGTTTCAGAAGTTTGGATATTTACATGGATGGTAAGAGTATAGAGAGCTATGGTCCTATATGCAGGTCGATGGGAGTAGGCAGTTTAAATGGTTTCAGCACAGACTAGATGGGCCAAAGGGTCTGTTTCTGTGCAGTACTTTTCTATGATTGTATGACAGTAGGAGAACATTTTACCAGAAATGCTTAAAAACATAAACCTTATACATGAATTCTGAGGCTGGTCATACAAAAAAAACTGAAATCAACTATCATAATAAATTGGCTGAATAATTAATAGGAATCTTGACCAAATAACTAAAATTTACCAAAACATTTAAGTTTGCTACACACCTAATCATCTTAATTCCTTGTCCCACTCACATTCCGCCTGTAGCCTCCTGAATAAATTACAACAAAGACCAGCACAAGCTCGAAGAATAGCACCTCATCTTCCATCTGAACGTGTTCCAACATTCCAAATTCAATAACAAATTCAGCTATTTCAGCAAACTCAAATGTATCAGAACTGGTTAGTTCTTTTGTATTTGTCCATAACACTGCCTGATTGGCTGAACATCTTCTACAGCACTACTCTCCACAGTTTTTGCATGTTCCTTTTTTTCCTTCTCCTTTAAGTTACTCTCAGCAACCTTTCAACCATATAGTTTCATCAACAACTTATCGCGAGGGCCTTGGGCTCTGAGAGATAATTCCTTTCTTCTATTCATACCCTTCCTTCCCTGCAGTTTAAAACTAAATTTGTACTTTTCTTTCCCAATTATGACAAAGACTTTTGCATCCAAAGCATTATCACTGTTTCTCTTTCCACAGATGCTGCTTGCCTTCCCTGTTGTGTTCCCAGCAATTTTTGATTTTATTATACCATTCTTAGTGCTACTTACTGTTGACAAGAAAGGCAGCGAAATGGAAGATGTAACAGGAGTTCAGTGTGTTTGTGTTTCTCCATGCCAAGGCGTTCCATCTTGACTCTCACAACTGTCGGTAAAAGAACTAGCAATATAATAGTTTTGTCACTTGGGATGAAAATTTCTGAAGAATACTATCTGCTTTGTTCTTCCTATAAAACATAGGCTAAAGCCTGAATCATATGGCATATCCAGTTATGGTATGCAACATAATATATGCTTATGTGAATATGGAAAATTTACACTGTATAAGAAGAACAACATTTTTGAAAATATTTGTTATGTGTTCATGGAGCACAGGAGTCCATGACCTATTCTGTGAATGTTAGCTATAACAAGGAATGATATACTTGCAAACACGAGGAATTCTGCAGATGCTGGAAATTCAAGCAACACACTTCAAAGTTGCTGGTGAACGCAGCAGGCCAGGCAGCATCTCCAGGAAGAGGTACAGTCGACGTTTCAGGCCGAGACTCTTCGTCAGGACTTGGTTCTGTTACCTTCTTAACAGTCTGTTTATCTTATTTTAAGAAACATCAATAAACTCATAACTACTGTATGTGCTCATGATACTTCAGCATGCTTTACGTCCAATAAAATACATTAATATGAAGATATGAAATGGCTGAAATATAGAGCATACAATACCTTGTGCCTAATTCATCATTCAAGAGGTATGATCTGATCTCAGCCTCAGTTTAATGGTTCCCTAATATCAATGGAGCCCCAAAAGCCAAGAATCTGTCTTTTTCCATCTTGAATATATTCAATGGCTTAACTCAGGTGTCCAGAGTAAGAGAACTTTAAGATACATTCTACTAAGAGAAAAAAAATCTCCTCCTTAATTCTGTCTTTAATGCAGCTATAGTGAGGAGTTTAAACACTAGAAATGCAATGAACTACGCTCAGTTTCTAAGATTCAGAATTATGTCAGTCTCCGGGTTACCTGCAGAAGACTGAAAAAGTTGTGTAAAATGCACGAGTTCCCCTTAAAATTGCACTGCTTCACCCAATGCAATGTGCAAGTGCTCTGACTTACCAACAAAGAGCCCAATTTGGAAAAAATGCAAATCAATCATTCTTAGCGTCACTCTGAGTTTATACAAACAACACACACAAAATGCTGGAGAAACTCAGAAAGCCAAGCAGCATCTATGGTAAAAAAAAAACGCACAGTTGACAATTCAGGCCAAAACCTTTTAGCAGGACTGGAGAGAAAAAAGCTGAGGAGTAGGTTTGAAAGATGGGGGTAGGGAAGAGAGAAACACCAGGCGATAGGTGAAATTTAGAGAGTGAAAAAATGAAGCAAAGAGCTAGGAAGTTGATTGGTAAGAGAGACAGAAGGCCACAGAAGAAAGAAAAAAGGCAGGGGGTGGGACGGAGCACCAGAGGGAGGTGATGGGTGGGCAAGGAGATAACATAAGAGAGGAAAAAGGAATGGGAAATGGTGAAGGGGGGGTGGGGGGCATTATTGGAAGTCTGAGAAATCAACGTTTATGCCATCAGGTTGGAGGCTACCCAAACGGAATGTAAGTGTTGTTCCTCCAAACTCCAACCTTATCCCGACAGTGGAGAAGGCCATGGATGGACGTATCGGAACGGGAACGGGGAGTGGAATTAAAATGGGTGGCCACTGGGAGATCTTGTTCTGGCGGACAGAGCATAGATGCTCGGTGAAGTGGTCTCCCAATCTACATCAGGTCTCAACAATGTACAGGAGGCCACACCGGGAGCACCAAACACAGTATTTGACCCCAACAGATTCACAGGGATAAGTGTCGCATCACCTGGAAGTACTGTTTGGGGCCCAGAATATTAGTGAGGGAGGAGGTGTAGTGGCAGGTGTAGCACTTGTCGTGATAAGGCCACACTTAGGTTAGAGAAACAACACCTTATATTCCGTTTGGTTACCCTGCAACCTGATGGCATGAGCATCGATTTCTCAAACTTCCAGTAATACCTACCCTCTTCACCATTTCCCATCCCCTTTTCCCTCTCAAATGTTATCTCCTTGCCCGCCTATCATCTCCATCTTGTGCTCCTCCTCCCCACCCCTTTTCTTTCTTCCATTGCATTCTGTCTCTTTCACCAATCAACTTCCTAGCTCTTTGCTTCACGCCTCCCCCTCCAAGTTTCACCTATCGCCTTGCGTTTCTCTCCCCACCCCCCACCTTTCAAATCTACTCCTCAGCTTTTTTTCTCCAGACCTGCCGAAGGGTTTCAGCCTGAAACGTCAACTGTGCTTTTTTCCATAGATGTTGCCTGGCCTGCTGAGTTCCTCCAGCATTTTGTGTGTGTTGCTTGGATTTCCAACATCTGCAGATTTTCTCTTGTTTTCAAGGCTTAGTGATTAGTGCAACTTGGAGAAAAAGATTCATATCACTGTCTTCCACTCCAGAGAATGCTTCATTTTCAATGTGTAGAATTGAAAGCACTATCTTGTCTGTAAAAACATGCTACTCTAGGTGCCCCAGGTTTAGAAAACCCAGTTTTACATGTCTCACCACAATGTTGAAATGATTTTTTCCTCTTGATGATTCTTCTTTTTACCATCACCATTGTTATCACATCAAAACTATGGATGATATCAGGCAAAAGAGGTGTATAATTAAATTCAGGCACTAGTTAGAACAATCACTAAAAAAAAAATAGCATTGGTCAAGAAAACACGATCTGAAGTAAATAGAAACTATGCAAACTTCCTCTGCTTCCTAATGTTGGGAAGACTACACCAAAGGGTAAAGTCATTAATACAACTGAAATCATTTGGAAGTTATGGGTTGCAGACCTACAGGAAAAATTATCGGCCTTACTTCAGATTAATGATCGACTGATTTTTACTGATCAATTAAAGGTGAGTCATGAAAACAGAAAATGATAGAAGTTAGCAGTGGTTGAGGCAGCAAGTGAGAGAAATTTCACATTTTAGATAATTTTTCACAAGAAGTGGGAAATGTTAGAGAGAGACAATGTTGAGATGCAGGAAAAAGACAAGGGAAGGGACTGAGCGGACATGCAGAAATATATGTGATAGGGTGGAAGACAAGGGAGGTTAAACCACAAAAAAACAATGATAGTGGAATGTGAAAGAGGATTGAACTAAGACAAAAAAAAACAAAAAGTAGGTCAGAAATTATAAATTGAAAAGGCAGAATTATAAACTCAAAATGCAAAAGAAAATACTGTAGCGGTGTGCTACACACAACACTAGAATAACGACACGTAGTCGGTGAGTTGTAGTTGTGAAAAAAAGAGATTTATTCAAACTTTGCGGCCTCCCTTAAAGCCTTCCTGTTCCCCCCCTCCCCGGGCGGGACTGCTGTGGGGAATGCATATTCACAGACCCTTCCCGTGCGCTGGATTTTCCCCCTGTTGGTGAAGATGGCCTGGCGCCCATTTTGGGGCCGGCCTCTCTGCCGGCACGTGCTGTTTCGTGAGCCGGTTCGAGAGAGCTGGAAAGTGGGTCACCACATAACCCCTCCGCCCCAGAACCAGCGATACCTCCCCCAATGTCCACAGTCTGGATCGGCCTCTGTTTCGGAGGTCTGCCTCTGCGCCACGGTGCCTGAGCCCGGACCAGCTGTGCCAAGTCCACATGGGCCGGTTTGAGTCAGTCCACTGTGAAAACCTCCTCTCTCCCCCCAGTGTCCAGCACGAACGTGGACCCATTGTTCCTGATCACCTTAAACAGCCCCTCGTAGGGCCGCAGTAGCGGTGCCCAGTGTCCGCCTCGTCGTAGAAAAAGAAACTTACAGTTCTGCAGGTCTTTGGGTACGCAGGTCGGGTTCTGTCCGTGCTGTGAAGTGGGTATGGGGGCCAGGTTACCGAGTCTCTCACGTAGTCTGTCCAGGACTGCTGCTGGTTCTTCCTCTTGCCCCCTTGGGGCTGGTATGAACTTTCCTGGGACTACCAGGGGCGCGCCGTACACCAACTCGGCCGACGAGGTGTGCAGATCCTCCTTGGGTACCATGTGGATTCCGAGCAGGACCCAGGGAAGTTCGTCCACCCAGTTAGGCCCTTCCAGGCGGGCCATGAGAGCCGACTTCAGGTGACGGTGGAAACGCTCCACAAGTCCGTTCGACTGGGGGTGGTAGGCAGTTGTATGGTGTAGCTGTGTTCCTAAAAGGCTGGCCATAGCTGACCACAGGCTGGAGGTGAACTGGGCGCCCTTGTGGGCTGGTACCTCGAAGCGTGCTACCCAGGTTGCGATCAGTGCTCGGGCACAGGATTCGGAGGTGGTGTCGGTGAGCAGGACTGCCTCTGGCCATCTGGTGAACCGGTCTATCATAGTTAGGAGGTACCGCGCTCCTCGCGACACTGGCAGGGGCCCCACGATATCCACATGGATGTGGTCGAACCTCCGGCGGGTGGGTTCGAACCGCTGCGGCGGAGCCTTGGTGTGCCGCTGCACCTTGGCCGTTTGGCACTGCATGCACGTTTTGGCCCATTCACTGACCTGTTTACGAAGTCCATGCCACACGAACCTGTTGGAGACCAGCCGGACTGTTGTCCTGATGGAGGGGTGCGCTAAGTTGTGAATGGAGTTGAAAACTGCCACCGCCAGGCTACCGGGACGATGGGGCAGGGTTGGCCAGTAACTACGTCACATAGTAGGGTCCTCTCACCTGGGCCTACGGGGAGGTCTTGGAGCTGCAAACCGGAGACCCCAGTTCTGTAACTGGGGATCTCATCATCTGCCTGCTGTGCCTCCGCCAGCAATGCATAGTCCACCCCCTGGGACAGGGCCTGTATGGTAGGTCTGGATAGTGCATCCACCATGACATTGTCCTTTCCCGAGACATGTCGGATGTCCGTCGTGTATTCAGTGATGTAGGACAGATGTCGCTGCTGGCAGGACGACCAGGGGTCGGACACCTTTGTGAACGCAAAGGTAAGCGGTTTGTGGTCCGTGAACGCGGTGAAGGGCCTACCTTCTAAGAAGTATCTGAAATGCCGGATTGCCAGTTATAGTGCCAATAGCTCCCGGTTGAAAGCACTGTATTTGAGTTTGAGTGGTTGTAGGTGTTTGCTGAAGAACGCCAGGGGTTGCCAGCGACCCTCGATGAGTTGTTCCAGCACTCCACCGACTGCTGTGTTGGATGCGTCCACCGTGAGGGCAGTAGGGACGTCCGTTCCGGGGTGCACTAGCATCGCGACGTTTGCCAAGGCTTCTTTGGTTTTAACGAAAACGGCCACAGCCTCTTCATCCCAAGTAATGTCCATGCCCTTACCTGACATCAAGGTGAACAGGGGGCACATGGTTCGGGCTGCTGAGGGGAGGAAACGGTGGTAGAAATTCACCATACCCACGAATTCCTGCAGACCTTTCATTGTGTTGGGTCGGGGTAAGTGGCGGACCATGTCTACCTTGGCGGGCAGAGGGGTTACCCCGTCTTTAGTAATCCTGTGGCCCAGGAAGTCGATGGTGTCGAGTCTGAACTGGCATTTGGCCGGGTTGACTGTAAGGCCGAATTCGCTCAGTCGGGCGTAGAGTTGACGGAGGTGGGACAGATGCTCCTGACGACTACTGCTGGCAATTAGGGTGTCGTCCAAATAGATGAAGGCAAATCCAGGTCGCGTCCTACCAAGTCCAAAAGCCGCTGGAACGTCTGTGCGGCATTCTTTAGGCCGAACGGCATTCGGAGGAATCCGAAAAGGCCAAACGGGGTGATGAGTGCTGTTTTGGGGGTGTCGTCCGGATGTACTGGGATTTGATGGCATCCCTGGACGAAGTTTTCCTTGGAAAAGATCCTTGCACCATGTAGGTTTGCTGCAAAGTCTTGAATGTGCGGCACAGGGTAGCAGTCTGGCATTGTAGCCTCGTTCAGCCTGCGGTAGTCGCCGCATGGTCTCCAGCCCCCCGTTGCCTTGGGCACCATGTGCAGGGAGAAGGCCCATGAGCTGTCGGACCGTCATATGATCCCCAATTCCTCCATCTTCTTGAACTTCTCCTTTGCCATTCGGAGCTTGTCCGGGGGGAGCCTTCCAGCACGGGCGTGGAGGGGTGGTCCCTGGGTCGGGATGCGGTGCTGTACTCCGTGTCTGGGCATGGCTGCCGTGAACTGCAGTGTCAGAACTGATGGGAAATCCACCAGGACCCTGGTGAATTCGTCATTGGACAGCGTGATGGAGTCCAGGTGTGGGGCTGGCAACTTGGCTTCACCCAGGGAGAACATTTGAAAAGTCTTGGCGTGGACTAATCGCTTCCCTTGCAGGTCGACCAGCAGGCTGTGAGCTCACAGAAAATCTGCCCCCAGGAGTGGTTGGGCCACGGCGGCCAGTGTGAAGTCCCACGTGAACCGGCTGGAGCTGAACTGTAGCCACACCGTGCGGGTGCCGTAGGTTCGTATTGTGCTGCCGTTTGCGGCCCTCAGGATGGGTCCCGGTTCTCTGTTGCGGCTGTCATAACTCGCTGGAGGTAAAACGCTGATCTCCACTCCAGTGTCGACCAAAAAGCGGCGTCCCGACTGCTTGTCCCAGACATACAGCAGGCTATCCTGATGGCCAGCCGCCGTAGCCATCAGCGGCGGCTGGCCCTGGCATTTCCCAGGAATTTGCAGGGCGGTCTACAGCGGCGGGCCTCTGTGCCCCACCGCTGGTGGTAGAAGCACCATTGTTCGTTGGGCTCCTCACTCCCGTCGCCGGGTTTTGTAGGCTTTGCTGCCAGGCCTGGTCTGGTCTGCCGTTGGGAACGCGGCTTGGTGATCTGTGCAACGGACACCCCTCTCTCCTTCTTGGCATTCCACAGCACATCTGCCCGGGCCGCCACCTCCCAGGGGTCGCTGAAATCTGCATCGGACAGCAACAGGCATATGTCCTCCGGCAGTTGCTCTAGGAACGCCTGTTCAAACATGAGGCAGGGTTTGTGTCCTTCAGCCAGGGCCAGCATCTCGTTCATTAATGCTGACGGCGGCCTGTCTCCCAAACCATCCAGGTGCAGTAAGCGGGCAGCTCGCTGGCGCTGTGAGAGTCCAAAAGTCCTTATGAGCAGGGCTTTGAATGCTGCGTATTTGCCATCCTCCAGGGGCAACTGTATAAACTCCTCAACTTGTGCAGCTGTCTCCTGGTCGAGGGATCTCACTACGTAGTAGTAACGAGTGGAATCTGAGGTTATCTGCCGAATGTGGAATTGGGCTTCTGCTTGTTCGAACCATAGGCGAGGTCACAGCGTCCAAAAGCTTGGCAGTTATAACGAAACTGTGTGAACAGATGCAGTGTCGGTCATCTCTGGTCCAAATATCGTTTGGGCCGTCGGGGTCACCAACTGTAGCGGTGTGCTACACACAGCGCTAGAATAACGACACATAGTCGGTGAGTTGTAGTTGGGGAAAAAGAGATTTATTCAAACTTCGTGGCCTCCTTTAAAGCCTTCCCGTTCCCGCCCTCCCCGGGCGGGACTGCTGTGGGGAATGCATATTCGCAGCCCCTTTCCGCGCACGGGTTTTCCCCCCTGCTGGTGAAGATGGCCTGGCGCCCTTTTTGGGGCCGGCCTCTCTGCCAGCGCGCGCCGTTTCATGAGCCGGTTCGAGTGGGCTGGAAAGTGGGTTACCACAATACCTTAAATGAAAACTCATATTACTTAAAATGTGTCGTCTCAGTGTTGATTCCATTAAGCTGCAATGTTACTGGTTGGAAGTTGTTCTTCAAGCTTACACTGAGCTTTCTGAACAGTGCATGTGCCCAAGGTCAGAGTGAGCAGAAGGGAAATAATTAAAATGACAAATGACTAGAAGCTAAGTATTGTGCTTCTGATCTCAGTGGCAGTGGTCCACAGAACTGTCATCCAATCAGTATTCATTAGTGTGCTTCTGTAAATTCAAACAATGATTATTTCATTTCTTCCTTTCCGTTCACTTGTTCCATTAGAATCCTCTTTCACCTTGAACTATATCTTTGAAACATCATTGTCAGAAATCTTTCCATTTCTATTTTCATTCCCTCCTTATATTCATTGGGTTTTAAGGCTTCCTCATCTTTAACTTTACCCACTTCCGCCAAAGGTTATTGACCTAAGTCAACACACCTGTTTCTCTCCACAGATGTTGTCTAAACTGCTAAGCGCTTCTATTATTTATGGCCTTATTTCAGATTCACAGCATCCACAATATTCTTTCTGTTGTTCTTTAATGTAAATGTAGTATGGAATAGTGCAATTTAAATGAAATGAAATTCTCTTATAGCTGTAACATGGCATATTTAAGAGCAAGACTCAAACATGATTCTCTGCATTTGACAATTGTAATACCATAGTACACATATAAAACAACAGAATCATATAAAATGTTATTTCAGTCAACAGTCCAATCAAAATCTAATCAACTCCAGTATTTTTCATCATACTTTTCTTCTTAGTTGTTTATTTGTGTATCATTTGGAGTATGCAAGTACTATGGTTTTTATTGTTAAAATTGGCTTTTGATTATTGCAATGTGGCAGATTCCACTTTGTGCACTCTGCGCCATGAATCATTGAAATATTGAATTATTTTTATTTACTTATTATAGTATAATGTTTTTGGTTTAGTGCTGTGTGTGATGCATGTCGTGTGGGTGCACCATAGTCCAGAGGAACATTGTTTTGTTTGGTTGTATATAGGTGCAGTTAGATAACAATAAACTTCAACTTGAACCCTGATGAAGATGTCTATCTAAATGTCTGGTTTCTGGTTCCACATTATTCATTCTATACCTTTAGAATTATACTCCTACCATCCACAAATTATTGCTGTAGTGAAAATTGTTGGGGGTTAATTGCTACATCAAAAAACATTTTGGAAATCCCAGTAGCTTATTAAAATTCCAGAATGATAGATTGCATCTTCCAGGAGGATAAGCTCTAAACAAAACTATCTGGCTAATGAGTGAATGGGAACATTAATGCATGAGAATATGGATAAGAAAATGTAGGAGTTGTGAACTACAAAGTAGGAAAACATGCCCAGCAGATCAAACTGAGCAGATCCTCCACTTCCAGATGGAAAAGAGCAAAAAGAAAACAAAGCAAACAAGCTGTGTCAATATCATAGATGGATGACTGATGCAGAGAGAGTGATCAACTTACATTAAGTTGTAGAATTCAGTATTAAATCCTGAAAGCAGAAGCATTGCCAGATGGAAAATAGGTGCTGTTCTTCAAACCTGTGTTGACCTCACTGCAGTAGGTCAAAAGGCCAGAATATATCTAATACTATGTCGCAGTGGAAATGAGATCGAAAATTAAAGTGACAAGAAATGGAAAGCTAAGGGTTGATCCTATGGACAGAATATAGGTGCTGTGCAAAACAGTCAACCAATCTGCAATGTCTATGATACCCCATTGTCAACTTCAAAACCAATGAGAAACCTGATTCCTATTCTTCACATCAAAGTTGCTGGTGAACGCAGCAGGCCAAGCAGCATCTATAGGAAGAGGTGCAGTCGACGTTTCAGGCCGAGACCCTTCGTCAGGACTAACTGAAGGAAGAGTGAGTAAGGGATTTGAAAGCTGCAGGGGGAGGGGGAGATGCAAAATGATAGGAGAAGACAGGAGGGGGAGGGATAGAGCCGAGAGCTGGACAGGTGACAGGCAAAAGGGGATACGAGAGGATCATGGGACAGGAGGTCCAGGAAGAAAGACAGGGGGGGGGGGTGACCCAGAGGATGGGCAAGAGGTATATTCAGAGGGACAGAGGGAGAAAAAGGAGAGTGAGAGAAAGAATGTGTGCATAAAAATGAGTAACAGATGGGGTATGAGGGGGAGGTGGGGCCTTAGCGGAAGTTAGAGAAGTCGATGTTCATGCCATCAGGTTGGAGGCTACCCAGACGGAATATAAGGTGTTGTTCCTCCAACCTGAGTGTGGCTTCATCTTTACAGCAGAGGAGGCCGTGGATAGACATGTCAGAATGGGAATGGGATGTGGAATTAAAATGTGTGGCCACTGGGAGATCCTGCTTTCTCTGGCGGACAGAGCGTAGATGTTCAGCAAAGCGGTCTCCCAGTCTGCGTCAGGTCTCACCAATATATAAAAGGCCACATCGGGAGCACCGGACGCAGTATATCACCCCAGTCGAGTCACAGGTGAAGTGATGCCTCACCTGGAAGGACTGTTTGGGGCCCTGAATGGTGGTAAGGGAGGAAGTGTAAGGGCATGTGTAGCACTTGTTCCGCTTACACGGATAAGTGCCAGGAGGGAGATCAGTGGGGAGGGATGGGGGGGACGAATGGACAAGGGAGTTGTGTAGGGAGCGATCCCTGCGGAATGCAGAGAGAGGGGGGGAGGGAAAGATGTGCTTAGTGGTGGGATCCCGTTGGAGGTGGCGGAAGTTACGGAGAATAATATGTTGGACCCGGAGGCTGGTGTGGTGGTAGGTGAGGACCAGGGGAACCCTATTCCTAGTGGGGTGGTGGGAGGATGGAGTGAGAGCAGATGTATGTGAAATGGGGGAGATGCGTTTAAGAGCAGAGTTGATAGTGGAGGAAGGGAAGCCCCTTTCTGTAAAAAAGGAAGACATCTCCCTCGTCCTAGAATGAAAACCCTCATCCTGAGAGCAGATGCGGCGGAGACGGAGGAATTGCGAGAAGGGGATGGCGTTTTTGCAAGAGACAGGGTGAGAAGAGGAATAGTCCAGATAGCTGTGAGAGTCAGTAGGCTTATAGTAGACATCAGTGGATAAGCTGTCTCCAGAGACAGAGACAGAAAGATCTAGAAAGGGGAGGGAGGTGTCGGAAATGGACCAGGTAAACTTGAGGGCAGGGTGAAAGTTGGAGGCAAAGTTAATAAAGTCAACGAGTTCTGCATGCGTGCAGGAAGCAGCGCCAATGCAGTCGTCGATGTAGCGAAGGAAAAGTGGGGGACAGATACCAGAATAGGCACGGAACATAGATTGTTCCACAAACCCAACAAAAAGGCAGGCATAGCTAGGACCCATACGGGTGCCCATAGCTACACCTTTAGTTTGGAGGAAATGGGAGGAGCAAAAGGAGAAATTATTAAGAGTAAGGACTAATTCCGCTAGACGGAGCAGAGTGGTGGTAGAGGGGAACTGATTAGGTCTGGAATCCAAAAAGAAGCGTAGAGCTTTGAGACCTTCCTGATGGGGGATGGAAGTATATAAGGACTGGACATCCATGGTGAAAATAAAGCGGTGGGGGCCAGGGAACTTAAAATCATCGAAAAGTTTAAGAGCGTGAGAAGTGTCACGAACATAGGTCGGAAGGGATTGAACAAGGGGTGATAAAACAGTGTCGAGGTATAACAGTGTACCCCACCTCCCCCTTGTGTAAGCGGAACAAGTGCTACACATGCCCTTACACTTCCTCCCTTACCACCATTCAGGGCCCCAAACAGTCCTTCCAGGTGAGGCATCACTTCACCTGTGAGTCGACTGGGGTGATATACTGCGTCCGGTGCTCCCGATGTGGCTTTTTATATATTGGTGAGACCCGACGCAGACTGGGAGACCGCTTTGCTGAACATCTACGCTCTGTCCGCCAGAGAAAGCAGGATCTCCCAGTGGCCACACATTTTAATTCCACATCCCATTCCCATTCTGACATGTCTATCCATGGCCTCCTCTACTGTAAAGATGAAGCCACACTCAGGTTGGAGGAACAACACCTTATATTCCGTCTGGGTAGCCTCCAACCTGATGGCATGAACATTGACTTCTCTAACTTCCGCTAGGCCCCACCTCCCCCTCGTACCCCATCTGTTACTCATTTTTATGCACACATTCTTTCTCTCACTCTCCTTTTTCTCCCTCTGTCCCTCTGAATATACTTCTTGCCCATCCTCTGGGTCACCCCCCCCCGTCTTTCTTCCTGGACCTCCTGTCCCATAATCCTCTCGTATCCCCTTTTGCCTGTCACCTGTCCAGCTCTCGGCTCTATCCCTCCCCCTCCTGTCTTCTCCTATCATTTTGCATCTCCCCCTCCCCCTCCAGCTTTCAAATCCCTTACTCACTCTTCCTTCAGTTAGTCCTGACGAAGGTTCTCGGCCTGAAACGTCGACTGCACCTCTTCCTATAGATGCTGCTTGGCCTGCTGCGTTCACCAGCAACTTTGATGTACGTTGCTTGAATTTCCAGCATCTGCAGAATTCCTGTTGTTTCCTATTCTTCACAAATAGCTTTGTGCAAAGTTAATGGAAATTACAAACTGAATAATATGGGAGATACCAAGGATACCCCATATATGTAAAATAATGTATTTATTTTAACTGTTCGCATATGTTAAAGTTGTAATCATAATCAATCACAACTGCACTATTGTTTAACACATTGGGGTTGCAGCATCTCCATGTTGTTGCACTGCTCCTAAGGCCTGAGATAACGTTCTTTTATCAAAGACAATCAATAATCAACTAAGACAGCAATTGATACAAGAGTGCATCAAATGTAAACTGGTAGGCATATTTCGTTAAAGGTTTGGGGATGTTTCAGACATGATACCCAACACATAAAACGCATAGAGTAAAAATTAATACAACTTGCTAGTAGTACCATGAAACTATTTTATGAATTACAACTAAATTTGTATCCATCTTGATTCTACAGTAGCACAGAATACTCTCAATCAACAGCCTAAGAAGTCTGCATGAGAATCACGTCTTCACTTGTTTCTGCTAGTTATATCAATTCAATCGATTTCAAAAGAACAATGAACTTTAGGTTAAAGCATACATCAGCATAGTTACAAGTGCGTTGTTTGTTCGCAAATCTCTTACAGTATTCAACTTAATTTGCCAGAATTGGGAACTGCTTACAAAACAAGCCAAATAATTGTAAAAATCTTCTATTATACAGTCTCAGGAAGGCGGTTCAAATTCCACTCACTTTCATAAGAGTACAGACCCAGACTGGAATATTTTTCACATCAAGTATTTCAACAAGCAATATTCAATGATTTTACATTAGACTATTCCTCAGCAAAGGCCAGGAAAATGTATTTATTATACTGATACTGCCATTTGGAAATGTTCTCAATAAAATTATAACAATATCTACATTCAAATGCCTGAAAATTTTTTAAAATTTTCAGTCATAATGCCCAGCTATACTGATTAATTTTTTTATATATATCATGCAAATTCATTTTAGTCACCTTGTGGAATTTCCAAATTTCAAGCTGAGAACTCCAGTCCATATTTTAAAATAAGATTCAAGTCTTCTGCTTCTTCTTCTGGCTATCCATCCCATAGGATGATGATGGTTCCTTTCAGTCAGTTAGTGGGGTACCCCACTCCTTAGAAAGGAACAGCGTGTGCGTGAATAGATTTTGGGTGAGTAGGGGGTTGCACAGGTCCAGACCCACCCTCTCGACATCCCCTCCTGGATCTAGCAGCATGGTGGGGCCCAAGAGGGCTGGGGGAAATTCTGTTGCAGTGAATGTTCAGACCAAGCTTCGATGCAAGGAATGCCCTTTCCACGCTTCACAGCACGTGTTTGCTAGATGGCCGTTGATCCTACGAGAGGGTTCATCCGCCCTTTGACAGGTCTAGTTTCTCATCCTGCAGGGTGTCTACCCACCCTCCTCACCAGGCAAGCTTGGTGGGGGAGCTGGTTTAGTTGCCGACCACCTGACCATGCGACAGGTAGTTCTGGGTTACATGGTACCAGTAGCACTCAGACGAGTGACCTGACATTCAAGTACAAAACCAAGGTAGTACCCTTGTGATAAGATATAAACTGAAGTTACATCTACCCTCTCAGATAGTTATAAAGATTCCATGAAGGGTTTCGAAAACTGTTATGACCAATGTTTTTTCTATAGCAAAAAGTCACAGCTGTCTCTTAGTAATTCATTAACTGTAAAACCTTCTTTACTTTTTTCTGAGCTGATGTTTAAGGCTTCATTCAGCACTGCCTTATGAAATATATATGCCAAGGAGATGCATCTTAGTCTCACATCTGTCAATACAGATGTCTTGAAATATCCCCCGGTTAGTAGTGCTAAATGTTCCATACCATTGCTTCGTTACTTTGTATTCGACCACTGACATTCACTCCATTGAAGATCAAGCAGCGAATTTCAGAAGCAGATTGCACTTGATGCTAACTTACCCTGTTTCTGAACAGGAATGCATTTCTAGGCAAGAATGTATTTAATTCAGTGTCAAATTTCAGCCTCCAAAGAAATGCAACAAAATTGTTAGATGCAATTACTGCATAAGAGGATACCACATTAAACAAAATCTCCTAGCCCAAAGCCATTTCCCCTTTGATTCATTTTATATGCAGAAATCTGTTGATCTGCATATGTTTTGAATGAATTCAGTGATGAAGTCTGCCCAGCCCTGCAAAGAATCATCAGTTCCTGAGTAAAGGAATTTTCTTCCTCAGAACAAAACAACCATCCTTAATCTGTGATGCCCTGCTCCAGACTCATCAACCATGGGAAGCATTCTTCCTACGATATGCCTGCTGGGCTTTGAAAGAATTCTGTATATTTGAACAAGGTCACCTCTCATTCTTCTAAACTAGTAGTACAGACTTTGTCTATCTAATGTGTGCTTTTCATCTCCTGGGTGAATTATTATCTTCTTTAAGCAGAGGTGACAGCAAACCCATATGGTATACTAGAATACAAGTACATGACACAGTCAATACAAGTGGGTTAACTCAGCAATGTGCACAATACAGCACAGATAAGAAATTTATATTATATTCACCTCTGGCTTTGAATATGGTAGAAAATTGTAGTTCCCAAAGCAATTATTTATCAGCAAACAAAAATGTGATCATTCAATTGTTTTTGTTAAATAAACAGTAACTATCAGAGATTATCTTCTTCTCAGGCGGCATCTTGGGACTGAGGATGACTTACTTAAATGTTGGCTTTGTGGATTATGAGATGCCTATTGAAATTGACATGGGAATCACGGACTTCTACAAATGGGGCAGGATGGGGCTAACGGAGTGAGTAGGAGGGTTATTTGTGAGGTGTGTGCCTTCTACCTGAAAGGAGGCTTTGAGCACATTATAAACACAAGAAAGACTGCAGATGCTGGAAATCCAAAGCAACGCACACAAAATGCTGAAGGAACCTTGCAGCTCAGGCAGTAGCTGTGGAGATGAATAAACGGTTAAAGTTTAAGGGTCTCTGTCCAAATGGCGACTGTTTATTCATTTCCAAAGATGTGCCTGTCCTGCTGAGTTCCTCCAGTGTTTTGTGTGTGTTCATTTGAGCGCACAGTAATGATTTTTTTCCCGGTCTACCTGGTGATCTCTTACCATGACAAAATTCAGAACTCCATTGTTGAGCATGCGAGTAGGTAGCCTTGAGTGTAACTAGGACCCCCATACTGTGGATAATGGCTAAATTGGCACAAAAAAGATAATGTGCCTTAATGACAATGACCCAGTGATTCTGACATCCACCATCATAAAATGCTTTGAGAGACTGGTCATGACTCATATCAACCCAATGCAGTCTGACCCAATGCAGTTTGCCTACCGCTGAAACAGGTCCATAGCAGATGCCATCTTCTTGCCCCTACACTCATTTCTGGGGCACCTAGATAGTAAAGACACCTACATTGGACTACTATTCATTGACTACAGCTCCACCGTCAAACTCATCCCCAAACTTCTAGACCTGGGACTCAATGCCTCCCTTTGCAACTGGGTCCTTGACTTCCTGACCAACAGACTGCAAGTATTAACAATAGACAGCAGCACCTCTGCCATGATTACCCTCAATGTTGGTGCCCACAAGGCTGCATCTTCAACCTCCTACTTCACTCCCTATGCATTCATCTACAAGTTTGTTGGTGACACTATCACAGTGAAAGGACACTTAAGTAATGTCGTAGTACAAAAAGGAGACAGGAAGCTTAGTAACATGGTGTCATGTTAATAACCTCTCCCTCAGTGTCAGCAAAACAAAAGGCTTTAGGAACGAGGACAGTGCACATTCTCTTGTTTCCATCAGTGGTACAGCAGTTGAGAGGGTTGAAAGCTTCAAACTCCTAGGAGTGAACATCACCAGTAGCCTGTCCTGTTCCAACCTCACGGACACCATGGCCAATAAAGCACACCGGTGCCTCATATCCTCAGGGGGCTGAAGAAATTTAGCATGACCCCATTGACTCTTTGCAAATTTTAGCAATGCAGCACAGAAAACATGCTCTCCAGATACTTTAAGGCTTGGTATACCAACTGTTGTGTCTGAGATTGCAAAAAAAACTGCAGAGGCTTGTGAACACAGCTTCGTACATCAGGAAAACTACCCTCACCTCTGTCTATACCTTGCTATCTCGGTAATGTAGCCATGACAATCAAGGACCTGACCTCCTGCGGGCACTCACTCTTTCCCCCTCCCAAAAGGCAAAGTACACAAAGGCCTTGAAGCACATACTATCAGGCTCACGAAAAGCTTCTATCCCGCTATAATAAGACTACTGAACAGTTTGTTTGTATGATAAGATGGACTCTTAATCTCACAATTTATCTTGTTACAACCTTGTACTTTATTGTCTGCCCACACTGCACTTTCTCTGTAACTGTCTTTACTTTCCAGGGTCCAAGAGGCTTATTGCTAACCTCAGCTTTCTAATACAGCATCATAATCTTCCCAAATTTTTAGCAAGTAAATAGCAAGGCTGTGCAGACCCATATTTAATCAAGAGAGAAAATGGGGTTATGTAGATCAAACCAGGCAACTACAGCTGAGTTATTTGCATCATTGTGAAAGAGATCAGGGACAGATCCAGACCAGATTTACTCAGTCACTTAGCACATCAAGCGTAGTCACAGGTATGAAAATCAATAGCTGGGATATTTGTAACCTCAGAGAAACAGTCCTTACAGGATTAATTTTTGGGTGGCTGGGATCACAGTCCTCAGAAGCTTTTATACCATCTTCATGAATTACTGCATGATCTGAAAAACTTCGCATTTAAGTAATGGCATCTACTCACATAATAGTGCAGATATTAGAAAGCACTGGGGATCATTAGGAATTGCAAGGATAATGACAGAAAGATGGGGTGACAGCAAGAAGAACCTTCAGTTTCTGAAATGGATGACTTGCTCATCTGCAACTCATTGGTATGTTCTTTCAGTTCGTAAGAATTGTTCCTGTGTTTGGAAATCCTTGGTAGTTTATAAATCTTCTGTAATTCAGAAATAATTTATATATCAGACATCCTCTGTGACTGTTAAATGTGTGTTAAGAACTATTAGTCTAAATTTAAATGTGTATCATTAAAAATAAACTATGTTTAAACTACTTTGTGAGCTGAAAGTATCTCCTCCTTGGTATGGAGAAGGAACTCGCCACTGAAATAGTGGGTATTGGCAGCTAAATCTTCGCAGATAGGAAAGGAAAGTTAGACTTTGAAAAGTGGTTTGAAACAGTCTAAACTCCTATAGTGAAGGTACCTATAGATACTCTATATATATTGGATAGAGCTTAAAATTTCCATTTGAGTTTAGGGCTTTGTGAACAGTGAACCCAGTAGCATCACAACTGTAACACTTCATTCTGCATTATGGTATTGATTTCCTTTGTACTTCCTCAGTGCATCGTTGCAATGAAATGATCTGTAAAGATGGTATGTAGAACAGATTTTCACTGTACCTCAGTTTATGTGACAGTAATAAAGCACTTTACTTGGAGGATTTTGGGAAGACAACATTGATTGTAATTTAGACCATAAGATATAGGAGCAGAAGTAGGCCATTCAGCCCATCGAGTCTGCTCCACCATTCAATCATGGGCTGATCCAATTCTTCCAGTCATCCCAACTCCCCTGCCTTCACCCCATATGCTTTGATGCCCTGGCTAATCAGAAACCTATCTATCTCTGCCTTAAATACACCCAATGAGTTAGCCTCCACAGCTGCTCATGGTCCCAAATTTGACAGATTTACTACCCTCTGAGTAAAATAATTTCTCTGCATCTCAGCTCTAAATGGACATCCTTCAATAGTGAATCCCCTACCATGGGAAATAACTTTGCCATATCTAATCTGTTCAGGCCTTTTAACATTTGGAATGTTTCTATGAGATCCCCCCTCATTCTGCTGAACTCCAGGAAATGCAGCCCAAGAGCTGCCATATGGTCCTCATACGGTAACCCTTTCATTCCTGGAATCATTCTTGTGAATCTTCTCTGAACCCTCTCCAGTGTCAGCATATCCTTTCTAAGATAAGGAGCCCAAAATTGCACACAATACTCCAAGTGTGGTCTCACGAGTGCCTTCTAGAGCCTCAACATCATATCCATGCCCTTATATTCTATACCTCTAGAAATGAAGCCAACATTGCATTCACCTTCTTCACAACCGACTCAATTTCCCACTACCTTGAGATGTGTACTATAGGTAATCCAGGTCTCAGAAGCATATGATAAGGCAGAGATCAACGCTGCCGTAGGCCATGAGTTTTTTTTTGTCAAGTCAGAGGTCTTGTTCTCTTGATTAAAGTTGTACTGATGCATTGAAGGTTGCAGTGAATGTCACGATGATGCCTACATTTACTGAGATATTGTCACTGGAATATGTGAAATTACCAACTTTTTCCAGAGACTCACTGTGAAAATATATTGTTGTTGGTCAGTGCTATTTAGTGGGGGCAGGTTTGTAGAACACATTTGTCTTTCAGATGTCTTCTCCTATACTTCAGTGAAAGAAATGTCAGTAGCTTAGAGTTTGACTTCTGAGCATATGGAATCACAAACAACATCTGCTTACTGCAGCTCAGCCAATGAGATTCGGATAACCTTGGTTCTGCCATGTAGGAGTTTGAACAGTAGCCAAATAGTTTGGAAAATTAGTCCCACTGCCTCAGAAAGCTTGTTGGAGATACACAAATTGTTTCAGTATTAAAGCAATAAAATTCCAGACATTTCTTACAGAAATAACATGACTAATGTGCTCACTGTTATTTATACTCTCATAACACAGCAGCTACTTCAAATGTTAAATTAAGTGTGGGTAACTAAACAATTCATTTAGCTTTACTAGAATAGCATTTTAATAAGTTCTTTTCTATAAAATGCAACACATAACGTGTGGCTGCAATAGTATGAAAGAAATAAATATTTTTGGAAAAGTAAGAGAATGCTGGAAATACTCAGCAGGTCAAGCGCCATCTATGGAAAGAGAAACAGTTAATGTCTTGTGCAGCATATTCAAAATGCCAAGGAGCTCAGTAGGTCAGTCAGCATCTATGAAGAGAAATAAGCAGTTGACATTTTGGGGCGAGATCATTCTTCAGGACTGAAAAAGAAGGGGTTAAAGACAGAATAAGAAGATAAGAAGGTGGGGGAAGGGGGATGACTACAAGCAGGTTAGAGACTACCCAGACAGAATATGAGGTGTTGCTCCTCCAGCCTGAGATGGGCTTCATCATGGCGGTCGAGGAGGCCGTGGACTGACACGCTGGTGCGGGAATGCTAAGTCGAATTGAAATGGGTAGCCACTTGGAGATCCTGGCCGTGTGGCAGACAGAGGAAAGGTGCTCAGTGACACGGTCCTCCAGTCTGTGTTGGATCTCTCTGATGCAGAGAAGGCCGCATTGGGAGCAGTGGGGGTACTGGATACAGTAGGTGACCCCAATAGGGTCGCAGGTGGAGCATCGCCTCACTGGAAAGAACTGCCTAGGGCCCTGAGTGGGATGAGGAATGAGGTGTGGGGGCAGGTGTAGCGCTTGTCACGGTCACAGGGATCAGTGGGGAGGGACAAGTGGACAAGGGAGTCGTGAAAAGAGTGATCCCTATGGAAAGTTGAGGGGGGGGGGTAATAGTGGAATATGGAAGATGTGCCCAGTGGTAGGATACCACAGGAAGACGTTGCGGAGAGAGATGTGCTCAAAACTTCCAGCATCTGCAGAATCCCTTGAGTCTGTAGTTAATGTCTCGTGCTTAGGTTCCTTCATCAGAATTGGAAAACATGAGAAATACCAGTTTTCAGTAGCAGAGAAAAAGGGGAAAAGGATGAGTAGAACATGCAGAATCAGGTGAGACTGAAGACTGAAGCAGTTAGGGTCAGATTAAATGTCCTTTGTGTGCATTGGGTTACTAGTAGCAAAGCTGTGGGACATGCCCAGCAGTCCAACAAATAGAAAAATAAAAACTG
Source organism: Mobula hypostoma (assembly GCF_963921235.1). Classification (NCBI taxonomy): domain Eukaryota; kingdom Metazoa; phylum Chordata; class Chondrichthyes; order Myliobatiformes; family Myliobatidae; genus Mobula; species Mobula hypostoma. Next base: position 43,869,581 of record NC_086103.1, on the reverse strand, counting down.
CCTGAAATGACAAACATAAATACCCAATTCTAATGGAAAGAGCGAGTTGAATAAAGTTAGGTAATTTGATATTATTGGGTCCCGAAGGCTGCAGTGTGCTCAGGTAGAACACAAGGTGTTCTTCAAGCTTGTGTTAAACTTGTAGCAGTGTAGGAGATGACAGACAGAAAGGTCACAGTGGAAGTGGAATGGAGAATTAGAATGATGAACAACTGAAACTCAGGGTCACTCCCCCGGACTAACGTCAGTACTCTGCAAAGCAGTCAATCAACCTGCTTTCAGTGTGGAAGATGTGCAAGAGAATTGCTATTTCGCCTGGAAGGATTGCTTGGATCTCTGGATAGTGGGAAGGAAAATGCAGCTATTGCAGCTCCTTCAGTGATATGGGCAAGTGACATAATACTGGAGGACATGAACAAATTACTGGAAGAACTCAGCAAGTCAGGCAGCGTCCATGGAAAAGAGTCAACGCTTCGGGCCGATACCCTTCATCAGGACTGGAAGGGAAGGGGGAAGAAGTCAGACTAAGAAAGAGAAAGGAGGGGTGGAAGATGTACAAGGTGGCAGGTTATAGGTGAAACCAGGAGATGGGAAGTGGGTGAAGTAAAGAATTGGGAAGTTGGTTGGTGAAAGAGATAAGTAGCTGGAGAAGGGTAAATCTGATAGGAGAGGATAGAAGACCATGGAACGGAGTGAGCACCAGAGAGAGCTGATGGGCAGGGAAGGAGATAAGGTGGGAGAAGGAAACAGGAATGAGGAATGGTGAAGGTGGGAGGGGAGCAATTACTTGAAGATCGAGAAAACGATGTTCATGTCATCAGGTTGGAGGCCAACTTGACGGAATACAAGATGCTGCTACTCCAACCTGAATGTGGCCTCATCACGGCAGTAGAGGAGGCCATAGGCTGAAATGTCGGAATGGGAATGGGAAGTAGAATTGAAATGGGTGGCCACTGGAAAATCCTGCTCTTTGTGGCGGATGAAGTGGTCTCCCAATCCATGCTGTGTCTCACCAATATACAGGAGGCCACACCACAAGCACTGGATTCAGTAGATGACCCCAACAGACTCACAGGTGAAGTGTTGCCACACCTGGAAGCACTGTCTGGGGCTCTGAATGGTAGCGAGGGAAGAGGTGTAGGGGCAGGTGGGTCGCTTGTTCCGCATACAAGGATAGGTACCAGGAGGGAGATCGGTAGGGAGGGACGAGTGGACAAGGCAGTCACATAGGGAGCGTAGGGAGAGATCCCTGTGGAAGGCAAGGGAGGGAGGGAGGGAAGGAAATACGTGCTTGGTAGTTGGTTCCCTTTGGAGATGGCAGAAGTGATGGTGGAATAGATGAAGACAAAGAGATTGAGAAAGGAGAGGGAGCTGTCAAAGATGAATCAAATAAATTTGAGGGCAGGGTGGAAGTCGGAGTCAAAGTTGAGGCAAAGTTCCAGCATGGGTGCAGGAAGCAGCACCAATGTAGCGTAGGAAGAGTTGGGGAATGATACCAGAGTAGGCTTGGAATATGGACTGTTCCACATAGCCAATGAAAAGGTAGGCATAGCTGAGCCACTACAAGCACCCATGGCTACACCTTGGCTTGAAGGAAGTGGGAAGAATGGAAAGAGAAATCGTTGCGGGTGAGGACCTGTTCTGGCAGACGGAGGAGAGTAGTGGTGGAGGGGAACTGACTGAGTCTGTTGTCCAGAAAGAATCGGAGAGGTTTAAAGCTCTCCTGATGGGTGTTGGAAGTGTATAGGGACTGGACATCCATAATGAAAATGAAACGATCAGAGCCAGGGAACTTAATATTGTTAAAAAGATCAAGAGTGTGTAAAGAGTCATTGAAAAGATCTAGAGTGTGATTGAGGTAATACATGGGAGTTATAGGTGAGGATGAAAGAACAGACTAGAAAATTGTGAAGGGAGTGAATTAATTGACATACAAAAACTGAGGGGAGTAAAAATGTGAATGGTAGAAGTATGAATTGTTTTCTCTTTCCACTGATGCTGAGTTTTTCCAGTAATTACTGTTTATATTCTAGATTTCCAGTATCTGCAATTATTTGCTTTTCATTTATTCCTTAAGTGGAGTGAGATTACAAATCATTGTGCTGCCAAGGGATCTAGGGATGCAGGCACATGAAACACAAGATGTCAGCTTGAAGGCAGAGCAGATAATGAAGAAGCTAATAGATATTTGCCTTTATTGCAGGAAGTATGGAGTATTAATGGCATGATGTTTTGATACAACTCTCCAGGACACTAGTGAACTTACACTGTGAACAGATTTGGGAAGGCAAGAATGTCATATGCCTTTTTAACAACCCTATCTACCCACTTGACATTTTCAGGGAACTATGAATGTGAACCCCAAGGTCCCTCTGTTCATCAGTATTCCTTAGCACTCAACACTTAGTAGTATACTATATGACCCACCCCACCTGACTTTACAAAATGCATCACCTTATGCTTGTTGGAATTAAACTCCAATTAAACTCCACCTGCCACACCTCCACTCAACATTTCCATCAGAACAGTAGACAAACTTCTTTGTTATCTACTAAACTAATTTTCATGTCTTAGTACAAACTTAGTATTCATTCCTCCTCCATTCACATCCAAGTTGTTGATACATATTACAAAGGGTACTTTTACCAAGCCAATTTAAGATCTAATTCACCAACTTGACTTGGATCCCATGGATTCTAATCTTTAAAATGGATCAGTTGCCCTTCTGGGGCCTTGTGAAAATCATTACTTAAGTCCAGGTAGACTACTTTAACTGTACTTTCTTACCTCTTCAAAGCAATTGTACATTATAGAAGGAAGTGATTGCACTGGAGAGGGAGCAGAGTAGATTTACCAGGATATTGCTTGGGATAAAATACTTCAGTTATGAGGAGAGACTGGATAAGCCGGGTCTGACACAGAGGAGGCTGAAGATCGCCTGAGAGAAGTGCACAAAATTATGAGGGGCTTAAATAGTAAGAAACATTTCTCCATGGTGGAGGTATCTACAACTAGACAGCATGGGCAAGGGGTAACAGCTTTTCACTCAGAGCATGTCTGGAATTTGGAAGACTACCCTGAGTGGGCAAATTTTATAAGTATCTAGACCATCAGTTGAACCATTAAGTCATAAAAGGCTGCAGCCCATGTGTTAGTTAATGTGGTTTGTACAAATAGGTAGGTAATAGTCAATATGATATGCTGGGCCAAATGGCTTGTACCTGTGTCACCCTCAAACATATTTTGCAGCTGTTCATGAGGAGAGTTGACTAAGGAATTCTTTGATTGAAACATTGCCTCAATAATTCTCTAGCACCTAATTAGGTAACATTAAAAACACTATGGTTCTCTTAGAGAAAACAGCTATACTGTGAGATTTGATTGTTGGTCCAGAGGCTACAGCAGTAGAGTAGTCGGTATCACACAGATCCAGATCTCATTACCTGCTTTGTCCCAGTGTCATTGCTGAGCACGAAGACTTTTGTGCTCTTATTTCACCTCCCACCATTACCTCTCAGATAACAGCTTGTTTCCCCACTCCTACAATGGCAAGAGTTGATCATTGTGAACATCTGCCATCCATACTAATGAAGGGTAACACACCTCCAGCAGCTTGGCAGCATAAGAGACAGCATAATATAACTTGGGTGGTACAGTGAAGCCAACATAACGCACAAAGGTAAAGCATTATGGTGGGCATTAAAGCAAATCTGGTTTGTAATAAGTTTCATTTAATGTCTATATTAGTGTACTTAAATCACTTGGCTCAAATATTCTGTTGTCAGGAATCCAACAGTAATTCCCTCCATAATTACTATTTAACTCATAAGCAATTGATGAATGCAATAACTCTATTGATCTTCAGTGTAACCTCGGCTACAGTTTTGATAACACTGTTGGAACATACAATCAAAGAAAAACTTGAGAGGGCAGCTTAATTCACTTAAATCAGAGACGTATTTTATCCCATCTTTTAACAGATTGATATTTCTGCTATAATCAGAGTGCCCATTGATGGTTAATGTATTATGGTACCTATCCATTGTATCCCATGACCTTGCCTTGCTACACTCCACTGTTCCATTGCTCCACCCATCTCTTAACGTGAAACCAGATTATTGATCATATGTCGGCTATGAAGTTCACGAGCCTGGATTGATGAAGTCACAAAGTTGAGCAGTCACTGCCTTGATGGGTAAAGAAAATGCACGTAACAGGTAGACTTCCAAACAGCAATGTGTCTGTGTGGGCTAAACAAAGCCACAAATGCTGCCAGCCCACCTGCAGAGCCCAACTCATTGATTTCATGGGGAGAGACAAATGATATGTAAATTTCTGTGCTGGTTGCCTGACTGACTGAATAGTGTGTCTCACATTCTGTTCCTTTATCTTTGGAGATGTCTGGGAATCCATTTATATTTTATTCACATATTTTAGTTTTCAATGACAGATCATATTGTTGTACTTGCTCATTTCTTAAGATTATGATTACCTCTCTTCTCTATTTCAGTAGCTCAGTGTCAGGACTTTAGTTACAGCTGTCCTATGGCAAGTCTCCAGTGGAAGAAAGGCTTCCAGCTATTTGTGATTACATTGTTTTTACATGAGCTTGATCACAGACAGTAAGTCAAAGATGACAAAGTTCCCAAAATGGTTAGAGCTGGCTTTCATTCAGACAAAGATCTCATAAAGAACTCATTATGTTTTTTATTACACATCAGAGATTGAGGGCATTAATTGTTCAAGCCCATTTTAAGTTAGCTTCCAAGGCTCATAAATTCACAGACTTTACTGCCTTCTAGAAATCAATTTGTTTAAAGAGATGGCGAACAACAATTGTTGGCAAGATGAGGAAGGTGTGGAGAAACAAAATGATCAGTACGATTGTTCATTTAGTTATTTGAGGTATCACAGCCAGATTCTTTAATTTATGCCTCACATGTGATATTGGTTTATCATGAATTGATTTTTTTACGCTAAAGAAATAAAAGCAGCAGTCATTTTTTTTCTTGTATATAAGGCATCACCGGGGAACCATCGAAAAAGGCGTCTAATGCAAGCAGCTCAGATGGATACCATCAAATACTCTTGTTTCAGTCTGCTACAGCTGAGAACTACAACAGCATCTAAGGTTTGTACAGTCAATAACGACATTTTAGTGTAACTAAAAAATCTATCGCTACTTAAAAGTGATGGAACAGATCAATTTGGTTGCCGGCACTGGCACCCTTCCCCTTTAAGGTGGTAGATGAGAGGATACAGAGCTGGGCTAAGAGTGAGTTTAAGAAAATGAGGCTTTTGACTCCCAGTACTAACCATCTTGCTGGCAAACATGTAGACTCAGGTACATAAAACTGAAGATCTCAGAGCTAGGATGCTGTATTTGAGAGACATTAGGACAACTCTTGTCTTTTGTTTTATGGAATCTTGGTTAACTCTTTCTGTTCTGGATGTGGTGATTCAGATTGACGGGTTCTCAATACACTACCAAGCTAGGACTGTTGGTTGTTTTAAGCCAAGGGTGGTGGAGTAGGCTGCATGATCAGCTCCTCATGGTTTACATATGTGGTGGTGCTGTTCCAGTCCCGTTCACCAGACTTGGAATGCGTCAGGATAAAGTGCCGTCCATTTTAGCTGCTGTGGGAGATTTCAGCAATCTTTTTGGTAGTTGTGTACATCCCACCACAGGCCAATGTCAAGCAGGCTCTAGATGAACTGTGTGATGTGATCAATAGACATGAAACAGCTCATCCTGATACGGTGACTAGAAGGCCTATCAGAGTGAGATATATCAGCTCGTTGAGTGGTGTCACAGTAACGGCCTTACATTCAATCTCAAAGAGCTGATTGTGGACTTCTGAAAAGGTAATACAAGGGGACACACGCCAGTACTCAGAGGGATCAGAAGCAGAGAGTGTGATCAATTTCAGGTTCCTGGGGCTAAGATCTCTGAGGATATAACCTAATCCCAGCATATTGATGCAGTAATAAAGAAGGCAAGACAGTGGTTATATTTCATTAGGAGTTTGAGGAGACTTGGTACGTCACCAGAAACACTCGCAAATTTCTACCGATGTACTGTGGAGAGCATTCTAACTGGCTACAATATCAAAGTAAGCTGCAGAAAGTTGTAAAATTAGTCAGCTCCATCACGGGCACTAGCCTCCCTAATATCCAAGACACCTTCAAGAAAATTACCTCAAAAAGATGGTATCCATCATTAAGGGTCCCCACCACATGCCCTCTACTCATTGTTACCATCAAGAAGGAGGTAACAAAGCCTGAAGGTGCACACTCAGTGATTTAGGAACTGCTTCTTCCCCTCTGCCATGCAATTTCTGAATGGACATTGAACCCATGAACACTTCCTCACTACATTTTTATTTCTGTTTTTGTACTACTTAATTTAACTATTACAGCAATTCAGTTTATTATCGTGTATTGCATTGTACTGCTGCTGCAAAGTTAACAAATTTTACAACATATGCCACTGATATTAAACCTGATTCTCATTCTTGACCCACCAACCTCCATAATATTGTGTGAAAAGCAAAGAGTACAATACAGCCTGGATTAGCTGCAGCTGCCTGGAATAATCCCATAAATTAGATTTGGACAAGAAACAAAATATTTTTGACTGGTCACTGCCCACCCCTAAATCCTATCAAAGAAGTGGTACAAAACTCATTAAAAGGACCGTCAAAAACCATCTACAACTGATAACCTGGTAATCCCTGGCTAGAAATGATTGGGTTGTTTCAGTCTTGAGAAAGGATGGTTTTGTTCCTCAGAGAAGTCCAGTCCGCAGCATTAATCTTTGCAATCAAGCCTGGAATTCGTGGCCCCACCATTGGCCAATGCAGGGGTCAATACCGAAGATTGGACCCGAATGTCAGTCGCAAGTCCAGAAGCTGAAGCCCAATGGATGAAGCTTGGGGACTGGATGACTCTCTGTATGTGTTGGTTAGTGGGAGGGAGGAAAGGGGCTTGTGTTGCTGTGGTTGTTTTGTTGCTTGTAGTGTTTTGTTGTGTTCTGTGATGGCACTTGCGGGCTGCCCCCAGCACATCCCTAGGTTGTGTACAAGAATCAACTTTATTTACCGTATACATTTACATGTATTAGGAATTTGCTGCAATGTGTTGGTCAGGGAACACACAGCAAATAACAACATTCAACAATTATATAGAATAAAGAATTATATAAAAATAATTATATATAATTTAAAACCTAACATAGTTAGAGGTTAAATAGTGGATGTGGAGTAAAATGGGCATAAATAAAGACCAACATGTATTTAGAACGAAAACAGCATTATAAAAAGTGGTTTAAAGTGTTTACAGTGCAGTGCGGTGATGGGGATAATAGATAGAGGATCGGTTACGGGGCAGGAACTAAGTAGAATGACTGATCAGCTTAACTGCCTGCAGGCAGAAATTTACAAGATTGTGTGAGGTTTTTGTTTTACCAGCACTACAGCATTTTCCAGAAGGGAGCTTTTGGAAAAGGCAGTTTGCCCAGTAGGTAGTGTCCGCAATTATTTTTCCTGCCTGTTTTTTGTCCAGGACACATACAATTCCTGTCGTGATGGAGAACAGCAACTGTTGGTTTTTAATGCAAATGACCCATTTCACTGTATGTTTCAATATACTTGAGATCAATAAATCTGAATCAGGAACTCTATAAGACCATAAGATAAAGGAGCAGAATTAGGTCATCTGGCCCATCAAGGCTGCTCTGCCATTTCATCATGGCTGATACTGTTTTTTCTAACTCCTCCTCAACCCCAGTTCCCGGCCTTCTCCCCGTAACCTTTGATGCCATGTTCAATCAAGAACCTATCAATCTCTGCCTTAAATACACCCAACGACCGGGCCTCCACAGCCGCATGTAGCAACAAATTCCACAAATTCAACACCCTTTGGCTAAAGAAATTTCTCCACATCTCTGTTCTGAAAGGGCATTCCTTTATCCTAAGGCTGTGCCCTCTTGTCCTAGGCTCTCCCACCATGGGAAACATCCTTTACTCATCTCCTCTGTCTAGGCCTTTCAACATTCGAAAAGATTCAAAGAGATCCCCCCTCATCCTTCTGAATTCCAGTGAGTACAGTCCCAGAGCCAAACAACATTCCTCGTATGATAACCCTTTCATTCCTGGAATTATCCTCTGGAACCTCTCCAATGCCCGCACATCTTTTCTAAGGTGAGGGACCCAAAACTGTTCGCAATACTCAAGGTGAGGATTCACTAGTGCCTTATAAACCCACAGCATTACTCCCTTGCTCTTGTATTCTAGACCTCTTGAAATGGATGCTAACATGGAATTTGCTTTCCTCACCACCAACTCAACCTGCAATTTAACTTTCAGGGTGTTCTGCATAAGGACTCCCAAGTCCCTCTGCATCTCAGATTCCTGGATTTTCTCCCCATTTAGAAAATAGGCCATACATTTATTTCTACTACCGAAGTGCATGACCATTCATTTTCCAACATTGTATTTCATTTGCCACTTTCTTACCCATTCTCCTAAACTGCCTTTGTCCTTCTGCATCCTACCTGTTTCCTCAACACTACCTGCCCCTCCACCAATCTCCGTACCATCTGCAAACTTAGCAACAAAGCCATCTATTCCATCACCTAAATCATTTATATACAGCATAAAAAGAAGTGGTCCCAACACTGACCCCTGCAGAACACCACTAGTCATTGGCAGCCAACCAGAAAAGGATCCTTTTATTCCCACTCGCTGCCCTCTACCAATCAGCCAATGCTCTAAACATGTTAGTAACTTTCCTGTAATACCATGGGCTCTTAACTTGGTAAGCAGTCTCATGTGTGGCACCTTGTCAAAGGTCTTCTGTAAGTCCAGATATACAACATTCACTACATCCCCTTTATCTATCCTACTTGTAATCTCCTCAAAGAATTCCAACAGGTTCATCAGGCAGGATTTTCCCTGAAGGAAACCATGCTGACTTTGTATTATCTTGTCCTGTGTCAAGTACTCCATCACCTCATCCTTAACAATTGACTTTAACATCTTCCCAATCACTGAGGTCAGGCTAACTGGTCTGTAATTTCCTTTCTGCTGCCTTCTTCCTTTCTTAAAGAGTAGAGTAACATTTGCAATTTTCCAGTTCTCTGGCACCATACCAGAGTCCAATAATTTTTGAAAGATAATTTCTAATGCCACCACAGTCTCTAACATTGCTATGGGGTGTAGTATATCAATGCTAGCACTCTCCATCCTTCTAGTTCTAAGATATCCAGAAGAACCACTTCATTGTCCATGGAAATGATACTGGAAGTTTTCAAAAGGTGGTGTAGAAATCTCAGTGGTGATGGGAAACTGTTTTCAGATATGATTCAAAATGACAAAAAATCAGTTTAGTAATAGAACTAAATACTAAAATTTATGATTTCATCCTATTCATATATAGCTGGCAGCTTGAAAGTTATTAATTGTAAAATCAATGGTTAACTTTGTATAACTCTATTAAGCTTGGCTTTTCAAAACCAAAATAAAACACATGGAACTGACACTAATGCTCTCATTCCTATGACAAGATAAAAAATACTTACCCTTTCTCAAGATTGAAACAGGACATAAACCCAACAGGTCTGGAAAAAGTCAAAGCAGCCATGGGTTACCAGCTTATCAGTCTGTAGATGTTGTTTGATTGTACCATGGGAAAAGTGGGGAGGTGTCACAACTTGGGAGGACAAACCAGGGAAGGATTTACACAGTGAACGGTAATGCAATAGAACAAAGGGATCTGGGAATACAGGTTCATCATTCCTTGAAAGTGGCGTCACAGGTAGATAGGGTCGTAAAGAGAGCTTTTGGTTCATTGGCTTTCGTAAATCAATGTATTGAATATAGGAGTTGGGATTTTATGCTGAAGTTGTATAAGATATTGGTGAGAGCTAATTTGGAGTACTGTGTACAGTCCTGGTCACCTACCTACAGGAAAGATATTAATAAGAATTAAAGAGTACAGAGAAAATTTAATGGGTGTTGCTGGTCTTGAGGACCTGAGTTAGACGGAAAAGTTGAAAAGGTTACGACATTTTTTCCTGGAGCATAGCAAAATGAGGGGAGACATGTTAGAAGTATACAATATTATAAGGAATATAGATAGGGTAAATGCAAACAGTCTTTTTCCACTGAGTTGGGTGAGACTAGAACTAGAAATCTTAGGTTAAATGCAAAAGGTGAAATATTTAGACCATAAAGCATAGGAGCAGCTTTAGGCCAGTCAGCCCATTGATTCTACTTTGCCAATCCATCATAGCTGCTTTATTATACCACTGAACCCCATTTTCCTGCCTTCTCCCCGTAACATTTGACAACCTTACTATTCAAGAACTTATCAACCTCTGCTTTAAATAGACCCAATGAGTCAGTCTCCACAGCTGTCTGTGGCAATGAATTCCTCAGATTCACCACCCTCTGGTTAAAGATAGACATCCTTGTATTCTGAGGCTGTCCTATACTCCCCCACAAAAGAAAATATCTTCTCCACCTCCACTCCATCTAGATCTTTCCACCTTTCAATGAAATCCTCCCTCATTCTTCTAAACTCAAGTGAATACAGGCCCTAAGCTGTTAAATTGTAATCACACATCCTGACGCAGAGCCTCGGCCCAAAATGTCGACTGTTTACTCATTTCCATAGATGCTACCTGGACTGCTGAGTTCCTCCAGCATTTTGTATGTGTGGCTTGGGTTTCCAGCACCTGCAGATTTTCTCACGTTTGTGTCCTTACACATTAACCCTTTCATTCCTGATGTCATTCTTGTGAACCTCCTCTGACCCTTCTCCAATGCGAGTACATCATTTCTTCGATAAAAGGCCCAACACTGCTCACAATTTTCTAAGTGTGGTCTGGCCAATGCCTTATAAAGCCTTAAGGGGAACCAGAGGGGGATGCTCACTTAGAGGGTGGTGTGAGTGTGGAAGGAGCCACCGTGGAAGTGCTGGATGCAAGTTTGATTGAAACATTTAAGGGAAGTTTGGAAAGTACATAGATGGATGGAAGGGATATGGAGGGCTATGGTCCAGGTGCAGGTCAATGGGATGAAGCAGAATAACACTTTAGCACAGACTGGATGGCCCAGAAGAATTGCTTCTGTGCTGTGCTCTACGACTCTACTATTCGTGATTTTCTCTGTCACTTTGATAAGACTCAAAGGAGGGTACTGACCAGTCAAAAATGTTTTGCTTCCCGTAAAGATATTTGAGGATAGCCACAATTAATAGACAAGAAACTTAATAAGTTTTGGAACGCTGAATTAATAGAGAGTATCTTAGTACAACAGAGAGTTTGGGAATATAATGTCATAACTTGAAGCTTCAATTTTATTGTGATGTTCAGATCTTTTCCATACATCACAAAACTCATGCATACAATTCTGAATATGAATGAACATGATAGATTGAAAGCGACCCCAGGGCAGTTAGGTACAGTATGAAAGACTTCATCACTTAACAAGTTGTTTTAGAAAGTATAAACACAAAGCTCGAAAGAGCAGAACAAGAAAAAATCTGCAGATACAGGAATTCCGATCAACACACATGAAAGAAATGCTGGAGGAACTCAACAGGCCAGGTAGCAAGTCCTGCTGGACGGTTTCAGCCCGAAACATTGACTGTAATCTTTTCCTAGGTGCTGCCTGGCCTGCTGAGTTCCTCCAGCATTTTGTGTGTGTTGCTTAAAAGAGCTGACATAGTGAGATACCATGAAATAAAGAAGTACGTGAGAAGACAGCTGAAACGTCTCAACCCAAGCAAGGCTGCAGGACCGGATGGTGTCAGTACCAGGGTGCTCAAAGCCTGTGCCCCTCAGCTATGGGGAGTACTTCGCCATGTATTCAACATGAGCCTGAGGCTCCAGAGGGTTCCTGTGCTGTGGAAGACGTCCTGCCTCGTCCCTGTGTCGAAGACGCCGCGCCCCAGCGGCCTCAATGACTACAGACCGGTGGCATTGACCTCCCACATCATGAAGACCCTGGAGAGACTTGTTCTGGAGCTGCTCCGGCCTATGGTCAGGCCACACTTAGATCTCCTCTAGTTCGCCTACCAGCCCCAACTAGGAGTTGAGGATGCCATCGTCTACCTGCTGAACCATGTCTACGCCCACCTGGACAAGCCAGCGAGCACAGTAAGGATCATGTTTTTTGACTTCTCCAGTGCGTTCAACACCATCCGCCCTGCTCTGCTGGGGGAGAAGCTGACAGCGATGCAGGTGGATGCTTTCCTGGTGTCATGGATTCTTGATTACCCAACTGGCAGACCACAGTATGTGTGCTTGCAACACTGTGTGTCTGACAGAGTGATCAGCAGCACTGGGGCTCCACAGGGGACTGTCTTGTCTCCCTTTCTCCTCACCATTTACACCTCGGACTTCAACTACTGCACAGAGTCTTGTCATCTTCAGGAGTTTTCTGATGACTCTGCCATAGTTGGATGTATCAGCAAGGGGGATGAGGCTGAGTACAGGGCTACAGTAGGAAACTTTGTCACATGGTGTGAGCAGAATTATCTGCAGCTTAATGTGAAAAAGTCTAAGGAGCTGGTGGTAGACCTGAGGAGAGCTAAGGTACCGGTGACCCCTGTTTCCATCCAGGGGGTCAGTGTGGACATGGTGGAGGATTACAAATACCTGGGAATACGAATTGACAATAAACTGGACTGGTCAAAGAACACTGAGGCTGTCTACAAGAAGGGCCAGAGGAGACTGAGGTCCTTTAACATCTGCCGGACGATGCTGAGGATGTTCTACGAGTCTGTGGTGGCCAGTGCTATCAAGTTTGCTGTTGTGTGCTGGGGCAGCAGGTTGAGGGCAGCAGACACCGACAGAATCAACAAACTCATTTGTAAGGCCAGTGATGTTGTGGGGATGGAACTGGACTCTCTGACGGCGGTGTCTGAAAAGAGGATGCTGTCCAAGTTGCATGCCATCTTGGACAATGTCTCCCAATCACTACATAATAGACTGGTTTGGTACAGGAGTACATTCAGCCAGAGACTCATTCCACCGAGATGCAACACAGAGTGTCATAGGAGGTCCTTCCTGCCTGTGGCCATCAAACTTTACAACTTCTCCCTTGGAGGGTCAGACACCCTGAGCCAATAGGCTGGTCCTGGACTTATTTCATAATTTACTGGCATAATTTACATATTACTATTTAACTATTTATGGTTTTATTACTACTTATTATTTATGGTGTAACTGTAACTGCAACTGTAACCAATTTCCCCCGGGATCAATAAAGTATGACTATGACTAATAAAAAGAATTTTTTTTTGTGAAAGAAAACAGTTTTAAAGGTATGCAAAGTAATTGTACTCTGTCTATCAAACAGGAACAGCATAAATGCATTTAATAGATTGATTTTCTGTAAATATCAAGTATTTTTGAGTTTCATTTTCTAACCTAAAGATTAATTTTCAATGATCCACAAAACAGAACAGAATAGACTTTCTCTTGTGAAAGATGGCTAATGGGTGCATTGACAATATTTTAATGTTTTACATTTCACAGTTTTTATTTCCATAGTGAAGTCAATTGAAGAATTTTGTCAAATTAATTTTTCAGATTTATATTCAATTAATGTATATTTATTCTACCTAAGAAAATGCTTCTGTCAAACTTATTAGAAAAAGTATTCAAATGTAAATACAAATCAAATATTAAAGCCAGTGTAATAAAAAATTAACATCTCTTTTATTTCAAAATAGAACCTTCACATTAACAAAAAATGCTTTACATACAAACTTTTCCACCGGCAAATGTGCATTTCTAAAGACTTCCTCATTAGTGCAATGGTGAAAATCTTTTCTACTTAGTAGCATTTCTAACTGTATTTTAAATTCCTTTAACATTTGTTGCTATGGTGAAATTCAGATTCAAGAATTTTAAATATATAATAATGAAATATGAATTTGCTTAATGAAACATGGAAACATAGAAAACCTACAGCACATTACAGGCCCTTCGGCCCACAATGTTGTGCTGACCATGTAACCAACTCTAGAAGCTGCCTAGAATTTCCTTACCCCATAGCCCTCTATTTTTCTAAGCTCCATGTAGCTATCTAAGAGTCTCTTAGAACATATAATTCTGTTGTTTGTTTCAAGTACTTGTTATACATTTCCTTCTAAAATTACACCATTATTTAAAAGTTGCTTCAATTATATTCAGATGATTCAGAATTATTATCACATGTACATTGAAACAGTGCAATGCACTGTTTGCATAAACAACAAAGACAACCTAAAGATATGCCAGGACCAGCACTCAAATGTTGCCACACATTTTGGTGCCAAAATAGCATGTCTGCCACGTTCACAAAAAAATAACAACAGAAACAAACCAACAAAACAACAACAACAAATAAGCCTCATTCGTTCCCAATGCACTCACAGACCTGCAGATCCGGGTTTTCGGGCATTGGGCCTGACTTTCGGACTTCTGATTGACCTTCTGGTTTCAATCCATGAAGGTCCACAGATGATCTTCGTCCCACATCTACGAGGCTGGCCTTCAAATATGGAGCATGGATTGGAGACCTAGTCTCCAGCCTGACCTCTAACTCTCCCACATTCATTTCCCTAAATCCTAATCTGACCTGTAACTCTCCTCTCTGTCCTCAAAACCATCCCCAAAAACCTAAAAACCGGTGTATCTGAGCACTGACCTCAATGGAGAACGCAGCTCGATGCCATCTTGACCAGAAGTCAAGTATATAAAGTAAGCTTAGACTGTGATTGAACAGCAAACTCTTTTCTGGCTTAGCATTCATAATAGTTGTAATTTTTGTTCCATTGAGTGAGAGGTTCTTATTACACCACTGAGCCAAATTTTCAATCTCCCTCCTGTATGGTGATTCATCACCAACTTTGATATGGCCTACAACAGATGCAACAGGTTCCATGATGCCATTTGAAGGAAAAACCCAAATATAAGTTCCAGTGAAGAAAATATTATAATTATTCACCTCATTATTGGAAGCTGAGGTGAGCAATCTACTCAGTTCAAATACAAACAAAATTTACAGTGTGTTCAAATAGCTTTATCAGTGACAAATAAACTCTTCTCAGGCTTCCAGCCGGGTACAGGTACCGATTATAAGGGGCATTTCAATGTCAAACTCTGCCATCTTCTTCAAGGATGATGCCTGGGTCTGTCTAGTCCAGTAGTATTTATACCCTTGTAGTCAGTCCCTCCTGATTGGTCAGTTCTCATCCAATCAGGTTTTCGCTCTTCCACCTTGTTTACAATTGAATTCCAGTTCTTATTTAGACTGAGATCTTCGGCTTTGTGAAAATTCTTTTCCTCTAGTTTTATTTCAATGGCTTCCACTACCAGGCGGTCCCAAAGCCATAGGCATAGGAGGTTTTGTGTCCTCACAGTCAATCCTATGGCCATTGCGAATGCAGTGTTCTGCTACTGCCGATTTACCTGGGTAACCCAAATGTGGGTTTCCACCATGCGTCCCGTCTGGCTGATATACATTGCTCCACATTCACAGAGAATCCTGTAAGTGCCAGCCAACATGAGTCCCAGGTCTTCTTTGACCTGCATAATCTGTGAATTGAGCTTCCTTACAGATTTGTGTATGGTATCTGGTATTTCTTCAGGATCCTGGTGATCCTACCAGAAACCATGAAAATTTAGGGAAGTCAGATGTTAGCCATGGGTTCCTCCTCGTTGTTGGGTTTCCTGTTTTTTCTGTTAACCCACTTAAGGGCCTGATTGATTTCCTTCATGACCTAGTTTAATTGTCATATACACGGGAAAGCACAAGATCCTTTTTTTTTTAAAGCTTATCAGTGAGTGTTGATCAATTCATTAGAACTATTGGGTTATTCAAAGGTGATCTGACTATTTTCTTTGAAATTACTTTTTAGAATAATGGCTCCCAACCTTTTTTAATGCCATGGACCCCTACCATTAACTAAAGGGTTCATGGACCCCAGGGAACCCCTGCTTTAGACCGTTGAACATAAAACAGTACAGCACTGGGTCCACAATGTGCTGATCTTAATGCCAAATTATATCAAATGTCCTCCTCTTGTGCATCAAACATATTCCTCCATCCCCATCATCTTCATATGTCTACCTAAAAGCCCTTTAAGCTCCACCAAATTGCCTGATTCCACTACTCCTGGTAACCTGTTCTAGTCACTTACCACTCTCTGCATAAAAAAAAAACTCGCCCCTGACTGTCTGACTGCCTATGCTTCTCAGAATTTTAAAAACTTCTATTATGTCTCCCCAGAATTTTTGGTGCTGTAGGGAGAACCACCCAAATTTGCCCAACCCTTCCTTGTAGCTCATCCCCTCTAATCCAGTCAATGTAAAGCTCTTCTACCCTCTCTCCATAGTCTCACATCCACCCCAAAGCAGAATAACTAGAACTGCACACAGTACTCCAAGTGTGGTCTGATAAAAGTTTTACATAGTGGTAACATGACTTCCTTTCTCTTATACTCAACACACATACCAATGGAGAAAAACACGTTATATGCCTTCTTTGCTACTTCATCCACTTGAGTAGTCTCCTTCAGTGAACTGTGATACTGAACCCCAGACTGTCATAGTCCCTTCTGGCAATCCCCCACCTTGCTATTTACCACAGGAATTGGGCCTCAATCACCTCATTTAATTTCCAATCATTCCCAGGTTCCACTAACTACACACACCTGCGTCCCATCAGAGACTGCAGGATAGAGAACCTGTGACCACAACAAGGAACTGCCAATTTGTTTGGTTGACTCATGTGTGAGTAACCTCGTTCCATAGTTCTTAGGACTATCAGTTCTAAGTCTAGTATTGTTCCTGAATCTGCTACTAAAACCAAGGCTCCTGGTAAAGACTTCCTTGGACACCAATTCCACGCTTGCTATGACCATAATGCCTCCTGACTCAGCCTCTGTGCCCGTGTTCAGCACTTGGGTTTGTTCCACCGCCATGTCCTTGCAACACAGACTCCCTCCATACCTCAGTGCTATTAAGGAGTCTACTATTTACTGTATACTTTTGCGGTTCATTTGATTTCCCAATACTTCATTCTATCTGCCACTTCCCTGCCCATATCTGTGAGTGGTCTATATCCTATGGTATTCTTTCATAGTCCTTTACACTGTCCATAACTCCACCTATCTTGGTGCCATTTTCAAACTTGTTATTCCACCCATCTACATTATCATCAAACTCATTGATCTACAGTATATCACAAACAACAGAGGTCCCAGCATGTATCCTCACAGAACACAACTGGCTGTGGACTTCCAGCTACAATCACAAACATTCTACCACCTCTTCTCTGTATTCTATGAGTAAACTAGTTCAAATTCCAAACTTGCAACTCACTCTGTATCCCATGCATTTTTATCTTCAATAAACCAATGAGGAATCTTATAAAATGCCTCATCTGAAGTCCATGTAGATAACACACTCTGCCTTACCCTCATCAAGATTTTTGGCACCTCCTCAAAAAACATGTCAAAGTTCGTAAGACGTGGCCTGCTCTACACAAGGCCATGCTGACTGACTGCCTAAGCAAGCCATGCCTTTCCAAATCGGCATAAGTCCTATCCCTCAGTAATCCATCCAACTGCTTCTTTTCCACTGACTTGAGGTTCACTGATCTATTATTATCTGGGTTATCAATATTCCTTTTCTTGAACAAAGGCACAGCAATTGCTACACTCCCGCCCTCTGGGGCTTTGTATGGTGCTAGTTAGGACACTAAGATCTTTGTCAAAGCCCCAACAATCTCTTTACTTGATTCTTTTAATATTCTGGGATATATGTCATCAGGTCTTGGTGATGTTGTTGCTTTTCAGAAGATCTAGCTCTACCTCATCCTTAATCCCACATTGCCCTATCTTCTGAGGGTGAAAAGCTGTAACTCACACATTAGCATGCCCCACTTTGCCTTCACCATTCCTCTTCTCCTCAATATACACCAACACAAACTGCTCATTCAGTACCTTGGCCACATACTTTGACTCCAAACACAAATATCTTCCTTTATCAATATCTCTGGTAAAGAGTAAAAATAATCACAAAAAACTTTAATGATAATACTTGACTGTTCATATCCTTCACCTTCTAGAAGGATAGCAGCTACATGGAAATGCGATCTCTGCCACATTTTTCACCAAATAACAAACCAGCTCTACTTGTTTAGATATCATCTTTCCAACAAGGTTATTGACTGAAAATGCTTCAAGTCCTTCCCTAATGTGTTCATTGTGAGCTTCATACAAGTCCACAAAAAGGAACACATTGTTGTTGTTCAGTTGTTAAGTCAAGTCTGACTTGCTGACCTCATGGACCATAGGGTTTTCATGGCAAGATATGGAAGTAGTTTGCCAGGCCTTTCTTCTGCGCAGATACTGCTGCTGCCCAGGTTGGGACCCAGCCGGGTTTGAACTCGGGACCATCTGCTTTCAAGTCCAGTGCTGATGCCACTACACCATCAGCTGTCCAAATCTGCAGATGCTGGAATCAAAGCAACACACGAAATGCTGGAGGAACTCACCAGGCCAGGCAGCATCTATGGAAAGGAGTAAACAGTCAACTTGATGAAGGGTCTCGGCCCAAAACGTCGACTGTTTACTCTTTTCCATAGATGCTGCCTGGCCTACAGAGTTCCTCCAGAGCTCTGCCTGTGTTGAAGGATCATTACCATCTTTTCAATGGCTTGTACAATGTAATAATTCATCTTAACTGTACATGAAATCCCAAGAATGTAAAACGTATTATTATTTCTATTACTTCACAGCATATCAAAGTACTTTGCAACCATTGAAGAATTTATGAAATGTGATGATATGAAGTAGCTCTTTGCTTACGATCAACACTGGCGCACCTCGGGGATGTGTGATTAGCCCACTGCTCTACTCTCTCTATACACATGACTGTGTGGCTAGGCATAGCTCAAATACCATCTACAAATTTCCTGATGATACAATCATTGTTGGTAGAATCTCAGGTGGTGATGAGAGGGTGTACAGAAGTGAGATATGCCAACTAGTGGAGTGGTGCCGCAGCAACAAGCTGGCACTCAACGTCAGTAAGATGAAAGAGCTGATTGTGGACTTCAGGAAGGGTAAGACGAAGGAACACATACTAATCTTCATAAAGGGATCTGAAGTGGAGAGAGTGAGCAGCTTCAAGTTCCTGGGTGTCAAGATCTCTGAGGATCTAACCTGGTCCCAACATACTTGATGTAGTTATAAAGAAGGCAAGACAATGGCTATACTTTATTAGGAGTTTGAAGTGATTTGGCATGTCAACAAATACACTCAACAAAAACTTCTATAGTTCTACCATGGAGAGTATTCTGACAGGCTGCATCACTGCCTGAAGGCACACACTCAGTGATTCAGGAACAGCTTCTTCCCTTCTGCCATCTGATTCCTAAATGGACTTTGAAGCTTTGGACACTACCTCATTTTTTTAATATACAGTATTTCTGTTTTTGCACATTTTTAATCACCTATTGAATATATATAATTGATTTACTTGTTTATTTATTATTGTTCTATTTCATTTATTATTTTTTTCTTTCTATCTGCTAGATTATGTATTGCATTGAACTGCTGCTGCTAAGTTAACAAATTTCATGTGATAATAAACCTGATTTTGATTCTGAATGGTCTCAGTGTAAGTTCCCACAAACAGCAATTAAATAAATGACTGGACCATTTATTTATCATGTTAGTTAAGGATTAATCACTGATTAGGACAGTGAGAAAACTGAATATGATTTTCCCTTTACTTCCAGTGCTTCAATAAAGTTCTATTTTTGAAATAACCAAATTATGGCAGTATTGGGGCAAGGTACAGACTTGAATAATGGATAGGATATCTTGCAAAGGTTTCCTGACCTCTGCCCATCTGCATTTCCAATGCACACTACTTATGTACTTTGCTCTCCGTTGAAAATGCAGCTTCATAAAATCTGTCTTGCTATGTTTAGAAGTATAACCTCCATCACACTAAAATTAATTGAACAACAACAATATTTTAAAAATCAGGTTGCACTACTTTGTCATTAGTCTGGTTTAAAGGGAAATGAAGCCTGAATTCTAATTATGTTTAGACTGAAAGTTCATCCACAGTGACAAAGATTTCCTACTTCAGAGAATAATGATTCGGATTCTTTTTAAAAAGTGCTGTTGTGTTTAGTCATTGTGATGATATTGATATTACCTTTTTAATTAAGATAAGAAAAAAAATAATTTAGTGTCCTAAATGAATTCTGATGGTTGCTAATAAAGAAGGAATATTCAGTGGTGAGTGCAAATTGGACCTGTTTTATATTTTCAATTCATTTTAGCAACCGGTGGGAAATGTACCAATAGAAGATTTATCGTAAACATTCAATGCATTAAAAATCATTTAAATAAGCTCATTAAATTCTTTAACTTTATGTAGTGAATAAATAAGTTTAAATTAGATTAATTTCTTCTGACTAGTGTGCTTCACAGACTTAGAAGACTGTATGCACAGATAAAGAACCACATATATTTGGTGCCAATATGGGGCCACTGGTACTGCGCTTTAATATTTGGTATAACATTAAATTTATCACATTAATGTCACATTTGTGACATTCTGTGGACAGAGTGGAAGTTTATCATTTCTATTATATCATGGAGTTATTGACCATAAGGAAAAAAGAAAATAGAACTTTTGGTCAGCACATGGCTTAGATTACAAACAAATTTTCCAGAACGAATATGGATCATTTTTAGAAAACATTAATTCTTCATAAATTCTGCTATTCTCTAACTAATTTTTGTAAAATGCTTTTAGACCATTAAAACGGATGTAACCTAAATTACTAACAACCTCTTTAATTTCAAATTGCAACTATTTGATCTGTGGATGATTGATTATAATGTAAATGATGTCTCTCATGGTTTCATTTCTCAATTATAACCTCCAAGGCTTTGCAACAATAATGACTTGCCACTTTCTTGCTTCACGATATCATGATGTAACATCTTAAAAAACTGCATCATTCAAAGTTAATTTTCATCATAAAAGAATACTAGATAAAGTCGCTGTCATTGATATTTTTGGACATTAGGATATCAAAGTTCTAAAGTCCGGGCACTGTGAGCCTTTGAGCGACAATGAAGTCATCACTGAGCAAACAAAGTAACGAGGCTGTAGAAGTTGAAACTCAATTTGTCATTCAATGTGTCTAATTTATGCTAATTAAATTAAAAAGTCACTTACAACTTTTAAATCATGTATCTATCTGCAAAATTAATGACGTGTATAGCTCTTACAGTTTGAAAAAGAGCAGTTTTGATTAAGATTTCATTTTCTTGAAGACAGCCAAACTAATAGTTTTGGACTGAGTCCATGAACCCCTGTGTAGTCCCAGGACTTTGTGCATCATAATCAAGCTAATGTCATGGCCCCAACCGTTAATTCCTGATATTCTCCTAATTCCCTTTTCCCCGTGTTCTCCCGCGCTCCTTGATTGTGGCACACCTGATTCTCATCTAAACCTGCAGCATAAATACCCTGGCTTTGCATCCACTGATCGCCAGATCGTTGTTTCAGCCGGTGTGGTAATTCCTGTTCCCAGCCGCTTAGCATTGTGTATTCTAAGTTTTGTTTCAGTACTGAGATTTGCCTGTGTAGCTCTGTCTCTCCGCGTCAGGATAAGCATTGTCTGCCGCCTACCTTTCCATTCATCATCCTGTTTGCCGTTCAACTCCAGTAACACTCCATGTCAAGATAAGTATTGCCTGCCGCCTGCCTTTCCATTCATCCTCCTGTTTGCCGTTCAGCTCCAGCCATGCTCACGTCCTTGTCTGCATCCCAACTCTATCTCTGTGCCAGTGTCCTGCGTTTGGGTTCACCCATTCTTTGCAACAGTTAATCGTTGGGCCTGAACAACCCTGTCTGAAAAGACTGCAGAAGAAGTTTGTGGCAAGTGGCAAAGCCATACCCTTAGCTTTTGCATGTCAAAGCTGTCTTCATGACATGAAAAGCAAGAACAAGAGTAGTCCTTGCAATTAGTTCTGCAATTGAATAAAATCATGGTTGATCTGATCTTGGCCACATATCATTTTTCTGGTTCTCTCCACATGCTTTGTAAATGATCACAGTGGAAAATCACTGGTCACAGTTGCCCAAACCAAAAATAATTATATTAACCCCAATCCTTTGTGCATTAATTTTGTTTACTAACCTTTTGAATGGTGCCTTTATCGAAGTCCTTCTACAAGTTCAAATAGACTCTCCTTTAGTTAGTCTACTGATACAATCTGAAGAAACTTAGATTTGTCAAACGTATCTTCTCTTTCATTTATCCAAGTTGACTTTATCTCGTATGTTACTTTTTTCTGTTATCAATTTCATTGCAATAGATTCAAGCTCTTTGTCCACCAGTGACATCAGGCTAACTGGTCAGTAGTTCTATGTTTTATCTCTCTTTGACCTTCCTCAAATATTGTAGTTATCTTTGCAACCTTTCAATCTGTGGGACTCCTTCCAGAATCCATGGGATGTTGGAAGATAATACTCAATGCTTCAGTCATCTCACGGCCATTTCTTTCAACCTTTTGGGATGCCGGTCATTATATGTTTGGGATTTATCAGTATTCAGTCCCATTAATTTGTCCAGTGATTTTCTTTGAAAAATGCTTATTTCTTGCATTTTTCATTCACTCTAGAACTGGTTCTCCTCATACCTTCAAAGTCTGTTTAGATTTTAGACCTCATTTCAAACTGGTTATATCACCTTCAATCTTTGTATAAAATTATATATTACAATTGTTCTTCCTTCTTCTTCTTCCTTCATTCTCTCTTTCGCAGTTCCTAAGAATCAAAGGTGATTTGATCTTCCTTAAAACTTCTAAGTTATTGAATTACTGATTAAATTAAGCCCTTCCCTTTGCACAATACTGGACCTTAAATAGTAGTCCTTTATTGGGTCCATTATGCTTCCTAATCTAATTTTCATCAGTACTTCTGATTTTCATGAATAAAAGCATTTAAATATAAAAATTAAAATATTAAAGTTTATTTAAATTTTTAATATTTAAGTTAAAAAATCATGGAAAATAACTGATCTCAATAAGCATAAAAATATATCATGTGCTTTATTGTTAATTTTATTTCTTGTTACCATAAAATTATATTTAAATGGATTACAGATCTGCACCAGGCCTAAACAGGCATATGGTCTAAGAGCAGATTCCACAGCTGAAAGTTCAGTGAATTCTGCGGTCCCCAGATCTCTAACTCTGAGTTCAGTTTTGGGAATTCTTCTAAAATGTAATGACATTGCACACAATGGAGCAGAAAGTTTTTTTCTTTCTCTCTCCTCTGTGGGAGAGTTATTGACTAACAATTGAATGCACCATCCACGCCTTTAATGCTTCCTTTGTCAGAAAACTGTATATGGAGTAGAATTCAGAAATGTAGATAAGCCAAATCAATTATTCCACAAGAGGTAATAATTTAAGATACATACAGTAAGGCTAATTTAAAAAAGAGTATTGTTTTTCAGTTTTCGTGACATGCTTTCTTTCAAACGGTAACACACAGACATTGTCTGTGTTTTTTGGCAGTACTGAAAATCAGTAGCCAACATGGGACATTCACTCAACAGCAGAGTCATCTTTAGCCAACCAAATTTTAACAATAAAAATCTGTGAAGATATCTTCTCGCCTTTGAGTACCTACTCTGTGGCTTTCACACCTCCTCATCTCCTGGTAATTTTCACACAGGATAAAAGTTGGTAATTTTGCTTGAGACTATCATTATACCAGAAAGAAATTACACTATTTCTGACCATTCTTAGCTGTGAAAAATCTTTCTATGAATCAATTATCAGATGCAAGGACATAAATTTTCACAGTTCTAAGGATAATTTCAGAGGAGAGTTAATAGCTGATTGATTATGCTAATTTAAAAATTGAATATGGACTGGAATGAAACACAAATGCATTTCTGAAGAACACATCAGTTCACCTCTAAACCTAATCAAAGGCTTAGAGGGATCAAGAGGGAGACATGTGCATCTTTTCAAATATTTAACAAGTGCCACTTTATAAAGAGGAAACATTACGGGTTTGCATCCCCTCTACTCCAGCAATAACTTTCCTACTAAAACTCTCTGCTTCTCCCGAACTCAAGTTCCAGTTATGTCATTAGCTGCAGTTAGCTAATACTTGCAGAGGGTAGCCTCCAAACCTGGTCAAACTTTAAGGGGAATTAGTTAAAATAGAAAGACGAGATTTTACAGTATTGCTTGAAAGTTATCAAAGATTCAAAGTACATTTTTTTATCAAAGTGTGTATGCAGTATACAAACCTGAGATTCGTCTTCCCCACAGGCAGCCATGAAACAAAGAAAAATCATGGAACCCATTCAAAGAAGAACACCAAACAACACCCCCCAGCCACACGTGAAAAAAACAAATCGTGCAAACAGCAGCAAAAAGAAGAGTATATAGCACAGAGTATAAAACACATGATTGAAAGAGTCTAGCACATTCAGTTCAGCTCAGTGCTCATTATCTGCAAGCCACCCCAATTCAAAGTCCCCCAAAATAGCAACAAAAAAGGGGCAACCAGAAATATATCACCACTTAAACGATCATCACTTGGGATGGGACTTTTAATGTGGCTTTTACACTTCCATGAAAGAGAAAATGGTATTTTTGTTCAGGACATAATTTAGGACCTGAGAAAAATTATCATTTGTTGAAGGATTGAGACATAATGGGTGTTATGACATGTGATGCTCTCAGGGATTAGTGCTTAGGCATCAGTTATTCACGAAAATCAACAGTTTGGCCAAGGGGATGAAGTTTTGTGTTTCTTGGTTTCCTGATTATATTAAAGCAAGTGGAAATGTAGCTAAGGTGAAGGATGTAAAAATGCTTTAAAAGGATATAAGATACAGGAGTAGAATTAGGCCATTTGGCCCAACAAGTCTGCTCCGCCATTTCGTCATGGCTGATCCACTTTTCCTTTCAACCCCTATCTCCTGCCTTCTCCCCGTATTCCTGAATCAAGAATTAATCGAACTCAATGAGAACAGCATGGCCCCTGTCACCCACACTGTTCTGAAGCCATAACTGGTTCATCAGTTATGAATATTGACCATTTGGTAAATAGTACCATATACAGTACTATTTTAATTCCACGTCCCATTCCCATTCTGATATGTCTATCCACGGCCTCCTCTACTGTAAAGATGAAGCCACACTCAGGTTGGAGGAACAACACCTTATATTCCGTCTGGGGAGCCTCCAACCTGATGGCATGAGCATTGACTTCTCTAACTTCTGTTAATGCCCCACCTCCCCTTCGTACCCCATCCGTTATTTAATTATTTATTATTAATTTTTTCTCTCTCTCTCTCTCTCTCTCTCTCTCTCACACCTTTTTCTCCCTTTGTCCCTCTCACTATACCCCTTGCCCTTCCTCTGGGCTTCGCCCTCTCCCTTTCTTTCTCCCTAGGCCTCCCGTTCCATGATCCTCTCATATCCCTTTTGCCAATCAACTGTCCAGCTCTTGGCTCCATCCCTCCACCTCCTGTCTTCTCCTATCATTTCGGATCTCCCCCTCCCCCTCCCACTTTCAAATCTCTTACTATCTCTTCTTTCAGTTAGTCCTGACGAAGGGTCTCAGCCCGAAACGTCAACTGTATCTCTTCCTATAGATGCTGCCTGGCCTGCTGTGTTCAGCAGCAATTTTTCTGTGTGTTGTTTCAACATTACAACCTTGTTTTTATATTCTAGTCCTCTTGAAATGAATGCTAACATCACATTCACCTTCCTCACCACCCATTCAACCTGCAAATTAACCTTAAGGTACCATGCATGAGGACTCCGAAGTACCAATGCAATTCAGTTTTTTGTATTTTCTCTCCATTTAGAAAATAGTCAACCCTTCCATTTCTTCTACCGAAGTGTAAGCTATGAAATCTATGTAGCCTCCCTACTTTCTCAAAACTACCTGCCCCTCCACCTATCTACATATTGTCTGCAAACTTTACAACAAAGCTATCAATTCCACCACCCAAATCATTGACATATAATGTAAAAAGAATCAGTCCCAACGCAGACCCCTGAGGAACACCACTAGTCACCAACAGCCAATTAGAAAAAGATCCCTTTATTCTTACTCTTTGCCTCCTGCCAATCAGCCACCACTTTATCCATGCTAGAATCTTTCCTGTAATGCCATGGGCTTGTTGCTGCTTAAGCAGCCTCACGTATGACACCTTGTCAAAAGCTTCTGAAAATACAAGTACACAACATCAACCATTTCTCCTTTGTCTATTCTGCCTGTTATTTCTTGAAAGAATTCCAACTGATTTGTCGAGCAAGATTTTGCCTTGACGAAACCATCATATGCCTCCAAGTATTCTGAGATCTTGTGCTTAACAATCAACTCCAACATCTTCCTAACCACTGAGGTCATCCTAACTGGCCTATAATTTCCTTTCTTCTTCCTCTCTCGCTTTTTGAAAAGGGCAGTGACATTTGCAATTTTCCAGTCTTCCAGAACCATTCCAGAATCTAGTGATTCTTGAAAGATCAGTAATAATGCCTCCACAATCTCTTCAGCCACCTCCTTCAGAACCCTGGGGTGTACACCATTTGGTCCAGGTGCCTTATCTACCTTCAGACCTTCACACACTTCATTTCCCCCGACAGCTAGTGTCTTCCACAGTGAAGACTGATGCAAAATACTTATTCAGTTTGTCTGCCATTTCCTTGTCCCCCACTGCTACCTCTCCAGCACTGTTTTCCAGCAGTCCAACATCCACTCTCACCTCTTTATTATACCTTATGTATCTGATGAAACTTTTGGCATCCTGTTCAATATTATTAGTTAGCTTACTTTTGTCTTCTGTCTTTGCCTTCTAAATTACCTTTTGAGTTGCGTTCTATTGGTAATTAAAAGCATCCCAATCCTCTAACTTCCCACTAATGTTTGCTCTATTATATGTCCTCTCTTTGGCTTTTATGTTGGCTTTGACTTCTCTTGTTACACACAGTTGTGTCATCTTGCCTTTAGAATACTTCTTCCTCTTTCAGAAGTATATATCCTGTGCCTTCCAAATTGCTTCCAGAAATTCCAGCCATTGCTGATCTGCCATCAATGTTCTTTTCCAATCAACTTTGGCCAACTCCTCTCTCATGGCTCTGTAATTCCCTTTACTCCACAGTAATACTGATACATCTGACAGTAATACTGATACATCTGACTTTAGCTTCTCCTACTCAAATTTTTTGGGTGAATTCAAACAAATTATGATCACCTCCTCCTCAGGGTTCTTTTACCTTAAGCTCTCTAATCAATTCTGGCTCATTGCACAACACCCGGTCCAGAACACCTGACCCCCTAGTGGGCTCAACTACGAGCTGCTCTAAAAAGCCATCTCGTAGGCACTCTAGAAGTTCTCCCTCTTGGAATCCAGCACCAACCTGATTTTCCCAATCTAACTGCATATTGAAATTCCACATGATTGTTGTAACATTGCCCTTTTGGCACGCATTTTCTATCTTCTGTTGTAATTTGTAGACCACTTCCTTACTACTGTTTGGGGGTTTGTGTACAACTCCCACTGGGGTCTTTTTACTCTTGCAGTTGCTTAGCTCTTCCCACAATGATTCAACACCTTCTAACCCTATGTCACCTCTTTCTAATGATTTGATTCCATTTTTTAACAACAGATCAGCGCCACCCCCTCTGCCCTCCTGCCTGTCCTTTCAATACAATGTATATTCTTGGACATTAAGCTCCCAGCAAAAATCCTCTTTCAGCCTCGATTCAATGATGTCTACAACATCATATATGCCAATCTGTAACTGTGTTACAAGTACATCTACCTTATTCCGTACACTGCACACAATCAAATATAACACTTCAGTCCTGTATTCATCCTTTTTGATTTTGTCCACCTTTTACGTTGCAACTCATCCTGTTGACTGCAATTTCGCCCTATCATCAGCTTCTCCTTGCTAGGAGTCTCACTGCACATTGGCACTGTTTGTAAACTAATTACCGCATCTACAAAACAATCACTCCGGATCCCATCCCCCTGCCAATTTAGTTTAAAACCACCTGAACAGCTCTATCCAACCTACCCACAGAGGTAGTGGACCACCTTGGGTTCAGGTGTAACCCTTCCCTTGAGAAAAGGTCATACCTTCCCCAGAAAAGATCTCTATGATCCATAAATCTGAACGCCTGACCCCTGTACCAGTCCTCCGCCATGCTTTCATCTGCCAAACCATCCTATTCATATCCTCAATGGTAAGAGGCACAGACAGCAATCTAGAGGTTATTACCTTGGAGGTTCTGTTTTTCAGCTTTCTACCTAGCTCCCTAAAATCTCTCTTCAGAACCTCTTCACCTTGTCTGACTATGTCATTGGTGCCAAAATGCACCAAGACCTCTGGCTACTGACCCTCACCCTTGAGAATAGCAAAGACCTGATCTGAGACATTCTGATTCTGACAGCAGAGAAGCAACATACCATCCGGATGTCTCTACTGTGCCCACAGAACCTCGTCTCTGTTCCTCTAACTATGGAATCTCCTGTCACCACTACAGCCTGCTCCACCATTGCATCATGGCTGATCCAATTTTCCTCTCAGCCCCAATCTCATGCCCTGTATCCCTTCATGCCCTGACCAATCAAGAATCGATCAACATCTGCTTTAAATATACATAAGGACTTGGACTCCACAGCTGCCTGAGACAGGCAGATCTATTCTCCATATTCACCACAGACATATTCAGCACTCTCTGGCTAAAGAAATTCCTCCTCATCTCCATTCTAAAAGGACATCCCTCTATTCTGAGACTGTGTCCTCTGGTCTTAGTCTGTCACACCATAGGCAACATCCTCTCCACATCCACTCTATCAAGGCCTATTGGATATCCTTAGAAGTTTAAGTATGCTTCTACATATGTCACAGAAGGCAAGCAGCAACTTCAGTAAGTGATCAGGAGGGAAAATTGTATGTCAGTTTTTATTTTGAGAGGATTTGATTACAGTAGTAAGAAAGTGCTGTTTCAAATGCATAAGGCCCTGGACAGACCACAACTGGAATACTACATATACAGTACTTTTGGTCTCGTTACCAAAGAGAAGATGTATTTAACATAGAGAGGATGCAGTGAAGAGTCACAACACTGTTTCCAGGGATGGTGGGTATGCAGTACGAAATGGACACCATTTTTTCCTTGACTGAGTAGCCTCTCTATCCCCAACTGTTGTGGAGGCTCTGTCATTGTATTCATACAAATATGAGTTTGGTAGATCTCTGGGCATTAGTGGAATCAAAGGCTATGGAGATAGTATTGGAAAATAAAGCTATGGTAGAGGAACGGACTTGATCTTGGTACTTTGGAGTCAGTGTAGAAGAGGTTATCCAGGATGTTGCTGGGTTATCCTGGATGAGTATATTTGTAATCCAAAAGTTTTAGGACTGTTTTCAATCGTTTCTTCTGGTGTACCAGAGGCTGAGCAGTGACCAGGCAGAAGCATATAAACTAAGGGAGGCATAGAGAGGACAGTCAGAGCCATTTACTGAGGCTGGAGATGTCATATACAGGAGAGTTACAAAGCAAGGTCTTTTTATTACTCACGTGGTAGTGATTGCCTGGAGCGCATTGCCAGTGGGGGTGATAGAAGCAGATACGACAGCAACATTTAAGGGGCATTTAGATATATACATGAACAGGTAGGAAACAGAGAGATAAGAACCATGTGCAGGCAGATGGGATTACTTTATACTAACTTCATGGTCGATGCAGATGTGATGGGATAAAGGGCCTGTTCCTATGTTGCACTATATTCTATGTACTAATGGTGAAGAAAGCTAAGAGAATTGTATGGCCCACTGCTGCTCCTACTACAAACAGGTTACAACTATGGGTATGATATGGTATTTACTGTACATTGTAGATCATCAAATAGCAAGAGAACAATCAAGCAATGGGACATCTTTATCTCTGCTGCTCTAAAAGCTATTTTTGATATGCAACATCAGCATTGCCATTGTGCCTTTGGGTAAATAGGGATTTTCTCAATGGTTATTCAGCCACTGCATGCCTCAGTTTTGCACTCCATCCATAAAACCGTAAGATACAGGAGCAGAATTAGGCCATTTGGCCTATCAAGTCTGCTCTGCCACTTCATCATGGCTGATCCATTTTTCCTCTCAGCCCCAATCTCCTGCCTTCTCCCCATATTCCTTCATGCCCTGACTGGTAAAGAATCTATCAACCTCTGCCTTATATATGCTTAGACTTGGCCTCCACAGCTGCCTGTGGCAAAGAATTCCAAAGATTCACCACTCTCTGTCTCCTCATCTCTATTCTAAAAGAATGCCCCTCTATTCTGAGGCTGTGTCCTCTGGTCTTGGACTCTCCCACCTCTCCACATCCACTCTATCAAAGCCTTTCACCATTTGATTCATTTCAATGAGGTCACCCCTCATGCTTCTAAATCCTAGCGACTACAGGCCCAGAGCCATCAAACTCTCTTTATATGACAAGCCATCCCTGGACAAACAAATAATTTTCACATTTAAATGGCTCATTAGCTGCAATACAGTATTAATGGAGGTGATGATTTTTGCTACAAAGCATAACATTTCATTACCAGCAATCACAGATTACACAAAAATAGTTTAGTACAGTTGTATCATTAATTAATCAGTTTTGACAAAAAAATCACGATTTGCCTTAATGCAATGTTACATTTCCTTTAGAACTAATAGTCATAAACAACAGCAAACAAGAGGAATTCTGCAGATGCTGAAAATTCAAGCAACACACATCAAAGTTGCTGGTGAACGCAGCAGGCCAGGCAACACCTCTAGGAAGAGGTACAGTCGACGTTTCAGGCCGAGACCCTCCGTCCTGACGAAGGGTCTCAGCCCGAAACGTCGACTGTACCTCTTCCTAGAGATGCTGCCTGGCCTGCTGCGTTCACCAGCAACTTTGATGTGTGTTGTGTGATAAACAGCAGTCTATCTTAATACAAGGTGAAGATTCTCATTCTTTTAAGTGCCTTTTGGCATTCTTCATAGGTCACATTGAGTATTGCCTGATGAAGCTAACAAATTAATGGATTATACTGAAATGTACTCTAAATTGAACAATTGAATGCTGACCTTTCCTTAGATCAATTTCAAAACAAGGAAATTCCAAGCAATTAGCATCTTTATTAAGAACATAAATTCAGCATTTAAATTCACTTCAGATTTGCTTCTTCCAGAACTATAACATTTAGATTGTTGAAGACTGTGGCTGTTTTTTAATCCACAAGCTCTGGTAAAAGATAGGTCTCTTCAATCAGTTTTACAATAACAAACATTTTTTTTTCTGGGGAACAAAAAGTTACTTAAATATCTGTTACTGCCAGTTCTCAGTTCATGAGAAAGCAAACCAAATTTAAGAGGTAGATTGAAGAAGATTCTAAAATAAATCCTGAGGCCACAATTACCTGTTAAAATTTGATTATCTCATTACATACAGTATAGAGTAAACATTCCCAGACTTGTCTGCATACATGATAAATTCTTAATAATCTTGTCCACCTCTTTTAATAACAAGCAGGATAGACAAAGAAGAATCGGTTGATATTGCATACTTGGATTATCAGAAGGCCTTTGACAACGTGTCACACATGAGGCTGCTTAACAAGCGACAAGCCCATGGTATTATGGGAAAGATTCTGGCATGGATAAAGCAGTGCCTGATTGGCAGAAGACAAAGAGTGGCAATAAAGGGAGCCTTTTCTGACAGGCTGCAGCACTAGTGGTTTTCCACAGGGGTCTGTGTTGATACCACTTCGTTTTACGTTATATGTCAATGATTTGGATGATGGAATCGAAGGCTTTATTGCAAACTTTGCAGACGATATGAAGATAGGGGGAGGGACATGTAGTTTTGAGGCAGTAAAGAGACTACATAACGACATAGACAGATTAGGAGAAATGGCAAATGGAATACATTGTTGGGAAGTATATGGTCATGCACTTTGGTAGAAGAAGTGAAAGAGTTGACTAATTTCTTAATAGAGAGAAAATACAAAAATCTGAGGTGCAAAGGAACTTGGGAGTCCTTGTGCAGGATTCCTGAAAGGTTAATTTTCAGGTTGATTCAGTAGTGAGAAAGGCAAATGCAATGTTTTCATTCATTTCAAGAAGACTAGAATATAAAAGCAAAGAAGTAACGTTGAAACTTTATAAAGCACTCATAAGGTCTCACTTGAGGTATTGTGAGCAGATTTGGGCCCCTTATCCTAGAAAGGATGTGCTGAAACTGGACAGTGTTCAAAGGAGGTTCACAGAAATGATTCCAGGATTGAATGGCTTGTCATATGAAGAGCACCTGATAGCTCAGGGCCTGTACTCACTAGAATTCAGGAGAATGAAAGGTGACCTCATTGAAACTTATTGAAAGGCCTTGATAGAGTGGATGTAATGAGGATGTTGTCTATGGTGGGAGAATTTAAAACCAGAGGATACTATCTCAGAGTAGAGGGCTGTCCGTTTAGAACGGAGATGAGGAAGAATTTATTTAGCCAGGGGTGGTGAATCTGTGGAATTCTTTGCCACAGGCAGCTGTGGAGACCAAGTCTTTATGTACATTTAAGGCAGAAGTTGATAGATTCTTGATTGGTCAGGGCATGAATGGATACGGGAGAAAACAGGAGATTGGTGCTGAGAGGAAAATTGGATCAGCTGTGATGAAATGGCAGAGCAGACTTGCCGAGCCAAATGGCCTAATTCTGCTCCTATATCTTATGGTCTTAATAAAAGACAATCAGAGAATTGTGCAACACCACAGAAAACCTTTCTTTATATGCAACTGATGTTAGCTCTGACCAACCACCCAGAGGGATTCCCTTTCCTCCTCTTTCTCCATATCGAAAGAACTATTTCTCTTCAAGAACTATCCAATTCCTTTTTGAATATACTTGTCTTTCCAAGTCATAAAACTTCTCTGAACTAAATAATTCTCATATCCTTTTGATGCCAATCATCTTAAATACAACC
Source organism: Mobula hypostoma (assembly GCF_963921235.1). Classification (NCBI taxonomy): domain Eukaryota; kingdom Metazoa; phylum Chordata; class Chondrichthyes; order Myliobatiformes; family Myliobatidae; genus Mobula; species Mobula hypostoma. The sequence goes on along the minus strand of NC_086103.1, from coordinate 43,836,491 downwards.
TTCCCACCAGCAAAAAGCTACATAAATCTACCTACTTCAGCAAATTTATTGATAATTTTGAATTATACTAGTAAATTTCCATTTGACCTTTTCTGCTCCATGGAGAAGAATCCTAGGTTCTCTGCTTTCTCTGTGTAAATGTAAATATTCATTCCTGGTACCATCCAAACTCCTCTGCATCCTCTCCAAGGCTTTGACCTTGTTCCTTACATCTCTTCTCTGGAACTGCATCTGCTACTGTAGTTGAGGCCTAATCTGTAATTCATAAATGGTTTATAATAACTTCCTTGCATTAGCAAAGAGTAGAAATCCATCCTTGGTGATTTGCACAAGATTCTGTTGTATGGTACCAGCTCTACACTTCTGAAGTTTTGTTCCTTTCATTCACAATGGCACAAAATTTTGGGAGTGGAGTATAACATGCTTCTCATATTACATATTTGTTTAATGAGGCCATTAAGTATAATTTTCTACCTCTATCCTTTAAGTTATATTTCCCAGTAGTCTCTCCCCCTTTTTTCAAACATTAATCCCTCCATCCATCACCATTTGCCTTTGTCAACCCTGAAGTTTGCTCTCTTTTCTGTGCACTCTTTTCTTCTGAATCTTTTTAAAATGTATCGTTTCTGTTATCTTTATTTCCTTTATTGCAAAGGGTGCAAAGGATGGCTTCTGTGAAGGGTGGGTTGTTGGGGGTTTTGGGGCTTCAGTGTTCTTTCTGTATCTTTAATCTTTCTTCATTGTGAAGGGTGCGGGAGGGGAGTTGGGGCTTCAGTGTTCTATCGTTCATTCTATGCGGTCTCTTGTTTCATGGATGTCTGTGAAGAGTACAAATTTTGGGTTGTATACTGTATACATTCTCTGATATTAAAGGAACCTAAAAAAATTCCTCAAAATGTAACACTAGATAGAACAGTCTGAAAACAATTAATTACTTTTAGCTATTCTTATGAAGGAAGATATACTGTAAGAAATGCAGGTTCAGACAGAGAGGGGGAAAAAACTGAACTAGCATTACGGATGGATGGCCAACAGCAGATCTGCTCACTTCATCTTCTTTCTGGGCGGCAGCATTCTGGGCTCAATGGCAAATTTCACAACTTTAGGTAATTTGCATTCTTTGTTTATATCAGAACTGGCTAGTTCTGTTGAAAGTCATTCAAACCACCATGTTGACTCAGTCTACAAACACCACTTGATCTGCTAGGCATATCCTATGTTTCAGTCCATGTAATCCTTCCTTCATATTCACTCTAACTGCCTCATTAATCTATTTACTGTATGACTTCACTTCCTCTTATATGCATTGCAAACCAAGTCCACCCTATCAGCAGGATTTGCTTTGCTCTACTTATCTCTCCTTCACACTCTCTACAAATTCAAACCAACTTCTTTCTCTCTCTCCCAGATGTGACCAAAGTCATTGACCAAAAATATCAATTCCACTTCTCTTTCCATGGATACTGCCTGGTCGGCTGAGTTTCTTTTCTCTAGCATTTTCATTTTGATTGCGAACAGATGCAAATTGATTAAGCAAATGACCCAGTTCTTACTGTAGCAGAATCAAAGCTGGGCCTAACTTGAGGAAACTACCATCTATGACTCAAGTTGAGTCCACTCTACTGAGCCAAATTTGGAAGTGTCAGCATTGGTCATTGCATTGCAGAAGGAGACGTCAACAACCATTTTTCTTGCTCACAACAGCATCAGTAACCTCTAGAATGTCACCCTTTCCAGAGTCATTTCTTCTTCACTTGATATGGGAGGTAGTTAGGAATCTTCTCAAAACCAGGTGCTTCCCTGTCAAAGAGGCAGCAAGCAAAATTCAAAGCACACAGCATTGGTCTATCCAGGATGCCCACCTGCTGCAGAAGGTACCCTGCCTCAGAGTCCCAGGAGCTCAATTCCACTCAAATATATTCTAGTAGTAAGACATAAATACTTAAATGAAACAGGGCAGATGAGCAGGCGCTAAAACTCAATTCCTTATTTTATTTTTCCATGGAAAACGTCGTTGATGTAATTAGTAGTTTTAATTATAGTTTATAATTATAATTATAGATACAACTTATTAAAATGAAGCATTTTAATAAGGTTGATTTAATTCTTATGTGTGAGTAATCCAATCTTGAAAAATATCTGCCCCTGAGAATGACTTTAAGGAAACGTGGCCAAATTTTAGATCCTAGGCATTGAGCTGAAATATTCACTGTTTTCCCTCCTTAGATGCCATTTGACCCTTTGAACAAATCCAGGATTCTCTGTTTTTAATTAAATTTTCACTGTTTTGTGTTTAAAACATTTCGTTGTTTCATTGATCAGTTTTTTAATAATGTTAAATATTGCTGCTATAAAAAAACTATACATCTGTTTCCTTTGACAACAGGCCAAATTTAGTAAATTGTGAGTGTACAGTTACATAGAGAAATAATGGTCATTGAATTGTGACTTCAGCACAGTGTGGTGATGTAATGCAGAAGAGGTGTCTTGAAGATTCATCTGACTCCACTGTCCAAGGTTGTCACGTAATTTGGTTGCTGGGTCCCTCAGCTTTAAACTAATGCTTCCCCAAAGACAAGTCCAGCACAATCCACCTCATTAAAAAATTAACTGAAGGGAAATCGTTAGATTTCTTTATTTTAGTTAATTTTAATATTTTAAGAAATGAACATCATAGAACATAGATGCAGACTATAGGAACAGGACCTTTGGCCCACACTTGTTGTGCCAAACCAATTTAATTAGTAATGACATGACCAAATAAACTCAACCCCTATGCCTACACAATGTCAAATCCTTACATTTTGCTCACATTCTTGTGCCTATCCAAAGTCTCTTAAAAGTCTCTAATGTAGTTGCTTCTACCACCACCCCAGGCAGTGCATTCTATGCACTCACTATTCTTGGTGTAAAAAATTTGTCTGGCAGATCTCTGTTGAAATTACCACCTCTCAATTTAAATGCATGCCCTCTGGTATTAGACATCAGAGGCCTGTGAAAAAGATGCTGTCTGTCTACCCTACCTATGCCTCTCATAATGTTATAATATAAACCTTCCCTCAGCCTACGTGCCCCAGACAATACAACCCAAGCCTGTCCAACCTCTTGTTATAGCACATGCCCTCTAACCCAGCTAGGATCCTGGTAAACCTCTGCATCCTCTCCAAAACATTGATATCCTTCCTGTAATGGCAATGACCAGAACTGTACGTGATATTTCAGATGCTGCCTAACTCTAACTTTATAAAGCTGCCTCCCTTATTAGTTAAGGGCAAGCATGCATAAAGGCAATTATAGGTTGACAATTTCCAACAACAACTTTGCACTCAATGTCAGAAGGACCACAGAATCAGGATGGTGAAGACCAGGATGGTGAAGTCAGGAGAAGACACACTAGTCCTCTTTGAGGGTCAGCAGGGGAAATGGTGAGCAGCTTCCAGCTCTTGGATGTCAACATCTCAAAAGATCTATCCTGGACCCAACATGTCGCTGCAATTATGAAGAAAGTGCAGCAGAAGCTACATACTATTTGGAGTTTGAGGAAATTTGGTATTTTTAAATTTCTATAGGTATACCATTTAGAGCATTCTGGCTGTTTGCATCACTGTCTGGTTGGAAGCACCAATGCCCAGCATTGTAAAAAGCTGCATAAAGTGTAAATTCAGCCAGCTCCATCATGAGCACTGGCCTCCTCAGCATTAACTTCTGGAAGCCTGGAAAATTTCAAATGTCACTTCACTCTTCAAGAAGGGAGAGAGGCAGAAGAAAGGAAACTACAGGCCAATTAGTCTGACCTCAGGGATTGGGAAGATGTTGGAGTCGATTGTTAAGGATGTGGTTTCGGGTTTGGAGACACATGGTAAAATAGGCTGTAGTCAGCATGGTTTCCTCAAGGGAAAATCTTGCCTGACAAATCTGTTGGAATTATTTGAAGAAATAACAAGCAGGACAGACAAGGGAGAATCAGTTGATGTTATGTACTTAGATTTTCAGAAGGCCTATAACAGAGTGCCACACATGATGCTGCTTAACAAGCTATGAGCCCAGAAAAGAGTCCAGCGTGGATAAAGCAGTGGCTGATTGGCAGGAGGCAAAGCGTGGGAATAATGGGAGCCTTTTCTGGTTGGCTGCCGGTGACTAGTGGTGTTCCACAGGGGTCGGTGTTGGGACTGATTCTTTTTACATTATGTGTTAATAGTTTTGATGATGGAATTGATGGCTTTGTTGTAAAGTTTCCAGATGATATGAAGATAGATGGAGGGGCATGTAGTTTTGACGAATCAGAAAGGCTACAGAAGGGCTTAGAGAGATTAAGGGAATGAGCAAAGAAATGGCAGTTGGAATACATTGTCGGGAAGTGTATGGTCATTCACTCTGGTAGAAGAAATGGAAGGGCTAACAGTTTTCTAAATGGAGAGAAAATATAAAAAGCTGAGGCACAAAGAGATTTGGGAGTCCTTGTGCAGGATTCCCTAAATGTTAATGTTCAGGTTGAGTCTGTGGTGGGGAAGGCAAATGCAATGTTAGCATTCATTTCAAGAGGATCAGAATATGAAAGCAAAGATGTAATGTTGAAACTTTATAAAGTACTGGTGAGGCCACATTTGGAGTATTGTGAGCAGTTTTGGGCCCCTTATCTTAGAAAGTATGTGCAGAAACTGGAGATGGTTCAAAGGAGATCCATGAAAATTATACCAGGTTTGAACGGCTTGTCATATAAAGAGTGTTTGATGGCTCTGGGCCTCTATTCACTGGAATTCAGAAGAATGAAGGTGTCCTCATTGAAACCTATTGAATGGTGAAAGGCCTTGATAGAATGGATATGGAGAGGTTGTTTCCTATGGTGGGAGTATCTGGGACCAGAGGACACAGCTTCAGAATAGAGGGCTGTCCTTTTAGGACTGAGATGAGGAGGAATTTCTTTAGCCAGAGGTGGTAAATCTGTGGAATTCATTGTCACAGCCTCAGCTGTGGAGGCCAAGTCTTTATGTATATTTAAGGCAGAGGTTTATAGATTCTTGATTAGTCAGGGCATGAAGGGATCTATGGAGAAGACAGGAGATTGGGGCTGCGAGGAAAATTGGATCAGCCATGATGAAATGGCAGAGCAGACTCAATGGGCCAAATGGCCTCATTCTGCTCCTATATCTTATGGTCTTATCAATTACATCTTCAAAAGGTTATGTCTCAAAAAGGCAGCATCCATGATGAAGGATCCTCACCATCCAGTACATTCAGTTCTCTTCTTGTTACGACCATCAGGGAGGAGGTCGGGAAGCCTGAAGTCATACACCCAACATTTGCGGAATAGTTATGTCCTCTCCGCCATCAGATTTCTGAAAAATCCATGAACATCACCTCACTATTTTACTCCCTTGTGCACTATTTATTTTTAATATTTCCTATTCTGACTTGTTTTATGTATTGCATTATACTGCTGCAACAAAACAACAAATTTCATGACATCTGTCAGTGATAATAAACCCGATTATGATTCTAAATGTGTTCTTAATTACATTTTTACTCATTTTGATTCTACTAAATTACAGTACTTCAATTTTCTTCGATTGCTTCTAAACACCTGTGATCATCAGAAACAATTACAAACAACAGAAAGTCCTGAATTCTTTCATCAGTGTGAAATGACCACAACATTGACGTCAGGAGTGCATTGGGAACTACAAGGCTACTCGTTGTATTCCCAGCTCAGCATCTGCATTAGGGCCAACCCCAGGTCCAGCATGATCTTGTTCAAGGAGTATAATTTGAAAAGCCTTCTTTTTATTGGCATAGCAGAAGTCTAATATTTGTCTACATATTTCCCCCTGGCTCCTCAAGACCTTGATCTGGATAAATTATATCTTGAACTGGCATAAAATTCAAGGAAAACAGAACCCTGCTAGTTTTAATTGCAATTTATTTACAATTAAATGAATGGAAATTTTATTTTTTTGTGTGTAATTGCATTTTGTGCATTGGCCCTGTACCTAGTCCTACTACATTTGTGGCATCCGAGAGATCAAGTAAAAGTGAAAGAAGAAGATATTCAGCAGCAAGTCATAAAAACGCGAGATTCTGCAGATGCTGTAAACCCTGAGCAACACACACAAAATGCATGAAGATCTCAGCAGGTCAGGCAGCATCTATGAAGGGGAATAAACACTCAATGTTTCCAGGTGAGACTTTTCATCAGGACAGGAAGGGAAAGGGGCAGAAGTTAGAATAAGAAGGTAGGGGGTTGGGAAGATGGCAAATGCAACTAAGTGGGGTGAAGTTGGCTGGGTGAGGGAAGGGGTTTGAAGTAAGAAGCTGGGATGAGATAGATGAAAGAGATAAGGAGCTGAAGAAGAAAGATCTGACAGGAGAGGATAATGGACCATGGAAGGAAGAGAAGAAGGGAATGTGGCATGGTGGGGGGGGGGACTAGTGAATGATGTGCTGGATACAGTGGCTCTCATGGGGTGGTAGGTAAGAACAAGGGGAACCCTGTGTCTGCTTATGATGGTGGGAGGAAGGGGTGAGGACAAAAGTGCAGGAAATAGAGGAGATGGGCGTGAAGGCAGTATCAATGGTAGTGGAAGAGAACCCCCCGCCCCCAACACTCGTCATCTTGAGAACAGATGCAGTGGAGATGGAGAAACTGAGGGAAGGGAAATTGCATGTTCACAAGTGATAGGGTGAGAAGAGGCTTAGTCAAGATAACTGTGAGAGTTAGTAGGATTGTAAAAGATATTTGGCAGTATGAAATTTGATGTCAATTCATACTCCTCAGTAGCACCATACATATGTTAAATTTCTCATATATCATCACTGCTTAGGCACACAGAAAACAGAGGTGGAGAATGGAAATCCAATTTACTAATAGAAGATTTGCAGATTTCAGTAAAATGAATGCAGTTTTCCATGCAAGGTTAAATTTTTTAAAAAATGACAAAAGAAACTAAGATGTCCAAGTTAAACACAATATACCTAAATGAATGTACAAAAAGCCCCCAGGGAGACTGGTAGGATTGGCTGCAGCTGTGCCAATGTAAAATGGACAAGGAATTCTGATTAATTTATGGCAGCTCCAGATCCTGTGATCTAGATTCTAATTTAATAAATGTTAAAAATAGCCAGGGTATCATTACGGAAATATGAAAACTTACATTTTGTAAAAGTGAAAAAGTAATGCTATTACTGACAGAGTTCAGTGGAACAAAATTATGGGTAATAAAAACATAACTCCTAAATATACAATATTGAACTTGGAATAACAACTTCGATCTATAGCCAATGAAAATTATTCAAATTAATTTTCATAACCATCAATTAATTATTTCAAACCCCTGATATTAGATGTAACTGCGGTATCTGTTGGTACCATCTTATTCACTGTTTATTAATTACCTACTCCTGGGCCCACACTTCATTTCCCATCTGATAGCTCACATCTGGTATTTCATGCCCTTGAAAACTCATCTATTTTCATCATCCATTTCTGTTCTAACTGTCTAAACCCGGGGATAGTATAAACATTTTACTATTCATCAATAGATATTTAGTATTAACCCTTAACTAGTGAAATATCATTTTCTAATATTGCTTAATTAACATCCTACCATAGATGAAGATTCATACTTAGCTTTACAATGGAAAGCAGTTCAGATTTGTGAAATTAATGGAGTTATTTTTTAAAAATTCCTTACCCCACCTCTTTTCGATATTCATATCTTCACTGTCAAATGCAGGTATGACTATTGTTACAATCCAGCAGTTTCCTTTAAGATATAACTTTAAAAAATCACATTGACAAAGACTGAAAATTTTTATTTTTTTCCCCCTATCTATGAGAACAAAGCAAAGAAGAATTTGCGTTCTAGCTAAAATACCTGAGTTCATATTATACTGACAGTAATCAGACTACTAACATATTTACCTATGCTTCACACTTTCCACCTTTGCTAAATTGAGCATCAGTTCAAACCATCATCAAATTTGCAGCCAAATGAACTATTATTCCAAGGGCAATAATGCAGTAAGATAATACCTGCCTCGTTTTGTCTAATTACAACATCACTTCCTGGCAATTTCAGAACAGGTAGAAAGAGTTTAAAATCATTGGAAAATTAGTTTACTGTCAATCGTCAAGATGCTGAAACCTATATGCCTGTTTGCACGGTTCATTTAAATTTCAGCAGTGAAGTGAATCCTGACTAACAAGCTAAAATATATTCTTCAAATAGTGATGCTCATTTGTCATAGATCATCTCAGAAATCCAAATTATGTTAAAACTGCTATCAAAAAAACAAATACTTTTTCAAATCACAGAAAGTGGTTGGACTCTACTGATTGTGGACCTAAACAAAATGGTCTGCCGCACCTCTCCAACATGGACGGACCCTTGGCTGATGTCCCATGCTGGTTGCAAAGCAAAGGTCATCACAATGCTTTAAGAGTCATGAGATGATATTTAAATTAACAATGTTCTGGAGAAGCAGATGGTGCTTTTCTTTAGAGCCTAGAGATTAATAAAGGCAATAAGAATCCTGATTTTGATAGAGAAATAATAGAGAATAAACAAAAGCAAATTAATTAAAAATGGTAAAATAAATACACAGAGCACAAGGCAAAATCCCCTCAAGTCATCTTATTCCACTTTATCCCATTGCCACAAAGCAAAGGACTGAGATGTAGAATCATTGCCAAATCCATCAAAAATGAGACAGGTCTTTTAATATGCATTAAATACCTATTTTTTAATATATATCATCATTGTGATCTGGAATGAAAGGTTAGTAGAAGCAGATTTAACAATTAATTCAATAGTGGTAAATTTTATAGCAAGGGCAATGACCTGGGGTGTTTGGTGCTAGTTTGGATGGCTCTTTAAATAGCCAGCATACCTATGATAGGCCAAACAACTTACATCCGTGCTGTAAAAATTTATGGAATCCATAAAGGTGTTTGTGCTGCAAACCGTGCACCCAGGTACCAGTTTATCCATTTGTATATGAAATTGAAGCCATGCTTTCATGTCTTCAAAATGATGTAACTGCTGGCTACTAATGGCCGTTATCACAGAGCTTGGGAAAATTTTGGATCAAACAGAAACGTAAAGACCTGATTGACTGACAAATAAACACAACACACAAATACTAGTCTATGTACTAGAGCTAAAAACATCCATCACCATTCCTCCTCAACAAATGTGGTTCACTGTCTCAGACTCCACTGTAGCACATGCAGAAACTGCCCTGTGTGCTGGGTGCTGGGTGCTAGATTAGGAGTTCTCAATACTCGGTCACCTACCACTATCACTCCTGCATCGGCTTTGCAGGAGTCATCAAAGCGCTCAGTTAATCTTTCCTTTGGCTGATTACTGGAAATGCTGATACTCCACACCAAAGGAAAAATAATCGACAGACTGCTCCTTAACTGAAATAAATTGTGCTCCCACTCTGTCCTTGGTGTTGGCAAACAGACAGCTAGCCCAAGCTGTTGCTACTTACAGTGAGGTAGAGTCCGATGTAGCCTCATATTCAATCCCTAGTACCACTTCTGCTCTCCTTCACTGCCAGCTCCATTCTCCTCCACTACCAGAGAGCAATCATTCACCACGGTGGCAATATCCATTCAGGAAAAACTGTCCAGGAAGACGGGAACAGGCAAAGGCAAGAACAGAGGATATCACAAGGTTGATGAGTCACAAACACAAGAGATGCTGCAGATGAATATCCAGAGTAACACACACAAAATGCTGGAAGAACTCAGCAGGCCAGCCAGCGTCTATTAAGAGGAATAAACAGTTGACATTTTGGGCCGAGACCCTTCACGGTCCTGAAACATTGTCTGTTTATTCATCCCCATAGATGCTACCTGAGCTGGTGAACGTTAATGAGTCACGGTTTTACTGCTAACAATTGTTAGCATGCTGATTTTTATTGATTCTTATTTGTGCTGAAGAAGATAGTGAAATAATGGAGAGAAAGTGACAAAGAAACAATGTCACTATGCAAGTTTGGATTTGTTTTATATACATAATTACTTGTGTACGGAGGAGACGTGGGAAGCTATAGATGCTGGGATGTGGAGCAAAGAATGAACTGCTAGAGGAACTCAGCATCAAGCAGCATCTGTAGATTGCCTATCCAGATAAAGGATCCCACTTGAAAAGTCAGCTGTCCATTTTCCTCCACAGATGCTGCTTGACCTGTTGTGTTCCTCCCACAATTTGTTTTCCCTTGTGTAAGGAGGCTGCCAATGGAGGCCGATATGCTTTGATCATCTCTAATTGCCGTCACTAGCTATGTCACAGTCTGGTATGGAAATACCAATGCCTTTGAATGGAAAATCCTACAAGAAGTAGTAGATTTGGCCCAGTGCATCATGGGTGAAGCCTTCCCAACCATTGGGCACATCTACATGCAGCACTGTCATAGGAGGGCAGCATCCATCATCAGGGAGCCCCACCACCCAGGTCAGGCTCTCTTCTCGCTGCTGCATTCAGGTAGAAAGTACAAGAGCTTCCGGGTTCACACCACCAGGTTCGAGAACAATTACTACCACTTAACCATCTGGCTCTTGAACTAAAGGATAACTTCACTCAACTTCATCTGCTCCATCATTGAAATGGTTCCACAACCAATGGACTCACTTTCAAGGACTCTTCATCTCACTTTCTCATTATTTATTGCTATTTATTTATATTTGCATTGGCACAGCTTGTTGACTTCTGCACTCCGGTTGAACGCCATAGATGGGTGGTTTCTCAGTGATCCTGTTCTAGTTACTATCCTATAGATTTAGTGAATACCCCCACAAGAAAATGAATCTTAGCGTTGTATAGGGTTGCATATATGTACTTTGATAATATATTCTTCTTTGAACTTAGAGGTAGTGAGGAAGTAAGTTCGTGACTCACTGATGGCTGGGTACTCTAACACAGAAAATGAACAAGTGCACCAGCATGATAACGTTTGCCTTGAGAGACCTTGTTTCTGGTGCCTCTCCTCTATTTCTTTGTGCTGGAAGTCTCATACAATCCATGTACTTAAATTACAGCTTGTACCTTAATGGCAGATATTGCTGTAACCCTGGAAACTCCACATGGCTACAATGCAAAAGAAAATGACCTCTTCTGTAACTCAGTCCTGATAAAGCCTGCAAATAATTAAGAATGCCTTTGAAGATAGCAGGTGTGCAGCTTCTGCTCTTCAGGACTGTATTCCTGTGTGTACCTTTCACAAAAGGTTGGTTACATACACAAGGCTCTATGAGACAGGACAGGCTTCTGCAAAAGGTTTTCTACATGTTTCCAACTTCAACATTACAGATTGCATGACACTTGCACTGATGTGATGAAATGAAATGTGATCAAAGTTGCTCACAAATGGAGACCTATATCACATGAAAAATATAGGATAGTTGATCATATCTAGTGATTGAGTCAGCCTAGAAATGGACTTTCTGGCCCACTGACTCAACCATCGAGAACTCATTTAAACTAACCCTACAGTAATCCCCTTTTATTCTCACTACATTCCCATTAACAAGAACACCTGCCCCCACCCAACCCCTCCACAAGATTTCACCTATGTGATAAGGGCAATTTACAGTGGCACACTAACCTACAAGCCTGCACACGGTTAAGATCTAAGAGGAATCCAGAGCAACTCGAGGAACCCATGCACTCACAGGGAGAAAGTGCAAAAACTATAGAGACAGCAATGGAAGTCAGGTTTGACCCTGGATTGCTAGATCTGTGATTCACACAAAATCCCAATGACTGTAATTGCCATTCTTCCTCCTACAATTTGCATGGAAATAGCTTTCTGTCTCAGCAAATAAAACACTCCACATAAACTTTAATTCCAAACATCTAGAGCTCATATGATCCACTCTCCTCTGCTATCAGATTCCTTCCTCTCTATCCCCTTATCTTTTCTACTCACCTAACTTCACCAATCATCTTCTAGTTATCCTCCTTCCCCTCCCCCACCTTTTTATTCTGGCATCTTCCTCCTTTCCTTTCCAGTCCTGAAGAAGGGTCTCAGCCCAAAACGTCAACTGTTTGTTCATTTTCACAGATGCTGCCAGGCCTGCTGAGTTCCTTTGGACTTCCATCATCTGCAGAATTTCTCATATCCATAAAACTACAAGATCATCAGACATAGGGGCAGAATTAGGCCATTTGGCCCATTGGGTCTGCTAAGCCCTTTCCAAATAGCAACATGTGTTCCAGAGTGGTTATTGATTTTCGTTACACCACGAGATAAAGTTGAGCAGAGATAAGATTAAAAATATGGATAAAATCAAAAAGCATTTTTCCCACTTGCCCCCCTTTGCCCAATGTTTGAAAGGCACAATTTCAAATCCCACCATGGTAGAGGAGGATTTGAATGTTTTTCGATTAATATAAGAGTAAAATACAAGTAACATTAATGGTGATTATAAATCTACCAAAAAGTTATAAAAACCCATCTGGTTTATTAAAGTTCATTAGGGAAGGAAGGAAATCTGCTTACTTAGGCCAGTCTCATGTTCTTGCCTACATGAGACTTTAGGCTCATAGCTAACATATTGACTTCATTTCCTCTGAATAAAACGTTTGGTCAAGCCTTACAGCTGTATAAAGTAAAAGGCATAAAACTGGCAACGGACAACCAAGCACTAACCTGAATCAAATGTGACAGAGTTGCATCCATTGCAATGATTCCTGTAACCTCCTCTTTGAATACACCATAAATTGGGAAAGCTGTCCCGCAGGCAAGTCAAGCATCAGGCTGGCAAAGTCATAATAAAGGTCAGTACCTAATAGTCAAAGGGTCTAGTCTCTTCAGTGTATATGACCTGTTCCGTCAGAAGAAACCTTCAGAGGGGGAAAGTGACTGTGACTTCTCAACATTTAATTAAGATCCCTCAAGTTCTTGTGGTCTTGTTTCAAAGAATGGCAGGGAATGCCCAATCTATTACCACCGGCTGTCGTCATTTGATGAATCATTTTTGTTTTGTGATAAAAACAAGTTGGAAATAGCATAGGAGGCAGCAAGGGCACAGGATGTACTCTGAGCAACCACAGCAACTGTCTGTCTGGCACCTTTGCTGCAGAGGATGAAGTTGGCTAATTAAAGAGCGTGCCTGCAGATGTATCTGGTATCTACCTGAGACCATTTTTGTAGGAGTGACATTGCACTTTGGAAATCAAGTCATACCTTCATACTATGAACACGACAGATAGAAGGTGACAATAAGGGTTTTCTCCATTGACCTCAGTTTCCTCCCATAGTCCAAAGCCATACCGATTAGCAGGTTAATTGTGAGTGGGCTAATGCTAAGTAAGTGCGTTGCAAAGCAGTGCAACTCACTGGGGCCGGGAGGGTCTGTCCATGCTGTATCTCTAAATTAATTAATTTCTGAAGCATTTTGAACTGCCCTCGGCTAGTAATTGAAAGTGATTGGTTCATCTTACAAATGAGCAAAAAGCCAATATACATCCTGCACAGAAAATGAAAAGATACTAAAAGGTTATGAATCAAGAATTACAAAATTAAACTACAGGGGGTTACATAGCTAAACTAGATTTTGTAAGCAGAGCTAAAATAAAGGAATAAGACAGACGGAACACAATGGAGAGGCCCAGGACAAAACTGAGTACTTACCTTCAATTCTAAAATATGGTCGGTGACATATCAATATGTAAATTAATGGATAGAGAAACAATAAACAATAAAACAATTTGACTCGTATGGCCAGATTTGGGAACAGCTTCTTTCCAACTGTGATAAGACTGCTGAACGGATCCTGACCCAGATCTGGGCCATACCCTCCAAATATCCGGACCTGCCTCTCGGTTTTTTTGCACTACCTTACTTTCCATTTTTCTATTTTCTATTTATGATTTATAATTTAAATTGTTAATATTTACTAATTTTTACTATTTTTAATATTTAATATTTGTAATCCAGGGAGTGGGAAGCGCAGAATCAAATATCGCTGTGATGATTGTACATTCTAGTACCAATTGTTTGGCGACAATAAAGTATAAAGTATAAGTATAATAAAGAGCCTGTTCCTAAATGTATTCCAGTTGCCATGAATGATGAAGATGTGGAATAATAGCATATTAACATCTACAGTCATAGCGACTAACTACCCCACACTTCATAAATTCCTAATCTTTCTTGGACCAGGAGTGTTAAGAGACCAACAATGATTTCCTAAATGTACTTTTACAAAAGCATAATCTCATTGGTTTCTAATCTCTGGATTCTATTTGGTTGTCCTAATCCAAAGAGACTGAGGAGCTTGATATCTTAAGCTCTTGATCAGTGGGTCACAATGAAAAAAAGAATTACCTCCAAACTGTGCAGAGTCAACTTTTACTCATAAAACTGCAAATTGATCAGTTCATACACCAGTTACTGAAATGTAATAAACTTGATTGTAGAAACTGATTTTAAATTATCATTAACCAAATATCAGTCTCCTGTCATTAGTGGAAGAGCTCTGTCCATCTATCCCTTACACCTTCATGTTCCAGCCAAATTGGCAAATGTTCTGAACTAATAACCACACTTCTTTAATTGTAGACACTCTCCTTGTTGCCCTGGATGTTAAATCTTATACACTTGAAATGGTCATTTCAGTATACACTCAGTGGCCACTTTATTAGGTACACCTACTCATTAACTCAAATATCTAACTAGCCAATTATGAAGCAGCAACTTAATGCATAAAAGCATGCAGACATGGTCAAGTGGTTCAGTTCAAACAACAGAATGGATAAGTACTGTAATTTAAGTAATTTTGCCTATGGAATGATCGTTGGTGCCAGAATGGGTGGCTTGAGTATCTCAATAACTTCTGATCTCCTGGGATTATCACGCACAACAGTCTCTAGAGTTTACAGAAAATAACAAAAGAAAGCACTCAGTGAGTGACAGTTCTGTGGGTGAAAATGCCTTGTTAATGAGAGAGGTCAGAGGAGAATGGCCAGACTTGTTCAAGCAGACAGGAAGATAACTCTAATAACCGTATGTTACAAAAGTGGTGTGCAGAAGAACATCTCTGAATGCACAACACATCAAATCTTGAAGTGGATGGGTTACAGAAGCAGAAGACCATGAACGTAAACTCAGTGGCCACTTTGTTAGGTACAAGAGGTACCTAATAAGGTGGTCACTGAATTTATATTTCCTACTCCAAGAAGATTACGTGAACTTATTTGGTCTGTTCATTTTGTCTCGTTTGAAGGAATGGTGACAGTTGTAATGATCTAATACTGCCTCTGTAGTCCACCTTTGTAAAACCAGAATTCAAAGTTCATTTTAAGAGTTGGTCCACACATTGTGAGATCGATATATATTGGACTCACTATTGAGTATTTCTCTGCCAGTTTAAAAGAGCTTTTCTGTGCACCTCATGCTGGTACTTATTTCTCTGGCTGCTTCTAAGTATCCTTCCTGCTGGCTTCCAATTCACATCATTTTCTGATCTTTCAGTGATATTCCTCTTGTTCTTTTCTTTTCTTGGTTGAAGTTGGAGATCCCTCTTATTTTAACCATATAACCATATAACAATTACAGCACGGAAACAGGCCATCTCGGCCCTTCTAGTCCATGCTGAACTCTTACTCTCATCTAGTCCCACCGACCTGCACTCAGCCCATAACCCTCCATTCCTTTCCTGTCCATATATCTATCCAAGTTAACTTTAAACGACAACATCGAACCTGCCTCAACCACTTCTGCTGGAAGCTCGTTCCACACAGCTACCACTCTTTGAGTAAAGAAGTTCCCCCTCATGTTTCCCCTAAACTTTTGCCCTTTAACTCTAAACTCATGTCCTCTTGTTTGAATCTCCCCCATTCTCAGTGGAAAAAGCCTATCCACATCAACTCTATCTATCCCCCTCATAATTTTAAACACCTCTGTCAAGTCCCCCCTCAACCTTCTACGCTCCAGAGAATAAAGACCTAACTTGTTCAACCCTTCTCTGTAACTTCAGAGATGAAAGCCAGGCAACATTTTAGTAAATCTCCTCTGTACTCTCTCAATTTTGTTGACAACTTTCCTATAATTCGGTGACCAGAACTGTACACAATACTCCAAATTTGGCCTTACCAATGCCTTATACAATTTCAACATTACATCCCAACTCCTATACTCAATGCTCTGATCAATAAAGGCCAGCATACCAAAAAGCTTTCTTCACCACCCTATCCACATGAGATTCCACCTTTAGGGAACTATGCACCATTATTCCTAGATTCCTCTGTTCTACATCATTCTTCAATGCCCTACCATTTACCATGTATGTCCTATTTTGATTAGTCCTACCAAAATGTAGCACCTCACATTTTTCAGCATTAAACTCCATCTGCCATCTTTCAACCCACTCTTCTAACTGGCCTAAATCTCTCTGCAAGCTTTGAAAACCTACTTCATTATCCACAACGCCACCTATCTTAGTATCATCTGCATACTTACTAATCCAATTTACCACCCCATCATCCAGATCATTAATATATATGACAAACAACATTGGACCCAGTACAGATCCCTGAGGCACACCGCTGCACACCGTCCTCCAATCTGACACACAGTTATCCACCACTACTCTCTGGCATCCCCCATCTAGCCACTGCTGAATCCATTTTACTACTTCAATATTAATGCCTAACAATTGAAACTTCCTAACTAACCTTCTATGTGGAACCTTGTCAAAGGCCATACTGAAGTCCATATGGACAACATCCACTGCTTTACCCTCGTCAACTTTCCCAGTAACCTCATCAAAAAATTCAGTAAGATTTGTCAAACATGACCTTCCAAGCACAAATCCATGTTGACTGTTCCTAATCAGACCCTGTCTATCCAGATAATTATACATACCATCTCTAAGAATACTTTCCATCAATTTACCCACCACTGAATTCAAACTCACAGACCGATAATTGCTAGGTTTACTCTTAGAACCCTTTTTAAACAATGGAACCACATGAGCAATACACCAATCCTCTGGTACCATCCCCGTTTCTAATGACATTTGAAATATTTCTGTCAGAGCCCCTGCTATTTCCACACTAACTTCCCTCAAGGTCCTAGGGAATATCTTGTCCGGACCCAGAGACTTATCGACTTTTATATTCCTTAAAAGTGTCAGTACTTCCTCTTCTTTAATCGTCATACTTTCCATAACTACCCTTCTTGTTTCCTTTACCTTACACAATTCAATATCCTTCTCCTTAGTGAATACCGAAGAAAAGAAATTGTTCAAAATCTCCCCCATCTCTTTTGGCTCCGCACATAGCTGTCCACTCTGATTCTCTAAGGGACCAATTTTATCCCTCACTATCCTTTTGCTATTACTATAACTGTAGAAACCCTTTGGATTTATTTTCACCTTACTTGCCAAAGCAGTCTCAAATCTCCTTTTAGCTTTTCTAATTTCTTTCTTAAGATTCTTTTTACATTCTTTATATTCCTCGAGCACCTCATTAACTCCAAGCTGCCTATATTTATTGTAGATCCCTCTCTTTTTCCGAACCAAGATTCCAATATCCCTTGAAAACCATGGGTCTCTCAAACTTTTAACCTTTCCTTCCAATCTAACAGGAACATAAAGATCCTGTACCCTCAGAATTTCACCTTTAAATGACCTCCATTTCTCTATTACATCCTTCCCATAAAACAGATTGTCCCAATCCACTCCATCTAAATCCTTTCACATCTCCTCAAAGTTAGCCTTTCTCCAATCAAAAATCTCAACCCTGGGTCCAGTCCTATCTTTCTCCATAATTATATTGAAGCTAATGGTATTGTGATCACTGGACCCGAAGTGCTCCCCAACACATACCTCTGTCACCTGCCCTATCTCATTCCCTAACAGGAGATCCAACACTGCCCCTTCTCTAGTTGGTACCTCTATGTATTGCTGCAAAAAACTATCTTGCACACATTTTACAAACTCCAAACCATCCAGCCCTTTTACAGAATGAGTTTCCCAGTCTATGTGTGGAAAATTAAAATCTTCCACAATCACAGCCTTGTGCTTACTACAAATATATGCTATCTCCCTACAAATTTGCTCCTCCAGTTCTCGGTCCCCATTAGGTGGTCTATAATGCACCCCTATAAGCGTCACAACACCTTTCCCATTCCTCAATTCCCCCCAAATAGCCTCCCTAGACGAGTCCTCTAATCTACCCTGCCAGAGCACCACTGTTATATTTTCTCTGACAAGCAATGCAACACCTCCCCCTCTTGCCCCTCCGATTCTATCACACCTGAAGCAACGAAATCCAGGAATATTTAGTTGCCAATCACACCCCTCCTGTCACCATGTTTCACTAATAGCTACAACATCATATTTCCAGGTATCAATCCATGCTCTAAACTCATTCACCTTTCTTACAATGCTCCTAGCGTTAAAATAGATGCATTTAAGAAACTCTCCACCTCTTACTCTCTGTTTATCCTTAATGGAGCAAACAACTTTGTTATCTTTTTCTTCCTTGTCCCCTACATCTTTGGTCTGAGTGCTCCTGATCTCTGTCCCCTGCCCACCCTCCCTCACACACCGTCCACCAGCTCTCTCCATCTGTGAACTAACCTCCTCTCTTCTAGTCTCTTTAATTTGATTCCCACCCCCCCCCAACCATTCTAGTTTAAAGTCACCTCAGTAGCCCTCATAAATCTCCCTGCCAGGGTATTGGTCCCTCGAGGATTCATTGCAACCTGTCCTTTTTGTATAGGTCACACCTGCACCAAAAGAGGTCCCAATGATCCAAAAACTTGAATCCCTGCCCCCTGCTCCAATCCCTCAGCCACGCATTCATCTTCCACCTCATTGCACTCCTACTCTCACTGTCGCGTGGCACAAGCAGTAATCCCAAGATTACTACCTTTGCGGTCCTTTTTCTCAACTCCCTTCTTAACTCCCTATATTCTCCTTTCAGGACCTCTCCCCTTTTCCTACCTCTGTCATTGGTACCTATATGTACCACAACCTCTGGCTCCTCTCCCTCCCATTTCAGGATATCTTGAACGCGATCAGAAACATCCCAGACCCTGGCACCTGGGAGGCAAACTATTATCCGGGTCTCCGGACTGCATCCACAGAATCGCCTATCTGACCCCCTAACTATCGAGTCCCCTATTACTACTGCCCTCCTCTTCCTTTCCCTACCCTTCTGAGCTACAGGGCCAAACTCTGTGCCGGAGGCACAGCCACTGTTGCTTCTGCCAGGTAAGCTGTCCTCCCAACAGTACTCAAACAGGAGTACTTATTGTCAAGGGGCACAGCCACTGGGGTACTCTCTATTACCTGACTCTTCCTCTTCCCCCTCCTAACCGTGACCCACTTGTCTGCCTCCCACGGCCCCGGTGTGACCACCTGCCTGTAACTCCTCTCTATCAACTCCTCACTCTCCCTGACCAGACGAAGATCATCGAGCTGCAGCTCCAGTCCCCTAATGCGGTCCCTTAGGAGCTGCATCTCGGTGCACCTGGTGCAGATGTGGTCGTCCGGGAGGCTGGGAGACTCCACGACCTCCCAGATCCGGCACTGAGAACAACAAGCTGCCCTCACACTCATACTTCCCCCTCTCCTCAAATAACAATAAAAAATGAATAACCAAACCTTCCTCGCCTCGCCCCTTCCCGCCTAAGCCCATTGAGCCAAAGCCCTTAAACCTTCACTCTGTTCCCGACTCACTCCACTGCCCGCAAAACAACGCTGCCCGCTGTATCAGGCTCTGTTCCTTTTAAATCTTCCACGCTTCACTGCCCGACGTCACACACCAGCGGAGTCCCGCCTCTCTGAACGCCAATGAAAAAAAAAGAAAAATTCAAAATGGCTTCCTCCGCACTCCCGCTCCAATTCTCAGACTTCCTTCTCAGAATTAAACTCCGAAATAAAATTTTAGCTGGATTTCAGGATGGTGAGTAGTATCTAAAGAAGCAATGACTGGCATAAGCTAAAACAAAATGACACAAAGACCAGAAAAACAAGGATAGAAAATAGAAACTTCTTAAGGGTGAAAAAAAAACTTCAACTGAAAAGGTCCAGAAATTTTTGTGCTTCTACTACACGTGATAGGGATGACAATGGTAGAATTTCTGTCCTTGATTATATGTTTTATGTATATGTGAATGTTTTTGGTAAAGTTGTATAAAGAAGCTTCTTAGAGTCATATTGTCATACAGTCATACAGCACAGAAACAGACCCTTCAGCCCAACTGGTCCATGCCAGCACCATCCATGGTAGGCCCTGTTACCCATAACACTCCCAAACCTTCCCCCTCCAAATGTCTCTTAAATGTTCACTTGATTGCTTCTTCTGGTAGCTCATTCCAGGTGGTCATGACCCACTGTGTAAAGAAGTTGCCTCTCAGGTCTCTTCTAAATCTTTCCCCTCTTATCTTGTATCTGTACCCCCCTCCAACCCTAGGAAAAAGACTACGACCATCTACCTTGTTGATATGCCTCATGATTTTATAAACTTCTGTGAGGTCACTTCTCATTGTCTCTATGCTGCAGGAAATAAAGATCCATTGTGGCCAACCTCTCCCTATAATTCAGACCTTCATGTCTCGGCAGCATCCTGAGTCTCTTCCATATCTTCCCCAGCTTGACAACATCCTTCCTATAAAAGATGATCAAAATGATGTACAATACTCCAAGTGTGGGCTCACCAACAACCTATACAACAGCTACATAATACCCCCACTCCTAATCTCCATGCTCAAGAAATGCATTGGATGTCCACAAAGGTGACGTCAAAAAAAAATTGCAACCAGTCAAAAGGTTTCAGATCCTGAGTTAGTGCTCATGGCTAAATTTAAAATAAAAATTCAATGAAGAACATGCTCTCAAAGTGACAGCACTGGAAGCTCAAACTCATCCAGGGTCAAGCAGCCCATTGATCATCACCCATCAAACAACCTAAACATTCATTCTCTCCCCTACCAGGCACAGTGGCTGCAGTGTGTACCATCTACAAAATGCAACTTGCCCTTACTTGTCCAGGCTGCTCTAGCCACCTCTCAAACCCATGACTGCTATCATCAAAAAGCTAAGAATAGCAGCTGCATTAAATCACCACCAGATCCCCCACAAAGTCACACGCTATTCTGATTTGGAAATGTATTGTCCTGCCATTCATCACTACTGAGTCTAAATCCTGGAACTTCCTATCCGAGAGCACAATAGAAATACTTTCACTGAAAGGACTGCAGTGATTGAAGGTGGATCGCAACCATTTTCTCAAAGGGCGTTGCAGATGACTGGTATGACCTAAACCCCGTCACCTGTGATATAAGAAAAATTAGAATTAAGTGGGTAAAATGTATCCATACTTCAGGATTAATTTACTTAATGCTCTCTTTAATAATTTCCCAGTCTCGACCAATTCAATTAATTGGTCTAACAGCATTCTATCCTGCACAGCGTTCTGCTCAAGCATCTCCAATTCTCCGCACCATTACTTACCCTCCACTGTTCAATGCACTAACTTCAAAATTCTTCGCAGATTTCTCACAGACTTGCTCTACAATCAACTTTGCAACCCATGTCAATTAATGTCTCTCTCTCTCTCTCTCTTCAGTCTCAATCCTGAACTTCCCTCTAAGAGGATTTATTTTGTGTGTTCTGTGCCAAGTTCATCAGAAACTTTTCTCCAAAAGCCTCTCCTCCTCCCACTCCCACAAATACATCATTCCTTCCTTTTTAAAATTACAATCTTTCCAAGCGCTGCCGCTCATCAGCAATGGAACAATGGCATCAGTTAAAAGTAATGAATAATTGGTCCTAAGAAATTTGGAAAAAATTGTAAATAATTTCTATTATTTCTGACGCTGTTCATCATAAAATCGTCACATATGTTCATAACATTAGCCTTTCAAACCCCCTAAAAAGTATAATCAACATTGAAAAATTGACAGTGTAGTGCTAGATTCTGTTTGAGAAACAAAGCGTTTCCATTAAGATTAATATTCAATTTGTTGCAATATTGAAGTAACGATTCTAATTATGTTTTAGACATTTAAAGTTATTTAGAAATTGTTTCTCCATTTTCTGGATTTAATAAAGAATCACAATCAAAACCTCCTTTGAGAAGTGAATTCTAAGAGGAATGGGTTTCTTAAACATGCGATTCAGGATGTGAACGTAATTAGATTGTATCCGGAATACGACGAGAAATTGAAAGATGTAAATGTCTGGCACCAAAGCCGCTTTGACGCCAGACGCAACGTATAAAACAACATCAGACAGCTTTTCTCTTCAGAGTGGATGAGTTACTGCACATCAGTTCAGTCGGAACTTTTTTGTTGTTTGAAGCCAAATATAATTTTCAAAAAAAATTCATCACACATTCAGATTTTTAATTTCAATAACAACATTAAATAATTAATAAACAATAAGTTGTAGCGGTCCGATATTTTCCTGTACATATTACAATGGATATAACTTTTATACCCAAGATGGAAGATGATCGATTTTAAACGTGATTAGTTGAGTTTCCTGCTTGTTACCACTTCGCTCACTGCAGCGCTGCTCCCTCCATGAACTGTACAATCTGCTAAATACTTCGGAACACTGTCAAGGAAATGTGCTTCTGGTTGATCCAATATAATTATCTTTTTGAGCGACTAACTGGTACTTGCGTCAAATGGAATCGAATGTGATATGTCATAAATAAAATTTGAGAAGATTGAAGTCTGCAGTTGGACCTGCTAGCACTGTGTAACCTCAAGTGCTAATACACTCTTGACTTACAGCAGAAAACCTTTGTTACATTTTTTTCTGCAGCTTGCTAGATTTTTAGAATTATTGGTAGTTAGATTTGTTAGTCAGCAATGATACAAACTGATTTCACATTACATTTTGGGTTTTCCCTTTTCAGGGACAGAAAAAATTGCTTTGTGATGATGATCACTTGCTCTGTTGTCATAAATATAGGTCATTTCGTGATTTTACACTTACTATGCATTAAGTAAGTCAATAGAACCATTGCAACAAACAAAATTCAGGGCAGAGAACTCAAATTGTTGGAGGCAAATTATCACAAACTCAACATTTCTCAAATAAGGTTCTGACCTGACAAATCACAGCAGGATAGGTTTTGAGAATAAGTACACATACTTTATATGGCTCATTATTTCTGAATTTGAAGAAGAACTTGAAAAGAGAGTTTTAAGACATTAAAAGCAATTATATTGCAATCATTCATTACTCCTAAAGCAATTTCTCATAAAGCACATCTGTTCTGTAATGCCTTAGATAAAAGAAATATAGTATATTAATAAGAAATATTCAGAAGCTCCGCAGTACTAGTGCTGGAACAAATTTTTTTCAAGCCCAAACAGAATTTGAACCAGTGCAGAAGCTGACAGCAAAGAACAAGTGAGAAGGTCTGTGATGAGGGCGGGAGGGTGACCGTGATAATGCAAGATAAGGAATGGAGATTTCAATTTTTGGTTGGGGAGGGAAGGTTGTGGAACTTTGCTGACAATGTCAACTCTTAGTACCCATCCCTAATTGTCTTTGCAGTTCTAAGCAGCCTTTCTGAAATGCTGCCGTTCTGCTGGTGAAGGTATCCCCACAGTGCAGTGGGGTTGGCAGTCCACCACTTACAGGAGATCCGGTAATAATGAATATATTCACAATACTGGGTAAGGGGGGTGAGTAGGATAAGGAAGTGCTGTCATTTCTTTCTTGGTAGTCGCTGTCATATATTTGGGAAGTGCTTTTCTAGAACATTTAGCAGATAACAGGCTTGCCTGTAGATAGCGCACAGCAGTGGTGGAGAGAATTAATGCTTAGGGTGGTGAATGGGGAGCCAGACAAATGGACTGCTTTATCCTGGATGCTGCTGAGCTACTTTAGTGTTACTGTAAAGTACACTTACCCAGGCAAATGGAGAGTTCCATCACACCCCTGATAGATGCTTTGTAGATTGTGGATAAGGGTGTCAGAAGGTGAGATACTCATTGTAAAATATCCCGATTTTGTACCCATGGTATTTCTGTGGCTGGCCTAGCCGAGCTTCTGGCCATGGTTACTCCACGGAAGAGAAAAAGGACATTGAAAGACGCTTAATTTGCTGTTCACTCTTTGTCCTTGGCTCCCATGCAATGCTCCAATGAAGCACAAGAAAGAGCTGCTATTTTCCATTTAGATAGATTACAGTCTTCCGATTTGACCATAGCTTTGGACTTTTCTGTGAGTGCCAAAGGTATGATTTTTTTGATTTACCATTTAACTCAAGAATAGTTTTTATCAGTCTTTCCAGTGAAAACTTCCAGTCAGATTCTGTTTGAATTTGACGCCCTCTAGAGGAGCTCTGTTCCCAAGAGAACAATGAAATTCAAATATCACATTGAAAACAAATCTCAGATTGTAAAGCAGGAAACCATCCAAAACAATTAAGTCATCATATAGGATTCAAAGTATTGATGGAATATATATGTGTGATTAAGTAAAAGATAATAGAAAAATATTTCAGAAAAATTTACTTCCTAAAATATTCTGCTACTGCAAAACAACAAATTTCATGTCATAAAAGACAAAGCTGATTCTGATTCTGAACCTCCTTTATTATAAACACAAGAAATTCAGCAGATGCTGGAAATCCAAAGCTGGAGGAACTCAGCAGGTCAGACAGCATCCATGGAAATGAACAAACAGGACTCCTTTATTCATTCTCATATTTTAATTTTCTCTGAGGTACGGACACGTACTTCTTTAGGGACTCAAATGGTTGTTCAATGATAATCATCACTCTTTATTCTCCAACACCTGATTTTGCAGCATGCATTGAGAAAGTCACAAAAACAACTGCAACAAATTAAATATTCAAAGTGTGTCATGCAGTGTTGTACTGGGAAAATAGAAAATATTTTAGCAAATAAATTCCAGTCAGATAATGGGGAAAAAAAAAATCACAAACAGAGTTTTTTTAATACAAAGCTTAGATAATTCAAGCTATTAGGAATTTGGGGAGATCAGGAAATATCTCCATTATAGCAAAAATACTGGAAAAACTGCTTAATGGTGCAATCAATGGTCAATGGCCCCAGTGGAGCCTGGGCAGGAGTTACAATACAATCAGGAAAGCCTCTGTCCTGGCTTATTTGAGGAAAATTATAATAGCACCCCTGGTTGGCAGGAATTTCGGACTTCTGCATGTATCCACAGATGAGCAAGTATTGTCAAATCCACTGAGTTCTGTAACTTCTGCAATTATTATGCTACTGTTATGGTAAAAACAACAATACAAATGGCCTTATTAATAGTTACTTTCACCTCATCCATAGACATGCTTTGGTTCATTTCTTCCCCTCTTGCCTTACACCATCATGACTATTACTCAGTCTTCTTGCTTTCATCCCATCACTGACTTCAGCTTTTCTCCCTTCTCCTGTATCTATCTATACTTGCAAAAACCTCTAACTTTTATTCATTCAGAGAAATGCCCATCAATTTTAAAGATTAACTGTATTTTTTCTCTAGAAATGCTGCTTGCTGCTATATATTAATTACATTTTCTGTTTTCATTACAGATTCATAGCATCTGTATTTCTAAACATGATTGTTCCAATTCCACCTAGCATTTTCCCCCAAAATGTTTCCCTTTGATGAGCTAATACATGCAGAGGATAAAGTATCCCCTTTCACCTTTGTCCCATATTGAAATTGAATCTCCTTGACATTAATTTCCCTGGATCCCTATTTAGTTAAATTGAACAGAAGGGATGAGACAGATTTTTTTTTCAAACCGTACTTCATCCTCCTGTAAGTCACATCAATAATTTGACCATTCTTTTGATATCTTTTTTAACAATTGCATCAACAAAAAATTTTATTTGCAGCATGGTCTAATTTAATGAAGACTCCCTGATCTCCTGAAGAACTGTCACTGTGTGGTTAACATCACTAGCAGCTTGATTCATCTAATCAATTCATCAGAGGAAAGACTGCTTTCAATAATGTGCTACAAACAAATCCATTTTAAGCTGTCTATCTGGAATTTGTTTGTACAAAAATAGCTATTTTTACAGTACAATCGTACATAATACTGTATATTTATGAGTGTTTTCTTTGCTGTGATGTTTGCTATGACTTCAATAATTCCAGTATAAGAATCAGGTTTAATGTCACCGGCATAAGTCGTGAAATTTATGAACTTTATGGCAGTAGTACAATGAAGTACATCATAAATAGATTATAGAGAAAAAATCTGTGTTACAGTAAGTTTACATGTCTATTAAATGGTTATTTTAAAATAAATAGTGAAAAGAAGTAGAAATAAAAAAAATTAGTGAGGTGGTGTTCATGGGTTCAAAGTCCATTTAGAAATCAGGTGGCAGAGGGGAAGATGCTATTCCTGAATCACACAGTGTATTGCTTCAGGCTTCTGTACCTCCGTCCCGATAGTCACAATGAGAAGGGGGCATATCCTGGCTGATGGGGGTCCTCAATGATGGACAGTGCCTTCCTAAAACCCTAATCTAATCTAAGACTAGATTCAGAAGCAATGTGCATCACCACTGCTCCACAGAACAGTGAAATGGTGCTGACAGGCCTAGCTTCTGAAATCCTGTTTGCTGCCAGCTGTGGTCATAGACAGCTACAGGAATAGTATGCTAACGATATTGCCGCATCTTGCCTCCAATCTAACATGGCTATCAGACTTTCAAGCTTAAAAAAGCAAGCAGCCTTAGAATTATCAACGCTGTGTTTCATTTTAATAGATGAGCGGGTTCACTTACCTTCTTTGAAAGCTGGGGGAGTTGGGGTGAGGTGGCGGCTGGCCTGGTAAAATTAGCCCCCTCTATAAACTGGCAGTCAGATGATTTTGCTTTACACCTGTGAAATTTGGAGAATACAAGGATTATATATTATAACAATGAATTAATTTCAACTAAGTCCTCAGCAGTGACTTATAAAGATCAGATATTAATAAAAGATTCCTCATCATAAAGTCCAAAAATTGCTGTGAAGGCCTGCTTTGTACATAGGGGTATGGCTGTCTGATAAGTGAATCCCATTGATCTCTCTTGGCACATTGACAGTTGTGAAGTGGTCACATGATAGCAAAAGAATGCATAAAAGGAATATTGAAACCATGCCAAATAGTGAACTTTAGAATGGTAGAGTTGTCAGGCTCAGAAGCATTTACCTAAATCAAGGACTCTCACAGGTAAAACGGATGAGTGTTGCCCATGGACCAGCACTTAGATTATTTGACAAAAAACTCAGAAATATAGTTGAGGAAAGGAGAGGACTAGCAGCCTCAGAGACTGAGGTATGGAATTGTAAATGTGACAGAGTCACCTCTACTTCCTGAGGAGACTGACCTCCTTTGGAGGCACAGGCCTCTCCTTCACGTGTGCTACCACTCTGTCACCCGGACAATCCTCTATGTGGTGGTGTGCTGGGGCAATGGCATCAACATTGGGGATGCCAATAGGCTCAGTAAACTGATTAGAAAGGCTGGCTCTGTTATAGAAGTCAAACTGGACATACAGCAGGCTGTGTTAGAACAAAAGACCCTCTGGGAAATCCAGGCAATTCTGGACAATGTTTCTCACACTCTGCTTGCCACCTGGGCTGGATAGAGGAGCACTTTTAGTAATAGATTACGACAACTGCGCTGCTCCAAAGAGTGCTATATGAGGTCATTCTCAGCTCAGCTATTAGTCACCCTATGGCCAGGGAAGTGATGATACCCTCCTGTTAGCCTGCTATTAAGCTCTGTTTACCACACCCTGCTATCACGGACACCCTGTGCAATACTACCATCATTTTTTATTTGGATGGTCTGAATATGCATCCATTACTGTATAATATTACAGTAATTCTTGCAGTACCATCTTATCAGTGTGAACTTGGAAATCTTGTAACCTTTGATTTATAAATTGTGTACATCTTATTTTTAATGCAACTTATTTTTTTTCTTTCTTACTTCTCCTAATATTTGTATATCTGTGCACTTGTAATGCCACTGTGACATTGTAATTTCCTTTGGGATCAATAAAGTATCTCCCTGTCTATCTAGACGGAATGCACACTCCTAAGGGAGAATGTAACTGCAGTACTTAAAAAGGATATCTTGGAAGGATTGTTCTATAAACCACATAGTTAAGAGGGGTATAATCATTTTACTGGGAATTACGCTATAGGTCTCCCAAAAGTCAACAGAAATTAGAGGAAAGCATGTGTAAGACAATTGCAAAGATGTAAAGACAATAGTGTTATAATAATGGGGGATTTTATCTTTTCCAGTATTGCCTGTGATTGCTTTAGTGCAAAGAGCATAGATTGAACAAAATTTTCCAAGTGCATTCAAGAAAGTTTTGAGACGATGTGAATATTTGACCTTGTCTGCAGAAGTCAAATTGTACAGGTGGTGGAATTGTTGGTACGGAACACTTTGGGAACAGTGAGCATAATACTGAAAACTTCAAGCAGTTAGCTGGGCGGGCTTGAATCTTTAAAGGTGCTGCACCAACTATCCATACTACAGAGAGTTAGAGCGACTAAACCCTAGAAGCTGGCGCAGTCGAGTGCACAGCGTAACAGTTAGGCCATTCAGCCTATCAAGTCTTCTAGAATTCCTCACTCATCTCTGTTCTAGATGGACATCCTTGCATTCTGAGCTGTGCTCTCTTTTCCTAGACTTACCCACTATTGATAACATCCTCTCAACATCCACTCCCTCGACATTACATTATTGATTTCAGCTTTCCCCAGTTCAAGACCTTAGCTTGGTTGACAAGTTGAAGACTTGAACTGGGGAAAGCTGATTTCAATAACGTAAGAGCAGACCTGGCAAAAGTAGACAGGGATGTAGATTGTGGATGAAAGGCAGGAATCTTTTATAAGAGTTAGTAAGAATTCCGGGGCCAAAATGTGCTGGTGAGGGTGAAGGTAAGATTAGGGAACCCTGTATAACAAAGGATATTGATGATTTCATCAGGGAGCATATGGTGGGTGCTGACAACTAGGACTGAAGGAGTTTCTTGCAGAGTGTGTAGGCAACAACTTACATAATAAGTTGGGAGGATGAAAATGGCATTAAGTATCTTTGGCAAGTAAGATTAAGGAGTATCAGAAGGGCAACAGGGATAAAGCTAATGAGCCTTATGTCAGTGGTAGTGAAATTAGAACACAGAACAGTGAAGCTGCTTTGCCCATGATACCTGTGCTAAATTTAATGCCAGTACTGAACACAATGCTAAATTAAATTTAAAAACCTCTTCTTATTACATAAGATCCACATCCCTCCATTTGTTGCATATTTATATGACAATGTAAAAACCTCCCAAACGCTACTATCGTTTCCGAATATCCCACTACCCCTAGTAGCCTGTTGGAGGCAACCACCACTTTCTGTGTGAGAAGAAATTGTCCTCCATATCCCCTTTAAACTTTCTCACTCTCACCTTGAAACTATCTGCTCTAGTATTTGACATTTCTACCCTGGGGAAATGACTATCTACCCTATCAATGCTCCTCTTTAATTTGTAAACTATCAAGTCTCCAAGGTTCCAGAGGAAATAACCCAAGTTTGTCCAACTTCAGTCTCATACCCTCTGATCCAGGCAGCATCCTCATTAACCCCTTGTGTATCCTTTCCAAAGCCTCCACGTCTTTCCTATAATGGGCCAGCCAGATTGCACACAATTATGGGAGAAAATACTAAGGGACAGGATTGATGTATATTTAGAAAGGTAAGGGCTGATCAGGGATAGTCATCTTGACTTTGTACTGGGTAAATCCTACCTTAGTACATTGATTAACTTTATTTTGAGGAAGATTGATGAAAGCAGCGAGGTAGATGTTGTCTACATGGATTTCATGAAAGTATATGATAAGATTCCACATGAAGGTGCAGAAGGTTAGAGTACATAGGATCCATGGCAAAGTGGCTAATTGGTCCCAAGATTGACCTAGTGATAGGAAGCAGAGATTTAGAGTGCAAGGAAGCCTGTGTTTAGAAGTCTGTGACTAGTGGTGAACTGCAGGGATTGGGCCTGGGACCAGTGTTGTTCAATTTGGAAGTGAATGCAGAAGGCAGAATTAGTAGGTTTGCGTATGACACGGAAGTTGGAGGGGAGGTTGTCTAAAGCTACAGCAGGATACAGATCAGATGGAAAGTTGGGAGCATTAGCAGATGCAATTTAATCCTGACATGTGCAACGTTATGCATTCTGGGAAGTCAAGCAGGAATAGGACATACACAGTAAATGGTAGCTAGCTATAGGATGTTGGTGTATAGAGGAACCTTGGGGTTCCAGTCCATTGTTCCCAGAAAGTGACAACATAAGTAGGTACTGTAACAAAGAAGGTATGATGGGACTTTTCCTCTTGTAGGTTGAGGCACACAGTATAAAAGTTGGGACATTCTGTTGCAATTTTATAAAACGGTTAGACCATGTTTGAAGTATTGTTTGCAGCTCTGGCTGGCACGCCATAAGAAGAATGTGGTGGTGCTGGGGTGAATTCAGAGGAGATTTGCCAGGATATTGCCTGGGCTGGAGGAGTTTACTTATAGGGAGAGATTGCACATGTTGAGTTTTTCCCCTTGAGTTAAGGAGGCTGAGGGGTGATCTGATACAGGTATATAAAATTATAAA
The DNA here is from genome assembly GCF_963921235.1 of Mobula hypostoma. Taxonomy (NCBI): domain Eukaryota; kingdom Metazoa; phylum Chordata; class Chondrichthyes; order Myliobatiformes; family Myliobatidae; genus Mobula; species Mobula hypostoma. Next base: position 43,805,864 of record NC_086103.1, on the reverse strand, counting down.
GAGGCATAGAAAGGATAGATATCAGAATCTTTCTCCCATGTTAGGAGTAAAAAAAAACCAAGAGACCATGCATGGGTTTAAGATGAAAGGAAGGAGTTTCAAATGGGATTTGAGGGTAACGTTCTTTTTGGACACAGAGTGGTTGCTATTTGGCCCTCACTGCCAAAGGAAATGATGGAGTCAGATATTACCAGTAACTTTAACAGATATTTAGAATGGCATATAAGTAGACAGACCTAATGGTGAGTGGGATTGGTAGACATGGACAGAAAGGATCTGATGAGCCACAGAACCTGCATTTCTATGCTGCAGGTGTTCTGTAACTTTACAACTCTAAAACACCTCTGGCAATGTCTTCGATAATGTCATCCTTCACATAGCTGATGCTCAATGTAAATGGTAGCTGAGGCACATTTGCTGGAAAAATAAAACCTTGTTCTGTGCACTATGAATATTTACAACCAGGATAAATTGGCTTCATCAGATAAATGGTATCAGCAGATAGTTAGACAATAGTGTTGATTGTTTACTTCAGTATTGAAAGAACAAATACATAAGAATCTATGTGATACAGAAGGAACTACAACTAAAAAAATATGCTTTTGCCTTCTCTGTTTAATACTCATATTTCAGTAAATGCAAAAGTATGTTCACTTAATCATACTAATGAATAGACAGCCTGGCATCACCCTGAAGCTGGCATAGATACAAGGGATAATACCTGCAAATGGTTATGAAAACAAGGCAGTGAACACGTTGGCAACATTACGGTAACTGCCAGTTGGTGCGTCTGTGCTACTTTCATACCTCATTACCATATATTACACATTCAAGTTAACATAACACCTGGTTCAAGATGACACTGCTACTTAACGGTTCAGACAAAAGTAAATTTGTGAGTCTAATTTGGAAAGTTCAGGCTATAACATCGCAATTTGATAAATCTGTCCCGCAGACTGGTCTGGCTGCAGCCATGTTTGCTGATATTTTAGAGTCACTAGAGGCCACGAATGCGGCAACCTGCAGCAAAATATAAACTGATACAAGAACTCGGGGGGTGAAGCATCACCAATGGATTCAACGGGATGTCTGACATTGCATCAAGACTGAGAGCTCAGAGGGAAGATGACCAGTATGGAGAAGTGAGAGGGATGGGTGAGAGAGACGACAAGGTGGTCAATGGATACAGATAAGAGGAATGAATTAGCTAGGTGGAACTGGGAGGTGGAGGGGAAGGGGGTGAGTAGAGACAGAAACTGGTAGGTGACCAGTGGAACCAGTTTAAGGATGTATGATGAGCAGATGGAACCAGGTCAGGAGGAGATGGTAAAACCAAGGAAGGAGAAACCCAATTAATAGATATGTGGTTAAAAAGTAAATGGAACCAGGTGGAAGAGAGTTCCATCTACCCACCACACTCATATCCATCCACCTTCTCCCTTAGTTCACCCTTCTTGACCCCGCTCTCTCCCTTGCCTTGTTTGATCTACCCTCATTTCCTCATTTATCTGGTTCCACCTACCACCTCGGTCTCTGCTCTTGCCTACACCCACCTGGTTCCATCTGCCTGATCTTACCCACCCCTCTCCACTGCTCTTCCTCAGTTGATGAATTGGACTGGCTTTTTGTTGAATTAATTTTAGAAGATGCACTGAAGGAGTTAGGGCTAGACATCAGAAAAGACTGGGCCCAAGGCAGAGGATGAGAGAACCAACTGTAGGTTACATGGTCGGCACAACATTGTGGGCTGAAGAGCCTGTAATGTGCTGTAAATTTCTATGTTCTATGAAGAAATTACTCTTGGCCTGGTTCTCATCAGTCCATTGACCATTATCGTATGGGTAGAAATGACCATTGTAGTGATTAAATCCCATCTTCATAATCTCTCTAATGTGTTTTGTGACTCCACAATCATATTAAAAGGAACAAATTTAAGACAGCTAGCAATCGGCATTCACATGTCACTGTTGGCCACCAGAAGGGACAAATCTGTATTCCATCCATACTATCCACAAACTCATTGCTTTACCAAGGGAAATCTCGCATGCAATTGTGGTTGTTGTGTACATCCCTCCCTCGGCCAACCAGACGTCGGCGTGTAACATCATTTACACCATCATAGCCAGACTACAAACCCAGCACCCGAGTGCCCTCAATACCATCTCGGGTGACTTCAACCAGGTTACCATGGCTAGAACACTGCCCAACTTCACGCAGTATGTGAGCTCTACAACCAGAGGGGAGAGGACATCCCACACATGAGCCATCTGTTGTCGGCCCCCAACCAACACATATTCCACTCTCCCCTCCTACCCCTCCTCACAGTCCCCCACCCTGCTCTCATGACTATACCCCTTCCCCACACGAAACCACCACAGTGGGCTTCACAGCTCTACAGGTGAGAAGACAGCCGAAACGTCTCAACCCAAGCAAGGCTGCAGGACCGGATGGTGTCAGTACCAGGGTGCTCAAAGCCTGTGCCTCCTGTATGCTAACGTTAAGGATGTACGCTAACGTTAAGGATGCATACAGCCCCTCTCCCCTCCCCCCACTGGGAAGGTCAGGTCACAACCTGGTGCATCTAAAACCCTGCTACGTGCCTCTGGTGAAGAGTAAACCTGCAACCTCGAGGACAGTGAGAAAATGGTCGGAGGAGGCTTATGAGGCACTCCAGGGTTGTTTTGAGGTGACAGACTGGCAGGCACTCTGCGAGCCACATGGAGAGGATATTGATCGGCTCACAGAGTGCATCACTGATTACATCAACTTCTATGTGGACTGCAATGTTCCGACAAGAACTGTCCTTTGTTATTCAAATAACAAGCCATGGGTAACAAAGGACATTAAGGACATCCTGAACGCTAAAAAGAGGGCGTTTAGAGATGGAAATAGGGAGGAGCTGAGGGCAATACAGAGTGACCTGAAAGCCAGGATCAGGGAGGCTAAAGACAGGTACAGGAGGAAGCTTGAGTGGAAACTCCAGCAGAACAACATGAGAGAGGTCTGGAGGGGGATGAGGACCATCACTGGGTTCCGGCAAACTAGCAACAGAGGAGCTGAAGGCAGTGTGGACAGGGCCAATGAACTTAACCTGTTCTTTAACAGATTTGACAGTGTGGCCCCTGTCCATCCCACACATGAGCCATCTGTTGTCGGCCCCCAACCAACACATATTCCACTCTCCCCTCCTACCCCTCCTCACAGTCCCCCACCCTGCTCTCATGACTATACCCCTTCCCCACACGAAACCACCACGGTGGGCTTCACAGCTCTACAGGTGAGAAGACAGCCGAAACGTCTCAACCCAAGCAAGGCTGCAGGACCGGATGGTGTCAGTACCAGGGTGCTCAAAGCCTGTGCCCCTCAGCTATGTGGAGTACTTCGTCATGTATTCAACATGAGCCTGAGGCTCCGGAGGGTTCCTGTATTGTGGAAGATGTCCTGCCTCGTCCCTGTGCCGAAGACGCCGCGCCCCCAGCGGCCTCAATGACTACAGACCGGTGGCGTTGACCTCCCACATCATGAAGACCCTGGAGAGACTTGTTCGGGAGCTGCTCCGGCCTATGGTCAGGCCACACTTAGATCCCCTCCAGTTCGCCTACCAGTCCTGATTAGGAGTTAAGGATGCCATCGTCTTCCTGCTGAACCGTATCTACGCCCACCTGGACAAGCCAGCGAGCACTGTGAGGGTCATGTTTTTTGACTTCTCCAGTGCGTTCAACACCATCCGCCCTGCTCTGCTGGGGGAGAAGCTGACAGCGATGCAGGTGGACGCTTCCCTGGTATCATGGATTCTTGATTACCTGACTGGCAGACCACAGTACGTGTGTTTGCAACAGTGTGTGTCCGACAGAGTGATCAGCAGCACTGGGGCTCCACAGGGGACTTGTCTCCCTTTCTCTTCACCATTTACACCTCGGACTTCAACTACTGCACAGAGTCTTGTCATCTTCAGAAGTTTTCGGTTGACTCTGCCATAGTTGGATGCATCAGCGAGGGCGATGAGGCTGAGTACAGGGCTACGGTGGGAAACTTTGTCACATGGTGTGAGCAGAATTATCTGCAGCTTAATGTGAAAAAGACTAAGGAGCTGGTGGTAGACCTGAGGAGAGCTAAGGTACCGGTGACCCCTGTTTCCATCCAGGGGGTCAGTGTGGACATGGTGGAGGATTACAAATACCTGGGGATACGAATTGACAATAAACTGGACTGGTCAAAGAACACTGAGGCTGTCTACAAGAAGGGTCAGAGCCGTCTCTATTTCCTGAGGAGACTGAGGTTCTTTAACATCTGTCGGACAATGCTGAGGATGTTCTACGAGTCTGTGGTGGCCAGTGCTATCATGTTTGCTGTTGTGTGCTGGGGCAGCAGGCTGAGGGTGGCAGACACCAACAGAGTCAAGAAACTCATTCGTAAGGCCAGTGATGTTGTGGGGGTGGAACTGGACTCTCTGATGGTGGTGTCTGAAAAGAGGATGCTGTCTAAGTTGCATGCCATCTTGGTCAATGTCTCCCATCTACTACATAATGTACTGGGTGGGCACAGGAGTACATTCAGCCAGAGACTCATTCCACCGAGATGCAGCAAGGAGCGTCATAGGAAGTCATTCCTGCCTGTGGCCATAAAACTTTAAAAGTCCTCCCTTGGAGGGTCAGACACCCTGAGCCAATAGGCTGGTCCTGGACTTATTTCATAATTTACTGGCATAATTTACATATTACTATTTAACTATTTATGGTTCTATTACTATTTATTATTTATGGAGCAACTGTAATGAAAACCAATTTCCCCCAGGATTAATAAAGTATGACTATGACTGTGACTGTGACCTGATTCATCCTCCCTCATCCCTCACTCTAGGAGACCTACTCTAATTCAATATGGAATGTAGAACAGCAACACCTAAAACTGAGATACTAACTCGATGATTGTACTGTAAGGAAATATACACCTGTTAAACAGTAGATGCAGAATGCAATGGGCGGAGTTAAATAATTCCATAATCAACAGACCAGACAACACCCCGAGGTCCTGTCATTTTCAGTTCGATTGCTCAAAGACAATTAGACAACAAAAAAAGAATCATGCTTTGCTGGGACTACCTCTATTCCCACAAATGTGGAGACAAGTTTGTAACAAAGGTGAAGTGCTTGCAATCACCTGTAGCTAGAAATGCTGAGGGAATGATCAGTTCTGCCCCTTGCCTACCATTCGCACAGTCACTGAAGCCAGGCTTCAGCCAATTTGAATCACTCTGTGTGAAATCAAATAATTTAAAATGCATTTAACATCTCTGCTATGAACAGAATATCAACTATAATTTGAATTGTGTTCATTTGTGGAAGAGGATGTGAAATGGTTCATTTGTGGCCGTGATGAGTGAAAATCGTACCCTGCACTTAACAGCTGGAAACAATTCCAAATACAACAGTCTGCATTGCTTATTACCATTACTACACAAGATGACCAAATTATAGTTGGCAGTGGAAATCCGTTCTCTGGCACCCTTTTCATCAGGAAGAATCTACACATTATCCAATCTATTACTTTTGAGTCGGACCAGGTAGGTTGTTTTAAAAAAAAAATCAAAACTGAAGGCTCTTTATCTGATTGCAAGCAACATTCATTACAGCGTAGATGAATTACTGACACAATGAGAAATAAGTGGGTGTGACAGAGACATAGTTGCAAAGTGACTGTTAATGGGAATTATGTATTCCGGTATACTAACTGTTAGAAGAGATAGTTAAAATGGGAAAGGAAGATGGGTAAACCTAACAATAAGAAATAGTTCTTATAGCCGGGGGAGTGGGGCGGTAATGGGATAAGCTCCCACCACCTATTAAATGCTCCCAATGGTGGGCGTCTTAAAACCAAGTCCACCTCCTGGCCTTCATGTGTGGCTTAGCTACTAAGCCCATCAGAACTCTTTCTACAGACACAAGAAGGGGCAAAGGCGGGTTACTGGTGCCTTAAAATCAGCCACTTTGGGCAGGTGGGGCTTGCCAGCCAAGGTTGGCAACACATCTGGAAGGAAAACTCTGATCTCAAATCTCCGTTGCCTTGCGGATATATCTACTCATGAGGAAAGCTTTGGGAGTAAACCCTGAGGGAAAAAACAGGAGCTGAAGTCCCTAAGGCAGTCCTACGTTACGTTCAATGCTGACTGACAATTCCTGTGATGCCGCTGTTGCCAAACTGCATCGGTCACTGTTGTTCCTTTGGATCCACCAGCTGTGTGGAGAGGGGAAGCCTGCTACATGGGTAACATCTCGCTTTCCATAATGTACTGCCCTGGCCTGCATACCACATTGACAGCTGGTACACAACATCTGTTGTCAACCCTGACCAATGGAGGGAAATAGTTAAATGCAGTACAAAGAAAGAATTGGAAAGTGAAAGAGTAGAATCAATTTTGCTGGAGATAAGAAACATCAAAGGGAAGATAAGACCATTGGGAATTATCTACAGTTGTGGCACAGCAAAGTATGAAAAGGGAAATTATAGGTATGTGTAATTAGGAGCATACAATAATCATTAAGAACTTTAATCTATATATAGACTTGGCAATCCAAATCAGCAATAGTAATATGGAGAATGTTTGATGAATAGCTACTTAGGCCAATTTGTTGAAGCTTTAATTAGGAATTTTAAATGGTATATTCCAATGAGAAGGGTTAATTAATACCTTTTGTATTAGGGGTGCTTTTCAGGACAAAATGGTCATAATTTAATGAATTAACATCAAGATTAAAAGTGGTTTGTTTTAATCTGAGACCAGGAATTTAAATCTAAACAAGGCAAATTACAAGGATATAATATGAATGGGAAATTAGAAATATACACAACAAGAGTGATATAGAAATCATGCAAGAATCATATCTCTGCTTACACTGAGCAGCAAAAGGGCGCTTGTCATGGACAACAAAAGATATAACAGTTAACAAGCAATGGCTAATGTGTAAGAGGATGTCATTTGTAACAAATATATGAACTTACAAGAAAAGTAGTTCAGACATGGTTAACAATGGAAGCTAATGATGGTATTAGATGAAAAGGAAAAGGCATATAAGATTGCCAAAACGTGCAGTCAGCCTGGGATTTGGGGAAAACTCCAGAATTCAGCAAAGAATGACCGTGATGAAGAGGAAATATAAAAGCAGCCAGTAAAGGCTTCGAAAGATGCATGAAAGAAAATTATTAGAATACATTATGGGGTTTTTATATTCAGCCTGTAAATAAGTATGGAAATTGCAGGAAGTGTAGCAACAATTTTATGAAGGTCTTTATGGAAAAAGACATGAAAAATCCTTGGAAGTAGTGAGGAACAACATGTATAAAGAAAATCAGGAAGCACGAGAAATTACTATTAGTAAAACATAATATTGGAGAAATTAATGAGATAATGAAATTCAGTAGATCCTCAGGACCTGATGACCTGCATAGAAAAGAGATGGTTATAGAGATAGTGGAAGCATTGATTGTCACCTTGCAAATTTACATAGATTCCAAAAAGATTACTGCAGGTAGGCTGGAAGGCAATTAACATAACCCCACTATTTCAGAAAGAGAGAGACAAAAAGAAAAAAAATGCACCAATATACTCTGACATCAGTAGAGTATTATAACTATATTTGAACTGATTTATTAAGAAAAGAGTAAACGGGTACTAGAACAGGAAATAATGTTTGGTATTGTTACCTTTTTTAGAGGTTGTAATTGCCAGAAGAGATGAAAGGGAATAAAATAGATGTGATGTATTTGGACTTCCAGGAGGCCTTCAATAAAATGTTTCTAAAAGAGGTTATTAAACAAAATTAGAGCACATAGGATTGAGAAAGTATATTTACCAAAGTTTGGAAGGAAAATAAACAAAGTTCAAAGTCAAATTTATTATCAGAGTACATACATGTCACCACATACAACCCTGAGATTCTTTAGATTCTTTTGCTATAATTCTATAGCAAATCTATAGAACAGTAACTGCAGACAGGATCTGTAAATTGTAAACATCAGGAACTGCATACTGGGCAAATGCAGATAATAGACATTAAGAATTAGCAGGTTTTTTTCTGGTGGAAGGACAGTGAATGCTGGGGTGTCACAGGGATCAGTGGTGGTGTCCCAACTGTTTACAATCTACATTGTATGAGGTGACCAGTTGCAACATGTCCAGGTTTCTCAGTCAAGCTGCATGGAAATGAAGACTGTGAGGAAGATGTAGAGACATGGACAAGGGAGTGAGGCACAACGTGGTGAATAGAGTACAATATAGAATGTGTGAGGTCATCCACTTTGGTAGGACAAATAGAAAAGAGAATTAGATTTTTAAATAGTGGGAGATTTAAAAATGATGTTCACAGGGACCTGAATACCCTTGTAGATTAGTGACTCAGAATTAAAGTGTGGGTATAACATGCAATTAGGAAAGCAAATTATATATCATCCTTTATTACATTAAAATTTGAGGTCATAGGTAAAGATGCAATTGTATGGAGTCCTGATGACACCACAGCTGGACCAGTGTGTATAGGTCTGGTCTCCAAGTTTAAGGAGGACATACTTGAGATATCAGAGTGCAACCAGGATTCACCAGATTCAATCCTGGGATTTTTAGTGAGAAGGGGGAAGCAGAATTAATCAGAGTGGACCTTTACCTGCTTAAGTTTTGAAGAAGAGAATAATCTCTCATAAACCTTGGCAGGATAGATACAGGGATAATGTTTTCCTCCAATAGAGTGTTAGAACCGAATGTCACAGGTGCTAGTAAGGACTTGGCCATTCAGACTGGGATGAGAAGGAATTTCGTCAACCAGAAGGCGGAGCTGGGCCAAGGAACCTCAGTCACTTAGTATATTCCAGTCAAGGTGAAGAGCAAGAACCTGGCAGTGAAGTAACAGATCAGTCACTGTCTTATTGAATGATACAAGACACGAGGGGCTGAATGGCCGCTTCCTGCTTCAATCTCTCATGCTTCCATTTACATTTTTTGTATTATCACTGTAACTTTGCCTTTTTTTGATGGCTGCTTACAGTACAGACAAGCCCCTGAATCTTACACCACAAAATCTCATTTATCCTAATTCTCTGGTACACTTCAGCACGATTTCAAATTCCTGGGTGTCAATATCTCTGATCCTGGTCCCAACATATCGATGCAGCTATAAAGAAGTTCGAAGAGATTTGATTTGTCACCTAAAACACTTGAAAACTTCTATAGATGTACGGTGGAGAGCATCCTGACAGGTTGCATCACTGGGGTGGGGGGCGGGGGCTAAGGCACAGACTTGGAAGAAGCTACAGAGTTGTAAAATTAGTCAGCTCCATCTTGGGTACTACCCTCCGTAGTATCCAAGAGATCTTCAAGGGGCGGTGCCTCAGAAAAGCGGCGTCCATCATTAAGGACCCCCATCACCCAGGACCTGCCCTCTTCTCACTGTTACTGTTAGGAAGGAGGTATAGAAGCCTGAAGGCACACACCCAGCGATTCAGGAACAGCTTCTGCCATCTGATTCCTGAAAGGACATTTAACCCATGAACACCACTTCACTTTAAATATATTATATCTGTTTTGCACAGTTTTAATCTAACTATTTAATATATGTATATATACTTATTGTCATTGATATACTTAATTATTTTTTTCTTTCTACATTATCATGCATTGCATTGAACTGCTACTGCTAAGTTAACAAATTTCACGAAGCATGCCGGTGATAGTAAACCTGATTCTGATCTGATTTAAGTTAGAGCAGTCATTTTATCACGCTTATCCGCTCCTCTGACGAGGCAACCTACAAGAGGGATTTCTTCTGAATGTGATCTCACACCGCCGCCAATGTTCTTGCCTATCGCAGAAAACACTGTCTTGGGTCACTAATTAAATCTAACCGTAAAAAAAATCTCAAGCCAGCCTGCAAGCTCGTACCCGGACATCTGGACCAAAAGCGCATGGTTTTCAATTATTACTGCAACAGTGGCACAAACACAACCATGTTGATGTTACAAATGCAAATATCCCCTCTGTGCTTGACGTGCCGCGGCGCCGAATTGGGTTTCTTTGAGGATTAATTTGACTGTTTAATATGTCATCTGACCAGAAACTCCGATGTTATCGGTGGTTACGCCGGGTGACGTCACGAGCCCGGCTGAAGCTCGCTTGGAAGCTCCTGGGTAACTTGTCAAAGATGCCAAGCGATGGTTGAACGGGGACCTGTTACCGCCAGCTGGAGGGCTGCAGAGCGAGCTCCGGCCAAGTTGCCTCAAACGTGCCGAAGCTCGGGACATGTGTAACGACTAAGCCCGGCGATGTCCATGTCAATGAAAGTGGCCAGGAATAATGTGGTCCGGAGAAGCCATCTCAACCTGTCCGGACTTCGCCAGCAGCCCAGTGAGGAGCGGCACACGCCTGGTGATACAAGCAGCGGGTCCCAGGAGATAGAGCAACACGGCGGCGGCGGCGGCGGTGGGAACGACAACTCGGGACAGCAGCGCAGGTGAGTGAGTGTCAATGGCTACCACACTTCGGCGCGATCACATCTTACAGGTCGGGTTCTGAACCCTTGTTAAAGTTTGTTCTGCCAGCTATTTGCATCCTGCTACCAGCAGATCCTTTCTGTTAGAAACGCAACACAATATCCTAGACCTTTAAGCCATTGACCTCTATCACATTTCTCATTAATTTTCTATTTTGTAATGACTTTAATATAGTGATTCTAACAATAAAATAACTTGTTTGATACGGTCGCTTAAGCGTTTTAAAAATTGAACTGAAATAGTAAGGACACAACCTGAATATAAAGAAAATCCCTGTAATCACTAACCTGTTTCAACTGCTGAAAAAATACCTTTATTATTTTCATTCTAACCAATAGTCACGGGGATGGCTTAGTTTTCAGCCGATATTTGTTTGAATAAAATGTTTCTGAAGCGCTAAGTACAGTACTGAAATATATTTTCAAAGGTAAATCCTTCAAATTCATTCTGTGGTACGGAAAGAGAAAGAGCTGCCCCCTGCCGGCAGCGAGACGTTCAATCAGTTCAATGAGGAGAGCAGTGGCTTCTTTTAATTCCCCACCAACCTTGGGTAATGCAACTGGAGGAAGGAGAATTGAGAGCTCTGCTGTCCGCGAAAGACCACGTCTAGAGTTAAAGAGTGTTTTCCTAGTATATCTTAAATTGGCTTCAGGTTAGACAAGTATGAAATTTAATTTAAGGTTGGTAAATATAGAGATGGACAGGGACATCACGAACTAAAATTATTAACTTAAAACTCTTGCTGTGTGAAGTAAGAGATTATTAAGGCTTTACCCTCCACGCAAGTAATGAATATTTTAGTATGCCTTCTAGTATTAGACAAGACCTCTAGGTGTACCTACCAATAAATCAACCAGCCACAGACAGCATTGACCTATTGCATACTGAGCCGTTGTTAACATTAACATGAATCAACCTGTACACTTAATAATGTAACACTTCAAAAGTGACTTTGCTATTGCTTCTGGAGATAGCCACGGATTGATGGTAAACATGTGTAGTTTTAGTCTTGTAATTCATTCCTGTCCAATCTCAAAAATAAATTCCTTCTGTAATGGTATGCCATTTTCATTTGCCACATGTGTTGCCTTGGTGACTTCCTGAGGCCAATACTGAAATAGGAAAGTCAGCAAGTCTTAAATGTATAATTTTTTTCCTTATGTTTTCGTATACAATATGGCCACTGAGAGCTACATTTTGCCCCAAGATACTAATTTCTCTCACTTGACTATCACAGATGTGGAGTAAGAGCTTGGCAATTTCTTAAATGTTCAAAGATAAATGAAAAGCCCCCAAACTGTAACATACTGGAATTGTAGTCCAACTGAATTTCATGCCAAATATTTGCTTTGTTGGTTTCTTTCTTTCTCCCTATATCCCTGTATGATTTGCTTCTCTAGACAAACAATTATTAGGGTACTGTACCACAATCAAATCAAGGCAAAACTGAACTCTAGTTTCCTGTAATATTATCTAGTGATTTGATATTGACAAATATGTCTGCAATTGAGAGAGCAGTGTTGTGCCTTTCCCTTGCCTTCCTAATGCAATATCTAGCCATAAGATCACATTTTACTTTTAGCAGTGACTGGGGTTAAAGAAGAGAGAATTTTTGAATACTGACCATAATAACAGATATACCTTCCAAATTGGCTGATGCACATTTTAGTGAAAATTTATGCCAAAATCTCTAAGGGAGCAAATGCTGTCTTTGTTGTCAAGTCATGGCTGTAAAATCCATTATTAAAGATTTTCAGCACCACTTCAGGTTCCTGGTAATCTGAGATGAAACACTGCCTGTGTTGATTTTAATGCACTTTATACTCTGGAAAAGGAGCCAAGCTTGCATGGTATATTTTATCAAAACCTTTTCATTTTATCAAAATCTTTGATTAGTCATGTGAAATCAAAATGTTGCAATTTATCCATGAATGGATTCTTATTTTGCTAAAGTTTAATGGCTTTTATGTTACAAATATTGGAAGGAAATTGCACAAAGGCCATTTCTACCTGTGAAGATTGGCTCTTTACTGATTGTTGCAGAGAAACAAGTGGTTTCAGCTTGAGATTCTGCACTTTAAATTGATGGAACTATTATTTGATTGGGATATTGTCTGCATGTGAAACCGTCAATGGATTTTATGTGAGTTCTACTACAGTCCAGCTTGTTCATGAAATTCTGCCTACTGTCTACTGAACATTGGATCATTGTTCACAGTTGTGCAATAACCAATAAGGGTCTATCATCCTTGGATATGGAGGACTACTTGGCTTCAAGATTATGTGGAATATTGAGATTGACGAAGCAATGTTCAGGTTAGACCTGTTGTATCTCAGGCCATTGTTGTCACTTAACCAGCTAACATGCATTTGGATCTAAAGGAACTTATTTTTATTTTTAGGAGTAGATTTTTTTCCCTCATCAGACAATTCTTCAATCTACCAGATCATCCTAATGTGCTGATCCTTGATGAATGAGCAGTGAGACACTTTCTAAACTGCAAAACTAAGTTTGAATTGGCTTATCTTCAATGATGGTCCACATACAGTTGAAAGTCTCCCAAAAATGTTGGAATATAAGCCCTTTCCTTTTAGAGAACAGATTATGGAGTATGCATTACAAAGAAAGCAGGATCTCCCAGTGGCCACACATTTTAATTCCACGTCCCATTCCCATTCTGATATGTCTATCCACGGCCTCCTCTACTGTAAAGATTCACTCAGGTTGGAGGAACAACACCTTGTATTCCGTCTGGGTAGCCTCTAACCTGATGGCATGAACAATGACTTCTCAAACTTCCGCTAATGCCCCACCTCCCCCTCGTACCTTATCCGTTATTTATTTATATACACACATTCTTTTTCTCTCTCTCCTTTTTCTCCCTCTGTCCCTCTGACTATACCCCTTGCCCATCCTCTGGGATTTTCCCCCCTCTCCCTTTCTTTCTCCTTGGGCCTCCTGTCCCATGATCCTCTCATATCCCTTTTGCAATCACCTGTCCAGTTCTTGGCTCCATCCGTCCCCCTCCTGTCTTCTCCTATCATTTTGGATCTCGCCCTCCCCCTCCCCCTTTCAAATTTTTTACTAGCTTTTCCTTCAGTTAGTCCTGACGAAGGGTCTCGGCCTGAAACGTCGACTGTACCTCTTCCTAGAGATGCTACCTGGCCTGCTGCGTTCACCAGCAACTTTTATGTGTTTTGCTTGAAATTCCAGCCTCTGCAGAATTCCTCGTGTTCGAGTTTTTAAATGCACATTATATAGATTCATTTGTTGCTTAATTTTGAGACCTGCATAGCAGAGAAGCAATATGCTCATCAAATTTCTTGATGAACTAAAAGGAGTAGCACAATAGAATCCCCAAAATTTAATTATGTATACTATCATAAAAAACTAGTATTTGTCAGAATATTACATTCCTATACCCTTGAGGTAATATTACATGAATTTAAAATGTTCTAGAGTTTCACAAAAACAATTTCAGAGAAAGCTAAGGTCATCCAATGATGCCATGCACCAGCATCTCATGTTCTAATTTCAGAACCAGGCCTTGTGAAAGCATTCTTTTTTTCAAAAAAAAGTTCTTCAATTTCATCTTTCGCAGCAATATTACTACTGTTTATTGTTGTTTACTACTTTTACTGCTTATTGAAATCCTCTGATACCAGTGGAAGGGTGTTATGCTATTTCTATCCCAAAGAAATCAGCAAGTAACAAGATTATGGTGGTATACAGTGCAAAAGTCTTGAGCACATACTGAATATATAGCTAGGGTGCCTAAAGGTTTTGCACAGCACTGTGGTAATTTTATGTATTGCATTGTACTGCTGCAAAAAAAAAGCAAAATTCATGACAGATGTGAGTGATGATAAACCTGATTCTGATGCGGGTCTCTATTGTGGACTGAGATTGGGAAGGGGGCAGAGAGAGGGAAATCATGATGGGAAAAGGAAAAAGGAGAGGGGGTGGAGTGGGAAGCACCAGAATGACATTCTGTAATGATCAATAAAATACTTGTTTGGAATCAAATGACCTTGCCTGTTGTATCAGGGCTGGGTGTGTCTGCACCTGCCCCACCACACCCCCCCCCAGCCCCAACACTCCTTCTGTGCCACTCATCCCACACCCCTTGCTATTCCCAACATCCTTTACTCCCACCTGATTTACGAACTTGTTCTCCGCTCCACGTTGACAATATAGTACTGTGCAAAAGTCTTAGGCATCGTAACTACATATCTTTACTTAAGGCATTTATGCAGTATTATGATGGTATGAATTTGTTCGAAATTATGGAGCTTTGGAGCAATGTGCCTCTCCCACAGTTCATTAGGTAACTTAGTTAATAACATTTCTCTTGAACAAGAGTGAGGTGACACAGATTCCCTGAATATGACTGGATGAGACCACGTTAAACATACACTTGCTCTATCATTAACATACCTTAGCTCCAGCTTGTGCTTTGCACCAATGAGTCGAGCATCTTGAAAGGAACGTGGCAAGTTCTCAACCAGAAGTCCAAAAGGAGTAGGCATATAAGAACATAATTAAGTGCTCTCCAAGTTATATACTACCCTGACTTGGGCATTGACGTTGCTGGGGAGAACATTAGACAGCAGTGTGGAAGTGCTCACCATATGGACTGCAGTGGTCCTTAAAAGTCCGTCAGCACAAGTTTCTCAAAGTTCAAAGTAAGTTTTTTTATCAGAGTACATGTACATCATCAAACACTACCCTGAGATTCATTTTCTTGTGGGCAGTCACAATAAAAGCGAAGAAACACAATACAATTCATGAAAAACTGCACACAAAGGCAAGTGACCAAAGTGTAAAATACAACAATTTGCACAAATACAAAAAGAAAATGAAAATAATTGAGAACATGAGTTGTAGTGTCCGTGAAAGTGAGTCCATAGTTTGTGGCATCAGTTCAGTCAAGGGTGAGTAAAGTTATCCTCTCTGGTTCAAAAGTCTGATGGCTGAGGGGTAATAACTGTTTTCAACCTGGTAGCTCCTGTAGCTCTTATTGATGGCAAATGCAAGGAGAGAGCATGGCCTGGAGGGAGGAGATCCTTGATGACGGATGCTGCTTTCCTGCTTCAGCACTCCATATACATCTGCTCAATGGTGGGGAAGGCTTTACCTGTGATAGACTCGACTGTATCCATTGATGTTTCCATATCAGGCCGTTGATTTCATAGGTTTTTCCACTCGTGCTTCCATATCAGGCCATGATGCAACCAATTAGTACACTCTCTGCTGCGCATCTATAGAAGTTTGTCTGAGTTTCAGATGACATGCCAAATTTTTGCAGACTTCTAAGAAAGTAGAGATGCTGCCGTGACTTTGTTGTAATGGCAGTTGTGTGCTGAATGCAGAACAGATAGTCTGAAATGCTAATACCAAGGAATTTAAAGTTTTTGACCCTCTCCTCCTCTGACACCTGATGAGAACTGCCTCATGGACCTCCAGATTCCTCCTCCTGTAGTCAATAATTAGCTCTTTGGTTTTGCTAACATTGAGTAGGAGGTGGCTGTTATGGCACCATTCAGCTAGATTTTCAATCTTTCAATACGCTGACTCATCACCACCTTTGATTCAACTAACAACAGTGGTGTCATCAGCAAACTTAAGTATGACATTGGAGCTGTACTTGGTCTCACAGTCATAACTATAGAGTAAATAGAGCAAGCAAGATAGGTGCTGGCCTTATTTCTGAAGTTTCCCAGCAATTACTTCCTTGTTTAGTTTATTGAGACTCTTTTATCGGAAACCTGTCCTGTGATCGTTTGAGTCCACTCTTAAAGCACACAAACCCTTTTGGGTTAAATTGTCCTTCTGCTAAACTTGACAGGGTGAAACAGCTGAAAGTCTTCTCCATAATCTTATTCCCCTTTTACTGGAGAGGGGGAGAAATTATAAAGTTAATAGATTCAGATGAGCAGTTGTGATAAAGTATAGAAGCTACCTCGCTATTAACATCAGTTTTCAAACCAGTTAGGAATTCTGGCAAAAGCAAATGATTACCACATAGCCAGACAACTCTTCAATACAATTGACATCTGATCAGCCATGATATGTTAAAATTGAGGGTTTGGTTTGAGGGATTATAAGGCCTTTTGCTCATATTTTCTACGTTCCTGTCGGCTAGATCTGTGCAGAAGCTGTACAGAAGATATAAATTTCAGCGTCTCTCCCAATGATATTTTGTGGCCTGTAGCACTTCAGTACCAACTATATTTTTCTTTAAATGGGGACCCAAGCTTTGATTTTGAAGTTTAATTAGGTTTCAAGTAGGAACATTACTATAAATAATTGACATGTTTAACCACAGCATCTTTTATGCCAGCACAATTGTTAATTAATTTTGCAGTGAAATAGATAGTCCTAAAGTAAAACAGCTTAAAATGATTTATAATTATAAAAATGTATTATTAAGCGCCAGTTATGCAATTCCAGAAAATCTTTGTCACGAGATTCGATTCTGTCATTAAATCTTGCCTCAACTTCTCATTATTATGCTAATTAAACTGATTCATAACTTGTGACCCATTTTTGAAGTAAGCATATTGTGGATGATTTATTTGGTCTGAAATCATTTGTAAAATGGCACTTAATTTTCAGTATGAAGTTCATGGTTATAATCCATCTGTAGTGTAAACCAAAGTCGTGATGATCAGTTATTTTTATGAGATGCACATCAGCATTGCCTGGAGAAACTATAGGCTTGTTCATCTTCCTACCAGGAATACAATATTTCTAATGACATATGAAAAATAGTTTGTTACAAATCAATATTCACAAATTGCAATGGCTATGTACATACGAGAATGGTACCAAATGGCACTGCACTGTGAACAAGACATGTTGCAGACTGGGTCAAGAAACCCCATCTCACCCTGCGCCAGTCAGCTCATCAGTGAGGGCACCTGATGAACACCATTGGGAAAGGCATATCCTGCAAAAACGTTGTTGCATTCTATTATGCAGTTCTACACAAGACAAGTAGGATGAAGTCCAAACAGATCTAACATTGATTTTTTTTTTTTTGGGCCAAATGTTCTATTTGTGTGCTGTTTCTCCTATGTAGTCCAGGATCCAGGGAAATGTGTACAGCAATATGTATAGCACCCTGATTGTCGTCACAATTACAGAATTATATCCTTCATCCCACTGTATCTGGATATGCCCTTTTCCACCAACTAGAAATTTCCACAACATATGACAGTTTAGTACTATACGGTTGAAAAGGAGTTGGAGTCTCAACTATATGAAGAGAAGAAATCAAAGCAGGAAACTACAGATTAATTTAACATTTGGCATTTTAAAAGTTAGAAGCAATATTGAAGACATTGTAACAAGAGAATTGAACAAGTGCTGTGGTTAAAGGGGAACCAATGGGTGCATTAAGATTTCCAGAAGGCATTTGAAAAGATTATGATGAACAATAAAAGCTTGTGCTTCTGGAGAATATGGTTTCGGTGGAAAATTGACCGGCTGATGGGAAATAGTTACCATAAGTGGATCTTCTCTGGTTGGCGATGAGTGATGTACCAGATGAACTAGTGCCTCTGTCTTGCATAATTTATGTAAGTAACTTGGATGAAGGTATAATTGTTGAGTTTGCTGATGTCGTGAAGATGAGTAGAAAAGCAGATTGTGAAGAGGCCGTGGATCTGACAAATGGAGTATGAGAAGAATGTGGAATTCCCCATCTTGGCATCAAAAATAGAAGCTTTTTCGCTGACATGTAGAGGGATCTGGGTGTCACAAAGAACTATTATGCAAGTACATCGAATATTTGGAAAAGCCAAAGGAATGTTACCATCTTCTCTGAAGTAGGGAGAACTGAATGCTAATCCTAAGGCATCCGTTAGTCTTGCGAGACCATGGATCTGCGCCTGGAAAGTCTTCACTCTCCAGGTCGCAGGCCTGGGCAAGGTTGTATGGAAGACCAGCAGTTACCCATGCTGCAAGTCTCCCCTCTCCACGCCACCAGTGTTGTCCAAGGGAAGGGCATTAGGACCTATACAGCTTGGCACCGGTGTCGTCGCAAAGCAATGTGTGGTTAAGTGCCTTGCTGAAGGACACAACACGTTCCCTCGGCTGGGGCTGGAACTCACGACCTTCAGGTCGCTAGTCGAATGCCTTAACCACTTGGCCACGTGCCCACTGAACGCTAAAGTAGGGAGATTATGCTACTGAAATGAGGCGTAGGTAAGATCACATTTGGAGCACTACTCACAGTATTGATCATATTTAAGTAAGGATGAAGAGAAATCTAACTCGTATCTGGAATGGGTACAATGTTGTATAAGGAAAGGTAGTACAATCTAGACCTGGGGGGAATGGGTGATGAGTTCTTGAAGGGTGACTGCAGAGAGGGTGTTTCCCTTGGGAGAATTTTAAAACTAGGGTCACTGTTTAAAATAAGGGGTTACTTAAGACACAAATGAGGCAATATCTTTTAGATGGGTAAATAGATTTGTGATAAACACAGGGTGAATGTTTTTTTTTGCAAATAGGCAGGAGAACACAGTCAGATTAGGCAAGATATTATTAAATGTTGCAGTGGTCTCAAGGGGCCAAGTTACCTATTCCTGTTCCTCGCCTGTGTCTGTGTATGTTTGCATCATATCAAATCAGGACAAAAATATCTGTTGCTTGAAACTGATTATTTTCCCTCATTTCCATGCCACTTGGAAGAAGAAATAAGAAAAACATGGATCTTGATCTAGAGGAGCACTTTAATGTTTACTACCAAGAAGCAGTCAATAGCTCCATGACCAACCAAGCTGGTCAAGTCCTGAATGAAATGACTTCCTAACTATGCCAAAGTATAAAGTGATAAACCACTTGTGCAACAACTAGCATGGTGAATAGGGTTAATTCAAAGTACTGTAGGTTTGCCAGCTTGCAATTGAGAAGATATGTTCAAGTTGTCCACCCATCCCAGTCCCTTAGTCCTAGCGTATCCATCACTCCACAATTACCATCAAGTCAGGGCAACAGCCCTGGAGCAATAATGCTTGAACGAGTACAGAATAGGCTCACATGGTATATTGGCTAGTATTTCTCTCAACCAACATCAGTTTTATGTTTGTCTCTTTTTTGTCACTCCACTACAGGAGCTTGATCTAAACATTACAGCAAATAAAAAGCTTTTGAAGGTATTGTAAAATACTCTAGGGGCATCCTAATGTTATAACAGGTGCAGAATAAAGGTGAAGTTGCATTCTGGTGGAATTGTAAACTTCCCGCCATCCCCAACAATTTGCATCCTGAAATCATTTTAATATAAAGATATTGTTCCTGGATAATGTCTGAGACTGAAAATGTCTGGAATTAGAAGCAGAGGAATTGAAAGTTGTCTCCCTAGTGGAGTAGGAAGAGGTCGTAGACAGACATTACAGCATAATATACAAAGTGATGCATGTCTTCACAATTTCTTGCCAAGCAATTGATATATAGAAAAGAGGGACGGAGCTTGTTGGGCCTTTGGAGCCTGCAGAAGAAACTGGGTAAGAGATGTCACTTGTGAAGCATTAGCAATTGAGTAAGGAGGAATGGAGCCATGAGAATATGCCACAAAGCTGTATAGTAAGGGATCATGGCTTGATCCTCTAGTTCAAGTAAATTTATTGTCAAAGTACATATATAACCTTGAGATCCATTATCTTGTGATCATACTCAGTAAATCCATAGGATAATGACCATAACAGAAATGAAAGACTGCTCCAACTTGGGCAATCAACCAGTGTGCAAAAGATAACAAATTGTGCAAATACAAATAGAAAGAAAAAATGATTTAAAAATAAGCAATAAATATCAAGAACATGAGACAAAGAGTCCTTGAAAGTGAGTCCATGGATAGTGAGAATATTTCAATGATGGGGCAAGTTAAGTGAAGTTATCCCCTCTGGTTCAAGAGTCTGACAGCTCCTGAACCTGGTGGTGTGAGCTGTGAGGCAGCTGGACCTTCTTCCAGATGGTGACAGAGTGAAGAGAGCCTGTCCTGGGTGGTAGGGGTCCTGATGATAGGTGCTGCTTTCCTATGAGAGTAGATGTACTCAATGGTGGGTAGGGCTTTACCTGTGATGGACTGGACTGTATCTATTAGTTTTTATAAGATTTTCTGTTCAAGGGCATTGGTGTTTCCATACCAGGCTGTGGTGTAACCAGTCAATATACTCTCCACTACACATCCATAGAAGTTTCTCAAAGTTTTAGACATCACGCCGATTCTTTGCAAACTCCTAAAGAAGCAGAGGCACTGCCGTGTTCTCTTTGTAATTGTACTTACAAGCTGGGCCCAGGACAGGTGCTCTGAAATAATAACACTGAGGAATTTAACGTTGCTTATCTTCCGATGAGGTCTGGTTCATGGACCTCTGGTGTCCTTCTCCTGAAGTCAATAATCAGCTCCTTTGTCTTGCTGACATTGCATAAGATGTTGTTGTTCACCTCCTTTGATTTGGCCTATGACAGTGGTGTTGTCAGCAAACTTGAATATTGCATTGGAGCCATGCTTAGCCGCACAGTCACAAGTCTAGAGCAAGGGGCTAAGGACACAGCTTTGTAATGCACCTGTGTTGATGGAGCGCATGGAGGAGATGTTGTTGCCAATCCAAACTGACTGGGGGTGACAAGTGAGGCAACAGAGGATCCAATTGCACAAGGAGGTGTTGAGGCCAAAGTCTTGGAGCTTATTGATTAGTTTTGAGGGAACGGTGGTATTAAATGCTGAGCTGTAATTGATAAAGAGCATCCTGATGTATGCATCCTTGCTGTCCAGATGTTCCAGGGCTGTGTGACGAGCCAATGAGATGACATCTGCTGTGGACCTGTTGCACAAGTAGGCAAGTTGGAGCAGATCCAAGTCACTTCTCAGGCAAGAGTTGATGTGTTTCATCACCAACCTCTCAAAGCACTTCGTCACTGAGGATATAAGTGCTACTGGATAATAGTCATTGATGCAGGTTGCCACTTTACCTGTGGGATTGCTTTCCAGATATCATACCTGGACCTCTTGTAACTTCCTGTCACCAGATTTGAATACCCTTGATCTGGCCCCCAGCAGATTTCAGATCTCATGGTTCATCCAGGGCTTCTGGTTAGGGAAGACTTTGAGTGATATTGTTGGGGCACACTCATCTACAGCTCTTTTAATAAAGTCTGCGACAACTATGGTGTGTTCATTCAGGTCCTCAAATGAGATCTTGAACACAGACCAGTCCACTGACTCAACGCAATCCCACACCTCTTTGTTGTCCTTGTCTCTGGTACATTGCTCTTTAGCCTCTGCCTGTATGTAGGTAGCAGAATAACAGCCAAGTGATCCAATTGACTGAAATGCATAGATCAGTAGGTTCCCTTCATATTAGTATAACAGTTGTCTTGGGTGTTGGGATTTCTGGTTCTACAGGCTATGTGCTGATGGTAATTGGGTAGGTTTTCTTCAAACAAGCCTGGCTGTTTGGACTGTTGCTTGCTTGGAAACTGCATCATGCGGTATCACGAGCGCTTGATTATAGTCGGCTACTGGTGGCATGTAAACTGCCGTCAAGATCATGGAGAAGAACTCCCTTCGTAAACAGAATGGACAGCATTTGATCGTTAGGTGTTCAAGGTCGGGGGAACACGAGTTCGACCGGAACCAGCACATTGGAGCATCACTGAGAGTTTATTACTAAACACACACGCCTCTAAAGCAGCAGTATGATCCATCCACTACATCAAGAAGCCTTTTGGTTTGATCACTGTATTTGGTGTGCTCAGAGACAGCCAAGTCTTGTTCAGACAGAGAATACAACAATCACTCTGATACAACAATCTTGCCATCAGGTCCTCAATTTTGACTTTGGAAAACAATGAGGACAAAGAGGGAAGATGCACTTCAGAAAGTGCTATAGAGGACGCTATTCACCTCTTTCAGCATGGCAGCCATCTTAAGTTTGAAATCCAAGGGTGCTTGAATCAAATGAGTTCAGTGTCATGCATTCATTCGGGGATTCCAAATCTGGCATGAGAAATATGGAGTCCACAATATGAGCCAGATCATGTTTACCAAAAATAGTCAAACAAATTTCTATGGAGGCAATGTAGGAATAATACAGCCAGTCCCTTCATTGAGGATTCTGTTCCTGAACACTGTAATTCAGCAGGTTTCTTAATTCAGAAGTGTCTGTTTCCAATAAAACCTATATCATATCACTGCACTTGGTACAATTTTTTCATTGAATATTCACCCTAATACTACCCATAATAAAACTAATTGAATAAATATCATCCTGTTAATACCATGAACTGTTATAGCTTGAAAAATGTTTTGAACATGTATGGGAGAATTTGCATACAATCATATTTTCAATGAGTATAACCTGGGAAACCCCTATACTTCAATCTGCCCCAGTCAGAACCCTTCCTTTGGAACTAAGCAACACCCTGGAAGTATGATGAAAGCAGATAGGAAGTGAATCAACTGTGTTATTTACCCCTAAAACCGCCCAATCCATGCAACAGACTATGGTACATCTCTGCATTGCTAACAGTATGGGAATAGGGTCCAGGAGACCACATTTCTTATTTAAATGACATAAAAGCAGCAGAACACAAGTTAACTGAATGCATTAACAATCCTGCTTATTTCCTAAATGCCTCTTAATGGTTTTTGATTTCTTAAATGTAGATCAGATATACACTCATTTCTAATGTGATTGGATATACACTCATATCTAATATGGTCTAGCTACTTTATAAGGTGCAGGAGTGGAGCCCATGTGGTCTTCTGTTGCTGTAGCCCATCCACTTCAAGTTTCATCGTATTGTGCATTCAGGGATGATCTTCTGCTCATCACTATTGTGATGACTTCCTGTCAGTTTGAACCAATCTGGCCTTTCTCTTCAGACTTCTCTCATTCACAGAACTGCCACTCTCTGGACTTTTTTTTTTGCTTATCACACCATTCTCTGTAAACTTTAGAGTTTGTTTTGTGTGAAAATCCCAGAAGATCAGCAGTTTCTGAGATACTCAAACCACCCCATCTAGCACCAGCAATCATTCCATGGTAGAAGTCACTGGAATCACATTTCTTCCACATTCTGATGTTAGGTCTGAACTGAACTTGACCATGTCTGTATGGTTTTATCCACTGAATTGCATTAACGAACAGCTGTATCTAATAAAGTGGTCACTGAGTGTAAATCTTGATAGTGATACAATGCTTGTCAATCTTAGTTTGAGGATTTACAGTGCAGTTACATTTCTAATAGAGCATCTTTGCTACATTATTAATTCTGTAATATTTACACAGATGAATTAGAAAAGTGTGGTCTTTTCATATTCATTTGAAGCAAACATGCTTTTCTTGAATATGAGCAATAACATATGAATAATATGTAACTGCAGAATATGTATATGCCATTAATTTGAATGCTTTAGTTTGGAAATATTACAGTCACAGCTAAGCTTCTGTTACAAATTCAATTCAGTAAGGAATGAAAATTAGAAAATCTTAAGTATTGGCTATATAAGAAATATATTTGAAAAGCATATTTAACTTTTTGCACAAATTAGTGCTGTCCGGAACTAGCATTGCTTTGGTAAACTATTCCATTCAGAATGCAAAAGGCAAGGGTATTGATTGATGGGTATCTTAAGGAAAATGTATCTCCCCCATTAATTCAATGCAAAAAAGTTAGGAATAAACTCCAATAAATAGTAAACGTTAGTATTATTTCTATTTTCTCATAATTGAACAGTGAGAAAAACACTATTGAAATAGTTATCCTCTTAAAAAGAGGAAACTGGTTCAGTTTTAAATTTCTGGGCAAGTTGTACCCTAGGTTATTTGTGATTTAATTACTTTTTAATCTCAACCAAGGCCTGGAAGCACCACAAGGATAGGTCTGTGAAATTTAGAACAAGTCTCAAGATTTACTAATATAATGATCTACGGGTACTCTAGAATAAACATTCATCACAGGAGAGATTTGGAATTGAATCATCCAAGAGAGGACTTTAGTTCTGCTAATTAGCACCTTTGGACGATCAGTCTTGCACTCATGAGATCCTGCCTGTCAGCTGCCTTTCCAATTTCACCCACATTTCCTTCAAGAGTATCCATTTCTCCCCTTTACTACTTTCATGTCATCAGTTATTTTTAGATTTAGATTAGATTAGATTATGAGGACACGCAGTCCTCTTTTATTGTCATTTAGTAATGCATGCATTAAGAAATGATAAAATGTCCCTCCAGAATGATATCACAGAAACACAAGACAAACCAACTCTGAAAAACTGACAAAAACCACATAATTATAACATATAGTTACAACAGTGCTAAGCAATACCGTAATTTGATAAAGAACAGACCACGAGCATGGTAAAAAAAAAGTCTCAAAGTCTCTCAAAAGTCCCATCACCTCATGCAGACGGTAGAAGGAAGAAAAACTCTCCCTGCCATGAACATCCAGCGCCGCAAACGTGCCGATGCAGCACCCTGGAAGCACCTGACCACAGCCGACTCTTGAGTCCGTCCGAAAACTTCGACCCTCTGACCAGCCCTCCAGCACCGAGCACCATCTCTGCCGAGCGCTTCGACCCTGGCCCCGGCAACAGGCAATAGGCAAAGCCGAGGATTTGAGGCCTTCCCCTCCGGAGACTCTCGATCGCACAGTAGCAGCAGCAGCGAAGCGGGCATTTCAGAAGTTTCTCCAGATGTTCCTCCATGATTCTCACGTCTGTCTTCATCAAATCAGGATTATGCATGGTACCTACTTACAAATACGATATCATTTCGGAGCCACCACGCACACTGCGTCGCATCTCCATCTTCTCCTCCCCTCCCTTCTTTAATTATCTTTTTCCTTCCTGATTTCAAGTCTCTAAAAATTGCGGCAAGAAAGAAAATGGTTCTTGGAAGTTTATTTGTTAATTTAAGTCTGTTAACTTGTTTGACCTTGTTTTGTACTGTGCTGTAAAGAAACTATCTTTCATGACATTTATAACCAAAGTATGTATGCCTATGACAGAACTTCACTTTTATAAACTTGAAACTGTTTAAGCAGAAAAACGATCTTTAAAATTAGTTAAAAATTTTCTTCTGAAAAAGACTTGTGCATCTTTTTCAGAAAAATGCATCAAGTAATCTTGCATTGGCTAAAAATGTAGTTAAGGTAAAGAAGGAATTGTTTCAATTGATTGAAATGATACCAACCAAATAGAAATTGAGCAAATATTTATCTTCCAGCTACACTAACATTTCTAAAAATGTACTGAATATTAATATTTTCACTGTGAATAAACAGTCTAGAGTAAAACCATTATTTTTCTTCCTTATGGCTGTGACAAGAAAAGCACAACTGTTGCTAATCACAAGATTGCCTCTGGGTTAAAAATCAAGCAGGCCATAATTAGAAAGTGCCAACATTTTAAATATGAAACTTACCCAAATTACATTAAAATCCCTGCTTAGTTCAAAGCCTTCATGCAGTTAAAAAAAAATGTAAAGACATTTCTCAGGATATGGGGAGGATGGGAAATTCATTTCACTTTCACTCCAAAAACTTTGTGTGATGGGTCTGAATTGAAAATGTGAGTATCCTTGTTCCTGAGGCGACCTAAGGAAGAAATGCTTTCATTTTTCTAGAGATAACATGTAACATTAAAGTCTAGACTCTTGATATAGATTCTGTTTTTCCAATAACTTCAATCACATTTCTACAGATGTGTTCTTTAAGTGAAATATTACCCTACATTGCCATTCAACAATGATTTAATTATCATTCAGAATTTGATTTGGACATCAATTGTAATGACACAATTGGTGCATATCCGAAAAACAAGATGAAAGATAAATTGTTATGAAATACAATATATGTGCAGTTGGCATTTCATGGAGCTTGGTACTAACTAGAGACAGTAAGTAATTTTGAGTTATTCTGATAGCCTTGCATTGTTGGTGGCAAAGCAGGGTATTTGCTCAGTCCGTTAAAATTCCAGATCGCACTTGTTGTGCATTTTATTTCATGCATTTAAATTAGTTTCGGTTAGTTTAATTTTAATTGGCCTTGATTTAAAATGTAAGGCTGCAAATAAACTTTACATCATTAAATCCTGATGCTTTTGGAATAAATTGAAAGAATCAAGCTATGAAGGACCTTCAGTATAAAGATATTTGAAATGATTGGAAATTATTGTCCATGCTTTCCTTTCAGGAGCTAGCAGAATCCATAGCTTAAACAGAAGTGCTTCTGGTCAAGGTGGCGCCAGCAAACAACAATTCCATGGGTGAATCTCCCAGATGGTCAATTATTTCAGTATTTCATGGCTATCTGAAAAAGATGAGTCTCAGAGTTGTATCCTCCATTCATACTTTGATAATAAAATGAACCTTTGAAGTAGATTGAACTATGATCATAAGCCCATGCTGACCATGCACCTCGTGCTTCACTGCAGCCCTTCTATGTAATTTGAACACATCCTCCTCTCGGATTATGGTTCTGGCCCATCCTCTGCCCATTAACTTCATATCAGGTTTAATTCAGCTGAGTTAGAATCCAAGAGTTGGAAGTGCTCATCCACTGAAAATCTGTTACTGAATTGCAAAATATTAAGTTGAAGTTTGGCTTTTAATTTGCATGAAATTGCTCATTGCATGCAATACCTGGTTTGTAAGGTATCCTTTCTCTTTTGTAGTGTGGACAGTAGCAACATTCAGGCCATGCACCGGAGACATACTACCCTTCGTGAGAAAGGAAGGAGACAGGCCATCCGAGGCCCAGCCTATATGTTCAACGAGAGGGGTAAAAGCCTGACCCCTGAAGAAGAACGCTTCCTGGATGCAGCAGAATATGGGAATATACCAGTAGTACGTAAAATGCTGGAGGAGTCAAAGACTTTGAACTTCAACTGTGTTGACTACATGGGGCAAAACGCTTTGCAACTTGCAGTGGGAAACGAACATTTAGAAGTAACGGAGCTTCTATTAAAAAAAGAAAATCTTGCACGGATTGGTGATGCTTTACTCTTGGCAATAAGCAAAGGTTATGTGAGGATAGTAGAAGCAATTTTAAATCATCCGGCTTTTGCACAGGGACATCGACTGGCCATCAGCCCTCTCGAACAGGAACTACGTGATGATGATTTCTATGCTTATGATGAAGATGGTACCCGTTTCTCCCAAGATATCACTCCTGTTATTCTTGCTTCTCATTGCCAAGAATATGAGATTGTGCATATACTTCTACTGAAGGGTGCACGAATTGAGAAACCCCATGACTATTTTTGCAAATGTAGCGAATGTGCTGAGAAACAAAAACGAGATTCTTTTAGCCATTCCAGATCAAGGATGAATGCATACAAAGGATTAGCAAGTGCTGCCCATTTGTCTCTGTCAAGTGAAGACCCAGTCCTTACGGCTCTGGAACTAAGTAATGAACTGGCACGGTTGGCCAATATAGAAACAGAGTTTAAGGTAAACAGCTTTTATTCTTTAAATATCATTTTGCTACCTGATATGAAGATTGAAAATGTAAATTGAAATGTGCACATTAGTGGAAAATGTTCTTTCTTTGCATATTGGCTAATCTGGCATGTGAACAAGACTAAAGATTAAATTCTTAATATGGATTCATAGCACATTAGACAGGTAACTGTGTGGAGGCACAACTACTGTCAGAAAATGTTGGCATTCAAGCTCTAATGAAATGCAGTCCATGATGAAATGTAAAAGTAATTGTTAGCTTAGTAAAGCCAAAGAATGATAAATCTTGTCAGTGCTCAGTAACTGTATTTAATGTAGATATTAGGTGGCATGGTAATGTAGCACTTAATGTAGAGCTATTATAGCACCAGCAACCTGGGTTCGAATCTGCCATTGTCTATAAGGAGTTTGTACATTCTCCCCCTGACCGTATGGGTTTCCTCCCACATTCTAAAGACATAGGGGTTGGTAGGATAATTTGTCACATGGGTGTAATTGGGCAGTGCAGGCTTATTAGGCCGCAAGGGCCTATAGCGCTCAATAAATACATATTAAAGCTACTTCAATTGTTGTTTGAAAATAGCATGAGGTTTAAAATCACACAGCCTTGCTGGCTTAATGCTTGCACTTGCTGTTCAAGAAGGGAAGCAATTTGAGATATGGCCCAGTCACAATCGGGTTTTGCTATGTTCTATAAGGTTTCAAAATGCACCGCATAGTTTCAAAAGCTTTTGCATTATCGTTACCCCATACCAATGTCTTTAATTTTTTTTGGACTTGCATCACAAATACCCTCCATTGCCATCAATTTACCCCAATCATGATCTACATTTACAAATTTAATAACACACCTGGACCTGGTTGTGGCAGAGCTTGAAATCTGTAAAGACCGCTTTCCCAAAGTGCAGCAAATTTAAGGTCTTTAGGAATTCTTTCTGATGGCACAACGGCCTCACTTGCAAACCTAGAAATTCTTTTAACACGCACAAAATTCTATGGAAAAAAAGTACGTTTGCTGCCTGATATGCTGAATTCCCCCAGCTTTTAGTGTGTGTTGCTCGGATTTCCAGCATCTGCAGATTTTCCTCTTGTTTGTGATCCTAGAAATTCTCTAGTGCAATTGAAAGCATGAAAATAATCCTTTCACTCATTAGTCTCTACCACTGTAGATTTTGGCAGTAGCATTTGGACACTTCCTTTACACTCTGAAAAACCTACTACTGACAGGATCAGCTCAGCAGGAGAAATATAGAGGGTCAATTGAGATTAGAAATTGAGTTGTTCGGACTGGGGCGAGTGGAGGAGCAGGATCTGAAGATTAGGAACATGGACTGAAGCATTTGAGATGTGATCAACCCTGGAGAGTGGGTGGGATAAAGAGAAGGTGCTTCGGGATTGGAAATTGACATAGAGGGTGACAAAATGAGTTTCTTGAGGTCGGGATGCATTTAGTGCACAACGGTGAATATGGATGTAAGTGATTGTTGGACGGTCATTGCGGAATGTGGTGGTGAGCACCAAGGGTCTGATCAAAGAAGTCCTTTGATTAAATGAAGCATTATGTACAGTTGTAGTTGCCACAATTCAGGAAGGATGTGGTAATAACAGTGAGAAGACATTCACCCTGTTTTGCTTGGCCTGGGGAGATTAGATAGGTGGGGTTTGTTCACTCTGGAGCGCAGGAGGTTGAAGGACATCTATATGGTGGTTTATAAGACTGAGGGGCATAAATAGGGTAGATAGACTCCACTATACTGAGAAAATAATTTAAAACTAAGGGGCATCAATTTAGGAGGGCGGGGAGCAATTTTAAATGAGACCTGAGCAGCAATTTTTGATCACACAGAAGCAGTTATGTGTAATGAACTAATAGAAGCAGAAGCAATTACAATATTCATAAATTATTTGTACACTTATAGGAAAGGAGTTGAGGAGTACAGACAGGCAAATGGGATAATGGGATTAGCATTAATAGGCATAACAATTCATTCATGACTGACAGTTTCTGTTTCTATGAACCCACCTGGGTCTGATTTGTCATACTGAGATGTGAATTGCTGAGGACAATAGCAGCAATTCTATTTAGTGGAAATTGGGAAAACATGGGCTGGGCGTTCATCAACAATGAGAATCAGCTCTTGCCCTGGATGTCATCTAATTTCCCCAGATGATATCCTTCTGGAACCTTTTGTGTCATCCTAGTGACTCTACAGTAACGCTAATTTTTATGAATTTTTTCACACATTTATGTTGTACATGTACCATTCACGTAATTTAGATCTTTTTATTCAGCTGTGCATATTGCATACTCAGAAATACAATCCAGATGACGACAGTGGTACATGGTCACATAAGCTTTCCTAAATTCTCAACGTTTTGCTGCTTACAAAGATGTTGGTGTAGTTTTGACTTTGCCTCTGAAGCTATTTCACTGCAATCATGAGAAGTTTAGTCTTGATTCTGGAAGAGCTGAGCACACTAGGATCAGTGGATAAAAACAGAAGATGAAGACCGCAGCTTTGGAGGTCACGGTACAGCAGGTGTTTGGCTCAGAAATTTCTTTTGCCAAAGGGTGGTGAATTTGTGGAATTTGTTGCCACACACAGCTGTGGAGGTCAGGTCATTTGGTGTGTTTGAGGCAGAGATTGATAGGTTCATGATTGGACGTGGCATCAAAGGTTATGGGGAGAAGGCCTGGAACTGGGGTTGAGGAGGAGAAAAAAAGGATCAGCCATGATTGAATGGCAGAGCAGACTCGATGGGTCAGATGACCTAATTCTGCTCCTATGTCTTATGGTCTATGTTCAGGGAATATTCTGTGTGCCTACACTGATAAATATCATCATATACCTTCATTTTAGTACATAAAGAAGCCACCAGGGTCTATCATGCAGAAAGCTGTTGTAAAGCCCCATCTTGTCACCTCTTCCACTTTGTAATTTTTCATAGAATCAGAGATGTCACCAAAATGCTTTACTTCAGAAAGTATATTTACATCCATTGCAACAGCTTGGGAGAGCTCAAAGTTTATGGTAGTAGTGAATGAGATGCTGTAAACAACACCTTTGCATGTACCCCATCATCATCTTTCGGAATAGTTTCTGCCTTCTCGGCATCCAGTTTTTTTTTACGAACATAGTACTGGCTTATCCAGGTTTGTGTCTGGTTTCCTAATAACTTTCATTCACTCCTCCTGCAATAAAATGCATAGCATCATGGAAATTTACTGCATAGAATGAGGTCACTCAGCCCATGTTCCCACAACCATAACTGAACTTTAGGCCTATTCCCTGCTGTTGGACAACAGCCCTGCACATTATGGCTCTTAATGAGTATCTGGATGGCATTTGAAAGGTGGTGAGCCCTGCTTTCTCCTTCTACACTCCACTGGTCATTCAGTGGATTATTTTCCCATCTTCCCTTTGATCTCTTCACCAAATATTACCCACCTGTTTATCTAGACCACGCAACGCTTGATATACATTGATTAAATCTGTCTTTCCCTTCTCCAAAGGAGATGACACAGTAAAGAAAGACCATCCTCAAAAATGAAACACTCCACGCTGGCAGCATTTTTATAAACCTTTACTGTCAAGTACTAATGCATTCATTAATGTAGTTTGAGGATCAGGAATGTACCCAGTGCTTTTCTTGCGGCTTATTTGATTTATTTTTTATATTTATTGTGATGGCTGATAAAGGTCAGTGTCTCATTCGTCTCGTCTCCTAAGTGGGCCTTCCTTCAGTAACGAAGTATCACCGTGCATCATTGCCCATGTGAGAGAGAGATATTGCTGCCAGAAATTCTAAAGAGATTGTTGATGTGCTTGACCGTCGGCTATCCGGATTGCTTGGGTGAATTTTACAATATGATTCAGACAGAGTAGCAAGGTGAAACATGAGTGCGACACATTGTAAGGCTTTCGGATAAAGAGGAATTGCCCATTGCAATTACTCTTGTAAAGTGCAAGAGAGAAAGTAGTGCAGGAGCAGTGTCAATCGTGAGTGGCATCAGCTCTTGTATGGCAGCAATACCAATAGTGCGTTCAGTAAACCTCCCCTCCTACCCAATATACATGGGTAACCTCAAATCTTTACCATCCTATTTTAGACTTGCAGTAAATGTATTCTGCATTAAAGGAGGCAGACCAGTTCCAAGGTTTCAAAGGAAAAAAAATTAGAAGGGACACTATTTCGAAGGGATTGGTGACAAGGTGACAAGTCCCCGCACGATTTTTGTTGTTTTTTTTCCCTTCCGCAATAAAAGTCTATGTGTAATGCTGGTGGTATAACACTGTGTAACGTGGGTGATTGAAAAGAAGTTCCCACACGCTACTAGAAAACAGTTGCAGGAAGCGTGGTGAGTGAAGAATCTGAGGGGAGAGAACAAGAATGGGATGGTTAAATAAAACAAGTACATGGGGGGGGAGAGAGACGGCTAAGATTAGTTAACTTCTGAAAGGAGATTGTGTTTGAAATGTTTGGAAGTATGGGCCATATGATAAAACAACAGAGCAATGGAGTTCATACACTAAAAGATTTGACTGTTTTGCACTGGCAAATCAAATTGCAGTTGACATTGATGTTCCAACTTTTCTGACTGTGATTGGAGCAAAAACATTTAATTAATTCTGTAGTATAAATACAACCTGCTAAGCCTTATAAGGACAAAGTTCAACTCCTAAAAGACCACTATTCACCCTGAGACCCTTCATCAGGACTGGAAAGGAAGGGGGAAGATGCCAGAATAAGAGGGTGGGAGGAGGGGAAGGATAACAAGCTACAAAGTGATAGGGGAAGTCAGGTGGGTGAGGTGGGGGAATGAAGAAAAGGATCTGGGAGGTGATAAGTGGGAAAAGGCGAAGGACTAGAGAAGAAAGAATGTGATAGAAGAGGAGAGTGGAAGGACCATGGGAGAAAGGGAAGGAGGAGGGACACCAGCGGTTGGTGATAGGCAGATGAGGAGACATTGGAATGGGAATGGGGGTAGGAAGTTAAATGGTTACTGACTTATTACTTAGTTTATTACTTTAGCTGTCTAAGACGCCTGTAGTATGTTTGTATAATGATTGGTCCTTTCCTTTGCAGTGGCCTTACTGCAATAAGTGTGTAGAATACCATAGCGATTACCATAGCGTGTTTCTAAGGCATTAAATTTCTGTTCTGTTCGGGTAAAATTTATGAGGCATAGTGTATGAGGGCTTGTGTTTCTGCTCCCTCATGATAGCAGATGGCTATAGCGGTGTTTGGGTAATCATGAATTCACAGAGCAAGAGATTTGGTGTGGCCTCTTGTCCAGAGGTCTGATGCATGCTGAACTGCATTCGTTAATTTCTCTAGTGCCTCAGTCAGCTGAAGTTAAAACAAAAGGCTTTGCATTTTTTGGTTTGCATCTGTCATATAATGGTTCAATTTAATATCAGAGAATGTATACAGCATAGAACCTGAAACTCTTACTCTTTCCAGACATCCACAAAACAGAAAAAAACCCAAAGAATGAATGACAGGAAAATGTTAGGACTCCAAAGCCCGCCTCACACACAAACAGCAGCAAAAACCCCTCCCCCACTTGCTCCACAAAAACATCAAACCCCCCCCCCACCCACCATGCAAGCAATAGCAAAGCCCCCAGAGACCATGATGTAGAATCCATCAGAAACTACTGTCCATCCCTACATTTTGACATCTCAGACAGGCTCTCTCTCTCAATAGCAAGGGAGAGTGAGATATCACTCCTGAAACAGCAAGGGGGGAGACCAACAGCTCGCCATTTCAATGTTAAAATTTGCTACATCACTTGTCAGAGTTCCCCGAGGGAGAGGGAGATTGCTCGAGTGCAGGGGCCTTATTTTGATGGCGGCGTTTCAATCTCCCATGATGCTTCAGTTGGCAACATCGGTGAGAAATCGAGTTGCACCCTGAAGGCACACATTTCCCAGGCCGCACCTGGAGATATCGAAATGCCAAGCCACTTGGGGAGTCTGAGAGTGAGAACCCACCACCCGTTTAAAAAAAAAACCACCTTAGCTTGAGTTGCAGCTGTAGGTCACAGATTTCGACAGGATCCCAGCCACCTTGGAAAGAGAAAAGAGCCATGAGAAGAGAAGAATAAACTGTTTCACGGACGAAATGGAAGAAGTCACCCTGGTCTGCAAAAATCCCCAGTGCCATCTTTAGCTCCTCCCACTCCTTTTCCAGAGAAAAATTCAAGCTATGTCTGTGATTGGTAATTGTCATACAAAAGTAAATTTCTTAGGTATGACAGAGTTGAGATTTTTTAATGTTAATTACATAGCCTCTGTCAGTCACTTTCAAGAAGTGGGTGTGACCAGAAGTCATTGGACAGATCTGTGCAAGATTTATACATCTTTGAGTTAATTCTTGCAGTATATGTTGTAATGTCTATCACTGTATCAAAATGGCAGGTTTAAACTTTGCCAAAAATATGAGCTTTGGCATATGGAAAGTTGAGCCTAGGTATATCTGTATTCTATTCATCAGACGAAGCATTTTGAGTAGAATTGTTAAAATTCTGTGCTGTTTTTATTACCTTAACATTATCCTTCTCCTTCTTTACATTTTGTTTTCCCTGAGCACAAGGAGCGGAAGTGGACATTAGCAATGAGCCCTGTCCTTTTATATAGGTGAATGATGAGGCAGACATTGTGGCGTGTGGCCAGTTTCATACTCTCCTCCATAATATCGATGGGGCTCTGAATATTCCCTCTGTCCGGGGAGGTGTACCTTGGTCTAAGACAGAGGGTGGAGCTACAGGTCATGGCCTATACCTAGTGTCTAGCCATCTAGGCGGTGGGTGAAAAGCTTTTCCTAATATCTCTTCAGGTGGTCTCCAGGGAACTTGCTTGGTTTGTTGATTACGTTTTTGGAGAGACATAATCTCATTAGGGATAGTCAGTATGGCTTTGTCAAGTGCAGGTCATGATTGAATTCTTTGAGAATGTAGCAAAACACATTGATGAAGTTAGAGCAGTAGATGTTGTGTATATGGATTTTGGTAAAGCATTTGATAAGGTTCCCCATGAGAGGTTCATTCAGAAAGTAATGATGCATGGGATCTAAGGAGACCTTGCTTTGTGGATCCAGAATTGGCTTGACCACAGAAGGCAAAATGTGGTGGATGGTTTGTACTCTGCTTGGAGGACGGTGACCAGTGATGTTCTGCAGAGATCTGTCTGGGACCCCTCCTCGTTGTGATTTTTTTTTTATAAATTACCTTCATGAGGAAGTAGAAGGGTGGGTTAGTAAGTTTGCTGATGAAACAAAAGTTGGGGGTGTTGTGGATAGTCTGGAGGAATGTCAGAGATTACAGCAGGACATCCATGGAATGCAGAAGGGTTGAGAAGTGGCAGATGGAGTTCAAACCAGATAAGTGTGAAATGGTTCATTTCAGTAGGTCAAACTTGAAGATGGTAAGACTCTTGGCAGTGTGGAAGATCAGCGAGATCTTGGGGGTCCATGTCTATAGGACACTTAAAGCTGCTGCTGTGTTGTTAAGAAGGCGTATGGTGTATTGGCCTTCATCAACCATGGGATTAAGTTCAAAAGCCATGAGGTAATGTTACAGCTATATAAGACCTTAGTTAGACTCCTTGGAGTACTGTGTTCAGTTCTGGTCACCTCTTTACAGGAAGGATGTGGATGCTATAGAGAGAGTGCAGAGGAGATTTACAAGGATGTTACCTGGATTAGAGAGCATGCCTTATGAGTGAACTTGACCTTTTCTCCTTGGAGTGACAGAGGATGAGAGGTGACCTGATAGTGGTGTGTAAGATGATGAGAGGCATTGATTGTGTGGATAGCCAGAGGCTTTTTCCCAGGGCTGAAATGGCTAACACGAGGGGGCATGGTTTTAAGGTGCTTGGAAGTAGGTACAGAGGGGATGTCAGAGGTAAATTTTTCACACAGAGAGTGATGGGTGCATGGAAAACACTGCCAGCGATGGTGGTGAAGGCGGATACAATAGGGTCTTTTAAGGGACTCTTTGATAGGTACATGGATCTTAGAGGAATGGAGGGCTATGTTGTAGGGAAATTCTAGGCAGCTTCTAGAGTAGGTTACATGGTCAGTACAACATTGTGGGCCAAAGGGCCTGTAATGTGCTGTACATTTTCTATGTTTTCCTTGCTGAGGGGCTGGTGTAGGACAATGCTGTGAATGCGATGAGGTTAGTTTGATGACTTTGTTACTGATCCTACATTCCCTTTAGAGGGAAAAGAGCTCATTGCCTTTGTGTGGGAATGAGCAGTAATTCAGAAACCACCATGCTGGGTGCAGGATCTCTTCAATGACCTGGAATTGTTCAGGTATCGGGTGGTGATTAAGGACTATTGCACACATGGTGCTGAGGTTTTCACAAGGATAAAGGGGTGACATTATGGAATGAACTAGGTTCAGTTCTGTCCTTGGCGTTTGTTCTTTACTTCATACTTTATTGTCGCCAAACAATTAATACTAGAGCGTACAATCACCACAGCGATATTTGATTCTGCTCTTTGTGCACCCTGGAGTACAAATCGATAGTAAATATTAAAAATTTAAATTATAATTCAGAAATAGAAAATAGAAAAGGGAAAGTAAGGTAGTGCAAAAAACCGAGAGGCAGGTCTGGATATTTGGAGGGTACGGCCCAGATCCGGGTCAGGATCTGTTCAGCGGTCTTATCACAGTTGGAAAGAAACTGTTCCCAAATCTGGCGGTACGAGTCTTCAAGCTCCTGAGCCTTCTCCTGGAGGGAAGCGGGACGAAAAGTGTGTTGGCTGGGTGGGTCGTGTCCTTGATTATCCTGGCAGCACTGCTCTGACAGCGTGCGGTGTAAAGTGAGTCCAAGGACAGAAGATTGGTTTGTGTGATATGCTGGGCTGTGTTCACGATCTTCTGCAGCTTCTTACGGTCTTGGTCAGGACAACTTCCATACCAGGTTGTGATGCACCCCAGAAGAATGCTGTCTACGGTGCATCTACAAAAATTAGTGAGGGTTTTAGGGGACAGGCCAAATTTCCTTAGCTTCCTCGAGAAGTAAAGACGCTGGTGGGCCTTCTTGGCAGTGGACTCTGCTTGGTTGGACCAAGTCAGGTCATTTGTGATATTGACCATGAGGAACTTAAAGCTTTTGACCTGTTCCACTTGCGCACCACCGATGTAAATGGGGTCGTGCGGTCCGCTACTCCTTCTGAAGTCAACAACCAATTCCTTCGTCTTGCTGACATTGAGGGATATGTTATTGTCTTCGCACCATGCCACCAGGTTCTTAATTTCCTCTCTGTACTCAAACTCATCATTACCCGAGATACGGCCTACAATTGTGGTGTCATCAGCAAACTTAGAAATTGAGTTCGATGGAAACTTGGCTACACAATCATGGGTGTACAGTGAGTACAGCAGGGGGCTGAGCACACAGCCTTGTGGGGCACCGGTGGTCAGAGTGATTGTAGAGGAGAACTTGTCCCCTATTTTTACAGCCTCTGATCTTATAAGCTGTTATTAAACCCTAGTGTTTAACTATTTTACTCAATACAGTATTGAGTCCTCCGTGTACATCTCCACGCATATATCTGATAGAGATTTCCACACTCCTGTGGAGGTGGTACCAAGACCATGGGAAGTAACATTAATAAGAATTGCTAATTACGTAGGGGAGTATGACTGACCCAGACGGCATGTAACCTCTTAGCATTCTGAAGTAGCCACTTCAGAATTCCTTCAGCATCAGGTGGAGTATGGCGCACACTGGCAGCAAACTTTCAGTAGTCAAAGATCCAAAAACTTGATGGGAGGTTTGTACAGAGAATGCTGCAGCAGTTCCCTGCATTCTTCTTTTGCTGGTTATAGACAATCTTTTTAGTAATTCTAGCACATGTTCTCAAGTATCTTTTCTCCAGGCTTCATTCGTATCCGTAGAGTTTACTGGTGAGGCTGTTACCTCTTGTGTGCTTTGAAGAAGTACACAGTATTCACATGCATCGGAATGAGAAACTGGTGACCCATATCTTATCACATAAGCATTTGGTTCCCCACCCAGGTGTTTGGTTCCTATCTAAAATGGGGCCAAATTGTTGTCTCCTTCTTCTTAAGCCTGTTGTTCCTACTGGGCCATAGGCTGCCGACAGAACCTCGCCAGTGTCCTCTGTCCTGTGCCAGTGTTTCAAGCTGTAGCTCATCTAAGATCCTTCTACTCCCAGGGATGAGGTTTATGGAGCTTCTGTTGGTGTTTCTATAATGCTGGGTTTTTACAGAATGGGATTGCTATATCAAGCCCAACCGTCCTCCATTCACAGCGGGGCTTGGGACCATCCATGGTGAAGTTAATTTGTTGTCTAGCCATGAATTATTGCTGCATTATTAGGTTTGGTACAAACTGTAATTGTCTGAGTCCAGCAGGATTTGGTCTGTCTAATCTACACCCTACTCTGTTCTACTCCTTCATCTTTCCAGTCACTGACTTAAATAAAATATTCATCTTATTCAATTTAAGGAGCAGTCAGGGTTATTCCATATTTCTGCTACACTATTACCACATTCATTATATCAACCAGCATTTTCCTATGCAACTGCTGGAAACCAGAGTGTTGACCATTGTATAGTCTAGGTGGAGTGTTGTAGCTCTTGTCAAGAAATGAAATGGACTACTGCTAAATAATAATTCCTTCTAAAATTATACGTCTGCTATAACGTGACCACATCAAGCACCAACTGTGATGGTACTGGGTTTGCTGACCACAAAGTTCTAAACACAAATTCACTTCGGCCATCACTGACACCTCCTTCCCCTCTCTCAGTCTCTGTCTCCATCTCAGGAGACAAACTCTCAACTGACATTTTGTATAAGCCTACCGATTCCCAGGGTTATCTTGACTATACTCCTTCCCACCCTGTCTCCTCTAAGCAAGCTAGTCCCTTTTCTCAGTTCCTTCACCTCAGCCACAATGTTCCCAGGATGCAGCTTTCCATTTGATGACATCAGAGGTGTCCTCCTTCAAAGAATGGGGTTTCCCTCCCTTCACTATTGATGCTGCTCTCGCCCGCATCTCCACCATTTCCCAAACATCGGCACTTACCCCATCTTCCCACCACCTTTACAGAGATAGCGTTCCTCTTGACCTTGCCTACCACCCCATAAGCCTCCACATCCAACACAACACCTTCTGCACTTCCTCCATCTCCAAAGAGATCCTATCACTAAACATAAATTTACCTGCACCTCTCCCCCACTTTCCACAGGAATCACTTCCTCCACAATTTCCTTGTCCATTTGTCCCTCCCCACTAATCTCCCAACCAGCACTAATCCCTGCAAGCACTTTAAATGCTACACCTGCCCATATACTTCCTCCCTCAACTCCTTCAGGGCCCCAGAGAGTCTTTCCAGGTGAGGCAACACTTCACCTGTGAATCTGTTGGGCTCGTCTATTGTGTCCAGTGCTTCTGATGCAGCCTCCTCTACAATGGTGAGACCTGTCATAAATTGGAGGACCACGTCACTGAGCACCTCTACTCCAACTGCCACAAGTGGAACATCCCAGTGGCCAACCATCTTAATCCCCATACCCATTCCATTTTCTGACATGTCGGTCCATGGCCTCATCTTGGCACAAGAGGAGGCCACCCTCAGGGTGGAGGAGCAACACATTATAGTCTGTCTGGGTAGCCTCCACCCTGATGGCATGAATATCTCCTTCCAATTTAAAAAAAAAGTTACCCTTCCACTCCCCTCTTCTTCTAGTCCCCATTCAGACCTTCCACCTCTTCTCACTTAACTATCCTTTTCCCCTGGGTCTGCTCCTCCTATCCTTTCTCCTATGGTCCACTCTCCCCTCCTATCAGATTCCTTCTTCTCCATCCTTTGATCTTTCCCACCCACCTGACTTCACCTATCACCTTCCAGCTAGTCTCCATACCCTCTCCCCACCTTTTTATTCTGGCATCTTTCCTCCTTACCTCTCAGTCCTGAAGAAGCTCTTTGGCCTGAAACATCGACTGTTTATTCATTTCCATAGATGCTGCCTGACCTGCTGAGTTCCTCCAGTATTTTGTGTATGTTGCCTTTGATTTTAAAGATGCAAAAAAAAAACCCAAACAAGAGAAATTCTGCAGATATTGAAAACCCAAGACCACCCTCCTGCTGAAGGTTCTCGGCCAGAAACATCAACTGTACTTTTTCCCAAAGATGTTCCCTGGCCTGCTGAGTTCCTCCAGCATTTTGTGTGTGTTGCATACAAAAAAGCCCAATCAGTTTGATTTTGGTGGTAGAGAAAATGGTAGAAATGATAATTAAAAAGTTAGTCACTTTTACAAATGAGGAATGATTAGGGGAAAGCCAAGACAGATTTGTTTAAGACAAAGTATTATAGAGTTATGTAGAGCAGAAGATGGTGCTGCAGCCCATCGTGCTCATGCTGATGTTGTTGCATATCTTATGACTGTGCCCTACGACACTCAAGTGGCTGGTAGATCTCACTCCTGTGCACCCTTTCGTCTCCATCTGTTATGCTTGTATCATCAGCAAGTTTATAGATGGCATTTGAGCTATGCCTAGCCACACAGTCATGGGTATAGACAGTAGAGAAGTGGGCTAAGCACACTCTCCTGAGGTGTGCCAGTATTGATCGTCAGCAAGGAGGAGATGTTTTTATCAATTCTCACAGTTTATGGTCTTCCGGTTAGGAAGTCCAGTTGCAGAAGGAGGTACAGAGGCCCAGGATTGTGCACCAGGAGGAGTTGATCATGAGGCATGCACCTCCAATTCTGCTTTTGAGATACTTGACAGCCCTATCCTGATGGTGTATAATGAACCCGTCAATCTGAATCACTGCAAGCAGTACAGAAGGAGTTAACCAGGATTCCATGAAACAAAAGGCACAAGCGGTCCTAATGTCCCTCTGATGTAGCACCCTAGCTCCGATATCTTCAATTTTCTTCACCAGAGACTACGTTTGTGAGCAGGATAGTTGACATTGGGTGTTAAAATCCTCGTTTTTTTTCAACTCACTACTAGCCCAGAGCAGCAGCATCGTTTCCGCAAAGCCCTCCTTGTGAGGATAGTCTGGCCACAGTTGGTGTGATTTTCATCGGTTTTAAGCAGCGGCAGATTGTTCAATCACATTAAAACATTTTTATTAACTGTAAAGACCTTGGATGCAGCTGTTGTAGGCTGAAACAGGATTATTTAATCTTGTCCATCAAGATGCACCTCTTCAAGTTCATCCTTGAAGGTGCCCCAGAAGCCCTGGATTTCTTCCTGTTGTGGGGCAATGAGTATCCTGACAGGATGTGGGGAGGGAGCTGGTGAGACTTGTGGCCGTAGAACAATCTCAGGTTCTGGGCTTCCTCCGTGGTGATTGTAGGAGTTGACTATGGGATTGCAAGAAATGGTTCTGACAGCTCTGGGCACCTTTCTTCTTGAACAATTAACTCTGCTCTCCTCAAATGATCAATGCATCGTCTCCAGATAATGCTGGACGCAATCTCCACTGTGTAGGAGAGTGGTCCTGTTCAGTCCTTAATCTTCCTGAGTACTATACCCATTTCCGATCATCTCTGTAGTCTAAAAAAGTCATTAAGAAGATAAAGCTGCACCAAAGCAATGTAGCCAATAATATTAAACAAGATTCCAAAAGTTTCTTCAGATACATAAAGTATAAAAGAGAGGTGAGAGTGGAGATCGGACCACTGGAAAATGATTCTGGAGAGGTAGTAATGGGGGACAACAAAATGACACCAGCAGAATGGTGGAAGTTCCAGCTGTCAGGAGGCATACAGTGTGTGAACAGATACAAAATGCTGGAGGAACTCAGCAGGCTAGGCAGCATCTATGGAAAAGAGTACAGTCGACGTTTCAGGTTGAGACGCTCCAGTCCCGCTGAAAGGCCTCAGCCCAAAACATCAACTGTACTCATTTCCACAGATGCTACCTGGCCTGCTGAGTTCCTCCAGCACTTTGTGTGTATTGCTTGAGTTTTCAGCATCTGCAGATTTTCTCTTATTTATGAAGTGTGTGAAGTTACCATAACTAGAGAGAAGGTTCTGGGGAAACTGAAAGATCTGAAGGTAGGTAAGTCACCTTGACCAGATGGTGTACACCCCAGAGTTTTGAAAGAGGTGGCTGAAGAGATTGTGGAGGAATTGGTAATGATCTTTCAAGAATCACTCAATTCTGGAATGGTTCCAGAAGAGTGGAAAATTGCAAATGTCACTCCACTCTTCAAGAAGGGAGAGAGGCAGAAGAAAAGAAACTATAGGCCAGTTAGTCTGACTCAATGGTTGGGAAGATGTTGGTGTCAATTATTAAGGATGAGGTTTCAGAATACTTGGAAGCATAGGATAAAATAAGCCATAGTCTGTCTTGAGATTTTGGAGGTGTTTCTCGTCATCCTCATTGATGCCATCCATGAGTGTCTGGACAGGCTTGCATCACCTAGTCTGTAGCTTTCTGCCAAAGTGCAGGTGCAGATGCTACTCCAAAAGTAAGCCTATTGTAGCGATAAAGTCCTTTGTTTATCATGAGAAACACTTTGGGCTCTTCTTCCATCTCCATCCATAGGTAGGCCTCAGCTAGGTTCACTTTGCTGATGTGTTTTCCTTCCAAAAGATTTGCCGAAATA
Source organism: Mobula hypostoma (assembly GCF_963921235.1). Lineage (NCBI taxonomy): Eukaryota > Metazoa > Chordata > Chondrichthyes > Myliobatiformes > Myliobatidae > Mobula > Mobula hypostoma. Next base: position 43,763,230 of record NC_086103.1, on the reverse strand, counting down.
ATCTCTATCCTAGGCAGAAGATATTGATCTACTTTCAGTACTGGGTTGAAGGTGACCTTAAATCACCACAGGTCCTGACAGACCCATCTTTCTTGATTGCTGGGACCACTGGCATTGCCCTTGGGCTCCACTCAAACTTGGGAAGAATTGCTACGGCCTCCATGCGATCTAGCTCACAGGCTACTTTATCACAGATGTTATAAAGAACTGGACGGCTTTGTAAAACTTGGGTGTGGCATTTTCATTTAACACTATTTCACACTTGATATGTTTGAGTTTTCCAGTGCCATCCTTGAACACTGCTGTGGCATCATCCAGTGCCTTCCTTAATTTGCTTTCGGTTGACAAATGTAGGGATGGAGCATGCAAATGTTAGATGGATCTCTAATTAAGTTGTAGTTGTCTCAGCAAGTCACAACCCCACAATCCTGGCCCTCCTGTATTTACCACATACAAGCTCAATTTGGTTTGTAGTTGGTACTGTTCACTGTTACAAATGTCATTCCTGCTGGAATTTTACTTTCAACAGTATGAGTTCTTAGTTGGATATCTGCAGGCTTCTGTTCAGTATATTTGAAATGCAGTTCAAACTCATTTTGTGAAATGACTGAAACAGCTGAGCCAGTATCCAATTTCATTCTAATTAATTTGCCATTTACTTCTGGCGTAATACATATTGTTTGTCTCTTGTTAGTTTTCACATAGTAAGTCTCAAGGCTACTCAGTCCTGTGCCACTCTCATTACTATCAGACTTTTCATCAATAGAATACAGATTAGTGCTTTTTTTGTAATTGCAACTTTACTTTTTATCTTTATCTCTTCTCTGTGCAGTCCATTTCTTTTTGTCTGCCTGACACACTCTTTGTATGTGAACTACTTCATTGCATTTTCTGAAAGTTTTGCCTATAAATCTGCATTGTTCTGGTGTATGTGAGCCCCTGTCACATTCGTTCCCATTCCTCACTACAACTCAATTGCATCTTTAGCTGCAGCTTCCATTGATACAGTGATTTCAACTGTGCTTTTAAATGTGAGTTGTGCTCTAGGTAGGGGCTATTTTTGAATACTCCTTGTAAGATTCCATAAACTGAACAATCTCCCAGCACATTATTGAGCCCATCATTGAACTGGCAATGCTCAGGCAATCTCTTTAATTCAGCCATGTAAACTGAACTGGACTCCCTTTCCTTTTGATTCCAATTATAAAAGCTAAAGCATTCTGTAATCAACAATGGTTTTGCTTCTAAATGTTCTTGCGTTACATTCACAATATCAGCAAAGTTCACTTTGGCTGGTCAAACATCTAAGCAAATTGTATGCTATTCCAACATTTGCACTGGGCAAAATTAGCACTCGTTTATTATCTGCTATTCTGTTTGCTTTAAAATACTGCTCAATTTGTTCAGTGTACATGTGCTAGTTATCTGTGTGTGATCAAATGAGTCTATCTTTCCAATGTAGCCAGCTATTTCTGTTTTTTAAATTATTTATCATTATTATTATCACCCAGTGCTCACTTTACGAACCAGTGAATTTTGTGAATTTTCTGCCTTTTTTAAATTTAACTGTGCTTCTCCACTAGTGGAGGGAAAAAAAGTGCTATTTTGTTTAACTCGCATGTCTCTCTCCCCTTGCAAAGGAAAAAGTATTCTTCACTTCAACGGGGAAGTAGTCATCTCCAGTTCATTTTAAAACTTACTCATTGCCACTATCGTGTTTTGTAACTCCAGAAACTAATAAAAAGAAAAATGCGGGAGCTATAAGGCAGATCTACTTGGGTTTTACTTTCCCTTTCTTTAGTGAGGTGCGAATATATGATGTGGAGGTGTAATGATGTTTGCCATTCATGTACTTTTACATATAACCTGTAATGAATCATGTAAACAACAAAATGCTTAATCAAACAATATAGTTACAATATCACTCAAATATTATTGAAATATTAAGTACACTGCGCTGTTGACTAGGGTGAATAGAGCATAGTTTCAAAACTGAAAATTGCATAAAACTTGGAGGTGGAGGGGACTATGAGGAGAATAGAAAGACAACAAGGAGATATGTACAAATTGATGAAATGAGTGAATTGAGGCTACATTAAAATTAAGGCAGAAATGACAATTCTTTGAATTTTGATGGGAAGAATGAAGAGAGACAACTTAAACCAGAGGATATAATTCTAGAAACTGTAAAAGATGGGGATTGTTGGTAATTATGCATAAATTTCAAAAGTTGGAGAAGTATTTTTTCATTCATCATTCTGGACTTGTAAATAGAGCCATTGAGTTCATTAGCAAAGAGCAAGGATGACCTGCATAAACAATTATCTGGCCAAATCTAAAGTTTTGTGTTCACCTCTGGGCACAGTCCTTTTGGAAAGCCTTTTATAATGGTGCGGATGGAAACTACACTGCTCCCAGTGATGAGGGACTTTATTTGAATGGATAGATTTGAAAAAATGTATTTGTTTCTAGAACAAATGATATTGACAGAAATTATTATGAAGGGTCTAGGTAGCTGAAGAGAGATGAGTACGCTTTGATGAAAAGGTCAGGAGACAAAAAATGAATATGATTTGCAAAAAGACCCGAAAGTGGCAAAAGTGAAAAGTTGGTGAGGATTTGTCGTGCCTTGCTGGGAGAGTAATAGAAGCAGATTAGTTATAATGCTCATAAATGAGTTAAGGAATTGCTCAAAAAGATACTTGCAGCTCAGTGGTGGGGGCGGTGGTGAGGGTGGAACAGATGTGGCAGCTGAATTGCTCTTCCACAGAACCGGGATGGACCTGATGTCCTGAATTTGCCACCTCTTATGCTGTGATACTATGGTTTACCACTTCCTTGTAATTGCCTTTCCTCAATCCTGATGCATTCTGCCTCCTCAAGCTAAATGCTGCTATCTTGTGGCCACTGATACATGTAAAACCTTCTTCTCTAGCCAGCTTCCTAAATTATGCATGATGCCAACTTAAAGTTGAGGTTTAAAGAATACCTTTTAGTATGATGGGAGAGCAGCAAGATAAATATCTGTAATACTCATGTTCATAATGCAGAGCATTCAGAAAGGAAAGAAAATGGACAGCATATAATAAAGTCTGCCCTTTGTAGTCTTCAAAACCTTATTACTAGAAGAATTTAAACACTAAAAAACAAAATATGGTCCCCTTTAGCATGTAAGCAGAACTTTAAAACCACATTAACCTATCTCCAACACTAATGATAACAACTTTTTCTCACTTGTGTTTTTCTAAATATACTATTGAATCAGCATTTTTGTATTAAAACTTTGCTGAATAAATATTTGCATTTGGAACAGTATCCACTCTTGGGTTAATAAGTATGCATTGTAAAAGTTGTAGTGTTGCTGGTATGTGCCTGGTCTGTTTAAATATCTTTCTGTATGCTTTTTGTTCCTGTAATTATGTTACGTTTTTATAGTTTGAATACATATTAATTATTTATTTTAATGAAAAAGTAGAAAAAAAAGGATTTGCAATTATATAGCCACATTCCAATTCTGCTTATGGACATTGAAGTACCTAGGGTCTAGTCACCGGGAATGTGGCAACTAATTTGTTAATCCCAAGCTTCCACACAAAGATGTGATGATGAAAAAGAATCTGCTTCATTTAGTTTGGATAAGGAATGAAAATCATACTTGCCTGCTTTTCGAAATAGTGCAGGGAATTTTTTTTTTTGCATATCAGAGGGAGCAGATAGAATACAGTTTAAATGTCTATTGCCAAGTGCAGCATCCTGTTTCTGAGCACAGTTCAAGGATTCACCTTGGGACTCTGTTGTGGTGCTGTTGTGTTTTAACACTTCTGTACTTACTAGCTTTACCCATATTGAAATAATTCTGAAAGCAATGTGTGCACATTTGGTAATTTGTAGAAATGCAGGCAATAATGTCAAAATAAGATTAAAATACATTTGTAACAGTTACAAAATGAACTTGTAAAATTAAAAAGTCACTTCTGTACTTGATGTTATATTGTTAAAGGTAGAATTAGTTTATGCGATTTTGCTTCTGTGAGGAAAGTAGATCAGCGATGTGGAAATCAAGCCCATTTCATGTTGTTATTCCAATTTACTTCACTGATAATGGACAGTCAGGAAATTAAAATTCTGAATTTGGATTTTTAGGCTGATCATGTTGATAGAATAACTTTCCCATTTACAAATATTACAGAAAAATGAAATGATGTGTTAGTATTCTAATGTTGACTGTCATGAGATACAAAGACTAGACTGGAACTATTGATAATTGCTAGCACAGTGATTTATTGCCAGATATACTAGAAATAGTTTATTATTGATGCATTTACTGAGATACAGTGAAAAGCTTGTCTTGCGTACTTACAATTCAGACAGTATTTTAGCCACATATTGAAAAAGAGCCACTTATGTTCTTGGGTGTCCTGGGTGTTCATGGGAACTTACACTCAGTTCATTGCCTTTCCTCTTTACTTTTATAGACATTTCCCAAAAAACTAGCATGTTTTTGCAGTGCTGACCTCATAGAATACATACCAGTTTTCATCGTAATGACTTTTTAACTTCTAATGATGCACCTTGGTCACTTTTTAGGGGAGTACATTGTCATCTTATTACTTCATTTAAACTTATGTGGAACTTATTTGACACTTGTATTAGCCATTCTATAAGTTAATTAATGTCTTTTTAATGCTGTCTAGGTATCTTTTACATTTTTGATGTTTCTCTTCTGAATTTAAAATTCTTTTGTAGTGACTGGATTTGGTTCTTGCCAAATCTAGAAGTACACTGCTTCCAAGCTTCTGCCATTCTGTAGTGTTTAAAGGTAATATTCAGAGAAACTTGCAGCACTGAGCAAAGAAGGTTGGAGAGTGAGACTGATTAGACAGTGTTTTTAAAGTGCTGACACAAAAATGACGAGGCAGTAGATATATTTGATATCATAATTCTTGTGTCAATTTAGGAAAAAAATTAATATTTGCAATATATTTGAATGCTGTTTAGAAAGAAGGGTCTTCACTAAGCCTGACCCACTTGTCATGGGATTTAGAAACTTTATTACAAATTGCATTCCAGATCAAGAATACTATGAGAGAATTGGGCAAAGAGATTAGTCCATTCTATTTAAGGTACCTCTAATTTTCTAAAATCAGTAGGATTAATCTTAATGGCAGGTTTTCTTAATAAAATTTTCTTAATAATGTACAATACAATTTAGTGTTTCTATTACTGTAACACTGGTGATTTAGAGACAAAATTATTTAATATGAAATAAGAGTATTAATATTTTAAACACACCAGGTAACAAAAGTAAAAACTAAACTTTGAAAGTACTCTTCCAGTGCAGGATCAGCCAAATTTGGATGGCTGAAAACCTCTTCCAGGTATGTCAATGCTCCTGTGTTCATGGTAATCTTGATGACAAGAACTAAAAGTAAGATACAAGCTGAAATAGGTAAAGAACAATGTGGTTTTGTGAAAGACAAAGGAACAAGAAACGCGATATTGATGTTAAGGATACTATCAGAACGAACTATTCAAGTGCAAAAAGATTTGTTTGTTTTATCGACTACACAAAAGCATTTGATAAAGTGAAGCACAATAAGTTATTTGAAATATTACAGGAAACTCTAGATCTAGATTCGAAAGACCTCCGCCTAATCAGAAATCTGTACTGGGAACAAACTGCCACTGTAAGAATAGATGGAGAAGTGAGTCTGTTTACGAAAATCAAGAGAGGCATGAGACAAGGGTGTGTTTTTTCCCCTGATGTATCTAATGTGTACAGTGAAAGAATATTACAAAAAATAAGAGACATCTTGGGAATCAAAGTTGGCAGTGAAAACATCAATAATTTCAGATATACAGATGACACTGTTAAATGCAAGTACGGAGGAAGAACTACAAAACTTAATTGATATAATTGTTGAAGAAAGTGCAAAAATGGGTCTACCTATCAGTTGCAAAAAGACAGAATGTATGGTGATATCCAAAAAGAAGGAGAATCTGATCTGCAGGCTGAGAATAAACAGAGAAGACATAAAACAAGTACAGAACTTTTGCTACTTGGGAAGCTGGGTGACATCAGATGGCAGGTGCAACATGGACATCAAAAGAAGGATAGGGTTGGCAAAAGACACCTTTACGAGAATGAAGAGTATACTGACTAATACTAAACTAGGCATGACAACCCACTTCAGAGTACTGAAATGTTACGTTTCTCCAGTTATGTTATATGGCTCAGGATATTGGACAATATCTAGTAACATGAGGAAATGAACTGTAGCAGCAGAGATGTGGTTTTTAAGGAGGATGCAAAGAATATCATGGATGAAAGGAATATCTAACGAAGATTTCATGAACAGAGCAAACACAAAAAGAGAAATAATGTATGAGATCATAAAAAGGCAATGTAACTTCATTGGACATATGATTAGGAAAGAGGAGTTAGAATGCACAGTAATTATGGGAAAGATAGAAGGGAAGAAAGCAAGAGGAAGGCAAAGACAAATGATGATGGAGACAGCAGCCAGAGAACTGGAAATGAATACCAATGAATTGATCCACTTGACCCAAAACAGGAGTGTGTGGGCCATGGCAGTCAAAGCTCAAACTGGGCATGGCACCTGATGATGATGATGATGATGATGATGATGATGTGTTCATGGGCCAAACTCAACAGCACCTTGCTAGAAAACGGGAAGCCCTTGGATTGAAGCCAGGCCTAAAGGCGCTGTTTAAACGTTGTGCTGAAAGTGTAGACCCTGCCAGTTTTCTATCAGCCATTGATCTAAGTTTGTATAGATTACTCAGCTGGGTTGCAGATATAGAAATTGCTCAGATCCTCATTAGAACTTTAAAACAGACATTAGAAATTTGTGTAGTTCCACAATGAAATGCAATTGCAACTGTTTCCGAATTGAATCACACCATTCAAAATGTATCCACTTTCTCATGGTTGCAAATCATTGCTGGGGAAATTGGGTAAAACTATTCTGAGGGACACCCATCTCTAGCCACTGATGCAAGAAGCTGAGCCCGGTGAACCCCTGGTATCTGACTCATCACAGCCTGGTCAAGTAGTGGGCCACTATCCCACGAATACTTCCTCCTCCCAAATGACATCATAGGGGATTCTTTAGTATGCTATTAAAGAAATAGATTATATGCATCTAATATAGCAGTGATCCAAGGGGAAAAGTCCACTTTTGCCTCATATTTCCTATGTTCTATTTCATTATGGTTCCAGTCATACCATTCAGTAGTTGTGCAGGGTTTGCACAACTAATATTGTTTCTTCAGAAATTATCTTGGGAAGAATCTAGGTCAGAAATGTGTATTCTAATGCCTATAATACCAATTTAATTTTTGGTAATCCAAGTGACAGATAAATATATGCTAGTAATTGTGAAGCCACGTTTAGAAATGATTTATATTAACATTGCCTTTTGGTTGCAGGCCATGAAATTTAGTTTCAGCTCCAAATAAAGCTTTGCCTTCTCATGAAAATTGTATTTTGCACATGAAATATATAACTGAATATGAATTTGAAATCAAATATACGGGTTATATTATTTGCATTAGACAGACTAGATTGCCAATAAATTAAATTGAATTAAAAAAGGAGCCTGTTTTAAAGATCGTAAACAAGACCATATCTGCAGACGCTGGAAATCCAAGCAGCACACACAAAATGCTGGAGGAACTCAGCAGATCAGGCAGCATCTTACTCTGACTTCTCATCTTTTTTGTCTGTTCTGATGAAGGGTCTCCGCCCAAAACATTGACTGTTTACTCTTTTCCATAGATGCTGCTTGGCCTGCTGAATTCCTCCAGCATTTTGTGTGTGTTGCTTTTTAAAAATATTGCATTTATCTTCAAGTCTCCAAAGTATCCCATTATCATTTCCTAATTTCAAATTTAATGCATGCTTGAAATAGTTTATTCCAAAATATGTACTTGGAGAGAGAGAAAGCGAAGTTAGACTTCGTCATAGTAGATGTGGATCAATAGGAAGCTTATTATTTATTTTCTTATTTGCAGAATTTATCTTACTTTGCACATTGGTCGTTTCAGCCTTGTGCATAGTTCTTCATAAATTATATTGTATTTCTTTACTTTCCTGTAGATGCTGCAAGAGAATGGCTTTGACTTTGTTTCCTCCTTTCATCTGGGTTTTTGCTAAATTACCATGGGCGAGAAGTCGTAGTGGTGATGTTAAGTGCTTCTTGATCACTTCTGACTGTATAGAAATCCCTTAAGAATATAAATATTTAAAGGATTCCTGCTTCTTGAATTGAAAGGATAAAATTAGCTCGCAGAAGGTGAGGGTCCTGTATTCAACGATTGACATGCAGAAGAAGGTTAAGCTTTGCAATTCATTTCCTTTTTTTCTCAATAGGTAAAAGTGTATTTACTCCAAAAACGGACATTTATAGAGTCCTAGTCATAGAAAAGTACAGCACAGAGACAGGCCCAGTGAGAGAGGATACTTTCTCAGATTCAGAGTCCCCCTCCTCCAGCCCTTTATCTCTTTCACTTATCAAATCCCCAGCTCTTTACTTCACCCCTCCCCCTCTCCCTCTTCCGGTTTCTCCTATCACCAACCACCTTGTACTTCTTCCTCCCCCCCCCCCACCTTCTTGCTCTGACTTCTCATCTTTTTTTTTCCAGTCCTGATGTAAGGTCTCTGCTCAAAACCTCGACTGTTTACTCTTTTCCATAGATGCTGCCTGGCCTGCTGAGTTACTCCAGCATTTTGTGTGTATTGCTTTGATTTCCAGCGTCTGCAGATTTTCTCTTGTTTGTGATTGGACTTTTGTGTCCTTGCTCTCCAAGATTAGTGTGTGGAACAATAAGTGACATCATCTACCATTGAGTGTTTCTAATTTGCTTGCAAATCTATTGCACTGTGTTAAAAACAGGCTTTGAGTGTGTTATCATATATTTGATCTTTTCCAATAACCAACACAGGCAGGGATATCATGACAATAGTACCAGGACAATTGATACAAATAATCATTGGAATCTTTTAAACACTTATCTACAATAAATCTCATTTTATGTTATGTTGTTTTAAGCTTTAGTAATGCTTCCAACTTTTAAAAGAAATGTTGATTATGAATCATTCTCACAGGCTATAAACGAATAGTTGATATTTTGAAGTAATAATAAAAATGAATTGCACTCATTGTGTCAGAAAATACTTAAATCCATTCAGCTGCATAAGAAAATGAAATAAAGCACTGGTGTCAAGTACATGAATCATGCTGCAATACATTTAAGTGAAAATAAATGAAAATTGGAGAAATTTATGGGTTACAAGAAGTCAGTAGTTTCCCTTCCAGATCTGCTACAATTGACCTCCTAATGTACAACATAGCCCTGATACGTGCAATAGAATTATATGGTATGTAATTGCCAGTCCAATTTTATCATTTCCAATCACTTGTGCATTACCCACTGACAGCACATGGCTTCACAGATCTGCTTCACTGTGCTTTAAAAGAGGATCTGTCTGATTATATCTCGGTTCCTAGAATCCAACAATAGGATTGGGATGCCAGTCAATGGTATGGGAAGATGATTAGGGGTCTATAGGTTGGTTAAGGCTAGGGAAGCTAATTGATGGATCTGGGAAATGATGAAGGACAAGCTTGGAGATACTTAGGTTAAGGGAGTAGATGGGGATTGTTGGAGGTCATATTTCTACACATGAGACCCCCTGGTTTCCTTGGCTGCATAAGTCTAGGGAAGACCACCTCTGGCCCTGCCAAACTCATGAGATTGAGGTGCTCTCCCACCCCAAACTCCTGTTTGTGTGGATGCTGTGTAATTCTCTACCCTGTTACAAATTAGTGCCATGGAATAACAGACAGTACACCACATACAATTAAAAGATTACATTTATGAATCTTAATTTAACTAAAAGGTTAGTAAAGAGAAAAGCAAAAAAAAAAGAAAAGGGCCCACTTTAATGAAACAGTTAAATATGCACAAGTTGGACCTCAAAGTTTCTCCATAGTCACTGATCCTCAATCGATCTCGCCCCGGCTTCATCGAATCCTAGTCCCGCTCTGTGTCCAATCCTACGACCTCTTCTCTCCTGCGTCTTCCCTCTTCATCTCCTCTCGAACCAAAAGCCCCAAGCCCAGCCTTAGTGTGCTTCACCAGAGAAACCTCCCCTTAATTCAACCATCTTAACTGGATGGCACACATTTCTCCTCATCTCTTATCTTCAACAATAACCCAAACAAACTGAAAACAGAACAGACTGCTCTTACAGAACTGCTAAATAAAATACATACAGCATAACAGTAAAAATATAATCCAATATTTTTATATTGTCTCATAACATAGATGGCTATTTGACATAAAGTCCAAATACACTCACAAAGAATTCCCATTCCCCACTTTCTACCCCTGCGTAATCTTGAACATTCCCTCCAGCTGCGCACTCTGCACCCCCCCCCCCGAATCGTCCGGCAGCCCACCTGTGATGACCCAGTCAACTTGCCAACCAGCCTGTTGCCTGTCTTTGGGATCTGAGAGCAAACCAGAGCCTGGGAGGAACCAAAGAAATATCAAGGAGAACATGCAAACTCTACAAAGTCAGCACTCTGGGTTAGATGTGCATGTGGGTGGCTGGAGCTCTGAGGCAGTATTAACTCCAGAACCACAATGAATCCCACAGCCAGGAGCAGTTCTGCTGCTGTGAAGTCCGTGAGAGAGCCTGAGTGAGATACAAATATGTAAGTCAAAGACTAACTCACAACTTGTCTCTTTTAACTTGTGACAGAGCAGGCTTTCCAGTTTTGTGAAAGCCTGACTCTCTTCAAATGGCCGATACTGCCCTGTGTTTGAAATTAAATCTTACTGCACCAAGTATTGTACTTTGCTATAAAATTCTTAATCTTCTGGATAGAGAAAAAAAAGAGGAGGTTGCGGATCTCCTAGACCAGCTGTGAACTAGTGAAATGAATAATTGCAGTGATCAAATGAGCATCCAGCTGCGGCTATCATGGTTTTAGAGACACAAGGCTCTAAACAATTCTTTCTGATGAGGCAGCTCTTCACGTGTGAATCCATTAAGGTCATTTATTGTATTCCACGCTCCTGGTACAAGGTCCCCTACATTGGTGAAACCTGATGCAAATTGGGGTATTGCTTTACCGAGCACCTTCACTCCATCTGCCATAACAGCCGGAATTTTCTGGTGACCTGTCATTTTAACTTCACTTCCCATTCCCACACTGGCGCATCTATCCACAGCCTCCTGTACTGCCACATTGAGACCAAGCTTAGATTGGAGGGGCATCACCTCATATTCCATCTTGATGGTCTGCAATCTGACAACATCAACATCAACTTCTCTGACTTCTGGTAACTACTCCCCTGTTTTCCCCTGTGTCTCCTCTTTGTTCTCCCTTATCCCCTCACTCCCTTACCCCTTTACTTTCCCTTTATGACCTGGCCATCACCTATACCTTCCTCCCTCTGGTTCCCTACCTCATTCCCATTATTCCATGGTCTTTTGTCCTTTCCAATCAGATTCCTCCTCTTTCAGCTCTTTGTCTCTTCCATCTATCACTTCCCAGCTTCTCTCATCTTTCCTTTTGTCTACACTCCCCTACCTTCCTACCTCCCTCGCCCTTCTCCAGATTCACGTAGCACCCAACAGATTGTGCTCCCCTGTACCCCCATCCTTTTATTCTGGCCTCTGCTCTTTCTTTCTGATCCTGATGAAAAGTCTCAGCCTAAAATTTCAACTGTTCGTTTCCTTCTATAGATGCCGTCCGATCTGAGTTCCTCCAGCATTTTTACGCGTGTTGCTCCCATGCTCAGTTTAGCATTGAATAATGAGCCAGGTTTAGTTAACTACCTAACAATGTGTGAATATTTATCTCAGTGATCTCAATGTGAATGATTTCAATGCAGAGTTCAAAGAGGACTGTGAATCATCTACTAAAGTTCAAGATGTAGTTATTGCAATGAGCCAGAGCCCTGAAACTGAGTCATGATCTTGTACTATGTTACTGAACCGAACGATGAACTGACTGAAACTGGTTTACCATGGGAATTTGAACTGAACACATCTGCGCTTAATTCACTAGTACAGGCCAGTGATGGTTGTCACTGCTGCAACATTGGAGAGTGAAGGTGTAATAACAAAGTACCAAAGAGCGCTACCAGGAACCAGATCCTCGAACTGAGACTGAAGACATGGTACAGCACTCCTTAAAGGGTCAGACCTTACCTGCACTGCTTTGGGTGTACAACAAGGTGGATGCTCACAATTCCTCTCCATTGTATTATTGGACCTTATCTCTTCTTGCTTTCAAACTAAGAATTTCTGCATTGAAAGTATATGAGCGCACTAACTGCCCTGATTGTCACCACATACTGTAGATCCCCAAATGCCACAATCACTGATTAAATGACAGAGAATCAGAATGGCCTGATCCCAAGCTTTCAGAACGTAGCACAGTACAGCACTACACAAGCTATTTGGTCCACAGTGTTGTACCAATCTCGGTGCCAGTTTGTACCGCACTCTGCAACTGGATCCTTGCCTTCTTCATCAGCAGACCACGATCAGTGCGGATTAGAAATAATACCTTCTCCTCACAGACAGTCCACACCGGTGCACCTCAAGGATGCATGCTTAGCCCTCTGCTTCACTCTGTCTACACCTATGGCTATCTGGCTAGGCAGAGCTCAAATGCCAACTGTAAGTTTGCCAATGACAAATGACACCAATATAATGGACAGAATTTCAAATGGTGATGAGGAGGTGTACAAGAGAGCAATAGATCAGCTGGTTCGTAAGTTTGCTGATGATAGATAGGTTGGAGGTGTTGTGGAGGGCTGTCAGAGATTACAGCTGGACATTGATAGGATGCAAAACTGGTCTGAGAAGTGGCAGATGGAGTTCAACCCAGATAAGTGTGAGGTGGTTCATTTTGGTAGGTCAAATATGATGGCAGAATATAGTATTAATGGTAAGACTCTTGACAGTGTGGAGGATCAGGGGGATCTTGGGGTCCAAGTCCATAGGACGCTCAAAGCAGCTGCGCAGGTTGACTCTGTTGCTAAAAATGCCTACGGTGTATTGGCCTTCATCAATCGTGGAATTGAATTTAAGAGCCGAGAGGTAATGTTGCAGCTATATAGGACACTGGTCAGACCCCACTTGGAGTACTGTGTTCAGTTCTAGTTGCCTCACTACAGGAAGGATGTGGAAGCCATAGAAAGGGTGCAGAGGAGATTTACAAGGATATTACCTAGATTGGGGAGCATGCCTTATGAAAACAGGTTGAGTGATCACAGCCTTTTCTCCTTGGAGCGACAGAGGATGAGAGGTGACCTGATAGAGGTGATGAGAAGCATTGATCATGTGGATAGTCAGAGGCTTTCTCCCAGGGTTGAAATGGTTGCCACAAGAGGACACAGGTTTAAGGTGCTGGGGAGTATGTACAGAGGAGATGTCAGGGGTAAGTTTTTTTTTATGCAGAGATGGTGAGTCTGTGGAATGGGCTGCTGGCAACAGTGGTGGAGGCGGATATGATAGGGTCTTTTGGATAGATGCATGGAGCTTAGAAAAATAGAGGGCTATGGGTAAGCCTCGTAATTTCTATGGTAGTGCCATGTTCGGCACAACTTTGTGGGCCGAAGGGCCTGTATTGCGCTGTAGGTTTTCAATGTTTCTATGGTTGAGTGGTATGGTAACAACAACCTTGCACTCAACATCAGTAAGACTAAAGGATTGATCGTGGACTTCAGGAAGTGGAAGTCAAGGGAACGTACAGCAGTCCTTTCCCATCGGGATCAGCTGTAAAAAGGGTGAGCAGCTTCAAGTTCCTGGGCCCAAAATGTTGATGCAATTACAAAGAAGGTACGACAGCAGCTGTACTTCATTAGGAGTTTGAGGAGATTTGGTAAGCCACCGAAGACTCTTGCAAATTTCTACAGATGTACAGTAGGCAGCATTCTAAATGGTTGCGTCGCTGTCCGGTGTGGAGGGGCTGCTGCACCAGACTGGATAAAGCTGCAGAAAGTTGTGAACTCAGCCAGCTCGATCATGGGCACCAGCCTCCCCAGCACTGAGGAGGTCTTCAAAAGGGGATATCTCAAAAAGGAGGCATTCATCATTAAGGATCCCTGTAATCCAGGGCATGCCCTCTTCTCATTACTACCATCAAAGAGGAGGTACTGGACCTTAAAGACACACTCAATGCTTTAGGAACAGCTTCTTCCTCTCCACCATCAGATATCTGAATGGACAATGAACGATGAACACTATCACAATATTCTTTCTCTCTTTCTGCACTACTTATTTAATTTAATTTATTTTAAATATTGTGATTTAAAGTTTATTATTATTATTATGTATTGCAATGCACTATTGCTGCAAAACAACAAATTTTGTGACGTAAGTAAGCGATGATAAACCTGATTCTGATACGGACTCTATTTTGGACTGAGAGTGTGAAGGGGGGCAGGAAGAGGGGAGGGAGAGGGAAGCATCAGAGATAAAATTCTGTAATGATCAATCAACCAATTGTCTGGAATCAAATGACCTTGCCTGGTGTCCCAGGCCTGGGTGTGTCCGCACCTGTGCCAACCCCCATCCCTGGTCCTCCTTAGACCATAAGACGTAGGAGCAGAATTAGGCCTTTCAGACCTTCAGGACCACTCCGTCATTCCGTCATGGCTGGTCCCGGATCCCATTCAACCCCATACACCTGCCTTCTCACCATATCCTTTGATGCCCTGACTGATCAGGAAGCCATCAACTTCTGCTTTAAATATACCCATGGACTTGACCTCCACTGCAGTCTGTGGCACAGCATTCCACAGGTTCACTACTCTCTGGCTAACAAACATTTCTCCTTACTTCTGTCCTAAAAGGTCACTCCTCAGTTTGGAGGCTCTGCCCTCTAGTTCTGGATACCCCCACCCAGAGGAAACATCCTCTCCACATCCACCTTATCTTGTCCTTTCAACATTCGGTAGGCTTCAATGAGATCCCCTGGCATTCTTCTGAATTTCAGTGAGTACAGGCCCAAAGCTACCAAACACTCCTCATATGTTAACCCCTTCATTCCTGGAATCATCCTTCTGAACCTCCTTTGGACTCTCTCCGATGACAACACATCCTTTCTGAGATATGGAGCCCAAAACTGTTGACGATACTCCAAGTACTACCTGACTAGTGTCTTATTAAGCCTCAGCATTATCTCCTTGCTTTTTATATTCTGTTCCCATTGAAGTAAATGCCAATATTGCATTTGCCTTCTTTTCAATAGACTCAACCTGTATACTAACCTTCTGGGAGTCTTGCATGAGGACTCCCAAGTCCCTCTGCACCTCTGATGTTTGAATTTTCTCCCCATATGGATAATAATCTGCACTATTCTTCCTTTTACCAAAATGCATTATCATACATTTCCCAACACTGTATTCCATCTGCCACTTTTTTGCCCATTCTTCCAATGTGTCTAAGTCTTGCTGCAATTGTATTGCTTCCTCAGCACTACCTACATATCTTTGTATCATCTGCAAACTTTGCCACAAAAGCCACCAATTGCATTATCTAAGTCATTGACGAACAATGTGAAAAGTAGTGGTCCCAAAACTGACTCCTGAAGAACACCACTAGTCCCTGGTCGCCAACCTGAAAAGACTCCCTTAATTCCCATTTGCTGCCTCCTGCCTGTCAGTTATTCCTCTATCCAAGTACCCTGAAACCTCATTCTTACTAATAGACTCCAACACTTCCCCAACCACTGAGGTTAGGCTAACTAGCCTATAATTTCTTTTTTTTTTGCCTTCCTCCCTTCTTAAAGAGTGGAGTGACACTTGCAATTTTCCAGTCCTCTGGGACCATGCCAGAATCAAGTGATTCTTGAAAGATCATGACCAGTGCATCCATTATCTCTTCAGCAACCTCTCTCAGGACTCTGGGATGTAGTCCATCTGGTCCAGATGACTTATCTACCTTAAGACCTTTGAGTTTGCCTGGCACTTTTTTTTTTGTAATAGCAATGGTATTCACTTCTGCTCCCTGACATTCACGGACCTCTGGCACACTGTTGATGTCTTCCACAGTGAAGACTGATGCAAAGTACTTATTAAGTTCGTCTACTATCTCACCAGCATCATTTTCCAGTGGTCCAATATCAACTCCCACCTCCCTTTTACTCTTTATATAACTGAAAAAACTTTTAGTATCCTGCTTTATATTGTTGGCTAGTTTGCACTCTGATTTCATTCATTTCCCTTCTTATAGCTTCTTATAGTTGCCTTTTTTTTATTTTAGAAGCTTCCCAGTCATCCAACTTCCCACTCACTTCTGCTACTTTATATGCACCTTCCTTGGCTTTTATGCAGTCTTTAACTTTCCTTGTCAGCTACGGTTGCCTACCCCTGCCATTTGAGAATAACTTCTGTGGGACATATCTATCCTACACCTTGTGAACTACTCCCAGATACTTCAGCCACTTCTGCTCTGCCATCGTCCCCACCAGTACCCTCCTCCAATGTACCTTCTCTGCCACCTGTTCCACCCACCTCCCATGGCATTCCACCCTTGCCATTCTCAGCATCATTTGCTCCCACCAGATTTACAAACTCGCTCTCCACTCCATGTTGGCAAATAAAGTACTTTGCAAAAGTGTTAGGCACATATATAAACTTAAGACTTTGCACAGTACTGTAAGCCAATGATATTAAACCTGATTTTGATTCTAAATATCTCCCTCCTGTGCATCCTTCCATTCCCTTTATATTCATTTGTCTAAAAGTCTCTTAAACTCCACCAAACTGTCTGCATCTACTACTACCCTTGAAAACCATCCCCACGGTCCTACCCCACTGAATTTTAAAAATAAAGTTCCCCTCACATCGCCCTTACAAAGACTCTTTTCTTCTCCTCCTCCCCGCCACCTTAAAGGCAGTTCCTCTGGTGTTTGACATTTCTACCCTGGGGAGAAGATTGTGTCTCTCCTTGCTTAAAAGAAAACCTTCATCCGAAGCTGAGCAGAGATCTGATCTGATGCTCAAGGGAGATCAATCCAGTTTTGTTGTACCTTTCCTTTTAATTCATCCTGGTAAACCTCTTGCACTTTTTGCACAGTCTTTCCCATAATGTATTTTGTATCATCTTTCCCAGAACTGCACACGATACTGGAAGTGTGGTCTGATTAAAGTATCTTGTATAGCTGCAGCATGACTTTCTTACTCTTATAAATGGTTTTTCTTGAGCACTTGATGGCCAAGGTCCAGCTTCTAATAGCAGTCCCTGATCACCTAATGCGGTCCCATCTTCACTCGTGCTTCATTCACGACTCCGGAAATTATTCATGGTTACTTAGTGTAACTGTGCCACAAAATGTAAGTCATATGATAAAAAAACATTTTCCATTGTTCCTAGATGAAAATGGTTGGGTTCACAACTCCAAGCTGCACCCTGCTACACATTTTGGTGAGGATGTGATGGTTTCTATGTATGGTCTCATCTTGAGGCCAGAGACTGAATGCAGTAAACTGATGAAGTTTGTTAATAGGTGAAATAGCAGTTCCGTGTATGACAAAAAAAGATTTTAATGTGATGCAAAATTAATTAATGCCCTTAAAGGACAAGAGATATGGGCCAATAAAGAGCCATGGCCAAAACTAGTGTAAATGCTTTCCCCACCAGGTCACTAATTTGCTTCAATTCCACTATGAAGTAATCAAACAATGAAGAGTATGTAGTAGTGAACTTCAGCAAATCCCCAGAAGTGGATCTTTTTCTAGTATTGCTATTCTTTTAAAAGATGAGAACATTGCTCATGGCTTAACTATAATCTACCAGTTTTCTTCATTCTGAAACAATCTTTTGCCGTAGAAAAATGATCATGCTATTTAAGAGAGGTGAGCAAAGGTTTTACAATTTGTATGAAGTCAATACAGAGAAGCTGAACATCATGGTGCCCTGGAGAGTGTCGTGGAACAGAAGGACCTTAGGAGTACAAGCACAGTTCTCTGAAAGTGGCATCAAGGGAGATGGGTTGATGAAGAAAGCAGTTGGCACACTGACCTTCATCTGTCATGATATTGAGTACAAGTTGCAATGTGTCATTACAGTTGTACAAAATGTTGATGGCACTTGGAGTATTCTGTACAGCTTTGGTCACTGTTGTGAGGAAAAACATTATTAAGCTGGAAAGAGTGCAGAGAAGATTTAGGAACATATCAGGATTCAAGGGTCTGAGTTATAGGGAAAGATTGGGCAGGTTAGGACTTTATTCCTTTGAATGTAGGATTCTGATGGGTGAGAGGTGTATAAAAGCATGAGGGGCATAGATAAGGTCACACAGTCTTTTTTTCAGGGAAAGGGAATCAAAAATTCTGGGCATATGTTTAAGGTGAGAGGGGAAAGAGACCTGAGGAGCTCTCCATGCAGAGTGTATTACATGTAGGGAATGACCTACCAGGGGGAGTAATTGAAGCAGGTATAATAATAACATTTAAAAGATATTTGGTTAGGTATATGGATAGAAAAGGTTTAGAGGGATGTAGACCAACTAGCTTGGTTTAGCATCTTGGTCACCATCCATGAGTTGGCTCTTTGGTTCTAACTCTGAATGGCCTGACATAGTTTTAAAGCTGAGACTAGACCTTTTGAGTGATTGGTCTGTACCTATATGCACAAACAGTAGAAGAATGGCAGCACAGCATCAGCAGTCAGCTCCTTCATGTGGAGAGAACACTGGGTGATTTTTTTTTAATCTAATTGAATTAAATGATTCTATTCATAATTTTTGTATGATTCCCTTCAAGTTTACCAGTTCATATCTAGCTTAGCATATCTAAGTGTTTGCTTGCCCATCCTTCAATGAGACAGAAGAAATTCCAGTAAGATGGCAGCATGTTCAAATGCAGCAGCCTCACAGGGGTCAACGAAAGGTGCTTTTCTCTCTGTAAGATTTGTTTGTTACGATTGAAAGACAATTCTACTCTACGAGCTTCGGGTACCGCAGGGCTACTCCACCAGTGAGCTGCTTGTTGATCGGAGTAACTGGATTAGTGTCAGAATCGGAGCTAGCTGAGGTGCCAAAGGGGCTGGTTGGGATGTCGGGGATGGAGCCAGCTGGGATGTCAGAAAATGTGTCAGTCGAGATGCCAGGGACGGGGCCAACGGGGATGCCGTGGACGAGGCTAGTGGGGATGTCAGAAAAGGAGTCAGTCGGGATGTCAAGGGAACCGGTTTGTGTTTGTGTTTGCTTGCATAGCTGCAGACTGTGTTGCTGCCTGCTACCTGGAAACATCAAAGTTGGTGCGCAAAGATGACGTGTAGTATAACTGTGGGAGATTGTCTCAGGTACTTCACTTGTAATCACAACACACTTGTTGGACAATGATAATGTAAGCTGCCCTAGGCCTGTTACCATTGTCTGGTGGTGTGACAATGTGGTAGTTGTGTGGCCTCAGTTGTAGTAAGGACTAGGCCTTGAGCCGTGGACTTGCCTGCTGCTGCAGACCAGGTGAGGAAACACCAGAGGAGGTGCAGTGTGGTGTCTGCACACGGATGGGGATTCACCTCTCCCATCAGTACTGCCCTCCTGTGTTTGAACGGTGGCATGACAGGCTGAATTATTTGTGTCTGTGCACTGCCGGGAGACTGTACTATCGATTGTGAGACATGTCACTGAGGGTCTTGGACTATATACAGTACATGTTTTTTCAAGTGAACATACTTCTTTGCTATTTTGAATGCTTGCTCACTAGTTGGACTGTTTGCTCGCTATTTGGAATGTTTTTTTGTATGCTTTGCACCCTGGCCCCAGAGGAATGCTGTCTCATTCAGCTGTATCTATGTATGCTAGAATGATAATTAAACTTGATTTGATTTGAAGTACATACGTATATTACAGATTAAAAATATTATTTTCAAGTCTTTGGAGTTATGGGTTCATACACAGGATAATATGATTCAACTTCTTGCAGAATCCCATGATTCAACACTGAAAAATAACTAAAACAGATAAAAATTTATAAGTTTTAATTTTAGGTTTTCCTTCCTTCAAGATGATAACTAGTTAAAACATTTTTCTTAATGCAAATAGAAAATGCTAAATGAATGATTGTTCTATTCATTACTTTTTAGATAATGTATTCAAAATATTAATGTAATTGAATCACTATATTGATGGGCATAAGTTTATTCTTCAAATGTATTTGTGCCTGAGGAACATAATTCTATATAACTCAGACCTTCTAAATGTGAGGTTACACAGCTAGCTTTTACTTAATAAATAGGAGGCCCTGCAATTTTAAGAGACCTAAACAGGGATCATGTAGACAAATATTCATATGACAAATGCTCTGAAAATTTGCAACTTCTACACAAATTCATTGGGATGTAATGGCAACACAAGTATGATCAATACAAAGCCTTCATTCTTAACAAGAAAAATGTTATGCTAAGTCTTTTTTTAAGTCTAGCTTTAAGTTGAATGGTACAGTAGTCAAAGTGGGACAAAAATTTTCACCTTCCTGAGTGTTTTGTAGTTATACTAATTGGAAATAACTTATGGTGAAATACTTTTGGAAAATTGATATGGATAAATTTGAAAATATTAACTGAGTATAGAACCTTGCAATGTTAATTGAGTGAAACAAATATTTGAAAATGTATTGAAAGTCCATCTGTGAAACAATTTTGAATCTCTTTTGTAGTTTCATGAATTGAAGTCATGGAAGAATCCTTAACAGGTCAGCTCCAATACATAGATATTAGATAGCCTTAACAAACATAGCCTTAACAATCACATGCTCTTCCTGTGACTCCATGTGATTCTAAAAGTTTTATTTTTTTTTTAACTACCAAGCCACACTTATATAATAACCAAATGCAACTTCATAAAAATGTGCAGTCTCTATGCCTAATTCTCTCCAATGTAGTTGATATCTAATACTGATCTGGGAGGAGAAATTTTCTTTTTTAATTTCTTTGATCTCTGGGGTCAGATCTCTCAGATTGTGAAGGATAATTCCACACACAAGGGGAATATGTGAAATCAAGAACTTACTTCTGGTATGGACTTAATTTTGACACTAATATCTCCTTATCCTTTTGTCTGGTCTGAATATTTTCTGAAGCTTCACATTGAATAAAGTATGAAAGATCACAAGGAAGAAAACTGTTGTTTGATTCACGATTGGTCTTACATAAATGCCCTCCATACTGAGCAACACTTATAAGTTGGAGTGAAGTTAGCAAAAGCATAAATGGGTGGAGAGCTTCTTGAAGCACTTAACTGCTAGACTGCATCTGTGGCTGGTAGAGAATGAACAAACATTGAGAGAAAGCCCTACTGAAATCCTTTCAGAAATAACAAGCAGGATAGACAAAGGACACTTGGTGGATGTTGTGTACTTGGATTTTCAGAAGGCCTTTGACAAGGTGCCATACATGAGGCTGCTTAATAAGTTAAGAGTCCATAGTATTACAGGACAGATACTGGCATGGATAGAGCATTGGCTGATTGATAGGAGGCAAAGAGTGGAAATAAATGGAGCCTTTTCTGGTTGGCTGCCGGTGACTAGTGGTGTTCAACAGCAATCGTTGTTAGGACCACTTCTTTTTACGTTATATGTCAATGACTTGGATGGCGGAATTGATGGCCTTGTGGCCGAGTTTGTGGATGATTCAAAGATAGGTGGAGGGGCAAATAGTTTTGAGGAAGTAGAGACGCTATAGAAGGACTTGGACAGATTAGGAGAATAGGCAAAGAAATGGTAGATGGAATACAGCGTTAGGAAGTGTATGGTCATGCACTTTGGTAGAAGAAATAAAAAGGCAGACTCTCTTCTAAATGGAGAGAAAATTCAAAAATCTGAGCTGCAAAGGGACTTGGGAGGCCTCCTGCAGGATTCTCTGAAGGTTAAATTGCAGGTTGTGTCGATGGTGAGGAAGGCAAATGCCATGTTAGCACTTATTTTGAGAGGACTAGAATATAAAAGCAAGGATATAATATTGAGACTTTATAAAACACTGGTTAGGCCATCTTGGTGTATTGTGAGCAGTACTGAGTTATTTATCTAACAAAGGATGTGCTGATGTTGGAGAGGGTTCAAGGGAGGTTCACAAAAATGATTCTGGGATTGAATGGCTTATCATGTAAGGGGCATTTGATGACTCCAGGCCTCTACTCACTCGACTTCAGAAAAATGAGGGGTGTCCTCATTGAATCCTATCAAGTGGTGACAGGCCTTGAGATCCATCATCAGAGATCCCCACCACCCAGGCCATGTGGCCATGCTCCTTCCTTGCTGCTGCCATCAAGTAGAAGGTACAAGAGCGCCAGGAGTTGCATCATCCAGGTTCAAGAATAGCTGCTACCCCTCAACCACTGTTGAAGAAAAGAGGACAACTACACTCATCTGCTGAGATGCTCCCACAACCGATGATGAGGAGGAATTACTTTAGCCATCGAAAGGTTCTGTAAGACTCCTTGCCACAGACGGCTATAGAGGCTAAGTCAATGGGTATATTCAAGGTAGAGATTGATAGATTCTTGATTAGTCAGGGATGAAGGAATATGGGGAGAAGACAGGAACTTGGGGCTGAGAGGGAAAATGGATCAGCCATAATGAAATAGTGGAGCAGACTGGTTGGGCCAAATAACCTAGTTCTGCTCCAAATCATATGAACTCTTCCTTGCCATTTTACCTTGGGAGGATGTGTCAATCCCTGATAGCACTGGTCGAGGTGACATCCTTGAGAAGACTTGTGATCACACTAATCATACACTCCACTTTCTGGTACTAAGTGGGATGCACTCAGAACAGATCTGGCAGCTCTAAACTGGACATTAATGAGGCACTGTGGACCATCAGTGATGGCAGAAATATGACCACTGTAATTTGAAATGTCAGCCTGGCATTTCCTGTACTCTGCTATTACCGTCAAGTCAGGGGATCAGCTCAGCTCTGCTGCAGGAAGATTGCTGAAGGATATGTGCAAAATTGAAGTGCCAACGAGGTGAAATTGTATCACAGCATTAAATGCTCCGTGACAGTAAAGACATCGTGCAATTGATAGATCTCACAATCAACAGATCAGGACAGTGGTCTGCAGACCTGAATAGTGGTTAACAATCAGAATCAGGCTTATTATTACTGACATACTGTATGTCATGAAATGTGTTGTTACTGTGGCAAGAAAGCAACAAGACACGAATTACAATAAGTTACAAAATAAATAAATAGTGCAAAAGACAAATAATGAGATAGTGTTCATGTACTATTCAGAAATCTGATGGGGGTGGATGGGAAGACCCTGTTCTTAAAACTTTGAGGGTAGGTATTCAACCTCTTGTACCTCCTCTCTGATGGAAGTGATACAAAGAGGGCATTCCTATACGGTGAGGATCTTCAATGATGGATGTCACCTGCTGCAGGTGTCACCTTTAAAAGATGTCCTCGATGGTGGGAGGGTTGTCCCTGTGGTGGAGCTGATTGAGTACAGCCTTTTGCAGCCTCGTGGGTTCCTGTGCATGGGAGCCTCCATACCAGGTTGTGATATAACCAGTCAGAATGCTCCCTGAGGTGACATACCAAACCTCCTCAAACTCTACAAGAGTGGAGCTGCTGGTGTGCCTTCTTCATGATTGCATCGCTGTGTTGGGGGCTGGTTAGATCCTCTGAGATGTTTGACGCTCAGGGACTTGAAGCTACACCCTTTCCATCACTGATGCCTCAATGAGGATTGGTGTGTTCTCCCAAATTCCCCTTCCTAAAGTCCACAATCAACTCCTTGATTTTTTTATCACTAAGTATGAGTTTATGGTTGCAACACCACTCAACCAGGTGATCTAGTTCACTTCTGTATGTCTCCTCGACGCCTTCTGAGAAACTTCCAACAGTGGTGTCGTTGGCAAACTTATAGATTAACTTTGAGCTGTGCCTAACTACACAGTCATCAGTTTAGAGAGAATAAAGCAGTGGGCTAAGAATACATCACTGAGTTGCACCTGTATTGATTGTAAATGAGGAGGAGATATTCTTGCCGATCCACACCGACTTTAGTCTCCCAATAAGGAAGTTATGGATCCAGTTGCAGAGGGAGGTACAGAGGTTTGGGCTTTGAAGCTTGTTGATTAATAATGAGGGGTTGATACTATTGAATGCCAAGCAGTAATCGGAGTAACAGCAACCTGATGTGTATTGCTGTTGTCCAACTGCTCCAAATTTGAGTGGAGAGCCATTGAGATTGTGTGAGCTCTAGGCCTGTTGTGGCAGTAGGAAAATTGCAATGGGTCCAAGTCTTTCTCATGCAGGAATTATTTACAGCCATGACCAACCTCTCACTTCACAGTATATGTGAATGCAACTGACGATAGCCATTGCAGAAGATCACCTTGCTCTTGGACACCAGTGAGATTGATGTCCTTTTGAGCCAGGTGGAAACCACCTGCCAGGTACACATTGATGTAATAATACATCAAAGTTCTCTAAGAACATCTGGATGGCGGGGATTAGTAAAGAGTAGGCAGAAACAAGTATCTGATCCATCTCAGTTTCCTTCTAAGACCCACTAACAATGAAGCCAAATTTCAGCTCCTTGAAATTGCTTTTTTTTAAAGAATGAGAGTGCTTGATATTGTGAAGCTGCAAAGAAGTCCAGACCCTTTGGCCTACAGTGTTTACTGTTGGGGATTATTCTGGAGTCATGAAGTAATGGATAGCAATTATTAATTAAAATGAGGACACAAGTGACTTCCAAGTTATTTCCGTCTTCAGGAAATAAAACTTGTTCACAATTTAACTTCAACTGATACTCTAAATCTATTGAAACCCATGATTGTGTGTGGGACAGTCTGAGTTTGTCCCATTGAACCTTACAGAGAAGACGAAGGATTCATGTTGATTGTTGATCAATGAAACCAGCCGGTTGAGATCAGGGAAGGCATTATGTGGTCATCTCCTGAGATGAAGGGTTTCAGCTGAAACATAGTCTGTTCATTTCTTTCCATAAATGCTGCCTAACCTGCTGAGTTCCTCTGGGTTTTTTTTCCTGTTGCTCCTATATTAACATATTGCTTAAAAAAAGTACCCCTACCAGTCATTACACAGTTTAGGACAGGTCTGTTTTATCACTTAATATTTTAGCTATTTGTATATTCATGGTGCCATCCCTCAACACTGTAACAAATGAGGTATATTTTGGGTGTCTGGAGTTTGTGCTTAGAAGTTCAAGGACAAGCAACTAGTATTTGAATATTCAAAGGGGTTCTGCTGGTTGAGATGTACTCTCATTGTAAATATATAATTCTGCAAAATTACCTGTCTACATTCAAAATGTTAAAGTAGGTCATTATAGTCTCTGTAACTATAGTTAATTGTTTATTATTGTATTTGAGTTTTTAAAAAGCATAAAACGTTGTATGAGGAGAGGTTTTAAGATTCGTTCCAAATCAACTGTGTCAATAATAATCTTGTCTACAGTATCTCCCAGTCACAGTTTCCATGTGGCTCAGTTTAGTCAGCCACATTTACACCAGCTGTCAAATACCCTTTTGCACCAACAGCCCGTTTTTCATCACACACAGCAATAAACTCCCTACCCCATCCCCAATTCTACCACTTACCAACACACATTAGAAACAACTGAGTATTGTGAATTAGCTTATCAAAGCATGTCTTTGGTTTGTGGGATAAAACCAGAGCATCTGGAGGAACCTAAGCAGTTACGGGCAGAATGTAAACTCTGCACAACTGACATCGGAGGTCAGAATGGCTGCAGCTGCAAGTCTAGAGGCTGCACCACTGTGCTGCCCAAGGTTGTGGTCAAATCCTGTTTGCCTGAACCATCTGTGCCTATTGTCAAGCCATTCCAGTACAATCACAACCATGGTATCTACATGACAATATAGGAGATGTATGACCTGCCCACAGAACCAGCTAATGACCATGCCAATCAGTTTACTCTCAACCATTAGCAAAGTAATGGATTAATTACTTTGGTCTGCAGACCTGAATAGCGGTTAACAAACAGAATCAGGCTTATTATTACTGACATACTGTATGTCATGAAATGTGTTGTTACTGTGGCAAGAAAGCAACAAGACACGAATTACAATAAGTTACAAAATAAATAAATAGTGCAAAAGACAAATAATGAGATAGTGTTCATGTACTATTCAGAAATCTGATGGGGGTGGATGGGAAGAATTAATTATAATTATGCTGTGTATAGTACAACAATGTCTTTACCTGAAAGACTATAGCAGTTCAGGAAGGTAGCTCACTACCTTCTCAACTGATGGCTAATTAATTCTGCCTTTGCTACAAAGATCAGGTCCTAAATGTTAAAAGAATCTGAAGTAGAATATTATAATAAAGTTTTACAAAAGTAACAGCGCCAATAATTAGACAAAACAACTCAAGTGTTCAAAGGTTTACTTTATTGTCAAAGTTTGCATGTACAATACAACCCTGATATTTGTCTTCTCCAGATTGCCATGAAATACAGAAAGACCATGGGAGTTGTTGGAAGAAAAGAAAACAACCCCCCCACACACACACAAAAAAAGAGAAAGAAACAAAACTTGCAAACCCCAAAATCCCTCACTTCTTCCCCCACAGAAAAAAATAGCAACAATAGCATTAATCCCTCACCCCTCCCTTGCGGGTAAACTAATAAATATTTCCCTGTGGGGGTTTCAAGATGGCAACACAGTGAAAGGTCTGCTTGCTGAGCTCAGCACGGCAACACTGATAATTTCGCATATAAACCTGTCCGGTCCAACTTTTTTTTTAAATGTCCAAGTGTCGGATTTAATAACATAAACATTGATGAGTAATTCTTTTGAGTTGCTTCAACACCATGCCATTGAAAGGTACTAAAAAGGCGGCCAGAATGGACTGCACAGAGTGCTCGCCTGGGGCTGAGGAGCTAGCTGCTACTAGCTATGCTAACACATTGGACCCTGCTTTTCGTCAAGTAATTCAGGAAGTTATGGAGAACATATCCAAAATGATGGATGAGAAGCTGGGACCACCCTCTCTAACACTCCAGAACCACACATTGGAGCTTAAATATCGTGATAAAAGAATGACCGGGGCCAAGGGACGAGTCTTCGCGGTAGAGACTGTAGCTGATCAAGCCCAAAGCCGCATTCAGGCGCTAGAAAAGCAAGTTCAAATCCTGTCTGACCATATCGATGATCTTGAGAATAGAAGTAGGAGGAAGAACATACGAATTATCGTTCTACCTGAAGGCAGCCAGCCAACGAAGTTTTTTGAGGGCTGGCTGCCTAATCTCCTTGACTTGGAAACCAAGGCTAGGCGCATTAAAGAGGAAAGAGCTCATCGTACGCTGGCTCCAAAACCGGGCCTAGACCAATGCCCTCAATCTGTTCTCTTGCGTTTCCATAATTTCAGTGATAAGCAAAAGAGTGTTGGAGGCTTCAAGGCGCCGTGGGACTGATGCCCAGGCTTTAATATATGAGGGATCTAGGCTTATGTTTTTTCAAGATTTTTCAGCAGCCATTATTCTGAAGCGCAAGGAATTCGACCAGGTAAAGAAGCGGCTGAGGGAATCCGGAATCCAGTACTTTATGCTGTACCCAGCGGCGCTGATAATCACCTACAACAGGACCATCAAGATATTTAATTCTCCTGGCAAAGCTAAAACTTTTGTAGACATGCTGGGCTAAAGAATGTATATATTGTGTAGCCCTGGTTATGGGTGATAACATGCTCGATGGTTGCTTTATTTTACGTTTTCATTACTTGACGGCAAAATATCTTATAGGATGGGTAATGTGTTTGTTTTGATTAATGCAGTTTCATTACTTGTTTAAATTAGCGGTGCTACTCCAGCCTGAAGGAGTTTAAACATGACAGTAACAAATCGGTGGATTGATAAATTATGTCGTTTTCATTTTTGACTATGTTAAATGCCATATTGGCA
The DNA here is from genome assembly GCF_963921235.1 of Mobula hypostoma. NCBI lineage: Eukaryota > Metazoa > Chordata > Chondrichthyes > Myliobatiformes > Myliobatidae > Mobula > Mobula hypostoma. The sequence continues at coordinate 43,735,269 of NC_086103.1, read as the reverse complement.
GTGGGGTAGAACATGGGGTGCTAGAAGGTTCAGATATCCCCTTTAAGTGTGGAATAAGTCCTCTTGTTCAGCATTGGTGGCGCTTTGTTTTTTTTTGTGTTTTTTTTATTCACTTATTGCTGCTCAGCTGATCTCAAGTCAGTTTTCTTCTTCTCTGGAGTCAAATGATTGCTATAAAGGGTTAGGACCAATAATATATTAAAATTGTTCACTTGGAACATTAAGGGGAGTCATTCACCAATCAAAAGAAAAAAAATCCTATTAAACCTGAAAAAGGAAAGGGTGGACATAGCCTTATTGCAGAAGACACATTTAAATGATAAAGAACACCTAGGACTGCAACAGAGTGGATTTGATCAAGTCTATTTTTCATCTTTTAATACCAGGAGTAGAGGGGTGGCCATTTTAATTAGGAAGAACCTACCTTTTAAGTTATTAGACTGCATTAAGGATAAGTATGGGAGATATGTGATTGTTAAGGCTTCAATATATGGAGAAGAATATGGTATTCTCAATGTTTACTGCCCTGCAGCCCATCCTCTCAAATTCCTATTAGATGCCTTTTCCAAACTTACAAGCTTTTCAATGCAAAATATTATTGTAGGTGGGGATTTTAATTGTCTCGTGGACCCATTGATGGACAGAGTGTCTAGTGGTTCCCCGTTGCTCTCCTCACAGTCCAAACAAATCATGGCCTTATGTGGAGAACTAGGGCTTGTGGATGTCTGGAGGTTGTTATATCCCTCAGACAAAGACTTCACATTTTTTTTCTAATCCACACAGGTGTTATACCAGAATAGACTTTTTTCTAAACCCCAAAATGCTCCTAGATTTAGTTGTATCCGCACAATTGGAAATATTGCTATTTCTGATCATGCAGCAGTATATTTAAATATTAAGCCTAAAGATAATTCAGCACGATCTAGACATTGGAGGCTGAATCCTTTTATTCTAAAAGATACTAAATTTATAGACTACTTTACGTCCGAATTTAAAACTTCCCTATCGATTAATTCCAAATCAGCTAGTAGTCCATCGATGCTCTGGGAAACCGCTAAGGCCTATGTAAGAGGATTAATTATCTCCTACTCTGCTAGTAAAAAGCCACAAGCTGCGGAATAGCAGCACCTAGTGGAAACAAAGCTTGCGGCAGCTGAAAGGATTATATTAATAAGCTTTCTGCAGCCAAGTTACAGAATATCACAGCCCTACGCTGTACACTAAACTCTTTACTGACACAAGCAGCCAAAAGAAAATTGACACTTACTAAACGATTGTTTGAACATGGTGAAAAACCAGGTAGGTATTTGGCTTATTTAGCTAGAAAGAAAAATGCCTCTCAGACTATTGCTTCAATTAGGGATGGGACAGGAGCCCTCACTAGTAATTCTAAAATGACTAATGTTGTGTTTAAGAATTTTTATTCTAAATTTTATCGATCTGAGCAATGTAGTGATGGACAATCTAGAATGGAACACTTTTTCAGGAATTTGGATCTCCTAGGCATTTCTTCTGAACAAGAGTCCCTCCTCAATGCTCCGTTATCTATACATGAGATACAGGAAGCTGTGAGACAGCTCCAAAGTGGGAAGGCCCCTGGTCCTGATGGACTCACTAGTGAATTCTATAAAGAGTTCACAGGGTTATTATCAGAGCCTATGCTAAACATGTTCAATCATGCATTTAATTGTGGTCTCCTCCCACCATCGCTGAGAGAAGCTAATATCTCCCTAATTCTTAAGAAAAGAAAGAGCCCTGAAGATTGTGCCTCCTACAGGCCTATTTCATTGTTAAATGTTGACTTTAAAATCCTATTTAAAACCTTAGCATTGTGATTAGAAACTGTGTTATCTTTTATCATAAAAGAGGATCAAACGGGTTTTGTAAAAGACCGTAGATCATCTAACAATATCAGAAGATTACTTAATGTGATTCAGGCATGTCAGCAACAGGCAGTGGATGCCTTGGTGGTTTCCTCAGATGCAGAAAAGGCCTTTGATCATGTCGAATGGCCATATCTTTTTTTCACTTTAGAATGGTTTGGTTTGGGCAATAATTTTATTAAGTGGGTGAAGGTTCTTTATACTGACTCTTTGGCTGCGATTCTCACAAATGGTATTAGGTCAGATAATTTTAGTATTCTGAGGGGCAGCCAGCAGGACTGCCCTTTATCACCACTACTTTTCACACTAGTGATCGAGCCATTGGCTGAGGCTATTCGGCAAGACTCCAAAATATCTGCTCCACACATAGGACCAAAGTCATATAAAATTACATTGTATGCGGATGATGTTCTAATTTTCTTGTCAAACCCTGCTATATCAGTGCACCACAATGCATCAATTCATTTAGCGCCTTTTCAGGTTATAAAATAAACTTTACTAAATGGGGGGAATCTGCAGCAGGTACCTGACACTCAGTGTGTTTTCCCCTTTAAATGGTCACAGACAGGTATTGTTTACTTAGGCATATTTATCTCACCTACATTTGATCAATTGTTCAAAGCTAACTTTACAGTTATTATTTCAAAATCAAACAGATTCTTGAGCGATGGAGCACTCTTCCCATTTCTTAGCTTGGCCAAATATCCTTGCTCAAAATGAACATTCTTCCTCATCTGCTCTACCCAATACGAATGATTCCAGTCATCTTTACCCAACAAATACTTTTAAAAAATAAATGGCTGGTTTGTTTCTTTCTTAAATCTGGAACAAAAAAAAGACCCTGTATTAAAATGTCTAAGTGACAGCTTCCTGGTAGTCTAGGGGGTCTGGATTTTCCAGACATCAAAAAATATCAGTTAAGTTCCTTCTTATCTTATGTGGTTGACTGGGTTTGCAGGGACCCCTCCTCAATTTGGCTTGACATTGAAGCTTCCCAAGCAAATGCCCTCTTATTAATTTGCTTTTCCTCAATAAGATGAAACTAGTTAAGGAGTGTTGTTGCAATCCAATAACAATTAATACAGTCAGGGCTTGGAGGATGTTGCAACAATTGAGGGCAACGGAGCGAAAATATCACTCATCAGTCCAATAACCGGCAGTCCAGATTTCCAGCCTAGCATAATAGATTCTGGATTTAAATTTTGGATTTCTAAGGGTATTTTCCATCTAGGAGATTTGTTTGATGAAGGAACGATGATGCCTTTTAGTCAAATAGTACAGAAATTTAACATACCCAACAAGGATCTTTTTTGATTCTTTCAGATACGCGATTATATATAGAAAAAAACATCATTGTTAACTGATTTCTATAGTTCTGATATAGAAAAGAGGGTGTTTTGTTCTAAGGGTGAAGTTTCCATTAGTATTTTTTACAGCATCCTGAGGGAATCTTCTTGTGGAGAGGCTGTGCAGCTGGGAAGGGTCTGGGAGGAGGAGCTGGGAGTAGAAATTACAGCTGAAACATGGGAAGACGTCTGTGATAATGCAAAGAAAATTTCAGTTTGTAATAGAACTAAAGCACTGCAACTCAGAATTCTGCATGGAGCCCATCTGACTCCAGATCGTCTCTCAAAATTTAAGACAGGGGTTTCTCCAATGTGTTCTAACTGTAAGGTAAATACTGGAACTTTCACCCACTGTTTTTGGTCTTGTCCCAAGCTTCGGGCAAACCGGAGTGATATTTTGGGTGAAATGGAAAAGATTCTGAAGATGGAGCTTGAACTGGACCCAGTGTCTTTTCCCTTAGGCTTACCCAGCAGTCGTATTATTAATGCACATCAGAAAAAACTTTTTAACATCCTGACTTTTTGTGCGAGGAAGAACATTTTACTTTGTTGGCTATCCGATAAGGCCCCTGGACTTTTTGGTTGGTGTAAATTAATCATGGAATACATTCCTTTGGACTTTTTGATATGTATGTTACACTCAAAAACAAATAGTTTTCATAAAACATGGCAACCTTTTCTGCAGTATGTAGATGTAAACCTGTCTGCTATACTAATAAGGGCTTTTGTATGGGATGTTGGGGTGATGTCTGTATTTTGGTGGAAGTGTTCTAATAGCTGATATCTATGAAGGGAAGAAATGTAAATGTATCTGTAAATTGAAAGTTTTGTTATGCTGAGCAAAAATAAATAAATAAAGCAAAAAAATTTCTGTGGTTTAAATTGATTACCCTTTTGCAAACTATATATAGGATGCTATTTTTTATAATGAAAATGTTTTGTAAAATAATGGCAGGCTACAACAGGATCAGTTTCATATTCCTACTGATACTGAAGATGCTTTGCAACACACATCAAAGTTGCTGGTGAACGCAGCAGGCCAGGCAGCATCTCTAGGAAGAGGTACAGTCAATGTTTCAGGCTGAAACCCTTCGTCAGGACTGAATTTCCAGCATCTGCAGAATTCCTGTTGTCTGAAGATGCTTTGCTCATTTTGATGGTTTTCATCTGTTTTGGACACACAAGGAGCTATATTTTCCTGAATTCTGTTCTTGTTCATTGATATTTACTCTTTCGGAGTGTGGGAGCTACAGTAAACTCACCACATTGACAATTATTTACAGATACTTTGTGAGCTACAAATGAATCCTTCTCCTTGGACTTTTGATAACCACAATTAAACCCTTTGAATATTGCAATTTGGGACACTAGGCTAGAAATAGCCCTCAATGGTAAGCCAGCCACGCTTTTGCAGAACGTCAAGGGGAAGTTGATCATGTGAGTCTCCTCCAGTAGGAATTAGCAGCAAGAGTTTTCTGTGAGACAATTATGTAAAACAATGTGACAGATAATTTCAAAAGAATATAAATACGCTTCGTGGTATTATATAAAGGTTGTCTTCCTTGCAGAAGAATTACTGTCAAAATGAAAATTAATGCAGTCAATAAGCTCTGGTCATCCTTTTATTCAGATGGTAATAAAAATAAAGATGGCATTTATCTTAAAATTGCATCAATTTAATATATATCTTTAATCTTTACACAAATAAACATTAGCAAACATTAATGTAGTAGGACAGTGGTGGGGTGGAGGTACATCTCTACCAAAGGAGGTGTAAGACTCTGCTTCCCTCCGCTAGCCTGCAGGCCATCCTTGGCCAAGGTGTAGCACCTGCTTAGCCCCTCCCCCCCATCATGGTCATATGAAGCCATGGGAGCAGGTGGTCATATGAGCACCTGGTGCATAGCACAAGGTCTGGTCATGTGACCACTGATGCCAGACAGACAATCTCTGAAGAGTATTGATAATGGCTTGGGTCACCCATCTTGTTAAGACACTGCCAAGAAGAAGGCAGTGGCAAACAACTTCTGCAGAAAAATTTGCCGAGGATGAAAGTATTCTCACCTCTGTCATATGACAGGGCACATGATGATGATGAAATTTAATCCAAGTAAGGGTGACTTGTTTTACTTTGGGGGGGGGAGGGTCTACTGTATACAGTTAATGACAATGCCCTTAACAGCATCGCTCTACAGAAAGTTCTTCGATGTCAGCTTCAAACCTTATTGAAAGTGGTCACACAAGTAGATAGGGTGGTAAAGAAGTTGTATGGTTTGCTTGGCTTCATCGTTGGGGACATTGAGTAGAAGCATCAGGAAGTTATGTTGCAGCTTGGTTAGCCTGCAGTTGGCGTATTAGGCCATAAAACATAAGAGCAGAATTAGGCCTCTTTGCCCATTGAGTCTGTTCCACCATTCCATCACGGCTGACTTATTATCCTTCTCAACCCCATTCTCCTGCCTTCTCCACATAACTTGTGATGCCCTGCTTTAAATACTCTTAATGACTTGGCCTCCACAGCCTCCCCAGGCAATGAATTCCACAGATTCACCACCCTCTAGTTAATGAAATTCCTTTTTACCTCTGTTCTAAATGGATGTCCCTCTATTCTGAGACTCTGCCCTTTGGTTCTAGACTCATCCACTCAGGAAACATCCTCTCCACATCCACTCTGTCTAGATCTTTCAATACTGGATAGGTTTCAGTGTGATCTTCCCTCAAAATGGCACCTGTATACAAAGCTCTCATGGTCGATATCTTCTGGAGAGACCACAAAACTATTTATTTAACTTCTTATGTTTTTTATGTCTGTTTTTCATCTTTAATGTGTTTCTGGAACAGTTGGAGCCTGTGATTTGCAGTCTGGAGACTGTTTGGGAGATCCAGGGCTTTGCTGTCTCCAAGAGGATTCCGAGAGGCAGAGGCAGTGTACTTCGTTGTGAGAAAGCTCGGGGGGGGGGGAGGGGGGGCACGAGCCGATGTTCAACTCCATTTCGCCAATTAAAGCTTCCATTGTTCACTGATTAAAGCAATGAGGGAAATTGAAACATCGAGGTGAGTGCAGAAGGTGAGCACCAGCTGCCTGCCTTTTGATTGCTGGGGGATCACTCTGCTACTGGAAAGGGGAGACTGTGTAGCCTGCCGCTGTGCCCAGAGAACGTTGTCGAGGTTTTGTACATTTGGATATGGAAATGCATTTGGACTATGGACTATTTTCAATCTTACAGTTTTCTATATTCTGCATTTTTCGCCGGATCTTTCTTGTTTTTTTTGTGCGGGGGAGGGGAGATTTGGGGGTTCATGATCATGTTGCTGTTTTTTTTCTCTTGGTTTTGTGGCTTTCTGAAGAAGAAGAATTTCAGAGTTGTATACTTTGATAATAAATGAACCTTTGAATCGCTCTTCTAAACTCCTGTGAGATCAGGCCCAGAGTCATCAAACCCTCCTCATATGTTAACTCTTTAATTTCTGGAATCATTCTCATGACCCTCTCCAATGTCAGCACATCTTTTTGTAGAAAAGGGTCCCAAAGCTGCTCATAATACTCCAAGTGCGGTTTGACCAATACCTGATGTCACCTCCCTGCTCTTGTGTTCTAGTCCTCTCAAAATGAATGCTAACATTGCATTTGCCTTCCGTACCACCGACTCAGTCTGCAAGTTTGTGTGCAGTTGTGATCACCAACTCACAGGAAGGATGTGGGAGGCTTTGGACGGAGTGCAGTAGCAGTTCACCAGGATGCTCTCTGGACTGCAGGGTATATGAAATTGGACAAGCATGGGTTGTTTTCGCTGGAGTGTTGAAAGGTAAAAGGAAGCTTGACAGAAGTTTATAAGATTATGTGAGGTATAGTTAGATAGTTATAATCTTTTTCCCAGCACAGAAATCTTTAGAGCTAGAGGGGCAAATTTCAAAGGAGATGTGCAGCTCAAGATTTTTTTTTACACGGAGAGTGGTGGGTGCCTGGAATGGGCAGCTGGGGGGAATAGTTGAAGCCGACATGATAGTAGTTTTTAAGAAGATGCTAGATGGGCACACGAGGGATGCAGGGAATGGAGGGATATTGATCATGTACAGGCAGAGGAGAATTAGCTTAATTCACATTGTCACGTGACCAGCAACAATGAATATAGAATTGTCAGGTTTTATAAAAACATACAAACATTTATTAAACTTTGCTCAAAAATAGCGAAATGTATTCAAATGACTGACTTAACCGGAAGTTAACTGCTATACGGCAGCTCTGGAACAGTTCTTAAAAGGGTAAATGCGAAAACAGTTCTTAAAGTGGTAAATTTGAACACAATTCTTAGAATGGTAAATTCCAAAGTCCAAGAGATTTATACAGTCAATTAGGAGAGACTTTTCTGAAGTAAAGAATTTGTCGAAGACGTCACGTTACTGCTGATCCCAGCTGGAATCTGCCTTGTCTGCAGGGTTCACGACGACAGAAATAAAACGGCTTAAAGGAACTGGCCTTTTCCTCTGGTGAATAGACACTGCACTATCCTTCCTACTTTAGCATGGGATATCTCAGTTGCAGGTCACTTTTACTTGAACGAAGATTTGATAAAGGTCGATCCTCTCCAAAACTGCCAAACAATATCAGCTTTACTTGACTCGGCAAGTTCCTGTACTTTGGTAAGGTCTTCACTCTCCAATACTACTTACAATAGAAAGTAGAACTCCACTTTAAAACAAAAGTGTGTCATAAGCCGAATACACAGCAAAACGGAGTATCTAACACAAAAATAAACCGATAATCTAACTGCGTCACCAGGGGTCTCCCTTTTATATACCTGTTGAGAACAGTTCATCATGTGACCTCACTGGTGGGAAAATTACATCATGTGACCTCCGCAAGACCATTACATCATCCTCATAAGACAGTCACAAGATATCCATGATGTAACAACATTGTGATCAGCAGAGATATTCAACAGTTCAATAGTTTCACTTAATATCAGAAAAATATATGCAATATGCATCCTGAAATCCTTTTTCTTTGCAGACATCCACAAGAACAGAAGAGTGCCCGAAAGTATGAGTGACAGTTAAAGCGTTAGAACCCCGAGCACCCCTCCACTCCCCTTCGCACGCAGAGGAAAAGCAACGACCCTCCCCCACCTCCCACCCACCTCTGCAAAAAGCACTTTATGGGCCACAGAGCCCGTCCTGTGCTGTATTGATTTATGTTCCAAGTGCAAAGTGTGACATTTTGATAAGTTGACCCACAGTATCATTTACACAGTAAATGGCAGGGCATTGCAGATTTTTTTAGCACAGAGGGGCAAAGGATTACAAATATGAAAATGGTGACACAGAAAGACAGGATGAAGAAGGCATTTGGCACTTTTGCCTTCACAGGTTGAGGCATCGAATACAAAGGATGTGATATTGAGGGTGCAATTCTAGGAAAGATGTCATCAAGCTAGGAGGAGTGCAGAAAAGGTTCACAAGAATGTCAATAGGACTGGAGGGCTTGAGTTATGAAAAGAGATTGCATAGAATGAGTTTTTTACCCCTGGATTTTGTAAAGGTGGGGCTGACCTTAGAGGTATACTGTATAAAATCCTGAGGGCATAGTTAATAGAACATGTAAGATTACAGCATAGTACAGGCCCTTTGGCCCATAATGTTTTGCCACCCTTTTAACCAACTCTTAAAATCAATTTAACCCTTCCCTCCCACATTGTTCTCTATTATTCTGTCATCCATTTGCCTATCTAAGAGCTTCTTAAATTCCCTAATGTATCCGCCTCTACCACCACCCCAGTAGTGTGTTCCTCACTCCTTTTGAATATTTAATATTTCAGTAATATTTGAGTAATATTTGAAAATATATTGTTTGATTAAGCATTCTTTGTTTGCATAATGCATTGTGGGTTATGTGCAAATGTACATGAATGGCATACATCATCACGCCAGTGCTTCCTATGTGTGGGTCGCACTAGAAGTAAAAACAACACTAAGACATGCATTCCCAGGTCTGTGTTTCCTTTCAATTAGTTTTATGTTTTGGAGTTACAAAGCACAACAGTGACTACGAGGACATTTAGAATGATCACGAGATGACTACCTACCTGCTGAAGTGCAGCAAAACATTCAAGTTTTTAAAAAAGCACAGTGAGAAACACTCAAGTAAGAAAAATACAGTGCACCAAATGCTTCTTCAGGAAGAGACAGACACAGTCAAGTTTTTTAAAAAAATAAAGGTAGAAAACCAATGAATTCATGGGTTCATAAACAAGTGAATTCTGGGTGGTAATCATAAATTTAAAATCAGAAATGTCTGACTACATTGGAAAGATACTTGTTCAATTGCATAAGAGATAATTGGATATTGTGTACTGAGCAAATTGAGCAGTACTTTAAAGCAAATGGAATAGCGAATGGGAAATGCTTACCAGTTTAGCTGAGTGTAATAGGTGGGGAAAATATAGTTTGCTTACACATTTGACTGATCCAACCAAACCAGACGAAATGAACTTACTGATATTAATACTTTAACTTTCATAAGCGGAATCAAAGGGAAGGGGAATCCATTTCAGCCTATGTGGCTGAATGGAAGGGATTGTCTGAGCAGTCAGTTCAGTGATAGACTTCATGATGCACTGAGAGATCATTTAGTTTGTGGAATTTTACAAGAAAGCATTCAAAAACAGCTACCAACTGAAGCACAATTTGCATTTAAAGGAGCAGTTGAAATAGTTGTATCAATGGAAACAACAAACAGAAACACAGTCAGGAATGAAAGTAAGATTTAAAGAGAACCCAGCTGTGGTTACTGTTGTGGCAAGGGCTCACATACACCAGACCAATGCAGATTTAAAGGCAAAACTTGTGGAAAATGTAACAAAGTAGGACACCTTTAAAGAGTATGTCGAGCAGACAAAAATAAATGGACTGGACAGGGATGAGAAAAAGATTAAAAAGTTAGGTTGCAGTTTCAAAACAACCAGTAATCTGCATGCTGTTGATTTAAAAAAAATGATAATGATGAGAGCATCACAGGACTGAGTAGCCTTCAGAATTACAGTGTGAAAATTAGCAATAGAAAAGCTATATGGTTTACAGAAGAATTTAATGGCAAATTAATTAAAATGGAATTGGACACTGGCTTGGCTGTTTCAGTCATTCCTCAAAAAGAGTTTGAACTGCATTTCAAAGATACTGAATTAAAGCCTACAGATATTCAACTAATAACTTTTACTGGAAAAAAGATGACTCCTGTGAGAATGACATTTGTAACAGTGAAGTACAACAACCAACAAGGCTTGTACTGTTTGCGGTAAAACAGGAAGGCCAGCATTATAGGGATGTGATTGGCAGAGACAACTACAACTTGATTGGAGATCCATTCACTATTTGCATGCCACATCTCCTGTAAATGATTCAACTGAAAGTGAATTAAGAAAGGTGCTGTATGATGAGCAGTGTTCAATGATGGTATTGGAAAGCGCAAACGTACCAAGAGTAAAATAGTGTTAAACAAAAATGACACACCGAAGTTTTACAAAGCCCATCTGGTTCCTTATACCATCCGTAATAAGAAGTCAGTGAACTGGACCGTATGGGGGCTGAAGGAATTCTTTCCAAGTTTGAGTGGAGCCCATGGGCAACGCCAGTGGTTGCAGTAGCCAAGAACTAAATAACTAACAGAATTTGTTAGAAAATTTTATATTTATAAATGTTAATCATGGATTTAAATAATAAATTTTATCTTTAGGAATATACTCTTCAGAGATTGTCTGTCTGGCATCAGTGGACACATAACCAGGACTTGTGATATGCACCAGCTGCTCATATGACAATCCTCCTCCTGCTCCTATGGTTTCATGTGACCCTGTTTGGGGTGCTAATCAGGTGCTACACCTTGCCCAAGGGTGATCTACAGGCTAGCGGAGGGAAGGAGCACATTGCACTTCCTTTGGTAGAGACATATCTCTACCCCACCACCCTCCTACTACGTTAATGGTTGCTAATGTTTATTTGTGTAAAGATTAAAGATGTATATTAAATTGATGGAAAATTTAAGATAAATGGCATAAACATTTTCTATTACCCCCTGAATTAAAGGATGACTAGACCTTATTGTCTGCACTATTTTTCACTGACAATAATTCTTCTGCAAGGAAAGCAACCTTTATAAACCACCACAAAATGTTTTCATATTCATTTGAAATTATCTGTCATATTGTTTGCATAATAATGTGATGCCTTCTCTAAATAATGTAATATATAGCAGATGATTTAAACTGTCATTTCACAGAAATAAATTATTTAGGCCACTGAAATTTTTATATGCATGCTTATCAAAGATAGTTAATGCAGTGTTCTCTCCACACTGACAGATATAAGTTTTTCTATTTCTTCTGTCTATCCATCAAAGTTATAGTCATAGTCAAGGCCAGTGATGGACACATTGCAAAGCTTGCAAATTGACTTTAACACAATCCTGAATGCACATGTGACAGAGTAAAAGGACACATTCTGTTCCTTGCTGTGATCACAGGCCTTATTAATTATGGTACAGCCTCATTTCACCATGTAACTGACTGAGATGCTTAAGATGGTTTATTTCTCTTTCTGCCTCCACATACAGTACGCAGGCTTTGTTAATGTCAGGCTCTGGAAGTGTGCTAAGCATAACCGTTTGTCATGGTCACATCTGTGGCATAGGCTACATGCATTCTTATGAGGGAGATGCTGCATGACTTCAACCATCCATCTGTAGCAGTGTGACACCTAGAGGGTGTTTGGCACTACCTGTTTGCTGTTTCCTTTGTTTGTGTTAGGTCACAGAAGTGCAGATGCTAGGCAGTGCTGTTCTAGTGAAAATGTACAAGCTGTAGATGTCTGTTGGTTTAAGACAATTAGTGATTTATTCTGCAATTATCATCCAGAACTGGATCATCCATTGTACTTTGTTCTGAGTAAAAACAAATCACTGCCATCAGTTTTACTCTCAATAATCAAATTTGGCTTATCCAAACACTTGTGGGGAACTGTCATATTTACTTTGAACCCAAAGGAAATTGCAGCTATTGTCCTGTTCTTCAATATTTACACGATTGATCAATAAATCCTTTCAAACACAAGCAGTTTAATCTAAGCTTTATCCCCACTGATGACCTGTGATTGTGATATAAGCAGGGGCTTTGCACAGATCTAGCAGAATTTAACAGCTGCACCAGCCAGGCTGATTGATTATACTACTAACAACTTGAACCATTGCCAATCAAATCACAGGTCAGCCTCTTTCCATCTGTGCTAGTCAGATGTGAATAAAACATTGAACAACAACCATAGACTGTCAGGAACGTACACAGGCACGAGTCATTCTGGTACATTGTACTCCCAAAGCACTGCTGAGGATGGAGTTTCATGATTTAGACAAGTAATGATGAAGGAAGGACTGGCCGAACCATTACACAGTTGTCAGAAGACAAATTCCTGAAGTGGAACATCAGTTGATTTGAGACTAGCTGCAAGTCTAAGGCAAGATGTAATGATGACATTGGCATGTTAGGAATATATCCCTGTTGGATATTTGATGAATTTGTACTCACTTTTTTTACTACTTGACCCGCAGTCAAGTAAACATACTACACACATAGACATATGTTTGTATTTAGGGGAGACAGAGATAAGCATCATTGTCCTAATGTGTTGTTCTGTGTATGACAATGAAGCCATTAATAATTTTCACAGTACCAAACCATTTGCTCGGGGGAAGGACAGAAAGACGCCAGTTTGTTGGAATGTTATGACCTCCATTTGTAGAGATGGCAATTCACAGTTCAATGATAAGCATATTGGGGCAATATTATGCAGGGGGTTCTCAGTAATGTTAACTGCTAATAATAAAATGGCTTCTCTGTAATGTTAACTGATGAGGTAATGTTTCTCTGTAGCTGCGATGTTTGGGTTATAACTACAGATAACGGGGAACTAACCAGTGGAAGTCATGTTATTCTATCTTGTATCTGTGGGAACCAGAGTTAGTGCGCGGGGCTTTTTGTCGAAGAGAAGAGGAAGGTTGTGTGTGGAGCGCTCTGGTAGACCACCGGGGGTGATCCCAGCCAAGGGTCGACGGAGTTTGGAAAAGATCGATTATTGGAAAGGCAACCTGGTTCCGTGAGCTCCATCAATTTACTTGTGCACAGACTGATTAAAATCAACTACAGTGGTGTCTTTTTCTTTACTATTTTGCTTTTCTACTAACCACATCACCAAATAAGAGTTATAAAGTGTAATCATTTAATCGCATGTTGTGTACTGTCTGATGTTTTACATTGTAGGCTTGTACCAGGGTGCATTACACAACGTCTATGCGAACGTGAGACACAGTTTGGCAGGCAGACAGCAGCTTCCCCTAGACGGACATGAGTCGATCAAGCCACGTGTTACGTTTGTGGGGGCTCGTCCAGAATTGGATTCTGTGGAAGCTGCGTGATCGCCCTGTTTAAAGTAGTGTTGTTATGGCGACAGCCGCGTTTCAGCGCTGGTGTGCGGCTGAAGGTTTGCCAGTGAGCAATGCGTGCGTGTTGAGTGGGGTAGAGGCTCGTACCCTGGGTGAAGTGTTACTTTGAGGTTTGAGTATGGTTAAAGCTGTTGACAAGGTTGAAATCATATTGCGAAAATTTGATTTTTGAGACGAGAACAGACCTAGTGTTAGTGCAGACAAGCATGGACGTACGAGGGGCGGAGTTGCCAGAGCTTATTGGTGTCCTGGGGAGGTGGGACCATGGCGTCTGAAAACTGTCAGTGAGGGAGGGGCCGAAGCTCAGCGAGCTGAGTTGCCGGCAAATGAGGGCGGAGATCTTGAGGAACGAATTTTCTCATTACTGAGGGATGAAGGGAAAGAATGGTCAGATTTGGAAAACTTGGTTAGTTTCTATCCCCCAGCGAAAGGTGAGAGTTCCGAGTTGGCATCTGCCATTACCTCCCCGGTGAGAAAGGCAGAGGTGCCCCGCCAGAAGATAAGAATTTTCTTTGGGATAACGCCCACACCCGAAGTTGAAGAGGATTGTGAGACATGGGTAGAGCAAACATCGTAGTTGTTAAGTGAGTGGCAGTGCTCGGATGATGAAAAGCGACAGAGATTGGTTGAAAGTTTGTGGGGAGTGATAGCTGAGGTGGATCAATTAAGGATGGACCAGGTAACTAGAGGTGCCCAGATAATATTTACCTGAGGTATACACTTATAGAAAGGTGAGGAAAGAAAGAACAATCGAAAGAAGAAAACTATGTAGACAGTAGGGAGTGATCTTTTTTTAACAACATATTCATTGACATGAGAGTAAAATCAGGCCTCTGAGGTTTTATGTAGTTAAACCATTTTCCCAGTATGAATCAGATTGTTCCAACTTATGATTAATAGATGCTGTTATCTTCTCCATTTTGTAAATGTCCATTGTAGTTTCCATCCATGCATTTAAAGTTGGGCTGTCCTGTGATAACCATTTCCTGGTAAGGGTCTTTTACCAGCCACTAGCAGTATATTCATTAAATATTTATCTCTTTTCAACCATTCTTGAGGTACATACCCAAAATATATGGTCTTATTTTCTAAGGGTATTTCACATTTAAAAATGTCTTGTAGGGCATTGTGTATCCCACTCCAATGGTCTTTGATAATGGGGCAATCCCCGAAAATATGATAATAGTTTTCATTTTGATTTCTACAATTTCTCCAGCAAACAGGGAGGTTACTATCATAATGGGATTTCTGAGAGGGTGTAATAAAATATCTTATCAAGTTTTTCCATCCAAACTCCCACCATTTCTGTGAACTGGTACACTTCCATTGATACCTCCATATTATTGTCCATTCTTTCTCAGATATAATTATCCCTCCTTCCTTCTCCCATTTGGTTTTAATGTATGAAGTCGAATGTGTTTTAAGATTTGACAAACCCTTACACACGCTTGAAATGATTCTTCTACTACTACTGTTATCTGAATTAAATGCTTTTCTAAATAGCTCTAACAAACATGAACTTGCCTTGGTTACATTTTTAACACTCCTATTAACATACTGTCGCATCTGTAGATATCGATAAAAGTCTTGTTTTTCTAATAAGTGTTTCTCTTTAAGCATTTCAAAACTGAACAGTGTTCCTTCTTTCATTATATTGCGAAGAACTGTTATTCCTTTAGCTGTCCAATTCTTAAATCTAGCATCCAGTTTATTCGGCGTAAAATCCGAGTCATATGCACACCATTTAAGAATTGCAATATCTCCCTCTAGTTTATATTCTTTTATAATAGTTTTCCATATTTTGAGAGTCCATTTCACCCATGGATTATCAGTAGTATTTATGTACCTTTGTAGGTTGTTATCAGCCAAAATTACCTGTATGGGGATGGGAAGTATCCTCTCCTCAATGTTTTTCCATTGAGTGTCATATGATGGGTTGCTTCAGTATATCACAGCTCTCAACTGTGCTGCAAAATAATAATCTCTAAGAGAAGGTAGGCCCCATCCCCCCTTTTTCTTGGCTAATTGCAAAGTTTTGAGATGAACTCTGGGCCTTTTACCTTGCCATATATATCTTGATAACATTTTGTTCCATTCATCAAATTGATTCTGATTAATCTCTATTGGTAGGGTCTGAAAGAGATATAATAGTCTGGGCAAAATATTCATTTTAGTAGATTCAATCCCTGAACTGAGACTAAAAAAAAGGAATTAGGTTCCAGCTTGTCTTATCTTCCTTAATTTTTTTATATATAGGCTGATAATTGCATTCTGATAAGTTTGACAAATCTTTTGGCATAATGATGCCCAAATATTTGAAAGACTCTGTTTGCCATGCCCAGAGATATCTACTTTCAATTTCTCTTGGTGGGCTATAGTTATATGAAAGTTATTGGGTTTTATGGATGTTGATCTTGTATCCTGATAATTGACCATATTGTTCAAAGGATTGCATCAATTTAGGTAAAGAGTATATTGGTTGCCCTAGATAGATCAAAATGCCATCTGCATAACTGGCCAATTTATGCTCTGTCCCTTTAATAGTAATTCCCCTGATACCTTCATTTTGTCTGATGTATCGAGCTAATGGTTCCAGATATAATGCCAAGAGTAGCGGTGACCATGCACAACCCTGTCTCATGCCCCTTTCTAGGGTAAAGCTATTAGATAAATATCCATTGATTTTAATCCTAGCAATAGGATTATCATATAGTGCCTGTATAGTTTTAATAATTGTGTCATGTAGACCAAATCTATGTAAAACTCTGTAAAGAAAATTCCAATTAACTGAATCAAATGCCTTTTCAGCATCCACGCTCATCACTACTGCTTCAACTTTCTTTTTTTGCATATGATCCAAAATGTGAAGTGTCCTTCGTATATTGTCTTGTGTTCGGCGAAATTGTATAAAACCTGTCTGATCCTTATGTATCAGTGTGGGTAGAAACACTTCTAATCGTTTGGCCATGATGGAGGTAAATAATCTATAATCTACATTAAGAACGGATATTGGCCTAAATGACCCACATTCCATTTTATCCTTGCCTTCTTTCGGTATAACTGAGATTATCACCTCCTTCCAACTGGGTGGCATTTGTGCCTTTTTTTTTAGAGCCCAGTTCAGTGTGGGGAGTAAGACAGGAATTAACTCATTTTAAAATTATTTGTACCACTCTGCCGTATACCCATCTGAACCTGGTGACTTGCTTAATTTAAGCCTACTAATTGCAGTTTTTAGTTCAGCTTCAGTTATGTCAGCAGTCATCGTTCTATTTTGTTCTTCGCTTAAAGTGGGTAACTCTAGAGAATTCAGGAAGGTGTCAATTTGGGTTATGTTTCCCCCTGGAACTTTGGAATATAGAGTTTTGTAAAACATTTCAAAGGCTTCTTGAATTCCACTTAGCTTATTTTTTTTATCACTTTTGTTCTTGGATCGCTTATTCTATGAATTGTATTTTCTGCTATCTTTTTTTTATTTTCCACACCAGTATTTTCATAGATTTAGATACACTTTCATAGTGTCTCTGGTTCAGAAACATTAATTTTTTTCTGATTTCTTGTGTAGCCAAACTATTAATTTCATTCCTAATTTTTTAAATTTCCTCTAGTGTATCCTGTGCCAGACTCAATTTGTGTTTTTTTTCTAGTTCCTTCAGCTTATTTTGTAATTCCTCTAATGTTCTATTCCTTATCTTTTTCTTATATGAAGATATTGCTATAATTTCCCCTCCTAAGGCAGCCTTCAGTGTATCCCATAGAATGGGAGGTGAAACCTCTCCATTTTCATTGAATTCTAAGTAAAGACCAATTTCTTTTTTAATTTGTTCCTTAAAGTAGGGGTCATTGAGTAGACTTGAATTTAGTTTCCAAATAGTATTCTTTGGTTGTAGGTCAAAATCAACAGATAAATATATAGGTGCATGGTCACTTACATCTATTGTCCCAATTCCACAGGTGATTATTTTGTCTCCGTCTTTTCCAAATGTTATAAAGTAGTCTATTCTTGTATATACGTGTAAGGGGGTTTCGACTTTTATGTTACTGCGGAGGCTAATTAAAATGGCGTCTTTGTTATGTTAATCTGGGGAATGCGACTTTGTTGTGTTAAACACTGAGAAAGTTTGCGCTAGCAGCTTGTTTTCCCTTTAGAGTGTGATAAGTAAGTGCTATTAACCAATTGGGATAGTTGTTATGGTTTTGGTGTATTTGAAGATACTGTACGCGCGGGGTTTTGGGGCAGAAGGCGGGAGAGTGAGACAGAGGTGGATGAGGTGCTGTGAGTCCACTAACGGGGTCGGACCCCAAGCGGGACGTTCGGTGAGGAGACGGAGATGGACTCGTGTGGAGCGTCTGGTCGACCACCGTTGTTGGTCCCAGGTGGCCGGTCGAGGTGGTCCGAGGGGGTCGCAGGGTGAAGAAGAAGGTCCTTCAGCTCCAACGGTTTTTGTGCATGAAGAGATTGAACTTTGATAAGTGTGGCGCCTTTTTATTTTCCTTTTATATTTTATTCTCTTTTAATTATATAGTTCCAGTAATATCTATAAACTGTAAATCATTTAATTGCATCTGGTGTATTGTCTGTTATTTGGGCGGGGTGGGGTACCTCACACAGCATCCACACAAACGAATTACCCAGTTTGCCGGGGCCGAGGCTGTTTCCCTAGACGACAGCGAGCCGAGCGACCCTGAGGGTGGCCGGGGGGGGGGGGCTACATACGTGTAGCGCCCCTGGCCACTCTCAGGGTCGCTCGGCTCGCTGTCGTCTAGGGAAACAGCCTCGGCCCCACCAAACGGGGTAATTAGTTGTGTGGATGCTATGTGATGTACCCCACCCCGCCCAAATAACAGACAATACACCAGATACGATTAAATAATTTACAGTTTATAGATATTCCTGGAACTATATAATTAATAGAGAATAAAATATAAAAGGAAAATAAAAGGCGCCACACTTATTAAAGTTCAATCTCTTCGTGCACAAAACAGTTGGAGCTCAGGACCCTTCTTCTTCACCCTGCGACCCCTCGGACCACCTCGACCGGCCGCCTGGGACCAACAACGGTGGTCGACCAGATGCTCCACATGAGTCCGTCTCCGTCTCCTCACCGAATGCCCTTCTCGGAGTCCGACCCCGTTAGCGGACATCACAGCACCTCGTCCATCCTCTGTCTCGCTCTCCCACCTTCTGCCCCAAAACCCCGCGCATACAAATCTCCCAGATACACCAAGATCATAACAACTATCCCAATTGGTTCATAACATCCTCCTGTCAGTAACGTGATTCAACAAACTGCTAGCGGGAAGGACTTTCTCAGCGTTTAACATAACAAAGAAGCATTCCCAAATATAACATAACAAAGAAGCCATTTTAAAATTAACATACAAAAAAAGAAAGACCCCGTGCATACGGAATGGGGGGGGGCGCGCAGAATAATGAGTGTAATCCCTTTTGTTGGGGAAAAGGTCCGTCCATATATCAATTAAACCAACATCCTCAAAGAGTGTATTAACTCTCTTATGTAAAGACTTTGTTTCATAGGTTTTTTCTATTGGAAGAGTCTAACTTTCTTTGTAATTGTAAATTTAAGTCTTCTCCACATATCAGGAGACCTTCTGTTTCTGTTACCATAATATTAATAATTTTCTGGAAGAAACTAATATCACTTCCTGGAGGTGCGTATATATTCAATAAAGTAACTGAATTTCTATCTATGTTCCCGCTTATCAGAATATATCTGCCCTCCTTATCTCCCATTTCGAATACTTTTTCAAAATTTAGCTTGCTTGAGATAAGAATAGCAACTCCTCTCCCGTGTCCTGATTTATATGAGGAGAAAAACAAATTAGTGAAGCCCATTCTCTTTAGTTTTCCATGCTGATTATCACTTAAGTGAGTTTCCTGTAAATATACTACATGGGCTTGTTCTTTTTTCATTTTGGATAGAATTTTACTGCGATTGACTGGATTCAACAGCCCATTAACATTAAAAGAAATTAATTTTACTTTGTCCTTCGCCCTTCGCCATGTGTATTTATCTGTCAATATATCATTGAAATTAGCAAAATAGAACTCAATCGATCTACTCCCTGAAAAATAAGAACCAAGAAATGTGAATAAGAAAAAGGCAACCAAGGTGTGATTCCAAGGCTGAGGTCTCTAGTAGATGACCCTGGGTTGAGCTAGAGGAAACGTCTAGCTGTGAGGGATAGTCCCTCCTCCCTGTGAGTTGGAGGCCCCCATTACAGTACCCATAAAAGTAAGTGAACAAGTCTATGTCCATTACACAGAAAAGATTTCCCTGTGTATTCCTCCCATATATATATTCTCATTTAGGTGGGGAAAAAGGAGTGAATTTAAAAAAATTGAGTAATATAAAATCCATATTATAATAAGTATTTCTTGAAATGGGTATAGCACCGTCTATTTTGGCTTCTGTTTATCTTACCAACACTTTTAAAGTTAGCCAAACCTTATGGCTGTTCTGGAGGGGGTGAGGGCTGTCTTTTGGAGAACTCACAGTCTCTTCCTGATATTCTTTTGCCCTCCTCCTGTCCCCTGGTTTCTCGGTTCTCTTACTGTTTCCCAAGCAGATCGGGATAACTGCTCAGCCGGGATGACTGCTCCCTCGATTTGATCACGTTGACGGGCAGCCCTCTGTTCCTCATGTCTGCAGTCGCCTCTTCCACTATCTGATACAGTTGCATACCATCTTCATAAAACACCCTCAGTTTAGCAGGGCACAGAGTTTGGAATCTAATCTTTCCTTGCTTTAATATTCACTTCACTGCAGAGTATTCTTTACGTTTCTGCAGGACCGCCGGGGGTTAATCTTGATCGAAATATATTAATTTCCTATCCAAAAACACCCTATTCTTACCCCAGGCTCTTCGTAGAATCTCCGCCTTGGTATTGTATCGAATGAATCTAATTACTACTGAGCGTGGCTTATCTTCTCTGTCTCCAGTAGGCCTCAGAACGAGCACAGGATGCACCCTCTCAATTTCAAGCTCCATAGTGGAGGGAATCTCTAGCATGTCCCACAGCAACTTTCCTACAAACTCCGTCATAGACAAACCCTCCACTCCTTCAGGAACATTGTATATCCTGATATTTTTCCGTCGCAATCTTCCCTCCTGGTCAATCAGTTTATTTTCTTGTTGATTTAATATTTTTATCATCTTACTTAGTATCCTTTTCATATTTTGCACGCAATCTTCCACTTTATCTTCTTCTTCATCTTGTTTTATGGTGGTTGGCACCCAGCTTAGTGGTGCATTACTGCCACCTTCTGCTCCGCAGTGTGCAATAGACTTACATTCTAAATCCCTTCACCCAATCACACACACACACACACACACACACACACACACACACATACCCTAACCTACACTTTATCCTCCTATCTCTGGCCATCCTAGTACCCTATTCCTGCTTATCCGTCATATCCTATAAAAAAAAAACCCTGTACCCCTTAAGAAAGCTAAAAATATCCTAACCTGTGCTCTCTCTCACCCATGTCTAGCAACCCTTTTAATGTGAATTCCTGCACCCCCAGTTCCCTTAGATTAATTCTCATCATCTCTCTCTGTATCCCATACTTGCTGCAACTCAGAACTACATGTTCTACTGACTCCTCTTCCTGACATTCCTCACACAATCCTGTCTGGTGTTTCCCTATCATTTTCAATGTTTTGTTTAATGCAGAGTGTCCCAGCCTTAACCTAGTCCACACAGTTTCCTCTCTTCTGTATCCACTACCTACCCTAGTACCTGCAACACTTTGTTGTATTTGATATAAATGCCTCCCTTTCCCCTCCCTGTCCCATCTTTCTTGCCACATTTGATTGATTTTTTTCCTCGATTACACACTTAACCTCTGCTTTACTGATGCTAATGTGCATTCTATATTTTCTTTCTTTAACGTCCTCTTTGCCAACTCATCCACCCTCTCATTCCCCTTCACCCCTACATGTGCTGGAACCCATAGAAATTTTACCTGACCTCCCTGATTTGCAATTCTTGTGACTGACTGAAGGACTTCATAAAGTACACCTTGCCAACTTGACACAATCTTCCACCTTCTCAATTCATACCTCTGCCACCGCTATTTTTTGATTGACGTTGGCGAGCTCTGACTTGATATTACTGAGTTGCTGTTTTATAACTTTCTGGACTCCCCGTATCTCTTCCAAAATTTTTATCAGATTTGCCGCTTTGCCTGAACGAGGCCCATCATCAGTCTCGCTAGCACACGTTCGGGTAGGAGAGCTGTGTGTTGCACGTCTCTCGCCTATAGGCTCTGCAGTGATGCTTTTTTATCTTTATTCTTTTTCCCCATTCTTCCTCCCCTTATCAATTCAGATATTTTCAAAAGATCTTATGTTTGATGGATTAATGGGGCAATATATGCGTTTTTCCGGAGGAGCTATTGATTTAAGCTGCCATTCTGGACGATGACATCACCGGAACTCTGTGAGGAGGCTTTTCAATCACTGAAAGAGTTGCTGACCCAGGCACCAGTGCTGGCTTTTGCAGACCCCCGATTGCCCTATGTACTACACACCGATGCCAGCTGAGAGGGGTTAGGGGGCATCCTGTATCAGGATCAGGGCTGAGGCCGGTAGCATTTATAAGCCAGAGTTTTTGCACTCTGAGAGAAACTATCCCACCCACGTTGGAATTCCTGGTGTTGAAATGGGCAGTGGCGGATAAGCTGAGGGACTATCTCTACGGGGCCAAGTTTGAGGTGAGGATGGACAACAACCCGCTCACTTATATCCTGGCCTTGGAGAAACTGGATGCCACAGGCCATCGGTGCTTGGCGGCATTGTCTGCCTATGATTTCAGCCTGAAGTACCGGCCGGGGAGCTGGAATGTCGATGCAGACGCTTTGTCCCGACAGAAGCATGAGAGACTGGAGAAGGACGAGGAGTGGGAGAGCGTTCCTTCCCCCTGGAGTGAAGGCCATGTTGTCAGTTTGCTATCACCGTGAAGGCCAAGGAGAAGGAGAGGCCAGATCGTGCAGTGGATCAGTTGGGGGTTTCTGATGATGCTGTACCCCCAGTTTATTGTAACCTGACTGCACTGAAGACCAGGCAGCTGCCAGAATTGAGTTCTGGGGAAGTGACAGCTGCTCAGCGTGATGACTCGGGCATTGGCACCATTTGGTACGCGGTTGAACAGGGGGATATGGCACAGACGGAGAAGGTGAAACACGAATTGGTGCCACCATTACTGAGAGGATGGCCTTAGTTGAAGTTGAAGAACCACATTTTACACCAGGTCACGTCACCCCCGGACCGACCCCAGCGTTGGCAGTTAGAAGTTAGAAGTATAAGAAGATTGTGTTGAACTCACTGCATGATGATTCTGGACAGTTGGGGGTGGAAAGGACCTACGGATAGCTCAAAGACCGGTTTTACTGGCCCCGAATGAAGTCAGGGCTTGAAGAGTACCGCAAATCATGCATTCGCTGCTTATGCCGGAAGACACTGCCTGTGCAGGCAACACCTCTGTCACATTTGCAGAGTGCAGGGCCCCTGAATCTGGTGTGTATGAATTTCCTGTCCATGGAACCCGATGCCAGTAACACGGCAAATGTCTTAGTCATCACGGACCACTACACTGGATATGCTCGGGCTTTTCCTGCTAAGGACCAGAGGGCGACTACGGTGGCAAAAGTGCTGTGGGAGAAGTATTTTGTGCATTATAGCCTTCCCAGGGGGATACATAGTGACCAGGGACGGGACTTTGAAAGTAGGCTCAACTATGAGTTACTGGGCATGCTGGGAGTTGAGAAATCTAAGACCACGCTCTATCATCCGCAAGGTGATCCCCAGCCTGAGAGGTTTAATCAGACATTGGTGGACATGCTCGGAACCCTGGAGATCAGTAAGAAGAGCAGGTGGAGTCAACTGCTTCACTATTACAACTGCACATGCAATGAAGCTAATGGGTACTTGCCCTATTATTTGATGTTTGGGCGATAGGTGAGGTTGCCTGTTGACCTCTGTTTCGGAACTGGCGCGGGTGGCCTTCCACCGAAGACTTATCTGAAGTATGTGTCTGATATGAGGAGAGAGCTGACAAGGGCTTATGAATTGGCTGGGGTGGTGCCGCCAAGCAGAATCGGGGAAATAAGAGGAGGTATGACCAGAAAGGGAAGTTCTCCCAACTCCTGCCAGGAGATCGAGCCCGCATATGGAATTTGGGGCTACCTAGAAAGTACAAGTTGGCTGACCGCTGGGCAGCCACACCCTATGTGGTGGAGTGCCAGATGCCAAATCTACCGGTTTTCCGGATGAGGCCGGAGGAGGGGAAGGGGCCTGTCAAGATTCTCCATCGGAACCACCTGTTGTGCCGCTGGGACAAGAGGTGCAGGTAGGTTGGGAGCCTGACTTGGAGTCTGCACCCAGTACAAGGACTCTGCAAACAAGCGGGGTGACAGAAGAACCCACCCCTGAAGAGACTGGGCTGGGCCCAGCCCCTGTAAGGATGATGATTCAGATGAGTGGTACACGCTGCCGTTTGCTAACTCCCCCCGATGGAGGAAGCAACTCCTGGCCCTTCTCCCACTGAGTCAGGTGAAGTGAGGGGAGCTGTTGGTAGGCAGCCTGGAGTACAGCAAGACTCTGGAGGAGAGGAAGTGGGGCCTGAACCCAAGACAGGGAGCTCTGAGTTGCCGAAGGGTTTGAGTGACAGATCGCGGGAGGTTTTGCCAGGTAGCCCCAAAGTGTCCCCAACAGTGTCTGAGCCGGAGGAGTTAGAAGAGGAGGGACGGAGGTCTCAGAGAATTAGGAATCCCTCAGATAGGTTGTCCTATGTAGCGCCTGGGGAACAGGGTGTGATCTCTACTGTTTTGGGGAGCTATGTCACTGCTTTCTGCATTTGGATTGGGCTCTGTGTTTTGCAGGAAGGGTTGGCAAATTACCTGAGTGTCATGAGGGCATGACTAATTCAGTGGGGGGAGAAAGTAGGAGGGTTCTCAGTAATGTTAACTGCTAATAATAAAATGGCTTCTCTGTAGTGATAACTGATGAGGTAATGTTTCCCTGTAGCTGCGATGTTTGGGTTATAACTACAGATAATGGGGAACAAACCAATGGAAGTCATGTTATTCTATCTTGTATCTATGGGAACTAGAGTTAGTGCGCGGGGCTTTTTGTCGAGGAGAAGAGAAGAGGAA
The DNA here is from genome assembly GCF_963921235.1 of Mobula hypostoma. Taxonomy (NCBI): domain Eukaryota; kingdom Metazoa; phylum Chordata; class Chondrichthyes; order Myliobatiformes; family Myliobatidae; genus Mobula; species Mobula hypostoma. Next base: position 43,710,368 of record NC_086103.1, on the reverse strand, counting down.
GGATGCGTGTGGAGCGCTCTAGTAGACCACCGGGGGTGGTCCCAGCCGAGGGTCGACGGAGTTCGGAGAAGATCGATTATTGGAAAGGAAACCTGGTTCCGTGAGCTCCATCAATTTACTTGTGCACAGACTGATTAAAATTAACTACAGTGGCTCCTTTTTCTTTACTATTTTTGCTTTTCTACTAACCACATCACCAAATAAGAGTTATAAAGTGTAATCATTTAATCGCATGTTGTGTACTGTCTGATGTTTTACATTGTGGGCTTGTACCGGGGCGCATTACACAGCATCTACGCAAACGTGAGACACAGTTTGGTGGGCAGACTGCAGTTTCCCCTAGATGAACGTGAGTTGATCAAACCAAGTGTTACAACTATAATGTTCAAGTTAAAGGCACAATTGCATAAAAATCAAAGATTTATAGAAAGTTTCAGTGCAGAAGAAAGCCTCTTTTTAAAAGGTTTTTTTTCCACTGTCTCTGAATCCACACCCAACACAGTCCATTCTCCCTTCTGGAATTCCCTTCTAACATCTTCTCAGTCCTAGAGTTCTATCTGGGGCGCCATGGTAGCCTAACAGTTAGTACCCAATTTAATGTGGATAAATGTGAAGTTATCTACTTTGGTGGCAAAAATAGGAAAACAGATTATTATCTGAATGGTGGCCAATTAGGAAAAGGGGAGGTGCAACGAGACCTGGGTGTCACTATACACCAGTCATTGAAAGTGGGCATGCAGGTACAGCAGGCAGTGAAAAAGGCGAATGGTATGCTGGCATTTATAGCGAGAGGATTCGAGTACAGGAGCAGGGAGGTACTACTGCAGTTGTACAAGGCCTTGGTGAGACCACCCCTAGAGTATTGTGTGCAGTTTTGGTCCCCTAATCTGAGGAAAGACATCCTTGCCATAGAGGGAGTACAAAGAAAGTTCACCAGATTGATTCCTGGGATGGCAGGACTTTCATATGAAGAAAGACTGGATGAACTGGGCTTGTACTCGTTGGAATTTAGAAGATTGAGGGGGGATCTGATTGAAACGTATAAAATCCTAAAGGGATTGGACAGGCTAGATGCAGGAAGATTGTTCCCAATGTTGGGGAAGTCCAGAACGAGGGGTCACAGTTTGAGAATAAAGGGGAAGCCTTTTAGGACCGAGATTAGGAAAAACTTCTTCACACAGAGAGTGGTGAATCTGTGGAATTCTCTGCCACAGGAAACAGTTGAGGCCAGTTCATTGGCTATATTTAAGAGGGAGTTAGATATGGCCCTTGTGGCTACGGGGATCAGGGGGTATGGAGGGAAGGCTGGGGCGGGGTTCTGAGTTGGATGATCAGCCATGATCATAATAAATGGCGGTGCAGGCTTGAAGGGCCGAATAGCCTACTCCTGCACCTATTTTCTATGTTTCTATGTTTACCCTAACAGTGCCATTACAGCTCGGGACATCGGAGTTTGGAGTTTAATTCCAACGCCGTCTGTGAGAAGTGTGTACGTCCTTCCTGTGAGGGTGTGGGTTTCCTCCGAGTGCTCCAGCTTCCCCCACCCACCCCCCACATTGCAAAGACATACCGGTTAGTAAGTTAATTGGTCATTGTAGATTGTCCTGTGATTCGGCTGGGGTTAGATAGCAGCATTGCTGGCCTTGAGGGGCCTGTCCTGCACTGTTTTTCTAAATAAATAAATAAACTGAACTAAACTATTTCTCCTCCACCTCTTCCTTTGATCTTGAAACTATGATCCCTTGATATTCAGCCACTCACCAGAAAGAATGGGTTTGATCTATGTATTATTTTGTGGTGTTCTTGTTCTATAGTTTATCACACAACTTGCATAGAACAGGAGCTTCAAAGAAACATGTATTAGTGTAGCAATTGAATTCCAACTATTTAAAGCATGCAAAAATTAACCATCTGATGTAGAGTGTCCCAACTCAAAAATAAAATAGCACCAGCACTTCACACATGTATATACCAAAGTATGTAATCTATGAATAAATCTTATAATTTTATAAAGCTCTTTAAGGAGACCTATTAATCTCTGGTCCAAGAAGAACAACCCAGTGCCACCACATAACTGAAGCACCTCATCCCTGATAACTTACAGGTAAAAGTTCTGTATTCTCCTTGAAAAGTACAATTTTGTCCTTGCTGATGGCTTACAATAATCGCATGCTTAGCACTAGGTGTATTGGTCTGTAGTTCGCTTGTGCATTCTTCTCCCCTGAAATGTGATGCAAGGTTATTCCTCCACCATTAGTTCTGCAACCGAAACTTTGTCATCTATTCCCCTGCCAAACATCTTTACTAGGACACATTCAATCTGGAGCAGAAGACTAGCCAAATTCCAGAAATCATAATTATTTTTCATTCGCTTTAATGATTGATCTCTTTCCTTAACTTCATTTTTCTCTTTGGTTCTAACCTTGTCATAATCCACTTTATAATCGTGGTCACAAAGTATCAATCTGGCCTGCTGCGTTCACCAGCAACTTTTATGTGTGTTGCTTGAATTTCCAGCATCTGCAGAATTCCTGTTGTTTGCCATGAAAGTGGTTGTTTTGTGGCAGGAGTACAGTGCAATACTTAAAAGAATGCTCTCAGTTACAACAAGGAATATAAAGAAAATGCTGAAAGTGGTGAGGTCAGGTTGATGGACCATTCAGAAATCTGATGGTAAAGGGGAAGAATCTGTTTCTAAAATGTTAAGTGGGTGTCTTCAGGTTCCTGGACCTCCTCCCTGATGGTAGTAATGAGAAGAGGGCATATCCTAGGTGGTGAGAGTCCTTAATGATGGATGCCACCTTCTTGAGGCATTGTCTTTTAAAGATTTCCTCAATGGTGGTGTTGGATTGAACTGTAGAATTGTTATTTTCCTTGTAGTTTACCTTTCTTATGCTCGCTTGTATTTTTATGTGATTGTCTATGTCTATGCAGTTGCTCAGAGTGTTTTCTAGTGGTTGCAGTGGCTTTTGTAACAACTTGGTTGCAGTTGTGGGGATTGCGATACTTGAATAGGGGCTACCTGACTGGTGAATTCTTATCTATAGTTGTTCAGTGGAATTAGCAATCCCGTATAAGAACACCACACCACGTTGTGTCGGTCATTTTTGTCTCCATTTTTTGTTATTTTCCCTGTCACTTGTGGTCTCATTTCTTTGTCTCTCTTTTCCTCTCACCCTCATGCTTCATCTTCCTGCATTTGTTTCCTTTGTTCTTGTATTATTTAATAAACAATCATAAACAACAAATTTTATACTTCATTCTTGACTTCTGAAGAACGTCAGATGAAAGACATCCAACAGTGGGAAGACTAGTGTCAATTATGGAGCTGGTTAAGTCTACAATCCTCTGCAGCAGGGGTTCCTAACTTGGAATCCGTGGACCCCTTGGTTAATAGTAAGGCTACATGGTTATTAAAAAAAAAGGTCGCGAACCTCTGTTTTGCATTGGAGCCTCCATACCTGGTAGTAATGAAACAAGTCAGAATGCTCTACACAGTGCATCTGTAGAAATTAGCTATGGGGTCTTAGATGACATACCAACTCTCCTATACACCTAATGACCTATAGCTACTGGCTGCCTCCTTCATGATTGCATCAATATGTTGAACCCAGGATGTATCCTCTGAGATGTTGATGCCAGGAACTTAAAGCTGCTCATCCCTTCCATTGCTAACTTCTTGATGACATAATCTTTTAACCATATTTCTTCAAAAATCCTAATTCTTTTCTCAGGCTATTGCTTGAAGTTATACTTGTTTATAAAATGTTTTTGAACTATTTAATGGATCTGCATATCTTTTCCCATGTTACCATTGGTTTTTCATTAAACTTTGCTGTTAACAGTTATAATATATGTCAGCCAATATTAATTGTTGTAATTAATTATATCTTGATAATCCACGGCATTGAGTTACAATACTTTAATTTGCTCTTTTACTTTTATTGTTTGTTCCCTTGCAGTCCATGTTAGCAGTGAATGGTCTTCATAAGTGAATCAACCTAGTTTGTTGCTGAGGTGATTTTTTGATTGAATGTTCTTGCTTGCTATCAGTTTTCACAATCTGCTTATGCTGCATCCCTTCTCAGATCACCAAATGAGCCAAATTGCCCAGTTGGGTAATTTTAACATTTTCTAATCTCTTTTTAATAAATTAGATGAATTATAGAAACATAGAAAATAGGTGCAGGAGTAGGCCATTCGGCCCTTTGAGCCTGTATCGCCATTCAGTATGATCATGGCTGATCATCCAACTCAGAACCCTGTACCTGCCTTCTCTCCATACCCCCGATCCCTTTAGCCACAAGGGCCATATCTAACTCCCTCTTAAATATAGCCAATGAACTGGCCTCAACTGTTTCCTGTGGCAGAGAATTCCACAGATTCACCACTCTCTGTGTAAGGAAGTTTTTCCTCATCTCGGTCCTAAAAGGCTTCCCCTTTATCCTTAAACTGTGACCTCTCATTCTGGACATCCCCAACATCGGGAACAATCTTCCTGCATCTAGCCTGTCCAATCCCTTTAGAATTTTATATGTTTCAATAAGATCCCCCCTTCAATCTTCTAAATTCCAGCAAGTATAAGCCTAGTCGATCCAGTCAATATACCTAATCGATCCATATACCTAATTATGTTAAAGAATTAGAATCAGGTTTGTTATCTCTGTCTTATATGAGATGAAATTTGTTTTTTTGTGACAAAAATACAAAATTACCAAATAAATAAATAGTGCAAAAGAAGGGTAGTGTTCGTGGACCTTTTACAAATCTGATGGTGGAGGGGAAAGCTGTTCCTAAATTGTTGAGTGTTGGTCTTCAGGCTCCTGATGTTAGTAACAAGGAAAGGACATGTTCCAGATAGTGAAGGCCCTTAATGGTAGGTCCCTCTTGAGCCACCACTTCTTCAAATTGTCCTCAGTGGTGGGGAGAGATGCCTGCATCTACAGCCCTCTGCAGCCTCCTGCAATCTTGTGTATTGCAGCCTCCATATCAGACTGTGAAGCAACCAATCAGAATGGTCTCCACTGTACATTTGTAGAAATTTGCTGAAGTCTTTAGTGACATCCAACTTTCCTCCAACTCCTAATGAAGAAGAGCCATTGGTGTGCCTTCTTCATGGTTGTTGGGCCCAGGACAGATCCTTGGATACTAAAAAGCCACTTAAATTATCTCATTTCCTGGAATCAGAACTTGCACTGCTCCCTGATTTACTGGGCAAGCAACATATTGATTGAAAAGGTTCCGTTTGTACTCAAACTGGATATCTCTCTCCTTCCCCAGGTTTTTTGTCTCATCTCTGTTTGGGCAACTAACAATACTACTAATTTTTGTTCCTCAGTTTTGAAATTTATTGAACTTTTCTGTTGTTCTATTTGAAAAATCTCAATAATCTGACTAAGTTCCTCAAATGAATTCAAACATACATAGGACCACTTATTTCATACTACCTTTGTTGTAACAGTAACTTACTTGATATTGCCATGTTTTTGTTTTTTTTCTCTTTCTCTTCTCTGTCATCCTAGAATTTTTGATAGCCAGATAGACTTAGATTCTATTCCTGGCCTTGCTTAAGTCACATGTGTTTTTGCAACTTCATAATCAATTTAACATTTTCCCCATTCACTAAACTCATTGTCTCCCCACATCTACAAGTAAGTAGATTCTTTGTCACTTTTGCTATTCTTCTCATTCTCTTCCCAATAGTTTTCTGAATATCTGTAGCTTTACTGCCAGTAATAAGATTGCTGTCTCTGATTTCATTTCTACTACTTTCTATGTTCCTTGGTTTTTCTTTGCTTCCCTGGTTCAATTAGGTTAATTGTCCCTTACACCAATACTTAGTCTTTCAGCAAGAACTTTGGCCAATAATGTAGAATGCAGCTGGTCCTTCTCCACAGTCTGCCCTTAACATCAATGTGGAAGCAAGACCATTGATTTACTAAGTACATTAGTATGAAATGTAAGGAAAACTTGAAAACTGAACAGCTGGAAGTTATTGAACCCCTGGTAATAGAGAGTCGACTGTTCTCTTTTCCATAGATGCTGCCCGGCCTGTTGAGTTCCTCCAGCATTTTGTGTGTGTTGCTTGGATTTCCAGCATCTGCAGATTTTCTCTTGTTTGTAATATTTTTGTTTGTCATTTCTTGTGTAGAAATATTAATAACATAAATTGATCTTACTGATACCTCACTGAATTTACCCACTCATTAATTGAGTCAGAGGAACAAATCCCAGACTTGTACGCTAAAATTTTAGGAAACAAAGCTCGAGGATTTGTATGAAGAACAATGGTGAAGTGATCAGTGTTGACTAACACAATGGGTTGAATCTTTCAGTTCATATGCACAGTTGAGCATAGTAATCTGGATGTTGGTTCTCTCTGAAGGCTACATTACATCATTACTTCATCAAGTAATTCAATATGATTATAGTTCCATGGAAATCCTTAATCATATCAAAAAAATCAGGCTGGTTCATTCAAGGGAAGGTGATTTTTTTTTTATTATTGTGCAACATATCCACTGGCACTAAATCTGCAATTCTACAAATATGGAATATCATTTCTTTATAATGCTCTCACCCCACTGCTGCCATCAGAAAGTAAGTACTGGAGCCTCAGAACTCCAAGCACTAGGTTAAGGAACAGTTAATACCCCTCAATCATCAGGTTCTTAAATGAAAGGGGATAATTTCACTCAGCTTGCTCACCCCATCCGTGAACTGTTCCCACAACCCATGGACTCACTTTCAAGGACTCTTCATCTCAAGTTCATGATATTTGTTGCTTATTTATTGATTATAATTATTTTGTTTGTCATTTTTCTTTTTGTATTTGCAAAGTCCGTCTTTTGCACGTTGGTCATTTGTCTTCTGTGCAATTTTTCATTGATTCTATTGCTTGATTGTATTCAGTGTGAATGCCCTAGAAAATGAATCTCATGATAGAAGATGTACTTCGATAATAAATTTACTTTGAAATTTTAACGTCGAACTTTAGAATTTTAAAGTTTAAAATTAAAATTCTGAATATTTTTGTCTTATTTGCTCCTTCACCCTCAGAATCTTATCATTATATTTTTTATACTTGATTATTACAGTTCATTAAACATTCCAAGTTTACTTCCTAGTTTGGAACCTTCAAGTCCTATACTGTCTCATTTATTGATTGTGGAGACATTTGTTTGCCCTGTTTCTTCACCACTGACTATTAAATCAGTCATTAAAAACTATATGGTTTTCAAGATGGTGCCAGTATCTGACGACTCTGCGCGTGCTCTCCCAAGCAAACTGCCCTCTACACTATCCTATACCCGAGAAACCCTTCTAAACCTCCAATCTGCTACATCTAGCAAGATCAACCACACCCTGGCGAAGCTACTGACCCAGCTGGAGATCATCGTGCCAGAATTGCTTCTTCAACTCTGGACTGCACCTGGACCCGACCAGCAAGGCCTGGTCCGAGGCCCACCATGTTTCCGGAGACCCACGGCCTGCTACCGTGCCGGAGCACTGCGAGACGCGGCCCATTCTGACCAGCACCTCTCCGGAGCAGACAACCAAAACGAAGTGACGTTGGAGACCTCAAGGTGCCCCAGACGCTTCCCTGGAGCGCCCACCGTAAAGCCCCGTTGGTGGACATCCACAGCTGCTGGAAGTGAGGCTTCCGTCGCCAACCTCGGAAATCGAGCCCGAGGCTCAGCTGGAGCAGAGGCCTCCGCAACCGTGACTCAACTCACGGACTTATTTTAGCCAGGAGCCCGGCCCTCCGGGATTAAGTGTCAGCTTCGGAGCCCGACCCAATTGACAGCCCAGGCCCCCAGCAGCTGGAAGTGGCAGCGGACCCCGTCACTCGGTCCCACCCGGAGCGCCCAACGACACGGCCCACCGATCGATCCCCACAGAACGTGTCCACCAACCTCAAAGAGCTGACAACGACACACTGCATCAATGGAAACCTGGAAAGATGCACTATTTACCGAGGAAGCGTGGGAAAAGAGCTGGACTGCTGGTCAGATTGAAGCTGAGGGGCTTCAGGGTCCCTATGCCCACCATCCTACTAGCTAATGCGCAAGCCATAGAGAACAAGGCGGATGATCTTAAAGGGAGATTCTGTTTCACTGAGACCTGGCTCTTCCCTGCCACCCCTGACTGTGCCATCCGACCGGAGGGATTTTCGATCCAGGGGATGGACCGCACGGCGTCTTCGGGCAAGACGAGGGGAGGTGGTGTCTGCCTACTGATCAACACTGGGTGGTGCTCGGACACAGTGGCACTGACAAGCTCCTGCAGCCCGGACCTGGAACACCTGTCGGTGAAGTGTCGTCCCCACTATCTGCCACGGGAATTCACCTCAGTCATACTGACAGTGGTCTACATTCCCCCCCAGGCGGACATGGAGTGTGCTCTGAACATACTGTATGCCAACATCAGTGAACTTGAGACCAGGTATCCGGAGGCTTTGCTCATTACAGCTGGAGGCTTTAACCAGGCCAACCTCAGAAAGGCGCTGCCAAAGTTATACCAACATGTCTCCTGCCCCACTAGAGGCCCGTATATACTTGACCACTGCTACTCAGCAGTCACGGATGCCTACCATTCCGTCCCATGACCTCACTTCGGAAAATCAGACCATCAGGGCATAATCCTCCTCGTGGCTTACAAACAGAAACTGAAGCGGGAGGTCACGATGTCAAAAGTAGTGTCGTGTTGGATGGAGGAAACGGCTGAGGTCCTCCGTGACTGCTTTGAATCAGTGGATTGGTTAGTATTCAAGGACTCGGCAGCTAACCTTGATGGGTATGCCTCAGCTGTCACGAACTTTATCTGGAAATGCACAGAGGACTGTGTGTCTCGCAAGACGATCCGGGTATTCCCTAACCGGAAACCTTGGACGAATTATGAGGTCAAGTCCCTTTTGAAGGCTAGAGCTGCGGCTTTTAGGTCCGGGGATACCAGTCACTACACGGAATCCAGGCATGAACTCCGGAAAGCCATTAAGGGCGCCAAGAGGCAATATCGAGCCAAGTTGGAAGCCCAGGCTAACCAGAGGGATGCCGGTAGACTATGGCAGGGTCTAAATGAGATCATTGGGCACAAAGAAAAGGCTGGGAATATCAATAACTGTGGCGCTTCTCTTCCTGACGAACTTAACGTATTCTACGCAAGATTCGAACAGAAGAGGAGCGTCCCACTCCCTCCGGATGAACCGGACCTGGTGGCATCGAGATTAATCGTCACCGAGGAGGACGTTAGAAGGGCCTTCCTGAAGATAAATCCAAGGAAGGTGACAGGCCCAGATGGCGTCCCGGGACGGGTTCTACGGGCCTGTGCAAGCGAGCTAGCTGGAGTGTTTACTGACATCTTCAACTGCTCCTTGCTTCAGTCTAAGATCCCCTCATGTTTTAAGAAGGCAATGATAATCCCAGTGCCGAAGAAGAGCAAGGTGGCATGCCTGAATGACTATTGACCTGTGGCTCTGACGTCAATTGCTATGAAGTGCTTTGAGAGATTGGTTATGGCACACATCAACCACAGCCTACCAGTCAACCTCGACGCTTTGCAATTCGCCTACCAGCCATCTCTCTGGCCCTACATTCCTCCTTAGAACACCTGGAGAATAAAGACACATATGTAAGGCTCCTTTTCATTGACTACAGCTCTGCCTTTAATACCATCATTTCAAATAAACTGATTCCTAAGCTCCGGAAACTGGGCCTTAGCACTCAGATCTGCAGCTGGATCTTTAACTTCCTCACAGACAGGACCCAGGCTGTAAAAATAGGGGACAAGCTCTCCTCTACAATCACTCTGAGCACCTGTGCCCCACAAGGCTGTGTACTCAGCCCCCTGCTGTACTCACTGTACACCCATGATTGTGTAGCCAAGTTTCCATCGAACTCAATGTATAAGTTTGCTGATGACACCACAATTGTAGGCCGTATCTCAGGTAATGATGAGTTTGAGTACAGAGAGGAAATTAAGAACCTGGTGGCATGGTGCGAAGACAATAACCTATCCCTCAACGTCAGCAAGACGAAGGAATTGGTTGTTGACTTCAGAAGGAGTAGCGGACCGCACGACCCCATTTACATTGGTGGTGTGCCAGTGGAACAGGTCAAAAGCTTTAGGTTCCTCGGGGTCAATATCACAAATGACCTGACTTGGTCCAGCCAAGCAGAGTCCACTGCCAAGAAGGCCCACCAGCACCTTTACTTCCTGAGAAAGCTAAAGAAATTTGGCCTGTCCCCTAAAATCCTCACTAATTTTTATAGATGCACCTTTTAAAAAGCATTCTTCTGGGGTGCATCACAACCTGGTATGGAAGTTGTCCTGTCCAAGACCGAAAGAAGCTGCAGAAGATTGTGAACACAGCCCAGCACATCACACAAACCAATCTTACGTCCTTGGACTCACTTTACACCGCACGCTGTCAGAGCAGTGCTGCCAGGATAATCAAGGACCTGACCCACCCAGCCAACACACTTTTCGTCCCTCTTCCCTCCGGGAGAAGGCTCAGGAGCTTGAAGAGTCGAACGGCCAGATTTGGGAACAGCTTCTTTCCAACTGTGATAAGACTGCTGAAGGGATCCTGACCCGGATCTGGGCCGTACCCTCCAAATATCTGGACCTACCTCTCGGTTTTTTTGCACTACCTTACTTTCCCTTTTCTATTTCCTATTCAGGATTTATAATTTAAATTTTTAATATTTACTATCGATTTGTACTCCAGGGAACGCAAAGCGCAGAATCTAATATCGCTGTGATGATTGTACATTCTAGTATCAATTGTTTGGCGACTATAAAGTATGGAGTATAAATCTAGCTCAATAGATCACCTACAATGGCTAAGTTATTTATTCTTTCCCTTATTATATTAGAAATGCTTTAAAATATGTAAACCTACCATTACCTTGTGCCTTATCAGAAGTAACTGAACTAAGGATGACTAGAGAAACAGTTTGAGTTAAATCCTTTGAGTAAAATTTGATGCTGGTGTCTGGTGGAGTTAACAGGAGGCTGCTGTTCTAAAAAATATACCCATCCTCATCAATGGTGGGGCTCTGCATTTGCATGGGAAGGACAAGCTTGAATCATTTCCATGTTCTTGATATATATTTCTTATTTATTTCTAATTTTTTTCTTTAGTATTTGTACATTTGTTGCATTTTGCACATTGGTTGGTTGTCCTTTGTGTGTGCTCTTTCCTTGATTCTATTGTGTTTCCAGGATTTTACCCTCAAGAAAATGAATCTCAGTGTTGTATACGGTGACATATATGTACTTTAATAATAAACTTACTTTGAACCCATGTTCAGCCAAAAATGCTGGATGCTTTATGCAGTTCTGCTTCTTCCTGATTCCTCCACGATCTTAGCCAATTTGATTTACTTCAAATGATACCAAGAACATTAGATACAGCTAAAGCCATGGAACCAGACTACACCCCAGCTGTAGTACAGAAGATCTGACTGACAGAATCAGCAGCACCTCTAGCCAGATTGCTCCAGAACAGTTACAATATGGCATCAACCTGACAATATGGAAAATTGTGCATTTCATAAAAAGTGGAAATATTGAATCTGGCTAAGTGGTGGGCACTCATCGACTCATTGGGCCAAAAATTCTGTATTATGTTGTATGTCAGCCTGCTCTCAATCTTCAGAAAACTGATGGAAACTATTGTCAACAGTATCATCCAACGGCACTTATTTTCCTGCTGAATGATGCCTGGTATGGGTTACACCAGGACCATGGGCCTAGATCTCGTCAGTAGCTTGGCCCAAGCATCAACGAAAGGGCTGAATTTCTCTTGTGAAGTAAGAAAGAACATACTTCAACATCAAGGTTGCAATGGTTTCAAAGGGAAAGCAACACAGTGGTGGAGTCAGACCTCACACAAAGCAAGATGGTTGTGATTGTTAAATGTCAATCATCTCTGTCTCTAGGGCAGCAACATAGAAGTTCCTCAAGTCTGCTGCCCATCTCCCACAGATGCTTCATGAATGAACATTGTTTCATCATTAGCTCAGCAGTGAACGTGTTCACTGAGGACTGCATAATGTTCAATCCCCTTCGTAACTCCTGAGCAAGTGAAGCAGTCTCTGCTTGCTGGATGCAGTCCGTGCATAGACAATATTCAAGCATGTGCTGTGATAAGTAGCAAGTAATATTCATGCAATGATACAGCCAAGCAATAGCCATCTCCAACAAGGAGCTTAAAACAAGAGAAATTCTGCAGATGCTGGAAATCCAAAGCAGCACATACACAAAATGCTGGAGGAACTCAGCAGGCCAAGCAGCATCTATGGAAAAGAGTACAGTCAATGTTTTAAGCTGAGACCCTTCATCAGGAGTTTAACCAGCTTTTATTGATATTCATTGCCTTTACCTTTGTCGAATCTCCAATCATCAATGTTCTAGCAAGCCTCCACTGACTATTGGATATTCAACTGGACTGGCCGCACAAAAGCTATGAATCCAACAGCAGATCAGAGGCTTATTATCCAGCGTTGAGTGACTTACTTCCCTGACACCAAAGTCTTCCATCATCTACAACTTGCCTGGATTACAGTAGCTTGGGCAACACGCAGAAAGCTCAACACTATAAAGGACTAAGTATCCTGTTTATTATGTGACCCTCTCTACTATCCTAAACATTCATTCTCAACAGCACAGTGTCTTTGACCCCTCCAAACTGTATACCATGCATTGGAAAGGAACTTTTTCCTCCTTCATCATCGCTAGATTTAACCACCAGCCAAACAATGGGTTCCTTCACCGGAGAACTGTAGTAACTCAAGGCAGCTGCCCACCATCTTCTTGAGGGCAATTCAGGAAGTGCAATAAGTGCTGATTACACTAGAGATGCATGGACCCCAATAAATAAACAAATAAGTAAAATATTATGCTCAACAGTAATGGCATTTAACTTTATTTTGTCTCTCTACACTCTGTCAGGCCTGTAGCTGTTGCATTGAAGTTCATTCTATTGCCTTTTCCAGGAAGCATCAAGATTAACAAAACTTATTGGCTTTTGTGAGGATCACTTCAAGCATACAATAGTCTTAGTTAGCTGAAGAGGTTTTCTGTTCAATAATAGTTAGTAACTCTAATAGTTACTGAAAAAGTAACTTCTGATGCCAGTGGTATTCCTGCTGCATGACTTTGTCAAACCATGAGAGAGAAAAGATGTGTTGTAAAATCTATGCTGATCCATCACAAAACATGATCAAGACTGTTGCATTTTTCATTGTGTTTTTTTCCATTCTTTCATTTTTCATGTTGCAGTTTGGAGGAAAATTGTTTGGCTTGAAAATGGAGGAAAGCACAGTGAGTGAAATCCTAATTCACTTCCCTTACTGGATTCCTCAGATCAATAGAAAAATAGAGGATGGGCAGAACATCTAACGTGCTAAATTTATAATAATTATTTTGCACAGCCTTCGGTGATGCACATTGTGGAAGCTGCCTCACATAATCAATGATATGAATCCTCCCTTTCCTCTGTATGAATAGTCATCTTCCGTTAGATTAATGAATAACAATCACTCCCCGTTGACCTACTGGCACTTGGCTGATCCTTTAGTAAACAAAAATACTACCAACTAGCAGGTAACGTAACTGGGAGAAATGTACATAATTCACAACTACTGACGTTGAGTTGGGCTTTCACTTTAAGAGGCTGGTCTGATGTGATGATGTTACTACGTAAAGAGTTTTGGTGAGCTTTTGTGTTTAGTTTTTGGTGTTCAATAAGTGAGTTGCTACGGCTTTTCTGAAACATAAAACATTGCTGCCATTTTATAGGTGAAAATCTACACCCGGGCTAATATTATCTGACACCAAGAGTAGATGCTTTTATAAGAAAATGCACTTGCATTTTTAAACTCAAGTTCCACCATTCATGCTCTAAGTACTTGACACAATTGAAGGTTGAAGACACTTTTTTTTTAACAAAAAGAAACTTTCAAATATCCCAGATATTATACTCCCCATAATTACGTGCCAAAATGTAGTGGGTGCACCCCAATTTTTAGAAGTCACCATTTTAACAGAATCTACATGTATGTATTCCACCACAAACTGGACTACTGGAGGCTTAAATATATGCAGTTCAGGGCAAAACTATCATCTGTCCTATTTTAGTACTTCAATACTGAAAGCAAGAGCAAGAAATGAAAGGTGGTAGATTAGAATGATAAACACAAGAAACTATGCAGATGCTGGAAATCCAGATCAACACGCACAAAATGCTGGAGGAACTCAGCAGGTTAGGCAGCATCCATTCTGGTGAAGGGTCTTGATCTGAAATGTGGACTGTGTATTCCTCTGTATGGGTGTTGCCTCATCAGCTGAGTTCCTCCAGCATTTATTGTGTGTTGCTCTAAATTAGAATGGTGAAGGGACCGACTGCATTCCACATTAATCAGGTATCAGGTGAAGAATGCTTTGGACCCATGTTGCAAATATAGGTATTTAATGAGCCAAGTACAATCTTAATAACACATGAATTCAGTGCTTCTTTATGATAAATCTTGGATCCACGTAACACTATACATTTGGCCTTGTATGCACATTCCAGTTCCTCATGAGAACCAGAAAATTAGTGAAAAGTGTGTGTGAGGCTTTTCTTGTGCCTTTCAACATGTTGCAATCTCATTTAAAGCCACAGGCTCACCCATATTTTTATATGAGAGCAAAGTCATGACTATAAATTCCCAATATCTCCACTTTCCCTAGGAGCATCTAACATGCATGTCATGATGACCTAAAGAGCTATCGATGTCAGAAAGGTAATTGGGTAGCTTGTATATATAATTAAATAATATAAACATGTTTACATCGAGCTCTTTTTACTGTTTCTTACCACTGGGCAATTTTTGGTATAACATTACCTTCCTTTTGTTTTCCACATTCTAGGAAGTAATATGAACTCTATTCAGAAATACTTTTAGTAGTCAGGATTGCCAGTTGAATACAAATATCAAGCATGGGACTTGTAACCAACTTGTCGTTCCTCAGTATCTCGTTCCACATTCATCCAATACTACTGGTCATCAATATTCCCTTAAAATGGATGGAGAAATGTTTCTGACTGATTGATCACTTGCATGGAAAAGCTAATATGCATCCAGACTCTGATATTTGCGTCCACATTGGTGATGTATGTTTGTCACTCACTGATAGCCAACAGAATGAAGTCAGTGCGATTAATCCAGCTACATGGAGTTGAATGCTGAACAGATTATAAAATTGTGTTTAGACACAGCACTGTTATTTTCATGCAGATTAAAGGTTTCTGAAAATTCATAGGTCGTGCACACCATCATAAAGCTCTGTGTGCATAAAAGCATGTTAATGCTTGAATAGTATGCTTTGACACCATTACATAAACATTAGGAAAGGTGTAAATAATATTTGTTACTTAATGAAGATTAAAATGATTAATGATTTGTAGTTTTGAAGAATCTGTTGAATATTCAGATTATTCAGCAAACTGTTAGGAATAAAAATTAAGTATGCAGAAATCAACAAAATTTAAGCCATTCTAATGCATTACAGGTATGGTACTGCATTGTTGCTAGTCAACTTTCAGTGAAGATTTTACACCTGAGGCACCATGCTCCCTCGAAAAGTAGATGTAAAGTGATCACTAGGTTCTATTTCAAAGGGCACCACTGTAGTGTAGCAGTTAGCGCGATGCTATTACAGCTCAGGGCATCAGAGGTCAGAGCTCAATCCCGGCATCCTCTGCAAAGAGCCTCTGTACATCTTCCCTGTGGAACGTGTGGGTTTTCTCCAGGTGCTCCAGTTTCCTCTCTCAGTCCAAAGATGTACCAGGTAGGTAAGTTGGCCATTGTAAATTATTCTGTGACTAGGTTAGGGTTAAATTGAGGTTGTCGGGGACGCTGGGTGGTGCAGCTTGAAGGGCCTATTCCGTGCTGTATCTCTGAAACACTAAGTAAAATATAAGCCAAAGAGAGCTATTCCTGACCAATAGTTTTTTTCCCCCTACTAGCGTTATTGAAGTTGATGATAACAAATGAAACACTGCCGCTTGTGAGATTTTGCATTAATATCCGGCTCAATTTCCTACATTATAACAGCAACTACACCTCAAAATACTTAACTGGACATGTTCTGTTGTTATGAAAGGCACAATACAGATGCTAGTCTTTCCTCTTGTGTTGCCCTTGATATTGTTCCATAAATGTTCATTATTAAGTCATGATCTTGCACTCCCTATGTACACCTTTAGATGGACTGGGCTATTTTTTTATGTGTAATATTGAGAAAAAGGTGGCCATTTTCCCTCCAATGGGATTGGCCTCTAAAGCTCCGTTGAAAGTCAAGATGAAAGTAGACTTGAATCCAAAGATCAGTTAAACTGTGCCTGGTTCCCTCTATAAATTAACAAACTATTATTTAACTAATACTTGATTAACATCAAAATTGAGTGACCCAAATAATAAAAGCTTATTTTCTTCACTCCAACAGCGTTCCTACTTTTAAATGAGATGGAGTAATTCTCAGCAAGTGTCATTTTCTTCTGTTTAGAATGATTACAGGAAGTTATCTATGCAATGCAAGGATTTTGCTGTTGGTGTACTAGACCTGTGCCGGGACACAGAGGAAGTGGAGGCCATTCTAAATGGAGACGTTGATTCCGAGCCTCAGGGAGATCATCACCGGCCATCTCTGAGCAGAGTGAAACTTGCCATTAAGTATGAGGTTAAGAAGGTAATTCTTTTATTTATTGCAATTGTTAAAAAGGTGAAATGATTGCTACATGCTGTAGTTGTAGGGTCTCAGTCCGAAATGTCAACTGTTCATTCACTTCCAAAGATGCTGCCTGACCTGCTGAGTTCTTCCAAAATTTTATGTGCGTTCCTCTGGATTTCCACCATCTGCAGAATCTCTTGTGTTTTCTGTAGTTGTATCCTGGAACATAATTCACTTAACCTTCTAATACCATTTTGAATTATGTACTATTGATGTAACATGTTGAATTTGCTCTATATTCTGGTAAGGTTGTTTGAGGAATCAATGCACAAAATGTAATTCTAAGGAATGAAGTCCCTGTGGTAAGGTTGGTCTCTGAAGTGCTCCATTAATTGGAATGTAGGGTTCTATACTGACTTTTTTACATGACAAGCCGTGAACTTGATGGGAGAGCTGACTAACCTTATTATTATTAACCTTCTTAACTCTGAATTTTTCAGCATTCTTTAAACCAGTTGTTTCTTTTGAAAACTGGATCTTGGTGCGCAGACCCCTGCTGCATTACTTTAAATCCATCTCACAGTACTTGTTAACCTACCTGGTATGCTACTAGTCCAAGATCTGGTCAGATCTGGACTGTGTTGTCTTCAGCAGTCCCCTCCTCCCACAGTCCTGACAATTTTAAGTCCTTTGTCCTGTGCTTTGACTCCAGCCAAGCATCTACTTACCATGTCTCATTAATTCTGTATTAATTAACACCTGGATCTGAGAGCGATACTGAGATTACTATCTTGAGGTGCTGCTTTTCAGTTCCCTCCCTATCTATGACTTTACTACCTCAGCCCTATTCCATTGACTATCAATTCGTTTTGACAGGTGTGGCAACACCTGTCTCCTCTCCTTTTTCCCTCAAGAATATTCTGCATCCAGTCAGTGTTATTCCTTGCCCTGATAAGAGAGAGGTAGTAAACCACCTGGTCTCATATTAATGTCAACGTAAATGTTGTCAGACTCCCAAAGACTGAATCCTCAATTACTACAAGACTCGTACGTATCACCATATTCGCTGAGCATTCCTGGAATCACGTGGTCGTTCGCCATGGCAGGCTGAGGCGCAGAGGAATGAACTTCACTCTATCCAACATCTTGCTTGCAAATATATACTCTGGCGAACAAGATCGTGGACTTAAGGGCAGGATTGTTATATCAGAGGGAAATGAGGATTTGCTATGTCCTGTGTTTCAGAGACATGGCTCAATCTGAACATGCTGGTTTCGGTGATCAGACCCAAGGGCTTCTCTATACTTAGGATGGCCTGAACTGATCATTCAGAGAAGGCAAAAAATGGCTCTGTTCAGAGAAGAGTCTGTGCTGCATAATAAACTCGATGTGGTGCTTGGAACGGGGGGTTTTGTCGTATTCTTGTTTTCCCCCCAATCTGGAAAAATCTAACAAATAAGTGCTGACGACTTGCCAGGAGAGTTTTCCTCTGAGGTCCTGACCAAAGTTTATATGATGCCAAAATCTGACAGTAATCAGGCAATTGAAATATTGAATGCTGCCATAACCAAACAACAAACAGCCCACCCTGACACATTTCAAATCATAGTTGGAGACTTCAATCAGACTTGTTTGAAGCAATCTCTGACCAGTTAGTATCAGCATATAACCTGCAGCACCAGGGGACCCAACACCCTAGATCACTGCTGTACTATGGTAAGAACAGCCTACTGTTCCATGCCAAGAATGCATTTTGGGATATCTGCTCACTTGACTGCCCATCTCCTATTTGCATACATGCAAAGGTTAAAGATCAAGGGTCCAGACATAAGGACAAGAAAGAGGTGGCCACGGGAAGCAGAAGAGCGGCTATGAGATTGCTTCGAGTCAGTGGACTGGCCGTGTTAAAGGACTCATCAGAGGATCTGAATAAATACACCACAGTTCTCATGGACTTTATGACAACAGTCATGGATGATTGTGTCCCTAGAAAATCATGTAGAATCATCCTCAACCAGAAGCCCTGGATGAATCATGAGATTTGCAGTCTGCTGAGGACCATATCAGTGATATTCAGGTCTGGTGACCGAGTAAGATACAACAGGTCCGAATGCAATCTCTGGAAAGCCATCTCATGGGCAAAATGGCAATTCCTGACTAAACTTGAATCATTGAAGAATGCTCAACAGCTGTGACAGGTCTTAGATTGCCTCTTACAGAGTGAAACTAAATGACAGAGTGACAACAAGGCTTCAGTTCCACATGAGCTCAATGCCTTCTATGCTTACGTTGACCATCAAAACATGGAGGAATCTTCACAAACTTCCAAAGCCTTTGTTGACCCTGCAATCTCAGTCTCTGAGGCTAATGTGACAGCATCCTTCAGGAGGGAAAAGCCATGGAAAGCATCTGGTCTAGATGGGGTACCTGGCCAAGTACTCAAGGCCTGTGTTGATCAACTGGCTGGAGTGTTCACCGATATCTTTAATGTCACTTCAGTAGTCTGAGATACCATCTGCTTCAAGAAGGATTCAATAAGAAGACCATGGTAACCTACCTCAATGACTATCGTCCAGTAGCACTTACATCCACTGAGATGAAGTGCTTTGCGAGGTTAGTGATGAAACATATTAACTCCTGCCTGAGAAGCGACTTGAATCTGCTCCAATTTGCCTACTGGCACAGCAGGTCAACAGCAGATGCCATTTCATTGGCTCTTCACTCAATACTGGAACATCTGGAGAGCAAAGATGCATACGTCAGAATATTCTTTTAATCGACTACAGCTCAGCATTCGATACTATCATCCCCCCAAAACTAATCAATTAAACTTGAAAACCTTGGCTGCAATACCTCCTTGTGCAACTGGATATTTGACTTCCTCACTCGCAGACCTTGAATTCGGATTTACAACTGTATCTCCTCCACAATCTTCATCAGCTCAGGTGCACCACAAGGCTGTGTGCTTAGCCCTCTGCTCTACTAGCTTTATACTTATGCATGTGAGGCTAAGCACAGCTCCAATGTCATAATTAAGCTTGCTGATGACACTCTGACATTGGCCAAATCAAAGGTGATGACAAATCAGCATATAGAAGGGAGATTCTGGCTGAATGTTGCCACAGCAACAACCTTTCACTCAATTTCAGCAAGACCAAGGAGCTGATTATTGCTTTCAGGAGGAGGAAACTAGAGGTCCACGAGCCTGTCCTCATCAGGAGATGAAGGTGGAGAAAGTCAGCAGCTTTAAATTCCTTGGTGTTATCATTTTGGAGGATTTGTCTTGGGCAACTACAAAGAAAGCATAACAGCCCCTCTACTTCTTTACAAGTTTGCAAAGATTCAGCATGACATCTAAAACTTTGACAAACAAGTAGATATGTGGTGGAGAGTATCTTGACTGGTTGCATCATGGCGAGTTATGGAAACACCAATACACTTGAATGGAAAATGCTCTTAAAAAGTAGTGCATATGGCCCAGTCCACCACAGGTAAAGCCCTCTCCACCACTGAGCACATCTACAGGGAGCGATGTCACAGGAAAGCAGCATCCATCATCATGGACCCCCACCACCCAGGCCATGCTCTCTTCTCGCTGCTGTCAGCAGGAAGAAGGTACGGGAGCACCAGGACCCACACCACTAGGTTCAGGTACAGTTATTACCCCTCAACCATCTGTTTCTTGAACCCGTGGGGATAACTTCACTCAACTTTGCTTGCTCCATCAGTCAACTGTTCCCACAACCTATGAGCTCACTGTCAACGACTCTTCATCTCATGTTCTTGCTATTATTGCGTATTTTTTATTATTGTTATTATATATTTTCTTCTGCATTTGCCCAGTTTGCTGTCTTTTGCACATTGATCTTTTGTCTGTCTGTTGGGTGCGGTCTTCCACTGATCCTATGATGCTTCTTGGATTTACTGAGTATGCTCACAAGAAAACAAATTTCAAGGCTTGTATATGGTCACATACATGTACTTTGATAATAAACTTACTCTGTACAATGCCAAGCTGGGACTGTGCTGCTTCTCTGTATTGTTACCCTTACCTACGTTCAGTGTTGAATATCAGTGCCACACATCCAATGAACTGGCATGTTGTTTGTCTCTTCCTGCCCTACGAATAAATCACTCTCTTACATTCTGGCGTCATCTTGTTGTGGGAGGAGCAACCCTGAATCCTTGAGCCACATAAACACTCTGCCATCCATTTGCCCTCTAGTGGAAGCAGCTTCCCATAACAGTGCGGGAAAGAACCAGCATCGCTAAAAGCTAGTTCCTTAATGACAGCATCAAACAGCAGCTGAGGCATGAGCAGCAGCTGAGGCTCACCTGACTCTTATTCAAGTACTGATGTGCGGTATGTTGAAGGAGGTAAGTAAAAGGGGCAATAAATTCAAAACTTAACAGATGCAAATTATGTTTGCGGATCAATGGCCTAAAAAATTAAATGATTTTTTTTAGAAAATCAAAGGATGTCTAATTTTGGATTTTGAGAGTGCAGAGTTTGTATGTTCCTGTCAGGATTAAAGGCAAATTGAATAGGAATAAGGAACCTTGGTTCTCAAGGGATATTGCAACTCTGATAAAGAAGAAGAGGGAGTTGTATGAAATGTATAGGAAACGGGGGTAAATCAGGTGCTTGGGGAGTATAAGAAGTGCAAGAAAATACTTAAGAAAGAAATCAGGAGGGCAAAAAGAAGACATGAGGTTGCCTTGGCAGTCAAAGTGAAGGATAATCCAAAGAGCTTTTACAAGTATATTAAGAGCAAAAGGATTGTAAGGGATAAAATTGGTCCTCTTGAAGATCAGAGTGGTCGGCTTTGTGCGGAACCAAAGGAAATGGGGGAGATCTTAAATAGGTTTTTTGCATCTGTATTTACTAAGGAAGCTGGCATGAAATCTATGGAATTGAGGGAATCAAGTAGTGAGACCATGGAAACTGTACAGATTGAAAAGGAGGAGTTGCTTGCTGTCTTGAGGAAAATTAAAGTGGATAAATCCCCAAGACCTGACAGAGTGTTCCCTCGGACCTTGAAGGAGACTAGTGTTGAAATTGCGGGGGCCCTGGCAGAAATATTTAAAATGTCGCTGTCTACGGGTGAAGTGCCGGAGGATTGGAGAGTGGCTCATGTTGTTCTGTTGTTTATAAAAGGATCGAAAAGTAATCTGGGAAATTATAGCCCGGTGAGTTTAACGTCAGTAGTAGGTAAGTTATTGGAGGGAGTACTAAGAGACAGAATCTACAAGCATTTGGATAGACAGGGGCTTATTAGGGAGAGTCAACATGGCTTTGTGCGTGGTAGGTCATGTTTGACCAATCTGTTGGAGTTTTTCGAGGAGGTTACCAGGAAAGTGGATGAAGGGAAGGCAGTGGATATTGTCTACATGGACTTCAGTAAGGCCTTTGACAAGGTCCCGCATGGGGGGTTAGTTAGGAAAATTCAGTCGCTAGGTATACATGGAGAGGTGATAAATTGGATTAGACATTGGCTCGATGGAAGAAACCAGAGAGTGGTGGTAGAGAATTGCTTCTCTGAGTGGAGGCCTGTGACTAGTGGTGTGCCACAGGGATCAGTGCTGGGTCCATTGTTATTTGTCATCTATATCAATGATCTGGATGATAATGTGGTAAATTGGATCAGCAAGTTTGCTGATGTTACAATGATTGGAGGTGTAGTAGACAGTGAGGAAGGTTTTCAGAGCCTGCAGAGGGACTTGGACCAGCTGGAAAAATGGGCTGAAAAATGGCAGATGGAGTTTAATACTGACAAGTGTGAGGTATTGCACGTTGGAAGGACAAACCAATGTAGAACATACAGGGTTAATGGTAAGGCACTGAGGAGTGCAGTGGAACAGAGGGATCTGGGAATACAGATACAAAATTCCCTAAAAGTGTCGTCACAGGTAGATAGGGTCGTAAAGAGAGCTTTTGGTACATTGGCCTTTATTAATCAAAGTATTGAGTATAAGAGCTGGAATGTTATGATGAGGTTGTATAAGGCATTGGTGAGGCTGAATCTGGAGTATTGTGTTCAGTTTTGGTCACCAAATTACAGGAAGGATATAAATAAGGTTGAAAGAGTGCAGAGAAGGTTTACAAGGATGTTGCCGGGACTTGAGAAACTCAGTTACCGAGAAAGGTTGAATAGGTTGGGACTTTATTCCCTGGAGCATAGAAGAATGAGGGGAGATTTGATAGAGGTATATAAAATTATGATGGGTATAGATAGAGTGAATGCAAGCAGGCTTTTTCCATTGAGGCAAGGGGAGAAAAAAACCAGAGGGCATGGGTTAAGGGTGAAGGGGGAAAAGTTTAAAGGGAACATTAGTGGGGGCTTCTTCACACAGAGAGTGGTGGGAGTATGGAATGAGCTGCCAGACGAGGTGGTAAATGCAGGTTCTTTTTTAATATTTAAGAATAAATTGGACAGATACATGGATGGGAGGTGTATGGAGGGATATGGTCCGTGTGCAGGTCAGTGGGACTAGGCAGAAAATGGTTCGGCACAGTGAAGAAGGGCTAAAGGGCCTGTTTCTGTGCTGTAGTTTCTATGGTTCTATGGTCTTAAGTTTTGGATCAAACTGAAGAACATCTTAGAGTAAAAGATTCAGTAGATGCTGGAAAGTGAGAGTAACACAAACAAAATTTTGGAGAAATTTTGCAGGTCAGGCAGCATCTATGGAGAGAAACAAAGAGCCATTGCTTCAGGCTGTGAACCTTCATCAGATAAAGGAATCATGTATTTGACCCATTGGTCTAGAAATTGTACTACACTGAAATGCATGAACTAGACTCCCATTGTTTGGGTTATGAAGCAAATTACAATTGCACGGTCTTGTCTCAGTCTCTATGCATGAATGTCCAGAGTAACCTGGAATATGGTCACTATCACGTTTCTGGAAATATGTTATCTTATCAACCATAGCTGATAATCAGCTGCAAAAGAAAAAAAATTGTGATTGATCAACACTCTATTGAATTATCTCCTATGAAGACCCAGAAAGTCTTCATTGGAGATGATGTGTTGACTCACAAAGAGAGAATGAAAGTCAGAACTGGCGGGACATTTTGTGCATTTCTTTTTGAACATTACACCACAAAAATATGATTTATTTGTGCAAATCTCTTACTAGCTCTTCTTTCAGTTAGTCCTGACGAAGGGTCTCAGTCCGAAACGTCGACTATACCTCTTCCTAAAGATGCTGCCTGGCCTGCTGTGTTCACCAGCAACTTTTATGTGTGTTGCTATGATTTATTTGTATTGGTTTTGAGATTGGTTTACTATTGTCATGTGTACCAAGATGCAGTGAAAAGTGTTTGTATGCCATCCAGGTAGATCATGTCAGACATAATTTCACAGAGGAAGTAAAAGGAACTCAGATTGCAGAATATCGTGTGACGGTTACAGAGAAAGTGCAAGGGGCCACGACGAGTTTGACTAGGAGACCAAGAGTTCCTGTTTTAGCTTGTGACAGGTTCATTCAGGAGTCTGATAACAGGGGGACTGAATCTGTCCTTGCATCCGGTGTGTTGTGACCTTAGTGCTTTTGTCACAGACTCAGCAAGAGGATATCAAACTAAATTGGACTTAGAAAGAATAAGAACATTTTGAAGGAAGCTAAGAGATTACATTTTTGCCCTGTCATTTTAAGATGAAGTAGTTCCCATTTTGGGAGTCACAGTATTCCAAATATTCTGCAAGGAAATGTCAGACTCAATAAACATGATTTTATTCTTGTGATTCAGCATTTTCTTACAGAACACACCATTAACTTTCTTATTTCCAAAATAATGGAAGACTCACCCAACAAAGAAGTGATAGTTTTTCAATAAAATTGGGAAGTCCTTGAAATATAACACAGTGCATTAAATGAGTTGGCCATTTATCCCCTTCAGGCTTGCCCTGTTATTCAATATGATCATGACTGATCTTCCTCATGCCTCATCCCCTCTTTTATGCCAGTTTCCCCCACAGCATTCAATTTCCTGATCTTTCAAAAATCTACCCATTTCTTCTTTAAATCCCCCCAAAAATGTGGCCTCTACAACTTTCTGGAGCAGAGAATTCCGGATGTTCACCATTCTTTGAGAAGTTCCCACTCATCTCAGTTTTAAATCACTGTCCTTGAATAAGTAGAATAAAGAAATACCATACAGGAACAAACCCCTTTGGCCCATGAATTCTGTGGTGACTATAATGCTAAATTAAATTAGACCATAAGACCATAAAACATAGGAGTAGAATTAGGCCATTCAGCCCATCAAGTCTGCTCTGCCTTTCCATCATGGCTGATCCTGGATCCACATCAACCCCATACACCTGTCATCTCGCCATATCCTTTGATGCCCTGACCGATCAGGAAACTATCAACTTCTGCCTTAAATATATTCACGGACTTGGTCTCCACTGCCACCTGTGGCAGAGCATTCCACAGATTCACTACTCTCTGGCTAAAAGTATTCCTCCTTACCTTTGTTCTAAAAGGTCACCCCTCAGTTTTGAGGCTATACCCTCTAGTTCTGGATACCCCCACCATAGGAAACATCCTCTCCACATCCACCCTATCTAGTCCTTTCAACATTCAGTAAGTTTCAATGAGATCCCCCTGCATTCTTCTAAATTCCTGTGAGTATAGGCCCAAAGCTGCTAATCACTCCTCATATGTTAACCCCTTCATTCCCGGAATCATCCTTGTGAACCTCCTCTGGACTCTCTCCAATGGCAATACATCCTTTCTGAGATGTGGGGCCCAAGTCTGTTGACGATACTTCAAGTGTGCCTGACTGGTGTCTTATAAAGGCTCAGCATTATCTCCTTGCTTTTATATTATATTCTCCTTGCATTTGCCACACTGCATTTGCCTTCTTTCCCAAAGACTCAACCTGTAAATTAACCTTCTGAGAGTCTTGCACGAGGATTTTCAAGTCCCCTCTGCAACACTGATTTTGAACCTTCTCCCCATTTAGATGATGATCAGCATTATTGTTCCTTTTACCAAAATGCATTGGACATTTATCAACACTGTATTCCATCTGCCACTTTTTTGCCCATTTTTCCAATTTGCCTAAGTCCTGGTGCCATTTTTCACACGACCTACCCCTCCAACTATCTTTGTATCATCCAAAAACTGTACCAAAAACCATTAATTCCAATATCCAAATCATTGACAAACAATGTAAAAAGTAGCAGTCCCAATACTGACCACTGAGAAACACCACCAGTCACTGGCAACCAAGTAGAAAAGGCTCCTTTTATTCCCACTCCCTGCCTCCTGCCTATCAGCCATTTCTCTATCCATGCCAGTATCTTTCCTGTAATGCCATAGGATTTTATCTTAAGCAGCCTCATGTGTGCCACCTTATCAAATGCCTTCTGAAAATCCAAGTAAATGACATCCACTGCCTCTCCTTTGTCCACCCTGCTTGTTAGTTCCTCGAAAAACTCTTAATAGATTTCCCTTTACAGAGGCTAGACTAACTGGCCTACAATGTCATTTTTTTTCCTCCCTTCTTAGAACAGTGTGACATTTACAATCTTCTCAGTCCTCTAGGACCATCTCAGAATCAAGTGATTCTTGAAAGATCATGACCAATGTATCTGTTATCTCTTCAGCAATCTCTTTCAGGACTCTGGGATGTAGTCCATCTGGTCCAGGTGACTTATCCACCTAAGACTTTTGAGTTTGCCTAGCAATTTTTCCTTTGTAATAGCAAAGGTGCTCACTCCTGTTCCCTGACACTCATGGAGCTTGGCACACTGCTAGTGTCTTCCACGGTGAAGACAGATGCAAAATACCCGTTAGGTTCATCTGCTGTTTCTTTGTACCCCATTACTACCTCACCAGCATCATTTTCCAGTGGTCCAATATCAACTCTCACCTCCCTTTTATTCTTTATATAACTGAAAAAACTTGTGGTGTCCTGCTTTATATTATTCACTAATTTGCTCCCATATTTCATTTTTTCCCTTCTTATAGCTTTGTTTAAGTTGTCCTTTGTTGAATTTTTAAAAGCTTCCCAATCATTCAACTTCCCGCTCACTTTTGCTACCTTATATGCCCTTTCCTTGGCTTCGATGCAGTCCTTAACTTCCTTTGTCAGCCAAGGTTGCCTACCCTTGCCATTTGAGAACAACTTCAGTTCGATGCACCTGGTGCAGATGTGGCCACCAGGGGGTGTGCTGGAAGTCTCCCAGATATCCCACATCTGACACCCAGATCAGAACACTGGCTCTGTAGACATATTCTCACAAGGTTTAAATAAGAAGTAAGGAATGAACTTACCTACTTACCTTGCCTCTGCCTGTTCTCGCCGAAGCCCTATTGAGCCTTACTACTCTGACACAGGGCTACTTCGAAGACCACTCCCACAATGACTGCTCTGCAAGGCAGTACCCCTCTTTTACAGAGACTGGGTTTTTAAAGCTCTTGGCCGGACCTGTGCGGGAATGCTTTTGTTGCGTCTGTGCAGTCCTCCAATCAACTAATCTCGTATGATCCACATACCGCCATTCTCTGCATGTTTGTGTGTCTGTTGTGCCTCTTAAACGCATTAATCGTGTCTACTTCTAACACCACCTCGACCGTGCGTTTTAGGCACCTATTATGCTCTGTGTAAGAAAACTTGTTATGCGCATCTCCTGTGAATTTTCCTGCTCTTGTCTTAAAGCTGTGTCCTTGAAGAGTGGACATTTATATCTTGAGAAAAAGACTCTATGTACCCTATCTGCCTCTCATAATTGCATTTTTTTTTCAGATCATCCTTCAGCCTGTGATGCAGAGAAAACAATCCAACTTTATGTCATCTCTCCTTATAGCTAATTCTTTCTCATCTCAGCTGCATCCTGATGAGCTTCTTTTGCATCCTTGCCAAAGCCTCCACATCTTTCCTAGAATGGACTATTTTGGATTACAAACAATACTCCAAATGAGGCCTAACCTGAGTTTCATACAACTGCACCCCAACTGCTTGCCTCATGCTTGATGCCCTGACCAATGATGGTCGGCAAGCATGCAAGATGCCTCCTTTAACACCCTGTCTACCTGAGTTGCCACTTTCAGGAAGCCATGTACTTGGATCTAAGATCCCTCTGCACATCATTGCTCCTCAGGGTCCCACCATTAATGGTATACTCTCCCTTTATAGTTGATCTTCTAAAGTGCAACACCTTCCACTTGTCCAGATTAAATTCCATCTGCCATTTCCCCACTCACACCTGCAGCTGAGTTGTATCCTTTGACAAGCTTTTTTGTTATCCACATCTCCACAATTTTTTGTGTGTCTTCAAACTTACTAATCAGCCCATCTACATTTCTTACTGTGTCCTTTACAATCCCTCATAAAGTGGGGGTGGAGCTGGAAGGTTGTGGCAGGTGAATGATAGATACAAGCAGACAAAGAGAGAGGGGAGAAAAAAAAAGACGGAGCAAGGTAGGGGGAGAGGTGTGTGCAGATTGGAGAAATCTGCTGGAGGGAGATCAAGAGGAACACAAAGCACTAATGGAGCAGCAGAAGTCCCAGTGATGATCTCTGTAGAACAGCACTGGTCACAGATCTCCAGTCAGAATTACACTCCTCTGCCACTGTATTCTGTCTTCTATGAATAAACCAGTTTTGAATCCAATCAGCAAGTCACTGTGAATTCCACTCATCTTAATCTTCTAATCTTCTGGATCAGTGTACCATCAGGGATCTTATCAACTCTCTTACGAAAGCCTGTATAGACAACAGCTGCTGCACTACCCCTAATCTTGCAAACATGTCCCCTGAAAAGCCCCTAATGATCTTGTGTTTCAAGATGATCAGCCCTCATTCTTCTAAACTCAAACATTGGAGATCTGGGTTCTTAGGACAAAGCTCTCGTCCTTGGAAATGGCCCAGTGAATCTCGTTGGAATTTTACCATTGTCAGTATATCCTTCCTTGGGGAAGGGAACGAAAATTGTGATACCGTACTCATCTATAGCTTTAATTCAACCACTCCTTTTATATATTCATTCCAGTTTTCCCAACCAATGAGGCAGAGCAGACATAGTAATAATAGGCTTGGGTGTTTATAAGTACATTGCGATCATATTTGATGGATTGTATAATTACTTACATTACAAATGAAAAAAAAAATCAGTGTATGTAAAAGCAATCATCAGACTCACTGACGTGTTGATGAATTGACAAAGGTATACAGGTGCATCATATACCCTGCTAGCAGGGTCAAGAATCCTCAAGTTGTCACCAGGACTGAAAGTAACAACAGAAATAAGCATGAAATTATAACACATATACACTCAGTGGCTACTTTATTCTAAGTTCAAAGTTGAAAGTAAATTTATAATCAAAGTACACATATGGCACCGTATACAACCCTGAGATTCGTTTACTTGCAGGCATACGCAGTAAATCCAAGAACCGTAATAGAATCAATGAAAGACTGCAGACAACAGGGTGGACAAATGATCATTGTGAAAAAGACTACAAACTGAGCAAATACAAAAGAAACAAAGAAATCGTAATACATAAATAAGCAATAAATAATGTGAAGATGGGATGAGGAGTCTATGACAGTGAGTGCAGTTTGCGGGAACAATTTAGTGAAGTTGAGTGAAGTTATCGCCACTGGTTCAAGTGCTTGATGGCTGAGGGGTAATAACTATTCCTGAACCTGGTGGTATGAGTCCTGAGGCTCCTGTACCTTCTTCCAGATGGCAGCAATGAGATGAAAGCATGGCCTGGGTGGTGGGGGTCCCTGATGATGGATGTCGCTCTCCTGTGCAACGCTTCATGTAGATGTGCTCAGTGGTAGAAAGGGCTTTACCTGTGATGGACTGGGCTGTATCCACTACTTTTTTAGATACACCTATACACCTGCTTATCAAAGCAAATATGTAATCAGCCAATCACATGGCAGCAACTCAGTGGATAAAACTTGCAGACATGGTCAAGCGGTTCAGTTATTTTTCAGACCAAACATCAAAATGGGGAAGAAATGTGCTCTAATTGATTTTGATCATCAAGTGAATGTTGGTGCCAGATGGGGTGGTTTGACTATCTCAGAAACTGCTGATCTCCTGGGATTTTCACACACAAGTCTCTAGAGTTTACAAAGAATGATACGAAGAGCAAAAAAAAAATCCAGTGAATGGTCGTTCAGTGGGTGACAACAACTTGTTAATGAGAGAGGTCAGAAGAGAATGGCCAGACTGGTTCCAGCTGACAGAAGGGCGACAGTAACCATGCGTTACAAAAGTGGTGTGCTGAATGCGTGACACATAGAACCTTCGAGTGAATGGGCTACATCAGCAGAAGCCCAGATTGGCTTTCACTGCTGTACCTAATAAAGCAGTCACTGAGTGTAAACGTTAATGTGTAAATTACATTGAACAAATAGTAACCAATCAGCACTTAGTGTGGTCATAGCAAATACTTCTACTCTGTTATTTTAATATAGCCATCAATACATTTATTATTCATGCTAATAGTTAATTATCATGCAATATCAATTTGTAGAGATAATGAAACGTACAAAATCTTACTCTTTCATTTGAACCTTTTATTTCCTTTGTTACAATAGTGTGTTCTAAATGTTTTTTTTTAATCTATGAATTTCCCCAGTAGTAGCTTCACTAATAATAGTCCAGCAATCCTACTTACATACAAAAATGGGGTAGCACCTCACTTTTGACTAATAAGTTGGGAGGGGTGAGGGATCGGTTTATTGACATTTTCTTAAGGAAATATTTAAAATGCATTTAATAATTTTATTCAATCTATTTGAAATGTTTGTTTTATCCAAAAGATCTCTCACATGCATAACCTAGCACAGTCCTACATATTTGTCCTAATATGTAATATTTCTTTTGTTCCCCCAAGTTTGTTGCTCACCCTAACTGCCAGCAACAACTGCTTACAATTTGGTATGAAAATCTCTCAGGCTTGCGTCAACAGTCAATTGCTGTGAAGTGCTTGGCCGTCTTCGGTGTTACCATAGGGCTTCCATTTCTTGCAATTGGATACTGGTTTGCTCCATGCAGCAAGGTACTGATTTTTCTATCAGAGGTTTACTTGAATAACTACTAACTATTGTGTATATTCAATATCTGTTTAGATTTATAAATGGAGCTTAATTAATTTTAAATTATGGCCTCCCAATTGCACACTAAATTCATATAGATCTAGTGCAAAGGCTTTTGTATGCTATTAGAATTGTCCCCTGTGATTCAGTGAGCCAGTGTTAAAATAGTGATTGAATCACATTAATACAAATCTGGGTTGCATTGAGGAGACTATGAAATTTATCCAGCAATTTGTATAGTTCCCTTTTATCAGAAGTCTGTCGCCTTAACATGTCTCAAAAATGGGAGTAGTCTAAGCAGCCACAGTTTGGGCTCTTTGTGCTGGTATCTTTATAGCTTTTCATTAGTACTGTTACTCTTACTAATTCAGAAACAGTAAATGCTGGAAATACCCAGCAAACCAAGCTGTATCTGTGGGAAGAAAAACAGTTTCAGTTCAGGAATCCTTTCTTTAAAATTGAAAAGGAGATAAAAGAAGCTTGTAAAGTGTCAGGGACAGTGGGGAAGGGAAGTGATCTCTGAGGGGATAAAATTACCGTGGGCTTGGGGAGAAGCTGTAAACCGGTTACCTTGTAAATGAGTGAATCAGAGCAATTAGGCGGTGAGAATGTAGGCAGAGGCACATACACAAAAGGATATGGGAGTTGAGAAATGCAGAGGGGAAGAAATCCCTGGTAGGACAGGCTGAGCGTATCCTCCCTCTCAAAGAGAAAAGAAGGAAACACAAACACGCTGGTCTAATTTCACAGATGGAAGACTAATGACAAAGAAATCAAGTTAGTTGAATTTGTAAAATTTAGTATTGAGTCCAGAAAGCTGCAATGTGCACAGACAGAAGATGAGATGATGTTCCTCAAGTTTGCCTTGGGCCTCAGAGTGGCAGTGGGATGAGAATATAAAATGGCAGGTGACAGAGAGCATAAGGTTGCACTTCACACTGAATATGGATGTTCTGCAAAGCAATTTCCTATCTGTGTTTGGCTTCTGCAATGTGGAGGAAAACACAACTGGTCACAGATCCCCAGTCAGAGAAACCAATGTGCTATGTCATCTTGGATCCCATGTGACTTCATCTTCTAAATAATCTTACAATAGGGACCTTGTAAAATACCTTGCAAAAGGCCACATAGACAATATTCACTGTCTATCCTCATCAGTCATCTTTGTCACCCCCTCATGAAATGCAATGAAATTCGTAAGATATGAATAGCCCCACACAAAAACAATCATGACTAATGACAATAAGACCATGCTTTTCCAAATGTAAGTAAATTCTTTCCAATAGCTTCCCAGATGTATGGTTCACCTGCCTTTAATTTTTGCATTATTCATATTGCTTTTCCTAAACAAAGGAACAACATTGGCTATTCTCCTAACCTCTGACACCTCATCTTTGGCTAAAGCAGAGACAAAGATTTCTGCCAGAACCTCAGTAATCTCCTTTCTTAATTACTTCTCTTAATAACTCAGAATAGATCCCCTCAAGTTATGGCAACTTAACTACCTTAATGTTCTTCAAGAACCCCAAAACCACCTCCTTCATATCAACATGCTTGATGGTAGTAGTCTACACCACACTGATCTCACTATTCTCCATGTCCTTCTTGGTGAATATCATTGTATTTAATATCTCACCCAGTGGCTCCTGACATAATTTTCCTCCTTTGTCCATGGTCCTCCTTCATCTTACCCTCTATCTAGCTATGCTTTTCCTTTTAATGTACGTATAAAATACCCTTGGGGTTTCCTTAATGCCACTCACGAAGGACATATCATGACACCTTCAGCCCCTTATGATTCCCTATTTAAATCCTTCCTTCTTTTATTTATATTCCTAAAAACCCTGTCTGAGTTTAGTTTCTGAAACTTTATGTATACTTTGATTCAACAAAATTTCCTGTTTTCTAGCACTCAGACAATTTTGCATCCAGTTTGTTCCTTTCTTTTTATCCCAAGAGTCACATTTTCATCAGCAAACCAGATATGTGGTACTTTAACAGACAATTTTTCAAAGCTAATAGCATTATTCTCATCCATCTTTTTTTGTGGTGCTATCAAACTTATTTGTCCAACTCATTAAACATGTTTCCTCAAAGACAAATCTGTGCCAGTTATACTTTATTAGAATCTGCTACTCCATATGGCTATTAATTTCTTCCTGGATATAATTTTTGAAAGTTTTTCAACCACCAATATTAAAATGGCCATTCTGTAATTGCCAGCTTTCTCTTTCCCCCTTCCCGAACAGTGTGTAATAATTCCTATCCTCTAATCCTTTGCTAACACCCTTCCTGTAAGAATATACATCCTTGGAGCCCCTTTACAGTTGAACAGGGTGTGTATTTTGATAAAAGATTTGGGTTTGAGCAGGACGGGGTCATGTTAGGCCAGGTGCAAGTCAGCACAAAACTTTATCCAGGTCGGGTGAGTTGCTGAGTAATACCGGATATGAACTCACATGTGGTATACTCAGCAAACTGCCCGACCTGGAGCTTCCGGCTGAACAGCTCAATACTGTGATTTGAGTTTATATTTTTGTGACCGTGATTGGATCAGATCTGGGGGAAAAAAATCAAATACTCATTCTTGGGTAGCTGAGTAGAATTCTATAAGAGGATTAAAAAAACCGCAGCCAACACTTCTGCAAATTCTGCCCTTCAACAGCCAAGGAAGCCTCCCAGCAAGGCTAGATAATTACCTGATTTAGCCCCCAACCTATTTTTAACTCACCTAGTATCCAAGGAATGTCCTTGTAAAATTTCCTATGCAGTCCTCAAGACAAACTAACAATAGATTTAACTAGAGAAGCACACACAAAGTACTGAAGGAACTTAACAGGTCAGGCAGCATCTGTGGAGAGGAATTTCATGCCAAAGCCCTTTGTCAGGACTCACTAAATAGATTTAACTATTTAGTATACAGCTACCAAGATACCAGTGCAGATAGTGTAAATTGTTAACACTTAGACATTATGTTTTGTGGCACCATTCTCCAATTTGTTTGAGAGAAGCATCTTTCTCACCTCTAGTTTCTCAGTTATGTTTCCAAACCACATACCTAATCTTCACTTTTTTACTGACTATTTTTTCACAAGATTGTGTTTCTTTGTTATTGTTTAAGTTCAGAACAAGAAGACATTATGTTTTGACTTTCAGTAACCTGTTACCTAAAGGTTGGCTATCATCATAACAAGCAATCTGCTGGAGGAACCCCAGCCCATCGAGTGGCACTGTGGGAAGAAATGAATTGTCAACAGTTCGGGTCAGAACCCTGCAGTGGAACTGAGAGAGGAGAGGCACGATGGCCAGCAGAGAGGGGAGATGAGAAATGGCAAGGAGGGACTCAGAGGTGATGGGTGAACTGAGGAGGAATGTAAAACGACAGGCAGGTAGAGGAGATGAGCGGGGGTGGAGGTGGAAGATTGTGGCAGGTGAATGATAGATTGAAGCAGACAAAGAGAGAGGGGAGGGAAAATAAGATGGAGCAAGGTGGGGGAGAGGTGTGTGTGTAGAAAACTGCTGAAGGGAGATGAAGAGGAACACAAAGCACTAATGGAGCAGATAAAGATAAATGGGGGGGGGGGAGGGACCTGTGTGTGAGGAGTGTGGATGGAGCCAGGAGAGGGAAAGGCATAAAGGAGGGTGAAGTGGAGCTGGGGGAGGGCAGGAAGGGGGACAAAAATGGGAGCACTGGAGGATCAGAAGGAGAAGAAAAGGGGGAGGCAAAAAAGTAAGTAAGAAGGGAAGGATTTCCTGGAATTGGAGAACTCAATTATATATTGAGTTCATAACTACCCAGGTGAAATACAGTATAAAGTCTTGTTATTCCAGTTTGTTTGGCTTCATCCTCGCAATAGAGAAGACCCAGTATAGACAGGTCAATGTGGGAATGGAGAGGGGAGTGGAAATGGTGAGCAAGTGGGAGCTTGGGATGGCCATTCCCTCTACCAACATTCTGATCTGCCTGGCTGAACTTGTTCTTACCTTAAACAACTTGTCTTTTGACTTCTCTGAAAGCAAAGGTGGAGCCATGAATACACACATGGGCCCCAGAAATGCCTGCCTTTTTGTTGGCTACTTGGAACAGTCCCTGCTCCAAAGCTCCTCTGGTACCACTCCCCAATACTTTCTCTGTTACATTGATGACTGTATTGGTACTGCTTCCTGCACCTGAACAGAACTCACTAATTTTTCTCACCTTTACCACCAAATTCATGTGAACCATTTCTGACAGTTCTCTCTCTTTCCTAGACCTCACTATCTCCCCCTCAGGAGACAAACTATCCACTAATATTTTTCCCTTCACTACCTACGATACACCTCTTCTCATCCTGTCTCTTACAGCAATGCTCTTCCTTTCTCCCAGTTTCTCCCTCTCCACTGCATTTACACTCAAGATAGTTCTTTCTGTTCTAGGACGCCTGAAATGTCCCATTTTTTCAAGGCGTGCAGCTTCTCTTCTGTTGTGTTTAATGGAGTCTGACCTCACATTTCTTCTGCTTCTCTCACAGCACCTCCTCACAGACAGAACAGAGATAGTTCTATTTGTCCTTACCTTTCACCCCAAGAGCCTGTGCATTCAATGTACCATCCTTCATCAATATCTGCCAGCTGCAACATAATCCCACCACCAACCACATCCTCTCCTCCCCACTCCTTTTGGCCTTCCATAGTGACCGCACCCTCCATGACTCCCTGCTTCACTCATCCCTCCTCTACTCCTGGCAGTTTCCCCTGACACAGTATATGTTATACTTGTCCTTACACCTCCTTCTTCACTACCATCCAGGGACCTAAACAATCTCTTCAGGTGGGGCAAAGTTTCACTTGCATCTCCTCCAACCCTGTTTCATAGAACATCTATGCCCAGCCTGCCATGGTCATTCCAAGCTCCCAGTTGTCCAACATTTCCACTTCCCTCCCCATTCCCACACTGACCTGTCCATCCTTGGCCTTCTCTACTGCCAGGATGAAGGCCAACACAAACCAAAGGAGCAACACCTTACATTCTGCTTGGGTAGTTTACAACCTAATGAAATGTATATTGAGTTCTCCAGTTTTAGGTACTCCAAATTTCTTGTTTCATATCCCTCTCCCTCTCCATACCCCCTACCCCCTAACCCCTAATGCCTTCTAAAAATCCCCCAGTCCTCCTATTTTGTCTGTTTCCCACTCACCCTACAGCCCCCTCCATCCATCTTTGCCCCTCCCCCCAGCTCTATCCACTCATTTCACAAATGGGATTTTCCCAACCCCCACCTCCCATGCTCCCCTCCCCCAACTGGTTCCAACCTTTCCATTCTCCCCTAATGCATCCCATTCTCATCTTTACTTCTCGGGACCCAGTTCTGGTAGCATTTTGTATTCCTGCTTATCTCCCTGCAGGAGCTGTCTTCCCATCTTCACAAACTTCCCCCTCCTACCTTGCTTCATCTGTTGATTTTTTTTTCTTTTTCCTCTCTCTTTTTGTCTGCCTCTATCTATCACTCATCTGCCATAGTCTTCTATCTCCATCCCCCTCACCTCCCTTACCTGACACCACCTGACTGTCATCTTCCTCTCTTCCTCAGTCCAGCAATCACCTCAGAATCCTTCCTCTCCATTCCCCTTCCCCTGTCCATGCTGGCCACCGTGTCGCTCCTCTCTCAGTCCTACTGCGGGGTTTTGACACAAGCCATCAACAATTTATTTCCTCTCACTAATGCTGCTCAATCTGCTGAGTAGCACTGCTAGATTGTTTGTTGCTCCAGATTCCAGCACTTGCAGTCCCTTGTATCTGTAAAAGAACAACCATTGATTTGATGTGGATATTATGCTCTTTATATGTGAAAGAGATCCTCAGAGAAAACAAAGATAAAAACCTTTTGGCACATCACAGCTATCCTGTCCCCTTTACTTTAGTATTCTCTGTCTCTCCCAACAAGCCTTGTATCCTTGAAGGAGTACTTGAAACCATTACAGCATTTGATATCAGTGTTGCTTTCCTGTGGCATCAGTTTTGCCTTTTAGCAACTTTCTTTAAATGTTTCCTCAATGGTAAAAAAAAATAATGCATTACCAGTTAAAAACATATTATAAATCATCTTCTTTCTTTTACACGTGTGATCCTTATATGTGAATGTTAGAACTAGTGTACTTTGAATAAGACCTATGACTGATAACATAGCCCCATCTACAAATAATATAAAGAATTCAATCTCTTTTTGCTTACCATCATACATTTCTTGCTGCTTTTTTGTTTTCAGCTGGGACAAATTTTAAGAAGTCCTTTTATGAAGTTTGTAGCACATGCAGTTTCATTCACCATCTTTCTAGGACTTCTGGTGTTAAATGCATCGGACAGATTTGAAGGTGTAAAGAACTTGCCTAATGAAACTGACACAGACAACCCAAGACAGATCTTCAGAGTGAAAACTACAACATTTACTTGGACTGAATTGTTAATAATGAAATGGATTCTAGGTAAAGTATTGTCATTTTAAATGAAAAATGCAAAGCATGACGTTTAAAAATATTTTCATTTGTCTTTTACAATTGATTTTGCTTTTGTTTAATCATAGGAGCATAAGAAATAGAAATGGAAGCAAGTAGGATATTTGAGTCATTGTGCCTGTTGCCCCATTTTAAAAATGATAAAAATTTTCCAGATTCTCCTTCCATCCTGAATATCCAAAGTTTTATTTAATCTCTCCCTCAAATATACTCATTGACTGAGCTTCCAAATGGTATAGAGTTCCTGTGTGAAGAAGTTTCTCTTCATTCTCAGCGCTGAATAGCCAACCTGTTAATTTGATACTGTGACCCCAGGTTCCAGACACTCCACTGGGGGAAATATTAGGCTCAATAAGAACTGTGCATATTTCATTGAGCTCACTGGCCATTCTTCTAAACTGGAGAGTATGAACTGCATCTGCTTAGTCTCTCTTCAGTGTGCCATTCTGGTCAATTCTTATTGCACTTCCTCTGTTGCATGCACAACTTTTCTCAGGTTGTGATACCAGACGTGTAGATAATATTCCAGGTAAGATCCCAGCAGTGCCCTTTAAAATTAGAACATGACATCTCTGCTCTTCTGCACAAATAGTTTTGTAATAATTTTTAGCCTTTTTAGTTGGTTGATGTACCTGCATGCTGTATGAACTTTCAATGATTCATGTGCAAGTACACTCAGGTCCTCTGAAAATCAGCACTTTCAATTTCTCACTTTTTAGATATTACAATTGTAT
The DNA here is from genome assembly GCF_963921235.1 of Mobula hypostoma. Lineage (NCBI taxonomy): Eukaryota > Metazoa > Chordata > Chondrichthyes > Myliobatiformes > Myliobatidae > Mobula > Mobula hypostoma. The sequence continues at coordinate 43,672,346 of NC_086103.1, read as the reverse complement.
ATATATAATGAACAATATTAGCATTGTACTAAACTGTAGCAGATATAGTATACCTAAAATAACATGAAATATTAAATAATAGTGTAGAATGGTAAATTATGATCAAAGTCTTACTGACATTGAATGATTTTGCCTGCCTTCAGATCATGTACCACATTGTCTAACATTCATAACCATTAATAACATTCATAAGGAGGGCAGTGCACAAATGGCCACAGAGTTAAGGTCAAACTGTATGTGCTTTGTTTAAGTTATATAAACTGACTAATTTTTTTAGAAAACTCAGGTTTTATATTACTGGTTTTAGTATTAGCTAGATTCCTTGACTTAATCACAGTCTCCACTGTAAAAACAATGGTTTAGTACAAATTGCTTATCACCTATCACGTGCCTCCCCTCCCCTAACTTCTTATTTTGGCTTTTGGTTTCCCTTTCCAGTCCTGATGAAGGGTCTTGGCTTGAAAGATTGACTGTTTATTCAGCTCCATTGATACTGCCTGAGCTGCTGAGTTCTTCCAGCAATTTTGTGTGTGTCAGTTTATTACAGATGTTTTAAGATAATAGTTTATTGCTTTGTTATGATCTTCCATTACTCTACTGGCAAGTAGCATCTAAAGCTATAAACTGAACTTTTAACACCTGTCTCCTTTGGTATTTATATTTTTTCATGTAACTTGTTGGAGTTATAAACTCCATCAGCAAAAGAGATTTCTTCAGCTGCAAGGGCACTGGATCGCACCAACCACAATTCAGATCCAACACAGTCATATGTTAACTTTGTCTTCATGCATTTACTGGTAGGACTGGAAAGTTCATATTGATAGTCTAGTCCTCATGATGATAACAGGTATGGTATTCTTCTCTACAAAATAATATGTATTCAGATTACGAAAGCAGCTCATTATATTAATGTCAGATACTCTCGGTCAGCTGAGATCCCTGTGAGAGTGTGTTTATAAAAGATTGGCACAACATTGTGAGCCAAAGGGCCTGCACTGTGCCGTATCCTTAGGTGTCCCTGTTGAGTTACTGTCAGCCAGCTGCTAGTGTTTGATATGTTATGTTCAAGGAATCGTGTCACATTTTTCCTTTCTCTCATTTCTGTCACTCTTCATTTGTTCTCTATGTTCTCATGACAAAGAGGTTTTAAATGAAGATCAACAAGTTTCCAAGTGGGAATTCTCCTTTTAGGAAAAAAAAGGGATCGGTGGGGGATACTTACCACATTAGGCTGAACAAGCTACACAAAAGATATTTATTACTATAAATCTATGCTTTCAGATTTGTGATTTTGGTCACACAGAAGCTCTCCACTAAGTCGTCACAACAGGCTTGTTTTCATGGGGATTCATTAATGGCTGACAAACAATTAGGTTGTTGGCTTTTTACAAAAACGAATTGCACGTAGTAATGACTAGTTTGTTCCTGCATGAAACAGGGCACGTCAGAATAATTGAGCTTCCCCACCAAGTCAGTGCTCTTCACCAGCCGGTTTAGCGAGCAGAGCGGCGGACACCCTTGCTGAAATCTGGAGGAAAACACACAAAGGATGCAGAGGGGGATCACAAAGTCGAGGAAAGAGGACCAGGTCAAGACAACAGAGACTTATGGAGAAGAGGAGTTCGGTGGGTAATAAAAAGGACGAGTTCACGGCACTAGCCAGGCGTCAGAAAACATTTCGGGAGTGCAGTGTTATGTGTTTCACTGGAACGGGGCTGCACGAGGACATACCCGATCAAAACTTTTCCATGGACGGCTTCCAGACCATTCGGGCTGACCGGAAGTGCACTGAGAGCAGTAAGCATAAAGGAGTTGGGTGCTTACTGTTCTGGTTAACAACAAATGGTGCAATCCGGGTCATATTACGATCGAGGAACGTGTTTGTAGACCGGATATTGAACTTTTTACTGTTGGACTTCGGCCACATTCCACCGAGATACGACACTGGACGGCACAGGAGGTCATTCCTGCCTGTGGCCATTGAACTTGCAGCTCCTCCCGTGGAGGGTCAGACATCCTGAGCCAATAGACTGGTCCTGGACTTTTTTTCCATCTGGCATAGTTTGCATTTTGTTGTTTGATTGTTTGTAGTTTTTGTATTGCTATATTTATGCTCTATTCTTGGTTGGTGCGGCTCTAACGAAACCCAATTTCCCTCGGAATCAATAAAGTATATCTATCTATCTATCTATCTTCACATTTGCAAACATGGGCACACCTATCTTTACGCAGCTGTCAGGAATATTCTTACAGGGTCCACCAAACCAAGTGGAAAAACGTGGACTAAGAATGCATTTTCATTTGCAAAACATACAAGGTCAAAGGAACCAAATGTCATCGAATAGTGGTGATACATTTTGTATACTGTGATTAATTAATGCGAATTATTTCTACATGGTATCCACTGGAATATCTGGCATTAATATGCAAATAATATTGGCAAAGTGAGTTGCAGCAATCTAAAAATACTTGAATATAGTGGTGCTATCTTACAGGAAGAACTAGAGTAGCCAGCAAGAGATCATCTCCTCCAAAGGTCTTCAATAAGCACCTCCACTTTAATACTAAAGAGCAATTTTGTAGGCAACTTTTCTTCACAATGGAGGCTGCCACCAAGTTGCACCCACAAGTTACGTTTCAAGTTATCACTATCTCTAGATATCAGAGTCATTGGCCTTTAACCTTTACTCTTCTGTGACACTCCATGCTGCAGCTGGTTACAATAGGAAAATCCACCAGTTTCAATCAACATTGTCAAAGGGAAATGACCAAACCACCTTCACAGACCAAGGAAACACAAGAGACATCAGATTTCGGAATCTGGAGCAACCAACTATCTGCTGAAGAATCTCTACCTGTCGAGCAGCCTCTGTTGGAAAAAAGAAAATGCTGATGCTTCACGTTAAAAACCTGCATCAATACTGACAGTGTAGAGGTAAGATCTCTCCTCTGAACTCCCTGTCCACTCTCAGTCCTGATGCAGGGTTTCAACCAGAAATATCTACGGTTTCTCTTTCTTTGCTTGGGCAAAGCACCATGAGGAAGCACTAAGACCCACTCGCATTGCCACCAATGCACCCCATTCATAAATGCACCCCTAGAACCTTTCATAATCCCCATTGCCAACAAGAAACCTTTCTGAAAGGAACGATTTTCCATTCCTGAACATTTAACTTGTTATGCGTGGCATGACTGTCCCAGTTTCCTGATAAGGTGTTTCGTTCACCATACCCTGATTTACTCACCCTGTGCACTGTTCCACAAACCAAGCTGCCTGGTCACAGGCTGGCTTCTAAATAACTAAATTATGCAAGGTATGAGGTCTGAGAAGTGAGGCTTGCAATGGTAGTGAGTGTGAAAAGTGTAAAATGTGTATGTGTGGAAGGTTTCGGAGCATACAGGTGATTTTACTTCCCGTCCACTGTTAGGTTCATGGACTCCAAAGTGAAATTAAAGAACATTGGACAAGCCTGGGGAGTTCACAACTCAATTCACAGAGCTCAGAGGGTCCTTTTACTTTTTTTACTCTGATAGATCACTCCCTCCAACTGAGAATAATCAACCTGCTTCATTTGGGCTTGCTTCAGTCAGGTCCCAGTAAAAATCTAGTCAAATTTCAAAATAAATTTATTTTACCATATACAACCCTGAGATTCACTTTCCTTCAGGTAGTCAGCAGCTGGATGACCTTCAGCTCATAAGGGAGAATGAGGCAGTCATAGATGAGAGCTACAGGGAGGTAGTCACACCTAGGCTGTCGGAAGCAGGTCGTTGGGTGACAGTCAGAGGGGGAAAAGCAGAGGTGAGCAGACAGGTAGTGCAGAGCACCCCTGTAGCCATTCCCCTGAATAATAAGCTTACCGTCTTGGATACTGTTGGCGGGGACAAGCGACCAGGTGTGAGCCACGGTGGCAGGACCTCCAGCATTGAGTCTGACCCGGTGGTGCAGAAGGGTGGGATGGAGAAGAGGAGAGCTGTCGTCATTGGAGACTCTATAGTCAGGGGAGCAGACAGGAGATTTTGTGGACGTGAGAAGGACACCCGCATGGTTTGTTGCCTCCCGGGTGCCAGGGTCCGGGATGTCTCTGACCAGGTGCACGACATTCTGGTACGAGAGGGAAAGCAACCAGAAGTCGTGATACGTGTTGGGACCAACGACATAGGCAGGAAGAGGGATGAGGTCCCGAAGTGTGAGTTTTGGGAACTAGGTAGAAGGCTGAAGAACAGGACCTCAAGGGTGGCATTCTCAGGATTGCTGCCAATGCTACGTGACAGTGATGGTAAGAATTGGAGGAGATGGCAGTTGAATGCGTGGCTGAGGAGTTGGTGCAGGGAGCAGGGTTTTAGATTTTTGGATCATTGGGATCTCTTCTGGGGAAGGTGGGACCTGTACAGATTGGATGGGTTGCACCTGAACTTGAGGGGAGGCAATATCCTTGCAGGTAGGTTTGCTAGCATGGTTCGGGAGGGTTTAAACTAATTTGCAAGGGGGATGGGACCCAGAGCGATAGAGCAGTGAAAGAAGCGCATGGAGTAAAGCCAGATATAGCATATAGAGAGGCTTTGAGGAAAGAGAAGCAGAATAAATGGTGTAAAGGTAGTAAGGTAGAAGGTCTGAAGTGTGTGTACCTCAATGTAAGAAGCATCAGGAACAAAGGTGATGAACTGAGAGCTTGGATACATACATGGAATTATGATGTAGTGGCCATTACAGAGACTTGGCTGGCACCAGGGCAGGAATGGATTCTCAATATTCCTGTATTTACAAGGGATAGAGAGGGGGGAAAAGGGGGAGGAAGGGTGGCATTACTGGTCAGGGATACTATTACAGCTACAGAAAGGGTGGGTAATATAGCAAGATCCTCTTTTGAGTCAGTATGGGTGGAAGTCAGGAACAGGAAGGGAGGAGTTACTCTACTGGGGGTATTCTATAGGCCCCTGGTAGCAGCAGAGATACAGAGGAGCAGATTGGGAGGCAGATTTTGGAAAGGTGCAAAAATAACAGGGTTGTTATCATGGGTGACATTAACTTCACTAATATTGATTGGCACCTGATTAGTTCCAAGGGTTTAGATGGGGCAGAGTTTGTTAAGTGTGTCCAGGACGGATTCTTGTCACAGTATGTGGACAGGCCGACTAGGGGGAATGCCATACTAGATCTAGTACTAGGTAATGAACCGGGTCAGGTCACAGATCTCTCAGTGGGTGAGCATCTGGGGGACAGTGACCACCGCTCCCTGGCCTTTGGCATTATCATGGAAAAGGATAGAATCAGAGAGGACAGGAAAATTTTTAATTGGGGAAGGGCAAATTATGAGGCTTTAAGGCTAGAACTTGTGGGTATGAATTGAGATGATGTTTTTGCAGGGAAATGTACTATGGACATGTGGTCGATGTTTAGAGATCTCTTGCAGGATGTTAGGGATAAATTTGTCCCAGTGAGGAAGATAAAGAATGGTAGGGTGAAGGAACCATGGGTGACAAGTGAGGTGGAATATCTAGTCAGGTGGACGAAGGCAGCATACATGAGGTTTAGGAAGCAAGGATCAGATGGGTCTATTGAGGAATATAGGGAAGCAAGAAAGGAGCTTAAGAAGGGGCTGAGAAGAGCAAGAAGTGGGCCTTGGCGAGTAGGGTAAAGGAAAACCCCAAGGCATTCTTCAATTATGTGAAGAAAAAAAGTATGACCGGAGTGAAGATAGGACCAATTAGAGATAAAGGTGGGAAGATGTGCCTGTAGGCTGTGGAAGTGTGCGAGGTCCTCAATGAATACTTCTCTTCGGTATTCACAAATGAGAGGGAACTTGATGATGGTGAGGACAATATGAGTGAGGTTGATGTTCTGGAGCATGTTGATATTAAGGGAGAGGAGGTGTTGGAGTTGTTAAAATACATTAGGACAGATAAGTCCCCTGGACCTGATGGAATATTCCCCAGGCTGCTCTACGAGGCGAGGGAAGAGATTGCTGAGCCTCTGGCTAGGATCTTGATGTCCTTGCTAGTGGAAGCTGCTTTCCTGAGACAGCATTCTGTCTACATATGCTCAACGTCTTGGCTGTATCCACTGCTTTTTGCAAGATTTCCTGATCAAAGGGATTGGTGTTTCCCTACCAGTCCATCATGCAACCAGTCAATATACTTTCCACTGTACATCTATAGAAGTTTGTCAAAATTTTAAATGACCTGCCGTGCTTTCTTTGTAATAGCACTTACGTGCTGGGCCCAGGACATGGTAACACTGAAGTAGTAACACCAAGGAATTTACAGTTGCTGAACCTCTGACCCCCTGCTGAGGACCACTGATTTCCTTCTCCTGAAGTCATTAATCTGCTCCTTAGTCTTGTCTTGCTGACATTGAGGTTGTTGTAGCATCACAGCCAGATTTTCAATCTCCCTCCTTTTAACTGATTCGTCGCCACCTTTGATTTGACCAACAGCAGCAAACTTTGCAATGGAATTCAATCAGATATTTGTCTCTGTACTTGTGAGGGATTTACTTGTATGACTGTAAAAAAAATGGTGACCGGTCCAACTAGAGAATGAACTGGTAGTTCATTTGACTAGTCATGTTAAAAAACCCACTTTTAATCTACTCACTGCCAAAGTCATCACTCCTGGTACCTTAAATTTAGAATCAGATTCAGGTTTATTATCTCTGCATATGTTGTGAAATTTGTTGTTTTGAAGCATAAAGTTATATAAAATAAAGACTTTAAGTTACAATGAATAAATAGTGCAAAAAATGAATGAGGTAGTGTTCAAGGATTCATAGACTGTTCAGAAATCTGACTGAAGAGGGCAAGAAGCTGATTTTGAAATGCTGAGTATGGGTCTTCTTTTCAAAAGCCAATTCCAAAAGCATAAGTTCAGTCCTGACTTTCAGCGCTGTCTCTGCAGAATCATATATGCATATATGGGAATTGGAAATGTGAGAAATTTGAGAAATATCCTTCAAGCTAGCTAAGCACATAAAAGATGGGTTGATGTAATTGAATTGAATTGATTTTATTTCTTACATCCTTCACATACATGAGTAAAAATCTTCACGTTACAACTCCATCTGAATGTGCAATGTGCAATCATAGTCATTTATAATAAATAGAACAGTCAATGTACACTCAAATCAGTCTGATGGCCTGGTGGAAGAAGCTGTCCCAGAGCTGCCCTGGCTTTTATGCTGTGGTACCGATTCCCGGATGGTAGCAGCTGGAATAGATTGTGGTTGATGACTTGGGTCTCCAGTGATCCTATGGGCCCTTTTTACACACCTGTCTTTGTAAATGTCCTGAATCATGAGAAATACACAACTACAGATGCACTGGGCTGTCCACAACACTCTGCAGAATCCTGTGATTTAGGGAGGTACAGTTTCCGTACTAGACAGAGATACAGCCAGTCAGGATGCTCTCAGTTGTGCCCCTGTAGAAAGTTCTTAGGATTTGGGGGCCCATACCAAACTTCCTCAACCGTCTCAGGTGAAAGAGGCACTGTTGTGCCTTTTTCACCACACAGCTGATGTGTATAGACCACGTGAGGTCCTCAGTGATGTGGATACTGAGGAACGTGAAGCTGTTTACCCTGTCAACCCCAGATCCATTGATTTCTATAGGGGTTAGCCCATCTCCACTCCTCCTGTAATCCACAACCAGCTCCTTTGTTTTTGCGACATTGAGGGAGAGGTTGTTTTCTTGACACCACTGTGTCAGAGAGGTGATTTCTTCCCTGTAGGCCACCTCGTGATTGTTTGAGATTAGGCCAATCAATGTAGTGTCGTCTCCAAATATAATTAGCAGATTGGAGCTGTGGGTGGCGATACAGTCATAGGTATACAGGGAGTAAAGAAGGGGACTCAGTACACAGCCCTGAGGGGCTCCTGTGTTGAGAGTCAGAGGCTATTTGAGGTTCACTCTATTGAATTCTGTAAAGTAACCTCATTTACTTTACTTTTACTTTATTGTCGCCAAACAATTGGTACTAGAACATACAATCATCACAGCGATATTTGATTCTGCGCTTCATACTCCCTAGATTACAAATATTAAATATTAAAAATATTAAAAATAGTTAAAATTAGTAAATATTAAAGATTCAAATTATAAATCATAAATAGAAAATAGAAAAATGGGAAGTAAGGTAGTGCAAAAAAAAACTGAGAGACAGGTCTGGATATTTGGAGGGTACGGCCCAGATCTGTGCCAGGATCCCTTCAGCACTCTTATCACAGTTGCAAAGAAGCTGTTCCCAAATCTGGCCGTATGAGTCTTCAAGCTCCTGAACCTTCTCCCGGAGGGAAGAGGGACGAAAAGTCTGTTGGCTGGGTGGGTGGTGTCCTTGATTATCCTGGCAGCACTGCTCCGACAGCGTGCGGTGTAAAGTGAGTCCACGGATGGAAGATTGGTTTGTGTGATGCGCTGTGCCATGTTCACGATCTTCTGTAGCTTCTTCCGGTCTAGGACAGGACAACTTCCATACCAGGTTGTGATGCACCCTAGAAGAATGCTTTCTACGGTGCATCTATAAAAATTAGTGAGGGTTTTAGGGGACAGGCCAAATTTCCTTAGCTTCCTCGAGAAGTAAAGGCGCTGGTGGGCCTTCTTGGCAGTGAACTCTGCTTGGTTGGACCAAGTCAGGTCATTTGTGGTATTGACCCTGAGGAACTTAAAACTTTTGACTTGTTCCACTTGCGCACCACCGATATAAATTGGGTCGTGCGGTCCGCTACTCCTTCTGAAGTCAACAACTTTTCAATGTCGAAGTGCTATAATATTGGTATATTACACAATACATTATTGTATTTCCTATGAGGTATGCACATATGTGGCGTACATTAATTATTGGATGAGTTCATAATGATCAAATATAGTTTAGTTTCTGTCACACTCAAAGACAGAAATTCCATCTGATATGAATAATTGCATCAGAAGATTCAGAATAGAAATTGAACAGTTTGTACCCAGCCAGCTGACCTAAGGGCAGCCAAAATGAAGTCTCAAGCCCCAGACCTCATTACATGAGCTGACAGCACTAGTGCCGTCCATCAGCAGCTCTCACATTGAAGGTAACCAAGGACAGGTCTGAAGCAGACCAATGCTAACTTCCAGATGGAGGGTCAGAGCAAGCAACCGCAGTGGGAGGGGGGTGTGGGTGAATACATCCCAGTGGCTGCTAAAGAATCCATCTGCTTCCCAGAGTACATTTCACCTGAAACAGCTGTTAACCTCTTTCTTTATGTGTAGGGGACCACCAGTTGTGTACCAGTCACCAGGAAAAACAGCCTGGCTCTTTTCCAGTCTAGTAGGAGACAAAGAGTAACTGGAAACATTTTCTGCATGTAAAATGCATACAAATCTGTTTCTCTACCCCACTGATAAAACAAACTGCTACAAAGTTTAAACATGTACAGACTAACTGTGATTTTACTGATATATATAAACATTTGAGGTTGCTTTAGAAGGAAGGGTTCCCTTCAGACTTCTCTTAATAAGGATATATTTCTTGTACTCAGGTATGATATGGACAGAATGCAAAGAAATTTGGGCAGAAGGACCCAAAGAGTATGTCATGCATCTGTGGAACATTCTAGATTTTGGGATGTTGTCTATCTTTGTTGCCTCATTCACGGCAAGATTTATTGCATTTCTAAAGGCCTCTGAAGCACAACGCTATGTGGATTTACGCATAAATGCCAGCGATCTCTCCAAGGCAGCACTGCCTCCAGAAATTGCATACTTTACTTATGGTAAGTTCAGCTTCTGGCTGATTTTATTTGCAGTACTACAGTGGCAGGGAGTGCAATAAAATGCTCCACTTCAAACATTTTGATTGCGCAGGAAATTGAAAATTACAAAAAGTAATATTTTTATGGCTATGGAGTTGAATTAATTTAATAGTGAACAGCTTGCTGGCACAGTTGTAGCCAACCGTTCCCCTACAATAATGGTTAGACACCGCCACCCTGTGGTATAATTCAACTTTGCAATACAATATTAAACTAAAGCACAAGGAGGTAAACTTCATAGAATGCATAACACTCTTCATTCCATAATGGGAACAGAATTAGGCTATTTGGCCCATTGAATCTATTCCGCCACTCAATCATGACTGATTTGCTTTGCCTCTCAACCCTGTTCTCTTACCTTCTCCTCGTAACCTTTGATGCTCTTACTAGTCAAAACCTAGTAACCTCTGCTTTAAATATGACTTTGCTCCACAGCTGATTGAAGCAATGCATTCCACAGATTCACCACCTTCTGGCTAAAGACATTCCTCCTCATCTCTGTTCTAAATGGATATTCTTCTATTCCAAGGCTGCATCGTCTTGTCCTAGACGCTCCCAAAATTGTAAACATTCTCTCCATGTCCATCTTTGTTCTGAACTCCAGCGAGTACCTTATGCCATAAATTAATCATCCACCTTAATCAAATCAATTAATTAATTTGCTATTTGTTTTACTTTATTAGATGCAAGCTGCCTTCTCTACTTAGCAATTACCACTTAATAGCAGCATGAATATAACAGGCTTTGTCTTTGAATCACATTGAAACAAACATGGACAAAATGCAAGAAGATATGAGGTGTCTTAGTAAGCCTGATATTTTTCAACCAATGCAAGGCAGCAATCAATTATGAAAATACAATGTTGAATCAGAATCAGATTTATTATCACTGGCATGTGTCGTGAAATTTATTAGCAGCAGTTCAATGCAATACATAATCTAGAAGAAAAATAAATAAATAAATAATTCAATTACAGTATACATATATTGAATAAATTAAAATCATGCAAAAACAGGAATAATATATATTAGAAAAGTGAGATAGTGTTCATGGGTTCAATGTCCATTTAGGAATCGGATGGCAGAGGGGAAGAAGCTGTTCCTGAATCGCTGAGTGTGTGCCTTCAGGCTTCTGTACCTGCTGCCTGATGGCAACAGTGAGAAAAGGGCATGCCCTGGGTGCTGGGGGTCCTTAATAATGGATGCTGCCTTTCTGAGATAATGTTCCTTGAAGATGTCCTGGGTACTTTATAGGCTAGTATCCAAGATGGAGCCGACTAAACTTACGACCCTCTGCAGCTTCTTTCGGTCCTGTGCAATAGGCCCCCATACCACGGTACATCTTGAGTGTTTTTGTTGGCGTACCAAATATCTTCAAACTCCTAATGAAGTATAGTCGCTGTCTTGCTTTCTTTATAGCTGTATCGATATGTTGAGACTAGGTTAGGTCCTCAGAGATCTTGACACCCAAGAACTTGAAACTGCTCACTCTCTCCACTTCTGATCCCTCTGTGAGGTTTGGTATGTGTTTCTTTATCTTACCCTTATGAAGTCCACAATCAGCTCTTGCGTCTTATCGGTGTGGAGTGCCAGGTTTTTGCTGCGACACCACTCCACTAGCTGGCATATCTCACTCCTGTACACCCCCTCGTCACCACCTGAGATTCTACCAACAATGGTTGTATCATCAGCAAATTTACAGATGGCATTTGAGCTATGCCTAGCCGCACAGTCATGTGTATACAGAGAGTAGAGCAGTGGGCTAAGCACACTCCCCTGAGGTGTACCAGTGTTGATTGCCAAATAGCTAAAGCTATTGACAATATTTGGGAATGATATAGCAAAATATCCTTAAGTACCATATCCATTTTTTCCTATCAAGGAACAAGAGTGACATTCAAGCATTGGAGGAAAATAGGAAAAATGTCAGGGTCTGAGTTATGGTAAAGATTCAAGAAATTGTGTAATCCATTTTACTTGAAGTACAGTATTTTGTTCAGTTCTTGTTGCCTCATTATAGAAAGGATATGGAAATTTTAGAAGATACAGATGAGATTTACCAGGATGATACCTGGATTGGAGGGCATTTCGTATGAGGGTAGCTTGAGCAAGCTAGGGCTTTGCTCTTTGGAGCGAAAGAGAATAAGAGGTGACATAATAGAGGTGTACAAGATGATAAGAGTCATAGATAGAATAGAAACATAGAAACATAGAAACATAGAAAATAGGTGCAGGAGTAGGCCATTCGGCCCTTCGAGCCTGCACCGCCATTTATTATGATCATGGCTGATCATCCAACTCAGAACCCAGCCTTCCCTCCATACCCCGTGACCCCTGTAGCCACAAGGGCCATATCTAACTTCCTTTTAAACATAGCTAATGAACTGGCCTCAACAGTTTGCTGTGGCAGAGAATTCCACAGATTCACCACTCTCTGTGTGAAGAAGTTTTTCCTAACGTCGGTCCTAAAAGGCTTCCCCTCTATCCTCAAACTGTGACCCCTCGTTCTAGACCTCCCCAACATCGGGAAAATCCATGCACCGGCCTATAATTCCCCGGTTTCTCTCTCCCTCCTTTTTTAAAAAGTGGGGTTACATTAGCCACCCTCCAATCCTCAGGAACTAGTCCAGAATCTAACGAGTTTTGAAAAATTATCACTAATGCATCCACTATTTCTTGGGCCACTTCCTTAAGCACTCTGGGATGCAGACCATCTGGCCCTGGGGATTTATCTGCCTTCAATCCCTTCAATTTACCTAACACCACTTCCCTACTAACATGTATTTCGCTCAGTTCCTCCATCTCACTGGACCCTCTGTCCCTTACTATTTCTGGAAGATTATTTATGTCCTCCTTAGACAGGCAGCTATTTTTTTTCTAGAACAGGAATGGTTAATACACAGGAGCATAACTTTTAAGGTGTCTGGAGGAAACCAGAGGTAGTTTTTTTACCCTGCAAAGTAAGTGAGAGGTGCATGTAACAAGCTGTCAGGGGTGGTGGTAGAGACAGAGACACTCTTAGATAGCCATGGATGGAAGAAAAACGGAGGAAGGAAGGGTTAGATTGATCTTAAGACTAGTTTAAAGGCTTGGCACAACATCCTATGTTCTAATGTTCTATGCTCAAATTAGTTCACTGTTGTATACAGAATCCACGTGGCACAGTAGTGTATCCATATACATGCTGGCTCTTCAGGTCAGAAAGGAGGCATCAGCAGGCGAGTTTACAGAATGGTCTGGAATGATAAATGGAGTGGAAATTCTAAATCTGTACTTGCAATCAAGTGACGGAGGACAAACTAGTTAAGGGGAAGTTCCTCCTGTACCTTTGATCCAGTGGTCGAAAATAAATTCCCAATAAATGGGAAAGGTAAATATTTTGAATACATACTAGGAAATAGTTGGAAGCTCTGAAGAACAATTGAGCTATTTCTGAATAGATGAGCTACGCTGAGCTAAATATCTGAATGTTTGGCCACGCCAATAGCTTTGGCACCACCTGGTGAAGGAAGCCATTGAAATAATACCAGAGGAAAAGAATTTTAGCAAAGACGAAGGTCTCACTGTAATAAGAGCTGGAATTCAATTGTAAACAAGGTGGGACAGTGGAAACCTGGTTGGATGAGGACTAACAAGTCAGGAGGGATGGACAATGGGGGTATTAATACCACCAGACCAGGCATGCCCAGGCATAATCCCTGATGAAGGTGCAGAGTTCGGCATTGAAACATCAGTTAAACTCAATATCTGTACCCAGCTGGAAGCCCAAGAAGAGTTTATTCGTCATATACGCTGGGAAAGCACTAGATCCTTTTTCATCTGAATGTTGTTTCTCATCTGCAATTATCTTACATCATGCTGCATTCTAAAAGCAAGTTAATTTGATTTTTGGCCAGACGGTAGGGTCAGGATCAGGACCGGGCTCCTTAATAATGCTTCTTGGGGAGAAGCCTAGTGACACTTGTTATGTCTGCTAATATCTTTATTGTCCAATGTGAGATATCTCACTGCAGAATATGATTGCATTCTAATCTATTGCCAGAGGAAATTCTTAGATTATAATGTCTGAGTGTAGCTTTAGATCAGTGCATAAACTACCTTTGCCCAAATAATGACTATGAGATTTTGATTGGAATTCATTAGACAGAGAGAGAGAGAGAGAGAGAGAGAAAGCTGAGAGAGAGTTGTGCCTGCTTTACTGCACTGTTTTGCCTGTTAAATGACACCACAGAGACAAGAAAAAGCATCACTGCAAATTTTGAAAGAAGAGCACATAGCTCCCCAAGAGACACGTAAGCCTGGTTCGCTTCCTGCTTTTACTTTGTCAAGCAACAGGCACTTGTTGTCTCCCGTAGTTGCAGAACTGGCTGCTTTGTTTCACTCTATCTCAAGGCAATCCTGCTATGATGGCTTCACAAAATGGCACTTGGCAAAATATTACAAATTTTTTTTAAAGTATTTGAATTCTAAGGTATAACAACACAAGGATAGTTCATGTGGTACACATGGAAATGGTAACACTGGTGTTCTGTTACTGTACTCATAGTCAAGAAGCTTGAAATAAATCTTACTTTGGAAGCTAGATAATTAATTTTAATTTTAAAAAGTAGCAATAATGAAGACCATAGTGTGGTTAAAAACACTTTTATTCACTGATAACCTTTAAGGAAGTAAATTTCTACTTATATTTAGTTTGACCACAGCACTAACTAGAACTCTAAATCAGTGAAATTTCACATTCCAGTTCATCAGAGCTATGGGAATACATCGATATGGAGACTAGGGGTAGGAACAGGCTATCTGCCTATGGTGTCTGCTCCAACATTCAACATTGATCTTCTAGCTCAATACCAAGTTCCTGTCCTACACCCAGTTTCTACTTTACTAGGTAGACTTGCTCATTAATGGAAGTATCTTATCAGCCAATCATGTGACAGCAACTCACTGCATAAAAGCATGCAGACATGGTCGAGCTGTTTAGTTGTTATTGTTCACCCCAAACATCAGAATAGGGAAGAAATGTGATCTAAGTGACTTTCACTATGGAGTGATTGTTGGTGCCAGGTGGGGGGAGGGTTTGAGTATCTCAGAAACTGCCGAGATTTTCTCCTCTCAACAGTCTGTATAGCTGGATTCCCAACCTGGGTCCATGGAGCCCTCGGTAATGTTAGGAGTCCATGGGATAAAGACATTTGGGAACTCCTGCTCTGGCGTTTACAGAGAATGGTGCAAAACCATCTGTGGGCATAAAAACTTTGTAAATGAGAGAGGTCGAAGGAGAACGTCCGGACTGCTTCAACATGACGGAAGGGTGACAGTAACTCAAATAACCATGCATTACCACAGTGATATGCAGAAGAGCATCTCTGAACACAGAACACATTGAGATACCTCTTGTATCTAATAAAGTGGTTAATGATTGTATGTCCCTTAATATCTAAAATAAATTTGATCTGTCTTAGCTCTGCTCAGTGTCTGTGGCTCCATGGACCTCTTCAACAGATAATTCTTCTATTGTCTTCTGTACCTTACCCTGAATAGCTTACCATTTTTAGACTGTCACCTTGATTCTAGACATTCCAGTGATGGGACATGGGACTCTGATCTGTCAAGCGCCTTGAAAACTTTATACATCAATAAATCATCACTCATTCTTCTTAACTCTGGAGATTTTAAACACAGTCCAGTTAACTTCTCCTTGTATAACAAACTCACCACTCCAGGGATTTAATTGATGAACCTTCCTTGAATTCACTCTATTGTAAGTATACCCTTCTTTAGGTAGAGAAGGCCAAACATAAACACAATCTTCTAGATATGTTTCCCCAGGGTTCTTTGTAATTGGAGCATGACATCTCTATTCTTGTATTCAAAAACTATTGGAAGAAAAGGCTAACATAACATTTCCCTTCCAAAACAGTAGAGAATCTCAAATGTTAACTTCCGTGGTCCCTCTGAACATCAGTGCCTTTTTGTATTTCACCATTTAAACAATATTCCACTTTTTCCTTTTATGTAACATAACTCATGGCATCATTTTAGAAGAAAATCACCCCAAGCCTAAGTATAAAGATACTACTGCAGATTCAATATAAATTTATTAAAGTGAAGAATAAGTTAAAGCCACACTGTGATGCTGTCAGGATTTTAACCTTTCTCACATTAATTCTGAAAATTCTAAACTATATACAAAGGAGCACCTCTTTACTAACTTGTATATTTATTTCTATATCAGCACGGGGAAGTACTTCTCATCAGAAATGTGTTTTCTTCTTCATTTTTCCCAGCTAGGAATAAATGGCTTCCATCTGATCCACAAATCATATCAGAAGGACTTTATGCAATTGCTGTTGTGTTAAGCTTCTCTCGAATTGCTTACATTCTACCAGCAAATGAAAGCTTTGGTCCGCTGCAGATCTCCTTGGGAAGGACTGTAAAAGACATTTTCAAATTCATGGTTATATTCATTATGGTGTTTGTTGCCTTCATGATTGGAATGTTTAATCTTTATTCATACTATTTGGGAGCAAAATATAATCCAGCTTTTACAACGTAAGTAAATGCACATTTTTGCTTCATAATACTGAAATTAAAATCTAATTTCCACAATAGGAACAGATTTCATGAAATGCATTAAATATTTATGACTGAATTCAATCCATTTCGTTTTCACTGTGGCAAATATTTCTAAAATGCAAATGAAGTTTACTTGTTTAAACAGATGGGCTTTGGTGCTTATTATTGATTGTATGATCTTTTGAGTGAACAGCACCTACCACAGTCAGTTTCTCTACACTGATAGCTCCATTTTCTGTAATTTCAGAAAGATTGTGTCCCTATTCTCTAATTATTCACTGTATTCATAAAATACCAGCACCACCTTGAAGACAAAAGTGCTCACAAAGTGCTTGAGCATATTAGTAATCATTTCCTGTTAGAGAGGGGGAAAAAATGAGAATCTATGAGGAATAGAAAATGCCATTTTGTCCATCAAGAAATTCCTCAAATTGAATAGCTCACTGTGAAAGTATTTCCTAAAGTTTCCTTCTAACAAAGCTAAACTTCTGACAAAACCATGCAAAATTAAATACAATTCATTTTCTATCAATTGACTCCTTTATTTCATTTCACACTTACAGCAGCTGAAGGGCCATTGTGATTTATACAAGAAACACACACAAAATGTAGGAGGATCTCAGCAGGCCAGGCAGCATCTATGGAAAAAAGTTCAGTTAACGTTTCAGGCCAAGACCTTCTGCAGGACTGAAGAAAAGAAGCTGAAGTGTATATTTGAAACATAGAAAATAGGTGCAGGAGTAAGCCATTCGGCCCTTCGAGCCTGCACCGCCATTTATTATGATCATGGCTGATCATCCAACTCAGAACCCCGCCCCAGCCTTCCCCCCATACCCCCTGACCCCCATAGCCACAAGGGCCATATCTAACTCCCTCTTAAACATAGCCAATGAACTGGCCTCAACAGTTTCCTGTGGCAGAGAATTCCACAGATTCACCACTCTCTGTGTGAAGAAGTTTTTCCTAATCTCGGTCCTAAAAGGCTTCCCCTCTATCCTCAAACTGTGACCCCTCGTTCTGGACTTCCCCAACATTGGGAACAGTCTTCCTGCATCTAGCCTGTCCAATCCCTTTAGGATTTTATACGTTTCAATCAGATCCCCCCTCAATCTTCTAAATTCCAACGAGTACAAGCCCAGTTCATCCAGTCTTTCTTCATATGAAAGTCCTGCCATCCCAGGAATCAATCTGGTGAACCTTCTTTGTACTCCCTCTATGGCAAGAATGTCTTTCCTCAGATTAGGGGACCAAAACTGCACACAATACTCCAGGTGTGGTCTCACCAAGGCCTTGTACAACTGCAGTAGTACCTCCCTGCTCCTGTACTCGTGAAAGGTGGTGGAGGGGAGAGAGAAGCACAAGGTGATAGGTGAAATCTGAAAGGGGAGGGATGAAGTAAAGAGCTGGAAAGTTGATCGGTGAAAAAGATACAGGGCCGGAGAGGGGGGAATCTAATAGAAGAGGACAGAAGTCCATGGAAAAAAGAAGAGGGGGGAGGAGCACCAGAGGGAGGTGATGGGCAGGCAAAGAGATAAGGTGAGAGAGGGAAAAGGGGATGGAGAATGTTGAAGGGGGTGGGGGGGGAATGCATTACCAGAAGTTTGAGAAATCTTATGTTCAGGCCATCAGGTTGGAGGCTACCCAGACAGAATATATGGTGTTGTCCCTCCAACCTAATTGAATTGACTTTATTTCTTACATCCTTCATATCCATGAGGAGTAGATATCTTTACGTTATGTCTCCATCTAAGTGTGCAATGTGCAATTTATAATAAATAGTATGTACACCAGGACAGCCAATATAGCATGGATATACAATTCTGTCAGCATGAATTAATCAGTCTGATGGCCTAGTGGAGGACGCTGTCCTGAAGCCTGGTGATCCTGGATTTTTATGCTGCGGTACCATTTCCCAGATGGTAGCAGCTGGAACAGTTTGTGGTTGGGATGACTCAGGCCGCCAATGATCCTTAGGGTCCTTTTTACACACCTGTCTTTGTAAATGTCCTGAATAATGGGAAGTTCACATCTACAGATGTGCTAGGCTATCTGCACCATTCTCTGCAGAGTCCTGCGATTGAGGGAAGTTCATTCTCCATACCAGGCACTGATGCAGCCAGTCATGATGCTCTCAATTGTGCCCCTGTAGGGGGCCCATACCAAACTTCTTCAGCTGTCTGAGGTGAAAGAGACGCTGTTGTGCCTTTTTCACCATGCAGCTGGGTATCCACAGACCACGTGAGATCCTCATTGATATGGATGCGGAGGAACTTAAAGCTGTTCACCATCTCAACCCCAGATCCATTGATGTCAAAAGGGGGTTAGCTTGTCTCCATTCCTCCTGTAGTCCACAACCAGCTTTTTTGTTTTTGTGACATTGAGAGAGAGGTTGTTTTCTTGACACCACTGTGTCAGGGTGATGACTTCTTCTGTGTAAGCTGCCTCCTTATTATTTGAGATTAGGCCAATCAATGTAGTATCGTCAGCAAATTTAATTAGCAGATTGGAGCTGTGGGTGGCAACACAGTCATGGGTATACAGAGAGTAAAGGAGGGGGTTTAGTACACAGCCCTGAGGGGCACCTGTGCTAAGGGTCAGAGAGGCAGAGGTGAGGGAGCCCACTCTTACCACCTGCCAGCGATCTGAAGGAAGTCCAGGTTCCAGGATGTGACCTCATCACAACAGTGGAGGAGGCCATGGAGAGACTTATCTGAATGGGAAGTGGAATCAAAATAGGTGGCCACTCACTTTTTCTGGCAGACAGAGCATAGGTGCTCGGTGAAGTGGTCTCCCAACCTACGTCGGATCTCACCGATATACAGGAGGCCACACCAGGAGCACTGGACACAGTATATGACCCCAAAAAACTCACAGATGAAGTGTCGCCTCAGCTGGAAGGACTGTCTGGGGCCCTGAATGGTAGTGAGGGAAGAGGTTTAGGGGTAGGTGTAGCATTTGTTCCACTTGTAAGGTTAAGTGCCAGGAGGGAGATCAGTGGCGAGGGACAAATGGACAGGGGAGTTGCATAGGGAGTGATCCCTGCGGAAAGCAGTAAGTGGGGGGAGGGAAAGATGTGCTTGGTGATGGGATCCCATTAGAGATGGCAGAACTTGCAGAGAATTATATGCTGGATGCGGAGGCTGGTGGGGTGTTAGGTGAAGACAAGAGAAACCCTATCCCTGGTAGGGAAGTGGGAGGATGGGGTGAGCATAGACATGTGTGAAATGGAAGAGATGTGGTTGAGGGTGCTGTTGATGGTGGAGGAAGGGAAGCCCCTTTCTTTGAAGAGGGAGGACATCTCCTTTGTTCTGGAATGAATAGCCTCATCCTGAGAGCAGATGTGGAGATGGAGGAATTGAGAGAGGGATATGGTGTTTTTACAAGTAATGATGTGAGTCCAGGTAGCTGTGAGTCCATGGGCTTGTAATAGACATCAGTCGATAAGCTGTCGACAGGGACAGAGAGACCGAAAAAGGGGAGGGAGGTGTCGAAAATGGACCAGGTAAATTTGAGGGTAGGGTGGAAGTTGGAAGTAAAGTGGATGAAGTCAACAAGTTCAGCATGGATGCAGGAAGCAGCACCAATGCAGTCATCGATGTAGTGTAGGAAAAGTGTGGGATGGTCACCAGTGTTGGCTTGGAACATAGACTGTTTCACGTAGCCGACAAATGGGCAGGCATAGCTGGGACCCATGTGAGTGCCTACAGCTACATGTTTTGTTTGAATGAAGTGGGAGGAGCCGAAGGAGAAATTGTTTTCAGTGAGGACAAGTTCCACTAGGCGGATGAGAGTGGTGGTGGAGGAGAACTGGTTGGTGTCCAGAAAGAAACTCTGAGCTTTAAGGCCTTCCTAGTGGGGGATGGAAGTGTATAGAGACTGGACATACATAGTAAAAATAAGATGGTGGAAGCCAGGGAACCCTACACCTTCTCCCTCACTACAATTCAGGGCCCCAAACAGTCCTTCCAGGTGAGATGACACTTCACCTGTGAGTCTGTTGGGGTTAGATACTGTGTCCGGTGCTCCCGGTATGGTCTCCTGAATATCGGTGAGACCTGATGTAGATTAGGAGACTGCTTCACCGAGCACCTATGCTCCACCTGCCAGATAAAGCGTGATCTCCCCGTGGCCACCCATTTTAATTCCACTTCCCATTGCCATTCCAATATGTCTGTCCATGGCCTCCTCCAATGTTGTGAGGAAGCCACACTTAGATTGGAAGAACAACACCTTATATTCTATCTGGGTCACCTCCAACCTGATGGCATGAACGTTGATTTCCGAACTTCTGGTAATGCACCCCATCCCTCCTTCATCATTCCCCATCCCCTTTTCCCTCTCTCACCTTATCATCTTGCCCCCAGACCAGCTTCCTCTGGTGCTCCTCCCCCTTTTCTTTCTTCCATGGCTGTCTGTCCTCTTCAATCAGACTCCCCCCTTCTCCAGCCCTGTATCTCTTTCACCAATCAGTTTACCAGCTCTTTACTTCACCCCTCCCCTTTCAAGTTTCACCTATCACCTTGTATTTCTCTCTCCCTTCCCCCCAACTTTTAAATCTACTCCTTAGCTTTTTTCTTCAGTACTGCCGAAGGGTTTCGGCACAAAACGTTGACTGTACTTTTTTCCATAGATGCTGCCTGGCCTGCTGAGTTCCTCCAGCATTTTGTATGTGTTGCTTAGATTTCCAGCATCTGCAGATTTTTGCTTGTTTCTGATCTATACAAGATTCAATTTTCTCTATGCAGGGCTACCTTGGTCACCTCTGCCTTGTTCGTAACTAGATTTTCATTTAGTACTTAACTTTTTTTTAATTTACTGCTTATCAATTCTGCATGTCTATTACTCTGGAAAACTCAAATCTTACTCTCTAATAGTCTGGTTTCCCGGTCTTATAATCAGAAATTAACAACTTCATTTTCAAAATGTGAGTCATGCTTTCCAACCTTGTTCCTTATTCATTGAAAAAAATTTAGTTGTGTGTATATTTGTTCATAACTAATGTTCAAAAACCTTAAAGTTTAATATGATTCTTCTCAGGAATAATTCCGATTACTAACCTTTCAAAGATACATGTTGAAACAGGCATATAGCATTTAAATGTGTACTTACCTCTGGTCTGCACGAAGATGTAAAGTTAATAATTGTTATGAAAGATTACTGACTCAGCAATAAGAAATCACATTCTTGAAGATGCTCATTTGAATACAGATGGAAGTGAATACATTTTCCATTATTCACGGGCTATAAATTGCTTAAACCTTCCTTGTTCAATCATTTTAGCAATTGTTCTTTTGTTACGTCAAATAAGATTAGATCATTTAATGCATGTTATCATCTCTAACACAGGCCAAAATTTGATTACAATTTCGTACTTCTTCAGAAATGAAATTGACTTTCCTGCTGTATGTATTCTGATCCTTCAACCACAGTGTAACCAGTTGGGGAAGTGCACTGATATGTTTTGCCTGACTCAATGATATGTTTTGCCTGAAAGCTGGTAAGCTTATTCCCTTACCAAAACAAGATAAAGTAAGATTCATTAATTGCAGACAATTGATGATATGGAAATATCACAGTGAAAAATCTTGGAATTCAGGAGTTATCTACAAAATCATCTCTACAAAAAAAATTTAAATTTATCCCTTTGTTTTCTTTTAAACAAAATGTAGAATAAGTTGGGTCTACTTTGGAATCCTGACTTCCTACTCCATTTGATGAACAAGGTGCACCCCTACTTTGCACTGACATCTGCTCAAGATATTAAAGCTGTAAATTAATTTGTTCCCAGTCTCATGGTCTTCGTTAATGCTAAAATCCATGACCAAACACATCCCAGAACTTAGTGGATCAGCACCTTTGCAAGATTTCAGTCCCACTTAAATGCTATTGATTGGATTTCTAATATTGGGCCAATGTTACTGAAGAGCTCAATTTCAAATCTTCACCAACTCTCATTGATTAAAACAATAAATTTTTACAGTAGCTTAACTCCAATCATCAACATTGCTGAATAAGTAAGTACCAGTTTTGATCTCCTGTCCATTTGTGGATTCTATTTGTTTTAAATTATGCTTCTAAAGCTGTTTTCTTCCTATTTTTGAAATTATTGATATTTTACCATCTGTTTAATGTTCTTTTCTATTGTTTTAGTGTTGAAGAGAGTTTCAAAACCTTATTCTGGTCAATATTTGGCTTGTCAGAAGTGATATCCGTTGTCCTCAAGTATGATCATAAATTTATTGAGAACATAGGATACATTCTCTATGGAGTATACAATGTTACAATGGTGGTGGTGCTGCTCAATATGCTAATAGCTATGATCAATAGTTCTTATCAAGAAATCGAGGTATGTTTAATGTTTCTCTTTTAAAAAATTAATTCCAAGTATGATTATTCAAAATACAAGGTATAACCAGTATGAAGTGTAACTGGAAACATTTAATTACAAAGGAATTGCAGATGGTTGAGGAATTGGCACAAAGTTAAAAACAATGAGAATTCAGAGCAAATCTACTGAAGAAGGTAAGTGGTAGCCACTTCATTACAGTTAAGAAAATTGAGTCTCAGTCCAAGAGAGAGTGATCAGTGTCAACAAGATTACAAAGAATTTCTCCTCCTGAACTCCAACATCATCTCAGTTGGTTAAATAAATGTGTCATTGATCCAGATTTGAATTTCCTATCTTTGGTTGCCAGTCTATAGTCAATGTCGCTCATCACACCCAGAGCTGGTGGTAGATGTCCTAAGAGTGATACTCGTCCTGATGCAGCAGAGGTGAAATATTAAGCTTCCACACCGTTGGCCCCCTATGGTCAGAAAAGAAAGATGGAAATTAGAACAAGTCTGGCAACCAGAAAAGTAATTAAGCCCAACAAATCCATGCCTTTTAGTTAACTATCTCCTTTAGCTAATCACTGTCATCCATGCTCTAATCATAGCTTTTTCTGTTTAGCTGTCTATCGCATTGTTTCCTTATTAAAAATATGTTTAAGGCTCCTAACCTCTTGATTCCTAGCCTCTCTATATGAACCTTTGACTGAATCAATTTAATTAAATGTATTTATTCTTCATATAACAGCAGAATTCAAGTTCAATTTACTGCATGTCAATTCAAGTTCCTAGATGTCACATGTAAGAATTAAATATGTATGTATATGATACAACTGTTGCACTTAATAACCTGAAACTATTCAGTGGAATGTAATTGCAGCTGAAGTTTCACTCACAAGTTTGATAGATCATATGGCAATGACAGTCTTCCTCTCTGTACATTGGTACACCACCTAGCACTACCTCACAAAGCACTGATTTAGTATAGTGCTCTTAGTCCTGAAGCCTGAGCATTTAGTTGGTGGTGTGAACCCCTGCACTTCCTATTACTATGCTGGGAAAATTATGTTAATCTCCACCTTCCATTAGTCCTCCATCAGCATAAATCACTCAGTGCAGAGAGGCTGCTTGCTGTCAGCAATGTTAACGGCCGGCTCCTCATCCTTTGGTTTGTCTGCATAGACCTTCCTAGCCCTGAGATTTCTCTCTGGTAACAATTATAACCACTATTGAGCATGTTTCTATAGAAAGAGGCACTTTTTCCACCAAGTGGTGAGCTTGTGCAGCCTAAAAACAGTCCAGATTTCGTAGTGGAGTGGTACGACACTGAGCACTACCTTGCAAAGTAACAAAATATTGTTGCCTGATCATTCTCTCTTAAATTTGTTTTTTAGTACTATTGTGTTATGGTAGAATTATACATAGCTGGAATTATTTCATAATCCTAAATCATACAGTACATTAGTCAGTAAATTAAAACAAAAGTAAACTTGGAAGTAAAACCCTAAGACATTGTTTTGTCATTAAATACATGAAAAGGGAGACAGATGAATTAGAGCTGTTTATTACGTGTAGTGTTAATGCAGTGATTATTGTAACTGGACTCACAGCTTACCTTGTTATGGCAAAGTTGTGTTATCGTGTGTAAAATCACGAGGGGGTGAAAAAGATCAATTCCCTTTTAGAGCAATCAATACACAAGACAATTAATTAGGTCATTGGTTGAAGGGGTGGGAATTTAAGAAATAAAATCCCACTGGCTGAACACTGGGTACACTGGAAAGGCACCTGGATGAGTAGTTGAAGAACTTTAAGCTGCCAGATTCCTGATCAAGAGTTGGGAAGTGAGTAAATCTAGATAGGTCCACTTGGCCAACATGAATTAAAATTGTCTCTTTCTGTGCCATAAAGCTCTACGAAGAAGTGAGTTTTTTAAAAGCGATGTCAATGTATAGCCTACATCTAAATGAAGTACAATAATTAATCTCTCTTTTTATTCATACAGGAGGATGCAGATGTTGAGTGGAAATTTGCTCGAGCTAAGCTCTGGCTATCATATTTTGATGAAGGGAGAACTCTGCCTGCTCCATTTAACCTTGTGCCAAGCCCAAAGTCAGTTTACTACTTTATATTCAAAATTAAAATCTGCCTTATTCACTTGTGCAAATCCAAGGTGCAAAAATCTGAAGCTGACCTTGAAATGGGTATGCTGAATTCTAAGGTAAATTACTAAATTATGAATGTTCTAAGCTGTGGCCTTATCACAATTTTAAAATATTGTTACAAAATTAGTCTAAAATATTTCAATTCTAAATCTATTTCCAGTTTTCTCTTCTAATTAAATAAAATCCTTTCTTTTTCCTTATCATTCTACTAAGGAAATCTCATTTTTTTTCACATCCATTGTTCTTTTTTAAATAAGCCAACTTAGTTTTGATACATCTCAAGGATTCTCTCTCTCTCTCTCCCTCCCTCCCTCTCTCCTTCTCCCTAATGTATGTATCTTTTGGGTTGAGTGAAATGCCAATGAGATGGCATTTCTGTTGCTCCAGTAGGTATATTGGAGCAGATCTAAGTCACTTCTCAGGCAAGAGTTAACACATTTCATCACCAACCTTTGAATATCCTTCATCACTGTGGATATAAGTGTTACTGGGTGTTAAGTCATTGAGGCAGGTCACCTCACAAGTATAATTGAAACCTGCTTGAAGCAGGTGGGTACCACACATTGCCAAAGAGAGAGGTTAAAGATCTGCACAGGTCTTTAGTACTTGGCCAGATACCCCATTCGGGCCAAAAGCTTTGTGGGTTCACCCTCCTGAAGGCTGCTAGCACAACGGCTTCAGAGATGGAAATCATAGTATCATCAGGTGATGTACAAGTTTGTAATGTTACCTCAAAGATTCAAGAACAGCTTCTTCACTTCCATCAGATATCTGAATGGTCCATGAACCCATGAATACTTCCCCATTACTTTCTTTTACACTATTTATTTATCTTGTAGTATATAGTAATTTTGTCTTGCACAAAACTGGTACAAAACAAATTTCATGTTATACAAATCAGTGACAATGAACTGATTCTGATGATAAATCAACATTTAATTGTATTCTAGCCAGGTCAGCAGTATCAATCTAATCCTGGACATGGAGAAGGATGTGGTCTGAAAAAGCCCATTAGCAATCCAACAAGATATCAGGTTAGTTAATTGTGAAAATTCTCCCATTGTATTACATTGCTTATATTCCTCCAGAGGGAGACATTGAATTGTATGAAATCCAACCTAATGTGAAAGATACAAAACTGCCAGATACAAAGAATGAATCATGCTGCACTAATTAAACAGATCTAATGCATAGTCAATGCAAACAAAAAAATTACAAAATAAACTTGCTTGAATATTTCCATAATCAGTTTATTCTGATGTTTTTAGAGAAAGATGCTCACCGTTATTTAATACCATATTACATTCGTTACCCATTATCTCAAAGTGCTTCATAAACATTTAATTACCTTTGAGAGATGGTGTTTTTACAAATAATTCCTAGAGAAAAATAGTGAATAACTGGTTAATTCCTTTTGTATAATCATGAAAAATACTGGCTATGGGAATGGAAGGAAAAACTTCTTATAGGATGGAAAAAGAAGCTGCTGGAGGAACTCAACAGGTTAAGCTGCATCTATGGGGTGGAGTAGGGTGGGGGAAGGAAGAATTGTCAGTGTCATGATCTGAAATATCTATAGCAATAATGGTAAAATTAAACCAAATTATGTAACTGAATACACGCATGGACTAATTATCCTTGGGCCTGTTTCTCCCCAAAATGCAATATATTCTCCATTAAGTTGATTAGGTGAATGATTCTGGTGTATGTTACTCATTGTGGTGGGGCTATCATTGCTGGGAAATAGAAAATATTTTTCTTTCTCTCATTTTGACTGCCCAGTTCAGTAATTTAAAAAAAACACTCAAATCTGATCCAAAAGGCAGTTCCTCCAGCTTTCATCTTCTTTGACTAAATTCAAAAGATTACATCACAGGCAGGGTGGTAATGAAGGATTGCAGCCCGAAACGTCAACTCCTTATTCCTTTCTATAGATGCTGCCTGACCTGCTGAGTTCCTCCAACATTTTGAGTGTTTCATTAAAGAAATGTTCCATCTTTTAAAATGTCATTGTACTTCAAAAGATCTTTAGATTTTTTAAAAATGTATCTAAGACCAAGATATATTGGTTGAGATTTTCCAACTGCATTTAGCATGAAACCTTACAGTTGATCTGAAAACATTTACATACCAGCTGGTTCATTTCAAACTTGTTGCTGAAGGAAAAATCTGAGACTTCCGTTATCAGACTGGATTCAGTATGTTGCTTTTAACTTTATGTAAGGCCTCGCTATTGAGTGATATGTTACTTTGCTGACAGAATCATACTTGAGGATTTGAATAAATATTTTCATCTAAAGTATTCCATGAGTATTCCAGCATGCAAATATTCAGCTCTGAATTGCAGATAAAGAATGTAGATGAGTATTATAAACACTTGAGATTCTGCTGGAAGGCCAGAGTAACACGAACAATGCTGGAGGAACTGGGGTCAGGCAGCTTCTATGAAAACTAATACAGACTTTTCGGGCCCAAGCACCTCATCAGCACTGGAAAGGTAGGGGGAGGATGCCAGAATAAGAAGGTGGGGGGGGGAGGAGGAGGAGGACAAGCGAGGGGGTAATAGGTGTGAGTCTGGGTGAGCACATGGTCGAAGAGTCCGAGAACAGCAGAGGGGAAGCAGTGCCAGGGTCTCACTGAATTCCTGAAAAGGTGATTTAGGTAGGCATACCATGAAGAGACTTGAGTAGCAAATCATAAGTACAAGATATTTTGCAGATGCTGGAAATCTAGACTCCTGCCTCGAGTTATAACTCACTATTCATCAAAAGTAATGCACCTTGATAAGAGTATGCCAAAATGTCACAAATATTCGCAGTTCTGTGGCTGTATACTTATTCTTTATAGGATGTGTAATAAATTAACTATTTTCTTTAACATATTACAGAGAATTATGAAACGGTTAATAAAGCGATATGTACTGAAAGCACAGGTTGACAGAGAAAATGATGAAGTTAATGAAGGCAAGTAGTTTTCAACTCTGGTGTAGTGTTTAACCAATGGACTAGAATTTGGATGTTTTGATAATTGAGCTGAAGACAAGTTTAAACACTTACCAATGAAATTTAAAACTAAGTAAACTCTGCAGTGCAGGCTGTGTAACCAGTGGATTGTTCACTATTGCTATAATGGTAACTGATGAACTACTGTCCTTACGAAACCTGGCCTACATGGCTCTGGATGCAGACTGTGCAGTCCATTCAATCAGTGATGGATAATGAACGCTGGCCTTGCCACTGAAGCTCACACACACACATTTTTTTAAGTAAATATCATGCTTTAGAGTAGCTGAAAACTGAGTGTCTGCATTTTATTTGCATAAAAATGTATATAGGAAATTTATAATAGATAAATGAAGTATGCATTTGAGCATATAGGTTCTCTATTTCAGGACAGATGTGCAGGTGCCAATCATTTGTAATGTTTCAAAAAAAAGGTTGGCAAAGCATTCAAGGGTCAAACAAATATCCTATAGAGCTTGAAATAAAAGTAGTAAACTGAATTTTATCCATTGTCTTCTTCTAGGGGTAGTTACTAGAAAAAGGTGACCCTGGCCAGCTATCACTGTAATCCAGACAGGTGCACATTTGTGATTCTCCTTAAGCCTAGGTTCACTAGGCCCATCAAATCTAGAAGCAATCCAGCCAATCCTATTCACTCTGCAGCTCTGGACTTCAAATCTGGGTCCAGTATCTTTTTAAAGTCCTGATTGACACTGTTTACATCATTATCAGTTAGAAAATTTTGG
Organism: Mobula hypostoma; assembly: GCF_963921235.1. Taxonomy (NCBI): domain Eukaryota; kingdom Metazoa; phylum Chordata; class Chondrichthyes; order Myliobatiformes; family Myliobatidae; genus Mobula; species Mobula hypostoma. Next base: position 43,643,750 of record NC_086103.1, on the reverse strand, counting down.
ATTTTAGTTTTTCTAAATAGGTTTAATATATGGCATTTCATCACATATACATACTCCATGTAAATATCTTATGTGCTCCCTTCAACTTTTTCTGCTGCATCACCCCACAGGAATATTCATGTTCCAGTCAGTTAACAAAGCAGAGGCTCATGGAACAGAAGGGTAACGACTTGTATTGGTTAAAGATTGACAGCAGCAAATAAATATAAATGGTTATTTTTTTCCTGATTAGGAAATTGTAATTGATATAGAAACATAGAAAATAGGTGCAGGAGTAGGCCATTCGGCCCTTCGAGCCTGCACCGCCATTTATTATGATCATGGCTGATCATCCAACTCAGAACCCCGCCCCAGCCTTCCCTCCATACCCCCTGACCCCCGTAGCCACAAGGGCCATATCTAACTCCCTCTTAAACATAGCCAATAAACTGGCCTCAACAGTTTCCTGTGGCAGAGAATTCCACAGATTCACCACTCTCTGTGTGAAGAAGTTTTTCCTAATCTCGGTCCTAAAAGGCTTCCCCTCTATCCTCAAACTGTGACCCCTCGTTCTGGACTTCCCCAACATCGGGAACAATCTTCCTGCATCTAGCCTGTCCAATCCCTTTAGGATCTTATACGTTTCAATCAGATCCCCCCTCAATCTTCTAAATTCTAATGAGTACAAGCCCAGTTCATCCAGTCTTTCTTCATATGAAAGTCCTGCCATCCCAGGAATCAATCAATATGTTCCCAAACGTAGACTGTTAAAGGTCACAGCTTTCTTCACTATATATTGGAGTTGATTAGTGTAAAATTTCAAAATTTGCCATTGATTCCAATTAACTGCAACAAAGCATTAACTCTCAGAACAGGCAGAAAGCTAGCCTCTGAAATTTTAATGTAGAGAACCATGAGGCATTGCATGTTGATAGAGGGATACTAAATGGCAATATAGACCTAATGCCATTGTTTTGGAGAGTATGCAGAAACAGAGGAATTTGTATTATGCACAAATTACCAAAGATGGAAGGACATATTGAGAGTATAGTTAGCCAAGTGCATGGTATTTTGTGCTTCGTAGGTGAGAATAGAAGAGCAGAAAAGCTATCCCAAACCTTTATAAAGCTCTTCCTTACACAGCCCGAGTCTGATATTCATTTCCAGTCTCTACACTTCAGAAAGATTGAGATATGTCCTTGAGTGAAGCTGAGGAAATTTACCAAAACAATTCTAGTGAGAAGAGATTTAGCTACCAGGTTGAAATGCAGGAAGGTCTGAATGGGTTTTTAAAAATTATGTACAAGATGGAAGAAAATATGTTCCAAATAACTGACTAGGATATACAAGTTTAAGGCATTCTGTAAAGGAAGATGAGAGAGAGAGAGAACATGGAAAGACAGCCACAAATATACGGCAAGACATTGGCACTAAATGGACTGCACAGAGAATTGTAGAGGTGTATTTAAATTTTCCAAGTTATAATTTAAGTGCTTGATATTCATTTTCATATACCTGTATTTTCAGAACCAGCAACCTAATGTTACATTTCTATTTCAGGAGAACTGAAGGAGATCAAACAGGACATTTCTAGTCTTCGCTATGAACTCCTGGAGGAAAAGTCACAAGCAACAGGGGAGTTAGCACATCTCATTCAGCAACTCAGTGACAAATTTGGCAAAAACTTCAAAAAATAATTGATATCAGTTTTAATGTACCTTAAAAGAAATAATCTTTTTGGCAAAAAATGTCTGAGACAAGATAACAAGTGAATTAATTTATACAATAGTATTTGAAACCAGTCTATTTAGCTGTGCACAATTAGATTGCCTTTTACATTAGGGCAATGAAGAGGGGAAGAATGAAGAGAGACTGAAATTCAACAAGGAGGGACAAGATTGAATCCACACCAGACAGAATGTGTATTGGTGGAGCATGCAGCAGCCTCCAGTAATAATGTGCAGCAAGTACCTGCTGCCAGTCTTATGCTTGGAGATGTATCCGTAATTGGAAAACATTGCACAAGTTGGATATTAAAGTCATAGCATTTTATTTTAAGAAATGTGTCCCTTATAGGTTAGGGTTAACTGACAACTGGCAGTGGTAGTGGATCAATTACTTTTCTTGCTACTGAGGATTCTATCAATCCTGGTTTGAACTATGATGAAAACACAAATAAATGTGAAAAGTCTACTTAAAAACATGTAATCATGTTTACATAACTTCCTCTGTGGATTACAACCCGGAAGTTAAAGTCTTTCATCTCACTTTTGTTAACAAAATAAGTAACAAAACCCAAGCCATGAGATCAGTCTGTCCTATAGCTGGCACTTTATTCCTTGTTATTTTGTTCAGTTTTGTATTTCACAAACATTTAGCTGACTCTTTGCCCTTTGTTATCCACTTCTGATTTCCGTAAGTAAATCACAAACAAGAGAACATCTGCAGATGCTGGAAATCCGAGCAACACACACAAAATGCTGCAGGAACTCAGCAGGTTAGGCAACATCCATAGAAAAAAAGTACCTTCCCACCCCCCTGCCCATAGATGCTACCCGGCCTGCTGAGTTCCTCCAGCATTGTGTGTGTTGTTCCATAATTAAATGTTTGATTCATCTGGATTTGAAAGTCACACACAGCTTCTCTTTGTTCATCTGAAGCTGTTTAATTCTGAATTCAAATTCTATAAGAACATTACTTTCAGAAAACAAAAATTAATACTCGAGCATTAATATCTAGACTGATTTTCTTCCAACTTGGACTTGTAGAGAGGCAGCAAGGAAATAGGCCCTTTAGTCCAGGAGTGTCTGCCAATTATTAATACCCATTTACAGCAAACCTACAATAGTCTCATTCTGCCTAGATTTTATCAACTTCATCTAGATCCTATCATTCAACTACACACTAGGGGCAGTTTGCAGCGGCCAATTAATCTACTAACCCATTCATGGTTTGGATGGGGGAGGAAGCTGGAGCATCAGGCTGAAACCCATGCAGCCACTAGGAGGATGTACAAACTCCACAGGGACAACACCCGAGGTCAGGATTGAACCTGGGACTCTGGTGCTGTGAGGCAACAACTCTATTAGCTGTGCCATTGCGCCAACTTTTACAGTTGTTTCAACTTTGTTGTTCAAATCACTAGCACAGTTTAAATAATAGTGTTTGAGTACATCAATATTTAACTGCTCATGTTGAAAGTCTCTTATATATTGTATTGTTTTTAATCAAATAAAAGTAGCCTTTGGAGTGATTTTTTAACCCAGTCATTGAATATTTCAAGTGATAAGTATGTGAACGCAGTGAAATCCTGAAGGTACTTAATTTGAAGCAGATTATGTTACAAGAATGCACTCACCTTCATAAACCAAGAAAGGTATACTTCCTCAATATTACTTTTACACAGTTCAAGCAGAGGTCTAATCCACAAAGTAAATCAGAGGTGAGGACAGTTATATTCAATGTGACAAAATACAGTCAATTTCAGTTAATTGGGACACATCAGAACCAGTACATCTTGGCCCAATTAAGCAGATACCACAATTAGCTGAAGCTTCATAGAAACAGTGGATTCCATTTCATTGGGCTATCCGTTAATATAGACAGCTGCTTACTTGGGACAACTCTTACAAAGAATAAAAACTAATCGAAAAATAGCCAGAATTCCCTTTGTTTATTTGGGACACTATATTGCTTAATTGGGACAGGAGACTGTTGTCAACAGTTTCTAACTGTAGTCAGCTGCGTGCACTGACAGTGCACCATGCTTAAAACAAAGTTTTTAAATAATGCCAGTGGCACGTGTGTGTTCAAATGCAGTGATTTTTCTCACTGATAGTTGCCAAGAAATAAGCAGCAAGACAATTCAGAACTAATTTGTTCAGTTAAATACATATTTTGTTACTCATTTAAATGGTAGTTTGTCTTTTAAATTTCTTTTTAACTATTTCTATAAAAGTTCAGCTAACTTGGGCCAAAAATGTATTGGTCCCCATGTGTCCCAATTAACAGGAGTCCACTGTAGTTAAAAAGGTATAAAAAAGATAAACTACTGTTTAACTGAGTAAAAATTATGTATTTAAATTAATTGCGTAACAAATTAGAACACTACCAATACTACTACAATACTATAAAACTGTTTATTGATTTCTAGTTATCAAAGGAATTCAGTGTACACTGGTGTTCTTTTGATTGACTGTATGTTAACAAAGTCAGCGCAGACACCTAGAAACACATTTGAACTGCGTTCAACAATTGCAACCTCCAAATCTTCACTTTCATTGTAATATTCAAAATGATTATCAATACATTCAAATTTTTCATAGTGAATGTATTCTCTCTGAGATGCCAGGCCATTCTCTAACTGGGTCACTCTGAAGTTTTCCATCTTCCTTTTCTGTTTGAGCAACCTGTGGTACCTGACTGTTGGAAAATTCTGCTCCTCCATCATATTTTCTTCCTTTTACTTCTCCAAGTAACTCAGTAAAAGATGGAGGATGCATCTTGTGGGGTATTTGAATACATAGAGAAATCACGAGATTGCTCTGAAATGATTTATCTCAGCTAATTGAATGACCCCTTTACAGCACAAACAAGGCAGCAGTTATCTAACCTGAAAAGGTAGGCAGAAAGCTTCTCTCCTTCCTCCTGGAATGTGTCCCTAAACTTCATCATAAGATTGGCTGAGCTGTCCATAGTGCCAAAAGCATTTTCCAACACGTGGATTTAGTTAGCTGACATGACTAAAGGATTTTCTGCTTTTAGGAACCTCACTACATCAGTGGCCAGACCCTTTAATCTCTCTGCCAGTCTCTACTTTTTCCATATTATCCGAGCACTGCCATTCATTAACTGAGATGTGTGCTCAGCCCAAGCCTCATACTCTTCTTCCCCATCGGGTGTGGGCTTGACCCCAGAGAGCATTCTCAGCCTACGATAGCTTTGGCTTTCAGCAGATACACTTTGACATTTATCGACCGGTGATGTATTAGCTCAAAATTTAAATCAAAAACTAAAGGACTTGTTAAACTTTTCACATCAAAGTCTTTCCCTCACTTGTCAGAAAAGAGAGCTTGCCTTTTTAAAAAAAATTCATCCTCAGCATATTCAGCACCCTCCATTACATTTTCAGCAACTCTAAAGATATGAACTGGCCATGGTCCCTTCTCTCCAGGTAAACCTATCAGGTCGCGTGAATTCAGTCACATCACTGGTGGTCTGAACTAACACAACATCTTTACCAACTGATTCATCAAAATGTCAGTGTAACTTTCCCCAATACTTTCACAGAATTCAATCTTCTATATAACATTTCATCGGTAACTTGGGCAAAATCATCGCTCAGAACACAAGCATTAAGTGGATAATCCCTTCGTATTGTACCAGACCTTAATCTCTGTGGCATATATTACAATACCTTAATTATGATGCACCTTAAGTTCCATAAAACACTAGTTTAACACGGACTTAAAACACAAACAAACCACTTGTCCAATTCTTGTACAGCATTCATACAGCATTTCATCCCGGAACAAAGCCCCCAAAAAAGTAACCCTCATTGTGGCTTGTGGCAATTAGGCTTGTTGACCATCTCTGACTAACAGCCACGTGACTTGGCATCACACGGGTAAAGGTGTGACGGCCATGTCCAATAAAGAACACACATCTAGGGTCAGCCTGATTCAGGTTCAACACAGTCAGAAAGTTGGAATGGTCTGTTGAGGGAACAAAAATTATGGTGAATGCTGTACAAATACTGCCCCATGCAGAAGTTATTGCTCACCAGGAAAAAACAGAACTTACACAAGTATGAGCTTAAAGTGGAAGTACATTTACAAACATTTCAACTTTAACAGTTAACAGAAAAAGGGCCCATTACGGTTAAACCAGTCTATAATGTGCACATAAACGTTGGAGCTCATTGTTACATAGTTGTGTGCTTTGCTTTAATTACTCACGGCGCTGAACTTAATGTTCTGCATGAAAGGCACAGGTCACAATTCGAACTTTCCTCCTAGTCCATTAGGAGCTAGCTGGCCAATTCAAAAATACCGGCACTTCCTCCCTGGAACCATTTGCCTGCACAAGGAATTACTGCACTTCAGACAAGGGTCCGTGAGCATCTTCCATTGTGCTCCTCTCTGCACCTCACTTCTCTAACTCCAGAAAAAGAGACCCCAACAACCCACATTGTCCTAGAAATTGGATGCTGCCAATCTCTCTCGACTGTTCCACGGCATCCCACTAGATAGAATGCTATCAATTTTAACAGAAAACAAAATACTGCAGAAAATAAAATACCCAACAATATAACAAGTAAAACAATAAAACATGTTCTTAACCAAGGTATTACATTACAAACTTTCTCTCCACTCCACATTGACAAATACAATACTGTGCAAAAGTTTTGGTCACATATAGCTAGGGTGCCTAAAACTTTTGTATGACTGTATATTGTTAAATACTAACTGGCTGCCATAAATTATTGAAGTAAACACTTCAATGTAAGTAAGACTACCTGCAGACTTTCAGCTTGGACATTGTGGTTAACTGTTCATACCAGTTTTGTGGGCAGTCCAGTTGGCAATTAAAAGCTTACTTATAGAAAATAAAATTATGATGCTGTAAAATAAATTCCAATTTGCCAGACATGATTTGATCCACATCAGTAGCTAATGAATGGCATTTCCACAAGAGGACAAAAATGGATTTCTGGTACACAAGTTGAAAACATTAACACTATAACCTTAAATTGAATATACTCTAAAAGTGAATACATACAGTATTTAATTAGCAATTTGTCAATGAAATTCCATCACCAGATACATTCTCCATCCCTTTCAGGGCTCTAAAAGGGCCATTCCCTTCAACTTTTCGATTTGCCCTTCTACATTGACCAACAACTTCTCTGTCAAGCAACCACAGAAGATGCAACTGGGACCTCAACTTTTTTGTTTCCCTCTACTGGACACAAAACAATCCTTTGTTTATTCTGCAATTCACTTGCACTTCTTCCAATATTATGCACTGTAATTGCAAGCCCAAGCTTTCTGTTAATTCAACTGAACTTCGACCTCATGTACTGTTATAAAGAATATTTTTATATTGTCTTCAGTTGCATTGGAAAGTATCGTAAAGACAGAAGAGCAGAACAGGGAATCAACAAAGGAACAGACCCTTAAAAAAAATGTAGGAATGAGAGCAGGTGGAATGGGTGATGTAATCTGGTTAGCTGGCAGAAATTGCAAAGGATAATCTGTTGAATGCAGAAGTTGGTGGAATGGAAGATGAGGAAAACAGCAGACTTTATCACGAGTTTGCTCAAGAGGAGAGAAGAGTTGCAAGAAATAATGGAAATGGTAGAAAGAAGCCATTTCACAGGAACCTATTGAGAAAATATTGAAGCATATCAGACGAACTAGAAGAATGGCGTCTTACAGAAGGCAGAGGGAGAGGAGGCAGATTTGAAAGAGACAAAGAGAAGGGTGTTTGATTGAAGCATACGAGATCATGAGATGATGTTTCCTCTTGTGGGAGGATCTAGAACTGGGGTTAGTATTTAAAAACGGGTTGATCTTATTAGGTAGAAATGAGATGTCAAAGGATCAAGGTTTTTTAGCTCTTCTCCCAAAAGGCTGATAAAAGCAGAGTTTTTGTATCTTACTAGGACAGGCAACCCTTGTTTAGTGAGTGAAAGGCTATCCGAAGTAGGTGGAAATAAACTCTGAATTGCATTGTAAGCTCAATCGACTGAGTGACATACTCCGGTTTTTAATTTGTTTGCTGGTATGCAAGCAGATAAATGTGAACATTAAGTAGATTGTCAGTGTAACAATAATAAGAATGCATTTAATTGAAGCTAGGTGCAATGGGATCCAAGCACAATTTCCTAACTGCAAGCATATTGTTTTTCTTAGTGCTGATACCAGTAACATGCATATTTAAGCTTAATTTTATAGATATTCAAATACATGATTTAAATGGCCATATGTATATATAGTAATATAATGCAACCATTCAAATCTGGGCCTTAAATCGTGTGGTTTAATCCATTCTCCACTGGTTTTTATTTCCAAACTGTTAGGAAATTAAATTATCCAACATTAAACTTCCAAATAATCCATATTTCACAAAATGAAACACTATTAACAGGCAAATGTATTATCTTTATTAAAGGAATTCTGACAGTACACATATTTCTACACTGTATGGACTCAAACATCTTCAAATTTTCTCAAGTTATGCAAAATAAAGCCTTGTAACAGGTTTGCATATTTAAAATTGCAAATGTTTATGAGCACGAAAGCAATATGTACTGCCAATTGAAATCACAAGCAAAGTGAAAAGTCAGTGAAGGGTATCAGAAGGCAATGGCCAAATTATAATTAGGATATGGTCAGTCTCATTTATCAACCTTTGAACAAGTCCCAACTTTAAGGAAGTCTTATTATAAGGGCGGGGGGAATGGTGCTGAAGAGCACAAGGTGCATTAGGAAAATAGCAGGTAATTGGTCACCTTTTCCAATGTTTCTTTTCTCTTTAAACAAAGGCTAACTTTAGCAGAGTAGAATATCTCATCCAGTTTATCATTCACCACTTTTACATTAGCACTGTTATATCCTATTCAGCATTTGTTTCATAAATGTGGATCCCCAAGAGAAAGGGAGATCAAGATGAAGAAACAATTCCTCTATTTTAAAAGTTACTATTTTAAAACTCCCTATTGAAACTAAACATTATCCAGGAGTTGGTAGTTTACAAAAGAAACTTTTATAGATTCTGATCATAAACTAAACAAAATAGCAACAAAAATACAATTTGGACACATACATTGAATTCATTAACTCATTATGTAAAGATTTACCAATTTATACTATTGAGAAATTTCACTCCCAATAATCGTGAGTTAAAGCACATCAAGCTACAATTACAGCAAATATTAATCATACAAATTAGAAAGAGCTAAATGTAGCTTTATAAAGACCCAGCACCTGAAGGAAACACATTTTATGCCGAGTTCCTGCCTGCAGCATTCATCTACTGTGGGAAATATTACTTCTGACGGGAATACTCAGACTCCAAACGATCACCAGTAAGGGAAGCAGACACAGAAAAAAAAAACACCACCTGCAGTCCACCACCATATAACATCGGCCCTTCACCATTGAAATCTTGGCAATAACGCTGTGGGAGTTCCTTCACCGGAAGGACAGCAGCAGCTCACCAATAACAGATGGGCAATAAATGCTGGCCTGCCAATGACACACAGATCAACCCTCCCCCCAAAAAAATAAATAACATTACTTTACCTGTAATATGAAGGGTTATGCTGCTCTTTAATGAAATGCCAAAGTTATGAGCAGATGAAGTATAGATTCAGATGAAATTAACAGAAACATTACTGATAACAATCCACTTTCCTAACCTACAATTTGTGTAAATAGCTTGACATCAGATAGGCACTGCTGAAAGATAAATTCTAGCATATTTGATACATAAATTCCAAGTCAGACTGTTGCTCATTTGACTTAAGCTACAGAGGAGAATCTGACAAAATGAATTTCAATGCTCTCTTACATTACCTATCATTAGGAATCGATAGGCGAGAATGAATTAAAATATGAAAGGTTTTAATGCATGCAAATGTGACAGTAGTCTCCATTTCTACAGCAACAGAAATGCTTGCACTTATGGACAGTCCTGCTGCTATGACTACACGCTGGACTATAAACTGTATCCTTGTGTTCACCAGTAGTTTCCCTAGTTTTAAGGATCAGTAATGGCTATAGTAGCCCAACAAAGACCATCTGCATTAACTACATATAAGCTCACTACAACATCTGTTGGACCAGAAGGTTCTACATACTATGATACAACTCCAAGCTCATGAATATACAATACAAAATTTAAGACTCGTCCCAACATTGGATGCAATATACATCTATAAGATGACAAATGGAAATGCTTTTCTACAGGCAGCTCAATGTTTCAAATACAATGCTCAGAACAGGCTTGCGTTTTCTGAAAAGAATTACCATATTCACTTTGGCAAATGCAAGAAAAAGTGTTCCACATGGAGAAACTTCTCAGCTGATCAGAATCTCAATTGATAGTTAGCTTCCCTGGAATAGTATAACCATGATCAATTTTTTTTAAAAACAATTATTTTCATAAGATGCTAACATAATTGAAACATCTTGTTAGCATTATCAGGCTACAACTTAAGATGTCGTTTTTACTGCCCATAATTAATCACCTAAAATGTATATACAGCTCCTCAATACAGTTGGACTTCACAGCAAAGCAATATGTTGAAGCATTCAGATTTAAAGCATCACAAAGGTTCTAGTAACATTCATCAACAGTATTTTAACATTAACAGCTGCGTTTAGCAGATGGCAAAAAAAACTATAAATACCACTCAATGTATTAGTATGGCAAAACAATCAATGATTGGTCATAAAATCTTAAAGATTGCCATGAGTTTTCTTATTGTTCTTCCAGTATATCTTTCACAGTGTCCAGTTTAAATAAAATTTCCTCCCTCTGGTGTTTTCCACAACCCTACTGATCATAATTCACTGTTAAGATACAGAGGAGATAGGATTATGAGGAGAGCCCATCTGGGTAAGAACTTTGTCCAGCCACTGAAGTGGACCATGAAGATGAATTTCTATCCAACATGGTGTGCTGGTTACATCTTGGCGGTGGTATTCTGCACCCCAGCCCTGTAGAAATGAGGAGTAATAACAAAAACATTACTAGACTAAAAAGGAAATATTGGTCTAAGAGGACAAATTAGTTATAAAATAGTTACACTCACGTCCCTGCATAGTGCTGATTTGTTACAATGCGGTTATACTTCATTGAAATTTTTTTAAATGACAGAAGTTCATTCTAAACACTTAAAACTTTTCAAGAGCAGTCACCATTATAGCAAACATTCAATCAGCCAAAAAGAGCGCTTTACATTCGCTCTGAACCACTCACAGCCAATCACGTATTATCTCACGTTCCACCTCCCCCTCATGTGTAAATGTTCTCGCCAGCTCGCCAATTTACTTCATTTTTTTTCAACCATTTCTGGAAAATGGCTTGCAATTTCCATTGAGGGAAGTACATATGTCTAGGAAAAGCATCAGAATGGATGTGAAACTGCAAATGATATGGCATTTGGAAACTGGTGAGCATCAGGTTGATGTTAGCACTTCTTTGAAATTGGCTACATTGACAAGACGACCAGAACATTATAAAAAAAATGCAGACAAGATAAAAGCTTCAGCAACAATGACCTCAAAAGTTATCAACAAGGGTGACTCGTTCAAAGAGTCATTTGCATGAAAAAAAAAGGAAAACAGTCTAAATGTATGGTGGATGACCAAACACAACATGCCCCTAAGCCAGCTGATAATAATGGAACTGGCAAGAAGCATCTTCAATCATATTCAAGAAGATGATACCTTGGTAACATTCACAGCCAGCAGACGTTGGCTTGATAGATTTAAACAGTGTTGTAACCTCCATAGCATATGCATCTCCGGTGAAGCGGCTAGTGTGGACAGGAAAGCAGCCAGAAATTTTCCTGCAACACTGATGGCCAAATCGAAAAGAACGATTTCCTCCCCAGCTTGTCTTCAATGTGGATGGATACTTACCTATCTTGGAAAAAGAATGCCTTCTCGCACTTTCATCTCCCAAGAAGAGAAACATGCATCTTGGTTCAAGATTGCAAAGGACCAGTTAACTATCTTGCTAGTAGGCAATGCTAAAGGTGACAAGCTAAAGCCTATGACTATATAATGTCCATTTACATGTTATAATGACCCTGCATGGCACTGGTTTACTAGCACTCCACCTCAGGGGAACACATCCTCACCGTTAAGCGGGGTCTGAATATGTAACACAACATAATGAGAACAATTCAGACAAGGCAACATGAGGGGAAAAAAATGACAATTTACTTCCACATAATTTCAATCAAGAGCATATTATGCCTTGGCCTTCATCAATCATGGGATTGAGTTTAAGAGCTGATAGGTAATGTTGGAACCTGGTCAGACCCCACTTGGAGTACTGTGCTTGATTCTGGTTGCTTCACTACAGGTAGGACGTGGAAACCGTAGAAAGGGTGCAGAGGAGATTTACAAGGATGTTGCCTGGATTGGGGAGCATGCCTTATGAGAATAGGTTGAGTGAACTCAGCCATTTCTCCTTGGAGTGACAGAGGATGAGAGGTGACCTGATAGAGGTGAGAGGTGTACAAGATAATGAGAGGCAGTGATCATGTGGATAGTCAGAGGCTTTTTCCCAGGGCTGAAATGGCTAGCACGAGGGGGCATACTTTTAAGGTACTTGGAAGTAGGTACAGAGGAGACGTCAGGGGTAAGTTTTTTTTATTGTTGTTGTTTGTTTGTTTTAACACACAGTGGTGAGTGCATGGAATGGACTGCCGGCGGCAGTGGTGGAGGTGGAAACGATAGGGTCTTTTAAGAGACTCCTGGATGGATAAATGGAGCTTAGAAAAATAGAGGGCTATGGGTAAGCCTAGGTACGTTTGTAGTTCTAGGGTAAGGACATGTTCAGCACAGCTTTGTGGGCCGAAGGGCCTGTATTGGGCTGTAGGTTTTCTATGTTTCTAAATAGGATCCCTATCTTTAGTGGTAAGTACTTTTGTCAAGTGGAGGAAGATATGAAAAATGGAGCTTTGTCTATATGCATGTTGTTGTACTGTACTCCAAGATCAGATGCATAGTACCTCAAAAAAAAACATGGGCTGTGATTCCTTGTAGCACAAAGTCCTGTGAGTCAATGTTGTAACACATGGGGTGTAAAAGATCAAATGTAAATATTAATGTTCTATCCAGAAAAATCGAGTAAGCACAATATTTTTTCCTACGCAGAGAAGCATGAGAGGCAATTATAGAGGCCACACACACACACAAAGATAGGCACATGAAAGAAAGAAAACTAGGAGTGTCATAAGCTATCTAGTGGGGCAGGGTTAAATTTATCAGAGTAGGTTTGTACAAGTTGGCTCCAATGTAAATGAGCTGGGCCATGTCAAAACTTTTTGGTCAGAAAACATAACCATAATTTAGCATCAAGTCAGTGGGATCAATGTGACAAGATGGTTATGTACATCCTGCACCAATTGAATAGAAAATCATCCAATGCACTCTCAGAACATATGGTCACACAGTAACTTGGATGTACGTTCCCACTATAGACTTTTCAGAACTCAGCCAGAAAAAGCAATGAAGGGATTCAAGCATTTTCTCAAGGTGAGAAAGTTCAAGAAATGGTTATGCTAGAATGCCTCAAAGGGCAGGAGAATAGTGAATTGAGCTTCTATACACAAATTAGGTGACCCAGTTTCCAATGGGGTTCCACTGTGTGCTCCAATTTACTGTGTCACACCTAAAGATTCTGAGGAGAGCTTAATGAAATTTAATGCGATGGCAGGGGGAAAGGCGCAAGGCAGGGGACAAGGCGCAAGGCAGGGGACAAAGAGGAGGAGAGGGGAGGAGAAAATGGAGGAAAGGACTAAATGGGATAAAGACATGGATGCTTAATAGCCTGCGTGCACTTGGTAGATCTGCTTCTGTGCTGTAAGCCTTTTCTGTTTCGTGTAATTTTAAATGATTCAGATTAGGAGCAACTAATTATTATTGCTTGTCAAAGGCATCCAGTCCATTAAAGAGTTTAAGATGTACCAATCTTTTTGCAAAAAGTGTCAAGCATTCAGAGATAAACCTATTTAATCCTACCATTCAACAACCAATGACCTAGCAATACCTCAATTACACTGCCAAAACTTATTCAAATATTTCTCTTTCCTAATCTATTGTTTCATTCTAAGTACTCATGTCCCACAAGAACATCCATAGGTTCTGTATCGTCTCCAAACTAATGGTGGGTAAAAGAAAATATAGTTTTCCTTCTAAAAACCACGCGCAAGTAAAGATGTCTTCCTGATGTTAAAAGTAGGTAGGCTTGGAGTTGTATATGACATCATTAAAGAACTTCGGACAAAGTTATTCTTCAACATGAGAAACTGCTGGGAACAAAAGTAGCAGGTCAAAGTTGACCAGATGATGAAGGCATCTATATAAAAGACAACTATACAAAGGCTGAGAAAATGGTGAAAAGTCAAGTAGTTGGGGTGGGAGACTTTCAACAAATTGTTTTGGTGAGAAACTGCAAAATTGGTTGCTATTCATTAACTGGAGAGAGCTTGGAATCCTTTACACAGGGAGATGATATCAGCCTTAAATTTTACCATTTGACAAAGTGCTCAGTAAATTATTATACTGTGATGAGTTTTCTTAAAACATTTTAAAAAGTTAATTTAAGTAAAAAGCTTTTAAATTATATTTCAAATTTTTACCTCACCTTAACAAAACTCATGCGAATGGTACACATCTTGGTCAGTTCATAAACTGCTTCAAAGCCATGATTTACAGATTGAGCTAAAAGCTGAGCAAACTCTTGGTTGTTGAATATCTTCAGGCTGCAACCACTTGGTATCTTACAAACTGTGGTAGGATGAAAGCCATGGTGGTAGTTGCAATTTCTACTCTGTACAAAAATGCTGCTGTCACTGAGACATTCAGCGTAGACTTCACCTCCCACATAGTACAAGTGGACACCTATAAAAAAAATACATTTATTAATGCAATTATAGAATTACATTATCAGTTACTGAACATAAATAAGATTCACCTTTCCATGAGAATAAGCAGCACAGCTTGAAAGTTTAACTAGAGGGGATGCAGGGCAAAAAGAAAAACAGGAAAGGCAAAGATGCAAAAAAGAATATTCTTCAAGGGGTTGGTTGACCATCAGTTCCAAAAGAAGCAGAAATTCATTCAATAGTCGGCTGACCAATGATTTTACTGTGAAAAAGACTAATAATGAAATCTGTGCACAAGGGCAGGTATCGTCCCAAACTTCTAGAATAAACAACACCACTTTGCTAAAGCACCTGAATTGTTTTGCAATAAAAAAATTAAACTTGTTCATCAAGAAGCCACGTACAATCTTTATGCCAGAACTGTCATGTAAGGAAACGACTCAAGAAAACACACAAGACCATTTTAAACATTTCTATTCACAAGTACTTGAACTTAAAAAATATTTGTCATGAAATGTTACAAGCTTATAATAGG
Organism: Mobula hypostoma; assembly: GCF_963921235.1. Classification (NCBI taxonomy): domain Eukaryota; kingdom Metazoa; phylum Chordata; class Chondrichthyes; order Myliobatiformes; family Myliobatidae; genus Mobula; species Mobula hypostoma. Next base: position 43,628,604 of record NC_086103.1, on the reverse strand, counting down.
TGACACATGGAAATGATTGCCAGCAATTTTCAGCTCACAGTCAGGAACTAATTTCATCCAATGACAACACAATCTAATCTTGTACCGTTGACATTTCTAGTTATAAGTTTCAAATTTAAGCATACCTTTACCAATATGCCGCCTGGTGTTCTCAATGGTGGAGTTACGGTTTACATTGGACAGAAGACCAAGACAGAAACGATTTTTGTTGTTGGATGGATCAGTAAATCCATCCACTAAAACACTGGTAGAGGAAGCATGGAAAGCCTCTCCAACTCTATTATTTAGCTCATAGTAAACAATGGAACACCAGTGCTTTGGCTCCTCATAAGCAACAGGCTGAACATCTGAAATAAATCAAGTAGCAGCAAATTAAAATGAAGGCTTTTTTTAAAATTTTATTTATAGATGTAACACAGTAACAGGCCCTTCTGGCCCAATAACCCACACCACCGTAATATACTCAACTTGACTAACCACAGGTTTATGAAATATGAGATTTAAACCGGAGAACCTGGAGAAAACCCACATGGTCACAGGGAGAATATACAACTCCTTACAGACAGCAGCAGAATTAAAACCGGTTCACTGGCACTGTAATAGCGTTATTCTATCATGCTGCCCTTCACGTGATGCAAAATGTTTGCTTTGTTCTTTCTTCTACCACTTCTGCCACACTAATACAAAGTTATTACATTTGGGAAGGTGGAAAACCATCTTCTTGAATTGATAGTCTCTCAAATGAAAATATATTCACATTATGCACTGTAGCTTTCAGCATCTCCAGTGGGATTCTACCACAAACAGCCCGAACTTGCATTCCACTTTTTCCATGTTATGATGCTCTCATTTTATTGTAATTGTTTCCGATTGTTCAACTGGTCATTTCTACTTTGGAGTTACTTATCTTTTGAGAACATTTTTCAACCTTGTTACAATGACTATGCTCCTAAGTTCTCTCTGAATGATGCAGCAGTGACAAAAGTAGTTGAGCTACTGCCACACAGCTCTAGTGATCACAGTTTAATCTTCACCGCCAGTACTATCTATGTGAAATTTACATGTTATTGGTGACTGAGTAGTTTCCCATAGGTGGTCTGGTTTTCTCCCACATTCTATGTGCATGTGGGTGGTTTGATAATCAGCCACTAAATTCTCCCCTAGAGTATTGTCCAAAGTATAAATTCCTGCAGCCCACAGAGAGTTTCCTGCTGTTCACCAGTGCTATCTTCTAATAGTAAACGTTAAGTGGCAGAAGCCAACTGAGTGGTAAAAAGCTGGGAGAATAGGAGAGAATAAAATAGAATTAGCAAAGGATTAGTGTAATGGGTGCTCGAAGGTCAGTGTGTAGTCAGCGGACCAAAAAGGCCCATTTCCATTTGTATGACTGATACTTGCTCCACTAAACTTGCAGTATTTTCAAACCAAGTCCAGGGTGAGAAAGGTAGAGGAGGAGAAATACCTCTGGAACAATTCAAATCTCTCTCTCTGCCCCTCAAATCGTTATTAATCCAATATAGACCAAGATTTAAATCCCCAATAATCAGTTTATTGGCTTAGAATATGTCCCACCAAAACTGCTTAGTGCCTTGGTGATCTCAAACTCTCTCTCCTCCACATGTTCCATTTCACTATCTTTCATTTGAATACTCACTAAGTCTTGGCACCAGGAGTGATCTGGGATTACTACTGAAGTCTACTTTCTTAAACTCTTATAATCTGCCTGCCACTCAATCTTTGATGCCACTCAATGACATTCTTTCCCTGCTGTAAAAACAGACAATGCTGGAAACAGTCAACAGTTCAATCAATGTCTGTGGGGCGAGAGAAAGAGTAAGGCTGGTGACATTTCTTCAGAAAAGTTTGAGCAACTGTCTACAGAGAACATATCATTGACCTGAAATAATTTATTTGTTTGTTTATTTATTTAAAAACTTTATTTTGTGATACAGTACAAAACAGGCCCTTCCAGCTCAACCAGCTGCACCGCCCAGCAACCCACTTATTTAACCCTAGCCTAATCACAGGAAACTTTACAATGTCCAATTAACCTACTAACCAGGAGGTCTATGAAAAGTGGAAGGAAATTGGAGCACCGGAGGAAACCCACCCATTCAAGGGGAGAACATACAAATTCCCTACAGACGGTGCTGAAATTGAACTCTTGACACCTGAGCTGCATTAGTATCACCCTAACTGCTAGGCTACTGAGATGCCCTTTCTCCACAGATGATGCCCAACCTATACAAGATAAACATTAAAAATCTGCTCAATGCAAGTTTCTTTATTTTGAAATCTTACCTCTGGTGGAGATAATCGGGAGATTGGGAATGCTAGAGGTCATCATGACATTCCCTGTATCCATAGGTTGTGTACTGTCTTGATTTATCTGCTCTTCTGGTGGCATGTAAGCAGGCGGAGGGGTGTCAGCTGTGTAAAGAACATTCAAGACTTAAGATCATACTAGAGCTCAAATCAAGCTTTAAAACCACTCAGTGCAATCAGTGCTGATCAAATTGACTTTCATATGAAGTCCTCCTTGTGAAGATCTGACTCGCTCTAGGCACTCGCTCTTGATGAAAAAAAAATCAAAGAAAAAAATAACATGCAAAGTCATAGAAGATTTACTTGTGAAATTTTTTTAAATTAACAAAAGTCAAAAGCAAAGAATGCAGGAAGCACATTTGAGTCCAGGTAAAGACCGAAATATAGGAGAAAAGTCAGCTTCATTCTGGAAACTACAATGAAAGGATATGATGTTGCAATTTTTTTTGGACTGCAATTAATTAATGTTACCTTTAGACCCTGAAAAATTCCAAATAATTCTGAACCTATATAGGCTTTTAAAAATTACAGCCAACTTTGGAAGTGTCATACATTACAATACAGCAATTAAATCATTGATTTCAATTTCAAGGTGCCCAAATTAATTAAAATTTACCTGCCGATGTTGTGCAATTAAACATTCATTGCTTCCAATATTCGAGTTTCTTTATCACATAGTCTGCAATGCAGATTTAGAGTTCAAATTTTTTTTGACTACACTTTAGCTACTCTTGACTAAATGGGACTAAGAGATAAACTGAAAATTTAAGACATTGTACATTAAGCATCTCCAGCATATAGAAACGCAACTGGTACAAAAGACAGATAGTCTGATTTTGAAAGTTAATAAACCAAGGATATTATTTTTCAGAACTGCCTAGGGAGCACATTCTTTTATCAACTATTTTCAGTTGTCTCATTAACAACTACACCATCATTAAGGTTAGAAACAAGGTTTTTTCACCAACACAAAATAATCTGTAGATGCTGGGGTCAAAGCAACACTCACAACACGCTGGAGGAACTCAGCAGGTCGGGCAGCATCAGTGGAAAAGATCAGTCGACGTTTCGGGCCGGAACAGTCCTGATGAAGGGTTCCGGCCTGAAATGTTGACCGATCTTTTCCACTGATGCTGTCCGACCTGCTGAGTTCCTCCAGCATTTGTGGGTGAGGCTCTTTCACCAATCATTCTATTCTGTTCTGTTTCAATGAAGCAAACCCGTGGTAAAGTGAGCAAAATCCAAACAACATGAAAGACTAGGCTGATAAGCAGCAAATACTATTTGCATTACAAGTGCTAGACTTGATTTCCAGCAAGAAAATGCACCCAAAATCCAGTTAAATTACTATCTTCAAATCTACTATCAACACCCCAGGGAGTCACTGTTAAACAAATCCAAATGCTATGATTACTAGTCCAAGTCCAATGCAATCTTCTTAAGCCAGCAGCTCAGCTCCAGCTCAAACATTATTGAAACAAGACAGAAAAAAGATTAAGTTATCATAGAATGTTCCTAAGTCCCCAAAGTTGCATCATTTTTTATATCTTGTGCCATGGTACAAGATTTTTAGTTTAAAAGTCAAGTCTCTTCTATTGCTGTCACTCATGCTTTCAATCTTGGTATGGAAACCTATAACCATGAACAACTAAGGAAAAGGCTGAATTTGAAAGTCTGATCTTGATTAAACACTGGCAATGACTAAGAGGGTAGAGCTTAAATCTTGCAGATGAAGGAAAATAAATAATTTTTCCACAGACATACAGGCTTCATAGGCTGCAGGAACAAGTAGCAGCATGCACCACATCACACCTTAAAACATATTTTCAATTCAGAAGCATGCTTAAACTTATATATTTTTTGTTTGAACAACACTTATCAAGGAAATATATCAAAACATCTTAAAATAGACATTTTTTATAAAAGTTTCATGCTATTTTAATATACCTTGATGCCTGATAAAACGAAATTGCAAGACTTTCCTCAAAATAGTTTCATCCTTCAAAAACATTCGAAATTCAACACTGAGTTTTTAGCAGTTGGATTTAATCAAAAGCTTGTATGATACAAGGTTATACTGGATTTTGCACACATTTAAAGACACTCTACAAAACTCTCGTTATGCACTTCCAACACTTCTATTTTATACAAAAAAATGCAAAGTTTAAAAAGAATTGCTATTAAGAAATAACATCTATTTTTAAAAAATCATACAATCATATTACCTGGCAGCTGGAAAGGACTGCTTGGCCCAGAACTGGCAGGAGAGCTGGGATAGGTGCTGCTGGCTGGTGATGGAGGATATGGACTATTTGGCGAAATTGGAAATGGATTACTATTTGGCTGTTGGAAGGAATCCGGAAATGTGGCATTATGCGGCATATGGGGTTCGTTATGACTCAAGTTACGAAATTGAACAAGGAGGCTGTGTTGTGGGTTAAACTCACTGTGTCTTGGAACCAAGACTGGAGGCAAAACTAGAATTTAAAAACAAAAGGGAGGTAAAATTAAGTGTTGACTGCAGCAAAAATTTTGCTATTTTGAGAAACATGATTACATGATTAGATTCAACTTAAATTTTAAATATCTAAATGCAAAATACTTACAATATATTTGACCTTCCTTACATTCTTCAGTCACATTAATGACAATATAAACTGGTGCCACAACCATGTCAGATGGATGATCTATTTAAACTACAACTGTAGTTCCATTCTACACTTCAGTATAAACATTGACACTTTTTGTTAGCTGCTTTAGCTTTTTTCTGTAACTTCCCCAAGACCTCATGCCTAATTTTCAGCAGAATCCCAATTGTATAGTAATTTGTAATTACGAAAATCACTCAGAAAAGGCCTAGTCTTCAAATAAAGCACAAAAAAGTATCACACTTGCTGTAAATCTAAAAGAAATAATCTCATGCAGGTCAGAGAACATGATAGGTATACCTCCATCCAGAACTTACGCAAGTCAGTTCTAATGTAAGGCCATCAATCTGACACTGTCTTGCTCCTAACAGACCTCACAGCATTTGAAGTCTCTAATTCAAAGTGTACATTATTTACAGTGATAATTAAAACTTCCCTTCATAATTATAAGACAAGAAAAACCAGTCACTACAAATGCAAGCGCACACAAAATGCAGGAGGAACTCAGTAGGCCAGGCAGCCTCTACGGAAAATAGTAGGCGACGTTTCAGGCCAAAACCTTTCATTAGAACTACAGAAAAAGAAAGACTACAAATCCAAAAATGTTTGAATGATCTAGAATATGGTTAAGACTAGCAAAAACACAGCAAACAACTGCATTGCATCTACAATACATTAGCAATGCATATTTTTTAAAAAACATTCAAATCAGTATCCTTCAAATACACTAGCTACATTTTATTAAAAAAGCACCTCCTCCCTTCCATCAATTTTCAGTTGTATTTCGGCAGTACATTCTATTTCCTTCCAAGAATTAACAGAATATTATCAATTTTAAATAAGTCCTTGCAAGTACTGAAATAATGATAATACCCCAGAATGCTGAGTGAACACAAAAGAATAGCTTTAAAAGCCTTTGTTGAAATATTGTAATACTTTGTTTTACATCAGCATAAAATTTCATGCGGCTATGTGCATTTGAACTACATAACCTGTATAGATTAGTTGACCTTGCAGAAAAAGCAATATCTAATTTACAATAAAAATGGTTGTCAATAATAATTTACCTCCAATCTAATGGAAATTACTATATACTAAATACGAAGAGGATTTTTAACCAAAAACTTCTGTTAAATCAGACCACTGTACTTTACCAATATTGAAACTTGACAATTAAAAAGTGACTGTATTTGAACTTGTGTTTCCATTTGTCATTCTAATACTATTGTACAACATTAAATAATACACTTTATACAGCAATTTACAGGGATACACTTCAATATTAAAAATGAAACAATTTCATTTTCTTGATTGCTCAATTTCATAAAATAGAGCACATTAAAAAAAATACTTCCAAAGCTCAGTTACTGACGATATTAAAATGTCAAGATAAATTCTTGAACTCCAAATCTAGGACAGATACAGGACTGAAGACTGAAACATACCAGATTTTGTAATACAGGGCTGCTGACCTGGCAGTTCATCTAGATGTGACAGCCTGCAGTAATGCTTCTATACACCAGAAAGAAATTAAGTATTTGGCCACAAGTGAACCAGACAAATCACTTTTTAAAAGGCACTTTGCTAAATCCTTTGGCAAGGACAAAATGGCCTAGATTTTGCTCTTTTCAATTATTTGCTGCAATTAGTAACCAGAACAGAATTAATGTTCTATATATTTTCAGTTGATCATTTAGCCCATCAAGTCTATACTATTTTCCATTCTAAGTTTTCCTGTATTTTCTCCTGCATCATGCCTACTCTATCATTCACTAAAATCATGACTAATCTTTTATCTCTGTGGTATATTTCCACCCAATCGCTATACTCCTTGATCCCTCAGCAACTAAATTTTAGTAACCCTCTTGCATAGAGAATTCACAAGATTCCCTTCCAAGGTGGTGATTTTCCTTGCCCTAGTCTTGAAAAGACAACCATTATGTTGCATGCCATCTTGGACAATGTCTCCCATCTACTACATAATGTACTGGGTGGGCACAGGAGTACATTCAGCCAGAGACTCATTCCTCCAAGATGCAGCACAGAGCATCATAGGAAGTCATTCCTGCCTGTGGCCATCAAACTTTACAACTCCTCCCTGAGACACCCTGAGCCAATAGGCTGGCCCTGGACTTATTTCATAATTTACTGGCATAATTTACATATTACTATTTAACTATTTATGGTTTTATTACTATTTATTATTTATGATGCAACTGTAATGAAAACCAATTTCCCCCGGGATCAATAAAGTATGACTATGACAATTTGACAGTTCCACACCTTGGCAAGGAGAACACCACACATTTACCCTGTCAAGTCCTCTAAGAATTGTTTGAACGGTATTGTCCTCCATTATTCTAAACTAGTCTGTTTAATTACCTCTTACAGAATAATTTGTTGCCCTGAAAGTTGAGCACTTAATTCATAAACTATTCTTACAAATATGGATGGCAATGGCACAGAGCTCCTGCCTCAGTTCCACCTCCAGAGGTGTGATCAATGCCTTAGTGACAGTTTAGTTCTGATAAATATCAGGTAATGCATTTTGTGGCTAGCAATGGGGCTAAGACATGGGCATGAATGGTAGTCATGGGGAGTATTGAGGAACAGAAGGACCAGGCTGTACAAGCCCAAAGATCCTTGAAGTTGGCAATGCAGGTAGATAATGTGATTAAGGAGGCCTTCATTACTGGGTGCATCAACTACAAGAGCAGAGGCTCCAACTTGACTAAACATTGGGCCTCAGCTAGAGTAGTTAGAATATGCGAGAGGATGGATATTCACCAGGATATTGTCTGGGCTAGTCTGTTATGAGGACAAACTGGACAGCCTGGGTCAATCTTTTTGGAGCAGAAGAGCCTAGGAACGGACATGATTGAACTACATAAAAATTGTGGTATATAGATATGGTAGACCGCAGCAAATGATTTCTCATATCGAGAGTAGATAAAACCAAAAGACAGTTTCAGAGTAAAGGCTGATTTATTCCTGTGCGTCAAATGTACGCTGTAGGTACGGCGTAGCCGTGTACCCTACGCTGTATTCTACACCGAACCCTATGCCATAGCCTAACGCACACCTCTCCCAAAATGTAACTGCACGTCACAGCGACACAGACCACAACAACTGTGATTGGTCCGCTTGGTAGCATCGCATTTCCTCCTACGCTGCAATAGCTTGCCATTGGGTGATTGAAGGGCAGGGAAGGAACTCTGGCTGCAATGCTTTCCATAAAGCTTTACAGACCTCCGAAATTATAGAGGACCCTGTGCATGACGCCAGTTTGTAGCTAGCAGCTACAGCCTGTTGACTTCCACCTGAAGCTAAAACTCGAATGGTGATTGCCAGTCTCTGAGTATACTGTGCGTACACTGATGCGAAATAAATGTTTGGAGACGATGAACCAAACTGTCAAATCTACCTGCCAACATTCAAAAATATCTGAAATGCATTTCCTCGTCCATGTCTCTCAGTGGCCGGACAAGCACAGAAAATTCACCCTCCTTCAGTTTCAGTCGCCATTGTTTGAAGTTTGAGTTTCCTCGTGTTGAGTTTCAACACGAAGAAACTCACAGTGGCACAGAAACCCCATCACCAACTAGCATTTTGGCAGTAAATTGCAGAGCGATGCAGACACACCAACGCACAAGTATAAATGCTCACAACGGTGTAGCCCACTGCGTAGGTTACGGGGCAAGCAAGTACACACAAGTATAAATCAGCCTTAAGGAATTGTAGAGATATAGAGAGAATCTGAAAGGAATCTTTCTCACCCAAGGTGTAGCAAATACCTTGAATACACTGCCTGAAAGAGCGGTGTCAGCAGGGTCACTGACACAATGTAAATGTCTACACAAGCACATGAATTACCTAGCTAGAGCAAACTACGGGCTAATGATGAAAGACAGGATTACTACAGATGGGTCGGCATGGATGTGGTGACATGATTGTCCTGTTTCCTGGAATATGACTCAGGTTCACTTCCTCCTAATGTTGTTGTGCAGTCTACATATCCTATGTGATTGCATGGACTTCCTCTCGCACCCCAAAATAATGCAACTAAAATTAATTGGCCACCAGTGAGAGTTGTAAATCTACCCAGCTGTAACATGGCCTTCCAGATTATGGCTTAGTTCCACTGCAAATTACAGATTAACATTTACACAATAACAAAATACATACAACTTGTCATACTTTCGAGTACATACCTGGACTTTCCACTCGCTTATAATGATAGGGATTGATGCAGACCTCCTTTTGTTTTGATCCAAATGGAAATTCACATATATCTAATGGCTTCAACTCATGGTGACTTTGAAGATCTGGCCAACGCCATACACGGCAATAAATAACATGCGGCAACCCTTTCCTGTGAGATACCTGAAGACGCCCATCTAAAGATCGTGGGATGGTGACACACTTGCTGGGCTGACCAGGACTGCTTAATGCCTTTTCCAAATCTTCCATGGCTCCCTTTTTCTTCTTCAACTTTTTTACCAGAGCATCAACTGCTTTCTCTGCCCACTTCTCCTCTTCATCCCCTTGCTTCCAGCCCAAAAGACGTTTTACAGCTGGGCTGGTAAATGAGAATAGACTTGCCATCGTCATTGTGAAGAAATTAAATGGTATCAAATCACACTAGCTTCCAGGGCAAAGTCAGCAGCTGCAAACAGTAAAAAACCTATTAAAAATAGCCACCGTTTTAGCAGAGGAAATCTCAACCTATGCAAAAGTGAATAAGCAAATATTCCTTCTTCAGTCTCGATAATTGTCTTTTCACTATTTTCACAAAATTGAAATCTGGGTGTCGGAGTCTTGGCTTCCTGCTTCCTCAGACAACGGCATCTGGGAGGAAAAGAAAAATATGTAAGGGTCTATGAAATAAAGATGAACTCCACTTTAAAACCACAGAGCACTTTTAGCCACCATTTGCAAAGAAATTCTGCAAAATTCTGGCAAACTAGTAAATGCAGTGTCAAACTAAGGGGACAGTCAGTCAGGACTAAAATGAGAGAAAAATTTTGGTGAAATGAGACAAACATACAAGGAAAGCAATTCTATTCCTCGCTTACAAACAAGTGCCAAAATATTTTACTGCGAATTTCCTGATGAGACTATCTGGAATATTCTGTACCGGTCTGATAACCCTATACAAGGAATATTGTGATGGAGAACATGCAAGACCAAATTCCTTGTATTGTGTTGCGGGTGGGGGCAGGGAAGAGATGCTGTTACATATAATTAAACAACCTGGGCTGATATTCTCTAGCACAGCGATCCCCAACCACCGGGCTGCAAAGCATGTGCTACCGGGCCGCGAGGAAACGATATGATTTGGCAATATGAGTCAGCTGCTCCTTTCCTCATTCCGTCACGCACTGTTGAGTTTGAACGCACGCGAGGTCATTACCCGCGCGTCATCCATGTCAGCGCAGGAAGGAGATCAACTCCTCGTGCTTGCAAATGACAGCGGGCTGAAAAGTATGTTTGAGATAACATCTCTGCCAGCATTCCGGATCAAAGTCAAGGCTAAATATCCTGAGATAGCCACAAAAGCACTGAAAACGTTGCTTCCATTTTCAACATCATATCGCTGCGAAGCAGGCTTTCCTGCAATGAATGCAACGAAAACTAAGTTGCGGAATAGACTGGACATAAGGAACCCCCTTCGAGTATCGCTGTCTCCCATCACCCCTTGATGGGACAGTCTTGTTGCAGGGAAACAAGCCCAGGGCTCCCACTTATTCAGCGATATTGGTGTGTTGCAATGATTTTATATGTTCATACTGGGAAAATATGTGCTGTGTGTTTAATATCCAAACATTACTTAAAATGTCATGATGCTATTGACACGTGACTTATATAACCATATAACAATTACAGCACGGAAACAGGCCACCTTGGCCCTTCAAGTCCGTGCCGAACATTACTCTCACCTAATCCCACCGACCTGCACTCAGCCCACAACCCTCCATTCCCTTCCTGTCTATATACCTATCCAATTTTTCTTCAAATGATAATATCGAACTTGCTTCTGCCACTTCTACTGAAAGTTCGTTCAACACTTACTTCAAGCTCCCGTCCTCCTCTGATAATTGACTTATCATTATATTCATGCGAGAAAAATATGCGCTGTGTGTTTAATATTAAATTCGTTAGATAAACTCTTTAAGAAACCAAATTGAGCCACTTATCACCTATATTCCAGTTGTGATTAACACTCCACCCCCCCCACCCCCGAACAGAATCGCCAAAAGCTATTTGCGGGGGGGGGGGGGGAATCGGCAGGTACCACACATGCGCACTGGTGCCCGCGCAAGGCTTCACAGTCATTGTAGTCTTTTCCGGGTAACCACAACGTACTCGACTGCTACTCTTGTCCGTTTGCAACCTCACCCCCCCCACCCCCACCCGGGTCGGCCGGTCCGCAAGAATATTGTCAATATTAAACCGGTCCGCAGTGCAAAAAAGGTAGGGGACCCCTGCTCTAGCATTTAGAAGAATGAGAGGTGATTTCATTGGAACTTTAAAGTGCTTGACAGTAGATCTCAAATTAAGTGGTTGATCATTCTGGACCTAGATCTTAATCCAGAGAATTCACTATCCAAGGGGGATGTGCTGGCTCAATTACCAAAAATATTTCATACCGCAACCAGATTTTGGGTAAGGATATCAAATGATTATTTGGAGAAATGGAGACAAGACATTAGATGCTAGAATCTGGAGAAACAAATAATATTGGAGAAATTCAGCAGATCAGGCAGTATCCGAGGGAACTGGACAGTCAATGCTTCCTGTCAAAGATCCTTCATCTGGACTGAATGTGGTTAATACAGGAAAGTGGCACTGACAGACAAGGTTAACATTAACCTTAATGAATGGTGGAGGAAGCACGAGGAGCCTAAAGACCTACTCACATTTCTCCCGTTACTTCAGAAAAGCAGATGGCCATGAGAAACCCAACACATTGTATAACCTCATGTTCAAAATGCAAACAGCTTTTAAGTTTGAGTTTATTCAAATTTAAATGGAAGAAAACATCGCTTAGGTAAATACTATGTGGAGATTTGTGGCAAACATGAATATAGGTATACATACAGTATCTTTAATACATCATGTTTGTATGATGCTGAATTTCAACAAAAATAAAAGAAAAAAAACATCACTTTCCCTTTTTAATCTCAAACTATGAACCTGCATAAACTATTCCAAGACAAAAAAGAACCAACTATTCTCTACAGCAGATTTCCCAAAGGACTTTGAAATTCCAATCTTAGGTAAAAGCAAAAACAGTATCTGGACCATTACTAGAATTCAAAGCAAAGCCCTTACATCTTGCAGAGCAATTCAAGTGTCTGAAAGTCATTGCTTGTTTTATAATGCATGTTATCGCAGTACTGTAAGACTATAACTACCAAGATTAACTTCGAGCTTATGCTATAAGCATGCACTTGTGACTTTCATTAAAGTAGTTTACAATAAAAATAAACTTGATCAGTGCACGGATTATGGTTGGCAAGTTGTGGACTTGCTATACCTGAGGCATGGTGACACTTATGCGCTGCCCAGCACACTCCTCACTGATTTGAATTCACACAAACACATTTCACCATATGTTTCAATATACATGTGAGAAATAAAACTAATCTTATAACTTCATCACCTCCTAATTCCATAATGTTCACAAAAACATTTGGTTTAGAGAGGGATATGATTGAAACTCATTTCTCACAATCACTTTTTCAGTACAACATTCATACTTACGTTCAAATACAATTAAAAGCAGAAAGCGGCCAGAGCGTGAGTGGGCCAGAGAAGGAGTGGAGCTTTGAGGCTTTGACTCGAGGGATTCTGGCAGTTTTGGCAGTTGGTCTGTGCAATCAAGTCAATCAAGATTTGAATAGATCAGCAGTAGCCGTCAATTAGACAATCAAGATTTGAATAGATCAGCAGTAGCCGTCAATTAGACAATCAAGATTTGAATAGCTCAGACTCAGCAGAAAGCAGCTGATTGGGCAGTCGAGGTCAGGTGACCAAACATTTTGAAAAGCTCAAATAGATAAATAGAGGGATAGCTCAAGCGAAGCGGCCAGAGCGTGAGTGGGCCAGTGAAGGAGTGGAGCTTTGAGGCTTTGACTCGAGAGGCTTCGATGAGAAGAGGCGAAGGGCAAGCTTGCTCGCAGTTAGTTTTTACAATGCCTCCTGAGACAGTGATGTGCCTCTCATGTGAGATGTGGCAGACTTGGGGGAACGCCCCTCTCCCGCAGAGTCACATCTGCCAGAAGTGCATACGACTGGGCCATCTGGAAGACTGTGTAAGGAATCTGGAGCAGCAGCTGGATGACCTTCGACTCATAAGGGAGAATGAGGCAGTCATAGATGAGAGCTACAGGGAGGTAGTAAAACCTAGGCTGTCGGAAGCAGGTCGTTGGGTGACAGTCAGAGGGGGGAAAGCGAAGGTGAGCAGACAGGTAGTGCAGAGCACCCCTGTAGCCATTCCCCTGAATAATAAGTTTACCATCCTGGATACTGTCGGCGGGGACGACCAACCAGGTGTGAGCCACGGTGGCAAGGCCTCCGACACTGAGTATGACCCTGTGGTGCAGAAGGGTGGGATGGAGAAGAGGAGAGCTGTCGTCATTGGAGACTCTATGGTCAGGGGAGCAGACAGGAGATTTTGTGGACGTGAGAAGGACACCCGCATGATTTGTTGCCTCCCGGGTGCCAGGCTCCGGGATGTCTCTGACCGGGTGCACGACATCCTGGTACGAGAGGGAAAGCAACCAGAAGTCATATTACATGTTGGGACCAACGACATAGGCAGGAAGAGGGATGAGGTCCTGAAGTGTGAGTTTCAGGAATTAGGCAGAAGGCTGAAGAACAGGACCTCAAGGGTGGCATTCTCAGGATTGCTGCCAGTGCTACGTGACAGAGATGGTAAGAATTGGAGGAGATGGCAGTTGAATGCGTGGCTGAGGAGTTGGTGCAGGGAGCAGGGTTTTAGATTTTTGGATCATTGGGATCTCTTCTGGGGAAGGTGGGACCTGTACAGATTGGATGGGTTGCACCTGAACTCGAGGGGGAGCAATATCCTTGCAGGTAGGTTTGCTAGCATGGTTCGGGAGGGTTTAAACTAATTTGCGAGGGGGATGGGAGCGATAGAGCAGTGAAAGAAGTGCATGGAGTAAAGCCAGATCTAACATACAGAGAGGCTTTGAGGAAAGAGAAGCAGAATAAACGGTGTAAAGACAGTAAGGCAGAAGGGCTGCAATGTGTGTACCTCAATGCAAGAAGCATCAGGAACAAAGGTGATGAACTGAGAGCTTGGATACATACATGGAATTATGATGTAGTGGCCATTACAGAGACTTGGCTGGCACCAGGGCAGGAATGGATTCTCAATATTCCTGGATTTCAGTGCTTTAAAAGGGATAGAGAGGGCAGAAAAAGGGGAGGAGGGGTGGCATTACTGGTCAGGGATACTATTACAGATACAGAAAGGGTGGGTAATGTACCAGGATCCTCTTTTGAGTCAATATGGGTGGAAGTCAGGAACAGGAAGGGAGCAGTTACTCTACTGGGGGTATTCTATAGGCCCCCTGGTAGCAGCAGAGATACAGAGGAGCAGATTGGGAGGGAGATTTTGGAAAGGTGCAAAAATAACAGGGTTGTTATCATGGGTGACTTTAACTTCCCTAATATTGATTGGCACCTGATTAGTTCCAAGGGTTTAGATGGGGCAGAATTTGTTAAGTGTGTCCAGGATGGATTCCTGTCACAGTATGTGGACAGGCCAACTAGGGGGAATGCCATACTAGATCTAGTACTAGGTAATGAACCGGGTCAGGTCACAGATCTCTCAGTGGTTGAGCATCTGGGGGACAGTGACCACCACTCCCTGGCCTTTATAATTATCATGGAAAAGGATAGAATCAAAGATGACAGGAAAATTTTTAATTGGGGAAAGGCAAATTATGAGGCTATAAGGCTAGAACTTGCGGGTGTGAATTGGGATGATGTTTTTGCAGGGAAATGTACAATGGACATGTGGTCGATGTTTAGAGATCTCTTCTGGGATGTAAGGGATAAATTTGTCCTGGTGAGGAAGATAAAGAATGGTAGGGTGAAGGAACCATGGGTGACAAGTGAGGTGGAAAATCTAGTTAGGAGGAAGAAGGCAGCATACATGAGGTTTAGGAAGCAAGGATCAGATGGGTCTATTGAGGAATATAGGGAAGCAAGAAAGGAGCTTAAGGGGCTGAGAAGAGCAAAAAGGGGGCATGAGAAGGTCTTGGCGAGTAGGGTAAAGGAAAACCCCAAGGCATTCTTCAACTATGTGAAGAAAAAAAGGATGACAGGAGTGAAGGTAGGACCGATTAGAGATAAAGGTGGGAAGATGTGCCTGGAGGCTGTGGAAGTGTGCGAGGTCCTCAATGAATACTTCTCTTCGGTATTCACCAATGAGAGGGAACTTGATGATGGTGAGGACAATATGAGTGAAGTTGATGTTCTGGAGCATGCTGATATTAAGGGAGAGGAAGTGTTAGAGTTGTTAAAATACATTAGGACAGATGAGTCCCCGGGGCCTGACGGAATATTTCCCAGGCTGCTCCACGGGGCGAGAGAAGAGATTGCTGAGCCTTTGGCTAGGATCTTTATGTCCTCGTTGTCCATGGGAATGGTACCAGAGGATTGGAGGGAGGCGAATGTTGTTCCCTTGTTCAAAAAAGGTAGTAGGGATAGTCAGGGTAATTATAGACCAGTGAGCCTTACATCTGTGGTGGGAAAGCTGTTGGAAAAGATTCTTAGAGATAGGATCTATGGGAATTTAGAGAATCATGGTCTGATCAGGGACAGTCAGCATGGCTTTGTGAAGGGCAGATTGTGTCCAACAAGCCTGATAAGAGTTCTTTGAGGAGGTGACCAGGCATATAGATGAGGCTAGTGCAGTGGATGTGATCTATATGGATTTTAGTAAGGCATTTGACAAGGTTCCACACGGTAGGCTTATTCAGAAAGTTAGAAGGCATGGGATCCAGGGAAGTTTGGCCAGGTGGATTCAGAATTGGCTTGCCTGCAGAAGGCAGAGGGTCGTGGTGAAGGGAGTACATTCAGATTGGAGGATTGTGACTAGTGGTGTCCCACAAGGATCTGTTCTGGGACCTCTACTTTTCGTGATTTTTATTAACGACCTGGATATCGGGGTAGAAGGGTGGGTTGGCAAGTTTGCAGACGACACAAAGGTTGGTGGTGTTGTGGATAGTGTAGAGGATTGTCGAAGATTGCAGAGAGACATTGATAGGTTGCAGAAGTGGGCTGAGAAGTGGCAGATGGAGTTCAACCCGGAGAAGTGTGAGGTGGTACACTTTGGAAGGACAAACTCCAAGGCAGAGTACAAAGTAAGTGGCAGGATACTTGGAAGTGTGGAGGAGCAGAGGGATCTGGGAGTACATGTCCACAGATCCCTGAAAGTTGCCTCACAGGTGGATAGAGTAGTTAAGAAAGCTTATGGGGTGTCAGCTTTCATAAGTCGAGAGATATAGTTTTAGAGTCGCGATGTAATGATGCAGCTCTATAAAACTCTGGTTAGGCCACACTTGGAGTACTGTGTCCAGTTCTGGTCACCTCACTATAGGAAGGATGTGGAAGCATTGGAAAGGGTACAGAGGAGATTTACCAGGATGCTGCCTGGTTTAGAAAGTATGCATTATGATCAGAGATTAAGGGAGCTAGGGCTTTACTCTTTGGAGAGAAGGAGGATGAGAAGAGACATGATAGAGGTGTACAAGATAATAAGAGGAATAGATAGAGTGGATAGCCACCGCCTCTTCCCCAGGGCACCACTGCTCAATACAAGAGGACATGGCTTTAAGGTAAGGGGTGGGAAGTTCAAGGGGGATATTAGAAGAAGGTTTTTTACTCAAAGAGTGGTTGGTGCGTGGAATGCACTGCCTGAGTCAGTGGTGAAGGCAGATACACTAGTGAAGTTTAAGAGACTACTGGACAGGTATATGGAGGAATCTAAGGTGGGGGCTTACATGGGAGGCAGGGTTTGAGGGTCGGTACAACATTGTGGGCCGAAGGGCCTGTACTGTGCTGTACTGTTCTATGTTCTAAACAGACTAATAGCAACTGAATGCTACAAAATGAGCCTGATAACAAGTTATTAATTTTTTAATAAAAGTAAGAAAATCAAGTTAATTGGAAAGCTCTAAAATTAAATGAAACCAATCTGTTATTTGCTTAGTAATAGGATCCAAAACACAAGTTAAGGAACTTTACAATGGATATACTTTTCCCAACAGATTGTAAAAAATAACACACCAGAATACACCCAGGCACCAATATTTTAAAGTTACAGGAGTCTCTGTAGTGATAATAGATGCAATATACAGTGCTACTGTGCTGATAAGCAATGGGGAGATCTGATCCAAATCTCTTATGAATGACTGCATAAGCAAGTAAGAACAATTAAAACTAGCAGAAGGTACACAAGGAACTTGGCCAGAGGATGTGTATTATAAAGATGTTTCCTATGGGTTACAGCATTGACAGAGATTGTTTCAATTCTACAAATTAGTCATGAATTTACATCCTTGTTTTTTTCTCCAAAACAAGTGAACTTTGAAACATGTGATAATATTCTCACATCAGTTGTGCAACCTATCAAGTACAAGTTTATTGTTAGTTTTCAGAATTTCACTCTTACAAACTGCAGCTTGAGGTCACTGCTATTGAAATCACACAATGTTCAATATATGAAAATATTAAGAAACATGAGAATCCCATTTCAAAACAGATATTAGAAAGTCACTCAAAACTGAAAATATCATCAGGAATGGCCTTCAAGCTTAAAAATGTCACACTGATCAACCCAAGACTTGTTTGAATACGTTAACAGAGATTTTAATAAAAGATAATTCATAATATGCTGGATTCTGGTTAATTGGGCCATTGGTTAATCAGGGCATCCACTTTATTTGGGACAACTGTAAGTACAAAAACTAATCAACAAAATAGCCGATATTCCCTTCATTTAAATCCTTAAGAGCGATCAGTTTTTAAATAGCACCAGTTGCGTGTTTGTGATCAAAAAGCAATGATTTTTGTCACTGATCGTTGGCGAGAAATAAGCAGCAAGACAATTCAGAAACAAGAGAAAATCTGCAGAAGATGGAAATCCAAGCAACAGACACAAAGTGCTAGAGGAACTCAGCAGGCCAGGCAGTATAGTCCATGTTTCAGGCTGAAACCCTTCAGCAGGACAGGAGGAAAAAAAGCTGATTTGAAAGGTAGGGGACAATTCGGAACTGTTTTGCTTACCTCTGTTTCAAACATTCTGCCTTCAAGATGCCAAAAATGGTCAGAAGTGAAAATGAAACAATTTCACTACTACATTGTTAGGAACTACAAAAAAAAATTGAAGGTATTGAGGATCATCTTGAATGTTACATTTGGTCCCCACCAGAGACTCGACTCTCACCTATTGCTCCAACTAGCTGTTTGGAAACGACAGCAGCTGCATCCCAGTATGCCACTTCAACAGGAAGGCTAAACCAGGTGAGGGTAGCCAGTGGGTATCCTACCCCAGTGAGACAGGGACACGCCTTTCCTAGCACGCAAAGTCAGCTCAGGTGGACTGGGCAGATGAGATTTATATGCCAGATCCAAAGGTCAAGAAGGTGAATCTGTAATGCTATGTGGAAAGTGAAGAGCATGATGAGATAGCGAAGTCATGGTCATGCACTGTAAACAGGGAAGACCCCAGTTGTGGCGTCTACTCATACCACTGGACCTGAACTTTCGAGGTTGGGAAAGTGAAACTGCCCTTGTGCAACTTTCCCACTTTAACACTGTTCTGCATAGGTTTCCTGTCACTGTTGGATACAATGGGCAACCACCAGTAGTACTGGTAGTGTTCTAATTTGTTCTGCATTTCATTTAACTACATAATTTGTTACTCAGTTAAATTGTAGTTTGTATTTTTTTAATATACTTTTTTAACTATTTCCATGAAATTTTTTGCTAATTGGGGCAGTGCTTAATTGGGTCAAAAATTTATTGGTTAACTGCAATCC
This sequence comes from Mobula hypostoma, assembly GCF_963921235.1. NCBI lineage: Eukaryota > Metazoa > Chordata > Chondrichthyes > Myliobatiformes > Myliobatidae > Mobula > Mobula hypostoma. The sequence goes on along the minus strand of NC_086103.1, from coordinate 43,609,550 downwards.
ACTATATTTTGGATTCTCAAAAGTCTTTAATAACGTGGAACAACTGCAAAACAGTAAGGTTAAAGATGTTACCCAGGATGTCAAACAAAAAGTGAGCTGATGATGTAAAGGGGTGGAACATAGTAAACATGTACCAAAGTCCCAAGGTACTGTCAGTGCCCTCACCTTCACACATTTTTCCAGATTCACAAAACCCACTACACATCCCACCAAACTGGCTTTCCTGACATTGGAACTTACTCTGACCAGTGAGTGTGTTGCTGCTGTCATATCCTGAAGCTGCAAAACCAGAACTTCATTAACAGCTTGCCAGCTATCAGAAACTTAAATCTTCTTTAATAGAGATTTAATTACATTATTTAAGACTAATTTAATTTTTAAAGGAACAAAGCTGAAAACCGTACAGTAGCATAGCAGCTAATACGACACTACTACAGTTGGGCATTCCAGAGTTGGGTGTTCAATTCCAAAGCCATTCTGTAAGGAGTCTCTGTATCCTCCCCGTGAAATGTGTAGGTTTTCTCTGGGTCCTCTGTTTCCTCTTACGATCCAAAGATGTATCATGGTCATTGTAAATTGCCTGAGATTAGGTTGGGGTTAATCAGGGGTTGCTGGAACAGCATGGCTTGAAGGACCAGAAGGGCCTACTTTGCACTATATCACTAAATAAATAAAAAAAACTTAGCTGTACCCACCATTATATTGATTGTTGTGCACATTTCAACTCACTCTGGCATAAAAATGAAGATGGATGTGAATGCATTCAAACATTTTCATCAAGTTACTGATCCACTTTTGGATATCAAGTACAGTGATTGAAGAGTCACCTGCACCAATATCTAAGCAGCAGTCAAATGTGTTTGCGTCAAAGACACTAAAAGGCACAAACAGTTAAAAGGGAAGCATGAGGAAATCTGCAGATGCTGGAATTTCAAGCAACACACATAAAAATTGCTGGTGAACGCAGCAGGCCTGCTGGCGAACACAGCAATTTTTATGTGTGTTGCTAACAATTAAAAGGCAACAGTTTCCTGCATTACTATTATTGGTCAACATGATTAACTCATAGTCTTCTAATAATGTGTCCAAATGGGGTACTAAACCAGAAGGGCATACAGGAAGTTGGTGGACAAGGAGGAAGGAGAAGTGCGTATAATTGAACAATATATGCTGAATGGCAGTGCAGGCTCGAAGGGCCGAATGGCCTACTCCTGCACCTATTTTCTATGTTTCTATAAATAACTAAACATAATAGTTATTCAGCTCCTGAAGTTAATGAAAGGATACAAGGCCGACCAGAAAATTCACCAGCTGTTTCAAAAAGATTCTGCTAAGTGAAGAATATTACTGGAGCCAAGCATGTACATGCAGAAAGAGTAGATCTATGTACTAAACAACACATTTATATAAATTTAGCATTTGTTCCAGTTCTGCATTAATACTAAACCTGCTACTGTAATCCAGAAAGATTTCAAATTATTAATCTTGCACAAGAGGATATTTCAAACAGCCTACAAAAATGAGTTGACAGAACAATGTTGCATGCTGAGAGATTTGGGATACTACAAATACTCACAACCTGATGTTATAGATATATACAAGTAAGAATTTTTTTAAACTACGATTTAGAAAATAATTAATTCTGTGGACAAAAATGTATTACAAATACAGCTTCCTTTACAATGGGATTAATTTGACAAAGCATAACCAAATCAGGAACAGGAAATGAAATTACAAATGCAAGGAGAGAACAGCAAAAAGGATTTTAAAGCAAACGCAGATGCTTGAGAGTAGAAACAGATTGACAGAACACCCACAAATTGATAAGATTCATTTTAGAAAGTTCTGTCAAAAACCAGTCCACCTGAAACTGGATTTCTTGAGTTACTGGTCACTACGGCACTTTCCCAGCCGCTGGGGTTAGGCTGGCTGGCCTGTGGTTTCCTTTCTTTTGCCTTCCTTCCTTGGGGAGTGGACGTTTGTAATCTTCCAGTCCTCCTCCAAGACCATGCCAGAATCAAGTGAAGATCATGACCGGTGTACCCGTTGTCTCTTCAGCAACCTCTCTCAGGACTCTGGGAAGTAGTCCACCTGATCTAGGTGACTTGTCCACCTTTAAGACATTTGAGTTGGAGGGAGTACCTTATGAGAATAGGTTGAGTGAACTTGGCCTTTTCTCCTTGGAGCGACGGAAGACGAGAGGTGACCTGATAGAGGTGTATAAGATGATGACAGGCATTGATTGTGTGGATAGCCAGAGACTTTTCTTCCAGGGCTGAGATGACTAACATGAGGGGACATAGTTTTAAGGTGCTTGGAAAGAGGTATCGAGGGGATGTCAGGCTAAGTTTTTCCACACAAAGAGTAGTGGGTGCCTGGAATGCACTGCCGTCAGCGGTGGTGGAGGCAGATGCAATAGGGTCTTTTAAGAGAGTCTTAGATAGGTACATGGAGCTTAGAGAAATAAAGGGCTATGCGCTAGGGAAATTCTAGGCAGCTTCTAGAGTAGGTTACATGGTCGGCACAACATTGTGGGCCAAAGGGCCTGTAATGTGCTATAGACTTCTATGTTCTAATGGTACATTCCGAAAACCTATTAATTAGACATCTTTGCTCAGGAGGGCCAAATACACAGTAAAATCTCATCAATCCAGAACCCAAATATAGCTTTATTAAACTAAGATGACAAAAGAATCTCATTATGATAAGAAACATTTTGCCACAAGTTCCAATGAGGCTATATACACAACTCGAAAACAGTAGGGATTATTAGGCAATTCCACTTTTAATCAAACCAAGAGGGCCAAGATTGTATTGAAGCACCCTAGTATCTTTTCTCCACTCAGTGCCTTGCTCTGGCAAAAATTACCTTTTTACCACCAGCCTCCGGGTCCAACATATAATTCTCCGTAACTTCCGCCACCTCCAATGGGATCCCACCACTAAGCACATCTTTCCCTCCCCACCCCACCCCGCTTTCCGCAGGGATCGCTCCCTACGCAACTCCCTTCTCCATTCGTCCCCCCCAACCCTCCCCACCGATCTCCCTCCTGGCACTTTTCCTTGTATGCGGAACAAGTACTACACGTGCCCTTACACTTCCTCTCTCACTACCATTCAGGGCCCCAGACAGTCCTTCCAGGTGAGGCGACACTTCACCTGTGAGTCAGCTGGGGTGATATACTGCGTCCGGTACTCCCGATGTGGCCTTTTATATATTGGTGAGACCCAATGCAGACTGGGAGATCATCTCGCTGAACACCTACACTCCGTCCGCCAGAGAAAGCAGGATCTCCCAGTGGCCACACATTTTAATTCCACGTCCCATTCTCATTCTGATATGTCTATCCATGGCCTCCTCTACTGTAAAGATGAAGCCACACTCAGGTTGGAGGAACAACACTTTATATTCCGTCTGGATAGCCTCCAACCTGATGGTATGAACACTGACTTCTCTAACTTCCGCTAATGCCCCACCTCCCCCCGTACCCTATTCGTTATTTATTTATATACACACATTCTTTTTCTCTCTCTCCTTTTTCTCCGTCTGTCCCCCTCACTATACCCCTTGCCCATCCTCTGGTTTTTCCCCCTTCCCACTTTTCCTTCTCCCTGGGCCTCCTGTCCCATGATCCTCTCATATCCCTTTTGCCAATCACCTGTCCAGCTCTTGGCTCCATCCCTCCCCCTCCTGTCTTCTCCTATCATTTTGGATCTCCCCCTCCCCCTCCCACTTTCAAATCCCTTACTCACTCTTCCTTCAGTTAGTCTTGACAAAGGGTCTCGGCCTGAAACGTCGACTGTACCTCTTCCTAGAGATGCTGCCTGGCCTGCTGCGTTCCAGCAGCATTTTGTGTGTGTTACCTTTTTATAACATCTGGAAGCATTATTTTTCTCAAGTTCTGTTTCCTCTGCACTTTAAACAGACTACACAAATTGTCAGAACACTTAACAGGTCAGACAATACCAGTACAAATTTCAGGTCAAAAACTATTCCATCATATGTTGACTGGCCTATCGAGCATTTCTGACATTTGGTTTTTATCTCAAGATTTTAAGCATCTACTTTGTTCAGAAGTTTTCATTTTGTTGGTAAATTTACTGTTTGCTGAGAACAGAAACAAAAAAAAACTTGCCTTAACACATTGGCCAACAGCATTGATAATAAAGATGGATGGGGGTGAAATAAAGCGGGGGGGGGATATAGGAAGTTTGTTAAAACAAAGGGAGATTTTGAACATTTATAATCACAGTTAAAAAGATAAAAGATAATGGATCTAGTTTCAATCACTGAAGAGGTTGCCTTCCGAGTATCCTTATTGATCTTCATCTGAACACAAGTAATACTCAAGTTGCTTACTCTAGCTCAGTAAAACATTAAGTCCACAGACAAGTGGATATAAAACTTTAAACCTTATGCATGACTATATGTATAAAAATTATAAAATACAAGGAAAAGTTCATCCCAATTTTATGAAAACCAAAAAGGTAGTAATCGTACGACTAAATCAGCAAACTAAAATGTAGTGCATTTTCAATATGGAAATTAAGATCTGCTACCTCAAACAACATGGATTGCCTACAATATTGCTGTTCTTTCATTTAACATCCATTCATCTGTTAATAAATATTTAAATAGTTATTGATTGCTATTAACACAAACATCAATACAATAATCAAACAGAAAATTAAGAGGCGAATATACCTGCCACATAATCTATGGGTGGGAAAGGAGGTGATATTATATGATATAAGACTACAATGTTCCACAGAATTATTCCTCCTCCTAGATTTCATGTGATTAGGAACCTGTTACATTCCCTGTACAAGGTTGCTAATTACACATAGTGCCAATGGTTTATATGCCCATACCAGATTCCCAAAACAGGCACCACTCTAATCTGTCACATCAAGAGATTACCAGGTAGTCAATTATGTTCTTAAACAACGGTTCCCAACCTGAGGTCTATGGACCCCTTGCTTAATGGTACTGGTCCATGGCATAAAAAAGGTTGAGAATCTGTGTTCTCAAAGCTTCTTTTAAAAAACTGCAACTCCCCTGCCCACAAGCAGCATTACAGAGGAGCATCCAGGGTAGCGCTGGGAGTTAGTTCACTCCAGGAGTACAGAGCAGCCCAATATGGAAGGCACAGATACATCACCTCTTAAAATGATTACCCCTCAAGCACATTCTTCACCACCTGTGACACAATCTGCTAAACCCTTTATCATTTTACAGCCACCTTAAAAATAATGGACTAGGGAAGAAATTACTGTCTTGATGGATGATTAGAATTCACAGCCCTAAGAACAAACAAGTTATCTGTTCATACTACAAATAGAAAAATGTTCTTTATGCATTCAGTTTCAAATTTCATTCAATGCACTTGGACAACTTAAAATTTTGGCAATAATTTGCCAAAAAGCATGTGCTACTTAAAATTAACAGGCAAGTAATAAGTAAAAATACATTTTAACATTATCAAATAATATATCAAAATATTCTACTTGGAAGTAGCAAGATCACTGGCTTAAAATTTATTCAAGGCATGACACTGGCATTACATTTAAGCTGCCATATTGTCTAGACCAGCTATTTTGAAGAGAACAACTGAAGTCAATGTTGATGTATCAGTTTCATTCTGGTAAATTACTTCTGAATGCATCCAAGTGCAATAAATATTTGAAAAGATGCTCAAGCAGTAAAATGGCACAAGACATTTCTATGAAATTTGGCAGCAAATCCACTGGTAAGATACAAAGATTTTTTTATGCAATAGGGTACTTTAAAATGTGTTATTAGTTCCTTCCTGATTCACCCTTTTACAAAAACACAAGTTGAACAGCTCTGCCCCTCTGCCATGTCACATGAATTATTCAGACATCTTATGACAATATGATCAGACTTCCTGAATCATACTAACGGGAAACAAAGTTTTATTTTCCAACAGTCAAGTCCCTTGCTACAAAATCAATATACAATTTCCATAGGTCAGAAAATGTCATATTTTTGCTTTTACTTGACCTCCAGGGAGATTATATTCAGAGAATGTGTGCATTATTTATAAAGGTTAACTTGTGCCTCCATTTGGGCCTTTTAGTATGTGCTAAATGTGCATCTAAAGATCTCTACTTCACCATTTTTTTGTTATGGTCTACTGGAAGGAAAGACAAATTTATCAGTATTTGTTATTCTGTTTACTTGTAGTTAAAATTAAGCTGGCACACAAAAAAAAATCAATGCTGCAACAATTACCTTTAAAATTATGCTAACTGTGCGTTACTAGTTTGAATTACCTGATTCCTGCTTATGAAGAGCTAATTTCTGCCGCCTCCTCATAATTGCACTAAACCTGCGGAGGATGCACTTCACTCCTGCTGATTGCATAAATGGTCTAACAGATTTAACAATGCCATTTCCCAGACCAAAGCATTGTATTTTTGGCACAAAAAGAGTAAAGAGCAACATGCAAATACTGCAGTGCATTAGCTGTTATGCCAAATCTAAATAATGCAAAACAAAGTTTAAAGACGTCAAAAAAGTCACACATGGAAAACAGCACATGACAGAAGGAAGAGGTAAAAGTGTCATAATCCCACAATTTTCTTTCATGTTAAGAGTAACAGGAGGAATCAAAGTAGGTTTACCTATATCTGTTACTATAAAAGTTAATTCTTTTGAACTGTGCTGTAAAATAGAAAACTCAAATCTAATACAGGTGTCCCCCGCTTTTCAAACGTTCGCTTTACGAAACTTCACTGTTACGAAAGACCTACATTAGTACCATTTTCACTTTCAGAAGGTGTTTTCACTGTTACGAAAAAAATTCAGCACGCGATAAAAAACCAGCGTGCGAAAAAATCAGCGCGCCCCGAGCAGCCGCTCTCCCCCGGATTCGGAACTGCTTTGCTTTAACACGTGCCTGTGAGCAGCCGTTTGCAAGATGAGTTCTATGGTATTGGAAAAGCTCGAAAGAGCTCGTAAGGGTGTTCCACTTACGGTAAAACTAGACATAATTAAGCGTTTTGATCATGGTGAATGAAGTAAGGACAATGTGAGTTTGGCTTGTGGAAGATGATGAACATGATGTTGAAGAGGTTTTGGCATCCCATCACCAAGAACTGACAGATGAAGAGCTGGTGCAATTGGAAGAAAAAAGAATAACAATCGAAACCAAATGAGTAATGATAAAGTACGACTTTAATTTTGAAAGGGTACGTCGGTTTAGGAGATATTTGTAGGATGGCTTGAGTCCTTATTAAAGAACTGTGTGATAGAAAAATGCGCGAGGCTCAGCAGTCAAGCAAGCCTTCCACATCAGCCACAGCAGACGACGAACCTCGAACTTCGACATCGAGGCGGACAGAGATAGAAGATGAGCTGTCTGCTCTGATAGAAACAGATGACAAGATGACACCCCAGTGTCCCACCACCCCAACCCCCAGGCCACGGATAGATACCGATTTGTGGAGAATGCAAAGGTAGCCGGGAGGCACACAGCACATCTTAAAGAAAAAAGCCGAAATAAACATGCTAATTAATTAGGTGCCACCAACATGTAATTGTCGGCCCAGATCAGAGACGGCGCAATCGGAAATCGGCACTGATCTGGGCCGACAATTACGGGCGGCACCTAATTAATTAGCATGTTTGTTTCGGCTTTTTTCTTAAAGATGTGCTGTATACCTCCCAGCTACCGCTGGACCCCTGCATGCTTCACGGAGCGGTATCGGTTGGTCGCCCGAAGGGGGGGGGGGGGCCACTGTGCCACCCAGCCTGCAACGACTCAGTCTAACACACCATCATCAGTGTGCTCGGCGCTGTCCTGATTCCAGTAAGTGATACTACACCGTACATACATTATTTCTACTTTATATAGGCTGTGTATTTTTAGGTGTTATTTGGTACGATTTGGCAGCTTCATAGCTTAAAGGTTACTGGAGAGAGTGTTTCTGCCAACAGCGCTTGCGTGAGATTTTCTGCCGACGACGCTTGCGTGAGATTTTCACTACAGAGAACAGTTCAGTAATGATTGTGGAAAAGTATTTCTACTTTATATAGGCTGTGTATTTATCATATCATTCCTGCTTTTACTATATGTTACTGTTATTTTAGGATTTGGGTGTTATCTGGCATGATTTGGTAGGTTATTTTTGCGAACGCTCACAAAATTCTCCCATATAATTAAATGGTAATTGCTTCTTCGCTTTACGACATTTCGGCTTACGAACCGTTTCATAGGAACGCTCTACCTTCGGATGGTGGGGGAAACCTGCACTGCGTAATGATCAGTTACCAAAAGAATCTGTACCAAATTCTACTGCAAAGTATGAATGTACCTTTAGATACTTTGGACTGAATCCATCAAGTCATGTAAGTAGTGCTTTGGGGAAGAGAAATTCATTTTATTAGCGCAGACAAGATTAAAGTTAATTTAAGTAAAAGGCCACAATGTATGCCAGTGTTTAAAATTTAGCAGAAACACACTTAGTGTTTTTTAGAAAACAAAATCATGAATATTTGGATCATTATACTGCTAGAAATTCATATTTTGAGTATTTTAAAAACTTAAATTCAATAATGTATATACAAGGTACATAGAAACAACCCAATATCTAAACTATCAGGAAAATTCTATGAAATATCTCCTAAACACCTGAAGGAATAACAATTCAGAGGCTGAAAATCTGAAATTATCCCAAAACATGCTGGGAATGCTAAGCAGGTCACAAGGCATCTTTGGAAAATGAGAATTAGCATTTCACCTTGATGACCTGAGTTTTTTTTTCCCAAATTAATTTAAATATAACAATATGCATTAATAAGCAGCTGGAAAAAAAAACAGATGCTTTAGCTCAGTGCAGACAATGGATGGATGCCTGAATGACTGAACACACAACCCATAGATGAGCTTTTTCTGCAGAACTCCAGTCAGACTGAAGTTGACATTGATTTTAGTTATTTTGGTTGGATTACTGTCAGGTGGCATTTCAGCAACTGAGTATTATCAAAGGAAGGCTCTAGGTTTGCTTACGTTGAACTGTATGAAGATAACATTCAGGAAGGCCTTGGAAAAGTAAAAGTGGAGGAAATGTACAATGCTAAATAGTAAGTCAAAACCAGATTAGTGATTTAAATGGCAAAAAATCAGCATGGCAGGAAGAATATGTGAATGTAACTGTACACATACAATTAACATGGTCTAAATAAGAAAAAATGTTGAAGTAGTAATGAAAAAAGGCTTTTAACTAAATGAAAGGATTTTACCTAATGAGACATAATTAAATGGCACAAGCAGAGACCATAAGACACAAGAGCAGAATTAGGCCATTCAGTCCATCGAGTCTGCTCTGCCACCCAATCATGGCTGATCCTGGATCCCACTCAACCCCATTCACCTGCCTTCTCGCCATATCCTTTCATGCCCTGACTGATCAGGCAAATATCAACTTCCACCTTAAATAAACCCACGAACTTGGCCTTTAACGCAACCTGTGGCAGGGTATTCCAGATTCACTACTTTCTGGCTAAAAACAAACTCCTCATCTCTGTTCTAAAAGGTCTAAATTTTGAGGCTGTGCTCTCTAGTTCTACATACCCCCACCACAGGAAACATCCTCTCCACATCCACCCTATCTAGTCCTTTCAACATTTGGTAGGTTTCAATGAGATTCCCCGCACTAAATTCCAGTGAATATAGACCCGAAGCTACAAAAACGCTTCTTATATGTTAACCCCTTCATTCCCGTAAACCACCTCTGGACTTTCTCCAATGACAATACATCCCGAGATATGGGGCCCAAATCTGTTGACAATACTTCAAGTGTGGCCTGACTAGTGTCTTATAAAGCCTCAGCATCATCTCCTTGCTTTTATATTCTATTCCCCTTGAAATAAATGCCAACATTGTATTTGCATACTTTATCACAGACTCAACCTGCAAATTAACCTTCTGGGAGTCTTGCACAAGGACTCCCAAGTCCCTTTGTACCTCTGATGGAACCTTCTCCCCATTTAAATAGTCCGCACTATCGTTTCTTTTACCAAAATGCATTATCATACATTTCCCAACACTGTATTCCATCTGCCACATTTTTGCCCATTCTTCCAATCCTCACTACAGGAAGGATGTGGAAACTATAGAAAGTGTGTAGAGGAGATTTACAAGGATGTTGCCTGGATTGGAGAGCATGTCTTACGAGAATAGGTTGAGTGCACTTGGCATTTTCTCCTTGGAGCAACAGAGGATGAGAAGTGACCTGACAGAGGTGTACAAGATGATGAGAGGCATTAATCATATGGAAGTCAGAGGCTTTTTCCCAGGGCTGAAATGGCTAACATGAGAGAGCACAGTTTTAAGGTGCTTGGAAGTAGGTACAGAAGGGAGTCAGGGGTAAGTAGTAGTTGTTGTTGTGTTTTTTTTAAAAAAGAGTGGTGAGTGCGTGGAATAGGCTGCCAGCGACAGAGGTGGAGGCGGACACGATAGGATCTTTTAAGAGACTCTTGCATCCGTACTTGGAGCTTAGAAAAATAGAGGGCTATGGGTAACCCTAGGTAATTTCTGAAGTACATGTTCGGCACAGCATTGTCGGCCAAAGGGCCTGTATTGCACTGTAGGTTTTCCATGTTTCTATATCTAAGTTCTGCTGCAATTGCATTGCTTCCTCAGCACTACCTACCCCTCCACCTATCTTCATATCATCCGCAAACTTTGCCACAAAGCCATCAATTCCATTATCCAAATCATTGGCAATGTGAAAAGTCGTGGCCCCAAAACTGACCCCTGAGAAACACCACTAGCAGTCACTGGCAGCCAACCAGAAAAGGCCCCCTTTATTCCTACTCGCTGCCTCCTGCATGTCAGCCATTCCTCTATCCATGCCAGTATCTTTCCTGTAATGCCATAGGATTTTAACTTGTTAAGCAGCCTCATGTGTGGCACCTTATGAAATGCTTTCTGAAAATCTAAGTAAATGACATCCACTGCCTCTCCTTTGTCCGCCCTGCTTGTTACTTCCTCGAAGAACTCTTTTAACAGATCTGTCAGGCGAGATTTCCCTTTACATAAACCATAATGACTTACTTGGTTGAGACTTGCCACTCCAGAGACATTACTGCAGAACAAATTGCACATCCATCTGATTCACCTCATGTCGCATGAATAAAAGGGCTGAGCAAACTGGATGCAGCAACATGCCCAACAACATGTGTTTAGAACTAACCGTACCTCAAGCCAAGCTTTAACACTGATATTTAGCAGACAATATAAACAGCCTGAACAGATCCTACCCGAGGCCAAATCCACTGCAGCTAATTACTAGTCTACTCACAATCAGCCAAACAATAGATGTCATTGACAATGATACAAAATAGAATTTAATTACCGTAAAACACAGAAGCAGAATTTGGCCATTGAGTGTGCTCAACCATTCAATCATGGCTGATTTATTTTTCCCCTCAACCCCATTCGTCTCCTTTCTTCCCATAACCTTTGATGCTCTTACTAATTTAAATTACCTATCAACCTTCACTTTAAATAGACCCAATGACTTGGCCTCCATAGTCATCTAGGGCAACGTATTCCACAGATCCACCACACACAAATTCCTCATTTCTTCTAAAGGGACACTCATCTATTATTCCGAAGCTGTGTCCTCTCGTTCTAGATTCTCCCAGTTTGAAATATCCATTGCATATCCACTCTATCTAGCCTTTTCATCAATATCTGGTTGGGTTCAATTAAATTCTCCCATCATTCTTCTTAACTCCAGCAAGTACATGCCCAGAGACAAACACTTCTCATACATTAACCCTTTCATTCTCATACAACGTCCTCCGGAACCCCTTCAATGCCAGCGTATCCTTCCTTCAATATGGGCCTCCAAATGTGGTCTGACTTATAAAGCCTTGATTTTATATTCTAGTTCTCTCAAAATAAATACTAACATTGCACTTGCTTTCTTTACTACTAACTCAACCTGCAAGATAACTTTTAGGGAATCCTGCACAAAGATTTCCAAGTCCTTTTGCACTTCCAATTTCTGAATTCACTCTATTTAGGAAATTATCTATGCCTTTATACTTCTACTGAAGTGCATGACCATATAATTCCCTACACTGGATTTTATCTGCACTTATCTGCCCATTCTTCTAATCTGTCCAAGTCCTTATGCAAACTTCCTGGTTCCTCAACACCACCTGTCTTTCCATCTATCTTTACATCATTAATAAGCTTGGCTACAAAGTCATCAATTCCGTCACCTAGGCCATTAATAAATGACGAATAATAGCAAACTCAACACCGTTCCCTACAGAATATCACTAGTCACCAGCAGCCAATCAGAAAAGGACCACTTTATTCCCACTCTTTGCCTATTGCAAGTTAGCCAATCTTCTACCCATGCTAATATCTTTCCTGTAATACAACCTCTTATCCTGGTCCACAACTTCATGCACAGCACCTTGTCAAAGGCCCACCTATGAGCTTATCGAGACAGATTTGTTGCAGGAAAGCAGTATCCATCATTAGGAATCCCCACCACCCAGGTCATGCTCTCTTCTCGCTGCTGCCACCAAGAAGGTGGTACAGCTGGCCCAAGATTCACCCCACCAGGTCCACGAACAGTTATAACCCCTCAACCATCAGGCTCTTGAAATAAAGGGGATAGCTTCACTTGACAAATCATTTAAATGTTCCCACAAACTATGGACTCATTTTCATGTTCCCAATATTTATTAATTATCATTTCTATCTTTTCGTATTTCCAGTTTGTTGTCTTTTGATTTTATGCCCAGTTGGTGCAGTCTTTTCATTGATTCTATTACGGTTATTGGATTTATTGAGTATGCCTGCAAGAAAATAAGTCTCCAGCCTGTATATGGTGACATACGTACTCTTGATAATAAATTTACTTTGAAACTTTAAAAATCCAAGCAAGCAGCATCTGCTGACCCTCTTCTGTCAATCCTGCCTGTTATGTACTCAGAGAATTCCAACAGATCTGTCAGGCAAGATTTCCCCTTTAAAAAAAACAAGCTTCACTCCCAAATAAGCACAGCACCTTTTATGCACGCTTTGAGAGGGAGATTAAAACACCTGAGCAAATCCATGCACCATCTAATAAGCCTATGATCTAGGTCTCAGAGGCTGATGTCAGAACATCTTTCAAAAAGGGTGAACCCTTGCAAGGTGTTAGGGCTGACTGTGTACCTGGTAGGGCACCGAACACCTGTGCCAACCAACTGGCAGATGTTCAAGGATATTTTCAAGCTCTCACTGTGGCAACCAGAGGTTCCCATCTCCTTCAAAAGTGCAACAATCATACCAATGCCCAAGAATAGGGTGAGCTGTCTTGCGACTATCACCCAGTTGTACTCACATCTGTGAAGTGTTCTGAGTAGTTAATCATTGCCAGGATCATCTCCTGCCTTAGCAAGGACCTGGACCTGCTGCAATTTGCCAATCTCCACAATAAGTCTACAGTGGATGCAGTCTCACTGGCTCTACACCCGGCAGTGAACCACCTGGACAACAGCAATACCCAAGTCAAGCTTCTGTTTATTGATACCCTCAGTACTAATCAACAAGCCTCAAAACCTGCAGTTCGGTCTGCAACTGGATCCTCCACTTCCTCACCAGGAGGCCACAGTCAGTGCAGATGAGAATATCCCCTCACTGACAATCAACACTGGATCATCTCAAGAATGCATGCATAGCCCACTGCTCTATTCTCTCTACACCCGTGACTGTGTGGCTAAGCACAGCTCAAAAGCCAGCTATAGGTTTGCTGACGACAACTATTGTTAGCAGAATCTCAAATCATGAGGATGCATACAGGAGCGTACATTAGTTCAACTGGTCGAATGACGTCGCAATAACAACCTTGCAATCAATGCCAGTAACATGAAGGAACTGATTGTGAACTTCAGGAAGGGGAAGTCAAAAGAATACACACCAGTCCTCATCGAGGGGTCAGCAGTGAAAAGGGTAAGCAGTTTCATGCTCCATGTGTCAACATCTCTGAAGATATCTAGCCTGAACTTAGCACATTAATGCTTTTACAAAGAAGGTATGACAGTGGCTGTATTTCTTTAGGAGTTTGAGGAGACTTGATATATCACTAAAGACTCGCCCTAATTTCTACAGATTACTGTGGAGAGCATTTTAACTATCTTCATCACCCTCTGGTCTGGAGGGTCACTGCACAGGATCAGAAAAAGCTGAGGAAGTTTGTAAACAATGTCAGCTCCAACATGGCTCTAGACTCACCAGCATCCAGGACACCTTCAAAAGGTGATGTCTCAAAAAGGTGGCATGCAACATTAAGGACCACCTTCACCCATTATATGCCCTCTTATTGCAATCATCGAGGTGGTGGTACAGCAGCCCAAAGACACACACTTAAATGTTTCAGGAACAGCTTCTTCCCTTCCATGATCAGATTCCTGAATGGACAATGAACCCATGCACACTACCTCACTTTTTCTTTCCTCTTTTGTGCTCTTTTTGCACTACCTATTTAATTTCATTTTTATACATACACAGTGGATTCTGGTTCACTGGGCCAGCCACTTATTTGGGATAACCCTTCTAGAACAAAAATTAATCCAGAAAATAGCCAAGATTCCTTTCATTTAATTGGCACACTGTGCTGCTTAATTAGGGCAGGAGACTGTTGCCTAACAGTTTCCAACTAGTAACAGTCACTTGCAATTGGGTGGCCGTTGGACACTTCGCCATGCCTACAGTGAACAGTTTTTAAGTAACATCAGTTGCGTCTGTTGGTGTTCAAAAAGCAGTGATTTTTGTCACTGATAGTTGTCAAGAAATATGCAGGAAGACTATCTGGAACAGTTTTGCTCAATGCAATTTCAAGCATTCAGGTTTGGAGATGCCAGAAATGACCAGAAGTGAAAATTAAACAATTTTACTACTTCAACAAATTAGGAACTACGAACTTTTAAGGTATCAATCATCTTGAATGTTACCATGAAAAAGATTTGGAGAATACAATTGTTAAAAGAATTGTATGAAGACGGTCCATTATCTGAATTAAATGTCAGAACTGATTTTGTTCATTTACAGTCAAAAGAACAATAACTACCTTCCTCAATAACTTACCAGTAACTAATGTGACCTCCTATATTATGCATTCCTAGTTAACTAAAAATTTACTGCATTTTTTCTTTAACCATTGCTAATTATAGATTTATATGCCATTTCATCTGCACCATCACAAAGCTGTTTTGGCTTTGTCACACAATGAGTTTAACTTGTACGAAATAACTGGAACTAGGCAAAACCACTGCAACTTCCTCAATCCATGAAAATAACTAGAACATTCACAGAATATGTCATTCAGTGTCTCATGCCTGCTCTGCCATTAACCAAGACCATGGCTAATTCTACATCTCACATTTTCCTACACTAAACCCATATCACACAACTACCTTGCCAATAGCAAATGTATTTGATCGCCATCTTGAATATGGTCAGCCTCCACAGACTTTGTGCAGTGAATTCTGAAGCTATTTCTTCTCAAAAAGGACTGCTACAGTAGCATAGCAGTTAGCTCAATGTCATTACAGTGCAGGGAGTCAGAATTTAGCAATAAATTTCAGCTCCACCTGTAAGACGATTGCACATCCTTCCCATGAGTGCATGGGTTTCCTCCGGTTGCTCCCCTTTCCTCCCACGTTCCAAAGGCGTACCAGATAGTAACGTCCTCTGACTAGGATAGAGCTAGGTAGGTGAGTCATTGGGCAGTGTGGCTCATTAGGCTGGTAGGGCCTGTTCTGCGTTGTATCTCTAAATATTTTTGTTTTAAAAACCTCACATTTGCATGGCATACCCTCACCTGAGACTGTGACCCCAACTACAGATCCTACAGGCAGGGGAAAACACCATTCCTTATCAGGATGGAGATGTATATTCAAGATGGAGATCAATAAACTTGCTGACATCAAGGTAGTCAAGTGCTATGGGCTTAGTGTAAGATTAACCATGATCTTGGTTAATGGCAGAACAGGCATGAGACACTGAATAACATTCCGTTTATGTTCTTGTTATTTCCACGGGTTGAGAAATGTTGTGGCTTTGCCTAGTTATAGTGATTTCATACAAGTTAAACTGTAAGAGTTAGTTATGTGACAAAGCCAAAATTGCTTGGTGTTAGTTCGCTAATGAAATAGCATATGATCTATAATTAGCAATGGTTAAAAGAAACTTTTGGAAAACTTTTAGTTAACTGGGAATGCGTAATGTAAATTGAGGTAACACAAGGATAAAGTGGAGTTAATTCTGTTAAACCCGGTAAGAATTTTAGATTTTAACTAGATCATTTTTCATTTCACTTAACTCTACAAGCAGAGACAGCTTAATCCCAATGTCAAGAATTAAACTCGTGAAGCTTTGCTACATTACCTCTAATGCACACCCTTCCTCCAGGACAGACTACACCTGTATCAAATATTCCAAATTCAACCTCGTTAGGGCTTCATATAATGGGACAAGCAATCCCCACTTTTGTTCTCAAACTGTCTCACAAACAAATTAGCATACAATTTGCCTTCCTAAGTGTATGCTGAAGATGCACATTAATTTTCAGTGATGCACAAGAACATCCAGGTCTATCATCAATCTTTCACCATTTACCCAATTTACAATTTTGTCTTCTAAAAAGTGATGAGCTCACATATTATATTCTATCTGTGAAGTCCTTAACCATTCACTTAACTTGCCTGTATATCCCTCAAGTTTATCTGCATCTTCTTCACAACCCATCATGCCACCTAGCAAACATGGATCTATTATACTTGAGAAAATCTGCAGATGCTAGATATCCAAAGCAACACATTCAAAATGCTGTAAGAACTCAGCAGGCCAGGCAGCATCTATGGAAAAGAGTAAACAGTTGACATTTTGGGTCAAGACCCTCCATCAGGACTTCCTCCTACCCCACCTTCCCTGAACACCCCAACCCTCCTTTCTCCTCAGACACTACCAACCCTCTTGCCCACCCCCATCTAATCCCAGCTCTCATCCATACCAGGTCTTCACAATTCCCTCAGGCCTTCTCCTTTCTGAGGCAGAACATTCCGTCCTCAGTAAAGGCCTCACCTTTGTCCCCCTGTGCCCGCACTTCACTGAGTTCAGTCCTGATGAAGTCTCTACCCAAACATCAGCTGTTTACTCTTTTGCATAGATGCTGCCTGGTCTGTTGAATTCCTCCAGCATTTTGAGTATATTATACTTAATCCCATGAGCCAAATCAATGATAAAGATTAACTGCTTTAGCAAAGGCCAATATCCATTAATGAAATCTCTAATGTACCACAAACTTTCTTGCATTGTTCACACACAAATTTGCTAGATTAGAAAGTAAATCAGAATTTACAATGTGCATCTCCTATTCTAAGTTACTTCTTTGCCATGTACAAAATACAATGAAATTGCAAACCATGCTTGCTATTAAGTTACTTTATTAGGAGCTCTACTATGCTATCCCGTCACTAGAGTCAGAGTTACAAAGAATGGAAACAGACCCTTCAGCACAACAAGATGCCCCATTCAAGCTAGTCCCATTTGCCAGTGTTTGGCCCATAATCTTCTAAACCTTTCCAATCCACATACCTGTTCAACTGTCTTCGAAAAGTTGTTATAATATGGATCTAACTACTCCCTCTGACAGCTTATTCCATATGCTCAGTTCTTTGTTTAAAAGAGTTGCCTCTCAAATTCTTCTTAAATCTTTGCCCTATCATCTTAAACCTATGCCCCCTAGTTCTTTCAATTTCCAACTCTGGGAAAAAGACTGAGTGTATTTACCCTGTCTATGCCCTTCCTGATCTACAAATTCACCTCTCAGTCTCTTACATTCTTTAAAAAAAAATTCTTACTCTAACTTGTATACCATTTCCTCAAGTTCTGGCAACATCCTTTTAACTCTTTTCTGGACACTTTCCAGTTAGAAACATAGAAAACCTACAGCACAATACAAGCCCTTCGGCACACAAAGTTGCGCCGATCATATCCCTACCTTAGAAATTACTAGGCTTACCCATAGCCCTCTATTTTTCTATAACATCTTTTGAATAGCTGGGTACAACTGCATCATAACCTCCCAAATTTTAAACTCAATGCCCTGAATTATAAAAGGCCAAGATCCCTCTTCACCACCTTGTCTACCTGTGATTCCACTTTCAGGCAACATGGTCTTGTATACCAGGTCCCTCTGTTCTGCAGCACTCTAGTTTGTTCACTGTGAAAATCCTACCTGGATTCAGCTTTCCAAAAATGCAACACTTCGCACTCACCCTCACAGTTCCTCAGCCCACTTCATCAGCTGATCAAGATCCCCAGTAATTTTTGATAACTTTCTTCAATATCCATTGCATCACCTAATTTAGTGTCATCTGCTAACTAACCATGCCCTGTACATTCTTATCCAAATCACCGAAATAGATGACAAACAACACTCTCTCCTGATGTCTCGCATGGATATCCGACCAAAGAAATGACCTTCTACCATATCTTCTGCTTGATTCCATGCAATCTAACTCATCATGTGGAACCTTAAAGACCTCACTCGAATCATGTAAACCACATCTATCACCCTGCCCTCATCAGCCTTCTTGGTCACCTATCAAATAATTCAATGAAGTTGTTAACATATGATCTATTGAGCACACAACAATTACTGACTTCCATTAATCAACCCATTTTTCTAGATGTAGATACATCTTATCCCTCAGGATCCTCTCCAGTAACTTCCTTCCCACAGATGTTAAGACTTACTGATTTAAAGGTCCCAGGTTTTAATTTGCCACCCTTAAATTTTCTAACTTCTAGGCCATTGGCACTTCACCCATGGTTAATGATGATGCAAATAATCTCAGCTGGCTTCTGCATATTTCTTCCCTAGCCTCACACTTACACAAGTTGAAAATATTTATATTCTGCAAAATACTCAGTTCTCAATTTTGTTCCAGCTCCAAAATCTGCGTGTTTTAACATATGCATCAAATCTCATGTCTACAGCTGTTAATCAAGACAAACAGAATATGTAGACTCCAGTGATCAGGTATGGAGAAGCTGTGCAACCAGCATTTCTAAAACAAATTACAGCAGACATTTAGCCAATTTACAAAGTAGAATTAGCAAAATAAACACCATAGCTAATGTAGAGGAAATGCATAGCTGCAACTGGAGGTGGAACTTCATGGCTGGATCCGCGAACTTTATTTAGAAAATACTGTAAAGACGTGGAAGAAGGTCTTGTCACACCATCATCATGTGCCATGTCGTATGATGTGGGTGATCATGGCCTTCCACGACCATGATTGTTCTTGGTGAATTTATCTACAGAAACAGTTTGCCATTGCCGCCTTCTGAACAGTATCTTTTCAAGATAGGCAACCCCAGCAATAATCAATACTCTTCAGAGATTGAGTGACTGCCTGGCATCAGTGGTCGCATAACCAGGACTTGTGCCATGCATCATCTGCCAACTGCTCATACGACTATCCACCACCTGCTCCCAGTGCTTCACCAGACCCTGATTGGTGTTGGGGGTGTAGACTGTTAAGCAGGTGCTATACCTTGCCCTCTGGTGACCTGCAGGCTAGCAAAGGGATGGACCTTTCACCTCCTTTGGTAGAGATGCATCTCTACCCCACCACCCAAAGATAACACCATCCCTCCTGTAAAGTATGATGGAGCCCAGAAACATCATGCTAAGGGGATGTTTTTTCAGAGGTAGGACTGGAAATCTGGTCAGGATTAATTAGAAGATAAAGGCTGCTAAACATAGGGATCCTGGATGAAAACCTACTAGTCTCTGCTAGAGAGCTCAAACTGGAGAGGAAGTTCATCTTTCAGCAGAACGAGCAGAGCAACCATGGAGTGGCTTCAAATTAAGAACACTGATGTCCTTGAGTGGCCCAGTCACAGTTCTGACCTTAACCTGATCGAACATCTCTGGCAAGATCTCAAAATTGCTGTCCACTGCCGCTCTCCAACTAACCCAGCACAGCTTGAACAAGTTTGCAAGGAGGAACGGGCAAATCTTGCTCCATCACATTGTGCAATGTTAATCGAGACTCATCCAAAAAGACTACTGCCTGTTATAACTGCTAGAAGTTGTTCAATGAAGTACTGAGCAAAGGGGGATGAATACTTTTGAACTGTTTACATTTCAGTTTTTTGAATTTTTAATTTTTCATGCTTTACAATTTTCCCCGTTTTTGACAAAGAGTACTTGATTCACAAATAAAAATTCTCAGTTAAATGAATCAAAATCCCTAGTTGTAATACTCATTTGTGTTAACAAAGACTTAGGGCATGCTTTCACAAGGCACTGTTATAAATACATTTGCAGCATTAAGTTACTAATAAAAATATTTAAGGGAGGAAAAAAAACAGGGAGAAGGGAATACAAGCAGGATGAACAGAAAGAATATAATTAGTGCTAAAATACAGAGATTCAATCAAGCCAAAACAATTAGGATTGTCAAAAATCAGGAAACCACCAGAAGTTTACCCTTTGAATGCACAGAACGTTTTCAGACATCAGCAACACAAGCACAATTACTGATTAAAGCTGTAATCCAGAATTCATTCAAACCCACATAACAAAATTTGCTTTCGCATTTGTGCATCATAAGCACCTCACATATCTGAAATGCACAAAACTCTAGTGCAATTAACTAAAATTAACACTATATAATCTGATGCACACGTTAAATTAAATTATAACCTCTTAATTTTATGCTCTTCGTAAGTAATGTTTGGAAAATATGCAACACACACAAAATGCTGGTGGAACGCAGTAGGCCAGGCAGCATCTCTAGGAAGCGGTACCTTTGACGTTTCGGGCCGAGACCCTTCATCAGGACTAAATGAAAGAACAGATAGTAAGAGATTTGAAAGTGGGAGGGGGAGGGGAGATCCAAAATGATAGAAGAAGACAGGAGGGGGAGGAATGGAGCTAAGAGTTGGAAAGTTGATTGGCAAAAGGGATACGAGGCTGGAGAAGGAAGAGGATCATGGGATGGGAGGCCTGGGGAGAAAGAAAGGGGGAGGGAAGCCCAGAGGATGGGCAGGGAGTTAGCTAAGACAATGGGTCTACCTGGACAGGCAGGTTTGTGGATCTTGGGTAGGAGGTAGAAACGGGAAGTGCAGGGTGTAGGAACTATAAGGTTGGTAGCAGTGGATGGGAGATCCCCTGAGCGGATAAAGTTGGTGATGGTATGGGAGACAATGACCTGGTGCTCCTT
Organism: Mobula hypostoma; assembly: GCF_963921235.1. NCBI lineage: Eukaryota > Metazoa > Chordata > Chondrichthyes > Myliobatiformes > Myliobatidae > Mobula > Mobula hypostoma. Next base: position 43,588,273 of record NC_086103.1, on the reverse strand, counting down.
AGTGGGGTCATGATCGAGGGGTAAGTAAGAAGGGGTATCCACGAGTTGTCGCTGTGCCTCGGCAAGGTAGAGGTCAGTACGGCAGACTACAGCACCCCGCTTTTAAAAATATGGGTCTGTTGGATTCATGCTTGATTTTTATGGAAAAGTAGCTTCAATGGTAATTCTAGAAAAATTATACCTTTTCTACAGTAAACAATATAAAGCCAAACCTTTTTAGCTTTATATTTTAACCCAAGGATACGAGTCTCTAAAGTTGAAAATAATTAACATCATGTATACAGTGTTATGATGTGTAAAACACTGCTGATTTTAAGCACAAATAGTATTACAGATTAAAAATAAACGAATGCAACAGGACTTCTAGTTATACCACATCAAAAACCTGCTCAAGATATTTTGCAAGGTTGATATGCTACCCACTTTATTACAAACGTACATCCTAGAAATGAATTCAAACCACCATTTGGACTAGTTACATTTTAAAATTGCATTAACATCTGTGAGGTGACCTGCCTTCAGTATGGCATAATCTGAGTACAGTATCGCTCAATCCAAAATCAGCTGTTACTCTCCTGTTAAACAGAATTTGACATTCCTCTGGTTCTCCAACCACTAGACCCCACACCAATATTCCCGCCCCCATTCCTCCCCTCCCCCAAAACAAAATCATCTCATCGGATTTCAGAGTGGGGGGAAAAAATCACTGACAGTGTCTTCCTGCTTTCCCTTTGATTACATGGTCCACTTTTTGCTGACAGTTTCAAGGCTGCACAGATGAGGCTCTGAAAGGACTTATTTATATTTTTAAAAATTAACAATCAATCGTCAAAGTACGAAACGCCCGCAAGCTGCGGGCGGGACACCGCAAGCGGTGGAGTCCCACATCCGAGTTTGGCACCAAATTTGCCCCCGCTCCAGAAACCTCCCCCGCAGCCCCGCCCAGACTCCATTCCGCAGCCCCCGCCCACCGGAGGGGATCCCAGAACAGCAAACTCCGCGGGCGCGGCGGAGAGCGGAGCCGGTGCCGGTGCCGGTGCCGGAGCCGGAGACCGGTCCGGTTACCCGAAGGCGATCGGCCACCCGAGCAGCTTCCTTCCCCCGGAGAGAAACAGCGGCCGGGAAGGGAAGCGGGGGGGGGGGGGGCGTGCTACCGGCGGCTGGACGCTGACGCCATGTCAGACACTGGAAAAACTTCTGAATCCACAAAGCGCCCGAGCCACCGCCGCAAAAACCACCCGACGGCGTCCAAACATCCCCCCCTACACTTCTTCACGTTACCTGTCTTTGTTTCAACTTTTTCTCCTTTCTTTTTTATCCTCCCCACCTAACTTTAAAACTCGTCTCCGCTGAGGCACTGGCGACGCTCAGACTGGAGGCGGAGCACCGGTCCGTGTATCCTTCCGCGGCCTGGAGGGAGAGGAAGGGGGGAGGGGGAGGGATAGCAGGAGGACCGGGAATAAATGGCCAATTATCATTGGCCCGCCTCGTCAGTGACGGAAGCACTGAGAGCCAAACCCGGCCGTGCAGCAACAAGTTCCCAGCCGCACTCTGCAGTCAAGTTAAGTGAAGTCGAGCTTTCGCTTCATATTCCGCTTACATACTCCCTCAAGGTTTAAAGGCTTTTTCTTTGTTCGTAAAAAAGTTGTCTGAAGGTCTCGACTCACTGTGCCCTTCAGCGATGGAAACTTCAGCTCCCGCACTCTCTCAAACGGCCGGCTTGCAGTCCCTCCTCCACCGGCCAAAGTGGCTCGGGTCTCAATCAGTCGCTGCTCGTGGAATGTACAGAAGGGTTTCTGACGACAACACAATTAATTGGTAGCATCCACCATTGTACTGCTGAGATTGCCCGGTCACATCAGAATTACCGCATTACTATTTAATAGCAAGGACGACTCCTAATAACGTTGTGCCCTCCTGACCTTCGGGAATGATTGCCATTACCTATGCAGCATCCTAGATTCGGATAAAAACAGATTTTGACGAAAGTATGCAGCAGCGTCTTTGGAGAGCGAAATAAAATTAATGATTTAAGTCAGTGATTTTTCCCCCCCATCGGACAGCGATAAACGTTTATTCAGTTTCTTCCTCCACGGTTGCTACCGAACCCGCTGAGAATGTGCAGCCTTTTTCAGATTTCCGTAGTACTTTGCCTTGTATCGTGTGCGAGGAAATTACATTAAATACGAAGATTCTTTAAATGCCAGTACATTAAAAAGGTGATCATGCAAGCTGAAAGTGTTGATAGAAAACCAAAGTTGTTTGGGAAAGTATAGATGCAGAATGTGTATCTAAAATTACAAAGGAAAAGGAAGTGATGCTGGAAGTGTGTAATAATAATGCCGCAAGTGCTGAATACCTGAAATGAAATCAGTTAATGTTGAATACGGTAAACCACAACTTACCTGGGGAAGATAAGGTGTTTCTTGAACTCGCACTAAGCTTTGCTAGAGCGGTGTATAAGGCTCAAATTTGAGGTCAGAGTGAAACAAAGTGGCAGACAACTGAAATTTCAACAGGATATACAAATTAGTCATCCGATATGTTTTGGACCACCTTAGATTTAGAGAAGAAAGCATCATGAGCAGCTTTTGAGTTAAGTTGAGTTAGGAGTGAACGATTGTGACCCTGAACAGTAGCAAAGGAAGACATAAAGCAACGTCTGGATGTACTGAAAGATCTATGGGAAGTGATGGGTAATGGTGGAGATGGACAAATAAACTAGAACATTTCTGAAGAGAATAAGTGGAAGGTGTATGTACTGGAGACTGTGAAGGAGTTGTGCAGATTGCAAAGGATGATCTATTGAATGTGACAGAAAATAAAGAGGAGTCTTTGAGGGGAGAAAATGAATAAGTGTATGCTGAACTGGAGGTTATGTGAAAGAATAAGAAATGCTTCAATGACCATGTTATTGTTTTTGTAGGGGTTTGCTGCAAGACTACTGAAATAAAACAATACCTCCTTTTTACAAGCTCAATATATCTAAAATGATTTACAGCCAGTGGGTTGTCAGTGTGGTTGTACTGCTGTACACAGTGATGTCAGTATTATAGTACAGAAACATGCATTCATATTAATTTGTCCATTGCTCCAGAATAAACCAGTATTTAACAATCGCTTCTTTTTTGCAACAACTTATTTTATTGACGTTTATATGGATATATGCCTGTTGGATGTGTGTTCGGAACTGATAATTTTCTGCGCGTTTATTAGTCAATTTTATGCTACTGAAATTTAACCAAACCATCTAGATCTATATATTCCTGATATACCTGTGGTAGATTTCAGCAATAAAGATCCCTGCAAAAAAGTTACAGACCGTATAGCTAAGTTGCATTTGCAGGTTAAAATAATGCAATAAATTAATCAGACAAAGATGTCAAATTATATGCACATCAATCATAAGCAATGTCACGAGCTGTAATTGTATGAAGTGCTATAAATTATTGTTTTTCTCTTGGGATATTAGGTAGGCCAGATGAGCATTGATCTAAATAGCACATTCCGAGGTAACTCATACAGGATTCCAGCATCGCCCAAAAAAATCGTTTTTGCTCGTTTCCAGGTTTCACATTTTCACTCTTGGAATGCACATCTGGAGTTATTGAGCGTAAGTAAATATCTTTTATCTCCACGTCTGATGGATTCTGCAATCAAAACTCGACAAGTCATTTTTTACATTAAAGAAGCTCAGGAGGAAGGCGGGAGAATACCGTTGATATTTTTAATTGAAATTTGGATATTCCAAACGAATGATACATGATAAACCGTCAAAAAAGTAGTCGTGTTGTCGGTGTTAAATGGATCTTTGTGGGGTGGAAAACCGTTTTCCACTGAAACGTGTAAATCCAAATTGAATGTAATTCAAACTGAAGGATCGCAAGCGAATGCTCGTTTAGGGAATGGAATAGTTCTTGGGAATGTATTGTACAATGCGAACTTGATTTTCTTTCTTTGTCTCCCTATTTTCTGTGGCGGATGAAGTTCCTTCTCTGTATTGGGTTTCCTGCTGATTCCAGGTCTGTGATCAGGCTCTTTGCTTTTGGCCCAGTGGCTACATGACGTTGAGAAGATTGGCGACGCGAAGTCTGCGATTCAAAACCAAGCGAACTTCTTTCCACATCATCGCAAAACAATACAAAATCTGGTGTTTGAACAGGAAATGTCAAGGTAGTTCGGTAGTAGTTTAAAGTCGCTCCAAAAAGTTAGGTTATAGTCTTCACTTTGTTTTATATTGTTGCATAGTTTTAGGGTACCCTCCTGAATTTGCAGGCGCAGTTCTTAACTTAATGAGCAAACTACAGTGTATCATATACATATGGATTTTCAGAAATGGGATTTACGTTGAAAATCAGTTTTGTTGACGCTTTAAATTCTTAGCGAGTTCCTTATAATCTCCATCCCGATAGGATTTTGTAAACCACAACCCGTATTCATTTTCTGGCACTGTATTTTTCTAATTCCAGTGCAAATAGTTCGATATTCTAAAAAGATTACTTTTTGTAAATGTTGTTGGTTTTATAAAACAGGGATAGTTTTGAACAATTAATATTCAATATGCTTTGTTATAATTAGCAATTTTGCTCTGAGGTAGAAAGAGTTGAATTTTGTCAGGATATAGTTATCGCGGAGTTGCAAATCTCGAACGTGCGGTTTGATTTTAGATCGCCGATCATGGCGGTGTATTTGCTCGGTATTTTTCAGTCACAGTTTCCTTACTGGCGTTAATTCTGATGCTGTGGTCCCCATCTGGCGGTGTCATAACAAAAAGGTTCCCAGGTCTCGGTCGAAGACCTCTAGTTGCAGGGCAAATAATTCCCGTCGTGACTCTCCCATAACTGTAAAATATTAATTTCCCATCAGAAATTAAATAGCAATGAAGACGTTAGGCTATTCGGGGGTGGGGGAGTTACATGAATAAATATTATATAGTGAAAATAAATCTATTTTTGAAAGATAGTCTGTGTTGCTCAAGATTTCTAGCACCTGAAGAACTGCGTGCTTAAAATTAAGTAAGAAATTAATATCTGTAGATAACGGGAGTTGGTAAAAAAAAAACTGGATAAGATACTGGGGAGATAATCTCGAGTTTTTCTATTATTTCATGGAAAATATTTTTTTCTTTTTCAGTAACCATAAATTTAATCTCAGTAAACGCTGTACCGTTCTGGGGGAAGGTATGAAGCTGACATTGGTAACCGATATGTTCAGTCCATTTCTATACACCCTTCTTCTGCATCGTATTTTGCAGGTATTTCTGTAAAGCACGTGTACACATGTTGGGACAAGAATCGTTCAGCACAAAATAAATACTTATATTCCGTGAAAAAGACGACTTCGTTGAGGCCAATTTACTGCTTATCACTTGACACCTGACCACGGGCAGCTTGTTTAAATGATTTTTTCCTTCAAAAAATCGTGAACGCAATACTTTGGTTGCCTTATCTTTCTTGCTGAACAAAAGCTTTAGTCAGAGAAGGTTATGGGAAGATTTGATGGGGCTGTTTACAACTACAAAGGGTTTAGAGGAGTAAAATGTAGATCAATTGCGACTTAGTGGCTGGAGACTCCGTGGCCAGAGGGCATAAATACAGGTTGAGCGGCGTGAAAACAAAAGAACCAAGTGACTCCGCACCACCGATTGGTGTTTAGGAATTGGAATTTACTGTCAAGTAATGTGATGGAAAATTAATTCAAGAGGGATTGGATTACCAACCCATGCTTAAAATTTAATAGTCCACATCTATATTCCTTCATGGCTAGAAATATAAATTAAATTACTCTTAGCAAAACTCAAAGATATTAGGTTCACTTTCAAAAATTTATATAAAAAGTAGCGTTACAGCATCACTTTACCAGGAAAGTCAAATCAGTGCACAGACCAATTACCTTTCATGTAGGGTTTAATAAAATGTGGCAAGCAATATAAAGTAGATGGTAATATATTGGATTTTTGGTATGTATATAAAATAAATTCATGCAGCGAAGTCTTAATAGAACATTTTACAGTGAATGCCTCGCTTGGTAAGTGTGTGGCAAGGCATACATATAGTGGTTTCTTCTTGTCATTGTTTAAGATGGTTCGCTTTAAAAAGTGTTCCAAATGAAGATCTCTTGTTTCTTAGGTTTATCTAAACTGTTGAATAAAAGTATTGAAATTCTGTATAAACACATTAATAGGAAACAATTAGATGCAGAATCTGAATTAAAGTAAGAATATATATACCGTAGGAAGAACTTAGCCAGACAGGCAGCATTTGTGGAAATAGAAACCGGTCAATCTTCCAGGCTGAGGACCCTGCAATAAGAGAAACTCTTCAGTCTAAACAGCAGCAAAGGTGGGGGAGGACTTTCTTCCTCGACTTTTTTTTCTGCAGAGATTGTTTCACTGGCTGAGTTATCCAATGTTCTGTACCTGAGACCCACATTAATTGCCACTACCGTTAAAAATATAGGTAGAAGTTAATAAAGCAGAAAAATGGGTATGTTACTGATACAATAACATAGATAAGCATGAGATTTTGGTCATGAAATTTCCAGTGTTTTTTGAAACGTAAGAATAAAACAGAAGGACAGACAGCTTTGGGAATCACTGCCTCTCCTTTTCGGTGATCTGGTTGAGTCCTAACCTCCGGAGCTATTGTGAGGAATTTGCCTATTTTCCCTGTGACTGCATGGGTTTCCTCAGACACTGTGAAGAAATCCCACATCTCAAAATCATGCGGATTGGTAGGTAAATTGGTCACTGCATGTGATCAATGATTCATCTGATGAAGGCAAGCGTGCCATATGCCTTCTACTGTCTACTTGTGTGCTACTTTCAGGGAGCAATATCAATGCTGATAAAGCCTGCCATTCAGCATATCCTTTCCCTTTATTTTAGACCACTCAAATTGCAGCACCTCATATTTCAAAGTTCAAAGTAAATTTACTGTCATTATATATATATATATGTCACAATATACTACCTTGAGATTCATTTTCTTGCAGGCATTACAGTAGAACAAAGAAATACAATAGAAAAACTACACACAAACAAAGACCGACAAACGACCAATGTGCAAAAGAAGTCAAACCGTGCCAGTAAATATATAATATTGAGAACATGAGTTGCAGAGTCCTTGAAAGTGAGTCCATAGGTTATGGAATCAGTTCGGTGTTGAAGAAGTTATACATGCTGGTTCAGAGGCCTGATGATGAGGGTTTTGATGATGGACGCTACTTTCTTGTAGCAGTGCTCCTTGTAGATGTGATTAATGGTGGGGAGTAGTTTGGCAGTGATGAACTGGGCTGTGTCCACCATTTCTTAAATCGGCTTTTCCAGCCTTGGGCTTTGGTGTTTCCACGCCAGGCGGTGATGTGTAAGTTTTGGACAACGTACTGAATTTGCACAAACCTCTAAGAGGCGCTGTCATGTCCCCCTTGTGATGACACTTACGCTGGTGTCAGGACACATCCTCTGATATGATAACACCACTGAATTTAAAGTTACCAGCTCTCTCCAAAAAGCAAAAATTAAATATTGGCACTGGAGTTTGAATTATACAGTGAATAGAGCAGATGCCTATGCACACAGCCTCGTGGTGCACCTGTGCTGATAGTGATTGTGGAGGAGATGTTGTTGCCAATCTGTACTGATTAGAGTCTGCAAGTCAGAAAATCAAGGACCCAGTTGCACAAGGATGTACCGCGGTCCAGGTGTTGGACCTTAGCGATTAGTTTCAAGGGGATGATAGTGCTGAACATTGAGTGAGCAGCCTATGTTGTATGCAACACACATCAAAGTTGCTGGTGAACGCAGCAGGCCAGGCAGCATCTATAGGAAGAGGTACAGTCGACGTTTCAGGCCAAGACCCTTCGTCAGGACTAACTGAAGGAAGAGCTAGTAAGAGATTTGAAAGTGGGAAGGGGAGGGGGAGATCCAAAATGATAGGAGAAGACAGGAGGGGGAGGGATGGAGCCAAGAGCTGGACAGGTGATTGGCAAAAGGGATATGACAGGATCATGGGACAGGAGGCCCAGGGAGAAGGAAAAGGGGTGGGAACCCAGAGGATGGGCAAGGGGTATAGTCAGAGGGACAGAGGGAGAAAAAGGAGAGTGAGATAAAGAATGTGTGTATAAAAATAAATCATGGATGGGGTTCGAGGGGGAGGTGGGGCATTAGCAGAAGTTATGAGGTCAATGTTCATGCCATCAGGTTGGAGGCTACCCAGATGGAATATAAGGTGTTGTTCCTCCAACCTGAGTGTGGCTTCATCTTTACAGTAGAGGAGGCCGTGGATAGACATATCAGAATGGGAATGGAATGTGCAATTAAAATGTGTGGCCACTGGGAGATCCTACTTTCTCTGGCGGACAGAGCGTAGGTGTTCAGCAAAGTGGTCTCCCAGTCTGCTTCGGGTCTCGCCAATATATAGAAGGCCACATAGGGAGCACCGGATGCAGTATATCACCCCAGCCGACTCACAGGTAAAGTGTTGCCTCACCTGGAAGGACTGTCTGGGGCCCTGAATGGTGGTAGGGGAGAAGTGTAAGAGCATGTTTAGCACTTGTTCCGCTTACAAGGATAAGTGCCAGGAGGGAGATCAGTGGGGAGGGATGGGGGGGACGAATGGACAAGGGAGTCGAGTAGGGACCAATCACTGCGGAAAGCAGGGGGGGGAGGGAAAGATGTGCTTAGTGGTGGGATCCCATTGGAGGTGGTGGAAGTTACGGAGAATAATATGTTGGACCTGGAGGCTGGTGGGGTGGTAGGTGAGGACCAGGAGAACCCTATTCCTAGTGAGGTGGCGGGAGGATGGAGTGAGGGCAGATGTGCGTGAAATGGGGGAGATGTGTTTGAGAACAGAGTTGATAGTGGAGGAAGGGAAGCCCCTTTCTTTAAAAAAGGAGGACATCTCCCTCGTCCTGGAATGAAAAGCCTCATCCTGAGAGCACATGCGGCGGAGACGGAGGAATTGCGAGAAGGGGATGGCATTTTTGCAAGAGACGGGTGAGAAGAGGAATAGTCCAGATAGCTGTGAGAGTCAGTAGGCTTATAAGTAGACATCAGTGGATAAGCTGTCTTCAGAGATAGAGACAGAAAGATCTAGAAAGGGGAGGGAGGTGTCAGAAATGGACTAGGTAAACTTGAGGGCAGGGTGAAAGTTGGAGGCAAAGTTAATAAAGTCAAGTTGTATGCATCTTCACTGTCTAGATGTTCCAGAACTTAGCGAAGAGCCAATGAGCAAAGAACATCTGCTCTTGACCTGTTGTGATAGTAGGCAAATTGGAAGGGTTCCAAGTTACTCCTCATGCAGGAGTTGATGTGCTTTATGACCAACCTTTCAAATCACTTCATCATCGTGGATGTAAGTGCAACTAGATGATAATCGTTGAGGCAGGTTACCCCATTCTTCTTGGGCACTGGTATGATTGGGGCCTGCTTTAATCAGGTGGGTAGCTCAGACCGCTGACGGGAGAGGTTAAAGTTATCGGTGAGTAATCCAGCCAGATGATCAGCACATCTTTAGTACTTTCCCAGATAACCCATCTGGGCCAGATGTTTTCCTTGGGTCTACCCTCCTGAAGGATGCTCTTACGTTGGCCTCAAAGTCTCAAAATCATATGGTCGTTGGGGGCTGTGGGAATTCATTAAGGTTTCTCCACGTTCTGTTGTTCAAAGCGAGCATCCGGCAGTGAAATCTTCTTGTCATTTATGTGTTCGGTGGTCCTGATGTGGCCTTCTATATATTGGCGAGACCTGACGCAGACTGGGAGATCATTTCGCTGAACACCTACGCTGTGTCCGCCAGAGAAAGCAGGATCTCCCAGTGGCCACACATTTTAATTCCACATCCCATTCCCATTCTGACATGTCTATCCACAGCCTCCTCTACTGTCAAGATGAAGCCACACTCAGGTTGGAGGAACAACACCTTAGATTCTGTCTGGGTAGCCTCCAACCTGATGGCATGAGCATTGACTTCTCTAACTTCTGCTAATGCCCCACCTCCCCCTCATACCCCATCTGTTATTTATTTATATACACATTCTTTTTCTCTCTCTCCTTTTTCTCCCTCTGTCCCTCTGACTATACCCCTTGCCCATCCTCTGGGCTTTTGCCCCCTCCCCCTTTTCTTTCTCCCTGGGCCTCCTGTCCCATGATACTCTCATATCCCTTTTGCCAATCACCTGTCCAGCTCTTGGCTCCATCCCTCCCCCTCCTGTCTTCTCCTATCATTTTGGATCTCCCCCTCCCCCTCCCCCTCCCACTATCAAATCTCTTACTAGCTCCTCCTTCAGTTAGTCCTGACGAAGGGTCTCGGCCGGAAACATTGACTGTACCTCTTCCTAGAGATGCTGCCTGGCCTGCTGCGTTCACCAGCAACTTTGATGTGTGTTGCTTGAAATTCCAGCATCTGCAGATTTCCTCGTGCTTGTGTTGTCATTTATGTTGCTTGGTTTTGCTTTGTAGGGGGTGATGGCATTCAAGCCCTGCCATAGCTTTCAAGCATCTTTCTGTGATTCAAATTTGGTCTAGAATTGCCACATCATGTGAGATTTATGGAGGTCATACCTGGATGACTTGTACTTTTTTGGTTCACCAGTGCCGAACGCTACCGGTCTAGACCACAGCAGATTACAGACCTCTTGGTTTATCCAGGGATTCTGGCTGGGGAAGGGTGAATGATTTTGTGGGGCCACACTCATCAAGTCCATGACAACCGTGGTGTGTTTCTTCAGGTCCCCGATGAGCCCACTCCACTGACTCGAAGCAACCTTGTTGCTGTTCCTCTGCCTCCTGTAACCCAGATCAGATTAAACTCCATCCATGTCTGCTCCTGATCTATATCCTGCTTTGACACCAGCTTCATTATTTACATTTACATCCAAGTCATTTGTGTCTTCTGTTCATTCTTCAAAACCTACAGATTCCAAAGGGAGTGTCTCTCAGTGCACTTTTGCAAACAATAGGCTAGTTTGTGCAGAAATCTTGAAGCATTCCTAACTTTCTGTAAATTTCTGCAACTTGGTAACCAGCTTTAGAAAATATCAAACACTTGCAGAGTAAACTATCAGAAAAAATCAGTAACTAACCTGCATGTCACAATTAATCTATTTAAAGAGCATTTGCGTGGCTCTTTCCTGTTGCTGAATGCTGTTCTTATTCAAACGTTTTTAAGAGAAGATGAGTAATCTGCTGGTATTGAATCAATTTACGAGCAATTGCAATCCATTTATCCTGCAAGTATTAGGTACTTTCACAAATGATGGGTACAATCAACTGGAATTTCACACTGCTTTCTTAAAACTAAAGAAGTTGTAGAAACTCTGGAGAAAGTACAAAAGATATTTATTAGAATGGCTTATCAGAACAATGATTTACCAGGAAAGATTAAACATTTCCAAAGGAGTGAGACAAGAATTGATAGAAGGGTTAGATGTTTCAATTTGTGTTTAGAGAAGAGATAGGGTTAATGTTAGGAGTCAATAATACAATGTAGTCATTAAAACCAACAGAAAGTTCCGGAGAATGTGAATGTTGCCACCTCAGGTAATAGCTGTGACACATAATAGTTGTATACCCATATATATTTGGAAAATTGTTTTATATTTATTATTTATGCTTAATTGCTATTGAATATTAGAAGACTGTTAAGAGTCAGATATACAGAGAGGTCTGGATAATAAGTAAGAAATGCAAACGCAAATATGGAGGTGAGTATCCATGAAGAGCAATTGGAAAAAGCACATGAGACTGGAACTTCTGGGCTCTGCAAGTACTAAGTAATGCTGTAACAATAATGGTAGGCAGAAAAACTGTATTTGACTAGACAGACCTAATATCAGATCAAATAATAAGGGTCATGCCACAGTAATTACACTAAGTGGCACAGCATTCAGTTTCTTATTTACAACCTTACTGATGCTCTTCATTTAATCAGCAGCAACGAATTTGAGTAGCCGTGTGAATTCAAATCCAAGGTCTGTCAGAGGCACAGGCCCTGAAAGATATCATTTCAGATATTGTACACAAAATGCAAAAGTGAATATTAAATTTTTGTTATGAATGCTATGACTTTGAATGAGTCACACAGAGACGGTGGATGTAAACAATGACAAGCAGGAATTGTGGAGGATTCTCTCTGACTCATACGGTGAGGATTTATGGAGACACAAGACACTGCAAATGCTGGAATTTTGAGCAAAAGATAAATACTAACGATGTGGCCAAGACCAAGTCCAGACTGAGTGCTTCACAGAGCACTGCAAGCTGTCCACAGCAGCCATCTTGAGCTTCTGGTTACATGTTATTTCTCATCCCCATTCCCAAACTGACCTGTTTATCTTCAGCCTTCTCCACTGCCAAATGCAAACTAGAAGAACAGCTACTCATGTGTGGGTACTTTACAGCCTAATGGTATAAACTGATCCTTTTCAGTTTCAGTTAGCCCACTCAGTCCTAAATCTACTCCCCTGAATCTTGAGGTTACGTCCCCTAGTTCTAGTCTCACCTACCAGTGGAAACAACTTTTCTGCCTCTATCTTAATTCTCCCTTTCATAATTTTGTATGTTTCTATAAGATCTCCTCTAATTCTTATTTTTTCTTATTATTATTGATATATTGTTTAGCTTTGTTAATCAGTTATTTGATAGTTTAATTCTTATTGTACATATTGACATGTTGACTTGATTAATGTATTTTTTGTTGGTTTTCAATAATAATTAATAAAAAAGATTTTTAAAAATGAATTCCAGTGAGTACAGTCCCAGATGATTCAATCTCTCCTCATAGTCTAACCCCCTCATCTCTGGAATCAACCTGGTGAACCTCCTCTACTGCCTCCATCCTTTCCCACTTTATTCTATCTGCCGATCATCCCCACCATCAACCCTACCCCCAATTTCCTTCCAGACTCTGTCTCACCCATCCCCCACACTTCTATATATTGGCGATGAGAGGGCTTACAGGAGTGAAATATATCGGTTTGTTGAGTGGTATCATAACAATACAGTCATACCGGGTGTCAGCAAGACCAATTAACTAATTGGAGACTTCAGGAAGGGGAAGTTGGGAGAAGATGTACCAGTCCTCATTGAGGGGTCAGTGCAGACCAGGTGAGCAGCTTCTATTTTCCGAGCATCAGCATCTTGGAGGATCTATCGTGAGCCCAATGTATTGAAGCAAGCATGAAAAAGGCACGGCAGCAGCTCCATTTCATTAGGAGTTTGGGGAGATTTGGTATGTCATCACAGACCCTTATGGGGAAGAACGTTCTGCCTGGTGGCTTCCCAGCCTGACATGCAGCCTCCAATGCACAGGATGACAAAAGGCTGTCAGAGTTGTGGACTCCACCACAGACACAAACCTCTGCCCCCCCCCCATCAGATACCAACAAAGCACTTTTCCTCATGAAGGGGGTGTTCATCATTGAAGATCCTCATCATCTGGGACATGCCCTCTTCTCACTACTACCATCAGGAAGGAGCTACAGCAGCCTGGAGATCTACATTCGACAATTCAGTAACTTGTTCCCCTTTGATACCAGATTTCTGAACTTTACATGAACACTATCTCGTTGTTTCTTTTTTGTACTATTTATTATTATTAATAAATTATTATTTATTGTAGATTTTATGTCTTCGTACTGTACTACTGCAGTAAATGAGAAATTTCACATCACATGTTAGTGGGAAATCTGCTTCAGATTCCAGTTGACTATTATCCCAGTACATTTTGGTGCTCAGAATCAGAATTGCCATCAGACCCAAAACTTTAACCATCCCTTTCCCTCCACAGGTAATGCTCATCTCGATGTTCCTTCTGCAGATGAAATTTTATACTCTTTAAGCAAGTGATTAAGTTCAGTTTAAATAATTAGAATCAGATAGTTTACTTCAACATTTTGGGTGTACACGGGTAATACTGTTAAATTTATGTAGATCTTATGGTCTAGCACATGAAACCATAGAAACTACAGCACAGAAACAGGCCCTTTGGCCCTTCTTAGCTGTGCCAAACCATTTTCTGCCTAGTCCCACTGACCTGCACACAGACCATATCCCTCCATACACCTCCCATCCATGTATCTGTCCAATTTATTTTTAAATGTTAAAAAAGAACCCGCATTTACCACCTCATCTGGCAGCTCATTCCATACTCCCACCACTCTCTGTGTGAAGAAGCCCTCCCGAATGTTCCCTTTAAACTTCCCCCCCCCCTCACCCTTAACCCATGTCCTCTGGTTTTTTTCTCCCCTTGCCTCAGTGGAAAAAGCCTGCTTGCATTCACTCTATCTATACCCATCATAATTTTATATACCTCTATCAAATCTCCCCTCATTCTTCTACGCTCCAGGGAATAAAGTCCTAACTTATTCAATCTTTCTCTGTAACTGAGTTTCTCAAGTCCCGGCAACATCCTTGTAAACCTTCTCTGCACTCTTTCAACCTTATTTATATCCTTCCTGTAATTCGGTGACCAGAACCGAATACAATACTCCAGTTTCGGCCTCACCAATGCCTTATACAACCTCATCATAATATTCCAGCTCTTATACTCAATACTTTGATTAATAAAGGCCAATGTACCAAAAGCTCTCTTTATAACCCTATCTACCTGTGACGCCACTTTTAGGGAATTTTGTATCTGTATTCCCAGATCCCTCTGTTCCACTGCACTTCTCAGTGCCTTACCATTAACCCTGTATGTTCCACCTTGGTTTGTCCTTCCAACTTGCAATACCTCACACTTGTCTGTATTAAACTCCATCTGCCATTTTTCAGCCCATTTTTCCAGCTGGTCCAAATCCCTCTGCAGGCTCTGAAAACCTTCCTCACTGTCTACTACACCTCCAATCTTTGTATCATCAGCAAATTTGCTGATCCAATTTACCACATTATCATCCAGATCATTGATATAGATGACAAATAACAATGGACCCAGCACTGATCCCTGTGGCACACCACTAGTCACAGGCCTCCACCTGGAGAAGCAATTCTCTACTACCACTCTTTGGCTTCTTCCATTGAGCCGATGTCTAATCCAATTTACCACCTCTCCATGTATACCTAGCGACTGAATTTTCCTAACTAACCTCCCATGCGGGACCTTGTCAAAGGCCCTACTGAAGTCCATGTAGACAATATCCACTGCCTTCCCTTCATCCAAAAGGGAGAGGCGGGGGAAAACCCAGAGGATGGGCAAGGGGTATAATCAGAGGGACAGAGGGAGAAAAAGGAGAGAGAAAGAATCATGGGACAGGAGGACCCATCCATTATTTATTTATATACACACATTCTTTTTCTCTCTCTCCTTTTTCTCCCTCTGTCCCTCTCACTATACCCCTTGCCCATCCTCTGGGCCTTTTTCCCCCCTCCCCCTTTCTTTCTCCCTGGGCCTCCTGTCCCATGATCCTCTCATATCCCTTTTGTCAATCACCTGTCCAGCTCTTGGCTCCATTCCTCCCCCTCCTGTCTTCTCCTATCAGTTTGGAACTCCCCCTCCCCTTCCCACTTTCAAATCTCTTACTAGCTCTTCCTTCAGTTAGTCCTGACGAAGGGTCTCGGCCCGAAACGTCGACTGTACCTCTTCCTAGAGATGCTGCCTGGCCTGCTGCGTTCACCAGCAACTTTGATGTGTGTTGCTTGCCTTTGCATACAGCTGTGGATAGTTCAAAGGGCTCTAAGCACAAAAACCAGACACAAAAATAGTTCTTCATCAAGGGATAGTTCCTGATATATAAAGATCCCAAATAACGATGGCCAGCACTGATATGGTTTTAACAATGGGTTAAATTACAGGATGACCATTTAATCCCGTCCCTGATCTCATCCTCGAAGTTTCAATGTAGGCTGATTAACAAACATACATCTATTGTTTCAGCCTGCATAATTTACAATTGTGTAAAACTAGAATGGCCCACACCCAATGGCAAGTTTCAATGTCCTGGATGTTACGTGTGAACAGTTTTGTTTTGAAGACTGGTCCTTATTTATATTAAAGGCAGCTTTCCACATTATCCCTGATTAAAATTGACATCAATTCCCTAACAGAATATCAAATTCTTGCAATTCATCAATCAGAAAAGATTTTCAGCATGTATTTTTTCTTTTCTTTATTATTCTTGTCTGCTCAATATTATTGGAGGCTTTTGAGCTGCTTTTCATCCTGGTTAAGTTTGATTGTTAAATTCTCAAAGGCACATTTCCTTCACCGTGATGACTTATTGCTGTTTTGTAGGCATGATTTTTTCTGTCATGCAAGAAAACATGCAGCTGAAGTGTGAGATCTGAGCTTTCACACCATTTGATATCTTCTGCTGCTTGTCGTGGTTTTTATTATAGTTAGTATTTAATCTTGATTGACTACAGTCAGTAGACTTTTCTGTCCTTGCTTTTTTACATTCAAGCTAACATAAAGAGCATACTATAGCTCATTTGAACAAGATTCTAGGTTCTGCTCAGAGTGATTTAGCACAAGTAGATAAGTAACACACATAAAATGCTGGAGGTACTTAGCAGGTCTGGCATATTTCTATAGAGAGAAATAAACAGTAAATGCTTAAGACCGAGACCCTTCATCGGGATGTTTCAGTCTGATAAGTCAACTGCATCTTCCCCTCCATAGATACTGTCTGACCTACTGTGTTCCTCCAGCATTTTGTGCATATCGCCCAGGGTTTCCAGCAATTGCAGAAACCCTGTCTCATAAGAATGCAAGGTTCCTTGCATTGATCAACTGCAGGAGAGGTTGCAACTATTGCACGTGTTTCACAAATAAGCCCTTTTACTAAGAAACTGCTTACTTTTTTATTTTTAATGACAAAGGCCATTTCAAAGTTCAAAGTAAATTCATATATGTCACCATATGCAAACCTGAGATACTCAATAAATCCATAGACTAAAAACCATAACAGAATCAATGAAAAACTCACTAACTTGGGTGTTCAACCAGTGTACAAAACTCAACAAACTGTACAAATACAAAAAGAAATAATAAATAAATAAGGAATACATATAAAAGAAGCAATAATATAATACAACAATGGGGAATTGGACTCTGCCCAATCAGTGAGCAGCAGCATGAGAAGAAGCAGCGATTTCATTTAGGTCCGCGGACAAAGTTTTAAAAAAGACACAATTTTGGGGCAGTTTCCAGAGTTAGACTGCGACCAATCACTGAACAGGATTCATTAGTAAGGGTGAATAAAATAAGGCAAGGGAAAGCAGAGCGGGCATTTTGTGAGTGGGCCAGTGATGGAGTGGCTTTGGCTCATCAGGATTGGGCAAGGTAAGTTTTCTCTTCCTCTTTATTTTTCCTTCCTCATCTGTTAGTGCACAGTAAATGCAGTGAGAGTGGCTCCAGGGTCTGTGCTTCGTTCAGTGTGTGAGACCTGGCAATTCTGGGAGACCTCTAGTCTCCCTCATCTGCACCAGGTGCACCGGACTGCTTCTCGGAGAATGTAAAGAATAGGAGCTGCAGCTTGATGACCTTCGACTCATACAGGAGACTGAGAAAGTGATAGATGGAAGCTATAGATAGGTAGTCACTCATAGGTTGTAGAAGGTAGGGAACTGGGTGACTGTCAGCGCAGAGTACCCCTGTGCTGTTTCCCTTAATAATAAGTACACCACTTTGGATACTGTTGAGGGGGATGGCCGACCGGGGAGAGCTGCAATGACTGGATCTCTGGTGCTGTGGCTCAGAAGAGAAGAGGGGTGAAGAGGACTGCAATAGTGATAGAGGATTCCATAGAGGAATACAGATGAGATTCTGTGGATGTGATAGAGACACCCGCATGGTATGATGCTTCGTAGGTGCCCAGGTGCCAGGGTTAGGGACATCTCAGATCGGGTCCATGGCATCATAAAGGTGGAGGGTGAGTAGCCAGAAGTCTTGGTACGTATTGGCACCAATGACAGATAGCAAAGGTGAGGTGGTCCTGAAGAGAGATTTTCGGGAGCTAGGTAGAAAGCTGAAAAGCAGGACTCCAATGGTAGTAGTTATCTCTGGGTTGCTGCTTGTGCCATGCATCAGTGGAGGTAAGAATTAAATGATTTGGCAGATGAATATGTGGCTGAGGAACTAGTGAAGGGGTGGGCAGGGCTTCAAAGTTCTAGATCATTCTGATCTCTTCTGGGGAAGATACGAGCTGCACAAAAGTGGCATTTCACCTGAACCCAATGGGGACAATATCCTTGCCCATTACTACTTGCAGGTTTACTAGAGCTGTTCAGTAGAGCTTAAACTAATTTGGCAGGGGGGATGGGAACCAGAGTGATAGGGCAGAGGATGGGGTAGTCGGTTTACAAACAGAGGCAGTGTGCAGTGACAGAGCTAGCAAGGACAGGCTGATGGTAGGACAAAGCTTCAGTCAACAGAACGAGTTGCAATGTAAGAGGCAGACAAAATCAAAAAGGCTGATGAAAGCAGGACCGAAGGTGTTATATTTGAATGCACACAGTATACAGAATAAGGTAGATGAACTTGTACAACAGTTACAGACTGACATGTACTGCATGACGTTGTGGGCATCACTGAATCATGGCTGAAAGAAGATTATAGCTGGCAGCTTAATGTCCAAGGATACACATTGTATCGAAAGGACAGGCAGGTAGTTCTGTTAGTAAAAACTGAAATCATTCGAAAGAGGTGACATGGGATAAGAAGCTCTAGCGCCTATATGGGTAGAGCTAAAAAATACGAGGGTAAAGAGAGCCTGATGAGAATTAAGTACAGACCTCAAAAGAGTAGTAAAGATGTGGTCTACAAATTACAACCAGAGCTAGAAAATGCATGTCAAAAGGGCAATGTTACGATATTACAATCAGGTAGATTGGGAAAATCAGGTTGGTGAATGGGAAATTAGCAGAATGGGCAAAGAAGTGGCAGATGGAATACAGTGCTGGGAAGTGTATGGTCATGCACTTTGGTAGAAGAGATAACAGTGTAGACTATTTTCTAAATGGAGAGAAAATTCATCAAATCTGAGGTGCAAAGGGACTTGGGAGACACCGTGCATTCCCTAAAGTAGTGGTCACCAACCTTTTTAAGCCCAAGATCCCCTACCTCGACCTCAGTGAAAGGCAAGATCTACCTACTAAATCGTTTTGAGAAAAAACAGCTCAGATTGTACTTCCAATTTGAGACCTTTTATTTGGGTGAATTGTATTTGAATTACACAAAATACTTTTGTCAAACTTTCAAATTAATTGAAACAAGAAAACACTGTAACTAGCATATCAAACAGGCCATAGCTGTCTTTCTTTAAGAATATTACAATACTTCACACCTTTAATTCTAAGTTTCATTATTTACTTTTATCTCAACATGAAAAATAAATGAATAAAAATTGACTGTTGCACTCAGTGTGCTGACTGGGGCTGAATACTTTCTGCTAGTTCCCTGAAATTTGGCTCATAACTACAGACAGCCAGTCTGAGACAGCCTGTGAGGTGTAGGGTTGCCAACTGTCCCGTATTCCCCCTGCTAAGGTAGAGCATTCCTATGAAACCTTTCGTGCCAAAATGTTTTACCATTAGTTTATATGGAAAAAAATTTTGAGTGTTCCCAGACCCAAAAAAAACCTACCAAATCATACCAAATAACACATAAAACCTAAAATAACACTAACATATAGTAAAAGCAGGAATGATATGATAAATACACAGCCTATATAAAGTAGAAATAATGAAAATTAAGCCAAAACCGATTCGTGGGGTGAAAAAAATCAGCACGTACGCGCAAACAACAGGAATTCTGCAGATGCTGGAAATTCAAGCAACACACATCAAAGTTGCTGGTGAACGCAGCAGGCCAGGCAGCATCTCTAGGAAGAGGCGCAGTCGACGTTTCAGGCCGAGACCCTTCGTCAGGACTAACTGAAGGAAGAGTGAGTAAGGGATTTGAAAGCTGGAGGGGGAGGGGGAGATGCAAAATGATAGGAGAAGACAGGAGGGGGAGGGATAGAGCCGAGAGCTGGACAGGTGATAGGCAAAAGGGGATACGAGAGGATCATGGGACAGGAGGTCCGGGAAGAAAGACGGGGGGGGTGACCCAGAGGATGGGCAAGAGGTATACTCAGAGGGACAGAGGGAGAAAAAGGAGAGTGAGAGAAAGAATGTGTGCATAAAAATGAGTAACAGATGGGGTACGAGGGGGAGGTGGGGCCTAGCGGAAGTTAGAGAAGTCAATGTTCATGCCATCAGGTTGGAGGCTACCCAGACGGAATATAAGGTGTTGTTCCTCCAACCTGAGTGTGGCTTCATCTTTACAGTAGAGGAGGCCGTGGATAGACATGTCAGAATGGGAATGGGATGTGGAATTAAAATGTGTGGCCACTGGGAGATCCTGCTTTCTCTGGCGGACAGAGCGTAGATGTTCAGCAAAGCGGTCTCCCAGTCTGCGTCGGGTCTCACCAATATATAAAAGGCCACATCGGGAGCACCGGACGCAGTATATCACCCCAGTCGACTCACAGGTGAAGTGATGCCTCACCTGGAAGGACTGTTTGGGGCCCTGAATGGTGGTAAGGGAGGAAGTGTAAGGGCATGTGTAGCACTTGTTGCGCTTACACGGATAAGTGCCAGGAGGGAGATCAGTGGGGAGGGATGGGGGGGACGAATGGACAAGGGAGTTGTGTAGGGAGCGATCCCTGCGGAATGCAGAGGGGGGGAGGGAAAGATGTGCTTAGTGGTGGGATCCCGTTGGAGGTGGCGGAAGTTACGGAGAATAATATGTTGGACCCGGAGGCTGGTGGGGTGGTAGGTGAAGACCAGGGGAACCCTATTCCTAGTGGGGTGGTGGGAGGATGGAGTGAGAGCAGATGTACGTGAAATGGGGGAGATGCATTTAAGAGCAGAGTTGATAGTGGAGGAAGGGAAGCCCCTTTCTTTAAAAAATGAAGACATCTCCCTCGTCCTAGAATGAAAAGCCTCATCCTGAGAGCAGATGCGGTGGAGACGGAGGAATTGCAAGAAGGGGATGGCGTTTTTGCAAGAGACAGGGTGAGAAGAGGAATAGTCCAGATAGCTGTGAGAGTCAGTAGGCTTATAGTAGACATCAGTTGATAAGCTGTCTCCAGAGACAGAGACAGAAAGATCTAGAAAGGGGAGGGAGGTGTCGGAAATGGACCAGGTAAACTTGAGGGCAGGGTGAAAGTTGGAGGCAAAGTTAATAAAGTCAACGAGTTCTGCATGCGTGCAGGAAGCAGCGCCAATGCAGTCGTCGATGTAGCGAAGGAAAAGTGGGGGACAGATACCAGAATAGGCACGGAACATAGATTGTTCCACAAACCCAACAAAAAGGCAGGCATAGCTAGGACCCATACGGGTGCCCATAGCTACACCTTTAGTTTGGAGGAAATGGAAGGAGCAAAAGGAGAAATTATTAAGAGTAAGGACTAATTCCGCTAGACGGAGCAGAGTGGTGGTAGAGGGGAACTGATTAGGTCTGGAATCCAAAAAGAAGCGTAAAGCTTTGAGACCTTCCTGATGGGGGATGGAAGTATATAAGGACTGGACATCCATGGTGAAAATAAAGCAGTGGGGGCCAGGGAACTTAAAATCATCGAAAAGTTTAAGAGCGTGAGAAGTGTCACGAACATAGGTCGGAAGGGATTGAACAAGGGGTGATAAAACAGTGTCGAGGTATGCAGAAACGAGTTCGGTGGGGCAGGAGCAACCTGAGACAATAGGTCGGCCAGGACAGGCAGGTTTGTGGATCTTGGGTAGGAGGTAGAAACGGGATGTGCACACAGGTGCCCGCGCCAGGCTTCATGGTCATGGTAGTCTTTCTCGGGGTAAACACAAATGTCCCAGGATTTGACTGCTACTTTCATCCCTTATTTGCGAGTGAGAAAGTTGGCAACCCTAGTGAGGTGTCTGTCAGTAAGTCAGCTCCTGTACTTAGATTTAATCATTTTCATCTGTGAAAATGCAATTTCACATAGATAAATTGACCCGAAGTAGGCACTGACTTTTAGTGGTATAAAACCAACACCGCGCATTGCTCGGCCCCATCAGTAGTAATTGCCACCAGTTTATGAATGGGGATGTCATTTTCATGGACATATTTTTTAAAACTCGTTGTAAATATCCTCACCTCTCGTTCTTTCCTTTAATTGCAAAAGAGTGAGGAAGTTCTCCTTTGTTGTAAAATCCTGGAAAGCCATTCTGACAAATACAACAAGCTGAGCTGTTTGCATTACATCCAGGGATTCATCGAACTGTAGTGAAAAATATTCACATCCTCTTGATGGTGACTCTATCCTCCTTGTCACTGTTGCAGGGCCAAGTGGTATATTATGTATTGCGGTTGTGATGCCATTTTTGTTTTTAAAGTCATTAAAAACAGTCTCTGCGATAATGACCATTGCTTCCTTGAATAAATCGCCATCTGTAAAAGGCTTCTTGTGTTCAACCAAAAGGTGACTTACACGAAATGATGCTTCAATAGCAGCCTTATTTTGAGCAGCATGTTTTGTGGAAAACAATTGCTGGGCCTTCAACCTCGATTTCAGCTCAACTTTCCAGGCACGAATTGTGCTCTTTGTGGGGTAGGTGTCTTTAAATTCCTGGTGGTTGGTGTGGTGGTGCCGCTCCAGATTCCCTCTTTTAGTCAGTGCTTGTGTTTGGTGGCACAACATACATACACACTTGTCTTTCACCAAGGTAAATAGAAATTCCTCTTCCCATTCTGGATGGAATTTGTATGTTTTTGCCTTCTTTCGTGGAGTCTCCGCTAAGCTATCAGGATATCACGAGCGATTGCCGATTGCGTCGCCGCTGATCTGAGCTGATATTCCTAATTAATTATCTTGTTTATTTCGGCTTTTTTTCTTAAAGATGTGCTGCGTGCATCCCGACTACCGCTGTACCACTGCATGCTTCGCGGCCCGGAGGTTGGGGACACTGCCGTATACTGTATTGATGTTTGCGACAGTCTGTACTCTTATATTATCTGATTGGTCACTTCGATGCAGCACGGGCTACGCTGAAAATGCGGTGC
Source organism: Mobula hypostoma (assembly GCF_963921235.1). Classification (NCBI taxonomy): domain Eukaryota; kingdom Metazoa; phylum Chordata; class Chondrichthyes; order Myliobatiformes; family Myliobatidae; genus Mobula; species Mobula hypostoma. The sequence goes on along the minus strand of NC_086103.1, from coordinate 43,565,276 downwards.
ATGGCGGGGGAAATACACACATGCGCACTGGGCAGAAAGAACGGAACTAAACCCCCGCAACCCGGAAACAATATCTCTTTACAAGCAGCTTTTTAGCGAAAATATTGCTATATTATCCTAATTAGTATTACTTACTTTTATAATGTTCACATTACAACAGCATTTGTGTATTTATTTTTGATTTTTCTTCGGGATCTACTGGGAAAGTCTCAAAGATCAACCAGTCGATCGCGATCGATGGGTTGGCGACCCCTACCCTAAAGGTTAATTTGCACATTGAGTTGGTGGTGAGGAAGGCAAATGCAATGTTAGCATTCATTTCAAGAGGACTAGAATATAAAAGCAAGGATGTAATGCTGAGGCCTCACTTGGAGTATTGTAAGCAGTTTTGGGCCTCTTAGCTAAGAAAGTATGCACTGACATTGGAGAGGGTTCAAAGGAGATTCACGGATATGATTCTGGGATTGAAAGGCTTTTCATATGAGGAGTGTTTGATGGCTCTGGCCCCATATTCACTGGGATTCAGAAGAATGGGCGTGGGGAAATCACATTGAAATCTTCTGAATGTTGAAAGGCTTCGATAGAGTGGATGTGGTGAGGATGTTTCCTCTCGTGACACAGCCACAGATAGAGGGACGTCCATTTAGAACGGAGGTAAGGAGGAATTTTTTTAGCCAGAGAGTAGAGATTTTGTGGAATTCATTACCACAGGGTGCCCTGGAGGCCAAATCAGTGGGTATATTTAAGGCAAAGGTTGGTTGATTCATGAAGGGATATGGGGAGAAGACAGGAGATTTGGGCTGAGAGGGAAATAGATCAGCCATGGTGAAATGGCAGAGCAGACTCGATGGGCAAAATAGACTAATTCTGCTCCTGTATCTTATGGTCTTATAATGAGAACATGAGATGAAGAGTCCTTGAAAGCGAGTCCACAGGCTGTGGGAACATTTCAGTGATGGAGCAAGGAAAGTTGAGTGAAGTTATTCACTTTGGTTCAAGACCCTGATGATTGAGGGGTTAATAACTTCATGAAGCTGGTGGTGTGAGTCTGAGACTCCTGTACCTTCTTCCTGATGGCAGCAGTGAGAAGAGAGCATACTGGGTGGTGAGCATAGAAGGCATTGAGCTCATCTGTAAGTGAAGCCCCGCTGTTGCCTATGTTGCTTGAATTAACACTCTAAGAGGAGATCGTATTCAATCCCTGCCGTAACTGTCAAGCATCCTTCATTGACTCAAGTTTAGTCCGGAATTGCCACTTAGCCCATGAGATGGCGTTCCCGATATCGTACCTGGACTTTTTGTAACTTTCTGGGTCAGAAGACTTAAATGCCTCTGATCTGGTCCTCAGCAGATTACAGATCTCATGGTTCATCTAGGGCTTCTGATTGGAGAAGATTCTGAATGAATTTGTAAGCACACACTTGTCTAGAACTCCTTTTTCTCCCTCTGTCCTTCTCACTATACCCCTTGCCCATCCTCTGGGTTCCCCCCACCCCTTTCCCTTCTCCCTGGGCCTCCTGTCCCATGATCCTCTCATATCCCATTTGCCAATCACCTGTCCAGCTCTTGGCTCCATCCCTCCCCCTCCTGTCTTCTCCTATCATTTTGGATCTCCCCCTCCCCCTCCCCCTTTCAAATCTTTTACTAGCTCTTCCTTCAGTTAGTCCTGACCAAGGGTCTCAGCCCGAAACGTCAACTGTACCTCTTCCTAGAGATGTTACCTGGCCTGCTGCGTTCACCAGCAACTTTGTTGCTTGTCTGGAACTGTTTTGATAAGGTCCTGTTTTAAAGTATCTACAGCCAAATCCTTGAAAGATACAGATTTCTCCAGCAAAATACATCAAATGATGTACACAGCAAATGAGCAAAATAACTCCAATTCCTTTCCAGCACCCAGAAGTAACAGGGGAAATTACCTGATCAATTTAATTCTGGCCTAAAACAGACATTCAACAGAAATTTGTTAAAAAAAAGACCTTGGATAAGTGTCAGTTAGAATACCAAATCATATTTCAGATCTTGTCTTCTGATTAAATAATATTTTTCTCTATATTCAATAAGTTTTAATTTATTCTTATGTTACATTATCTATTGTAAATATTGTCTCATAAAACGTTTGTAACTTAGAAGACAAATATTCAGTAGCAAAGTTCCATACTTTCAAGGCTGCATCTAATAGATGTTCGAAACACACGTGATCTAAGAATATGGCGAAATTGGATTGTCATTTAGAGCCCCCCCTGGTGGAAGTACTGTACCTAATAATGTATTTGCAGTTCAAAAAAAATCACAGCACTACATAATTCTTAATCTGAATAATTCATTCGGTGGCCGAAATAATTTTCTCCCCAAAGCACAAGACTTACAAATAAAATATTTTCCAAAGTATAGTTTACGCATATACCAAGATGTTACTAAATGCCAAATGTAATTTTATTAAAATTTTGGCAGCAATTTCCTGATGATTGGTCAGTATTTGCCTATGAAACACTAACTAAATAAAGGAAAGCATTTTGATTGTTAGGAATAAAAAGTGCGATGAATTACCTGATCTTCTTCAATGTTGCTTTAAAGATTTTTACTTTTCATTGAACAATTTTCACAAAAATTTGGGAATTAAATTGTTAACTTGGTTTACTATTGTCATATTTGCAGTGGCACACTGAAAAACTTGTATTTTTCATACAAATCAATTCATTACATCAGTGTATTGAGGTAGTACAAGGTTAAACAACAGGAGAATGCAGAATAAAATGTTACTGTTACATAGTTCAAAAGTTCAAAGCAAATTGTTAAGAGATTCTTGAAAGATCACTACTAATGCCTCTTTAGCTGCCTCTCTCAGAATCCTGAGTGTAGGCCATCTGGTCCAAATGACTTATCTACCTTCAGACCTTTCAACTTCCCAAGCACCTTCTCCTTAGTAACAGTGACTACACTCACTTCTGCCCCCTGACTCTCTCAAACTTCTGGCATGTTGCTGGTGTCTTCCACAGTGAAGACTGGTGCAAAATACTTATTCAGTTTATCTGCCATTTCTTCATTCCCCAATGCTACATCTCCAGTGTCATTCTCCAGTAGTCCGATGTCCATTCTTACCCCTCTTTTAATCTTTATTCGTCTGAAAAAAACTTCAGCATCCTCCTTTATATTATTCAAAGTAAATTTACTATCTAAGTACATGTATGTCACCACATACCACCCTGAGATTCAATTTCTGGTGGGCATATTCAATAAATTCATAATAGAGTAATAACCATGAGAGTAAAGGCACTCTCTGGCAGGCACTCTGTGAGCTACATGGAGAGGATATTGATGGGCTCACAGAGTGCATCACTGATTACATCAACTTCTGTGTGGACTGCAATGTTCCGACAAAAACTGTCCTTTGTTATTCAAATAACAAGCCATGGGTAACAAAGGACATTAAGGACATCCTGAACGCTAAAAAGAGGGCGTTTAGAGATGGAAATAGGGAGGAGCTGAGGGCAATACAGAGTGACCTGAAAGCCAGGATCAGGGAGGCTAAAGACAGGTACAGGAGGAAGCTTGAGTGGAAACTCCAACAGAACAACATGAGAGAGGTCTGGAGGGGGATGAGGACCATCACTGGGTTCCGGCAAACTAGCAACAGAGGAGCTGAAGGCAGTGTGGACAGGGCCAACAAACTTAACCTGTTCTTTAACAGATTTGACATTGTGGCCCCTGCCCATCCCCCACATGAGTCATCTGTTGTCGGCCCCCAACCAACACATATTCCACTCTCCCCTCCTACCCCTCCTCACAGTCCCCCACCCTGCTCTCATGACTATACCCCTTCCCCACACGAAACCACCATGGTGGGCTTCACAGCTGAACAGGTGAGAAGACAGCTGAAATGTCTCAACCTAAGCAAGGCTGCGGGACCGGATGGTGTCAGTACCAGGGTGCTCAAAGCCTGTGCCCTTCAGCTATGTGGAGTACTTCGCCATGTATTCAACATGAGCCTGAGGCTCCGGAGGGTTCCTGTGCTGTGGAAGACGTCCTGCCTTGTCCCTGTTCTGAAGACACCACGCCCCAGCAGCCTCAATGACTACAGACCGGTGGCATTGACCTCCCACATCATGAAGACCCTGGAGAGACTTGTTCTGGAGCTGCTCCAGCCTATGGCCAGGCCACACTTAGATCCCCTCTAGTTCGCCTACCAGCCCCGACTAGGAGTTAAGGATGCCATCAGCTACCTGCTGAACCGTGTCTACGCCCACCTGGACAAGCCAGCGAGCACTGTGAGGGTCATGTTTTTTGACTTCTCCAGTGCGTTCAACACCATCCACCCTGCTCTGCTGGGGGAGAAGCTGACAGCGATGCAGGTGGATGCTTTCCTGGTGTCATGGATTCTTGATTACCTGACTGACAGACCACAGTACTTGTGCTTGCAACAGTGTGTGTCTGACAGAGTGATCAGCAGCACTGGGGCTCCACAGGGGACTGTCTTGTCTCCCTTTCTCTTCACCATTTACACCTTGGATTTCAACTACTGCACAGAGTTTTGTCATCTTCAGAAGTTTTCTGATGACTCTGCCATAGTTGGATGCATCAGCAAGGGAGATGAGGCTGAATACAAGGCTACGATAGGAAACTTTGTCACATGGTGTGAGCAGAATTATCTGCAGCTTAATGTGAAAAAGACTAAGGAGCTGGTGGTAGACCTGAGGAGAGCTAAGGTACCGGTGACCCCTGTTTCCATCCAGGGGGTCAGTGTGGACATGGTGGAGGATTACAAGTACCTGGGGATACGAATTGACAATAAACTGGACTGGTCAAAGAACACTGAGGCTGTCTACTCAGAGCCGTCTCTATTTCCTGAGGAGACTGAGGTCCTTTAACATCTGCCGGACGATGCTGAGAATGTTCTACGAGTCTGTGGTGGCCAGTGCGATCATGTTTGCTGTTGTGTGCTGGGGCAGCAGGCTGAGGGTAGCAGACACCAACAGAATCAACAAACTCATTCGAAAGGCCAGTGATGTTGTGGGGATGGAACTGGACTCTCTGACGGTGGTGTCTGAAAAGAGGATGCTGTCCAAGTTGCATGCCATCTTGGACAATGCATCCACTACATAATGTACTGGTTGGGCACAGGAGTACATTCAGCCAGAGACTCATTCCACCGAGATGCAGCACCGAGCGTCATAGGAAGTCATTCCTGCCTGTGGCCATCAAACTTTACAACTCCTCCCTTGGAGGGTCAGACACCCTGAGCCAATAGTCTGGTCCTGGACTTATTTCCTGGCATAATTTACGTATTACTATTTAATTATTTATGGTTTTATTACTATTTATTATTTATGGTGCAACTGTAATGAAAACCAATTTCCCCCGGGATCAATAAAGTATGACTATGACTATGACTACTAAAATAATAGACCCCACCATCTGGCTGTTCAACCAGTGTACAAAAGACAACACTGTCCACATACAAAAATAAAGGAATGATAATAAGTAGATAGGTAGATAAGCAATGAATATCAAGAACATAAGATGAATAGTCCTTGAAAGTGAGGCCGTAGGTTGTGAGAACATTTCAATGATGGAGGAAGTGCAAATAAGTGAAGATCAGAATCAGAATCAGGTTTATTACCACCGGCATGTGACGTGAAATTTATTAACTTAGCAGCAGCAGTTCTTTGCGATACATAATATAGAAGAAAAAAAATAATGAGTAAATCTTATTCAGTGTACGTATATTGAATAGATGAAAAATCGTGCAAAAAACAGAAATACTATATATTTTTTAAAAAGTGAGGCAGTGTCCATTTAGGAATCGGATGGCAGAGGGGAAGAAGCTGTTCCTGAATCGCTGAGTGTGTGCCATCAGGATTCTGTACCTCCTACTTAGTGGTAACAATGAGAAAAGGGCATGCCCTGGGTGCTGGAGGTCCTTAATAATGGACGCTGCCTTTCTGAGACACTGTTCCTTGAAGATGTCCTGTGTACTTTGTAGGCTAGTACCCAAGATGGAACTGACTAAAATTACAACCCTCTGCAGCTTCTCCTTTGGTTCAAGGGCTTGATGGTTGAGGAGTAATAACTGTTTCTGAACCTGGTGGTGAGAGTCCTGAGGCTCTGGTACTTTCTTTCTGATGGCAGTAGTGAGAAGAGAGCATGTCCTGGGTGGTTGTGGTCCCAAATGATGGATGCTGCTTTCCTGCAACAACTCTTCATGTGCTCGATGGTGGGGAGGGCTTTACCAATGATGCACTGGGTCATATCAACTACGTTTTATGGGATTTTCTATTTGAGGGCATTGGTGCTTCCATACCAGGCTGTGATGCAGCCAGTCAATATAGTCACCACTACACATCTATAGAAGTTTGTCAAAGATTTAAATGTCATGCCAAATCTCCACAGACTCCCAAGGAAGTAGAGGAGCTGCCGTGCTTTCTTCATAATTGCACTTACGTGCTGGGCCCAGGACAGGTCCTCTGAAATAAAAACACCAAGAAATTTTAAAGTTGCTGACCCTATCCACCTCTGATCTTCCGATGATGCATGCTTAGCCCTCTGATCTACTCTATCTACACCACAACTGTGTGGCTAGGCACAGCTCAAACACCATCTATAAATGACACAACTATGTTGGCAGAATAACTATAGAGGCATGAGAAAGAAGCTGGCCAAAGTTGTTTGCAAGGGGACACTAGCAGGGATGCTGGTAGAGCAGCAATGGCTGGAGTTTCTAAAAGCAATTCAGAAGGCACAGGTCAGATACATCCCAAAGAAGTAGTATTCTAAAGGCAGGATGATGCAATCGTGGTTGACAAGGGAAGTCAAAGCCAATATAAAAGCCAAAGAGAGGACATATAATAGAGCAAAAGTTACTGGGAATTTAGAGGATTGGGAAACTTATAAATACCAACAGAAGGCCAACTAAAAAAGTCATTAAGGTAAAGATGGAATATGAAGGTAAGCTAATAATATCAAAGAAGATACCAAAAGTATCTTCTGATATATAAAGAGTAAAAGAGATGTGAGAGAGTAGATATTGGACCATTGGAAAATTATGCCGCAGATGTGTAACGGGGGAGAAGGAAAAAGATGATGAACTGAATAAGTATTTTGCATCAGTCTGTACTGTGGAAGACTCTAACAGTATGCTGGAAGTACAAAAGTGTCAGGGGGCAAAGTGAGTGAAGTTGCCACTATAGGAAGAAGGTGCTTGGGAAACTGAAAGATGTCTGAAGGTTGATAAGTCACCTGGACCAGATGGTCTACACCCCAGGGTTCTGAAAGTAGTAGCTGGAGAGATTGTGGAGGCATTAGTAATGATGGTTCAAGAATTAAATAAGATTGGAAATTTGCAATTTTCAAGAAGGGAGAGAAACAGAAGAAAGGAAATTATAGGCAGTTAGTCTGACCTCTGTGGTTGGGAAGATGTTGGAGTCAATTGCTAAGGATGTGGTTTTGGGGTACTTGGAGGCACATGATAAAATACGCTGAAGTCAGCATGGTTTCCTTAAGGAAAATCTTGCCTGACAAATCTGTTGGAATTCTTTGAGGAAATTACAAGCAGGATAAACAAAGCAAAATAGGTGGACATTGTCTATTTGTATTTTCAGAAGGGCTTTAACACATCAGGCTGCCTAACAAGTTAAGAGCCCATGGTATTACAGGAAAGATATTAGTGTAGGTTTTTGCAAACGAAACGCCAGAGCCATTTTGTTTTAGAAGAGTCGTAGAAACTTATTTATTGAACACCAAAAAACTGAAAAGCACACTAAAGATCCTCTATGTAATTATGTCATCACATCAGACCAGCCTCTTGAACGTGAAACCCCAACTTACTGTCAGTGGTTGTGCATTATGTACATTTTCCCCGATTACAGAATTCACTGAAACCGGCAGTGTACGCCTGTCTGTAGCTGGAACAAACCCCATGACTCGGGTCCTATGTTTCAAGGGTGGAGGAACAGCAGGTGCCCCTGGCTCATCCAGAGATGCATTGATATGCTCATCGTCATGTTGGGATGGCAGGGGCATGGTAAGCAGAATCTTCCAAATCTTGGTGGGCCGGTTTAAGGCGATCTACTGAAATCCGTTCAAGTTTACCTTTCTTAACTATGATAAAAGTCATTTTTCCTCCATTCCAAAATGTAGAATGGCCCATTGTAAAGGGTCTATGGGGACGTTGGTGTGCATCATGGCAGATGAAAACAAACAAGGTGGAATGTAGTTCAACAGGAATCCAGCAGTGCTGTACGCCACGATGGGAGATAAAAATAGGGGGAAGAGAATTTAGTTTACTGAGGAGGGTGGAACTCTGTTGAGAGGCTGACTACGCATTCAAGGCATCCAGAATGAAATTACCTGGCACTTGTAACGGCCGTCCGTATACCAACTCAGCTAAGGACGACTGCATGTTCTCTTCTGACGCAGTTCTGAGCCCACACAGGACCCATGGGAGAGGATTATGCCAACACTCATCAGTCAGGGAAGGCCTCAGAGCAGCCTTTAAGGGTGAAACAGCTCTCATAGGCAATTGGACTATGGGAGATATGCCATGATGTGATATAGCCTGACGCCCAGGTTCTGAGCCATCACAGCCCAGAGGTTTGATATGGATCAGGGACAATAGTCAGAGGAAATATCAGATGGGGTGCCAAGCCGAGCAGCCCAGGTGCTGATGAATGTCCAAGCCACATCTGCAGCCGTCGTCGATATTAGGGGAATAACCTCTGGCCACCTGGTCCACCACGGTAAGGAGGCGAGTGAAATCGTGGGGAGGAGGAAATGAGGACCAACAAGGTCCACATTAACATGATCAAACTGTCACTCAGGGACCTCAAAAGGTGCCATGATGCATGAACATGACTGTTAATTTTTGCTTGCTGGCGCTCCACTCAGGCTGCAGTCCAATCATGCACATCCTTTCAAAGGCCATGCCACACAAACTTTAGTGCAGCCAGTTTCTGCAAGGCCTTCCAGCCCAGATGCGCAAGGCCACCTATGGAATCAAAAAACAGTATACCTCCAGTCTGCGAGCACGATGGGGTGAGGACAATTGGTTAATATATTGCACAGGACAGAAATCCCAGTTTCACCAAACTTAATGTCAGCCATCCGCAAACCCATGACTGCTGTTGTTAGCCTAGACCTGAGAGTCAGTAGCTGGATTGTCTGCCATGCCGGCATAGTCATCCCCTTTGTGTACGGCCTCAACAACTGGCCGTGACAGGCAATCAGTCACAGTATTGTTCCCCCCCCCCCCCCGCCCGATATGTTGTATGTCAGTTGTGAACTCGGATATGTAGGCCAGGTGGTGTTGCTGCTGTGCAGACCAAGGGTCTGATATTTTGGCCATTGCATACACGAGGGGTTTGTGAAATGGTGACCCTTGAGTAAAAACTGAAAATGGCGGACAGCCAGATATAGACGGAGAAGTTCACGGTCAAACGTGCTGTATTTTCTTTTGGAGGGATAGAGCAGCTGCCTCACACCTCTGACCAACTGTTTGAGCATGGCACCCACAGCATGGTCTGAAGCTCCATAGTAATGGCTATAGGTGCTTTTGGGAGCAGATGCTCCAGTAGGGTTGCATTAGAAAGAGCTCATTTGGTATCATCAAATGCCCTGGTCATATCCACTGACCAGTCAAGCATTTAATTAGGGGTATTGCCTTCAAGCACACTACACAGGGGAAGCACAAGTTCAGCAGCTCGCAGAATTAAGTGCTGATAGAAATTCACCATGCCCAAAAACTCCTGTAGTTTGTTTAGTAGTGTAGAGCAGTGGGAAACCCATAATAGCAGCTACTTTCGATGGGAAGTGTTTTGCACTTTCTGTGGAAATGCAACAGCCTAGAGAGTCAATGGTTGACAATCCAAACTGGCATTTAGCAGGGTTAATAATCAACTCATGTTGGCTTAAACGCAAGGAAAGTGTGTGGAGATGGGGTAGATGTTTGGATTTGGATGCACTGGCGACAAGTATGTCATCCAAGTAAACAAAAGGAAAATCTAAGTTTTTTTTAAAGTACAGAGTCCATCAGGCATTGCATAGTTTGTGCTGCATTTTTTAACCCAAACAGCATGTGCAGAAACTCAAAGAGGCCAGATGGGATTATCATGGCTGGTTTGGTAATGTCCTCCAAGCACACATGCACCTGATGGTAGCCCCTAACTAAATCAATTTAGAAAAAATGATGTTCCTGCTAAATGTGCTGGAATGTCTTGGATGGGTGGGACTGGGTAGCGGGGGTGGGGGAGAACCTCGTTAAGGCACAGAAAACACATGGGCGGCAACCAGCATCAAACCTGGGGTCCATATGGAGGGGCAAAGCCCAGGGCCACTCAACCGGCATACAACACCAAGTGTTTCTGTGTTGACAAACTCAGCATTCGCAGTTGCCAGCTTTTCTGGGTCCAATCTACGTGTGCAGGCATGGACTGGCGGGCCAGTCGTGGGAACGTAGTGTCTGACCCCATGTTTTGTGACAGTCGTGGAGAACGTGAACTTGGTGAGGTTTAGGAATTTGCCCAGCAGTTGAGTAAACTCACAGAGTTAATGTGGGGAATTTACTGTGGGAGCAGGGTAACAACCTAAGGTCCTTGACATCCACAACCCAGCAGTTCTTAAGACCAACCAACAGTCCTCGGGCACGCAGGAAATCTGCACCGAGCAGAGGTCTAGCTGCTTTAGCCAGGACGAAGTCCCATGTGCAACATTGCCCACTGAAGAGGAGTGTCACCCACGTCACCCGTCGTCACTCACCATTCTCACAGCTGTGGAGTTGCTGGGTAACACCACTACATAGAAACATAGAAACATAGAAACATAGAAAATAGGTGCAGGAGTAGGCCATTCGGCCCTTCGAGCCTGCACCGCCATTTATTATGATCATGGCTGATCATCCAACTCAGAACCCAGCCTTCCCTCCATACCCCCTGACCCCTGTAGCCACAAGGGCCATATCTAACTTCCTTTTAAACATAGCTAATGAACTGGCCTCAACAGTTTGCTGTGGCAGAGAATTCCACAGATTCACCACTCTCTGTGTGAAGAAGTTTTTCCTAACCTCGGTCCTAAAAGGCTTCCCCTCTATCCTCAAACTGTGACCCCTCGTTCTAGACCTCCCCAACATCGGGAACAATCTTCCTGCATCTAGCCTGTCCAATCCCTTTAGGATCTTATACGTTTCAATCAGATCCCCCCTCAATCTTCTAAATTCCAACGAGTACAAGCCCAGTTCATCCAGTCTTTCTTCATATGAAAGACCTGCCATCCCAGGAATCAATCTGGTGAACCTTCTTTGTACTCCCTCTATGGCAAAGATGTCTTTCCTCAGATTAGGGGACCAAAACTGCACACAATACTCCAGGTGTGGTCTCACCAAGGCCTTGTACAACTGCAGTAGTACCTCCCTGCTCCTGTACTCGAATCCTCTCGCTATAAATGCCAGCATACCGTTCGCCTTTTTCACCGCCTGCTGTACCTGCATGCCCACTTTCAATGACTGGTGTATAATGACACCCAGGTCTCGTTGCACCTCCCCTTTTCCTAATCGGCCACCATTCAGATAATAATCTGTTTTCCTATTTTTGCCACCAAAGTGGATAACTTCACATTTATCCACATTAAATTGCATCTGCCATGAGTTTGCCCACTCACCCAACCTATCCAAGTCACCCTGCATCCTCTTAGCATCCTCCTCACTGCTAACACTGCCACCCAGCTTCGTGTCATCCGCAAACTTGGAGATGCTGCATTTAATTCCCTCATCCAAGTCATTAATATATATTGTAAACAACTGGGGTCCCAGCACTGAGCCTTGCGGTACCCCACTAGTCACCGCCTGCCATTCTGAAAAGGTCCCGTTTATTCCCACTCTTTGCTTCCTGTCTGCTAACCAATTCTCCACCCACACCAATACCTTACCCCCAATACCGTGTGCTTTAAGTTTGCACACTAATCTCCTATGTGGGACCTTGTCAAAAGCCTTTTGAAAATCCAAATATACCACATCCACTGGTTCTCCCCTATCCACTCTACTAGTTACATCCTCAAAAAATTCTATGAGATTCGTCAGACATGATTTTCCTTTCACAAATCCATGCTGACTTTGTCCGATCATTTCACCGCTTTCCAAATGTGCTGTTATCACATCCTTGATAACTGACTCCAGCAGTTTCCCCACCACCGACGTTAGGCTAACCGGCCTATAATTCCCCGGTTTCTCTCTCCCTCCTTTTTTAAAAAGTGGGGTTACATTAGCCACCCTCCAATCCTCAGGAACTAGTCCAGAATCTAACGAGTTTTGAAAAATTATCACTAATGCATCCACTATTTCTTGGGCCACTTCCTTAAGCACTCTGGGATGCAGACCATCTGGCCCTGGGGATTTATCTGCCTTCAATCCCTTCAATTTACCTAACACCACTTCCCTACTAACATGTATTTCGCTCAGTTCCTCCATCTCACTGGACCCTCTGTCCCTTACTATTTCTGGAAGATTATTTATGTCCTCCTTAGTGAAGACAGAACCAAAGTAATTATTCAATTGGTCTGCCATGTCCTTGCTCCCCATAATCAATTCACCTGTTTCTGTTTGCAGGGGACCTACATTTGTCTTTATCAGTCTTTTCCTTTTTACATATCTATAAAAGCTTTTACAGTCCGTTTTTATGTTCTCTGCCAGTTTTCTCTCATAATCTTTTTTCCCCTTCCTAATTAAGCCCTTTGTCCTCCTCTGCTGAACTCTGAATTTCTCCCAGTCCTCAGGTGAGCCACTTTCTCTGGCTAATTTGTATGCTACTTCTTTGGAATTGATGCTATCCCTAATTTCTCTTGTCAGCCACGGGTGCACTACCTTCCTTGATTTATTCTTTTGCCAAACTGGGATGAACAATTGTTGTAGTTCATCCATGCAACCTTTAAATGCCTGCCATTGCATATCCACCGTCAATCCTTGAAGTGTCATTTGCCAGTCTATCTTAGCTAATTCATGTCTCATACCTTCAAAGTTACCCCTCTTTAAGTTCAGAACCTTTGTTTCTGAATTAACTACGTCACTCTCCATGTTAATGAAGAATTCCACCATATTATGGTCACTCTTACCCAAGGGGCCTCTCACGACAAGATCGCTAATTAACCCTTCCTCATTGCTCAAAACCCAGTCCAGAATAGCCTGCTCTCTAGTCGGTTCCTCGACATGTTGGTTCAAAAAACCATCCCGCATACATTCCAAGAAATCCTCTTCCTCAGCACCTTTACCAATTTGGTTCACCCAGTCTACATGTAGATTGAAGTCACCCATTATAACTGCTGTTCCTTTATTGCACACATTTCTAATTTCCTGTTTAATACCATCTCCGACCTCACTACTACTGTTAGGTGGCCTGTACACAACTCCCAGCAGCGTCTTCTGCCCCTTAGTGTTACGCAGCTCTACCCATATCGATTCCACATCTTCCCGGCTTATGTCCTTCCTTTCTATTGCGTTAATCTCTTTTTTAACCAGCAACGCCACCCCACCTCCCCTTCCTTCGTGTCTATCCCTCCTGAATATTGAATATCCCTGAACGTTGAGCTCCCATCCCTGGTCACCCTGGAGCCATGTCTCTGTGATCCCAACTATATCATAATCATTAATAACAATCTGCACTTTCAATTCATCCACCTTATTACGAATGCTCCTTGCATTGACACATAAAGCCTTCAGGCACTCTTTTACAACTCTCTTAGCCCTTTTTAATGCTTGCCCTGGATTTGTCGGCCTGCCACTTTTACTTTTCCCCTTTGTACTTTTTGCTTCTACGCTCACTTTACACCCCTCTGTCTCTCTGCACTGGTTCCCATCCCTCTGTTGTGAACTAACCTCCTCACACCTAGCCGCTTTAATTTGATTCCCACCCCCCAACCATTCTAGTTTAAAGTCACCTCAGTAGCCCCCGCTAATCTCCCTGCCAGGATATTGGTCCCCCGAGGATTTAAGTGTAACCCGTCCTTTTTGTACAGGTCACACCTGCGCCAAAAGAGGTCCCAATGATCCAAAAACTTGAATCCCTGCCCCCTGCTCCAATCCCTCAGCCACGCATTTATCCTCCACCTCATCGCATTCCTACTCTCACTGTCGCGTGGCACAGGCAGTAATCCCGAGATTACTACCTTTGCGGTCCTTTTTCTCAACTCCCTTCCTAGCTCCCTATATTCTTCTTTCAGGACCTCATCCCTTTTCCTACCTATGTCATTGGTACCTATATGTACCAGGACCTCTGGCTCTTCACCCTCCCACTTCAGGATATCTTGGACACGATCAGAAATATCCCGGACCCTGGCACCAGGGAGGCAAACTACCATCCGAGTCTCTGGACTGCGTCCACAGAATCGCCTATCTGACCCCCTTACTATCGAGTCCCCTATCACAACTGCCCTCCTCTTCCTTGCCCTACCCTTCTGAGCTACAGGGCCAGACTCTGTGCCGGAGGCAGGGCCACTGTCGCTTCCCCCGGGTAAGCTGTCCCCCCCAACAGTACTCAAACAGGAGTACCTGTTGTTAAGGGGCACAGCCGCCGGGGTACTCCCCATCACCTTCCTTTTCCCCTTCCCCCTCCTAACCGTGACCCACTTGTCTGCCTCCCGTGGCCCCGGCGTGACCACCTGCCTTCCACTCCTCTCTATCACCTCCTCACTCTCCCTGACCAGACGAAGGTCATCGAGCTGCAGCTCCAGTTCCGTAACGCGGTCCCTTAGGAGCTGCATCTCGATGCACTTGGCGCAGATGTAGACGTCCGGGAGGCTTGGAGACTCCAGGGCCTCCCACATCCGACACCGAGAACAGCAAACTGGTGTTGTCGGTGGAGATTCCTTGAAGCACGAGTTGAGCCTCCACTTGTACAAACCAAGTAATGGAATTTTGCTCCCAAAACTCCAGCAGTCTCAGTGCGACTGCGTTGGCTGAAATGTTCAATAACTCTGGAATCATCCTACAGAATTGGGCTCACCAATGTAGGTGTTCACTAATAAAATGAAGTGAGGCGTTTTATATTTCAGAAAAGCCTTAGAAATTCATTTATTGAGCACCAAAAAAACTAACCTCAAAGCACACTAAAAACCCTTTATGTAATTACATTATGTCAGACCAGCCTCTTAAAGTGAAACCTCAACTCAGTGTTGGTGGTTGTGAATTATGTACATTTGCACCAATTACCTTACCCTATACTTGCATGGAACATTGGCTGATTGACAGGAGGCGAAGAGTGGAACTAAAGGGAGCCTTTTCTTGTTGGCTGCCAATGACTAGTGTTGTTGGGACTCCTTCTTTCCACATTATACAATGAGTATACCGTTTTGGATACTGTTGGTGGGGACGACCTACCGGAGACAAGATGCAGTGGTCACGTCTCTGGCACCGAGACTGGACCCTCAGCTCAGAAGGGAAGGAGGGAAAAGAGGAGAGCAGTAGTGATAGGGGATTCGATAGTTAGGGGGACAGATAGGAGGTTCTGTGGGAGAGATTGAGAATCCCGGATGGTCTATTGCCTCCCTGGTGCCAGGGTTCGCGATATCTCGGATCGAGTTCTCGGTATTCGCAGGAAGGAGGGTGAGCCACCAGATGTCGTGGTCCATGTAGGGGCCAATGACGTGTATAGGAAGAAGGAAGAGGTCCTGCAAAGAGAGTTTAGGGAGTTAGGTGCAAAGTTGAAGGACAGGACCTCCAGGGTTGCAATCTCAGGATTGCAACCCGTGCCACGTGCTAGTGAAGCTAGAAATAAGAAGACAATGCGGCTAAATACGAGGCTAAGGAGTTGGTGCAGGAGGGAGGACTTCATGTTTCTGAATAATTGGGCCTTGTTCCAGGGAAGGTGGGACCTGTTCCGACGGAACGGGTTGCACCTGTACTGGAGGGGGACTAACATCCTTGCCGGAAGGTTTGCTAGTGCTGCTCCGAGGGGTTTAAACTAGATTTGCAGGGGGAGGGGAACCAGAGTGTTAGAGCAGATAGTGAGGTGGAGGAGGATAAAGGTCATGCGAGAACTGCAAGTATAGTGCATGGAGTAAAGCCAGATCTAACATATAAAGAGGCTTTGAGGAAAGAGAAGCAGAATAAAGGGTGTAAAGGTAGGAAGGTAGAAGGGCTGAAATGTGTGTACTTCAATGCAAGAAGCATCAGGAACAAAGGTGATGAACTGAGAGCTTGGATACATACGTGGAATTATGATGAAGTGGCCATTACAGAGATTTGGCTGGCACCGGGGCAGGAATGGATTCTCAATATTCCTGGATTTCAGTGCTTTAAAAGGGATAGAGAGGGGGGAAAAGGGGTAGAAGGGGTGGCATTACTGGTCAGGGATACTATTACAGCTACAGAAGGGGTGTGTAATGTAGCAGGATCCTCTTTTGAGTCAATATGGGTACAAGTCAGGAACAGGAAGGGAGCTGTTACTCTACTGGGAGTATTCTATAGGCCCCCTGGTAGCAGCAGAGATACAGAGGAGCAGATTGGGAGGCAATTTTTGGAAAGGAGCAAAAATAACAGGGTTGTTATAATGGGTGACTTTAACTTCCCTAATATTGAATGGCATCTGATGGTTTAGATGGGGCAGAGTTTGTCCAGGACGGATTTTTGTCACAATATGTTGACAGGCCGACTAGGGGGAATGCCATACTAGATCTAGTATTAGGTAATGAACCGGGTCAGGTCACAGATCTCTCAGTGGGTGAGCATCTCTGGCCTTTAACATTATCATGGAAAAGGATAGAATCAGAAACGACAGGAAATTTTTTAATTGGGGAAGGGCAAATTATGAGGCTATGAGGCTAGAACTTGCGGGTGTGAATTGGGATGATGTTTTTGCAGGGAAATGTACTATGGACATGTGGTCAATGTTTGGGGATCTCTTGCTGGATGTTAGGGATAAATTTATCCAGTGAGGAAGATAAAGAATGGTAGAGTGAAGGAACCATGGGTGACAAGTGAGGTGGAAAATCTAGTCAGGTGGACGAAGGCAGCATACATGAGGTTTAGGAAGCAAGGATCAGATGGGTCTATTGAGGAATATAGGGTAGCAAGAAAGGAGCTTAAGAAGGGGCTGAGGAGAGCAAGGGGGCGTGAAAAGGCCTTGGTGAGTAGGGTAAAGGAAAGCTCCAAGGCATTCTTCAATTATGTGAAGAACAAAAAGACGACAGGAGTGAAGGTAGGACTGATTAGAGATAAAGGTGGGAAGATGTGCCTGGAGGCTGTGGAAGTGAGCGAGGTCCTCAATGAATACTTCTCTTCGGTATTCAACACTGAGAGGGAACTTGATGATGGTGAGGACGATATGAGTGAGGTTGATGTTCTGGAGCATGTTGATATTAAGGGAGAGGAGGCGTTGGAGTTGTTAAAATACATTAGGACGGATAAGTCCCCGGGGCCTGATGGAATATTCCCCAGGCTACTCCACGAGACAAGGGAAGAGATTGCTAAGCCTCTGGCTAGGATCTTCATGTCCTCGTTGTCCACGGGAATGATACCGGAGGATTGGAGGGAGGCAAAGGTTGTCCCTTGTTCATAAAAGGTAGTAGGGATAGTCAGGGTAATTATAGACCAGTGAGCCTTACATCTGTGGTGGGAAAGCTGTTGGAAAAGATTCTTAGAGATAGGATCTATGGGAATTTAGAGAATCATGGTCTGATCAGGGACAGTCAGCATGGCTTTGTGAAGGGCAGATTGTGTCCAACAAGCCTGATAAGAGTTCTTTGAGGAGGTGACCAGGCATATAGATGAGGGTAGTGCAGTGGATGTGATCTACATGGATTTTAGTGAGGCATTTGACAAGGTTCCACACGGTAGGCTTATTCAGAAAGTCAGAGGGCATGGGATCCAGGGAAGTTTGGCCAGGTGGATTCAGAATTGGCTTGCCTGCAGAAGGCAGAGGGTGGTAGTGGAGGGAGTACATTCAGATTGGAGGATTGTGACTAGTGGTGTCCCACAAGGATCTGTTCTGTGACCTCTACTTTTCGTGATTTTTATTAACGACCTGGATATCGGGGTAGAAGGGTGGGTTGGCAAGTTTGCAGACAACACAAAGGTTGGTGGTGTTGTGGATAGTGTAGAGGATTGTCGAAGATTGCAGAGAGACATTGATAGGATGCAGAAGTGGGCTGAGAAGTGGCAGATGGAGTTCAACACGGAGAAGTGTGAGGTGGTACACTTTGGAAGGACAAACTCCAAGGCAGAGTACAAAGTAAATGGCAGGATACTTGTGGAGGAGCAGAGGGATCTGGGGGTACATGTCCATAGATCCCTGAAAGTTGCCTCACAGTTAGATAGGGTAGTTAAGAAAGCTTATGGGGTGTTAGCTTTCATAAGTTGAGGGATAGAGTTTAAGAGTCGCAATGTAATGATGCAGCTCTATAAAACTCTGGTTAGGCCACACTTGGAGTACTGCGTCCAGTTCTGGTCGCCTCACTATAGGAAGGACGTGGAAGCATTGGAAAGGGTACAGAAGAGATTTACCAGGATGCTGCCTGGTTTAGAGAGTATGCATTATGATCAGAGATTAGGGGAGCTAGGGCTTTATTCTTTGGAGAGCAGGAGGATGAGAGGAGAAATGATAGAGGTATACAAGATATTAAGAAGAATAGATAGAGTGGACAGCCAGTGCCTCTTCCCCAGGGCACCACTGCTCAATACAAGAGGACATGGCTTTAAGGTAAGGGGTGGGAAGTTCAAGGGGGATATTAGAGGAATGTTTTTTTTTACTCAGAGTGTGGTTGGTGCGTGGAATTCACTGTCTGAGTCAGTGGTGGAGGCAGATACACTAGTGAAATTTAAGAGACTACTAGACAGGTATCTGGAGGAACTTAAGGTGGGGGGTAATATGGGAGGCAGGGTTTAAGGGTCAGCACAACGTTGTGGGCTGAAAGGCCTGTACTGTGCTGTACTATTCTATGCTCTATGTTATACATCAGTGATTTAGATGATGGAATTCATGACTCCGTGGCCAAGTCTGCAGACAATATGAAGATAGGTGGAGGGGCAGGTAGTGTTGAGGAAGCAAGGAGGCTGTGGAAGGACTTAAGACAGATTAAAAGAATTGGTAAGTAGATGGAATAGTATCAGGAAGTGTAAGGTCATGTACTTTGTTAAAAGAAATAAAAGTGTAGACCATTTTCTAAATGGAGAGAAAATTCAAAATCTGAGGTGCAAAGGGACTTGGGAGTCCTCATGCAGGATTTGCTAAAGGTTAATTTGCAGGTTTTGTCAGTGGTGAGGAAGGCAAATGCAATGTTGGTATTCATTTCGAGAGGACTAGAATATAAAAGCAAGGATGTAATGTTGAGGCCTTACACTCCCACTTGAAGTATTGTGAGCAGTTTAGGGCCCCTTATCAAAGGGTGTGCTAACATTGTAGAGGGCTCAGAGGAGTTTCACAAGAATGATTCTGGGATTGAAAGGCTTATTTGTATGAGGAGTGATTTATAGCCCTGCACCTTTACTCACTGGAATTCAGAATCTGAGGGAAATCTCACTGAAAATTATCAAATGTTCGAAGGCCTCAATAGAGTGGCTATGGAGATGATGTTTCCGATGGTGGAGGAGTCTAGGACCAGAGGACACAGCCTCAGAATAAAGCCACATCCAATTAGAATTGAATTGAATTGAATGATTTTTATTGTCATTACACATAGGCACAATGAAATTCTGTTTGGCTTCCTCTCAGGCAGTTAAATAAAGCAGTAGATAAAAACAAGAAAGTAATAGAAAGACAGTATTAAATAGATAAGTAACAGAAAATAATTTGCAGCATCACCAGAATATCACAGTAATGCACAAAGTGCCATTAGTGCAAGTATTTGAGTTCTTGCATGTGTGTGCTCACAGTTTCAGTCATTGTTCTGTGGGAGTGGCGTGATGGAGGCCACAGCTCTGGGATAGAAGCTATTCCTCAGTCTATTTGTTCTGGCTTTTAATGTCCTGAACCTTTTGCTGGACGGCAGTGGGTTAGATCGGGAGTGGCCAGGGTATGTGGTGTCTCTGGTTATGCTGATTGCTTTCCTCCTGAGTCTGCTGGAATAGATGGTGTCCAGTCCCAGGAGCCCCATCCTGACAATTCGCTGGGCCGCCTTCACCACGCGATGCAAGTCTTGTCGCTTAGCAGCTGTGCAGCTGGCATACCACACTGTGGTCAGGATGGTTTCAATTGTGCTTCTGTAGAAGTTAAGCAACAGCTTTTGTGGGAGTTTGGCCTGTTTCAGCTTTCTGAGGAAGAAGTCTTCGTTGTGCCTTTTTTTTACAAGCAGCGAGGTGTTGGTGGTCCATGTCAGCTGTTTTGACAACATAACTCCAAGGAACTTTAGATTTTCCACACTTTCCACTGCCTCTCCATGTATATGGAGGGGGGGGGGGTGTGTACTCTGTCCTTTGATCTGCTGAAGTCAATGATCATCTCTTTTGTTTTAGAAGTGTAAGGACCAGGTCGTTGTCCTTGCACCACTCCGTCAGATGATCCACCTCAAGCCTGTTTCATCCTCATCCGTGATCAGGCCAACCTCTGTGGTATCGTCCGCAAATTTAATCATGGAGTTGGAGGTGTAGATGGGGGTGCAGTCATGTGTGAAGAGTGTGTAGAGCATAGGGCTCAGCACACAGCCCTGCGACGTGCCTATTTTTAAGATGAGGGTGGTGTGACTTTCTGTGGTCAGTCTGTGAGAAAGTCCATGACCCATGAGCACAGAGAGGAACCAAGGCCAGGAGTGTTTGCTGACCTGTTTTTTTAGGGGATGATTGTGTTAAATGCAGAACTGAAGTCCACAAATAACATCCTCACATAAGTGTTCAGTTCCTCTAAGTGAGTCAGAGCAATACGGAGGGCTGTTGTGATTGCATCCTCTGTGGAGCGGTTTGCCCGGTAGGCAAACTGGCGTTTGTCCAGATCAGGTGGGATTATAGCCTTAATGTGTGAGAGCACAAGTCTCTCAAAGCACTTCATGGCTGTGGGCGTCAATGTTACAGGGCGATAGTCATTCAGACACTTCACAGCTGATTTGTTGGGCACTGGGACGATGGTGGAGGTTTTAAGGCATGTCGGAACAACAGCTTGTTGCAGTGAGAGGTTAAATATACTTGTAAACACCTCAGCAAGCTGGTCGGCATATGCTTTCAGTACCCGGCTGGGCCAGCTGCTTTACTCGCATTCACTTTCCTCAGGGTGCATCTCACCTGGTGTTGCTTAGGGACCAGTGTGGACTCAGAACACAGGCAATGAGGTATTTCTTTAGCTAGAGAGTGATCAATCTGTGGGTATTGTTGCCACAGGTGGCTGTGGAGGCCAGGTCATTGGGTATATTTAAAGAAGAGATTGATAGGTTCTCATTTAGTCAGGGCATGAAGGGTCATGGGCTGAAGACAGGAGATTGAGACTGAGGGGGAAATGGATCAGCTTTAATGAAATGGAGGAGCAGACACAATGGGCCAAACGGCCTACGCCAGCTCCTATATCTAATGGTCTTAATTTCAGTTTGTGATTAGGAGGCATACAGGAGTGTGATAGTTCAGCTGGTTAAGTGGTGCCACAACAAACTTGCATTCAATGCCAGTAAGACCAAAGAGATGATTGTGAATTTCAGGAAAGGGAAGTGAGGAAACACTCACCAGTTCTTTCTGACGGATCAGAAACGGGATATTTCAAGTTCCTGAGCACCAATATCGTTGAGGATCTATCCTGGGCCCAACATATTCATGTAATTACAAAGAAGGTATATCAGCAGCTATATTTCATTAGGAGTTTGAGGGGATTTTGTATGTCACCAAAGACACTAGCAAATTTTCACAGATGTGCCATGGAGAGCATTCTGATTGGTTGCATCATTATCTGGTACGGAGGTGCCAATGCACAGAAAAAAGTTGCAGAGGGTTATAAGCACAGCCAGCTTCTTCAGGTGCACAATCAGGTAGTACTCTCACCCCCACTGTATGTTTCCTTGTTTTGTAGCATCGCCCCAGATAGGTTACCTCATTCTTCCTTGGTTTAAATTTCAATTAACATTTTTATGCCCAACTGACCAGGCCATCTATTCCTTCATGCAACATAAAGCTTTCCTCTGCCCCATCAATCACTTGCCCAATTTTGTATCATTTGCAAGCTTTTATCATGCCCCTTGGATAAAATCTGTCATTAATATAGAAAATGAAAAAGCAAGACTGCGAGAACTAATGATGACAAGAGATTCTACAGATGCTGTAAATGCATAAAATACTTGAGTAACTCAAGTCAGGTAGTATCTATGAGGGAATAAACTATCTTTTTTCATTCATTTTTATTACCCCCTCCCTTCTCTTCAATTGCCCATCACCTCCCTTTTGTTCCCCTCTTCTTTTCCTTTCTTCCCTCTCCTCACCTTCTTATTCTCGCTTTTCCCTCTTCCTTTCCAATCCTGATGAAGGGTCTTGGCCCAAAATGCTAACAGCTTATTTCCCTTCCATAGTTGCTGCCTGACTTGTTGGTACTGAGCCCTTTGGCATTCTAATGGAAACAGTTTTCCTGTCAGAGCGCGAGAAAAAAAATCACCTGTCAACTATTACAAACACAAAGAGATGCTGCAGATCTTGAACAACACACAGAAGATGTGGGAGGAATTCAGCAGGTCAGGCAACATCTGTTGAGGGGAATAAACAGTTGATGTTTCAAAGTGGAAATGGGGCCAAAGCCAGAATCTATTACAAAAGCATTCTGCTGCCGTACCTGTTTTCGACTCAATTTGCCACTCACTTGAATCCCATGGGCTTGAACTTTTTGATTAGACTTCAATCTGATACCTTATCAATAACCATTATGACTTATACAATTGAACTTCCTTCATCAACTTTCCTTTTTGGACCCTCAAAAGAATTTCGTCGAAATAAGGGGTCTTGACCCAAAACAGACTGTCCATTTCCCTCTTTATATGCTGCCTGTCCTGCTGAATTCTTCCAGCACTTTGTGTTTGTGTTTTTTTTTAAAATCTGCATCTCTCCAGAACACACTGTATAAGAAATATTAAGAACCCAGACTCGCCCTTCTCAGTCACATTTTTATCATGTATCAATACAAACACTCACCCCACCTATCTTTTAAAAGAGATGCGCTTTATTTGTCACATGAACATCAATAACATGGAAACATACACTGAACTTCACTTGTGTCAGATCAAAACAGCGAGGATTGTACTGGGCAGCCCACAAGTGTTACCACACTCTTGGTGCCAACCTGGCATGTCCACAACCTAATCGTATGTGTCTGGAACGATGGAGGAAATCAGAGAAACTTAAGGGATCCCACATCACCTTTCAAAGCCTTAAAAAAAAGATCTCATTTACTATAGACACTCAAGGAAAGTGGATTCCTTCCTCATGTGATTAAATTTTGTGCAAACATGATCATTAAACGATGCCTTCTGTTGCAGCAAAATGGTACAATCACTTTAATGCATGTGCTTCAAGACATTTAAGTCAATCTTCCATGTCATGTTGTGTATTCCTAGATCACAGAGAACCAACCCTAGCAAAACATCTCGGAATTGCTAAGAATAACTGATAAACGACCTGCCTACTTGCAATACTGTGGAAAATTGTAGGTTCTATTCCACTGCAATGGGACACATAACCTGACTCTCTCCTAACCTTGAGCCTCCATCACAGCTGATCCTCCACTCCCAGACTTCAGCCACAGCAGATCCTGCAAATAAAAATCAGACATAGCCCTGGACGGGAGCAATGAACTGCAGTAATCCAAGGGTTGTATATTGAAAAAACAAATAATGAAGGCATGATTAAATGGCAAAATTTAACTCCAACATAAAATTTAAGTAGTATTAATATACTTTAAGCTGTTTCTATTTTGCCTCCAGAATGAGTTTATATACTAACATTCACAAATTAACTGTAATTAAAAGTATTTTAACATTTTTGTAATATACCATTCTTTCTTATTAATATACAGTGGCATGAAAAAGTTTGGGCACCCCGGTCAAAATTTCTGTTACTGTGAATAGTTAAGTGAGTAGAAGATGAACTGATCTCCAAAAGTCATAAAGTTAAAGATGAAACATTCTTTTCAAAATTTTAAGCAAGATTAGTGTATTATTTCTGTTTTGTACAATTTTAAAGTGGAAAATAAAGGAAAGGAGCACCATGCAAAAATTTGGGCACCCCAAGAGATTTGAGCTGTCAGATAACTTTTACCAAGGTCTCAGACCTTAATTAGCTTGTTAGGGCTATGGCTTGTTCACAGTCATCGTTAGGAAAGGCCAGGTGATGCAAATTTCAAAGCTTTATAAATACCCTGACTCCTCAAACCTTGTCCTAACGAACAGCAGCCATGGGCTCCTCTAAGCAGCTGCCTAGCACTCTGAAAATTAAAATAAATGGTGCCCACAAAGCAGGAGAAGGCTATAAGAAGATAGCAAAGTGTTTTCAGGTAGCCGTTTCCTCAATTCGTCATGTAATTAAGAAATGGCATTGAACAGAACGGTGGAGGTCAAGTTGAGGTCTGGAAGACCAAGAAAACTTTCCGAGTGAACTGCTCGTAGAATTGCTAGAAAGGCAAATTAAAACCCCCGTTTGACTGCAAAGGAGCTTCAGGAAGATTTAGCAGACTCTGGAGTGGTGGTGCACTGTTCTACCGTGCAGTGACGCCTACACAAGTATGACCTTCATGGAAAAGTCGTCAGAAGAAAACCTTTCCTGCGTCCTCACCACAAACTTCAGTGTCAGAAGTTTGCAAAGGAACATCTAAACAAGCCTGATGCATTTTGGAAACAAGTCCTGTGGACTGATGAAGTTAAAATAGAACTTTTTGGACGCAATGACAAAGGTATGTTTGGAGAAAAAAGGGTGCAGAATTTCATTAAAAGAACACCTCTCAAACTATTAAGCATGGGGGGTGAATCGATCATGCTCTGGGCTTGTGTTACAGCCAGTGGCATGGGGAACATTTCACTGGTAGAGAGAAGAATGAATTCAATTAAATACCAGCAAATTCTGGAAGCAAACATCACACTGTCTGTAAAAAAGCTGAAGATGAAAAGAGGATGGCTTCTTCAACAGGATAATGATCCTAAACACACCTCAAAATCCACAATGGACTACCTCAAGAGGTGCAAGCTGGAAGTTTTGCCATGGCCCTCACAGTCCCCTGACCTAAACATCATCAAGAATCTGTGGACAGACCTCAAAAGAGCAGTGCATGCACGACAGCCCAAGAATCTCACAGAACTAAAAGCCTTTTGCAAGGAAGAATGGGTGAAGAGCCCCAAACAAGAGTTGAAAGGCTCTTAGCTGGCTACAGGAAGCGTTTACAAGCTGTGATACTTGCCAAAGGGGGTGTTACTAAGTACAGGGTGCCCAAACTTTTGCTTCGGGCCCTTTTCCTTTTTTGTTATTTTGAAACTGTAAAAGATGGAGAAAAAAAAAGTAATCTTGCTTAAAATATTAAAGAAATGTGTCATCTTTAACTTCATGCCTTTCGGAAATCAGGTCATCTTTTACTCAATTAGCTATTCACAGTAACAGAAATTTTGACCAGGGGTACCCAAACTTCTGCATGCCACTGTATCAAGTTTACACATCAAGTCCATGAAAGAACAAATATCTAATTTACAAACTTATTTAAAATACATTGGTTCTGGATCTTTTTTAAAGATGGATAGCTTGGCTTGAAGTATTAAAATAATTACAAATTAGTTAATTCTTACAAAATAGATCAGTGGAGGAAGGTTCACAAAACCAATTGACTCCAATCTCATATCAAGCACCGAGTCTTAAAATAACATTTTACAAGATTAATTTTATGAGCTGAAGTAAATTAAGCATTTATAATTAAAAATACTTCAGAGACTTCGCTCAACTATTAAAATCTGCAAATATATTTGTCACACAGTAAAATTAACATTATTAAATTTTGACCTTTGACAAGCTGTGATATTTAGTAAATTTATGATGGATCAATTTATGATTTGTGATATTAATGGAGCAATTAACTCTAACACAAAACAGATCATATATCTTGCCATCTAATCCATGTCATAATGGAAGATCGGGCTCAAACTAGTGCTATTTATCACTTTCAGATTTAGGATATAAACAGCTTTTGTGTGTTGCTTGAATGATAATGCATGTTTGCAGTGTTATTTGTATTTGTTGATGAAAACAAGAACTACAGTTTTGTTAAAAAGTGCTGACACAAAAATTCTTATCTTTTTTCCTTTTGAGCAGTATTACCATCTATAACAGGTTTCTAATAAAAATATGAAGAGGAATAATTAATTTTAAATAACCCAATTCGTGTTGAAGACCAGTAACCATCCAAAACACATTAAACTCACAGTTGATTTTCCTGCATTTTACTGCCTAAACCAATTGAATAGAACAATGACAATTTAAGATTTCTATATTGCTACTGGTCTGCAGTTTCTCTCTCAAGACATATAAATGTCACCCTCGATGCCAGTGAATTATTTTGTGAATACTGTATTGCAAGATAAACACTAATCCAATGAAAATACTGGTGCTGAGGCCATTTTACACCCATAACAGTTTACCACTCAGACAACGAATGCGTTTAGGAATGGATATGCAAACAATTCTCATAAATGCCCATCTTTGCAAATGTTAATGGTGTTAAGGCTCTAGAGTACACCATGAAAATTAGTTGGTAAGAGAAGTAAAGCAGAAGATAAGCATTTCAGCAAAAAATTGAAATATCTCCACTAATTCTTGGCAGATTAACATCAACCTTTGTTTCCCTTCTGTGACTTAAATTTATTTTTAAAAAAAGACCGCAGGATAGCATTTATAAATGTTTTATACTTTGAATGTCCAGTCTTATTAAAATATTCAGCAAAATATTTCCAAAAATTGTGCAAAGAGAATAACATTCATTCTGTATTAAAATGTCTGTTAAAAACAAAGAGTTGGTAAAATATCTCAGCTAAGGTCAGTGTTGTTTGATGTTGGTTTCTTCTTCCGATATACCCGCTGTCCCATTATGGTTGTTTGTAAAACCCGACCCAAGGCCATATAAATGTCCACAGTACTTTGTATCATCGATGTTGTCTTCAAAAAATAACTGAAAAATAAAAGCACAAATATTAAGGATGGGCTTGTAGCCTCCACCAATACCAGGAATTCAAAATCTGTATGGCACAGTACAGGAACAATCACATTTAAAAAAAAAGAATGATATCTCAAAATTGTCTCAAACAGGTGGTGGCAATTTGTCCCATCAAATCCAGAAGTATAGAAGTTTTTCCTCATGTAACTCTTGTTTCTTTTGCAAAGCTTCATTCTGTGCTCCTTGATTCTTCACCCTTCTGCCTTTTTATTCTGCATACATCCTTCACAATTTTAAAACAGCTCTTTTAGAAGTCCTTTTCAGTACTCCTTATTGAGAACAACCATGGCTTCTCCCATTTGTCTACATAACAAAACTCCATTGTGTTGGACTCATTCAGTAAATGTTAAATACCCTCTACAAAATTGTTATCTTTTCTAAATTGTCCATCTAGAACTAGACAGAAAATTTCAGTTGTGGCCAAATCAATATTGAGGTTCATCATGACTTCCTTACTTTTGCCCCATAAATAAGCTCAGTATTTTGTTTCTTTTTAATCTCTTTCTCAACCTGCCTTGCACTTTTCAATACTCTGCGCACAAATCCCCAGATGTTTGTTCCTATAATACTGTGCCCTTTAGTTTATTTTGCCTCTTCTCATTTCCTTATTATAATATAAAACTTCACATTGTTCAGCATTAAACTTCATCTGCCATCTATCTCATGTTATTATCCTCATAGTTCACGAAAGAAAACTTCACCTTATGTGTCATCTGAAAATCTGGAAACTCTGCACTTAATTCCAAGTCATGTATATAAATAAGTCAATGATCTTCTTACCAGCCTCTGGGCAACTCCACTGCACACTCCACTCTAATCCAAAGGCTCAACTATGCTAATACAAGGTTTAACACAAACAAGAATCATTTCTTGATTACTTATGATGTTAATAAACCCCCAGCTCTTTAGACATCTGTGCAGTGGTATTTCTGTACAATAAAATCCAAAGGTTAAACAGAATGACACTTTCCTGAAGTGACAATAAACTTGGTCAATGACTTTAGTGGACAAGTATAATAACCAGTCACCACTTCTTGCAGTAAATCAACCACTTGTTCAGAGTTATATACGCATCCCATTAGGTGTGACTTATATATAGGAAAATAATTTTTCCGTAATTTCAGGAGAAAGGACTAAAAGTATAGGCATGCCTCAGCTGATTATTATCTGCTAGTGTCAATTCATTTATTTATATTCTGTTCAATCTGTCCAGAAGCAATTTTACAGAACTGCATAAAGAACATAAAAAGTACTAATTCTGATACACTGCTTTGCTGGTTGTTCCATTCGAGCATCACACAGTAACAGATTAAATTAAAGTTGTCTACAGACAGCAGAGCTCATGAAATCTTTTTGGCTCTCCACGGAGTAATATTATTGTTTCTATGCATGGAACAAAGAAGCTAGAATCTACTTAAGAATAAGGCAAGAGAAAAGCGCCACAAAGCACAACATTTTCTTCTTTACTGGGTCTCCATCTAGGAGATCATGAAAATTACAAACCCCATTTCCAGAAATTGCATTTTCCAAAATGCAATAAAAACAAAAGTCTGCGATATGTTAATTCACGTGAACCTTTATTTAACTGACAAAAGAACAAAGAAAAAGATTTTCAATAGTTTTACTGACCAACTTAATTGTATTTTGTAAACATACACAAATTTAGAATTTGATGGCTGCAACACACTCAACAAAAGTTGGGACCAAGGCATGTTTACCATTGTGTTACATCACCTTTCCTTTTAATAACACAATTAAGTTGGTCAGTAAAACTATTGAAAATCTTTTCTTTGTACTTTTGTCAGTTAAATAAAGGTTCACGTGAATTAACATATCGCAGACTTTTGTTTTTATTGCATTTTGGAAAATATCCCAACTTTTCTGGAAATGGGGTTTATATATCTGATGCAATACTCAGGAACTCCAGGCATGAAATTGGAAACATAGAAAAAAACAAAACAGGAAAAACATGTCTCTTAAATCTCCAATGAATGGAACACATTTAATAGTATTGTTCTGGTCTCTAGAGGTGCAGTACATTTTGTATGAACATTACTTCCTGTACATAAGTTTTTTAAAAATACCATTTCCTGTGCAGGTTACTTTGGATTAGATTTAAAGTACATGATAGAAAGACATCCACCTCCATCCTCCATTTGCTCTTGAGGCTGCAATATCTTTTCACGAGTAAGGTCTCGTTTAAAACACTGAAGAAAGCTTCTGTTCCGGGTAATTTTTGAAAAGGTGTTTAACTCGCTGCATAGCTTTGTACACACACACTGCGCGGGCAGTAGAGTGAAAAGATAACTGGTCTTCAAAGGCATCACCCTCAAACTGGGTAAGTGTCTGAATGCCACTGATGACAATGTCACCAATGTCGAGCAACATCGATTGCCAAATGCACATTAGCATAATATAGATGCAGCAAGAGCCTGTGTCAGTGCTAAAGCAGCAAGAATGACCGACTTATGCCAAGCGAAAAGTTGAGATGCAAATAGAAGCAGCTCAGACAGGCATGGAGAGAGCACATGTGGAGGCCATATTAAGTGCACTCAAGGAAGAGCCTGAAGCCGAGACTGCCTCAGCGGAGGCAAAGGTGTATGAAGCAGCAGCTGTCTTAGATAGTGGTGAGTAAAACAGAGAATCAGTCATGCTTTGCTGTCACAACAGCCACAGCATCTTACTAAATATTATCAAAATGTATTTTTGGCTATAAATTCCATAAACCCAAATGTAGAGGAAGAATAATTTTGTAAGCACTATTTTTACTGTTAGAAAGAATCTTGATTTATTTCAGTCAAGACTGGTCATCTGTGTTAGGGAAATATACAATGTAGCACTTATTATTTTTCTGTGACTCGAATAAAATGCTAAAAGTTGTAAAGTTTTTTTGCTTTGAACTAAAACCGTCCAGTTCAAAATTCCTAGACTAGAACATCAGATCATCAAGGCTATATCAAGTGAATAATTTACCTCAAATTGAGCTGGAACTGGAACAAAAATTTCAAACCCATAAGTTAAAAGACAATACGCTGCCTATTAAATAATCGTCTAATATGTTCATCAAAATGAGGCTCCTTTGTTAAAATTTCTACCAGCATTTACGAATGTAAATAAAACTGTAGTGACACAGAAGTCTAGACGGTATGGTATAAATATGTAACAATAAACTTTCACCATCATGCAAATGTCTTACTAGGTTCATTCCCGAAGACTATTTCGCAGACAAGATTAGATTCTGATCAACTCACGTTAAATTACTGAGGTCACAATCAAGTCAATGAGTTATCCAACTGAAATATTTTTACTGCGCCACTAAGGAGATCATTCAAATGCATGATTTCTGTGTACTTTGATGGTGTGGCATTCAACTTGTAAGATTTATAACTGGGCAACGGTAATTACAACAATTAGTACAAGTGCTCCCAGAAGATCTTCTTTCTAATAAAGTCTCAACAGTCCACTGAAATTTGTATTTCTTTGAGCAATGCAGACTAAACCAATAGCTGAGGCCTGCTCTCGGTCGGGGTCGACCATGGATATTGTGTCTTAGCTGTCTATGTGATACACAAGTCAAGCCAGTACACGACGGAGACCAAGCTGTTGCACATGCAGCAGCCCCACCCCCACCCCCCACCCCCATCCACGCAGATGACAGATCAAAAGGAACAGCCGTTTGGCACCAGCAACATTGTAGGTTCCCAGCCCCCCCACCCCCACAGGGTTTACTCAAAAAGCCTCCCCCATGAGTGCGTATACCCACAAGAGAGCGGAGGTTTTCAGATCAGAGTTTTCCTTTCCCCAGATAAACTGCCAACCACTGTTCTTTTATTAACTTGAAACATATATGGATAAGTTCAAGTTCAAGTTTAATTATTGTTCAACCATACACTAATAACCACGCACACGGCCAAACAAAACAGTGTACCTCAGGACCAAGATGCAAAACACAGTCGCTGTCTACAGCAAAGACTCATCACACCCCTTTCTGCAATCCCACCATAGCAAACACCTCAGTCAGGAATTGCTATTGACGCCAATCCCACCTGCACGGACATGGACAGACTGAACTTCCATCTATCCCAGGACACACATTTACCAAACCAGCCTCCGCGACGGTCACATTCAGAAGCCGCAGGTGCATTAGATTTGATTTGGTATCTGGCTTATTGAGACCTAGTCACAGCAGGACTAAAAGTGTTCAACAACTAGTCTGCTAGTTATCAGTCCTGGAAGTCAAGTTATTGCAATCCCATGGAAGGACTAAATGTCAAACCTAGCGAAGAGCTAGACCTTCTCTGCAAGTGGCTTGGCAGGAAGTCACTACAAACACGCAAGGGTTACAGCAGTTCACATTAATAATCCAGCTACGGGTTTACAACTGCTGTGGCAAGAGGATGGACAAATCTTATGCCTCTCCCAGAGGCAATCAAAGAATCTCCCTTCAGCAGACTCAATAATTTTCAAAACCTCTCACAAAGAACTGTGGAAGCTACAGGAGTTTGTATATCTGTTGTCAGAACTGCAAGCTGCGAAAAACAAGGGTTGCCTGCTAGGGCCGAGTTTCTTGAACACAGCGAGAGCAATAAACCTTACATAGTGGAGAAACTACTGAACAACATTAAAGAACAGTGGATAACTGGAGGGTTTAAGTATAAAATGGAGCACCATGCCACCTATCTGCCATTTTCATTCTTTGTGGAATTAGTCTACCACTACGCAGAAATGCAAAATGACCCTAGTATTGCATTTTCAGAAGGTGTCTGCTTTCAACTTCTGACAATACCTCATTCTCCATCAAAAGCATGTGGCTGCCTGTAGGCAGACAAATCTCAAGATGTATAATTTATACATTCTTTAATAATAAATGTGCTTTGAATCTTTGAAAACCAAAAAACCCAGCAAAGCTGAAATAGAAAACTCTATCATGAACCCCGATAGACAATTCCTTGTCCAAAAGAAACCTCACCCCTTAAGGAGATACAGGGGATTCAGAGAAAAAACACTTTGCAGACTGGAACACTTTCTAAAGGAGCACTCAATATGTTTCAAGTATGGTGCTTCATCAGCACACTAAGCAAAAGAACTGTGAAGTTATCATACACTACACTGAGTTCAACAGTGACCAGCACACTTCAGCACTCCACTCAGGGCCAGCACCTTGGTCTACGACTGGTTCCAGCACATCCCAGCAGAGCACAGTGGGGAGCCAGCTCATCGTCCATCAGATGTAGCCACCTCCTCATGCACAGAGGTATGTGGGATAGGGGTCCAAGGCAAATTCTGTTCTAAAATATGTCCAGCCAACATCCTCAGCAAAAACAAAGGAACATGTGATATTAGATGATCAGAGAAAAGTAGTTTCAGCAAAAAAATCAACATTCTTCATATTCATTCAGTATTCAAAGTTCTGTTTCTCCATCAGAAGTTATCAGAAAAAGAGCCAGTGGATTTGTTGTGGATTCAATAGGAGAGAAAGTCTGCTTAATTTTGCTAACCCTCACTTGAGTGTAACCATATCGCAGTAACAGGGCTGAAGTTCCAACTCCTAAAGTTACAAGCAGTCATTCACATCTTAAGACCATAGCCGACAAGACCCCCCCCACACTTAACACTTCTGCTGAGATTCTCCTGTTGTTTGGCAGACACCATCCGTGTACATAACGTAGTACGTGAACCGCACAATGGTCAGCACAGTGCACCCCATGCCCAACGACTGGACCTGGGCTGGGTCACAGTAGCTGAAGTCTGCCCTGTTGGTGCTCATCTGCCCACTGTCAGAGCATTCAAGACTCATGTCCTGGAGAACATTTCAGACCCTGTGAAAGTGGAATCTGTATGAAAGCGAAGACTGTAGGTCAGCAAACCAAGCACCCTGACATGCTTGCCTCTGCTTAACCAGATTTAGGCAAGCTGGTCTTCTGCCACTCAGATGATGATGATAAGCCGGCACCCTCCCTTGAAGAGGAGGACTTCCTTCGATTCATGAACAAAGGCGAGTCAAACAATTGGGTAGCTCCCCTTCGTTTTCACTTGCCAGAAAAACTCCTACCAAGCAACAGAGCAGGCCCTCAGTCGACTCACGCTCCATGGACGCACATGAGAAGGAAACCAGAAATGAAAGATCATTATGCAGAAGTTCAGGGAGAGACTCTTCATGAACAATCACAGAGTTGGTGCCTCCACCAGGTCCAAACAAAAAAAAACTGGTATTTGCCCAATTTCGGTATCCCAGAAACTGGCACAAACACAAACGGTCTTTGATTCAAGTGTAGAGTTCAAAGGAACAACATTCTCTTGCGGGATCTGCTCGGGGTCCTCATGCGCTTCAGAACCGAGTCCATCGCAGTGATGGCAGACATGGAACAAATGTGCCACAGATTCCTAGTGAGCGAGGATCATAGAGATGATCTCAGATTCTTGTGGGTTCCTGACCACCAACTGGACAATGGGATTCTGGAAAACTACATGACAGTTCATATATCGGGTAAACTACCTCAACAGCTGTGGTGATCTATAGACTTAAGAGGCTAGCTGCTGAGGGAGAGAAGGAACTTGGGACTGAATTATGGAGGTACTTAGGAAGGTATTTCTGTGTAGATGATGGACTTTAATCAGTCTCTAGTGCAGAAGAAGCAGTCAGTATGCTGAAAGTAATGATAGACAGGTTGGCGCAGTCTAATCTCAGACTGCATAAGGTCATGCAACGTTTTCCATCTGAAGATCTGGCCAAAGGTCCACAGAATCTTGATCTTGGACAGACCTCCCAACTATGCAGCACAGTCTGGGCCTTGGATGGTGCCTTGTTACTGACACCCTTACTTTCCAGGTCACTGAGACCAAAAGATCCTTCATGCGGCACGGCATGCCATCGACCATCAACAGCATATTTTACCCTCTTGGGTTTGCTGCTCCTGTCAGTATCCAGGGAAGCTTCAGGTTAAGAGAGAGCTGATCATGGACACATAGATGGGATGTCCCGCTCCCTATAACAGTGGTGTTTTTCTCTTCAGGATCTTAAAAGTTTGAAGATTCCAAGAAGCTACACAACAATTCCATTACCTACAGCTCAAAAGAAAGAGGCCTGTGTATTCTGTGATGCGTCAGCTAAAGCCATTGCTGCTGTTGCACATCTGAAGGTCACAGATGTTACTGGATATAGTTCAGTTGTATTTATCCTGGGCCAACTAACGCTTGCTCCCAAATCAAATCTCGCCATACTTGAACTTGGTGCTGCTATTCGAGCAGCTGAGATGGCAGAGATGATAATCAAAGGACTAGATTACATCAAATTCTCTACTGACAGCAAAGCTGTGCTTGGCTATACATTTAATGAATAAGAGGATTCCATGTTATGTATATAATCAAATCCAGAATATTGGGCAATCAACCCCAAAGAGCCAATGGAACTACTGGTCTCAACCTGGCTGGTCATGCCACAAGAGGGCAAGCTAATTTGCTCACCCTCTCCTCGTGGTTAACTGGCCCAGCACTTCTTGCTGATCTCCACCAGAAACATCACCAAGGCTGGTATTTTCAAAGTGAGAATGGTTAAAGACTGTGCAGTAAGACTGTTTTCAAGCCCAATCTCTGAGACTATCTTTCTTTCGTCAAACACTTAGTTAGATCATTTGACTTTTAGCTTCAGTCATTAAGTTTGACATCCCAGAGATACCATGTGGCCTCTAGAGATACATTTTGAATGAACATCATTTCCCATATGCAAGCTGTGTTTTTTTTTAAAAATATCATTTCCAGCACAGGTTAATTTGGATTTCAACTTGAAGCACATGGTGGAAAGACATCCATCTCCATCCTCTCTTCATTTGCCCTTGAAAAGGCAATAACTTTCCACAAATATTATCTTGTGTTTAACTCCTTGCATAGCTTTGTACATATGCACTGTGAGGGCAGTAACACTACGATCAATTTATTTTTTTTAAAATTCTCATGACAGAAGTAACTTTCATACCTCCCTCATTCGGAAGAAAGCCATGCCTGTCAGAAGTGAGTCTGAGCCTGCCTGATGCTGTCTCCCAATTCGCTCCAACTCAAGTTGTTCAGCAACTTCTTGTAGACCGCCCTGTGGAGAAATCCATTAACTCTTAAAATTGGCTGCTAATTTTCAGACTGAATGGTTTAAGCAATTCAATCACTCTGAATGAGAAAAGAGACCTACAAATTGTTTTGCCAGCCTGCTGCTGCAAACTGGGAAGCAGACTACTTTTTATAGACTCTTCCTTTTAAGGATATTGGTGTTTACATACTAGGCCATACCAAAACCAGTCCACCATCAAATTCCAGAATAGTCCATAAACACAATCTCATTATTCCTCTTCTGCACTATTTATTTTTGCAGCTTACAGTAATTTTTTATGTCTTACATCACGCTATTGCTGCAAAACAAATTTTACATGTCAGTCATAATGTGCCGTAAGACTGTTTTCAAGCCTAGTCTCTGAGACTAATTCTGATCCTTCCTCTCATGTTAAAATGGCGACTCACAAATATAAACATACAAAGACTAATCTTATTCTGTGAATCTACATGAAATAATTTCAGCAAGATTAAAAGTGAACTTGCTAATTTAACACCTCTTAATGATCATGTCCCTTAACATTGTTTAATTTCATAACCAGCACAGCAAGAAAACATGTGATTTATGTTCAGCTTTAAAGTAGTACCTTTAGGCTTTTGCAGCTTTTCATCAGGTATTTCACATCATAGATTGCTGGAAAGAACAAATGTAGGATGTCAAAGAACTCTTGCTCTTCTTCAGGCAGTCGTGAGTGGGTTAGAAGTTTAATTAAGTAGCCGAAGTCATAACCACTGCAATATAAACAATTTTCACTCTTAATGAAATGTTCAGAATAAAGGCATCCGTTAGTCTTGCGAGACCATGGATCCGCGCCTGGAAAGTCTTCACCCTCCAGGGCACAGGCCCGGGCAAGGTTGTATGGAAGACCAGCAGTTGCCCATGTTGCAAGTCTTCCCTCTCCATGACACCAATGTTGTCCAAGGGAAGGGCATTAGGACCCATACAGTTTGGCACCAGTGTCGTCAAAGCAATATGATTAAGTGCCTTGCTCAAGGTCACAACACGTTCCCTTGGCTGGGGCTCGAACTCACGACCTTCAGGTCGCTAATCCAATGCCTTAACCACTTGGCCACGTGCCCACTGTTCCGAATATGATTCAAATTTTAAAGACATTTTCCTCAGAACAGGTTGAAAAATTTCAAAATTTAAATATTCAAAAACAAACCTCAGTGATATTTACTTTCAATGTGATTTTCAATGCAAAGTTCACTCAGAACTTTGACTCACTCAGAAAGTTACCTCAGAAAAGTAGCGTCCATTATTAAGGACCTCCACCACCCAGGACATGCCCTCTCCTCATTTCTACCATCAGGAAGGAGGTACAGAAGCCTGAAGGCACACACTCAATGATTCAGGATCAGCTTCTTCCCCTCTGCCATCCGATTTCTGAATGGACATTGAACCCATGAACACCATCTCACTACTTTTTTAAAGATTTCCTATTTTTTTGCACTACTTATTTATTTTAACTATTTAACATATACTTACAGTAATTCAGTTTTCTTTTTCTCTCTATTATCATGTTTTGTATTGTACTGCTGCCGTAAAGTTAACAATGTATGCCAGTGATATTAAACCAGGATTCCGTCTTTCCTGGCTCCCCAATACTTTCCTCAAAGGGTGCAGAAATCAATAGTTGATGAGAAAAATCTATCAGCTATTGCTTTTCTTCAATTATTAAATTATATTACATAAGTGTAACTCTTTCATACCTTGTACCATTCTAGTAAATATCAACCCAGCAAAATTATCAGTTTCTGAGTGAGTTAGTGAACTAGCATCCACTGGCTCACTATACTGGCTTCCAATTAAGCAACATATTGATTCAAACTCTTCCAGTCCTATCAACCTTGTATCTGTGGTCCTTCGGTTCTGTTCTTTTAACTTCCATAACTTATTGCTGCATTAATGGAGACTGTTCTTTCAGTTATGTGGATCTTAAAACCTTGAATTCCCTCCTACTCATTTTTCATTTTGCTATAAAACTTGCATCTTTGTTATTTCAATGACAAGGTATATTGGGGCAGATAAGTTATTTTTTCCTTTGTTAAGGCTCCTGTAAAAAAGCTTTGACATCTTTTGTTAAATGAAAAGGATGAAAACACTTACAGAATACTTCCTCAGTATAATTCCTGAAAATGTGAACTATTCCTTTCATGAGGGATCCTTTCTTTTATAATGAAGCAGAACAATTTGAGAGTGATTGATGATTCAAGTAGACGCAGTTCTGGGGAATGGTAATTTGGGTTGGTTCTGAATATGGTAAACTACCAAAAAAGAAACACTATTCAAATTTTGAAAGCGTTTTAATTTCAGACACCAGGGGAAATTCACTGCATTGAAAATCTGTCATACCAGACCTGTTTGGAAAGGGACATGGTAAATTAACTATCACAAAAATAGAGCTTTACCTTTAATTGGAAGTGAATTTACATAAAGGTGGTTCAAAACACTAAACTGAATTTCCAAATATTAACTTTGCAGGCACTAACCTGTGAAAGGAAAGCCACTTAACATTATCACAAAGGACAACCCCAGATGTCATGAGCAGCTCTGCGAAGTAAGAGGTTTCAATCCCTTCTTCTTCATGCTTTTTGAATTGGAGCCCAGAAGTCCTCAACAGATCTATTGATTCTTGAGAGTACATATCCTCCCTACAAAACAAAAGGTTTTTTAAAAGGATTCTTTTCCTCCAATTGTAAGCTACAAAATTATCAATGACCAAACTATAGACATCAAAGTTCATAAGACACAGGAGCAGAATTTGGCCCTTCAGCCCATTGAATCTGTTCCACATTCCATCATGACTGACTGATCTTTCTCCTACCTCCTTCTCCCTGAAAGTCAATGAAAATCTACTACCTTTAAAAATAAACTTACCTAACCCTTTTAAGGTTACAATAGCGTGGAAAAATTCACTGTTGCAAAAACCTACCAGAATCACCTGTTTTATAATAAGATTTAAAGCTGGATCACTTTAAGGGAAATAAAATACAAGTCAAAGTCCACTTGGGCACTCTCAACATTGCCAAAGTTTAGCTTGTCTATTATTAATCACATAAATCAACATGGCACTGTCAAATATGTAGCATGTAAAATATGTAACTTATTTATCAAGCTCAGTCAAAGCAGTAATTAGTTACAATTCACAGCTGTCCAGGGAAGGGGAGGGGAGAAATGAAATATTGTTTCTGACCATTATCTAGGGATTGCAAGTATTTTGGGATAGGACAAAAGGAAACTGATAGTCAAGTGGCTGGTCAAGGTTCAAGGTACATTTATTACCAAAAGTATGTATGCAATATACAGCTCTGAGACTCATTTCCTCCAGACAGCCACAAAACAAAGAAAAACTTCCGGTAATTCCCTCCCCCTCCCTTCCCCAATCCGTATGTCACTCTGCCCCCTCCCCCAGCTCCCTATCACCTCCCTCATGGTTCCGCCTCCTTCTACTACCCACTGTGTTTTCCCCTATTCTTTCTTCACCTTTCCTGCCTATCACCTCCCTGCCTCCCCTCCCCCACCCCTTCATCTTTCCCCTTACTGGTTTTTCACCTGGAACCTACCAGCCTTCTCTTCCCACCCTCCCCCCACCTTCTTTATAGGGCCTCTGCCCTTCCCCCTTCAGTCCTGACGAAGGGTTCTGGCCCGAAACGTCAACTGATCTTTTCCACGGATGCTGCCCGACCTGCTGAGTTCCTCCGACGTGTTGCGAGTGTTGCAAAGAAAAACCATCAACCTCCCCCCCACGCACAGAAAAAATAGATTGCACGAACGGCAACAAGATCAAAATCCCATATGCAAAAAGAAAATAGATCGCGCAAATGGCAACAAGAAACCCCCCCCAACATGCAAAAAAAAATCACACAAATGGCAACGAGAAAGAACAGGCAAAAACACAGAATATAAAAACATAAAACTGATACAGCCCAAGTGAACTACAGTCCAATCCATAAATCTTAGGCAGGTAAGAGTAATAATAAAATTAAGACCAGCAAAATACTAAGTTTTTATGAGAGATGGGAGTACATTATTTTCATAGCAGTCATAGAGTCCATTCTGACGTACGGATGCGAGACGTGGACACTCACCAAGATGATGCGGAAGTCTCTAGATGGTTGCTATACACAAATGCTCCGGATGGCTCTTGAAGTGAGTTGGCAACAGCACATGATGAACGTTGAGCTCTATTAACAACCTACCGATGCTCTCCACTAAAATCGAGGCGAGAAGACTGCAACTAGCAGGGCACTGTCTACGCCACCCCGAGCTACCTGCCAGCCTAGTCATCATATGAGAGCCCAAGCACAGGAGGGTGAACCCTGGTCTATGGTCAACACGCTCCTAGAAGTCAGCAGCACGGCTAATGTAGATGAACTGAACACACTGATGAGGGAGAGGGAGAAGTGGAGAGTCCGTCATTGTGCCCGACGCCAGCCCCCTAGGCCTGAGTCGATGTAGTAGCAGAGTACATTATAAAAGGCCAAAAAAAGAAGTGGATTTGGCAGAATTTATGATACATACGTGAGGTTGAATTTGAAGTTGAACTGCCAAGTGGAGATTCCAGGAGGATACTGATGTTTTTCATTCATGAATGTCAGGCCTAGCTGGATGATTTTCAACAAGTCCACATTACATCGTAGGAGCTGATACTGGTAATCTACAGTGCTTCGAAATTCTCCAATAGGTCTTACCACAACACCAGGAAACTCTGTATCCTAGAAGAACAAAACAAAAAGTAGCACTGTTGATCGACTAAACTAAAATAAAAATAAACACTGCACGTGCTGGAGATCTGAAATAAAAACAGCATGTCATGAACGCTGAGGAGGTCAGATAGCACTGGTCGAAATGGAAAGAGTCATCACTTCATGTAAATGACTCCTCCATGTTTTGATGGCACTTAAGCAGAACTGATGACTGAGGAATGAGCAGCCAGCAATGGACAACGCGATAACGAAGACCCATGTACAGAGAATGCCTGAACAATAAAAAACAAAACTTTGGAGATAGTCAGACACTTAACAATACCTGATAAGTTAAAAACTTGAAAAATCAATTCTCTGCAGATGCTGTTATGAAACTTTGCCAATACTTGTGGGATGCCCCCAGCACATCCTCAGATTGTATTGGTTGTTAATACATCAATGCAGTTCACTATATGTTTTGATGTACTGTATGTGTGATTAATAAACAAATCTAATCTAACCTACTCAGTAGTTCCAGTAATTTCTATTTTTATTTAAATTCTAGCATCCACATGCTAGGTATTTTGGACCCATCACTCCAGGCATAAAGAGATCTTCAACTCTGTTTTAATTCTTCTACCAGTTACATAAATATACGGTTCCAAGTAGTTATACTTTTAGTTAAGCCTCTGTCAGCGATCATATCAATTTAAACCCCAGCACAGAACTTTGTACAAATAATTCAGTTCTTTACAGTCAGTGATGTCATCTTTCAGGTGAAATAGCACTTCATGGACTGTGAAGTCAATTTATGGTTGTGAAAAAAACACCAAATTTTTTTTATTAGTTGTTGCATTAAACTGCATATGTAAAAAATCAATAAAACATTCTTCCTTCTCGACTTCAAAGTGAAATTTTCTTATTTGTGCTTAATTTCCACATTACATATTTTCAATAGGTTAAGATATCCTCAAACATTTTTCCTAACTAATTATCAATTTGCAGGACCCTACCCATTACTTTAACACAAAACAGTGCCTGCAACTTGTACTTCATTGCTCCTTAAATTGACTCAGCAATAAAGACCATCAGGACATTCATATGTATCACACCATTCAACAGCATCATGTCTTCATGCCACTTTCTTGCACAATAATTCCTGATTTTCATAGTGTCCAAATATCCCCAACATTTGAATCATCAGAGGCTACCTTATACTTGTATGTCAAACTGCAATACTTTCTTCAATTCATTCTCAGTGTTTTTCCCTCCACTCCATTTACAGTAAGATATCAGGCAGTCAAAAGTAAAAACACTTTCACGTGGTTCAAAAATAACTTACCATGGCGATATAGTTGTATTTCTGAATAATTAGACGAATTTGTCCCATTTCTTCTTCCAGGTTATTTGCCCATACCTCACGGATTACCTGACTGTGGTCTTCTGCCGCTGGCATTCTGAATAGATTGCTAGTGGGCTAATGTGGTCTGGAAAATAAAAATATGCAGTTTTAAATTAAATACAAGATTCTTCTATTCCATTTTTAAGATGTTCAGGAACAGAACTTGTTTGAAAAAAAAATGTGTGCATTGCAGTCTGCAAAATATCAAACAACTTTAGGTGAATCCACATTTCTTTCTGACTTTATCAGGACTGGTCATTTTTGCTCACTGTTGATTTTCTTCCCAGTAGGGCAGATAGTACATTATAATATTAGCAGCATATTACACAGACAAAAAAAGCTTAATTGACACATCAGAGAAACTCCCTTTGTTCCATTCGCCTTCCCCCACCTTCTCAGCTATCTAGTCTAATTGGATTCTCTCATTTTCTGTTCGATGAAAGGGTTCAGGTGTGAAACACTTATTATTTTTCTTACCACCGATGTGGCCTGAGCTGCTTACTTTTTCCAGCACTTTTTCTCGATTTCAGATCTTCATTGTCTAGTATTTTTTGGTTATGATTTGTGCATAGAAAGACGTCGCATGAATTTGATTCAGTATTCCTCCCTCCCCCGCCACAAGAGGTGACCAAGATATTTGACAAGTGCAGAGTAGTCAACGTTGCCTACAAGGCCTTGGGAAGGTTAAATCACGTGGGATCCAGGGTGAACTTGTTAACTAGATACAAAGTAGGAGTCGGGGAGGAGAAGATGGCGGCGTGGCCGCTCTGAATTGATATCGTATTTGTTAAATAGGGGCTGTGCACAATCCTGATTTGATGGAGACAGACGTGAGAAGCACGGAGGAACATCTGGAGAAACTTCTGAAATGCCTGCTTCACTGCTGCTGCGTGATTGAGAACCTCCGGAGGGGAAGGCCCCAAATCCTCCGCTTTGCCTATTACCAGGGCCAGGGTCGAAGTGCTCAGCAGAGATGGTGCTCGGTGTCGGAGGCTCGAAGGTTTCGGACAGACTCAGAGTCGGACTGTGGTTGGGTGCTTCCAGGATGCTGCATCGGCAAGTTTGCGGCGCTGGAAGCTCATGGCAGGGAGAGTTTCTCGCTTCAACCGTCTCTGCGTGAGATGATGGGACTTTTGAAAGACTTTGAGACTTTTTTTTTACCGTGCCCATGGTCTGTTCTTTGTCAAATTACGATATTGCTTTGCACTGTTGTAACTATATATTATAATTATGTGGTTTTTGTCAGTTTTTTTAGTCTTAGTTTGTCTTGTGTTTCTGTGACATCATCCTGGAGGAACAAATTGTATCATTTCTTAATGCATGCATTACTAAATGACAATAAAAGAGGACTGCGTGTCCTCATAATCTAATCTAATCTAGTGGAGAGTTTTCCTCATACCGGAAACCTTTGGCTAGTGGTGTGCTGCAGGGATCAGTGCTGGACCCTCTGTTGTTTGTCATTTATATTAACGATTTGGACAAGAATGTTGGCATAATTGGTAAATTTGCAAATGACATAAAACCAGCTGGAAAAGTGGATAGTGAAAGAGTTATCCAAGATTACAAAAAAGATCTTGAACAATTGGGAAACTGGGTCAAGGAATGGCAAGTGAAATTTTACTTGGGTAGTTGTTAAGCGTTGCATTTTGTTAAATTAAGCCGGGGCAGCACTTGCACTTTAAATGACAGTACCCTGGAGAATGTTGTAGAAAAGATCAAAACAGAAAGCACATAGTTCCCTGAAACAGGTACACAGGTTGATAAGGCAATTACACCAAACACAACCTTTGTCAATCAAGGCATTGAGTACAGGAGTTGGAATGTACAGTTGCAGTGACAGCACACTTGGAGTATTCTGTGTGGTTCTGGTCACCTAGTTAAACCAAGAATGTCATTAAACCAGAAAGGATGCAAGAAAGGTTCGCAAGGACACTACAAGGCTCAAATTATAAGATTTTTCTACCCAGAGTGTTGAAGGGTGACATTATAGAGGTATATAAAATCAAGAGGGACATTAGTGAGGCCACAGTGAGGGACAGTCACAGTTCTATTCCCCAGGATAGAGCAGCCTACAGGTAGAGAGCACAGAAAATTTAAGATAATAGGGGAAGATTTAAACAGGATTAGAGGGGCATGTTTTTCCACAAAGATGAAGGTGGGTATATGGAACAAGATGTCAGAAGAAAGTGTAAAAGAGGGTAAAATTACAACACTTGAGACATTTGGACAGGGAAGAGCTAGAGGGGATACAA
Organism: Mobula hypostoma; assembly: GCF_963921235.1. NCBI lineage: Eukaryota > Metazoa > Chordata > Chondrichthyes > Myliobatiformes > Myliobatidae > Mobula > Mobula hypostoma. The sequence goes on along the minus strand of NC_086103.1, from coordinate 43,521,729 downwards.
GCTAAATGCAGGCAAATGGGACAAGGTTAGGTAGGCAGATTGGTCAGCATGGATGAGTTGAGTTGAAGGGCTTGTTTCCATGCTTTACATCTCCAGAGTTATGCGGTAGTTTTCTCAATTTCTGGACATCGGTAACATGCAAACAATGAAGTACACTTGGAACATTAAGCAGGTGCACAGAGTGGGAAATACTTCCATCAATTGAACCATTTGTTTTGTTTTCCCCTCTCTGCACATTGGGTGTTTGACAGTCTTCTTCTGTTCAATGAGTTTCTTTGGGTCTCTTTGTTTTGTGGCAACTTGCAAGGTGACAAACATCAAGATTGTATAATGTATACATACTTTGAACTTTTAAACTTTGAGCTAAAGAGAGATGATAGTGGATATGACCCTGGGAGATGGCAACGGGGGGGGGCGCGGGTGAGGGACAAATAAATGGCAGACAATCTTAAGTATTTTGCATCAGTCTTCACTGTGCAAGATACGAGCAGTACGCCAGAAATTATAAAAATGTCGGGGCAGAATTGAGTGTAGCAGCTATTAATAATGAGATGATGCTTGAGAAGCTGAAAGGTCTGAAGGTGGATGAGTCACCTGGATCAGGTACACCACAACCAAAGGCTTTAAAAGAGGTTAGCTGAAGATTGGTAGTCACTCTTCAGGAATCACTCGATTTTGGAATGATTCCTGAGCCCCGGAAAATTGAAAGTGTTACTCCACTCCTTGACGGAGCAAAAACAGGAAATTACAGGCCAGTTAGTCTGACTTCATGGTTTGGAAATGTTGGAGGATGAAGTTTCAGCGTACTTGGAGGCACATGATAAAACAGACCAAATTCTGCATGGTTTCCTTCAGGGGAAACCCTGCTTCACAAATCTGTTGCAGTTCTTTGTCTATGCTGCCTGTTATTTCCTCAAAGGAGAGATAGTGGATGTTGTTAGTCATAGAAAAGTACAGCACAGAAACAGGTCCCTTGGCCCATCTAGTCCATGCCAAAGTATTTAAAATGCCCACTCCCATTGACCTGCACTGGGATCATAGCACTCCATACCTCAACCATCCATCTACCCATCTAGACTTTGCTTAAACGTTGAAATTGAGCTCACCTGCACCAGTTGTGCTGGCAGCTCACTCCACACTCCCACCGACCTCCAGGTCCCCCTTAAACATTTCAATTTTCACCCTTAACCCACAACCTCTGATGTAGTTCCACCCAATCTCAGTGAAAAAAAATCATGCTTGCATTTACCCTATGTATAACCCTCATAATTCTGTATACCTCTATCAAACTCCCCTGAATCTTCTATGTGCCAAGGAACAGAGTCCAAACCTATTCAATCTTTCCTTATAAATCAGATATTCCGGGCCCAGCAACATCCTTGTAAATTTTCTCTGTACTCTTTCAACCTTGTATACCTCTTTCCTGTAGGTAGGTGACCAAGACTGCACTCAATATCCAAATTAGGCCTCACAAATGTCTTATACAACTTCAACATAGCATCCTATCTCTTGTACTCAATACTTTGATTTGATTTATGAAGGCAATGTGTCAAGGGCTTTCTTTCCAAATCTATCTACCCGTGATGCCACTTTCAACGAATTACGAACCTGCATTCCCAGATTCCTTTGTTCTACCACACTCCTCAGTACCCTGTAACAATCAAATTTACCAGCCAGAACTCCCACAAATACCAAATCTGAAGAATTGTAGAAAATTTACATCGTAGGAGGCAGCCATTCTGACCATTAGGTCTTTATTATTTGAAAAAAAAATCGATCAAATCCATCAATTCCCAGTACTAGATTCACAGTCCAACATTTCCTGTACAAATCTATACATGTGTTTTCGCTATCCTTTCCTGGACACCATTACAGTTGTTTCAGCACTTCCTAATCGAATGTTAATTGAAAAAATATTAGCTATGCACCCAGAATTAACATTTTCTTCCGTTCACTCTTGTTTGAAATTGCCCGTTGGCATCTCATGCAGATTTTAAAACCTCGTCCAAAAGACGTCACTTCTGCCAGTGCAAATAATTCATGCACGAAATGCCAGCCTTATTTTCAAACTTGTCTTCAGTGGGGCAAATGACCAATCCTCTAACGCAAATGAAAAAGGCCGTCCTTGCACCCACAGCTGATACAAATTATACAAGAAATGACCTTACACGTGCATGGCCAAAAAGACCTTAACTGGATATAAAATTGTAACTAATTCAAGCAAGAAGTTACTTGCAGATTTGATCATGTTCAGCATTTATTATTCTAGTTCCAATTGTGCATTTTACAAAACAAATTCCACTATGGATCATAGTACGTATACCGATATTGCAGGGTCTTTCCATAAAACGCACAATATTCTTTTTCCGAGCAATCTAGGAGGTTAAGTTCATACACATGTAACACATTTAGAGGAGGATATGGATCAGCAACGTTAGGCCCCAAAATAAGAGTAGTTATTTAAAATGTTAGGTAAAGTACGTTTGATGCTGGTGCAGTCGGCTCATCCGTGTTACTCACGGGAACCAGTGGGAATGTTTGCAAAAGCGGGCCGAAGCCAGTCTGGATCGCTCCTTCGGGAGTAATGTGACCATTCCCGCTTCTCAAACCAGCCTCCAGCAACACTGCAACCTCCGAATTCACTTACCTGCTAGACGTAAACCCTGTATGCAATTAACCCACTGATTCTCAGAGCACGTAGAATGACCACCAACAAATTCCTTTGATCATCTCCCCAATTTCGACAATATCCGAGACACCCCGGACCAAATTGTTCAACCCAGCAACAAAGCGCGTGCGCAGTCAGAAGAAGGCGGGGCCACAAACCAAGCGACACGTCATTCATTCATTAATCACTATACCGCAAGACGGAGGAGCCGAGGTATTGCAGTCTACATTCCTCAGTGCAAAACTAGTATCAGGAAAAGAACATCAAACCATTTATCAGTGTATATAACAGAATTAATGGCAATATTGAGTATATTATCTTGGATAGAAGAAAATAATATCAAAAAGGCTGTAATCTGTTCAGTTTATCTGCATTAACCTCGATCAAATTAAGAAAATCAGAAAGTAGACAGGATATTTTATTGGAGATTTTATGCAAGTTATATGCACTGACCAAAAATGGGGTAGAAGTAAGCTTTCTTTGGGTTCTTGCTCAATGTGGAGTGAAGGGTAATGAAAAGGTGGGATCCCTCTTAGCAAAGTGGAAGTCAAGAGCATTACTAAAACACGTATTGAGGGGACATGGGAGAAGCATTGGGATGAGAGTGAAACAGGGAGACAACTGCACAAAATACAGAGGCAAGTCAGATACAAAAGATTGTCAATTGGATATAGAAAGACAGAAGTAATCATCAGTCGTTTGAGGATTGGACACACTAATCTTAATTACACATTACACAAAATAGAGAAACATCCAACTGGGTTGTGTGAATACTGTAATCAACCAGAAACAGTTGAAGATGTATTGATAAAATGTAAGAAGTATCAAAAAGAAAGAGTGAAGATGACAGGAGCGCTTAAGATAAACAAAAAATACTGATTTGGGTATAGAAGACATTTTAAGTGGGAATTCAAGAGAAATACAGATCTGTATCATGAAGTTTCTGAAAGACTCAGGTTTGTTATATAGAATATAGGGAATGCAATTATTTTACTTTCTCCTGTTTATCCAATGATCCACACTCCAGTCTAGGTGGCGGTAATGCACCTAAAAGCTGGTTTGTCAACCGCCATAAAACAACACAAGAAGGAGAAGAAGAAAAAGACGTAGGAGCAATGTTAGGCCATTCGGCTTAATGAGTCAAAGTACTAAATGTAGCTCACCTTGTTAACTAGATTTTAATTTAAAAATAAATTAGCAGGTTTTCCAATGTAGCTTCTTTGTTGTCAAGCTCAATGAGACCATTCAGTGGATTCCAGTTCCACACCTGCTTGAGTACTGTTGGGGGCGGGGGTGCGGCCTACCTGGGTGAAACAACAGTGGCCGAGCCTCTGGCACAGAGTCTGGCCCTGTGACTCAGAAGGGTAGGGAAGGGAAGAGGATGGCAGCAGTGATAGGGGACTCTATAGTTAGGGGGTCAGACAGGCGATTCTGTGGACTCAGGAAAGAAACTCGGATGGTAGTTTGCCTCCCAGGTGCCAGGGTCCAGGATGTTTCTGATCGCGTCCACGATATTCTGAAGTGGGAAGGTGAACAGCCAGAGATCGTGGTACATATTGGTACCAACAAGATAGGCAGGAAAAGGGAGGAGGTCCTGAAAGTAGACTACAGGGAGTTAGGAAGGAAGTTGAGAAGCAGGACCACAAAGGTAGTTATCTCAGGATTACTGCCTGTGCCACGTGACAGTGAGTACAGGAATAGAGTGAGGTGGAGGATAAATGTGTGGCTGAGGGATTGGTGCAGAGGGCAGGGATTCAGATTTCTGGATCATTGAGACCTCTTTTGGGGCAGGTATGACCTGTACAAAACGGAGGGGTTGCACTTGAATCCCAGGGGGACCAATATCCTGGCAGGGAGGTTTGCTAAGATATTGGGGAGAGTTTACACTAGAAATGCTGGGGTTGGGAACCGAACTGAAGAGACGGAGGAAGAGGCGGTTGGCTCACAAATAGAGAATGATTGGAGACAGTGCGAGAGGGAGGATAGGCAGGTGATAGAGAAGGGATACGCTCAGACCAATGGTTTGAGTTGTGCTTATTTTAGTGCAAGGAGTATTATGAACAAAGCACGGATGAGCTCAGAGCGTGGATCAGTAGTTGGAGCTATGATATTGTGGCCATTACAGAGACTTGGTTACTTCGAGTACCAGGCTTCAGATGTTTCAGACAGGGAGGGAGGCAAAATAGGTGGGGGCGTGGCACTGTTGATCAGAACGTGTCACGGCTGCAGAAAAGGAGGAAGTCATGGAGGAATTGTTTACGAGTCTCTGTGGGTGGGTTAGAAACAGGAAGAGGTCAATAACTCTATTGGGTGTATTTTATCGGCCACCCAATATTAACAGGGACATCGAGGAGCAGATAGGGAGACAGATTCTGGAAAGGTGTAATAATGACAGGGTTGTGGTGGTGGGAGATTTTAATTTCCCAAATATTGATTTGTATCTCCCTAGAGCAAGGGGTTACATGGGGAGGAGTCTGTTAGGGTGTTCAGGAAGGTTTCTTGACACAATATGTCGATCAGCTTACACGAGGAGAGTACTTGATCTGGTATTGGGAAATGAACCTGGTCAGGTGTCAGATCTCTCAGTGGGAAAGCATTTTGGAGATACTGATCACAATTATATCTCCTTTACCATAGCATTGGAGAGGGATAGGAACAGACAAGTTAGGAAAGTGTTTAATTGGAGTAAGGGGAAATATGAGGCTATCAGGCAGGAACTTGGAAGCATAAATTGGGAACAGATGTTCTCAGGGAAACATATGGAAGAAATGTGGCAAATGTTGAGGGGATATTTGCGTGGAGTTCTGCATAGATACATTCCAATGAGACAGGGAAAGGATGGTAGGGTACAGGAACTGTGCTGTACAAAGGCTGTTGTAAATCTAGTCAAGAAGAAAAGAAGAGCTTACGAAAGGTTAAAAAAACTAGGTAATGTCAGAGATCTAGAAGATTATAGGGCTAGCAGGAAGGAGTTTAAGAATGAAATTAGGAGAGCCAGAAGGGGCCATGAGAAGGCCTTAGCTGACAGGATTAAGGAAAACCCCAAGGCATTCTACAATTATGTGAAGAGCAAGAGGATGAGACATGAGAGAATAGGACCAATCAAGTGTGACAGTGGAAAAGTGTGTATGGAAGCGGGGGAGACAGCAGAGGTACTTAATGAATACTTTGCTTCAATATTCACTATAGAAAAAGATCTTGGCAATTGTAGGGATGACTTACAGCAGACAGAAAAGCTTGAGCATGTAGATATAAAGAAAGAGAATGTGTTGGAGCTTTTGGAAAGTATGAAGTTGGATAAGTCACTGGGACCGGATGAGATGTACCCCAGGCTACTGTAGGAGACAAGGGAGGAGATTGCTGAGCCTCTGGTGATGATCTTTGCATCATCAATAGGGACGGGAGAGATTCTGGAGGATTGGAGAGTTGTGGATGTTGTTCCCTTATTCAAGAAAGGGAGTAGAGATAGCCCAGGAAATTATAGGCCAGTGAGTCTTACTTCAGTGGTTGGTAAGTTGATGGAGAAGATCCTGAGAGGCAGGATTTATGAACATTTGGACAGGCATAATATGATTAGGATAGTCAGCATGTCTTTGTCAAAGGCAGGTCGTGCCTTACGACACTGATTGAATTTTTTGAGGATGTGACTAAACACATTGATGAAGGTAGAGCCGTAGATGTAGTGTATATGGATTTCAGCAAGGCATTTGATAAGGTACCCCATGCAAGTCTTATTGAGAAAGTAAGGAGGCATGGGATCCAAGGCGACATTGCTTTGTGGATCCAGAACTGGTTTGCCCACAGAAGGCAAAGGGTGGTTGTGGACAGGTCATATTCTGCATGGAGGGTGGTGACCAGTGGTGTGCCTCAGGGATCTGTTCTGGGACCCCTACTCTTTGTGATTTTTTAAATAAATGACTTGGATGAGGAAGTGGAGAGATAGGTTAATAAATTCGCTGATGACACAAAGGTTGGGTATGTTGTGGATAGTGTGGAGGGCTGTCAGAGGTTACAGCGGGACATTGATAGGATGCAAAACTGGGCCGAGAAGTGGCAGATGGAGTTCAACCCAGACAAGTGTGAAATGGTTCACTTTGGGATGTCAAATATGATGGCAGAATATAGTATTAATGGTAAGACTCTTGGCAGTGTGGAGGATCAAAGGGATCTTGGGGTCCGAGTCCATAGGACACTCAAAGCTGCTGCGCAAGTTGACTCTGTGGTTGAGAAAGCATACGGTGCATTGGCCTTCATCAATCGTGGGATTGAGTTTAGGAGCCAAGAGGTAATGTTGCAGCTATATAGGACCCTGGTCAGACCCCACTTGGAATACTGTGCTCAGTTCTGGTCACCTCACTACAGGAAGGACGTGGAAATCATAGAAAGGGTGCAGAGGAGATTTACGAGGATGTTGCCTGGATTGGGGAGCATGCCTTATGAGAATAGGTTGAGTGAACTCAGCCTTTTCTCCTTAGAACGACGCAGGATGAGAGGTGACCTGATAGAGGTGTATAAGATGATGAGAGGCATTGATTGCGTGGATAGTCAGAGGCTTTTTCCCAGGGCTGACATGGCTAGCACGGGAGAGCACCGTTTTAAGGTGTTTGAAAGTATGTACAGAGGAGATGTCAGGAGTAAGTTTTTTACACAGGGAGTGGTGAGTGCATGGAGTGGCTGCCGACGATGGTGGTGGAGGCGGATACAGTACGGTCTTTTAAGAGGCTCCTGGACAGGTACATGGAGCTTAGAAAAATAGAGGGCTATGGGTAACCCAACGTAATTTCTAAAGGCGGGGGTAGGCAACCTACGGTATTTTGACCAGCCCGCGAGCAAATATTGGGAGACTATGCTTATCCGGCCCACGAGCAATTTTTCCTTATTCTGAGTGTTTCACCCGACCATACTGATGGACATGCATTGCGTCTTGTTACACTGGCCCCAAGTTCTGTTCCAAATCAAACACTGGTATATACGAATGAAGGGAAGGCAGACTACCTGATTAATATGTATTAGATGCTCTCCGTGCACGCGCAGGATTTCAGATGGGATCGTTCAAAACAGCGTCACTGTGTTTTAACAAGAAATCCACGTTAAATATCCAGATATTTACATGTGCTACAATACGTGTTGAGTAATTCGCATTTCGAAATAAAATCGAAGAAAAAAATCCAATAGCAATGAATGCAAAACGCAGGAGGGTAGACACTGAGTGCCGAAATTTCCAAGACACTTGGACACTAGATTACTTCTTCATCGAGCAAGCTGGGAAACCAGTTTGTCTCACTTGCCTAGAAAATGAGACAAAGGTCCAAGAATTGAGAAAAGAGTTTTCATCTCGTTTTGCTGATTTTCGCTTGCATGCAAATGAGTTCAAGCTGTTTGCTACGACATTTGATGTGGAAGTGGACACTGCATCAGAAATTTTTCAAATGGAATTGATCGAGATGCAGTGTGACAACATATTGAGATCGAAATTTCATTCTGAAGATGTGTCAGTGCTTGACTTCTATAGAAAATATATCCATCCAAGTGGGAAGTATCCTTAACTTAGTGGACCATGCAAAATAGATGGCATCATTGTTTGGCAGCGCTTATCTGTGTGAGCAATTATTTTCAAAAATGAAGCACACCAAGAATTTGAGAACAAGATTGACTGATGCCCATCTGGATAATGTCTTGCTCTTGGCATCAACACCCAATACTGAGAAGTTTTCAAGCAACAAACAGCATCAAGTTTCACACTGTTTGCATTAAAATTTTCTTGTTTATTATACTTACTTTACCACCATTCAATGCATCATGTTGATACCGTTTTATGTTTAAAGATTCTTTATGTCCTTTTAATAGATTCAAAAGATGCCTTGATTGAAATAAATTGCAACTAAACGGAGTTCTTTGATTACTAATTGGCATCCTTGGTTAAGCGCAAATGATTTTCTAGCATGCGTTATTCATTAATTTGAGGCAAAACATAACTAGATGTATTTAAATGGATAATTCCCATATTTTCAAGTTTTTTATGGCACTTATCTGGCCCACTGTCCGCACATTAATACGTGACCTGGCCCACAGAGGCAAGAAGGTTGCCAACCCCTGCTCTAAGGTAAGGACATGTTTGGCACAGCTTTGTGGGCTGAAGGGCCTGTATTGTGCTGTAGGTTTTCTATGTTCTATGTTCTATTCATCATCTCCTCGAGTTCTCAGATTTATTTACTTGCTTATTTATTATTATTATTATTTTGTAGTTACACTGTTTGTCTTCTTTGGATGTTTGTCAGAATTTTAAGTTTTTCATTGATTCTATTGGATTTCTTCATTCTGTGAATTTCTGCAAGAAAATGAATCTCAGGGTAGAATATGGTGACATATACATTGATAATAAATATATTTTTAACTTATACACGTCATTGGATATGCTCCCTATCCCATCATACTTTTCCTGGCCAGAGTCTAATTAGCCCTCATCAACCAGGGTTCCTCAATCCCACCAGGTTTGCCTTTCAGGAACACGCTATCAATACCAGCCATGCTCCAATTTATGACTGATCTTGTCATAAATCTTGTCTATTCCCATAGCCATTTAAAACCAAATAGATTAATAGGTAACATGAGGAAATCTGCAGATTCTGGAATTTCAAGTAACACACATAAAAATTGCCAGTGAACGCAGCAGGCCAGGCAGCATCCATAGGGAGAGGTACAGTCGACGTTTTGGGCCTAGACCCTTCGTCAGGACTAACTGGAAGAATAGTTACTGGTCCCAAAGTGCTCCTATAACAACACATTAACTACTTGCCCAGCCTCATTTCCTATAAGGTCGAGTGTCGCCCCCTTCACTATAATCCCTTGGCATTATGTCTGTCATAGTCGACATCAGAGAAGTTCAAATCTCCTACTATTCCAACCTTATTTTTCATATACTTAATCTCCCTTCATATTTGCTCCCCTATTTCCTACTGACTATTGGTTAGCCTATAGTACAAACCCAACAAAGTGATTGCCTGACTGGATGGTCCCTCTATCCTCTCCACATTCTGCCACAAAATTCCCCCTACTCAACACCACAACTATCCCTCCTTTCATAGCCCCACCTCATGGTCAGCTGCCAGCCCTGCCCATCCCTCGATCACGTTTGAGAAATAGCTACAATAACAAGCTCTCAAGAGCTCATCCATGCCCTGAGTTCACCTGCTTTGCCAGTAAGGGGTCCCATATTACAATAAACACGGGTTTAGCACGTCCATCCTTCCTCACTCCCTGTCTGCCCTGGCACCTCATGCCTCCTGGTCTCACTCACTATATCCTCCATATTCACTGTTACTTTCTTTTTACTTTGTGTCCTCAGTATTGTTTTTATTTGCAGCTTGGCCAGATTTCCAGTAAGACGGGCAGCGTGCTAGGTTGCATTGGCCTCTGGAGATCCAAAAAAAGGTTCAAATGCTTATCTTAATTGTTATTCTTGCGATCACAGGATTCTGATAGATATTGGTGATACAAAGAAATGCAAGGCTGGTTCATTGGAGAGACCAATGGCAGGGGAGCTACGTGGCCATGGTTGTTGTGTGGCCCAGCTCCTCGTGCTGTGGCTTTGCCTGTAACAGCCACCCAGGGGAGAAGGCACCAGAGGCGGCGTGGAGGAGAACAGAGGTGCGAGAATTTATGCTGGGTTAGGGGCTGGCCCCTGCTTGCCAGCTCTCCCGTCAGGGCTGCTCTCTGGTGTTCGCTCCTCGGAAGACAAGTTGGATTGCTTTTGTCTGCAGCTGCGGGAGGTGAGAAACATTTTTCAGGAACGTGGCTCTGGGACAACATCCCATGCACCATCAGTCTTCGAGCCATGTCACTCAGGGCATGCTAATATTATTTTGTGACTGTATGTGCTGTCATACCTCCATGTACTGCACTGTGTGTGGTTGTTAGTATGGACTGTGTTCTGCATCTTGGCGCTGGAGGGACACTGTTTTGTGGAGCTGTGTATTTCTGTGTGATTGAACGACAATTGAACTTGATTAAACTTGAACTTCTACACATTAGTGTTTGTCAGTCTTTGTCTTTTTATGTACAGTTCTTCATAAAATTCTATTTTATTTTTTGCCTGCAAGGAAATGGATCTCAAGGTAGTATATGGTAACATATACAGTATATACTTTAATAATGAATTTACTTTGTACTTTGAGTAACTGCTTCTCTTAAAAACATATTCCCTATCCCAGTTTGTGACCTCTTGTTGGAAGCACACCTGGAATTTGGATCACAGATGACCCATGCATGTATATTCTCCAAATATGACTGCATTTATTTTGTAACAATTAGGTCTCTGGGAGTAGAGTCAATACTTGTGATTTACTAGCATAACTTCATAATCAGTATGAAAAAACAGGTGACCATTCAAGCATTTAATTAAGAGAAAATGCAGGTGCAAGCAGGGGCACCCTGAAGTTGGGTCTGATTAGCAAATGAGAAGTCAAAGTTAGGACCATCTTTTTATATCACTAATAAATAACTCACTGAAACTGTGTAGTTCATTAACGATTTCTCTCAGATCCAACAGCAATACAATAATCCAATCTAAATGTAACTGCTGATAATAGATCAAAAACCCTGATAATCCACCAGTGATTAGTAATAATCCTATAATATTCACCCTGAGACAGTTAGAATTTTCCATAAAGTACATAGATCTATAACTTATACCACTTTTAGTAATACCAATCTTTCTCTTTCTTTGCTTTGATCATGGTGTTGGCTAAAGTTGTGTACTGGTACAACAGTAAAAATTCTGAACTACAGTCTCAGTCAGAGTCAATTTGTATCAACTCAGTAAGTCAAAAATTGTAGAAAGAGCATTGATATGTGGGGGGAGCGACAGCGACTTCTTCGAGCTCATCAGCGGAAACAGCTTAATTTCTACCTTTAATGTCTCTCTTTTTCTGTGTCAAGGTGGATGTGGTTCCGTTAAAGACGCTAACCTAGAGCTACACTCAAACTTGAGCTCCTTGCGGCAATAGGACCCGCTCCCGGGGCTCACTGACTGGACATTCTTCGATATCCCAAGGACACGGCCTGGAAGACGAGGGCGCCTTTGGGGTTCCGAGGCTTTGCAGACCTGGGACAAACCAGTTCTATGCCAGTCCCAACTGAAGCATTGCGGGAGAAAACGGAACATCGGGTACAGCGGGTTAGCTGTTAGAGGCTCTGTACTCAGCAAATCACACGCTCTCTCCCTTTCGCTCGTTGGTGGGGGAGAGTTTCTTGCTGATTCTCAAGTAGCAGAACTCAGAAAAAAGTGACGCGACACACCTTAACAGCGTAAATCAGTGAGTTGTCTATCTTTGTCGGTCTACCCTCTTGCTGTGAAAGGGTGACGCCTTTCTGTCCCTTTGTGAGGGAGGGAGGGAGGGAGAGAGAGAGAGAGAGAGGTATGTTAAATTGTTGGATGAACAATTTTTGTTGTACTGCAGATCATGGTCTTTCTTGGGGGCTTTGCTATTGCTTGGTGGCTGGAGAATGCTGATGCTTTTTTTGCTGAAGTAAGTGGGGGAGGGTTGATGCTTTGCTGTTGTTTGTGCATGCGAGGGGGAGAGGGGGGCTTTGGGTTTCTAACATTTTTACTGTCATTCATTCATTCATTGGGACACTTCTGTTTTCGTGGATGTCTGCGAAGAGCAAGAATTTCAGGTTGTATATTGCATACATTCTCTGATACTATGTGGAACTATTGAACTGTTGATTTGATCTCAATAAAGTATTGCACGAAGAGCAGTGAATTCATTATCAGGGACCCTGTCCAGAAATTTGACTATTTCCAAACCATCATGTGCTTAGACTGATGTTTCTTTCTTCCTCATTTGATCCTCTTGTATCACTGTACATTACTAACCTCCACCTTCTCCCTGTCCAGTTTCCCAATAACCTCCACCAAGCCCACCAGTAATCACAAACCTCCAGGCTGCCTCCAACCTATACAACCCTTTCTCTACTCATTCTCATTTCTTTCACAACTCCCTCAACAACAACCACAGAATTAACAACTTCTCAGCCCACCTTGTCAACAACCCTAACTTCCATCAAACACAAATGTTCTTTCCAAATCCTCTAGAAAATATCTTACTCATCATATACTTTTCAGCTAAGGCATATTCAACTGCTGCTGGTAGGAGACTCATTTATCAGAACAAAGTCTTTAATCTGAAAGTTACCTCTGTTTCTTTTCCCGGTGATGTGGCCTATCTTGCTGGGTAACGCCAGCATTTTCAGATTTTATTTTAGACTTTCAGCATTTGCAGTTTTGTTTGCAGAAGAATAAAGGACGATGTGGGAGGAAGGTGTTGGAACGATCTTTCAGTAGGTTAAAAGGTAGGCACAACATTGAGGGCTGAAGGGCCTGTGCCATGCTGTATTGTTTGACATTCTATGTTTTTATTTTCATATTTCAGATGCTGTCCAAATAATTCTCAATATCTTGCTTGTTGATAAAGGTCAACATTGATTATGTACCACTAATCATCCTTGAAAAGATGGTGATGAGCTGCAAACCATAAACACAGTAGATTCTGAGTCCTGCCAAAGGGTTTTGGCCCGAAAGGTCAACTGTATTCCTTTCCATAGATGCTGCCCGGCCCGTGAGTTCCTCCAGCATTTTCTGTGTCTTGCTCGGATTTCCAGCATCTGTAAATTTTCTCATTTGAGATTCTGCAGATGCTGGAAATCCAGAGTAACACACACAAAATGCTGGAGAAACTCACCAGGCCAGATAGTATCCATGGAGAGGAATAAACAGGCAACATTTCATGCCGAGACCCTTCATCAAGACGTCTTGGCCTAACTACTCGACTGTTTACTCCTATCAATTGATTACTGAAATTATGATTTGGCTACACACCAGTAATGAACCTACACACCTACCATTGATGGGGATGTTTAAAAGAAATGCTTCTCTGTTCTGAAAGATAATTGTGTCTTCTTGGTGGTCCAGTTTCCTCCAACATTTCAAAAGACGCAAGTTGTGGACAAGCTATATTGGCACTAGAAGCATAGTGATTCTTGTGGGCTGCCATGCCCCTAGCACACCCTCAATGTGTTGGTCATTGAAGTAAAGGACACATTTCTCTGTCTGTTTTGATGTACATGTGAAAAATAAATCCTTATCATTCCTTTTCCTACCTATGTCATTGTTACTAATATCTTCTGGATGTTTACCATCCCCCTTAAGAATTCCCTGGACCCATTTCTGTGACCGGGGAGGCAACATATCATCTGGGAATCTCTTACATATCCACAGAATCATCTGTCTATTGTCTAACTATTGAATCCCCTGTCACCGCTGTTTCCCTTTGAAGCCACGGAGCCAGACTGAGTAACAAGAGAAGATCTGCAGATGCTGGAAATCAGAGTAGTACACACAAGATGTTGGAGAAATCAGCAGGACAGGCAGCATTTATGGAAGACAGTAAACAGTTGACGTTTTGGGCCAAGACCCTTCACTGAGCCAGACTCAGTGCTGGTCACTGCAGCTTCCCTGCCAACAGTATCTAAAGTGTTATTGAAGGGAACAGCCACAGGGGTACTCTGCACTATCTGTCTATTCCCTTTTCCTCTCTTGACAGTCACCCAGCTACATGCCTCCTTCAGTTTAGGTGTGACTACCTCTTATCTATCACTCATTCATTCTCCCAAATGAGCCTTAGATGCACCATGCGGCTGCAGCAATCGGGGAGACAGAATGTCTCCAAAACTCCCCATATCTTGCCTGTGGAGCACACAACTGACCTACTATCCATTCTCACTACTCTAGCTAGACAATAATAAAGAAAGAAAGAGAAACTTGACAGAATTCTCACCTTAGCCTCAGCCTCTCCTCGCCAGTCTATTGAGCCAAAGCTCAGGGGGTAACCATTTGTTAATGTTTAAAAACAAATGTTATTTTTGCCAGCCTTGGGAATGCTCCATCTTCAAGGTAACAGCAGGGTCCATGTGCTCACACCTTACATTGCGATTACCCTCCGCCATCATCTTGACCTGTGATTTCCCACATGACGAATAACTTGCATCCAATGGTATAAAAAGGGCATCTAACGGATAGCGTTCACTGATTGGCTTTACTCAATGCTGCTGCTCCAGCGAGGGCATCAATTGGCTATCACGCTTGAACTTATGTCATGTGATAGATCATCTTCTTCCACTAACATTGTGGATGTTCCGCTGTAAAATGTCAACTTTGGTGATGGTTTTGCTTACTGACTTCTTGCAGCCAATGTCAGGTGACTTTTAAATTTGTTTTCTTACACTTCCAAACTATTACACAGAAGCAAATTTATCTTGAAAGGGGAAAAGAGAACATTGGCTTAATCTGCATTTCTCAAAGAAATACCAATTTCAGTGGACTGTTGAGACTTTATTAGAAAGAAGATCTTCTGGGACTATTTGTACTAATCGTTGTAGATTACTGTTCTCCAGTTACAAAATCTTACAAGTTGAATACCACACCATCCAAACACACAGAAATCATGCATTTGAATGAACTCCGTAGTGGCACAATAAAAATATTTCAGTTGGATAACTCATTGACTTTGATGTTGACCTCAGTAATTTAACATGAGTTGATCAGAATCTAATCTTGTCTGCGAAATGGTCTTCGGAAATGAACCTAGTAAGACATTTGCACAATGATGAAAGTTTATTGTTATATATTTATACCGTACCATCCAGACTCCTGTGACCCTACAAATTTATTTACATTCGCAAATGCTGGTAGAAATTTTAACGAAGGAGCCTCACTTTGATGAACATACTAGATGTTTGTTTAATAGGTGGCGTATTGTCTTTCAACTTATGGGTTTGAAATTTTTGTTCCAGCTCAATTTGAGGCAAAGTATTCTCTTGATAATAGCCTTGATGATCTGATGTTCTAGTCTAGGAATTTTGAACAGAGGATTTTAGTTCAAAGCAAAAAAACTCCACATCTTTTGGCATTTTATTTGAGTCAAAGAAAAATAAAAAGAGCTACTTATATATATCCCTAACACAGATAACCAGTCTTGGCTGAAATAAATCAAGATTCTTTTCAACAGTAAAAATAGTGCAATAAAATTGTAACCAATTCTTCCTGTACATGTGGGATAATGAAGTTTTTTTAAACCTAACTTTGATTCAACTTGTGAATCAAATTACATTTGTAAACTTTATACTTGTTTTGTGAACAGAACATTAAATCTATGCCAATGTTTTGATTGTATTGCTGTTTACCATTTATTTATTGTAATTCATTGATTGCAATTCCGAATTTACTTGGTTTGATTTATTTTTACCTATTTGCAATTGATGTGCTTGGATTGGACACAGAACATGAGACAAGTGGCATAATTGGGCATGTAGACATAATGAGTAGATTAATTTAAAGTAGGATTAATTTACATATAGTTTAGAGGAGGATTTATATCACACAAATTTGCAATTAGAAGTCTGTAAGTGATAATAAATAATTTTTAAGACAAATAACATTGGTTTATTCAGATTCCACTTGTTCCTGTTTGAAATTATATTAAATGTGAAATGGTGCAGGCTTTCAGCTCGATTGGATAACTGTTTTGTCTAAATCACAAGGTTGTAGGTTCAATTCCTACTTCAGCATTGAACACAATATACAGGAAGGAAAAAGGCCACAACTGTGGCTGGTACTAAGGATCTGTTTCCACCTTCACCAATGCCACTACTTGGAATGAGGCAAATAAACTGAAATCTCATCTGCGGACAGTTTGAACGTAAAACATGACCCGGGGGAGTTTAGGAAATGTTTCGCATGACCTTGCTACAGTTTGTCCCGGAACAATATATCAAAAGTTTATTTGGTCATTCTGCATACTTAATCTCCAGAATTTTAAACTAAGTTTGGATTTTCACTCAACTCTGCTTCTCATTGGAATTGTTACCCAGTTTTTATGGAATATCTTAGGATCCCAGTTTACTAAAAATATCTGACAATTTGAATGTTGTTGACATTGCACTAAGGATCTTTTTGTACTTTAATAACCTTTTATTAATCAATGTTTTATGCACCAAAGCACCAACTCTATAGTTTGTGTCTAGAATATCCCATTCTATCAATATCACCTCCTCACTATCAGCACGTGTACCTCAAGGACTTGTGGATAGCTCCCTTCTTTACTCGCTATACTCAAGACTGTGTAGCTAAGCACAGCTCAAATACCATCTATAATTTTGCTGATGCCACCACTGTTGTTGGTAAAATCACAGATGGCAATGAGCAAGTGTGCAGGAGTGACATGGATTCGCTGGTTAATTGGTATTGCAACAACAACCTAACACTCAACATCAGCAGGTCTTGCAGATTTCAGGAAGGGCAAGTCAGGAGAAAACACACCAGTTTTCATTGAGAACTCAAATAATGGAAAGGATGAGCAGCTTTAACTTCCTGGCTGTCAACATCACAGGGGGCCTATATGATGCAATTAGAAAGGCATGGCAGTGACTATACTTCATTAGGAATTTGAGGAGTTTTGGCATGACACCAAAGACCATAGTAAATTTCTAGAGATGTACAGTGGAGAGCATTCTGACCGGTTAGATCATGCCTGTTATGGAGGCTCCAATGCACAGAATCACAAGGGGCAGCAGTCAACCATCAGTGAGTACATCTTCAAGAAGCAGTAGCTCGAGAAGGCAACATGATTAAAATCCTTCTCAATCCAGGGTATGTCTTCATCATGTAGGGTGGGGGGGGGGGGCAGAGAAGAGAGGTGGAACAGGAGCCTGAAAAGGAACACTGAACACGTTAACAACAGCCTCTTCCCCTGCTACTATCAGATTTCTGAACAGTCCAGGAACTCATAAACACTACCTCATTATTTTTTTTTGCACTATTTAGTTTTTAAAACTTATAGTAATTTTTATGCATTTGCTCTGTAGTGCAGCTGCAAAACAACAAATTTCACATCATATGTCAGGAATATATATCTGATCCTGAAGCAACCTTTTATTTCCATGTCACGGATAAGATCTCTAATGTTGGTAGTATCCAATACTAAAGATCTCGATAATGTGATTCTAGAAAGAGATTTGAACAATTGTGCATGTATTAGTTTGATCTCTGGAAGTCCCACTTTGCTACAATTCTGTTTTTTCCACCAGCCATATTTTGTATCTTTATTTATTCTGTTTATCTCTTATCATTATATGCAATGATTGCAGCCAAGTATATTATTGATTGTTAAACTTTTGTGGTTCTACATTAAACAAAATGCCCAAAAATGCCAAATTCCATTCGCAATAATGCAATATAATACTACTTATTCAGCCTTAACAAGATACTATTAACTATTGTAGACATATTTGAATTATTTTTGTTCTTGCCATGAGGAGAGATGAGTTGACTGGAACTGTTTTTTTAAAGAGTTAGAAGGATAAGCAGATACCATCAAAACTTTCAGCGTTCTTAAATGCCTCAACAAGCCAGAAAATACATTTTTCCTGGCTGCAGAATCCAGGACTAGGGACTCATTTTGAGAAAAAGTAGCAGTGCGTTTAACACTGAAATGTGAATTCTTTCCACCTAGAGAAATTCTCCACCCCAGATGGCTCTGGAATCGCATTCCAAACAGAAAACTTCAAGGGCTATGGAGATGTTGCTGGAAAATAGCATTGAAGTAAAAATGAGTCATGATCTTGATTAAAGTTCACACATTTAAAGATTGTATGACCTATTCTTTCTCTTACTATTTTTACCTATAAGTAATGTTTCTATTACTTTTTATTTGTTGTATTTCAATATATTAATACAAGTAGATTCTAGGTTCTTTTGTCTTTCACTGTCAAATTTTTCATTATCTGGAAAACATTTTAATTCATTTTATTTAGGTTAAACTGGATGACTCCACAAGTGCTAAAACTGAAGTTCATTTGGGTTAGTTTTGCTCAATTACTTAATCTATTATCATTATTCCCATACTTTGTTTCCTGCTACTCAACTATTTTTTGTATTTAACCAACAAAACCTTCAAGTATCCTGTATTTGATAGTTTCAGAAAGACAGCATGAAGAATACTCCAAATTAAGAAATGTATTGTTATAAGTAGGATGAATTACACAGGTAGGTTAGATGTGCACATCATGTCATCGTTTGTACCCACGTCAGTACATCGATGGAACACCTGGTATTTTTTTTTACTGAAAAAGACTGATTCCTTCTAACCTTTAATTATTGTGTATGAAAATTTTTTTTTGCAGTCAGAATTCCTTCTTCACATTGCCTTGCTGTAGGTATTTCAGGAACTATCTTACAGAAATAATTCTCAGCAATATTTAATACTTTACAATGCTTCACTTATTCTCCAATCCTTTTGTACTCTTTTCAATACTTTTTTGCATTCCCTGTTGAATTACTCTAAAGTAACTGAAAGTCATCCTGTGGTGAACTTTATAAATGTAACCATATTTATAAAATTATCAAAGCTACCTAGTTTATCATAGATCTATAGGCTTAAAAAAGTAACCAGTTACATAAAGTTTTCCATCTAAAATTTTATAAAATTTCAGTACCTATCTAAAATTATTTCCATCGATAATGGTCCTTGGAGAAACTTAAGTAAGCCACATACCCAAACTGCAAGGTTGGAAATTCTCTCACCGTGATGCTAAATAGGGAATACCAGCAACAATGAGAAAGGCAATTATTTCCAAATCAGGAAGGCACAAAGCCTGATGGGGATCCGCAACATGAATCATTTGGTTTGCGAGGTGCTAATAAAAGCTTAAATAATCACAAGGGAAAGAAACAAGCGAGGTATCATTAGGTAAAGGTAATATTTACTGTGTATGTTTTCAAAAGAGGGTTAAACCTTTGATAACTTTAGGCTTACATACAGTGTTTCAGGTTATTACCCATTTCCCCCAATATATTACATATGAATATGCAGATTAGGAATAGACCACTCATGCTCTAAAGCTTGCTCTTATTTAAGATCATGGCTGACCTGACTATAAACCAATTCTGCACTCTTATCCTCTGCTGTAAACTTTCATCTATTGCTTGAAAGAATCTCTTGTCACTGCCATAAAAATATTCAAAAGCTCCATTTCAACTGCCTTTTGAGGAAGAGTTCTAGATATTCATGACTCAGAAGACAAAACAAAATTCCTCTGTCCTAAATGAGCAAGCCATTATTTTTGAACAGAAACCTTGGCACTAATATTATCATTCTTTCCAATGGTTAATATAGTTGTAATTTCCCAAAATTCACATAAAGGAATTTAATTAGCAGTGATTTGAAAATATCCACAATGTTTCTAATTGATACTTAAAATTTGACATCAGTGACTTTCAAGTTATGAATAAAATCCAGAGATGAGAGGTTCTAAATATATCTCCATTTTAATGATCAAACAATGTAAATTACAAGTGATGAAAATAAATAACCATACATTTTAAAGTCATGTTTATATTATTTGTAATTAATATTCATCAACTTTATTTATTGGACTAAGTGTTTCCCCATGATTTGCCTATAGTTTGGCTGGCTGGCTGTGGCAAGCTACCCTACCGAATCAAACATCTCGTGCCCTGGGGCTTGGGATGTGGAAGAGGGGTTACTGGAGAAGTCATATGACAAACCACCTCTGCTTTGATGGGTGGATGTCTGGTCTCCTTTGGTGACACCAAAATGCTTGGATGCTTTTCTCATGGTGATGTTATTTGGCAATGGGGGGGGATCTCTGTGACCCACCCTATCCTGAATAATGTCACAGCTGAGAGTCCTCAGATGTTTTTGTCAGTCACCTGAGAGCAAGATTATTAAAATATTACTGTACTTTGCATTCTATATCCCCTACCAACTGCAGAACCAGAGGTCAACATTGTATTCCTTCCCTGACATTAGCTCGACGTAGCTTCCAAGTCAAAGACTGATCCAAGACCTTATTCCTTTGTGCTGTCAGAAGCATTTCAATGCTCACTAACCAAGTGCACTGAAAACCTTGGATCACTAAAGATTCCAACAGCATAGTATACAAAATGCTTTGCTGCTGAGCTACTCCGGTTCATTCGAGTTGCTGCAAACCGGTCAACTGAAAAAAGACACCACCCATTGGAAACTTGGGAGATATGACCCATTAAGAGTTTAATGGGTCCACATCTGATGCTCTATCAGTGACACTGTATTTACAGCATGCCAAGTAAAGGGTCCACCAGAGTAGGATAGTTGCAAACCTGAGCTACATTTCACACACCTTAACATTTATTTTAGGATGACTCTAAAGTTCAATAAAAAGACAGTGTCAAAGGAGGTGTCTCTTCACTGTGACAAACTCAGATCCTCTGTGGCAAATGTTAAAGTTCCGTGGCCCTAATTGAAGAAGTGGGATGTTCTGGACAGTATCTCTCCCTCAACCAATATCAAACACATTTGATACCTTTGCCATTTTTAAGATCTTGCCACATTTCAGTTGACAATCACAATGGCAACATCTGAAGAATTTAACTAGCTGAAGAACTGAGTCATCCTGAGTTTCAAACAGTTCAAAGTTCATGTCTCATAGACAACTTCTACATATGTGAACAAGGGAATTTATAATGAATATACAAAGATGCAAAAGCATAACATATTTAAAGTAGGTGCAGCGTGATTTTTGTGGCCTGAACCAATTAGCCTCTGGCATCTTACCATCTATCCATAGACCTATTTAGCTTTGACACTCAAATTCAACTGATCGATATCAGCATACAAATCGACAGCCAAATTCACTCCATTTGTAATTAATACACACTGATTTATTAAGTGAAACTCAAATAAATTCTCTATTTAGTGGCTTCTGAGTATACTTGGCATTTCATTACCAGCAGGTGGTTTACAAACTAGACAAGTGACTAGAACAGTCAGATCCTGACTAACTCTCAAATGATCAAAATAGTTATCAGAAACTTTAATATTTACAATTTGATTGTTTACAAAAGGTCCATTTTAAAGCTTTTAACCTAAAGTTTGATGTGTCAAAAATTTGGAAGCAACTATTTGTACTTTTAAAAGGCGGCATTTGTGAAAAGGCTCTCAAAAGTTATTACAAACAAAATGCAGCCCAATAAATTATAAACTTACAGGTTTAAAAAAATTTAATTATGAGAAATGCACATCAGCAATAAAAATCACTGACATTATAGGAATATACTAAATACTGGAGAACTGAAGTTACATGTGTATTGTTCTATTCTGATGGCTATTCAGTGTCCAAAACTGGAAATACAGTTAAATTGTACACTATTTCCTCCAGGTGATGTTAGACCTAATTAAGCATAACAAATAGTTTACTTCATGAAAAATGTAATTATGAACTCAAGTAAATGACAGGAAATGAGATCTCAAGCAGCCGGATACCAGGATGTTGCTGCTTGCCCATTAAGTGTTAAGTACACTTATGATAGTAAACAATGGTTGATAATAATGCACAAAATAAATCTCAAAACTCATTCCTATTTTCACTGGCATCATCCTTTGCAGGCAATGAATAATATTGCAAAGATACTAGCAATATATTATCCCTACAAATTATTAAATAAAAACCATTGGATTTATAAACCACCTCATCTTATCTCTCAGAATATTTCTTTAAATGGCAAAATGCATACTTCAAAGAATAAGCTATAGTGCTTTAAGTACAAAGTATATTACATTAGAGTGATATGTAGAAAAGCACAAATGAAAGTGCTGCATACTCAGTTATACTCCACAGCATAGTTTTCACATTAATCTGCTCGTTACCATTTGTGAATTTGTTTGAAAAGTTTTGGAGGCAATGATAAAAAAAAATATAGAAGTGCATAAAATGGTATTTGGTCAAATGACCAGCCACTGGTAAACAACATAATTTGTGGCACAGCATTTCCACTTAAATATTCTCTGAATTATTTTCTAATTTACATGTAGTATTAGCCAATATACATTTCACTCTGTAGAAAGATCAGTAATGAAAAATAACATTGCTATTATACTTCTATAATTTTTGTTCCTCAGCAATCATTCTGAAAGTAATTATGAGAAACAGGAAATTTTCTTTAATGCATAGAAAGAAACCATAATATTATATGCTGGAGATTATGACCCAATACTTTACATTCATACAGCAATGGATTTTTAGAGAAAAGCAATTCATCCAGAAATGATCTCCCTGCCCCCTCTCAAAAAACATTTTGAGTGTTACAAAATGCATCTTAAAACAATCCACATTGATAGATGATTTTTTTGTGATAAAATTCACAGGTTTAAAAAAATTTCATTGCGAAGTAAATTAAGCCAGTCACTACGTTGTGTTCAAGCAAGTCTGGATTTGAGAAATTTGAAGAATTGGAAGCAGGAGCTGAAATGCATCCTGAATGTAGGTTGCACTGTTGGAGGCCTGAAAGAGAAGTTCGAACCGTTTACAAAATGCTGAAAAGCAAGATTTTCCTTTGGCCAAAAGAACAATTATATTTACAATTGAGTTAGCACAGATGGATTCTGCAAACGTGCCTCCTTATTCATGCTGCAAGATCAATTTTACTAAATTCCATGATGCAGAGATCACAAATTTTAAATAAACATACTATAGTATCACCTTATTTTTCTCTTTTGTGGAAACCTCACTTGCAAAGGTTGAAGGGAAAATGAGAAACAAAATAAACTGGAAAGTCGTCATTATGTTGTACATCTGTGATCAGTATGACATATAGCCTGGTTAGGCCACTGACCCAAAATATTAACTATTTCTTTCTGTACAGATGATGTTTGACCTGGTGAGTTTTCCTAGCAATTCCTGTGTTTAAGGATCATAGTGAACATGCATCACATTGAATTCTGAGATGGTAAGCTTGTAGGACAATAAGAAATTAAACAGACTGCACCAATACTCTTTCCAGCTTAAAAGAATATGACTGAACCTCAATGAAACATACAAAATTCTTAAAGAGCTTGAATGACTCGATGTGGAGTTTCGGTGTTTTCCTACCAATGGCATCTTGAATTCAGTCACAGACTTAAAATAGGAGTAAATTATACAGGACAGAATCTATTAGAAATTTCTTCACCCAGAGGGTAATAAATCTTTGTAATTCTCTACCCAAGAGTACTGTAGATGAGCTAATGAGTACATTTTAGACATAATTTGAAAGTTTAAAAAAATATTAAAGGCTTAAAATATATGGGGTTATGTAGAAAAGTGGCACTGAAACAAAAAAAGTCAGGTATGATTTCACAAAATGGTAGAGCGACAAGAGGAGCTGAATGGCCTATGCTTCCTACTTATGTTGTGCTGATATACATGCTATCTCAGAAGCTTGTTGTAGAATTCAAATTTTCAAGTTGTTATATACTGTAATATGCAACGATCTATAATAAAAATTACCCAAATCATCCTTGATGTTTTGGAAAACTTTGCATTTATATCAGTTAAATACTCCTTTGGGTGGTTGTATCCTGTGATGGCTTTTTGAAGTGTAATCACTCAACACATGCAAAGTATGATTTCCAAAGCAATAATGACCACTAAATATATTTCTGTTATTATCCAAAAAGACACTGTAGTTCAATCTGCTACTAAAACCGATGAATGATTTTTAATTGTGAAAGTAAAATTCATAAATTAATAGTTTGGATTCCAACTAAATGTTAGTTACTAAGAATACCTTATTTACATAGCAACATGTATGTCATTTGGGCTTTGGTTTTGGCCAATGAGATTTTGCTTAAATATAGTTAATGTTACTTACAAGAAACAGAAATCTGATTTGGACACAGCAAAAATCTAAAATCATATATGAATAAATGATCAGTTACACTGATTTTTAGTGGTGTTAATGGGTGCAATTTTGGCCAGAACATCCCTTCTTGAAATAATTCCGAGGAATGTTTATTTCTAGATATATTAGCTGGGTGGCATCTTGATTTAACATCTGATTTGAGAAGGCACTTCCAACATAATGCAACATTCACAAGGATCATATGTTTGTTTATTTTTAATCTATGTATAATTTTCTGTTTTAAATCAGCAGATCTAAAGTTTAGTCAACTATGTGCATAAGTATTGGAATTTTGGTTTACATTAGTTTATTAACTAAATCGGTAAAAAGTTGTCTGAACTCACTAATTGAAAGAAATTTACCTCCAAAAATACTCCAGTAATTAACGGATTAAGAACATCTGCCTTCTCTTTAACCTGTAGAGAAATTAAATGAATATGTTTTATATTAAAATAGAATAAAAAATTGGAAGTCAATATATACATATTATTTTATAACTAAATCATGCTTAAGAAATTTAAACAAACAAATCTAGAATGAGAGTCCAACAAGTATTCTGTGCTTCATTGAAATGTGCACAAAAATTATCACTCTTACTACTTTCTTCCATCCACCAGAGGTTTTCACAAATAAATTCAGCTAATGCAACATCCCAAATAGCCAAGATGATTGAGGTCAAACAATGCAATGCAAAGCCAACTGAGACGTCATTAGGTGTGATTTCTATATTACATCACCATCCTCATCAACAGATTTTATAAAAACTCCTGCAAGAGAAAAAGTTGCTTCTTACCCCTATCGTTGTTAAACAAGTCGTAAACTGTTTAGAAAGGACAGCCACTTCCTTACACAAGACAACAGTCAATCTGTAAAGAAAAAATGAAATTAGGAAATAATGCTCGACAATTAAGTATTGCAACTCTACAGATCATTTCCTTCCATTCTTAACATTATATCTTATCATTCATTTGAAGGAGGTGAGAGAGTAGGAGTAACTCAGCATGTAATAATAAACATTTGAATGATACAGTATATTGCAAGTTTCTTTGCACTGACAAAGGTCTACCTTAATGGATAAACCCTATCCAGGTAGGCAAAGTATATGATGTGTTACCTTAAAAAAAAATCTGGTCATTGACAAATTAGATAACTGAGACTAAAAATCACAGTATTTTTAAGGTTCAGTGCATTTTACACATTTAAGTATCCTTTCTACAACAGAATCCTCAGAACCAGAAACGTGGCTTAGGCATATGGCATTGAAATTTATTTACTCTCCAAGGAACTCATGATCAATTATGTCATTCAAAATATTATTGACCATTTTATTGGCTTTATTTACCTGACACCCTGAAATGATTCACAAAATGAAACTAGGTCTTGGCACAAGTGATAAAAATTGGCATCCAGCCTAATATCATGCCCTTGGTAATAATTATTTGCCAGCATGCAAATGGATTGTCAATTTAGAAACAAATAATGTATCATCCAAGACCAAGTTCATCTGTTGGTATATGAAACTCCCAAGTTATACTGTTCTTGCACAAATACAATAGTGGCAAAACTAGGATTCATAGTATCAGTCTTCTTTTAAAGTACACATGATTCTACTTGCACTAGCTAACCATCATTAAGATCCTGAAGTGAGTCTCTTTTGTGCATTTTATGAAACGTTTAAAAATTTCATACTTAGATAGAGTTTTGGCACGGTCCAATATCCCCACATCCTGGTTCTGGCTGTGAAGAATTAGTTCTGCCACTTTATGGAACTGTTCAATGGACCTAGCAGTGAGTTCTGCCAAACTTCTGACAGCAAATGTATGGATATTCTGTGAAGTACAGAGACATAAATAAAATCAAAATTTGAGTTAGAACACCAAGTGTAATTTTCCTGTGCTCAATTAATATTTACAATCAAGAAAAAGCAAACCAAACTATTTTATTGGAAAACCACAAAACAGATTGAAATTTGATTGCAAAATTTATTTTCCCTTTTATCTAACACTTCAGGACGGGAAAAGACTAAACCAACACAAAAATACAAAAAGATTAGTGAATTTGATGTACATAAGTATTTGTGGTTTAAGAATGATGCATACTGAACCATACGTAAAAGAATTAGCATTTGTTATTTACGTAATAGGTTAAGCTTTCTCCTGAAATTATAAAAGTGGCCACTAATACATTACCTCAACTGAAATTTTGTGATCTTGGTGCAAACCAGATGTAGATTTCTCATTCTGTCCTTCTTTCTCTTCATCTTCTGATGCCATTTCTATTTGTACCAGTGAGAGAGAGTTTACTTCAATTAAACAATCATTTGCATTCTTTCTAGCCTGAAACAAACAGAAATTTTGAGTAATTCAGAACACAAGAGAACATAACTTCCCCAAAGATTTAACATGAAGCACATCAAGATGTTATGCCAACATTAATAAAATATGTTGTGCCAACATTAATAAAATAAAAATGTCATGTTGCCAAACACGGAAAGGATTCTGTGCTACTTAATTCAGCATGATAAAAATAATTGGTGATTCTTTTTAAAATCAAGTAACTTAAATACAGAAACATGCCACCTGATTCATTATGAACTTAAAGAATATTTGTTCTCAAAAACATAGAATAATATTATTCTGTAAATGCCAGGCAAAATGTGCAAAATTTGGCTTACAAATGGTTGCTTATTAGCTTCAGTTTGTTATCCGATTAAAACCATATCAATAACTGAAACACTCTACACCCACTTACAATAATTGAATTGTTTCCCCCCCATAAAAGAACTGAAGCTGCAGGAAACTACACCAATAAAATTACTTTGGTGACAGAGAAATCAATATACACTTACTTTGCCCAGTTTGTCAGATGTCACAGCTACATGCAGCTCTGATAACAAATCAGATATTTCTTTTACAAATCCAGACCCATCATCTCCTGCAAAACCAAAATAACCTTCAGCTATGGAAGACATTTATTCTCAGGGTGAAACTGACAAAGCAGTATTTATCACTTATTCTTATTTGCTCTGAGGCATTCAGTCAATAGACAAAATAGCTCCAAAAGACTGACGGACATAATATTCCTGTTTAAAGAGGCACAATACAGAGAGGCAATATAACTGAAAACCTGTTCATATGACAATTGTACAGACAGAGTCCAAGTATTCACAAGTTATCTCAAAGGAGTTTTAGCAAGTTGATAAGGTAATTAAAAAAGGACATGGGACAATTTTATAAACAGGGTACTGAATATAAAAGGTAGTAAGGTTTTTTCTTTAAAGTTATGGATAACACAAATCATTTCAAACTAATAAAGATTATGAACAGGCTGAGGAAAATAGTCAGTACCAATGAAAATCTGACAGCACTAAAGGGCTGTACGTTGTACCTTCATTCCCTTCTTCCTCCTCCTCATCAAATTCAACCAATGCAAAAGCTTCTTTAGTAGTCTCCAATTCCTCCTTCAATTTTTCAACAGCTTCTCCAGACAGGGAATTAACCACTGATCTAACCTATGGAAAGTAATGAACATTTCTTGAGTGAATATGATCAGCAGTGGGTATGCTAAAACAATATTTTACACCTTAATGAAATCTACAGGTACACAGAGCACATTAAAATATATGCGCAACAAATGTACATTCTCAATATTAGCAAAATTAACAAATTTAAACTTAATCACAAAATATACTAATATAGCATTTCTGGGTCCTCCGAGAAAGTAATATTTTGTACGGGGGGGGGCCTGGGTTCAATGTCAAAAGCAAAACTGGAAATAATACTGAAGAAACATACAAAAATGTAATTATTTTCTTTTTCCTGATTTACCTTTACTTCACTTTCATTGGACAAAATTTCCAAAGCTTCCAGATGGGATAGACCTTGAAATTCATCGAACAAAATTCCATAATTAGCTTTCTTTTGTACATCTACAGAAAGTTCATCGGCTGTTTGCCGTTGTTGCTGTTCTCTTTCTTTTGCTTCCCTCAGAACCTACAGAGAAAATTCAAGCAGAACAATCTCAAGACAGTATTCTGTATAGGAAAGTGGAATGAATATGAAATTTATTGCTTACGCAGTTGATTAATCTTCAAGGGAATGGTTGTCTGAAATTTATAATACTAATAAATATTTCCATTTTTGCATGCAACCTCAACATGCCCCTAGATTTTATTCTGGCTTCTTTTCCCTTCCATGCCAGTCCTGAAAAAGGGTCTCGGCCCAAAACAGTGACTGCTTACTCATTTCCCTAGATGCTGCCTGACCTGCTGAGTTCCTCCAGCATTTGCATGTGCTTCCAGCATCAGACCACCTCCTGTTTACAATTATTTCAGTTGAATGTTATAATATGAATGACTAAAAAAAATGCTCAAGAAATTCTAAAATAGTATTCCCAAGTACAAAATACTATCTTATTACTTTCTTCAGTGTCATTTACCAACTCTTTTTTGCTGTAGCCACCTTTCAACAATTATTCCCACACTGAATGTCATCAAATGTACGAGCACAAGAAACCTCTCTGGCTATTGTCATATAGCATGTCATTTTCCATTCCCTTCCCCCTGCTGCTTAATTATCCTTGCCATTACAAACATCCAAAGACTGTGCTTCTTAAACTAGCAAACTTTGTTACACCTCTGGGTTATCCATCCTTCCCACTGCCATTGTACTTCTGACTTTCCCTTCACATGATTCTGATACCTAGAGATATCCGAATACATCATCCCAATTTTCAATACTCAACTCATCTTACTTGAAAATTATACAGCTAAAAATGTGGATCAGTCCATATATTAAAAAGCATAAATATATGCATACTAAATTTTGATTTCTATGGAAACAGTCCCAATAAAAAACAATGAAAAATTTTCACTTAGAAAAATAACATAAATCAAAGACCCAATGCTGAAAAGAATAAAACAAATCTTCCACACTATGCCACTACTAGAGAAGACTTATCTAATGCAAACAAAAAGCCTTTGGAGGTGTTCTCAGGCAAGTTCTGTCTGCTCTGGAAATCAATGCACATTTCCTTAGGAACAGTCATACACCTGCACAAACATTTGCAATTAAGATTAAGTAAGATCGTAAATATTAGAATTGGTCTATTATTGTGGGTTCAGTGAAAAACTTGTCTTGCATACTGTTCACACAGATGAAATTATTACAAAGTGCATTGAGGTACTATGAGGTAAAACAATAATAGAATGCAGAATAAAGTGGAACAGTTACAGAGCAAGTACAGTGCAGGTAGATAATAAAGCTTCCAGATCATAATGAGGTAGGCTGTGAGGTCAGGAGTCAGGAGACCATTCAATAGTCTTATAACAGCAGGATAGAAATGCTCCTTGAACCTGATGGACTGTGCTTTCAGGCTTTTGTACATTCTGCATGATGGAAGAAGGAAGGTGGATGAATGTCCAGGGCAGGCAATATCTTTGATTATATTGGATACTTTCCCAAGGCAATGAGAAATATGGACAGCTGTGTCCACGACATGCTGCAGTTTCTTGTGGTTGTTGGCAGAGAAACTGCCACACTATGTCATGATACATCCAGATAGGTGCTTCAATAAAAATTGGCAAGGGTTGATGGTAACAAGCCAGATTTCTTTTACCTCCTGAGGAGACTGAGGTGTTGATGAGCTTTCTTGGCTGTAGCGTCTACGTGGTTGGACCAGGTCAGGCTATTGGACTTCAAACTCTCAACCTCAGTACCATTGATGAAGACAGAGCATGCCTAACATCTCCTTCCTTAACGTTATATGATAAAATATGGAAAGTGCCATGGCTGCATCAGTCACATCACAATGAATCTTTCCCATGACATGTTCAGATACTTATAAAACTAAAAAAAAAATTTAAATTTAATCAAAGTTGAATGTGCACCTGAGACAATGTGGTTGTTCTGTGCATCAGGCCTCGTGTTTTCTTGAATCCAGGATCTCCTTCTGCAATAACATCCATGGTTTTCTTACCAATGAACTCAAGGGCATCCAAACCACCACTTAGTACAGTTCTCCCCTGGAAATGAAGTTATCAATATTAATACTGCATAGCATAAATATGTAAAAAAAACCTCATCGTTAA
This sequence comes from Mobula hypostoma, assembly GCF_963921235.1. Lineage (NCBI taxonomy): Eukaryota > Metazoa > Chordata > Chondrichthyes > Myliobatiformes > Myliobatidae > Mobula > Mobula hypostoma. The sequence goes on along the minus strand of NC_086103.1, from coordinate 43,491,198 downwards.
ATGCTTTCAATGAATAGTCAGAGTACATATGAATATTAAAGGCTTTTAAAGCTTTGTGTCTACAGCACAAGAGAACATGAAACCAACTGCCCTCTCAGATACTTCAACTTTTAAGTAAATTTTTGTCAAAAATGTAAATATTCCCTTCATACTTATTTCAGTACAATGTTCCATAATGTATGACGGCTTAAATTCTAAAATAACACCATACATTTTTTTTCTGGGTTGTTCATTGGCTATATTTAAGAGGGAGTTAGATATGGCCCTTGTGGCTACGGGGGTCAGGGGGTATGGAGGGAAGGCTAGGGCAGGGTTCTGAGTTGGATGATCAGCCATGATCATAATAAATGGCGGTGCAGGCTTGAAGGGCCGAATGGCCTACTCCTGCACCTATTTTCTATGTTTCTATGTAATACAGGCCTTATCTGGAACCACAATGAATATTACAATAATAACTGGGAGGGCCAAGAGAAATCCTGCAGCATCTGCAGCTTTTGATTAACAATGCATCTTTAAAAGTATTGAGTAAATTTTATTGCTATCCATATTAATCAAATAATTAATCATAGAAATAGTTCCAATATTTTAGATAGTTATGGAATTATTTCATGACAATGTGAAATTTAAACCACATTATAGAAAAAAAATCAATTTGAAAGGAACCAATTTCATTAAAAGCAGACGAAAAGAATTAGGAATTTGGGGAGCTGCAATAAGAAAAAGAGTTACAATTCAGTTTTCTAAAACAAAGTTATTACTAGAGATAATTAGACATTTAAATGTTATTAACATTAATTAAACCACTCACTGTGTTCTGAACTGCAGTGGTAATGGTAGAAAACATCCCAAATGCCCCACTGGTTGGAGAGGAAGTTTCATCTTTAGTTCTGGGGCCTTTTTCAGAATCCTCTAATCCTGCTGTTTTACAAAAAAAAAGGTATTCTGCACTTAAATTATTGCTAAATATAATTAGACACACATTATGTATTAATAATACAAAGAAACATGCATCCTTAATTACTTGGATTTATGTAGTCCTCTATTTATTACCTCTTCAAAATGGTGGTCCAACAGGGTAGGACACTGGTGCAGCTAGTGAAGTAGTTGCTTCACAGTAATAGTGACCCAGGCTCAATCCTGAACTATGGAGTTGTCCGCATGGAGTTTGCATGCTCTCCATGTGATCGATCATCCGCATAGAGTTTGCACGCTCTCCATGTGATTGCATGGAGTTTGCATGCTCTCCATGTGATCGTCCGCATGGAGTTTGCATGCTCTCCATGTGATCGATCGTCCGCATGGAGTTTGCATGCTCTCTATGTGATCATCTGCATGGAGTTTGCATGCTCTCCATGTGATCATCTGCATGGAGTTTGCATGCTCTCCATGTGATCGATCGTCCGCATAGAGTTTGCACGCTCTCCATGTGATTGCATGGAGTTTGCATGCTCTCCATGTGATCGATCGTCCGCATGGAGTTTGCATGCTCTCTATGTGATCATCTGCATGGAGTTTGCATGCTCTCCATGTGATCGTCCGCATGGAGTTTGCATGCTCTCCATGTGATCGATCGTCCGCATGGAGTTTGCATGCTCTCCATGTGATCGATCGTCCGCATGGAGTTTGCATGCTCTCCATGTGATCATCTGCATGGAGTTTGCATGCTCTCCATGTGATCAATCGTCCGCATAGAGTTTGCACACTCTCCATGTGATTGCATGGAGTTTGCATGCTCTCCATGTGATTGCATGGAGTTTGCATGCTCTCCATGTGATCGATCGTCCGCATGGAGTTTGCATGCTCTCCATGTGATCGATCGTCCGCAGGGAGTTTGCACGCTCTCCAATGTGATCGATCGTCCGCAGGGAGTTTGCATGCTCTCCATGTGATTGTCCGCATGGAGTTTGCACGCTCTCCATGTGATTGCATGGAGTTTGCATGCTCTCCATGTGATTGCATGGAGTTTGCATGCTCTCCATGTGATCGATCGTCCGCATGGAGTTTGCATGCTCTCCATGTGATCGATCGTCCGCAGGGAGTTTGCACGCTCTCCAATGTGATCGATCGTCCGCAGGGAGTTTGCATGCTCTCCATGTGATCGATCGTCCGCAGGGAGTTTGCACGCTCTCCAATGTGATCGATCGTCCGCAGGGAGTTTGCATGCTCTCCATGTGATTGTCCGCATGGAGTTTGCACGCTCTCCATGTGATTGCATGGAGTTTGCATGCTCTCCATGTGATTGCATGGAGTTTGCATGCTCTCCATGTGATCGATCGTCCGCATGGAGTTTGCATGCTCTCCATGTGATCGATCGTCCGCAGGGAGTTTGCACGCTCTCCAATGTGATCGATCGTCCGCAGGGAGTTTGCATGCTCTCCATGTGATCGATCGTCCGCAGGGAGTTTGCACGCTCTCCAATGTGATCGATCGTCCGCAGGGAGTTTGCATGCTCTCCATGTGATTGTCCGCATGGAGTTTGCATGCTCTTCCTGTGATCTTCTGCAGGGTGTTTGCGTGCTCTCCATGTGATCTTCTGCAGGGAGTTTGCACGGTCTCCATGTGATCGCCCGCATGGAGTTTGCATGCTCTCCATGTGATTGTCCGCAGGGAGTGTGCATGCTCTCCATGTGATCGCCCGCATGGAGTTTGCATGCTCTCCATGTGATCGTCTGCATGGAGTTTGCATGCTCTCCATATGATCGATTGTCCGCAGGGAGTTTGCATGCTCTCCATGTGATCGCCCGCATGGAGTTTGCATGCTCTCCATGTGATCGATTGTCCGCAGGGAGTTTGCATGCTCTCCATGTGATCAATCGCCCGCAGGGAGTTTGCATGCTCTCCATGTGATCAATCGCCCGCATGGAGTTTGCATGCTCTCCATGTGATCGCCCGCATGGAGTTTGCATGCTCTCCATGTGATCTCCATTCCCTATAATGCACAAATCAGTAGGTTAATTGGCCCTGTAAATTGTCCCGAATGTGCAGGTGAATGACAGAATTTGGGGAAGTCAATGGGAATGTGCGAAGAATAAAATGGGATTAGTTAAATGTGTGCTTCATCACTAGCATGGCACAAAAGTGCTCCTTTCTGTACTGTGTGACTATGACTAACTTTGCAAATGCAAGGTGGTGATGTATTATATCAACAATTTCCAGCACACCCTGGTAAAAGATCCTGTTCTGCCAGCAGCGAAACTACTCCTTGGCTATGTCCACTAGCTAGGTGGAAGCCAAAGTCTCAACATGTAGTTTTTGGAGCTTTCTATGACTGCAAAAGCATTAACCTGGTCTCTCCAGATTAAGTGGATATGCCCTAGGCTGTTTTGGTTGTCAGTAAGAACGCATACTTTTGTTTGAGACTTTGTATGATCTTTTCGCTGCAGTAATTTAGCCTTTCTCTACAAAGCTTCAGCAGATGAAAGTAGTATGAGCTCCACACATCCCAGCCAGCGGAAGTAGGCAGATTCTCTCACAGATTTTGTTTTTGTTCCATTTGTCTCATGTAATTCCAAGGATTTTATTGAGATATTAAAAGTAGGTGCTGTTCTATTTTTGTTCCTGCCTGGAACATATGACTTAGATTTAAAACCACTGTCATAAGAGTACCAAGAACTAAAAACTGCTTTGTGTTTATGGTTAGCTGACTATTGTTCAATTCACACAAGTTAAGATTTCCAAAGATAAAAAGGAGACTTTGCTGATTTTCACATCAAGTTATTAAGGCCAAGAGAGCTATAAAGTATCTCACTGATGGAGCAAAAACAATTCACTATATATATATCTTTACTATTCACGTATATTTTGGATGCCCCCAATTTTTTCATTAGCGTGTCAAAGTTAGTATATGTAATACAATACACGTATCAGATAACTTGCTTATGATCTGCAATTCATTACACTGGACATATACAGTGTCATCTGTGTATAGCAGATGCTGATTTAATAATTTTTATTATGAATTCATCTCACTTTGAAAAACATTGTTGTGAATTGTAAAGAAGAAGCATCAGGCACTGGGGACTAAGACTGAGCTTAACTTTATGCCCAACATCAATGAATTCAATGATTCACTCCTAAACTGAATGGCTGTCATTTTCCCTCAGGGAAATTGATTAGGGAAAGCAACTACTACAAACAAACAACTTCAACAAAATGCTCAAGATGCCATCCCTGCTAATGCTTTGAATGCCCTTTATTTGTCCGGACATGCTATATGGCACGAGTATGCAATTCTTCATTTCTTTTTTGCAAAAGGAAACTTAGATGATGTTGGGTCATTTTGCATGGCCATTTCCCAAATCATATAAGGAACAGCTGATTAGGCAAGATATCCACAGCTGATGGAATCAGACAAAAAAAGATACCAGAGGAGGAAGGACATTAGCCGGGAGGATGTGGAATCAATATGGGTAGAGCTGCATAACACTAAGGGCAGAAAACGCTGGTGGGAGTTGTGTACAGGCCACCTAACAGTAGTAGTGAGGTTGGGGATGGTATTAAACAGGAAATTAGAAATGTGTGCAATAAAGGAACAGCAGTTATAATGGGTGACTTCAATGTACATATAGATTGGGTGAACCAAATTGGTAAGGGTGCTGAGGAAGAGGATTTCTTGGAATGTATGTGGGATGGTTTTTTGAACCAACATGTCGAGGAACCAACTAGAGAGCAGGCTATTCTGGACTGGGTATTGAGCAATGAGGAAGGGTTAGTTAGCAATCTTGTCGTGAGAGGCTCCTTGGGTAAGAGTGACCATAATATGGTGGAATTCTTCACTAAGATGGAGAGTGACATAGTTAATTCAGAAACAAAGGTTCTGAACCTAAAGAAGGGTAACTTTGAAGGTATGAGACGTGAATTAGCCAAGATAGACTGGCAAATGACATTTAAAGGGTTGACGGTGGATATGCAATGGCAAGCATTTAAAGATCGCATGGATGAACTACAACAATTGTTCATCCCAGTTTGGCAAAAGAATAAATCAAGGAAGGTAGTGCACCCGTGGCTGACAAGGGAAATTAGGGATAGTATCAATTCCAAAGAAGAAGCATACAAATTAGCCAGAAAAAGTGGTTCACCTGAGGACTGGGAGAAATTCAGAGTCCAGCAGAGGTGGACAAAGGGCTTAATTAGGAACGGGAAAAAAGATTATGAGAGAAAACTGGCAGGGAACATAAAAACTGACTGTAAAAGCTTTTACAGATATGTGAAAAGAAAAAGATTCGTTAAGACAAATGTAGGTCCCCTACAGCCAGAAACAGGTGAATTGATTATGGGGAGCAAGGACATGGCAGACCAATTGAATAACTACTTTGGTTCTGTCTTCACTAAGGAGGACATAAATATTCTTCCAGAAATAGTAGGGGACAGAGGGTCCAGTGAGATGGAGGAACTGAAGGAAATACATGTTAGTAGGGAAGTGGTGTTAGGTAAATTGAAGGGATTAAACGCAGATAAATCCCAGAGTGCTTAAGGAAGTAGCCCAAGAAATAGTGGATGCAATAGTGATAATTTTTCAAAACTCTTTAGATGCTGGACTAGTTCCTGAGGATTGGAGGGTGGCTAATGTAACCCCACTTTTTAAAAAAGGAGGGAGAGGGAAACTGGGGAATTATAGACTGGTTAGCCTGACATCGGTGGTGGGGAAAATGCTAGAGTCAGTTATCAAAGATGTGATAACAGCACATTTGGAAAGCAGTGAAATCATCAGACAAAGTCAGCATGGATTTGTGAAAGGAAAATCATGTCTGACGAATCTCATAGTTTGAGGATGTAACTAGTAGAGTGGATAGGAGAGAACCAGTGGGTGTGGTATATTTGGATTTTCAAAAGGCTTTTGACAAGGTCCCACACAGGAGATTAGTGTGCAAACTTAAAGCACACGGTATTGGGGGTAAGGTATTGATGTGGATAGAGAATAGGTTGGCAGACAGGAAGCAAAGAGTGGGAATAAACGGGACCTTTTCAGAATGGCAGGCTGTGACTAGTGGGGTACCGCAAGGCTCAGTGCTGGGACCCCAGTTGTTTACAATATATATTAATGACTTGGATGAGGGAATTAAATGCAGCATCTCCAAGTTTGCGGATGACACGAAGCTGGGCGGCAGTGTTAGCTGTGAGGAGGATACCAAGAGGATGCAGGGTGACTTGGATAGGTTAGGTGAGTGGGCAAATTCAATTTAATGTGGATAAATGTGAGGTTATCCACTTTGGTGGCAAGAACAGGAAAACAGATTATTATCTGAATGGTGGCCGATTAGGAAAAGGGGAGGTACAATGAGACCTGGGTGTCATTATACACCAGTCATTGAAAGTGGGCATGCAGGTACAACAGGCGGTGAAAAAGGTGAATGGTATGCTGGCATTCATAGCAAGAGGATTCGAGTACAGGAGCAGGGAGGTACTACTGCAGTTGGACAAGGCCTTGGTGAGACCACACCTGGAGTATTGTGTGCAGTTTTGGTCCCCTAATCTGAGGAAAGACATCCTTGCCATAGAGGGAGTACAAAGAAGGTTCACCAGATTGATTCCTGGGATGGCAGGACTTTCATATAATGAAAGACTGGATCGACTGGGCTTATACTCTCTGGAATTTAGAAGACTGAAGAGGGGATCTTATTGAAACATATAAAATTATAAAGGGATTGGACAGGCTAGATGCAGGAAGATTGTTCCCGATGTTGGGGAAGTCCAGAACGAGGGGTCACAGTTTGAGGATAAAGGGGAAGCCTTTTAGGACCGAAATTAGGAAAAACTTCTTCACACAGAGAGTGGTGAATCTGTGGAATTCTCTGCCACAGGAAACAGTTGAGGCCAGTTCATTGGCTATATTTAAGAGGGAGTTAGATATGGCCCTTGTGGCTAAAGGGATTGGGAGTATGGAGGGAAGGCTGGTACAGGGTTCTGAGTTGGATGATCAGCCATGATCATACTGAATGGCGGTGCAGGCTTGAAGGGCCGAATGGCCTACTCCTGCACCTATTTTCTATGTTTCTATGTTTAAGCCACATCAGCTCACACACATATCAAAAATAGAGAGGCAGAGCAGAAGATTATTCAACTTAAATAAGATTGTCACTGGCCTCGTTATCCCTTACCATTTCACAATTTAATTATTTCCGGATGATAACCTTCCAGAAGCTAGAAATAACTCCATTATCAAATGACTACCTTTGTCCCCATCAGATAATCTTGCTTCTGCTGAAACTTCTGTAGGGCTGGGAATTCCAAGAGAGGACTCAGCTTTTTCGATCACATGGGAAATTCCATGACCTACAGCAATAAAATAGACATGTTAAGTAGTTAATAAGTTTACAAAACAGACAACTTGTTGTTGCCCAACTAACGAAAGTGTTTACCCCAACTGTTACCAAATTACTTACACTTGCTGTGAAAATCAGCAGTCACTGTAACCATTGTAAATTTATCTTTATTTCGTACTGGAAACCAAGTCAGCAAACAGGGAGGTTTCTTCTGTTTACTGAATTCTATGTCCTATCAGAAACTTCCAAATCAAAATCTTTCATCAACCCATTTTCCTTCAGCAACTGCTTCACTGTTTCACTTTTTCATTTATTTTCCTTTTAACATTTCAAATCAAGGTAGTATTTTATACCTAATACAAACATCTATTCACTTGAAGTGTAATGAAGAGATGGGAAGTATTACTGTTCACAACCCTACCTGATAACAAGATCAAAGACTAAGCAAATCATTGTTTAGATGAAACAGAAAAATATAGGAAAAAATAACTGGGATAAAGATCTTCAAATCTGCACCTTTCTCTCCACAAAAAAATCTTGAAATTATTTGAAGTTAAATAGATGACTAAATACGCCTCTTTTTGTTAGCATTTGAGGTTACTCGATGATTAATTAAGCTAATCCGATAATGTTCTCTACCAAATCTTTTCATGGACTTTTTATATTCATCCCAAATCACAACTTGGCTGATAGAACTATCAGCATTATCGAACTTTTAACAAAGAAAAATATCAAGTTATTTCATTATCATGTTATAATCAGCTTTAAGTGATTTTAATTAACTTTGTTTTTGAAGCTTCAGAGATGCAAGTCATTAGATTCAAGTCCAACTACAATGTGTGTGACAAAAATTAAATGTTAATATTGTTAATGTCATGTTGTAGAGGTGGAGGAAGAGGTAAACATACTGCTCTTTCAAGTGATTGATTTTCTGAATTTGTTCCCCACCTTACACAAACTAATTTTTGTTAAAAATGATCTTTATCGGTTGCAGCAAACTGTAATGTGAAAGTGCTAATTTGGGATTAATCAGTAAAGATATCCATAGGGACCACAGAATAGCAAAAATGCAAATTGGAAATGTACTTTCCCTTGAAGAACTCCCTGGGAAATTGAGGATGACTTACTTCCATTCCCATTTTGTGGATTCTGAAGTGAGTCATGTTACCAAGGTGGGAAAGAGGGTCAGGTGATAGCCATTGGACTGCATAAATGAGCAGTTTGCAGGTGCACTTCTACGACTTACCTGGGTCTTCTATGAGTTCTTGATGAACACCTTGAGCATCTCAATAACAGCCCTAATGCCCCTTCTCCTTTCTTTCATGATCACGAACAGAATATTCAGTGGCAATGATGCTTTTCCTTAAGGAGACTGAGAACATCCTTGACTTCTTTCATCTATCTGCCTTGTAATCTCTATCCCTGGGAGAGCTCTGAAAAGTGCATCTGCTTCAGGAGTCTAGGGTTGGGTGCATAACAAAATGAGGCCTGTCCAGTTTGGTGATATGACACTACTAGGAATTCAATATTAGCCTGCGCAAGGCTATCAGCTTTAGCTCACTTAACCTTACAGGGAATTCAGAAGATTTTGTGGAGAAAGTACTGGTGGTCTTTTTCCAGTGCTTTGAGATAGCTGCCACTGGTAGTTAGATGCACAAAGGAGGGCTATGGATCACTATATTGGCAAGGACTGTGTGCTTAGGGTCAAACACTGATATGGATGGAACACTGGTCAAAAAATTATCTCTGCTTTGCCAGACTGTTGGGTGCATGCCAATGACACAAAAAGCCTACAGTTACAAAATATTCATTGGAGGCTAGACTCAAATAGGCTATGAAGCTGAGTTTTGAACTACATACAAGACAGAGACATGGTTTTAAATATTCAAGGCATCAAACAGTGTAGCAATGAAGCACTGAGATAAAAGGTTAATTATAATCTTTTGTCTCAATCTTCTCAAAGGACCAAAAGGCCTACTGCGGCTTCTACTTAAAAAGTAAGCAAAGAAGTTCCAAAATCTAAGTGGAATTTAATAAGATTTTAAAAGTGCTTTAAAAGGGATAGGGGGGTGAGAAAGGGGAGGAAGGGTGGCATTACCGGTCAGGGATACTATTACAGCTACAGAAAGCATGGATAATGTAGCAGGATCCTATTTTGAGTCAGTATGGGTGGAAGTCAGGAACAGGAAGGGAGCAGTTATTCTATTGGGAGTATTCTATAGGCCCCCTGGTAGCAGCAGAGATACAGAGGAGCAGATTGGGAGGCAGATTTTGGAAAGGTGCAAAAATAACAGGGTTGTTATCAAGGGTGACTTTAACTTCCCTAATATTGATTGGCACCTGATTAGTTCCAAGGGTTTGGATGGGGCAGAGTTTGTTAAGTGTGTCCAGGATGGATTTCTATCACAGTTATGTTGACAGGCCGACTAGGGGGAATACCATACTAGATCTTGTATTAGGTAACGAATCAGGTCAGGTCACAGATCTCTCAGTGGGTGAGCATCTGGGGAACAGTGACCACTGCTCCCTGGCCTTTAGCATTATCATGGAAAAGGATAGACTCAGGGAGGACAGGAAAATGTTTAATTGGGGAAGGGCAAATTATGAGGCTATAAGGCTAGAACTTGCTGGTGTGAATTGGGATGATGTTTTTGCAGGGAAATGTACTATGGACATGTGGTCGATGTTTAGAGATCTCTTTCAGGATGTTAGGGATAAATTTGTCCTGGTGAGGAAGATAAAGAATGGTAGGGTGAAGGAACCATGGGTGACAAGTGAGGTGGAAAATCTAGTTAGGTGGAAGAAGGCAGCATACATGAGGTTTAGGAAGCAAGGATCAGATGGGTCTATTGAGGAAAATAGGGTAGCAAGAAAGGAGCTTAAGAAGGGGCTGAGGAGAGCAAGAAGGGGGCATGAGAAGGCCGTGGCAAGTAGGGTAAAGGAAAACCCCAAGGGATTCTTCAATTATGTGAAGAACAAAAGGATGACAGGAGTGAAGGTAGGACCGATTAGTGATAAAGGTAGTAAGATGTGCCTGGAGGCTGTGGAAGTGAGCGAGGTCCTCAATGAATACTTCTCTTTGGTATTCACCAATGAGAGGGAACTTGATGATGGTGAGGACAACATGAGTGAGGTTGATGTTCTGGAGCATGTTGATAATAAGGCAGAGAAGGTGTTGGAGTTATTAAAATACATTAGGATGGATACATTCCCGGAGCCTGACAGAATATTCCCCAGGCTGCTCCACAAGGCGAGGGAAGAGATTGCTGAACCTCTGGCTAGGATCTTTATGTCCTCGTTGTCCACGGGAATGGTACTGGAGGACTGGAGGGAGGCAAATGTTGTCCCCTTGTTCAAAAAAGATAGTAGGGATAGTTCAGGTAATTACAGACCAGTGAGCCTTATGTCTGTTGTGGAAAAGCCGTTGGAAAAGATTCTTAGAGATAGGATCTATAGGCATTTAGAGAATCATGGTCTGATCAGGGACAGGCAGCATGGCTTTGTGAAGGGCAGATCGTGTCGAACAAGCCTGATAGAGTTCTTTAAGGAGGTGACCGGGCATATAGAACAGGGTAGTGCAGTGGATATGATCTATATGGATTTTAGTAAGGCATTTGACAAGGTTCCACATGGTAGGCTTATTCAGAAAGTCAGAAGGCATGGGATCCAGGGAGGTTTGGCCAGGTGGATTCAGAATTGGCTTGCCTGCAGAAGGCAGAGGGTCGTGGTGGAGAGAGTACATTCGGATTGGAGGGTTGTGACTAGTGGTGTTCCACAAGGATCGGTTCTGGGACCCCTACTTTTCGTGATTTTTATTAACAACCTGGATGTGGGGGTAGAAAGGTGACTGGCAAGTTTGCAGACGACACAAAGGTAGGTGGTGTTGTAGATAGTGTAGAGGATTGTCAAAGATTGCAGAGAGACATTGATAGGATGCAGAAGTGGGCTGAGAAGTGACAGATGGAGTTCAACCTGGAGAAGTGTGAGATGGTACACTTTGGAAAGACAAACTCCAAGGCAGAGTACAAAGTAAATGGCAGGATACTTGGTAGTGTGGAGGAGCAGAGGGATCTGGGAGTACATGTCTACAAATCCCTGAAAGTTGCCTCACAGGTAGATAGGGTAGTTAAGAAAGCTTATGGGGGTGCTAGCTTTCATAAGTCGAGGGATAGAGTTTAAGAGTCACGATGTAATGATGCAGCTCTATAAAACTCTGGTTAGGCCACACTTGGAGTACTGTGTCCAGTTCTGGTCGCCTCACTATAGGAAGGATGTGGAAGCATTGGAAAGGGTGCAGAGGAACATTTACCAGGATGCTGCCTGGTTTAGAGAGTATGCATTATGATCAGAGATTAAGGGAGCTAGGGCTTTACTCTTTGGAGAGAAGGAGGATGAGAGGAGACATGATAAAAGTGTACAGGATATTAAGAGGAATAGATAGAGTGGATAGCCAGCACCTCTTCCCCAGGGCACCACTGCTCAATAAAAGAGGATACGGCTTTAAGGTAAGGGGTGGGAAGTTCAAGGGGGATATTAGAGGAAGGTTTTTTACTCAGAGAGTGGTTGGTGCATGGAATGCACTGTGAGTCAGTGGTGGAGGCAGATACACTAGTGAAATTTAAGAGACTACTAGACAGGTATATGGAGGAATTTAAGGCGGGGGGTTATATGGGAGGCAGGGTTTGAGGGTCGGCACAACATTGTGGGCCAAAGGGCCTGTACTATTCTATGTTCTATGAAGCAACACTTAATTTTTTATTTCAAAAAATCCAAGTTCATTGTTGCTCCATCCTTACTTTGAAAATAAAAACTGGTATCTCCAGTATTCTATGTTAATAATGGAGAAATGAATGTCACCCACTGTAAGAGATGGTACTCATTGGAAAAGAGGTGTGTTTGGGGGTAGGGCCATACAGAGAAAAGATCTTAAGAGTTTATTTGCTCTCAGTTCACATCTTCCCCTCCTCCATTCAGTGTGACTTTCTATTAACTCAAATTACTACACACATCCCAACCTGTCCTCTTCTGCCCCCTCACCATCACATTCCCATTCATTTCTTTTTCTTCAACTTCCCCCCCCCCCATTCCTATACTCAAACTCTTTCCTCCTATTCATCTCCCACATTCTCTGCCGCCAGGGTTCTGACTACACAGGGTTCAAGTTGAATGGCAGCAGGCTTCACCTGAAATCCTGGAGTTCAAAAAGGCAGTATAACTGAGGGGGGGGGTGGGTTAGAGGCCAAGTAATTGTAAGATATACAGAAAATTTGGTTCAACTGCAATTATGTCTGACATCCAGGCCCCCAACTGATGTCACATCCCATTGTTTGGGAGAATTTGCTGTTGTATACACATTACCAAAGAAGTCAAAAAACTTCTGGAAAAATAACAGTCACCAGATGTTGCAGAAATTATATTTTAAAAAGAACACCAATGAACTCACCAACAGATGCTACCGTGGCTGTTGCTGTAGTAAGCAGTGACTTCCCCCAATTTCCCCAGTAGCCCCAACTTCCTGCCTCCTGATCAGAGACGACTTTTGGCTGCAAAACAGGTAGATGGATACTTCATTTATGCCAAAGGAAATGACAGTGTCACAGTAGCATTACAAGTGTGTAGATATACAAATATTAAAAAAGTAGTAAGAAAGAATTTAAAAAAGTTACCTCAATCAATCTAACAGAAGGGGGTCATCTATTAGAGGTTGACTCATTATAGAGCCTGATGACAAAGGGTAAGAATGAGCTCTTGGGAGTAGCACCATTGTGGTATAATGGCAATCAGATTTCTCACTTTGACATTCATCCTTTGGACAACAAAGCCAATGTTTTGTCAATACAATTAAGGCAGGGGTCCCTAACCTGGAGTCCATGGACTAACCCCTCAGTTAATAATAGGAGCTCCTGACATAAAAAAGCTTGGGAACTGCTGAAGTAAGGCAACATAGAAGCACTTAATAAAGGCTAAATAATTACGAGGAAAAGAATATCCAATATTGTTTACCTTGTCATCAATTCCTGGGGGTTGCTGTTCAGTTATCCCAGGAGTGGATGGCTTTGATTCTGGTCTTTTTCTTGTCATGCCGACTGACATCTTTCCTTTACTTTCAATCATCTGAAGTTTATTTTCAGCAGACTCATTGTCCTTATTTTGAGCATTGTTTGTAGTATTCTTCCCAAGTTCAGACTTGGATTGCTGCAACGTTACATCCTTTTTATGACTTTCTCCCATATCTGCTGCACCACTTAAACTTTCTTCTGAAACTGAAGAATCTTTATCCACTGGTACCCCAAGAGATCCCATTTCCTCCATCTTTGATGCTTCTGAAACTAAGCAAATTAATTGGCAATTGATAACACAAGATCGCCATGGTTACACAGCAACTATATGAAACATTTACAAGTATATGATTCCCTGAAAGCGGACAAACTGGTAGACAGGGTGGTGAAGGCGGCTTTTGACTGGCCTTTATCAGTCAGGGGTGAATCAAAAAAAAAGTTGGGAGGTCATGGTGTGATTTTACAGGATGCTGGTGAGGCCGTGCTTGGAAAATTCTGTTCAGTTTTGGTCACCCTGCCAGTAAAGATGCCAGTAAACTGGAAAACATGCAGAAAAGATTTTTAAGGATGTTGCCAGGACATGACGGACTGAGTTTTTGGGGAGGTGGGGGAGGCTAGAATTTTATTCCATGAAGTGTAGGAGATTGAGAGGCGATCTTATAGAAGTGTATAAAATCATGATGAGCATAGATAAGGTTAGTGCATTCGATCTTTGTCCCAGGGTTAGGAAATCAAGAACTGGAGGGCATAAATTGAGAGAAGAAAAATTTAACAGCAACTGAGGAGCAACTCTTTTTTTTGTTATATATTGTTTACACACAGAGGAGGTATGTACATATATGGAATGAGCTGCCAGGGGAAGTGGTTGAGGTAGGTAGAACAACTTCTAAAGGACAGTGGGACAGGTAGATTGGAAAGGTTTAGAAGGTTATGGGATGAACACTGACAAATGGGACTAATTAGGAAGGAACATCTTGATTGGCATGGACCAGTCAGGCCAAGGGCCACTTTCCGTGCTGTAGGACTCTCTGAACTCTATCAACACAGGAAATGGCTGTATGGCTCCAGTAAGATCAATCTTCAGTGTCTTAATTAGTAATACTGATCTATCCACTTCACCCTTGCTTTCTTCAGTGCCCCAAAATCTATCAATTTTGTTTTGTAATATACTCATTGATTGTCCACAACCCTCTGGAATAGAGAAATCTAAATGATTCACAATCCTAGAGTGAAGTAAGATTGCTTGAGTTCTGGATTGTAGATCAGGGAAGCTTTCTCTCAAACTGTTAAGGTGAAAAATAAGATAACCTCATTCTTCTAAGTTGCAGCAAACATGCCCATATGACTAGACCTCTTCTCATAAAACTAACTTCGTCCAAAGAATCAACTGAACAAACACCACCCCTCCTCCAAATGTATCATTTTTAGCCATGACTCTAGTACATTTCTATAGATGTATGGTGTTAAGTTTTGTAACTCTAAAATGAATCAAAAGAAAAACAACGGAGCCTGAGAGATGTGTGTAAAGTGTTTTTATTTAAAACAAGCTGTGCACTTATGACCTGGTGGCGTGATGACATATGCCAATCACATACTTTTACATATCACCCTCAATGCATTATATAAACAAAGCATGCTTAATCAAGCAATATATTTACAATATTACTGAAATATTAAAGGACACTCCCCCCACTTAGCTAAACTCCAACTCAATATAGAAAGCACTCACCTCAAATATGTAACAAATTGCTCTCTAGTTACACACACACACAATTACTATAAAATTTAAAATTTACTATCCAGGCCTAAACATTTAATCACTGGTGGATTACTTACTCTTGCAGGATAATGTATTCCTTGTTGGACAAGGAGGGATGGATCACTCTGTTTGGCAGGTGAGACTTGTGGCTGTGAAACAATCTCAGGTTCTGGGGCCTCCTCTGTGGTGGTTGTAAAAGTTGACTCTGGGACCACAGGGAGTGGTTCTGACAGTTCTGGATACCTTACTTCTTTCTTCTGCAAGATTATCTTGGCATTATCTGGACATGTTGGCATCCCCAACAGTGCAAGGCAAGTCGCTCAATCTGTTGGACTGATGAAGGGTCTCGGCCTGAAACGTCAACTGTACCTCTTCCTAGAGATGCTGCCTGGTCTGCTGCATTCACCAGCAACTTTGATGTGTGTTGCTTGAATTTCCAGCATCTGCAGGATTCCTGTTGTTTGTGTTTAAAGCCCATGCTTTCATTTTGACCACGCCTACATGACCAGCATGTAGCTCCTCTAACACTTTAGCTCTCGGCTTGGATGGTACAACAACTTTCAATTCCCACATAAGGCAACCCCAGTCAAGGCAAGTTCATTTTGGTGCTAGTAAAAACAATGAAACTGGAGTTTCTGTTCCACATTCCAGCCACGTAGACCTGAGACTGTGTGGGGCCTTTTCTGGTTTCCCTTTGGATAATCTCTGCCATAACAGGGAGATTTTGATTTGCATTAAGGTGAATACGTCAAGAGGAGTGTAGTATTTTTTTTAAATTTTTCAGGTATTTCCTTTTCCAAGGATAAATTCATCAGCATCTCCATTATTAGTTCTCCTCTTGAATTCAATCTTGTTATGGTGAGTTCAGGGGGAGGAGCATAGTAACCAGGTTTGGCAGAACCTGTTATAGTAATGGGCAAAACCTACAAAAGGACCGCAACAGTGGCACATCCTTTGCCCTCGGGGCATCGACCAATGCTTGAATTTTCTGTTTTTATATTTTACGCCTTGCATAATCAAGGAAAGCATTGTGCTTTATTTCTAAACCACTTAACAAACTTGTCCTCTAAAAATTTGTGGACATCCGAGCATAGAACAGTACAACACAGCAACAGGCCTTTTGGCCCACAATGTTGTGCAAGACCAATTCACGTGGCTAAATGAACTAATCTTTACTGCCTACACAATGCCCATATCCTTCCACACTCCTCACATTCATGGTTTACCGAAACAACTCCTAAGAGCCTTTCATATGCCTGCCTCTACCACCCCCCCAAGAAAGCACATTCTAGGCACTCACCACTCTGTAAAAACTTGCCCCTCACATCTCCTTTGAAATCACTACCTCTCACCTTAAATGCATGCTTTAAGGTTATCCTGATCCTACACCACATTCAATATCTGCCTGACACTGGATATACCTATACTTCTCTATATCCTGTATAAAGTATACCTCTATGTCTTGTACACAAGAAACAGGACAAATCCAACCCAGCCAATTACTGCCCTATCAGCCTACTCTCAATCATCAGCAAAGTAAAGGAAGGGATCATCAAGAGTGCTATCACGCAGCACCTACTCGGCAATAACCCGCTTACAGATGCCCAGTCCAGGCCATTCAGCGCCCGATCTCATCACCTCCTTGGTCCAAACATAGGCCAAAGAGCTAAATACCAGAGGTGAGGCGAGAGTGATAGCCCTTGACATCGAGGCAGCATTTGACTGAGTACGGCATTAAGGTGCCCTGGCTAAAATGTAGTCAATGGGAATTCGAGGGGAAAAACCCTCCGTTGGTGGGAATCACACCTGACACAAAGGAAGATGGTTGTGGCAGTTGGAGGTCAATTTTCTCATCCTCAGGACATCACTGCAGGAGTTCCTCAGGGAAGTGTCTGAGGAGCAACCATCTTCAGTTGCTTCATCAATGACCTTCCTTCCGTCAAAAGGTCAGAGGTGGGGATGTTCGCAGATAATTGCACAATGTTCTGCACCATTCGTGACTCCTCAGGTTGTGAAACAGTTCATAGCCAAATGCAGCTGGACCTGGACAATATCCAGGCTTGGGCTGACAAGTGGCAAGTCACATTCGAGCCACACAATGACCATCTCCACCAAGAGAGACTCGAACCATCATCCCTTGACATTCAGTGGCACCACCATCACTGAATCCTGGGGGTTACCATTGACAGCAAACTGAACTGGTCTAGCCATATAAACACCGTGTCTACCAGAACAGGTCAAAGGCTAGGAATCCTGTGGTGTAACTCACATCCTGACTCCCCAAAGCCTGTCCACCATCTACAAGGCTCAGGTCAGGAGTGTAATGGAATACTCGCTACTCGCCTGGATGAGTGCAGCTCCATAAATATTCAAGAAGCTTGACACTATCCAGTACAAGGCAGCCCAGTTGATCGGTACCCCTTCCACAAGCATCCAATCCCTCCACCATTGACGAACAGTGTTAGCGGTGTGTACTATCTACAAGATGCACTGCAACAACACACCAAAGTTCCTAAGGCAGCACCTTCCAGACCCACGACGACTACCATCTAGAAGGACGAGAACAGCAGATACCTGGGAACACCAGCACTTGGAAATCCCCCTCCAAGTCACTCACCATTCTGACTTGGAAACATATCGCCGGTCCTTCATTGTCGCTCGGTCAGAATCATGGAATTCCCTCCCTAACGGCACGGTGTTACTTACACATCAGGGACAGCAGTAGTTCAAGAAGGCAGCTCATCACCACCTTCTCAAGGGCAACTGGGGATGGGCAATAAATGCTGGCTTAGATGGTGACACCCACATCCGGTAAATGAATAAAAAAAACTCCTCCATATAAGTTATAACACCAATCTTTGAAATGGCAGAGAGTTGAACAGGTACTTTGGATCTGTCTTCACTAGGGAAGACACAAACAATCTCCCAGATGTAATAGTGGCCAAAGGATCTAGGATAATGGATGAACTGAAGGAAATTTATACTAGGCAGGAAAAGGTGTTGGATAGGCTGTTGGGTCTGAAGGCCGATAAGTCCCCGGGACCTGATGGTCTGCATCCCAGGGTACTTAAGGAGGTGGCTTTAGAAATTGTGGACACATTGGTAATCATTTTCTAATGTTCTATAGATTCAGGATCAGTTCCTGTGGATTGGAGGGTGGCTAATGTTGTCCCTCTCTTCAAGAAGGGAGGAAGAGAGAAAACAGGGAATTATAGACTGGTTAGCCTGACATCAGTCATGGGAAAGATGCTGGAGTCAATTATAAAAGATAAAATTACGACACATCTGGATAGTAGTAACAGGATTGGTCCGAGTCCGCGTGGATTTACGAAGGGGAAATTGTGCTTGACTAACCTTCTGGAATTTTTTGAGGATGTAACTATGAAAATGGACAAGGGAGCGCCAGCGGATGTAGTGTACCTGGACTTTCAGAAAGCGTTTGATAAAGTCCCACATAGGAGATTAGTGGGCAAGATTAGGGCACATGGTATTGGGGGCAGACTACTGACATGGATTGAAAATTGGCTGGCTAACAGAAGACAAAGAGTAGCCATTAACAGGTCCCTTTGAGAATGGCAGGCGGTGACCAGTGGGGCATCGCAGGGTTCAGTGCTAGGACCGCAGCTGTTTACAACATATATTAATGATTTAGATGAGGGAATTAAAAGTAACATTAGCAAATTTGCCGATGACACAAAGCTGGGTGGCAGTGTGAAATGTGAGGAGGATGTTATGAGAATACAGGATGACTTGGACAGGCTGGGTGAGTGGGCAGATGCAGTTTAATGTGGATAAATGTGAGGTTATCCACTTTGGTGGTAAGAATGGGAAGGCAGATTATTATCTAAATGGAGTCAGGTTAGGAAAAGGGGAAGCACAATGAGATCTAGGTGTTCTTGTACATCAGTCACTGAAAGCAAGTATGCAAGTACAGCAGGCAGTGAAGAAAGCTAATGGCATGCTGGCCTTCATAACAACGGGAATTGAGTATAAGAGCAAAAAGGTCCTTCTGCAGCTGTACAGGGCCCTGGTGAGACCACACCTGGAGTACTGTGTGCAGTTTTGGTCTCCAAATTTGAGGAATTACATTCTTGCTATTGAGGGAGTGCAGCGAAGGTTCACAAGGTTAATTCCCGGGATGGCGGGACTGTCATATGTCGAAAGATTGGAGCGACTCAGCTTGTATACTCTGGAATTTAGAAGGCTGAGAGGGGATCTTATTGAAACATAAAAGATTATTAAGGGATTGGACACGCTGGAGGCAGGAAGTATGATCCTGCTGATGGGTGAGTCCAGAACCAGAGGCCACAGTTTAAGAATTAGGGGTAGCCATTTAGAACGGAGTTGAGGAAAAACTTTTTCACCCAGAGAGTGGTGGATATATGGAATGCTCTGCCCCAGAAGGCTGTGGAGGCCAAGTCTCTGGATACTTTCAAAAAAGAGATGGATAGAGCTCTTAAAGATAGTGGAATCAAAGGTTATGGGGATAAGGCAGGAACTGGATACTGATAGTGGATGATCAGCCATGATCACAGTGAATGGCGGTGCTGGCTCAAAGGGCCAAATGGCCTACTCCTGCACCTATTGTCTATTGTCTACTATATCAAATACTACCTTCTTCAATCCTCCTTGCTAAATACTGAAAAAATTTAATCAATTTTGTCAGAGATGGTCTTTCTTCAGAAAGCCATACTGATTATCCCAGATTCTAACTGGTTTTAAATAGTTGCTTAAAAGGAACCCCAATAACTTAACAACTAAATTTAAATTTACTGACCTGTAAAGAAGTAGTAAAATACAGGGAATATTTATGACAAGGAGTCATCCAAGACAGATTGGTCAGATAGCATCTGTGGAGAGAGAAAACAGAGCTAGTTCGTAGTGTTGCTAGAAAATGGGAAAGGCCAGATATCTGAAATCATTGAATTTAACGCAGTGTCACAAATGTCCTATTTTGTTTAGGGCTTAGTTTTGATTTTCAAAGATGCAAAAATTCCTTAATACTTTATCTTTTACTTCTTGAATATTTCAATATTTACTCAGCTTATATATTTTATGTAATTCCTAGCTATCTGCTGCAGTTTGCTCTTGGTATCTGACATAAACTTTGTTTTACCCAATCTTGTCATCAGAAACCTTTTAAATTTGAAAAAGGATGTAGTGCTCTTCAGGTGTATATGATGAATAAACTCTTCTTGTCTTCAACCCAGGTCCTGGTATCAATTGTATATTTATATTTTACACTTTCTTAAAACTCCTAAGTTGTTTTCATAAGCTCATTCAAGTTACAAAATTTAAATGTTTCATTCTTCTGTCCATAGACCCAGAAGATTACAAAACTCATCATAATGCACATTAATTTTTTTCATCCTTTTTGGCAATGATGCTAAATCCATCCATAAAATGTCAACAAAATGTACGTTTTGATGGTTAGCAAGATGTATTATTATAAAATATATTACCCAAACTTTAAAACTTTCTCACTGTCCAGAATGTAATAATGTCGTTAAAAAAAGCTAAGCCCAAATGTTAACACATTAGAAAGACTCACAAGACAAAGGAAACTGCAAATAAAAACAGAACGCTGGAAGAACTTGTGGGGGGGGGGTCAAGCAGCAGATGCGGAAACAAGAAGTATAAAAGTCCACTTACACTTTTTCCCTCCGTAGATGCTACTTGACCCGCTGAGATCTTCCACCTTTCCAGTCAGACGACTCATATTCTGGTGCTCAGCTGAAAAGTACACCAATTATTCTCTATTATGTGATCATGAGTTCCGAACTTCCCGACAGACGGGCTTCAAAGACTACTTACACTGGAAGTGAACGGGACCGTGAAAGGTGCAGCAGAAATGGAAACTTCCCACCTCCCCTTATGCATCGGGTCAAAGCCCCTCACTGCAATCCCACTCGCCGCCTCCTGAACTACGCCGTCCGGTAGCATTCCCAACCTGTCAACCAGCCCATGACTCACCCAACTCCTGAAGTGCAGCCTACTCCACCGCCACGCAGCCACATCACTCACCTTTCACCCAGGGAAGCGATAAAACTGCGCATGCTCCACGGGAAGCCTCCGGTACTGTCCCTACTGCGTAGGCTGCAGGGAGACGGTACCATCTTACTGCGCATGCTCCAATGGAGGTCTCCGGTACCGTCCTTACTGCGTAGGCGCCAGGGAGACGGTACCATCTTACTGCGCATGCTCCAATGGAGGTCTCCGGTACCGTCCTTACTGCGTAGGCGCCAAGGAGACGGTACCATCTTACTGCGCATGCTCCCATGGAGGCCTCCGGTACCGTCCTTACTGCGTAGGCGCCAGGGAGACGGTACCATCTTACTGCGCATGCTCGACTGGAGGCATCCGGTACCGTCCTTACCGCGTAGTCTCCAGGGAGACGGTACCATCTTACTGCGCATGTATCTATGGCTAACGACCTGAGTTGAGGGGATGATAAAGGGGGTGTGTGTGCTTTTCTTAATGGGAACTCGTAGGATATATTTGACGGGAGGGTTATAACATTAGATCAACTACATTTCTGATGCAGCAAGTGAACTGCTGGAGGAACTCTGCGGCTCAGGCAGAGATATGCCAGACTCGGCTGTGTTTAGGACCGATCGTCCATAGTGAAGGGTCGGTGCGCACGCGTGTTCTGGCCTCCCTAGTCGAAGCGAAGAGTCTAATGGAGTGCAAGGTCAGTTATCAGCAGGGGAAGGCGAGTGGCGGATTTTCTGTCTCTGTTGCGCAGCCCTGTGTTAAGGGACTTCATTGTGGGAGGTTATGTGCTCTGTGGTGAAAGGCTTCGTAATTAGTATTCCATTGTTTTCAATGCCTTGACGTGACATTGCGCATCTTCAAGTGTTCACGGAAACTTCAGCTTGCATCTGTTTTATCAATATTTAAAATGATTCGGATGCTTTCCGGAATAGTAATTTATGCCAGTGGGCTCGCAGTTGCACTAGCATAAACCTGACTGTAAGTCTCATTTGTATTTTCGTATGGAAATAACCGACAAATTAAGCAGTTATGTGTCTGCCCTTCAGAGTAAATTTACTATCAAAGTACATATATGTTACCATATACAACCCTTGCGGGCAGACTCAGTAAATCCAATAACCATGATAGAAAGATTGCACCAGCAAGGCGGACAACCAGTGTGTGAAAGATAGGAAACTGCAAATAAAAAAAAGGGAAGAGAAAAAAAGAGAACAATAAACGGAAATAAAGGAACGTCCTAGAAATTTTAGGGAACAATATTAGAGTATAAAGGATGAATGGAATTTGGATAATTATAGTGGCATGCAAAAGTTTGGGCACCCCTGGTCAAAACTTCTGTTACTGTGAATAGCTAAGCGAGTAAAAGATGACCTGATTTCCAAAAGGCATAAAGTTAAAGATGACACATTTCTTTAACATTTTAAGCAAAATTACTTTTTATTTCCATCTTTTACAGTTTCAAAATAATAAAAAAAAGGAAAAGGGCCGAAAGCAAAAGTTTGGGCACCCTGCATGGTCAGTACTTAGTAACACCCCCTTTGGCAAGTATCACAGCTTGTAAACACTTTTGTAGCCAGCTAAGAGTCTTTCAATTCTTGTTTGGGGGATTTTTGCCCATTCTTCCTTGCAAAAGGCTTCTAGTTCTGTGAGATTCTTGGGCTGTCTTGTATGCACTGCACTTTTGTGGTCTATCCACTGATTTTCAATGATGTTTAGGTCAGGGGACTGTGAGGTCCATGGCAAAACATTCAGCTTGCCCCTCTTGAGGTAGTCCATTGTGGATTTTGAGGTGTGTTTAAGATCATTATCCTGTTGTAGAAGCCATCCTCTTTTCATCTTCAGCTTTTTTACAGACAATGTGATGTTTACTTCCAGAATTTGCTGGTATCTAATTGAATTCATTCTTCCCTCTACCAGTGAAATGTTCCCTATGCCACTGGCTGCAACACAAGCCCAAAGCATGATCGATCCACCCCTGTGCTTAACAGTTGGAGAGGTGTTCTTTTCATGAAATTCTGTACCCTTTTTTCTCCAAATGTACCTTTGCTCATTGCGGCCAAAAAGTTCTATTTTAATTTCATCAGTTTCCCTTACACCAATATCCTCCTCCATCTGGCAGAACTAGTCCTCACCCTCAACAGTTTTTTCTTTGGCACCTCCCACTCTCCAGACTCTGGGTAGCCACGGGCAATTGCATGGGCCCCAGCTATGCTTGCATCTTCGTTAGCTGCATATGTTCCATGTTCCAAGTCTTTCCCCAGTAATGCTCCCCAGTTCTTCCTCAGCCACACTGACAACCGCATTGGTGCGGCTTCATGCACTCACACTGAGCTTGTCAATTTCATCAATTTTGCCTCTAACTTCCACCCGGTCAAAATTCACTTGGTCAAATGACATCTCCTTCCCCTTTCTTGATCTCACTGTCTCCATCTCTGGAGACCAACTGTCGACTGACATCTTGAATGAACCTGCTGATTCCCACGGTTATCTTAACTATACCTCTTCCCACCCTGTCTCTTGTAAAAATCCCCTTTTCTCAGTTCTTTTGTCTCTGCTACATCTGTTCCCATGATGTGGCTTTCTGTTCCAGGACATCAGAGATATCCTCCTCCTCCAAAGAATGGGGTTTCCCTTCCTCCACCTTTGATGCTGTCCTTACCTGCTCCCTCCATTCTTCCCTTGTCTATTGGACTCGCCCCATTAATCTCCCTCCTGGCACTTATCCCTGCATGGCCAACGTGCTACACCTACCCACTCACCTCCCTCATCTCCTTTCAGGCCCCAAACAGTTCTTCCAGGTGAAGCAACACCTCACCTGTGAATCCACTGGTGTCGTTTATTGTGTTTGGTTCCCCTGTTGTAAATTGGAGTACCTCTGCTTCATTCGCCAAAAGCGGAACTTCCCAGTGGCCAAATATGTTAATTCTGATTCCCATTCTGACATATCAAGATGAGGCCATCCTCAAGGTGGAGGAGCAACACCTTATATTCCATTTGGGGGGGGCCTCCAACCTGATGGCATGAATATTGATTTCTCCTTCTGGTTTAAAAAAAAGATCCCTCCCCCGCTCTTCTATTTGTCATTTTGGCCTCTCTTCTTCGCACCTGCCTATCACTTCCCCCAGGTCCTCTCCTTTCTCCTATGGTCCATTATCCTGTCCTGTCAGATTTGCCTTCCTCTCCAGCCCTTTAACTTCTCCACCCACCTGGCTTCACCTATCACATTCCAGTTATCCTCCTTCTCCCCACCCCCATCTTTTTATTATGGTGTCTTGCCCCTTTCCAGTCCTGAAGAAGGGTCCTGGCCCAAAACATTGACTATTTATTGATTTCCATAGATGCTGCCTGACCTGGTGAGTTCCTCCAGCATTTTGTTGCTAAGAATTTAATAAGTTTTTTTACACTTTTGTTCAGAACTTGTATTTGGATTCAATGGTTCTTTTTAGTTGTATCTTAATGATTAGTTTTTGGAAAGGTGACTTTCAATTTAACTTGGAAATTTGTTTTTAAATCATCACCAGCTGATGGGAGCAGGGGTTCCCAACCTCTTTTATGCTATGGACCAATACCATTAAGCAAGGGGTCAGTGGACCTGTGGATGGGAGGATATTTGACCATTGATGTTGAGCTATATTGTTAGGTTATTGTGGAAAGTATAATTGTGTATCATTCACTACTTGGCATGTATGGAGGAATCAATATTTTCGCTTTTGTTCAAAAAAAACTTCAGTGTTGGAAACCAATTTTTAAGGATGATTTTTTTAATAACTTGATAAACTAAGTAGTTTTTTACCCAACTTGGTATGCAAAAGATACAGTGCAACTAAAGACAAAAATCTTTCATTTACACAACAGCTTTCACTTCTACTTTTGGCATAGGATTTTAGGAAGTATTCTAAAGTCATGTTAATATCAGCAAATATTAATCAAACATTAAGCAGTCTTCAGTTCTTATTTTAAATGTAAATAAGTTCAGAAAGCTTGCAATTGGCTTTCAGGTTTTTTGTAAATTGAAGCTAAAAGTGCAGGCTGTTCCAGAGATTGGATATGCAAGAGCAAAATGTTAAGACAATGGGGTTGTATTAATTGGCTTGCATCAAACTGGGCAACATTGGCTTACTTATTTGCACCATTGTGACTGACTTCAAGCTGACAGACCAGATCACTTAGCATATCAGACATGGTCACAGATATAGGAAATCAATAGCTTTTGTGTACTTATGATATTTGTGTATTCAGAGATGACCCTGAGTGTCTGGGATTTCTTCCCCCAGAAGTTTGTAGACTATTTGTGTGAATTACTTTGTGACAAGGGTGTTTGAACATTCAGAGGTGTCTGTTACTGTAGATATGAAATTCAAAGGAAGAATTGTCAACTCAAAATATTGAAGGAAATGATGTTCAATGATGTAACCATTGAAATTGTATTGTATCAGCTATTTTTACCTTTTGATCTTATGGGTATGAAAATGTGATGTCCCTTTGGATTGGTGAGCCTCTACCCAGAGAGTGTCTAGTGATGCCTGCTTGTTGTGATAAATAACAACTTCTATACCACCAGCTTCAGTGTATCTCCAGTGATTTCGATCACAGTTGCAATGTAGGATTTTATACCAAATACACTCTTCTAAAGCTTAGTCACTAATACAATTTAGGAAACATGGAAGCAACAACAACGAGATAACCAGGCAATCTATAATGGCCATATTGATGGATAAATTATTGCCAAAGCTTTTGGGAGACTTGTACTATTGTTTCCATGGGGTATTAGTTTATTATTTTTAAGGTTATTAGGACGAGGTAGCAATAAGATTTTGTAGCAGCTATAGTGATCTCTAAACATATATAACTGTAACTTTGTCTTGTGAAAACTAATTTGCAAGACAATTCTAAACTAAACTGTATAGGTTGTCAATTTTGTGTGAAGGATAACCTGGGTTTATTACTAGCGCTTACACAGTCAATAGGAATATCTTTATTTCCTTTGCACAGCTGTGCTTTTCTGATTCAGTCTAATATTGTTACAGTGCTGCTTCCCAAAGCCATTGTAATATTAAATAGTGGAATGTAATAAAATCTGCTGTTTTTGTTTATTAAAAAAATCTCAATCATGTAATGGCAAATGTTTTTTAAACTGTGAACCTGTCTATAACTTTATTTAGAGGTTAGTGGTGAAACAATTATTTTGTATCTTGTATATTCTAGAGAAATGCTGTTTAAATAGATCCAGAAGTATGTTATGATTAGCTAATGGAAAATTTGTTGTGTGACATTTAATTCTTTGATATGTTTATGTAAT
Organism: Mobula hypostoma; assembly: GCF_963921235.1. NCBI lineage: Eukaryota > Metazoa > Chordata > Chondrichthyes > Myliobatiformes > Myliobatidae > Mobula > Mobula hypostoma. The sequence continues at coordinate 43,464,825 of NC_086103.1, read as the reverse complement.
TATAAATTTCTGTCTTTGTAATTACAGATTTTTAGTAGACCATGGATATACATACTACCCAACCTGACAAAACTTCGTGGTGACTGAAGTAATGCTATATGTTCACGAGGAACTTGCATCACATTCCAGAGATCTGCAGTACACTTGCATGAATACAATAGGTTTAACTATTGTAAATGTTAAAAATCTCATTATCCAATGAAGCATCCAGGTTTATCAGTAATTTTGACTTTTAATTTTTGTGTATTTGTTTGTGGTTTACATAATGGCGCAAATTACAGTTCTAACAGTGTGCGAAGGGTTAGCTCTGTGCCACATCAAGGATCTAATTTCCTTTCAAGTCTACCAACACACCGTGACCTAATAGTGAAAGAAGGAGCAAGTGTGTTGATTGAATGCAATGTGAACAGTAGCCAGTTTTACAACGTTGTATGGTACAACTCAAAGGGAAGTCTCCTTGAGGAAAACAGCAAAACAGGTAGTGTAATTTATAATTTGTGTTAATTTCTTTCATATCTTGTTATATCCTTTCAAAGCAAATTCATTAAAAGTGGTTTAATAAAAAATGGACCCATGGAATTGTATGAAAGGTTGAAGTTACAGTTTAAAAGTAAAATCTCTATAATTTATCATGTAGTGAGTAAAGTGTCAGTTTTAGAGAAGGCTGTATTTTTGCATTACAAAGCAACCACTTGTAGAAATTGGTATTTGCAAGTCAATTATGCTTGGATGGTGTAAACGTGTACTCTTAAGAGATCAGTAGTGTCAGTTTGCAAAGCAGAGCTGAGGGGAGAAGTGAGATTCAGTTCAAAAGACTATATGGGGATTGGTAAAAAAATAACTGAGATGGATATGATTAGTGATTGTTAATAAGGTTTTTAAAAAAGGATGGGAAAGGGACATAAGCATGAAATTAGGAAATGATGAGAGCAGTTTAATTGAAGATGGTAAATTCAGTATTAATCTGAGAAGGTTGTTAAGTGCTGGGACTGAAGATGAAATGTGGTTTACTTTGTTGACATTAGGGGCTTCATTCTACCGTGGGGGAGATGGTGCCAGTACTTGGAGTTGAAGAATGCCTTGGTATGGATAAGAGGCATCTGAAGTAGCTGAGCAATGGAAGCAGAATCTGTCTACAGATACTTCTTGGATTTGGGAATGTTGCTAGAGGACTGGATAACTCGCATGTTAGGCAGCAGTTTAAAAAGCAAGCAGTGAAACACAGTAATGACAGGCTAATCAGGAAGGACTGAGCTAGGAGTTGTGGGCGAATGCAGAGGAAATTTATTATGTTCATGG